>NW_026138105.1:14871529-16084335 GCF_025592945.1 Manacus candei | reverse complement strand
CCCTAACCCTAACCCTAACCCTAACCCTAACCCTAACCCTAACCCTAACCCTAACCCTAACCCTAACCCTAACCCTAACCCTAACCCTAACCCTAACCCTAACCCTAACCCTAACCCTAACCCTAACCCTAACCCTAACCCTAACCCTAACCCTAACCCTAACCCTAACCCTAACCCTAACCCTAACCCTAACCCTAACCCTAACCCTAACCCTAACCCTAACCCTAACCCTAACCCTAACCCTAACCCTAACCCTAACCCTAACCCTAACCCTAACCCTAACCCTAACCCTAACCCTAACCCTAACCCTAACCCTAACCCTAACCCTAACCCTAACCCTAACCCTAACCCTAACCCTAACCCTAACCCTAACCCTAACCCTAACCCTAACCCTAACCCTAACCCTAACCCTAACCCTAACCCTAACCCTAACCCTAACCCTAACCCTAACCCTAACCCTAACCCTAACCCTAACCCTAACCCTAACCCTAACCCTAACCCTAACCCTAACCCTAACCCTAACCCTAACCCTAACCCTAACCCTAACCCTAACCCTAACCCTAACCCTAACCCTAACCCTAACCCTAACCCTAACCCTAACCCTAACCCTAACCCTAACCCTAACCCTAACCCTAACCCTAACCCTAACCCTAACCCTAACCCTAACCCTAACCCTAACCCTAACCCTAACCCTAACCCTAACCCTAACCCTAACCCTAACCCTAACCCTAACCCTAACCCTAACCCTAACCCTAACCCTAACCCTAACCCTAACCCTAACCCTAACCCTAACCCTAACCCTAACCCTAACCCTAACCCTAACCCTAACCCTAACCCTAACCCTAACCCTAACCCTAACCCTAACCCTAACCCTAACCCTAACCCTAACCCTAACCCTAACCCTAACCCTAACCCTAACCCTAACCCTAACCCTAACCCTAACCCTAACCCTAACCCTAACCCTAACCCTAACCCTAACCCTAACCCTAACCCTAACCCTAACCCTAACCCTAACCCTAACCCTAACCCTAACCCTAACCCTAACCCTAACCCTAACCCTAACCCTAACCCTAACCCTAACCCTAACCCTAACCCTAACCCTAACCCTAACCCTAACCCTAACCCTAACCCTAACCCTAACCCTAACCCTAACCCTAACCCTAACCCTAACCCTAACCCTAACCCTAACCCTAACCCTAACCCTAACCCTAACCCTAACCCTAACCCTAACCCTAACCCTAACCCTAACCCTAACCCTAACCCTAACCCTAACCCTAACCCTAACCCTAACCCTAACCCTAACCCTAACCCTAACCCTAACCCTAACCCTAACCCTAACCCTAACCCTAACCCTAACCCTAACCCTAACCCTAACCCTAACCCTAACCCTAACCCTAACCCTAACCCTAACCCTAACCCTAACCCTAACCCTAACCCTAACCCTAACCCTAACCCTAACCCTAACCCTAACCCTAACCCTAACCCTAACCCTAACCCTAACCCTAACCCTAACCCTAACCCTAACCCTAACCCTAACCCTAACCCTAACCCTAACCCTAACCCTAACCCTAACCCTAACCCTAACCCTAACCCTAACCCTAACCCTAACCCTAACCCTAACCCTAACCCTAACCCTAACCCTAACCCTAACCCTAACCCTAACCCTAACCCTAACCCTAACCCTAACCCTAACCCTAACCCTAACCCTAACCCTAACCCTAACCCTAACCCTAACCCTAACCCTAACCCTAACCCTAACCCTAACCCTAACCCTAACCCTAACCCTAACCCTAACCCTAACCCTAACCCTAACCCTAACCCTAACCCTAACCCTAACCCTAACCCTAACCCTAACCCTAACCCTAACCCTAACCCTAACCCTAACCCTAACCCTAACCCTAACCCTAACCCTAACCCTAACCCTAACCCTAACCCTAACCCTAACCCTAACCCTAACCCTAACCCTAACCCTAACCCTAACCCTAACCCTAACCCTAACCCTAACCCTAACCCTAACCCTAACCCTAACCCTAACCCTAACCCTAACCCTAACCCTAACCCTAACCCTAACCCTAACCCTAACCCTAACCCTAACCCTAACCCTAACCCTAACCCTAACCCTAACCCTAACCCTAACCCTAACCCTAACCCTAACCCTAACCCTAACCCTAACCCTAACCCTAACCCTAACCCTAACCCTAACCCTAACCCTAACCCTAACCCTAACCCTAACCCTAACCCTAACCCTAACCCTAACCCTAACCCTAACCCTAACCCTAACCCTAACCCTAACCCTAACCCTAACCCTAACCCTAACCCTAACCCTAACCCTAACCCTAACCCTAACCCTAACCCTAACCCTAACCCTAACCCTAACCCTAACCCTAACCCTAACCCTAACCCTAACCCTAACCCTAACCCTAACCCTAACCCTAACCCTAACCCTAACCCTAACCCTAACCCTAACCCTAACCCTAACCCTAACCCTAACCCTAACCCTAACCCTAACCCTAACCCTAACCCTAACCCTAACCCTAACCCTAACCCTAACCCTAACCCTAACCCTAACCCTAACCCTAACCCTAACCCTAACCCTAACCCTAACCCTAACCCTAACCCTAACCCTAACCCTAACCCTAACCCTAACCCTAACCCTAACCCTAACCCTAACCCTAACCCTAACCCTAACCCTAACCCTAACCCTAACCCTAACCCTAACCCTAAC
Source organism: Manacus candei (assembly GCF_025592945.1). Lineage (NCBI taxonomy): Eukaryota > Metazoa > Chordata > Aves > Passeriformes > Pipridae > Manacus > Manacus candei. The sequence goes on along the minus strand of NW_026138105.1, from coordinate 16,081,610 downwards.
CCTAACCCTAACCCTAACCCTAACCCTAACCCTAACCCTAACCCTAACCCTAACCCTAACCCTAACCCTAACCCTAACCCTAACCCTAACCCTAACCCTAACCCTAACCCTAACCCTAACCCTAACCCTAACCCTAACCCTAACCCTAACCCTAACCCTAACCCTAACCCTAACCCTAACCCTAACCCTAACCCTAACCCTAACCCTAACCCTAACCCTAACCCTAACCCTAACCCTAACCCTAACCCTAACCCTAACCCTAACCCTAACCCTAACCCTAACCCTAACCCTAACCCTAACCCTAACCCTAACCCTAACCCTAACCCTAACCCTAACCCTAACCCTAACCCTAACCCTAACCCTAACCCTAACCCTAACCCTAACCCTAACCCTAACCCTAACCCTAACCCTAACCCTAACCCTAACCCTAACCCTAACCCTAACCCTAACCCTAACCCTAACCCTAACCCTAACCCTAACCCTAACCCTAACCCTAACCCTAACCCTAACCCTAACCCTAACCCTAACCCTAACCCTAACCCTAACCCTAACCCTAACCCTAACCCTAACCCTAACCCTAACCCTAACCCTAACCCTAACCCTAACCCTAACCCTAACCCTAACCCTAACCCTAACCCTAACCCTAACCCTAACCCTAACCCTAACCCTAACCCTAACCCTAACCCTAACCCTAACCCTAACCCTAACCCTAACCCTAACCCTAACCCTAACCCTAACCCTAACCCTAACCCTAACCCTAACCCTAACCCTAACCCTAACCCTAACCCTAACCCTAACCCTAACCCTAACCCTAACCCTAACCCTAACCCTAACCCTAACCCTAACCCTAACCCTAACCCTAACCCTAACCCTAACCCTAACCCTAACCCTAACCCTAACCCTAACCCTAACCCTAACCCTAACCCTAACCCTAACCCTAACCCTAACCCTAACCCTAACCCTAACCCTAACCCTAACCCTAACCCTAACCCTAACCCTAACCCTAACCCTAACCCTAACCCTAACCCTAACCCTAACCCTAACCCTAACCCTAACCCTAACCCTAACCCTAACCCTAACCCTAACCCTAACCCTAACCCTAACCCTAACCCTAACCCTAACCCTAACCCTAACCCTAACCCTAACCCTAACCCTAACCCTAACCCTAACCCTAACCCTAACCCTAACCCTAACCCTAACCCTAACCCTAACCCTAACCCTAACCCTAACCCTAACCCTAACCCTAACCCTAACCCTAACCCTAACCCTAACCCTAACCCTAACCCTAACCCTAACCCTAACCCTAACCCTAACCCTAACCCTAACCCTAACCCTAACCCTAACCCTAACCCTAACCCTAACCCTAACCCTAACCCTAACCCTAACCCTAACCCTAACCCTAACCCTAACCCTAACCCTAACCCTAACCCTAACCCTAACCCTAACCCTAACCCTAACCCTAACCCTAACCCTAACCCTAACCCTAACCCTAACCCTAACCCTAACCCTAACCCTAACCCTAACCCTAACCCTAACCCTAACCCTAACCCTAACCCTAACCCTAACCCTAACCCTAACCCTAACCCTAACCCTAACCCTAACCCTAACCCTAACCCTAACCCTAACCCTAACCCTAACCCTAACCCTAACCCTAACCCTAACCCTAACCCTAACCCTAACCCTAACCCTAACCCTAACCCTAACCCTAACCCTAACCCTAACCCTAACCCTAACCCTAACCCTAACCCTAACCCTAACCCTAACCCTAACCCTAACCCTAACCCTAACCCTAACCCTAACCCTAACCCTAACCCTAACCCTAACCCTAACCCTAACCCTAACCCTAACCCTAACCCTAACCCTAACCCTAACCCTAACCCTAACCCTAACCCTAACCCTAACCCTAACCCTAACCCTAACCCTAACCCTAACCCTAACCCTAACCCTAACCCTAACCCTAACCCTAACCCTAACCCTAACCCTAACCCTAACCCTAACCCTAACCCTAACCCTAACCCTAACCCTAACCCTAACCCTAACCCTAACCCTAACCCTAACCCTAACCCTAACCCTAACCCTAACCCTAACCCTAACCCTAACCCTAACCCTAACCCTAACCCTAACCCTAACCCTAACCCTAACCCTAACCCTAACCCTAACCCTAACCCTAACCCTAACCCTAACCCTAACCCTAACCCTAACCCTAACCCTAACCCTAACCCTAACCCTAACCCTAACCCTAACCCTAACCCTAACCCTAACCCTAACCCTAACCCTAACCCTAACCCTAACCCTAACCCTAACCCTAACCCTAACCCTAACCCTAACCCTAACCCTAACCCTAACCCTAACCCTAACCCTAACCCTAACCCTAACCCTAACCCTAACCCTAACCCTAACCCTAACCCTAACCCTAACCCTAACCCTAACCCTAACCCTAACCCTAACCCTAACCCTAACCCTAACCCTAACCCTAACCCTAACCCTAACCCTAACCCTAACCCTAACCCTAACCCTAACCCTAACCCTAACCCTAACCCTAACCCTAACCCTAACCCTAACCCTAACCCTAACCCTAACCCTAACCCTAACCCTAACCCTAACCCTAACCCTAACCCTAACCCTAACCCTAACCCTAACCCTAACCCTAACCCTAACCCTAACCCTAACCCTAACCCTAACCCTAACCCTAACCCTAACCCTAACCCTAACCCTAACCCTAACCCTAACCCTAACCCTAACCCTAACCCTAACCCTAACCCTAACCCTAACCCTAACCCTAACCCTAACCCTAACCCTAACCCTAACCCTAACCCTAACCCTAACCCTAACCCTAACCCTAACCCTAACCCTAACCCTAACCCTAACCCTAACCCTAACCCTAACCCTAACCCTAACCCTAACCCTAACCCTAACCCTAACCCTAACCCTAACCCTAACCCTAACCCTAACCCTAACCCTAACCCTAACCCTAACCCTAACCCTAACCCTAACCCTAACCCTAACCCTAACCCTAACCCTAACCCTAACCCTAACCCTAACCCTAACCCTAACCCTAACCCTAACCCTAACCCTAACCCTAACCCTAACCCTAACCCTAACCCTAACCCTAACCCTAACCCTAACCCTAACCCTAACCCTAACCCTAACCCTAACCCTAACCCTAACCCTAACCCTAACCCTAACCCTAACCCTAACCCTAACCCTAACCCTAACCCTAACCCTAACCCTAACCCTAACCCTAACCCTAACCCTAACCCTAACCCTAACCCTAACCCTAACCCTAACCCTAACCCTAACCCTAACCCTAACCCTAACCCTAACCCTAACCCTAACCCTAACCCTAACCCTAACCCTAACCCTAACCCTAACCCTAACCCTAACCCTAACCCTAACCCTAACCCTAACCCTAACCCTAACCCTAACCCTAACCCTAACCCTAACCCTAACCCTAACCCTAACCCTAACCCTAACCCTAACCCTAACCCTAACCCTAACCCTAACCCTAACCCTAACCCTAACCCTAACCCTAACCCTAACCCTAACCCTAACCCTAACCCTAACCCTAACCCTAACCCTAACCCTAACCCTAACCCTAACCCTAACCCTAACCCTAACCCTAACCCTAACCCTAACCCTAACCCTAACCCTAACCCTAACCCTAACCCTAACCCTAACCCTAACCCTAACCCTCTAACCCTAACCCTAACCCTAACCCTAACCCTAACCCTAAACCCTAACCCTAACCCTAACCCTAACCCTAACCCTAACCCTAACCCTAACCCCTAACCCTAACCCTAACCCTAACCCTAACCCTAACCCTAACCCTAACCCTAACCCTAACCCTAACCCTAACCCTAACCCTAATGGCGCCCGCACCCTAACCCTAACCCTAACCCTAACCCTAACCCGAACCCTAACCCTAACCCTAACCCTAACCCTAACCCTAACCCTAACCCTAACCCTAACCCTAACCCTAAACCCTAACCCTAACCCTAACCCTAACCCTAACCCTAACCCTAACCCTAACCCTAACCCTAACGCTAACCCTAACCCTAACCCTAACCCTAACCCTAACCCTAACCCTAACCCTAAACCTAACCCTAAACCTACCCCTAAACCTGACTGTACCCCTAACCCTAAGGTTTAGGGGTAGGTTTAGGTGTAGTATAACTGTAAGCCCTAAACCTAATGCTACACCTAAACCTACTCCTACACCTAACTTGAAACCCTAACCCTAAATCTAACTGTAAGCCTAATGCTGATTGTAACCCTCTCTCTAGGCCTGGGTCCAGGTTTAGGGTTAGAGTTAGGCTTAAGGTTTGGCCTAGGGTTAGGTGTAGTCTTAGGGTTAGGTTGAGGGTCAGGTCTAGGGTTGGGGTGATGGTTATGGTTAGGGTTAGGTGTTAAATTAGGGTTCGGGTTGGCCTAGGGTTATGCGTTGGGTTGGGGTTTAAGCTAGGTTTACATTTAGGTGTGGGGTTAGGTCCAGGTGTAGGGGTAGGATTAGGGTTTGGGTTATTTATAAGGCTAGGCGTAGTCCTTCCCCTCGGGAAAGCTGTGGGGTTTGGGCTAGGGTTTGGCTTACAGGTAGGTCTAGGGTTAGGGTTTGGGATAGGTGTAAGCCTAGGGTTGATGGGGGTTTTTTGGGTGGTTGTTTTTGTGTTGTGAGGTGTGTTTGTGGTATTATTTGGGTGAATTTTTATGTATTTTTATTAATTTTTATTAAAAATTAATTTTATGTGCAGTTCAATGATTGTCCACAAGGTGGCAGCAGTTCGATTAATTTCCAGTTGCAATTGCGGAGTTTTTTCAGCAGGTGGCGCAGTTACGAATTTTTTTAAATGCAGTTCCTCTTTTCCGTCAGCAGGTGGCGCAGTTATGAATTTTTTTAAATGCAGTTCCTGTTTTCCGTCAGCAGGTGGCGCAGTTCTAATTTTTTTAAAATGCAGTTCCTGTTTTCCGTCAGCAGGTGGCGCAGTTATGAATTTTTTTAAAATGCAGTTCCTGTTTTCCGTCAGCAGGTGGTGCAGTTATGACAATTTTTTTAAAATGCAGTTCCTGTTTTCTGTCGGCAGGTGGCAGCATTTCATGTGAAATATATGTGCAATTCCTTTTCTATGTCACCAGGAGGCAGTGTTGCTATGCGATTTTTGACTTATTAGATTTTTTTTGTTTTATAACTGTACTTATAGCTGCAGGTTTTTTGGAAAATTGGATAATTGGCTTGTAACTGCTAAGTGGCTTGAAAATTTACTTGTGTAATTCAGTGAAAATTAAAATCAGGAGAAGAGCCAAAGAGAAATAAAATCAGGAGAAGAGCCTAAGAGAAATAAAATCAGGAGAAGAGCCTAAGAAAATTAAAATCAGGAGAAGAGCCTAAAAAAATTAAAATCAGGAGAAGAGTCTAAAAAAATTGAAATCAGGAGAAGAGCCGAGGAAAACAAAAATCAGGAGAAGAGTCTAAAAGAATTAAAATCAGGAAAGGAGCCTAAAAAAATTAAAATCAGAAGAGTCTAAGAGAAATGAAACCAGGAGAAGAGTCTAAAAAAATTAAAATCAGGAGAAGAGCCTAAGAAAATTAAAATCAGGAGAAGAGTCTAAGAGAAATAAAATCAGGAAAAGAACCTAAGAAAATTAAAATCAGAAGAAGAGTCTAAGAGAAATAAAATCAGGAAAAGAGCCTAAGAAAACTAAAATCAGGACAAGAGCCTAAAAAAATTAAAATCAAGAGAAGAGCCTAAGAGAAATAAAGTCAGGAGAAGAGCCTAAGAAAATTAAAATCAGGAGAAGAGCCAAATAGAAATAAAAGCAGGACAAGAGTCTAAGAAAATTAAAATCAGGAGAAGGGCTTAAGAGTATTAAAATCAGGAAAGGAGCCTAAAAAAAATTAAAATCAGGAGAAGAGCCTAAAAGAATTAAAATCAGGAGAAGAGCCTAATAAAATTAAAATCAGGAGAAGGGCTTAAGAGTATTAAAATCAGGAAAAGAGACAAAAAAAATTATAAACAGGAGAAGAGTCTAAAAAAATTAAAATCAGGAGAAGAGCCTAATAAAATTAAAATCAGGACAAGAGCCTAAGAAAATTAAAAACAGGAGAAGGGCTTAAAAGTATTAAAATCAGGAAAAGAGTCTAAAAAAAATTAAAATCAGGAGTAGAGTCTAAGAGAAATAAAATCAGGAAAAGAGCCTAAGAAAATTAAAATCAGGACAAGAGCCTAAAAAAATTAAAATCAAGAGAAGAGCCTAAGAGAAATAAAGTCAGGAAAACAGCCTAAAAAAATTAAAATCAGGACAAGAGCCTAAAAGAATTAAAAACAGGAGAAGAGCCTAAAAAAATTAAAAACAGGAGAAGAGTCTAAAAAATTTAAAATCAGGACAAGAGCCTAAGAAAATTAAAATCAGGAGAAGAGTCTAAGAGAAATAAAATCAGGAAAAGAGCCTAAGAAAATTAAAATCAGGACAAGAGCCTAAAAAAATTAAAATCAGGAGAAGAGTCTAAGAGAAATAAAATCAGGAAAACAGTCTAAAAAAATTAAAATCAGGAGAAGACCCTAAGGGAAATAAAATCAGGAAAAGAGCCTAAAAAAATTAAAAGCAGGAAAAGAGCCTAAAAAAATTAAAATCAGGAGAAGAGCCTAAAAAAATTAAAATCAGGAGAAGAGTCTAAAAAAATTAAAATCAGGAGAAGAGCCCAACAGAATTAAAATCAGGACAAGAGCCTAAGAAAATTAAAATCAGGAGAAGACCCTAAAAGAAAAAAAGTCAGGAAAAGAGCCTAAGAAAATTAAAATCAGGAGAAGAGCCTAAAAAAATTAAAATCAAGAGAAGAGCCTAGGAGAAATAAAGTCAGGAGAAGAGACTAAAAAAATTAAAATCAGGAGAAGACCCTAAGGGAAATAAAATCAGGAGAAGAGCCTAAAAAAATTAAAATCAAGAGAAGAGCCTAGGAGAAATAAAGTCAGGAGAAGAGACTAAAAAAATTAAAATCAGGAGAAGACCCTAAAGGAAATAAAATCAGGAGAAGAGCCTAAAAAAATTAAATGCAGGAAAAGAGCCTAAAAAAATTAAAATCAGGAGAAGAGTCTAAAAAAATTAAAATCAGGAGAAGAGCCTAAGAGAAATAAAATCAGGAAAAGTACCTAAGAAAATTAAAATCAGGAGAGGAGCCTAAAAAAATTAAAATCAGGAAAAGAGCCTAAGAAAATTAAAAACAGGAGAAGAGCCTAAAAAAATTAAAATCAGGACAAGAGCCTAAAAAAATTAAAATCAGGAGAAGAGTCTAAAAGAATTAAAATCAGGAGAAGAGCCTAAAAAAATTAAAATCAGGAGAAGAGTCTAAGAGAAATAAAATCAGGAAAAGAACCTAAGAAAATTAAAATCAGGAGAAGAGCCTAAAAAAATTAAAATCAGGAAAAGAGCGTAAAAAAATTAAAATCAGGAAAAGAGCATAAAAAAATTAAAAGCAGGAGAAGAGCCTAAAAAAATTAAAATCAGGAGAAGAGTCTAAGAGAAATAAAATCAGGAAAAGAGCCTAAGAAAATTAAAATCAGGACAAGAGCCTAAAAAAATTAAAATCAAGAGAAGAGCCTAAGAGAAATAAAGTCAGGAAAACAGCCTAAAAAAATTAAAATCAGGAGAAGACCCTAAGGGAAATAAAATCAGGAGAAGAGCCTAAAAAAATTAAATGCAGGAGAAGAGCCTAAAAAAATTAAAATCAGGAGAAGAGTCTAAAAAAATTAAAATCAGGAGAAGAGCCTAAGAGAAATAAAAGCAGGAGAAGAGCCTAAGAAAATTAAAATCAGGACAAGAGTCTAAAAAAATTAAAATCAGGAGAAGAGTATAAAAGAATTAAAATCAGGAGAAGAGCCTAAAAAAATTAAAATCAGGAGAAGAGCCTAAAAAAATTAAAATCAGGAGAAGAGTCTAAGAGAAATAAAATCAGGAAAAGAACCTAAGAAAATTAAAATCAGGAGAAGAGCCTAAAAAAATTAAAAACAGGAAAAGAGCGTAAAAAAATTAAAATCAGGAAAAGAGCATAAAAAAATTAAAAGCAGGAGAAGAGCCTAAAAAAATTAAAATCAGGAGAAGAGTCTAAGAGAAATAAAATCAGGAAAAGAGCCTAAGAAAATTAAAATCAGGACAAGAGCCTAAAAAAATTAAAATCAAGAGAAGAGCCTAAGAGAAATAAAGTCAGGAAAACAGCCTAAAAAAATTAAAATCAGGAGAAGACCCTAAGGGAAATAAAATCAGGAGAAGAGCCTAAAAAAATTAAATGCAGGAGAAGAACCTAAAAAAATTAAAATCAGGAGAAGAGTCTAAAAAAATTAAAATCAGGAGAAGAGCCTAAGAGAAATAAAAGCAGGAGAAGAGCCTAAGAAAATTAAAATCAGGACAAGAGTCTAAAAAAATTAAAATCAAGAGAAGGGCCTAAGAAAAATAAAGTCAGGAAAACAGCCTAAAAAAATTAAAATCAGGACAAGAGCCTAAAAGAATTAAAAACAGGAGAAGAGCCTAAAAAAATTAAAAACAGGAGAAGAGTCTAAAAAATTTAAAATCAGGACAAGAGCCTAAGAAAATTAAAATCAGGAGAAGAGTCTAAGAGAAATAAAATCAGGAAAAGAGCCTAAGAAAATTAAAATCAGGACAAGAGCCTAAAAAAATTAAAATCAGGAGAAGAGTCTAAGAGAAATAAAATCAGGAAAACAGTCTAAAAAAATTAAAATCAGGAGAAGACCCTAAGGGAAATAAAATCAGGAAAAGAGCCTAAAAAAATTAAAAGCAGGAAAAGAGCCTAAAAAAATTAAAATCAGGAGAAGAGCCCAAAAAAATTAAAATCAGGAGAAGAGTCTAAAAAAATTAAAATCAGGAGAAGAGCCCAACAGAATTAAAATCAGGACAAGAGCCTAAGAAAATTAAAATCAGGAGAAGACCCTAAAAGAAATAAAGTCAGGAAAAGAGCCTAAGAAAATTAAAATCAGGACAAGAGCCTAAAAAAATGAAAATCAAGAGAAGAGCCTAGGAGAAATAAAGTCAGGAGAAGAGACTAAAAAAATTAAAATCAGGAGAAGACCCTAAGGGAAATAAAATCAGGAGAAGAGCCTAAAAAAATGAAAATCAAGAGAAGAGCCTAGGAGAAATAAAGTCAGGAGAAGAGACTAAAAAAATTAAAATCAGGAGAAGACCCTAAGGGAAATAAAATCAGGAGAAGAGCCTAAAAAAATTAAATGCAGGAAAAGAGCCTAAAAAAATTAAAATCAGGAGAAGAGTCTAAAAAAATTAAAATCAGGAGAAGAGCCTAAGAGAAATAAAATCAGGAAAAGTACCTAAGAAAATTAAAATCAGGAGAGGAGCCTAAAAAAATTAAAATCAGGAAAAGAGCCTAAAAAAATTAAAATCAGGAAAAGAGCCTAAAAAAATTAAAATCAGGAGAAGAGTCTAAAAAAATTAAAATCAGGAGAAGAGCCCAACAGAATTAAAATCAGGACAAGAGCCTAAGAAAATTAAAATCAGGAGAAGACCCTAAAAGAAATAAAGTCAGGAAAAGAGCCTAAGAAAATTAAAATCAGGACAAGAGCCTAAAAAAATGAAAATCAAGAGAAGAGCCTAGGAGAAATAAAGTCAGGAGAAGAGACTAAAAAAATTAAAATCAGGAGAAGACCCTAAGGGAAATAAAATCAGGAGAAGAGCCTAAAAAAATTAAAATCAAGAGAAGAGCCTAGGAGAAATAAAGTCAGGAGAAGAGACTAAAAAAATTAAAATCAGGAGAAGACCCTAAGGGAAATAAAATCAGGAGAAGAGCCTAAAAAAATTAAATGCAGGAAAAGAGCCTAAAAAAATTAAAATCAGGAGAAGAGTCTAAAAAAATTAAAATCAGGAGAAGAGCCTAAGAGAAATAAAATCAGGAAAAGTACCTAAGAAAATTAAAACCAGGAGAGGAGCCTAAAAAAATTAAAATCAGGAAAAGAGCCTAAAAAAATTAAAATCAGGAAAAGAGCCTAAAAAAATTAAAATCAGGAGAAGAGTCTAAAAAAATTAAAAACAGGAGAAGAGCCCAACAGAATTAAAATCAGGACAAGAGCCTAAGAAAATTAAAATCAGGAGAAGACCCTAAAAGAAATAAAGTCAGGAAAAGAGCCTAAGAAAATTAAAATCAGGACAAGAGCCTAAAAAAATTAAAATCAAGAGAAGAGCCTAGGAGAAATAAAGTCAGGAGAAGAGACTAAAAAAATTAAAATCAGGAGAAGACCCTAAGAGAAATAAAATCAGGAGAAGAGCCTAAAAAAATTAAATGCAGGAAAAGAGTCTAAAAAAATTAAAATCAGGAGAAGAGTCTAAAAAAATTAAAATCAGGACAAGAGCCTAAGAGAAATAAAATCAGGAAAAGTACCTAAGAAAATTAAAAACAGGAGAGGAGCCTAAAAAAATTAAAATCAGGAAAAGAGCCTAAAAAAATTAAAATCAGGAAAAGAGCCTAAAAAAATTAAAATCAGGAGAAGAGCCTAAGAAAATTAAAACCAGGAGAAGAGTCTAAGAGAAATAAAAACAGGAGAAGAGCCTAAGAAAATTAAAATCAGGAGAAGGACTTAAGAGTATTAAAATCAGGAAAAGAGACAAAAAAAATTAAAATCAGGAGAAGAGGCTAAAAGAATTAAAAACAGGAGAAGAGCCTAAAAAAATTAAAATCAGGAGAAGAGCCGAAAAAAATTAAAATCAGGAAAAGAGTCTAAAAAATTTAAAATCAGGACAAGAGCCTAAGAAAATTAAAATCAGGAGAAGGGCTTAAGAGTATTAAAATCAGGAGAAGAGCCCAAAAAAATTAAAATCAGGAGAAGAGCCTAAAAGAATTAAAAACAGGAGAAGAGCCTAAGAAAATTAAAAACAGGAGAAGAGCCTAAAAAAATTAAAATCAGGACAAGAGCCTAAAAAAATTAAAATCAGGAGAAGAGTCTAAAAGAATTAAAATCAGGAGAAGAGCCTAAAAAAATTAAAATCAGGAGAAGAGTCTAAGAGAAATAAAATCAGGAAAAGAACCTAAGAAAATTAAAATCAGGAGAAGAGCCTAAAAAAATTAAAATCAGGAAAAGAGCGTAAAAAAATTAAAATCAGGAAAAGAGCATAAAAAAATTAAAAGCAGGAGAAGAGTCTAAAAAAATTAAAATCAGGAGAAGAGTCTAAGAGAAATAAAATCAGGAAAAGAGCCTAAGAAAATTAAAATCAGGACAAGAGCCTAAAAAAATTAAAATCAAGAGAAGAGCCTAAGAGAAATAAAGTCAGGAAAACAGCCTAAAAAAATTAAAATCAGGAGAAGACCCTAAGGGAAATAAAATCAGGAGAAGAGCCTAAAAAAATTAAATGCAGGAGAAGAACCTAAAAAAATTAAAATCAGGAGAAGAGTCTAAAAAAATTAAAATCAGGAGAAGAGCCTAAGAGAAATAAAAGCAGGAGAAGAGCCTAAGAAAATTAAAATCAGGACAAGAGTCTAAAAAAATTAAAATCAAGAGAAGGGCCTAAGAAAAATAAAGTCAGGAAAACAGCCTAAAAAAATTAAAATCAGGACAAGAGCCTAAAAGAATTAAAAACAGGAGAAGAGCCTAAAAAAATTAAAAACAGGAGAAGAGTCTAAAAAATTTAAAATCAGGACAAGAGCCTAAGAAAATTAAAATCAGGAGAAGAGTCTAAGAGAAATAAAATCAGGAAAAGAGCCTAAGAAAATTAAAATCAGGACAAGAGCCTAAAAAAATTAAAATCAGGAGAAGAGTCTAAGAGAAATAAAATCAGGAAAACAGTCTAAAAAAATTAAAATCAGGAGAAGACCCTAAGGGAAATAAAATCAGGAAAAGAGCCTAAAAAAATTAAAAGCAGGAAAAGAGCCTAAAAAAATTAAAATCAGGACAAGAGCCTAAAAAAATTAAAATCAGGAGAAGAGTCTAAAAAAATTAAAATCAGGAGAAGAGCCCAACAGAATTAAAATCAGGACAAGAGCCTAAGAAAATTAAAATCAGGAGAAGACCCTAAAAGAAATAAAGTCAGGAAAAGAGCCTAAGAAAATTAAAATCAGGACAAGAGCCTAAAAAAATGAAAATCAAGAGAAGAGCCTAGGAGAAATAAAGTCAGGAGAAGAGACTAAAAAAATTAAAATCAGGAGAAGACCCTAAGGGAAATAAAATCAGGAGAAGAGCCTAAAAAAATGAAAATCAAGAGAAGAGCCTAGGAGAAATAAAGTCAGGAGAAGAGACTAAAAAAATTAAAATCAGGAGAAGACCCTAAGGGAAATAAAATCAGGAGAAGAGCCTAAAAAAATTAAATGCAGGAAAAGAGCCTAAAAAAATTAAAATCAGGAGAAGAGTCTAAAAAAATTAAAATCAGGAGAAGAGCCTAAGAGAAATAAAATCAGGAAAAGTACCTAAGAAAATTAAAATCAGGAGAGGAGCCTAAAAAAATTAAAATCAGGAAAAGAGCCTAAAAAAATTAAAATCAGGAGAAGAGTCTAAAAAAATTAAAATCAGGAGAAGAGCCCAACAGAATTAAAATCAGGACAAGAGTCTAAGAAAATTAAAATCAGGAGAAGACCCTAAAAGAAAAAAAGTCAGGAAAAGAGCCTAAGAAAATTAAAATCAGGACAAGAGCCTAAAAAAATTAAAATCAAGAGAAGAGCCTAGGAGAAATAAAGTCAGGAGAAGAGACTAAAAAAATTAAAATCAGGAGAAGACCCTAAGAGAAATAAAATCAGGAGAAGAGCCTAAAAAAATTAAATGCAGGAAAAGAGTCTAAAAAAATTAAAATCAGGAGAAGAGTCTAAAAAAATTAAAATCAGGACAAGAGCCTAAGAGAAATAAAATCAGGAAAAGTACCTAAGAAAATTAAAAACAGGAGAGGAGCCTAAAAAAATTAAAATCAGGAAAAGAGCCTAAAAAAATTAAAATCAGGAAAAGAGCCTAAAAAAATTAAAATCAGGAGAAGAGCCTAAGAAAATTAAAACCAGGAGAAGAGCCTAAGAAAATTAAAAGCAGGAGAAGGGCTTAAGAGTATTAAAATCAGGAGAAGAGCCCAAAAAAATTAAAATCAGGAGAAGAGCCTAAAAGAATTAAAAACAGGAGAAGAGCCTAATAGAATTAAAAACAGGAGAAGAGCCTAAAAATATTAAAATCAGGAGAAGAGCCTAAAAAAATTAAATGCAGGAAAAGAGTCTAAAAGAATTAAAATCAGGAGAAGAGCCTAAAAAAATTAAAATCAGGAGAAGAGCCTAAAAAAATTAAAATCAGGACAAGAGTCTAAAAAATTTAAAATCAGGACAAGAGCCTAAAAAATTAAAATCAGGAGAAGAGCCTAAAAAAATTAAAAACAGGAGAAGAGTCTAAAAAAATTAAAAACAGGAGAAGAGCCTAAAAAAATTAAAATCAGGACAAGAGCCTAAAAAAATTAAAATCAGGAGAAGAGTCTAAAAGAATTAAAATCAGGAGAAGAGCCTAAAAAAATTAAAATCAGGACAAGAGCCTAAGAGAAATAAAAGCAGGAAAAGAGCATAAAAAAATTAAAAGCAGGAGAAGAGCCTAAAAAAATTATAATCAGGAGAAGAGCCTAAGAGAAATAAAAGCAGGAGAAGAGCCTAAGAAAATTAAAAGCAGGAGAAGGGCTTAAGAGTATTAAAATCAGGAGAAGAGCCCAAAAAAATTAAAATCAGGAGAAGAGCCTAATAGAATTAAAAACAGGAGAAGAGCCTAAAAAAATTAAAACCAGGAGAAGAGCCTAAAAAAATTAAAATCAGGACAAGAGCCAAAAAAAATTAAAATCAGGAGAAGAGTCTAAAAGAATTAAAATCAGGAGAAGAGTCTAAAAAAATTAAAAGCAGGAGAAGAGCCGAAAAAAATTAAAATCAGGACAAGAGTCTAAAAAATTTAAAATCAGGACAAGAGCCTAAGAAAATTAAAATCAGGAGAAGGGCTTAAGAGTATTAAAATCAGGAAAAGAGTCTAAAAAAAATTAAAATCAGGAGAAGAGTCTAAGAGAAATGAAATCAGGAGAAGAGCTTAAAAAAATTAAAAGCAGGAAAAGAGCCTAAAAAAATTAAAATCAGGAGAAGAGCCTAAAAAAATTAAAATCAGGAGAAGACCCTAAGGGAAATAAAATCAGGAGAAGAGCCTAAAAAAATTAAAAGCAGGAAAAGAGTCTAAAAAAATTAAAATCAAGACAAGAGTCTAAAAAAATTAAAATCAGGAGAAGAGCCTAAGAAAATTAAAATCAGGAGAAGAGCCTAAGAGAAATAAAACCAGGAAAAGAGCCTAAGAAAATTAAAATCAGGAGAAGAGCCTAAAAAAATTAAAATCAAGAGAAGAGCCTAAAAAAATTAAAATCAGGAGAAGACCCTAACGGAAATAAAATCAGGAGAAGAGCCTAAAAAAATTAAAAGCAGGAAAAGAGCCTAAAAAAATTAAAATCAAGAGAAGAGTCTAAAAAAATTAAAATCAGGAGAAGAGCCTAAGAAAATTAAAATCAGGAAAATAACCTAAGAAAATTAAAATCAGGAGAAGAGCCCAACAGAATTAAAATCAGGACAAGAGCCTAAGAAAATTAAAATCAGGAGAAGAGTCTAAGAGAAATAAAGTCAGGAAAAGAGCCTAAGAAAATTAAAATCAGGACAAGAGCCTAAAAAAATTAAAATCAAGAGAAGAGCCTAAGAGAAATAAAGTCAGGAAAACAGCCTAAAAAAATTAAAATCAGGAGAAGACCCTAAGGGAAATAAAATCAGGACAAGAGCCTAAAAGAATTAAAATCAGGAGAAGAGTCTAAGAGAAATAAAATCAGGAGAAGAGCCTAAAAATATTAAAAGCAGGAAAAGAGCCTAAAAAAATTAAAAGCAGGAGAAGAGCCTAAAAAAATTAAAATCAGGAGAAGACCCTAAGGGAAATAAAATCAGGAGAAGAGCCTAAAAAAATTAAAAGCAGGAAAAGAGCCTAAAAAAATTAAAATCAAGAGAAGAGTCTAAAAAAATTAAAATCAGGACAAGAGCCTAAGAAAATTAAAATCAGGAGAAGAGCCTAAGAGAAATAAAGTCAGGAAAAGAGCCTAAGAAAATTAAAATCAGGACAAGAGCCTAAAAAAATTAAAATCAAGAGAAGAGCCTAAGAGAAATAAAGTCAGGAAAACAGTTTAAAAAAATTAAAATCAGTAGAAGACCCTAAGGGAAATAAAATCAGGAGAAGAGCCTAAAAAAATTAAATGCAGGAAAAGAGCCTAAAAAAATTAAAACCAGGAGAAGAGCCTAAAAAAATTAAAATCAGGAGAAGAGCCTAAAAGAAATAAAATCAGGAAAAGAACCTAAGAAAATTAAAATCAGGAGAAGAGCCTAAAAAAATTAAAATCAGGACAAGAGCCTAAGAGAAATAAAATCAGGAGAAGAGCCTAAAAAAATTAAATGCAGGAAAAGAGCCTAAAAAAATTAAAATCAGGAGAAGAGTCTAAAAAAATTAAAATCAGGAGAAGAGCCTAAGAGAAATAAAATCAGGAAAAGTACCTAAGAAAATTAAAATCAGGAGAGGAGCCTAAAAAAATTAAAATCAGGAAAAGAGCCTAAAAAAATTAAAATCAGGAGAAGAGTCTAAAAAAATTAAAATCAGGAGAAGAGCCCAACAGAATTAAAATCAGGACAAGAGTCTAAGAAAATTAAAATCAGGAGAAGACCCTAAAAGAAAAAAAGTCAGGAAAAGAGCCTAAGAAAATTAAAATCAGGACAAGAGCCTAAAAAAATTAAAATCAAGAGAAGAGCCTAGGAGAAATAAAGTCAGGAGAAGAGACTAAAAAAATTAAAATCAGGAGAAGACCCTAAGAGAAATAAAATCAGGAGAAGAGCCTAAAAAAATTAAATGCAGGAAAAGAGTCTAAAAAAATTAAAATCAGGAGAAGAGTCTAAAAAAATTAAAATCAGGACAAGAGCCTAAGAGAAATAAAATCAGGAAAAGTACCTAAGAAAATTAAAAACAGGAGAGGAGCCTAAAAAAATTAAAATCAGGAAAAGAGCCTAAAAAAATTAAAATCAGGAAAAGAGCCTAAAAAAATTAAAATCAGGAGAAGAGCCTAAGAAAATTAAAACCAGGAGAAGAGCCTAAGAGAAATAAAAGCAGGAGAAGAGCCTAAGAAAATTAAAAGCAGGAGAAGGGCTTAAGAGTATTAAAATCAGGAGAAGAGCCCAAAAAAATTAAAATCAGGAGAAGAGCCTAAAAGAATTAAAAACAGGAGAAGAGCCTAATAGAATTAAAAACAGGAGAATAGCCTAAAAATATTAAAATCAGGAGAAGAGCCTAAAAAAATTAAATGCAGGAAAAGAGTCTAAAAGAATTAAAATCAGGAGAAGAGCCTAAAAAAATTAAAATCAGGAGAAGAGCCTAAAAAAATTAAAATCAGGACAAGAGTCTAAAAAATTTAAAATCAGGACAAGAGCCTAAAAAATTAAAATCAGGAGAAGAGCCTAAAAAAATTAAAAACAGGAGAAGAGTCTAAAAAAATTAAAAACAGGAGAAGAGCCTAAAAAAATTAAAATCAGGACAAGAGCCTAAAAAAATTAAAATCAGGAGAAGAGTCTAAAAGAATTAAAATCAGGAGAAGAGCCTAAAAAAATTAAAATCAGGACAAGAGCCTAAGAGAAATAAAAGCAGGAAAAGAGCATAAAAAAATTAAAAGCAGGAGAAGAGCCTAAAAAAATTATAATCAGGAGAAGAGCCTAAGAGAAATAAAAGCAGGAGAAGAGCCTAAGAAAATTAAAAGCAGGAGAAGGGCTTAAGAGTATTAAAATCAGGAGAAGAGCCCAAAAAAATTAAAATCAGGAGAAGAGCCTAATAGAATTAAAAACAGGAGAAGAGCCTAAAAAAATTAAAACCAGGAGAAGAGCCTAAAAAAATTAAAATCAGGACAAGAGCCAAAAAAAATTAAAATCAGGAGAAGAGTCTAAAAGAATTAAAATCAGGAGAAGAGTCTAAAAAAATTAAAAGCAGGAGAAGAGCCGAAAAAAATTAAAATCAGGACAAGAGTCTAAAAAATTTAAAATCAGGACAAGAGCCTAAGAAAATTAAAATCAGGACAAGGGCTTAAGAGTATTAAAATCAGGAAAAGAGTCTAAAAAAAATTAAAATCAGGAGAAGAGTCTAAGAGAAATGAAATCAGGAGAAGAGCTTAAAAAAATTAAAAGCAGGAAAAGAGCCTAAAAAAATTAAAATCAGGAGAAGAGCCTAAAAAAATTAAAATCAGGAGAAGACCCTAAGGGAAATAAAATCAGGAGAAGAGCCTAAAAAAATTAAAAGCAGGAAAAGAGTCTAAAAAAATTAAAATCAAGACAAGAGTCTAAAAAAATTAAAATCAGGAGAAGAGCCTAAGAAAATTAAAATCAGGAGAAGAGCCTAAGAGAAATAAAACCAGGAAAAGAGCCTAAGAAAATTAAAATCAGGAGAAGAGCCTAAAAAAATTAAAATCAAGAGAAGAGCCTAAAAAAATTAAAATCAGGAGAAGACCCTAACGGAAATAAAATCAGGAGAAGAGCCTAAAAAAATTAAAAGCAGGAAAAGAGCCTAAAAAAATTAAAATCAAGAGAAGAGTCTAAAAAAATTAAAATCAGGAGAAGAGCCTAAGAAAATTAAAATCAGGAAAATAACCTAAGAAAATTAAAATCAGGAGAAGAGCCCAACAGAATTAAAATCAGGACAAGAGCCTAAGAAAATTAAAATCAGGAGAAGAGTCTAAGAGAAATAAAGTCAGGAAAAGAGCCTAAGAAAATTAAAATCAGGACAAGAGCCTAAAAAAATTAAAATCAAGAGAAGAGCCTAAGAGAAATAAAGTCAGGAAAACAGCCTAAAAAAATTAAAATCAGGAGAAGACCCTAAGGGAAATAAAATCAGGACAAGAGCCTAAAAGAATTAAAATCAGGAGAAGAGTCTAAGAGAAATAAAATCAGGAGAAGAGCCTAAAAATATTAAAAGCAGGAAAAGAGCCTAAAAAAATTAAAAGCAGGAGAAGAGCCTAAAAAAATTAAAATCAGGAGAAGACCCTAAGGGAAATAAAATCAGGAGAAGAGCCTAAAAAAATTAAAAGCAGGAAAAGAGCCTAAAAAAATTAAAATCAAGAGAAGAGTCTAAAAAAATTAAAATCAGGACAAGAGCCTAAGAAAATTAAAATCAGGAGAAGAGCCTAAGAGAAATAAAGTCAGGAAAAGAGCCTAAGAAAATTAAAATCAGGACAAGAGCCTAAAAAAATTAAAATCAAGAGAAGAGCCTAAGAGAAATAAAGTCAGGAAAACAGTTTAAAAAAATTAAAATCAGTAGAAGACCCTAAGGGAAATAAAATCAGGAGAAGAGCCTAAAAAAATTAAATGCAGGAAAAGAGCCTAAAAAAATTAAAACCAGGAGAAGAGCCTAAAAAAATTAAAATCAGGAGAAGAGCCTAAAAGAAATAAAATCAGGAAAAGAACCTAAGAAAATTAAAATCAGGAGAAGAGCCTAAAAAAATTAAAATCAGGACAAGAGCCTAAGAGAAATAAAGTCAGGAGAAGAGCCTAAAAAAATTAAAAGCAGGAAAAGAGCCTAAAAAAATTAAAATCAAGAGAAGAGCCTAGGAGAAATAAAGTCAGGAGAAGAGACTAAAAAAATTAAAATCAGGAGAAGACCCTAAGAGAAATAAAATCAGGAGAAGAGCCTAAAAAAATTAAATGCAGGAAAAGAGTCTAAAAAAATTAAAATCAGGAGAAGAGTCTAAAAAAATTAAAATCAGGACAAGAGCCTAAGAGAAATAAAATCAGGAAAAGTACCTAAGAAAATTAAAAACAGGAGAGGAGCCTAAAAAAATTAAAATCAGGAAAAGAGCCTAAAAAAATTAAAATCAGGAAAAGAGCCTAAAAAAATTAAAATCAGGAGAAGAGCCTAAGAAAATTAAAACCAGGAGAAGAGCCTAAGAGAAATAAAAGCAGGAGAAGAGCCTAAGAAAATTAAAAGCAGGAGAAGGGCTTAAGAGTATTAAAATCAGGAGAAGAGCCCAAAAAAATTAAAATCAGGAGAAGAGCCTAAAAGAATTAAAAACAGGAGAAGAGCCTAATAGAATTAAAAACAGGAGAAGAGCCTAAAAATATTAAAATCAGGAGAAGAGCCTAAAAAAATTAAATGCAGGAAAAGAGTCTAAAAGAATTAAAATCAGGAGAAGAGCCTAAAAAAATTAAAATCAGGAGAAGAGCCTAAAAAAATTAAAATCAGGACAAGAGTCTAAAAAATTTAAAATCAGGACAAGAGCCTAAAAAATTAAAATCAGGAGAAGAGCCTAAAAAAATTAAAAACAGGAGAAGAGTCTAAAAAAATTAAAAACAGGAGAAGAGCCTAAAAAAATTAAAATCAGGACAAGAGCCTAAAAAAATTAAAATCAGGAGAAGAGTCTAAAAGAATTAAAATCAGGAGAAGAGCCTAAAAAAATTAAAATCAGGACAAGAGCCTAAGAGAAATAAAAGCAGGAAAAGAGCATAAAAAAATTAAAAGCAGGAGAAGAGCCTAAAAAAATTATAATCAGGAGAAGAGCCTAAGAGAAATAAAAGCAGGAGAAGAGCCTAAGAAAATTAAAAGCAGGAGAAGGGCTTAAGAGTATTAAAATCAGGAGAAGAGCCCAAAAAAATTAAAATCAGGAGAAGAGCCTAATAGAATTAAAAACAGGAGAAGAGCCTAAAAAAATTAAAACCAGGAGAAGAGCCTAAAAAAATTAAAATCAGGACAAGAGCCAAAAAAAATTAAAATCAGGAGAAGAGTCTAAAAGAATTAAAATCAGGAGAAGAGTCTAAAAAAATTAAAAGCAGGAGAAGAGCCGAAAAAAATTAAAATCAGGACAAGAGTCTAAAAAATTTAAAATCAGGACAAGAGCCTAAGAAAATTAAAATCAGGAGAAGGGCTTAAGAGTATTAAAATCAGGAAAAGAGTCTAAAAAAAATTAAAATCAGGAGAAGAGTCTAAGAGAAATGAAATCAGGAGAAGAGCTTAAAAAAATTAAAAGCAGGAAAAGAGCCTAAAAAAATTAAAATCAGGAGAAGAGCCTAAAAAAATTAAAATCAGGAGAAGACCCTAAGGGAAATAAAATCAGGAGAAGAGCCTAAAAAAATTAAAAGCAGGAAAAGAGTCTAAAAAAATTAAAATCAAGACAAGAGTCTAAAAAAATTAAAATCAGGAGAAGAGCCTAAGAAAATTAAAATCAGGAGAAGAGCCTAAGAGAAATAAAACCAGGAAAAGAGCCTAAGAAAATTAAAATCAGGAGAAGAGCCTAAAAAAATTAAAATCAAGAGAAGAGCCTAAAAAAATTAAAATCAGGAGAAGACCCTAACGGAAATAAAATCAGGAGAAGAGCCTAAAAAAATTAAAAGCAGGAAAAGAGCCTAAAAAAATTAAAATCAAGAGAAGAGCCTAAAAAAATTAAAATCAGGAGAAGAGCCTAAGAAAATTAAAATCAGGAAAATAACCTAAGAAAATTAAAATCAGGAGAAGAGCCCAACAGAATTAAAATCAGGACAAGAGCCTAAGAAAATTAAAATCAGGAGAAGAGTCTAAGAGAAATAAAGTCAGGAAAAGAGCCTAAGAAAATTAAAATCAGGACAAGAGCCTAAAAAAATTAAAATCAAGAGAAGAGCCTAAGAGAAATAAAGTCAGGAAAACAGCCTAAAAAAATTAAAATCAGGAGAAGACCCTAAGGGAAATAAAATCAGGACAAGAGCCTAAAAGAATTAAAATCAGGAGAAGAGTCTAAGAGAAATAAAATCAGGAGAAGAGCCTAAAAATATTAAAAGCAGGAAAAGAGCCTAAAAAAATTAAAAGCAGGAGAAGAGCCTAAAAAAATTAAAATCAGGAGAAGACCCTAAGGGAAATAAAATCAGGAGAAGAGCCTAAAAAAATTAAAAGCAGGAAAAGAGCCTAAAAAAATTAAAATCAAGAGAAGAGTCTAAAAAAATTAAAATCAGGACAAGAGCCTAAGAAAATTAAAATCAGGAGAAGAGCCTAAGAGAAATAAAGTCAGGAAAAGAGCCTAAGAAAATTAAAATCAGGACAAGAGCCTAAAAAAATTAAAATCAAGAGAAGAGCCTAAGAGAAATAAAGTCAGGAAAACAGTTTAAAAAAATTAAAATCAGTAGAAGACCCTAAGGGAAATAAAATCAGGAGAAGAGCCTAAAAAAATTAAATGCAGGAAAAGAGCCTAAAAAAATTAAAACCAGGAGAAGAGCCTAAAAAAATTAAAATCAGGAGAAGAGCCTAAAAGAAATAAAATCAGGAAAAGAACCTAAGAAAATTAAAATCAGGAGAAGAGCCTAAAAAAATTAAAATCAGGACAAGAGCCTAAGAGAAATAAAGTCAGGAGAAGAGCCTAAAAAAATTAAAAGCAGGAAAAGAGCCTAAAAAAATTAAAATCAGGAAAAGAGCCTAAAAAAATTAAAATCAGGAGAAGAGCCTAAGAAAATTAAAATCAGGAGAAGAGCCTAAGAGAAATAAAAGCAGGAGAAGAGCCTAAGAAAATTAAAATCAGGAGAAGGGCTTAAGAGTATTAAAATCAGGAGAAGAGCCCAAAAAAATTAAAATCAGGAGAAGAGCCTAAATAAATTAAAAACAGGAGAAGAGCCTAAAAAAATTAAAAACAGGAGAAGAGCCTAAGAAAATTAAAATCAGGAAAAGAGCCTAAAAAAATTAAAATCAGGAGAAGAGTCTAAAAGAATTAAAATCAGGAGAAGAGCCTAATAAAATTAAAATCAGGAGAAGAGCCTAAAAAAATTAAAATCAGGACAAGAGTCTAAAAAATTTAAAAACAGGACAAGAGCCTAAGAAAATTAAAATCAGGAGAAGGGCTTAAGAGTATTAAAATCAGGAAAAGAGTCTAAAAGAATTAAAATCAGGAGAAGAGCCTAAGAGAAATGAAATCAGGAGAAGAGCCTAAAAAAATTAAAAGCAGGAGAAGAGCCTAAAAAAATTAAAATCAGGAGAAGACCCTAAGGGAAATAAAATCAGGAGAAGAGCCTAAAAAAATTAAAAGCAGGAAAAGAGCCTAAAAAAATTAAAATCAAGAGAAGAGTCTAAAAAAATTAAAATCAGGAGAAGAACCTAAGAAAATTAAAATCAGGAGAAGAGTCTAAGAGAAATAAAATCAGGAAAAGAGCCTAAGAAAATTAAAATCAGGAGAAGAGTTTAAGAGAAATAAAATCAGGAAAAGAGCCTAAGAAAATTAAAATCAGGACAAGAGCCTAAAAAATTTAAAATCAAGAGAAGAGCCTAAGAGAAATAAAGTCAGGAGAAGAGCCTAAAAAAATTAAAAGCAGGAAAAGAGCCGAAAAAATTAAAAGCAGGAGAAGAGCCTAAAAAAATTAAAATCAGGAGAAGACCCTAAGGGAAATAATATCGGGAGAAAAGTCTAAAAAAATTAAAAGCAGGAAAAGAGCCTAAAAAAATTAAAAGCAGGAGAAGAGCCTAAAAAAATTAAAATCAGGAGAAAGGCTTAAGAGTATTAAAATCAGGAAAAGAGCCTAAAAAAATTAAAATCAGGAGAAGAGCCTAAAAGAATTAAAAACAGGAGAAGAGCCTAAAAAAATTAAAAACAGGAGAAGAGCCTAAGAAACTTAAAAACTGGAGAAGAGCCTAAAAAAATTAAAATCAGGAGAAGGGCTTAGGAGTATTAAATTCAGGAAAAGAGCCTAAAAAAATTAAAATCAGGAGAAGAGTCTAAAAGAATTAAAATCAGGAGAAGAGCCTAAAAAAATTAAAATCAGGAGAAGAGCCTAAGAAAATTAAAATCAGGAGAAGGGCTTAAGAGTATTAAAATCAGGAAAAGAGTCTAAAAAAAATTAAAATCAGGAGTAGAGTCTAAGAGAAATAAAATCAGGAAAAGAGCCTAAAAAAATTAAAATCAGGACAATAGCCTAAAAAAATTAAAATCAAGAGAAGAGTCTAAAAAAATTAAAATCAGGAGAAGAGCTTAAGAAGATTAAAATCAGGAGAAGAGCCTAAGGGACATAAAAGCAGGAGAAGAGCCTAAGAAAATTAAAATCAGGAGAATGGCTTAAGAGTATTAAAATCAGGAAAGGAGCCTAAAAAAAATTAAAATCAGGAGAAGAGCCTAAAAGAATTAAAAACAGGAGAAGAGCCTAAAAAAATTAAAAACAGGAGAAGGGCTTAAGAGTATTAAAATCAGGAAAAGAGCCTAAAAAAATTAAAATCAGGAGAAGAGTCTAAAAGAATTAAAATCAGGAGAAGAGCCTAAAAAAATTAAAATCAGGAGAAGAGCCTAAAAAAATTAAAATCAGGACAAGAGCCAAAAAAAATTAAAATCAAGAGAAGAGCCTAAGAGAAATAAAGTCAGGAAAACAGCCTAAAAAAATTAAAATCAGGACAAGATCCTAAGAGAAATAAAAGCAGGAGAAGAGTCTAAGAAAATTAAAATCAGGAGAAGAGCCTAAGAGAAATAAAGTCAGGAAAACAGTCTAAAAAAATTAAAATCAGGACAAGAGCCTAAAAGAATTAAAAACAGGAGAAGAGCCTAAGAAATAAAATCAGGAGAAGAGCCTAAGAGAATTAAAATCAGGAGAGAAGCCTAAAAAAATTAAAAACAGGAGAAGAGTCTAAGAGAAATTAAAATCAGGAGAACAGCCTAAGAGAATTAAAAACAGGAGAAGAGCCTAAGAGAAATAAAACCAGGAGAGGAGTCTAAAAAAATGAAAAACGTGAGAAGAGCCTAAGAATAATAAAATCAGAAGAGCCTAAGAGAATTAAAAACAGGAGAAGAGCTGAAGAGAAATAAAACCAGGAGAGGAGCTTAAAAAAAATTAAAAACAGGAAAAGAACCTAAGAGAAATTAAAATCAGGAGAGGAGCCTGAAAAAATTAAAAACAGGAGAAGAGTCTAAGAGAAATAAAATCAAAAGAAGAGCCTAAGAGAATTAAAATGAGGAGAGGAGCCTAAAAAAATTAAAATCAGGAGAGGAGGATAAAAAATTAAAATCAGGAGAAGACCTTAAGAAATGAAATCAGGCGAAGAGCCTAAAAAAATAAAAATCAGGAGAAGAGTCCAAAAAAAATTAAAAACAGGAGAAGAGCCTAAGAGAATTAAAAACAGGAGAGGAGCCCAAGAGAATTAAAAAGACGAGAAGAGCCTAAAAAAAAATAAAATCAGGAGAAGAGCCTAAAAAAATTCAAAACAGGAGAAGAGCCTAAGAGAATTAAAATAAGGAGAGGAGCCTAAATAAATTAAAATCAGGAGAGGAGCCTAAAAAAAAAAAATCAGGAGAAGAGCCTAAGAGAATTAAAATCAGGAAAAGACCCTAAGAAAAATTAATATCAGGAGAATAGACTAAGAGAATTAAAATCAGGAGAAGAGTCTAAGAGAAATAAAATCAGAAGAGCCTAAGAGAATGAAAAACAGGAGAAGAGCGTAAGAGAAATAAAACCAGGAGAAGAACGTAAAAGATTTAAAAGCAGGAGAGGAGTCTAAAAAATAAAATCAGGAGAAGACCCTAAGAAATAAAATCAGGAGAAGAGCCTAAGAGAAATAAAAGCAGAAGAAGAGCCAACAAAAATTACAAACAGGAAAAGAGCCTAAAAAAATAAAAATCAGGAGAAGAGCCTAAAAAAACTAAAAACAGGAGAAGACCCTAAGAGAAATAAACACAGGAGAGGAGACTGAAAAAATAAAAATCAGGAGAGGAGTCTAAAAAAATTAAAATCAGGAGAAGAGCCTAAAAAATTAAAATCAGGAGAAGAGCCTAAGAAATAAAATCAGGACAAGAGACTAAGAATTAAAATCAGGAGAAGAGACTAAGAGAATTAAAATCAGGAGAGGAGCCTAAGAGAATTAAAATCAGGAGAAGACCCTAAGAAATAAAATCAGGAGAAGAGCCTAAAAAAATTAAAAACAGGAGAAGAGTTAAAAAAAATTAAAATCATGAAAAGAGCCTAAGAAAATAAAATCAGGAGAGGAGTCTAAAAAAATTAAAAACAGGAGAAGAGCATAAGACTAATAAAACCAGGAGAGGAGCCAAAAAAAATTAAAAACAGGAGAAGAGCCTATGAGAAATAAAATCAGGAGAAGGGCCTAAGAGAATTAAAAACTGGAGAAAAGCCTAAAAAAATTAAAATCAGGAGAAGAGCCTAAAAAAATTCAAAAGAGGAGAAGAGCCTATGGGAATTAAAATAAGGAGAGGAGTCTAAAAAAAATAAAATCAGGAGAAGAGTCTAAGAGATTTAAAATAAGGAGAGGAGCCTAAAAAAATTAAAATGAGGAGCCTAAAAAATTAAAATCAGGAGAAGAGTCTAAGAGAATTAAAATAAGGAGAAGAGCCTAAAAAAATTAAAATCAGGAGAAGAGCCTAAAAAATTAAAATCAGAAGAGTCTAAGAGAATGAAAAACAGGAAAAGAGTCTAAGAGAAATAAAACCAGCAGAGAAGTCTAAAAAAATTAAAATGAGGAGAAGAACCTAAGAGAAATTAAAATCAGGAGAGGAGCCTAAAAAAAATAAAAGCAGGTAAAGAGCCTAAGAGAAATAAAATCAGGAGAAGAGTCTAAGAGAATTAAAAACAGGAGAAGAGCCTATGAGAAATAAAACCAGGAGAAGAATTTAAAAAAATTTAAAAAAGGAGAGGAGCCTAAAAAAATTAAAATCAGGAGAAGACCCTATGAGAATTAAAATCAGAAGAGCCTAAAAGAATTAAAATCAGGAGAAAACCCTAAGAAAAATTAATATCAGGAGAAGAGCCTAAAAAAACTAAAATCAGGAGAAGAGACTACGAAAAATGAAAATCAGGAGAAGAACTGAGGAACAATTAAAATCAGAAGAGCCTAAAAAAATTAAAATCAGGAGAAGAGCCTAAGAGAAATTAAAATCAGGAGAAGAGCCTAAGAGAAATTAAAATCAGGAGAAGAGCATAAGAGAATTAAAAACAGGAGAAGAGCCTAAGAGAAATAAAACTAGGAGAGGAGCCCAAAAAAATTAAAATCAGGAGAGGAGGATAAAAAATTAAAATCAGGAGAAGAGCCTAAGAAATAAAATCAGGAGAAGAGCCTAAGAGTAATAAAATCAGGAGAGGAGCCTAAAAAAATTAAAATCAGGAAAAGAGCCTAAGAGAATTAAAATCAGGAGAGGAGCCTAAAAAAAATTCAAATCAGGAGAAGAGCCTAAGAAATAAAATCAGGAGAAGACCCTAAGAAAAATGAAAATCAGGAGAAGAACGAGGAACAATTAAAATCAGGAGAAGAGCCCAAAAAAATTAAAATCAGGAGAAGAACGAGGAACAATTAAAATCAGGAGAAGAGCCCAAAAAAATTAAAATCAGGAGAAGAGCCTAAAAAAATTAAAATCAGGAGAAGAGCCTAAAAAAATTAATATCAGCAGAAGAGCCTAAGAGAATTAAAATCAGGAGAAGAGCCTAAAAAAATTAAAAACAGAAGAGGAGGCTAAAAAATAAAATCAGGAGAAGGCCCTAGGAAATAAAATCAGGAGAAGAGCCTAAGAGAATTAAAATCAGGAGAGGAGCTTAAAAAAATTAAAATCAGAAGAGGAGCCTAAAAATTTAAAATCAGGAGAAGAGCATAAGAAATATAATCAGGAGAAGAGCCTAAGAGAATTGAAATCAGGAGAAGAGCCTAAAGAAATTAAAATCAGGAGAAGAGCCTAAGAGAAATAAAATCAGGAGAGGAGCCAAAAAAAATTAAAATCAGGAGAGGAGCCTGAGAAGAGAGCAAGAGAATTAAAAGCTGGAGAAGAGACTAAGACTTATAAGCAGGGGACGAGAGTGAGAGAAGTAAAAGCAGGGGACGAGAGTGAGAGAAGTAAAAGCAGGGGACGAGAGTGAGAGAAGTAAAAGCAGGGGACGAGAGTGAGAGAAGTAAAAGCAGGGGACGAGAGTGAGAGAAGTAAAAGCAGGGGACGAGAGTGAGAGAAGTAAAAGCAGGGGACGAGAGTGAGAGAAGTAAAAGCAGGAGAAGTGACTAAGAGAATGAAAAGCAGGAGAAGTGACTAAGAGAATCAAAAGCAGAATAAGAGACTAAGAGAATCAAAAGCAGAATAAGAGACTAAGAGAATCAAAAGCAGAATAAGAGTAGCAAGAGAAATAAAAGCAGGATAAAAGAGTAAGAGAAAAAAAAGCAGGAGAGCAAGAGAATTAAAAGGAGGAGAAGAGAGCAAGAGAATTAAAAGCAAGACAAGTGACTAAGAGAAGAGATTAAGAGAAGTGACTAAGAGAAATGAAGGCAAGAGAAGAGAGATGAAGATGAGCAAGGGAAAGAAGGGAAGAGAAAAACAGAAAAGACTACATGACAGAAAATAAAGACAGGAGCCAAAGAGGGGGAAAACCCCCTAAGAGGGGAAAAGTCCCCAAACCTTTATTGCAACTTTATTGAATGACTTGTTGTGACCTTGTGAAATACACAAGGCTAGTACAGAAGTTACAACACAGGTTAGTATCCAAGTTACAACACAGGACAGCATACACGTTACAATACAGTTTACAACACAGGTTAGTATCCAAGTTACAACACAGGACAGCATACACGTTACAATACAGTTTACAACACAGGTTAGTATCCAAGTTACAACACAGGACAGCATACACGTTACAATACAGTTTACAACACAGGTTAGTATCCAAGTTACAACACAGGACAGCATACACGTTACAATACAGTTTACAACACAGGTTAGTATCCAAGTTACAACACAGGACAGCATACACGTTACAATACAGTTTACAACACAGGTTAGTATACAAGTTACAGCACTCCCTCAGGAACGTGGTTCCTGGGAAGGCTCAAAAATCAAAAAATCATCCTGCCTGGCAAAACCCAGGTCCCGGGATGGCCTGCACCCAAACTTTGGCGATGAACATTGCCTCGCAGACCGGCCGGGACCTAGGAAAAAAAAACCCAGCCGGGGGGGAAAAAAAAAAAAATCCCCCAGTTGGGGTTTTTTATTCTAAAGCTAAAATGGTGTAAAAAATCCTGAAAGAGAAACAGCACAAACAGCAGGTTAGAATACTACATTACAGGGACCCAGTCCCTCCATCCCCACACCTCCACCCCTCCCTTAAGCCGCAAGCCAGCCCTGAATATCGGTGTACACTGAAAATGCTGCCTCGGGAACGGGGTTCCCGGGAAGCCTCAAAAAAGA
Source organism: Manacus candei (assembly GCF_025592945.1). NCBI lineage: Eukaryota > Metazoa > Chordata > Aves > Passeriformes > Pipridae > Manacus > Manacus candei. The sequence goes on along the minus strand of NW_026138105.1, from coordinate 16,053,467 downwards.
AAATATCATCCTGCCTGACAAAACCCAGGTCCCGAGTTGGCCTGTGCCCAAACATTGGCGATGAACATTGCCTCGCAGACCAACTGGGACCTAGGAAAAAAAACCTCAGCCGGGAGGAAAAAAAAAAATCCCCCAGCTTGGGCTTTTTTATTCTAAAGTTAAAATGGTGGAAAAAATCCTGAAAGAGAAACAAACACAAGGTTAGAGTACTACATTACACGCACCCAACCCCTCCATCACCACACTCTCACCCCTCCCTTGAGCCGCAAGCCAACCCTGAATATCGGTGCACACTCAAAATGCTGCCTTGGGAACATGCTGGTTCCTGGGAAGCCTCAAAAATTAAAAAATTGGCCTGCCTGAAACCAGGTCCCGGGTCAGCCTGTGCCCAAACCTTGGTGATGAACATCGCCTCGCAGACCGGCTGGGACCTGGGAAAAAAACCCCAGCCAGGGGAAAAAAAAAAAAAAAAATCCCCCGGCTGGGGTTTTTTTATTCTAAAGCTAAAATTATCTAACAACAACCTGAAAGAGAAACAACACAAACACAAGGTTAGAATACTACATTACACACACCCAACCCCTCCACCACTCCCTTAAGCCGCAAGCCAGCCCTGAATATCGGCGTACGCTCAAAATGCTGCCTTGGGAACGGGGTTCCCGGGAAGCCTCAAAAATCAAAAAATCATCCTGCCTGACAAAACCCAGGTCCCGGGTCGGCCTGTGCCCAAACATTGGCGATGAACATCGCCTCGCAGACTGGCTGGGACCTAGGAAAAAAAACCCCAGCAGGGGGGGAAAAAAAAAAAAAAAACCCGGTTGGGGTTTTTTTATTCTAAAGCTAAAATGGTGGAAAAAATCCTGAAAGAGAAACAAACACAAGGTTAGAATACTACATTACACACACCCATCCCCTGCATTGCCACACCTCCACCATACCCCAAAGCCGCAAGCCAACCCTGAATATCGGCGTACACTCAAAACGCTCCCTTGGGAACGTGGTTCCCGTGGAGCCTCAAAAAAAAACTCCAAAAAGAAACAAATTGCCAAGCCTGACAAAACACGCATGCCGCTCATGCCCGAGCACACCCCTCACAGCATTACAAGACAGTATCAATGACAGAATATTAAAAGCAAAACAAAGTAAGGTACAAAGCTATACAATTCCTAACTGATGCACAGCAATACAACACTATGACATTCACATACAGAGCAATACAACTGCAAATATAGAAGTATACCAGACAGAACATTACATGGCAATACAAGTGACACGACATAAAAAGTGCTACAAACAAAGGCGCAACGATACACAATTCCTGACACACGGAATGTGACGCCGTGACGTTCAGATACGGACCGATACGACTACAACTATACAAGTGTATGATACAGAGTGGTACAAGGCAATACAAATGACAACATAAACGGCGGCTGGACTTTTCCTATTCTGGTTGTAAAATACAATAACTACGCCTAAGAAGCAACCTGCAACACTAAATAAACATATATGATGCTACACGATGCAGTCCAGAAGTCATTGGGCAGGGACTCCCCGTGGCTCTCAGAAGTTTCCATCGATGATCACTCGGACGATCTCTCCCCGGTCGCCGGAAGTTCCGGGAAAACCGATGCCGTCTTTCACCCCAGGAACCTGAGTCTCCTTTGGGTGGCTGTAAGATAAAAGGGAAGGGACTCTGAAGTGTGCCTTCTGTGACCTTGGATTTACCCCCAAACTGAGCCTATACATTTTATAAGCCCAAAGACCCCTGACAAATGCCCATACCATAGACACTGTTTGCTACTCTACCTAGCTGTGACTCTATACACCCAAGCAGGGCATCGCAAGACAATCCTGCTCACAGACTGTCTAAGGGAACTGACATGTTGATGTGAGACTGAGCAATATTCTAGCTACCCACTGATCCACGTAGCAGGGCAGAGCAGTTCCAGGCTGACCCCAAGTGAGACACCCCATACCTGTGATGACACACACCATGTGACACAATTAAGAGACAAAGGACACAAACATGGAGGAGACAAAGGACACGACACGGACCGGAACTGCTCTGCCCTGCACACGGGAATCCAATGATACAAAGTAAGCCCTTCCTTTGAGGTCTCTAAATAACCTGCTACAGGACACCCATTGCACCATACTAATTGCAAAAATCCCTCCGGGCAATGCACATACTTGCCCCGACTCCCAACCCCTCTCTGGGTCTTTGCCCTGCACTTATCTTTCCGAGACCCGGGGCTGTGAATCCATCTTCAATGCACAGGAGGGGCACCTGGGTTGGCTCAGAGGTTCCTGTTGTCATGAGAGTACTCGAAATCAACTGTGAAAAAGAAAACCATACACAATATCTGAGTAGTGTGGCAGGGGGTTGGAACCCCAGTGATCCCCCTACTCACCATCACCGAGGCCCTGACCGGAGTCCAACACTGTGGCTGTCACCTTCCGGGATACCTGAGTGAGTGAGACACAAAATTCGAAGGCATCTCTAAAGCTGCAGTGAATCCCCGCTCCTCCTGCTGCCTCCCCAACTCACCTAGAAAGCTCCTCTCTCTTCAGCTGCTCCCAAGATCGCCCCTGCAACTGAAATGGGTAAATGCTCAAACACTGAGCTCTCAAACATTAGGGATGGCTCACAAGGAAAGCCAAAAACCTCTAAACCCCATCAGACTGCACACCGAAGCATTGCTACACACTGTGAAGTGGACAGACGGCCGCTGCAAGACAACCCAGACATGGAGGCTTGTGCTGATGTACTGCCTCATACTGGCTATCTCGGGCTCCTTTAGCTTGACCTCTGATCGGATGGACCTTCAGCACCTTCAGCAGACGGGCAAAGGGTTGTGCATCGCCTAGAAAAAAAATTAAACAGTTACAACATATATGCAGAGATTGACCACATAGATGACATCCTAAAACTAACTCCAAATTTGGCTGGGGAGTAAAATTCTCACCTTGCTCGTCTCCCTGCTGAGCCGCTACACCTCGAGACCGATTGGGCCCCATCTGGAAAATAAAGAACAAAAAGGCACAAGATAAAGGACTCCTATGGCTCAAACTGACATCCTTCATCCAACGCCTAATACAACCTTCTTCCCAGGCTGCTTCAGCTTGTTTCAGTCTGGGGTACACTGTGTCCACTTATCAGAAAAAAAAACAACAAAAAACAAAGGGTTATTCAGGTCACCCACATGGTCTCTGAGACCTTAACCACTTCAAAGAACTCATTTCCACTAAGCGAGTGAGAACTCTGACCACAGCATACAAGAATACAAATGACAACCCAGCTTCAAGGCCCTGCTATCCAAGTACCATCAGCTCCACAACACTCAGCTATAATGATTGCACATGAGTTGTGGACACCTGCTCCATCCGGCAGGACCGTACAGCCATCGGTTCGACTGTCTGAGGGAACTGACATGTTGATGTGAGACTGAGCAATATTCTATCTACCCACTGATCCACGTAGCAGGGCAGAGCAGTTCCAGGCTGACCCCAAGTGAGACACCCCATACCTGTGATGACACACACCATGTGACACAATTAAGAGACGAAGGACACAAACATGGAGGAGACAAAGGACGTGACACAGACCGGAACTGCTCTGCCCTGCACACGGGAATCCAATGATACAAAGTAAGCCCTTCCTTTGAGGTCTCTAAATAACCTGCTACAGGACACCCATTGCACCATACTAATTGCAAAAATCCCTCCAGGCGATGCACATACTTGCCCCGACTCCCAACCCCTCTCTGGGTCTTTGTCCTGCACTTATCTTTCCGAGAGCCGGGGATGTGAATCCATCTTTGATGCAGAGGAGGGGCACCTGGGCTGGCTCAGAGGTTCCTGTCATCCTGAGAGTACTCGGAGTCAACTGCAAGAAAGAAAACCAGACACCATATCTGAGTAGTGTGGCATGTGGCCCCAGCCCCGATGATCCCTCTACTCACCGGCACCGAGGCAGGTCCTCGTGTCGCTGGCTCTGACCAGACTTGGAGAATATGCTGCCACCTTCCAGGATACCTAAGTGAGTGAGACACAAAATTCGAAGGCATCTCTAAAGCTGCAGTGGATCCCCGCTCCTCCTGCTGCCTCCCCAACTCACCTAGACAGCTCCTCTCTCTTCAGCTGCTCCCAAGATCGCCCCTGCAAATGAAATGGGTAAATGCTCAAACACTGAGCTCTCAAACATTAGGGGTGGTTCACAAGGAAAGCCAAAAACCTCTAAACCCCATCAGACTGCACGCCGAAGCATTGCTACACTGTGAAGTGGACAGACGGCCGCTGCAAGACAACCCAGATATGGAGGCTTGTGCTGATGTACTGCCTCATACTGGCTATCTTGGGCCCCTTTAGCTTGACCTCTGATCGGATGGACCTCCGGCACCTTCAGCAGACGGGTAAAGGGTTGTGTATCACCTAGAAAAAAAATTAAACAGTTACAACATATATGCAGAGATTGACCACATAGATGACATCCTAAAACTAACTCCAAATTCGGCTGGGGAGTAAAATTCTCACCTCGCTTGTCTCCCTGCTGAGCCGCTACGCCTTGAGACCAATTGGGCCCCATCTGGAAAATAAAAAGCAAGAAGGCACAAGATAAAGGACTCCTACAGCTAAAACTGACATTCTTCATCCAACACCCAAGACAACCTTCTTCACAGGCTGCTTCAACTCGTCTCGGTCTGGGGTACACTGTGTCCACTTATATGAAAAGAAAAAAAAAAAACAAACAAAGGGTTATTCAGGTCACCCACATGGTCACTGAGGCCTTAACCACTTCAAAGAACTCATTTCCACTGAGCAAGTGAGAACTCTGACCACAGCATACAAGAATACAAATGACAACCCAGCTTCAAGGCCCTGCTATCCAAGTACCATCAGCTCCACAACACTCAGCTATAATGATTGCACACGAGTTATGGACACCTGCTCCATCCGGCAGGACCGTACAGCCATCGGTTCGACTGTCTGAGGGAACTGACATGTTGATGTGAGACTGAGCAATATTCTATCTACCCACTGATCCACGTAGCAGGGCAGAGCAGTTCCAGGCTGACCCCAAGTGAGACACCCCATACCTGTGATGACACACACCATGTGACACAATTAAGAGACGAAGGACACAAACATGGAGGAGACAAAGGACGTGACACAGACCGGAACTGCTCTGCCCTGCACACGGGAATCCAATGATACAAAGTAAGCCCTTCCTTTGAGGTCTCTAAATAACCTGCTACAGGACACCCATTGCACCATACTAATTGCAAAAATCCCTCCGGGCAATGCACATACTTGCCCCGACTCCCAACCCCTCTCTGGGTCTTTGCTCTGCACTCATCTTTCCGAGAGCCGGGGATGTGAATCCATCTTTGATGCAGAGGAGGGGCACCTGGGTTGGTTCAGAGGTTCCTGTCATCCTGAGAGTACTCGGAGTCAACTGCAAGAAAGAAAACCAGACACCATATCTGAGTAGTGTGGCACGTGGTCCCAGCCCCGACGATCCCTCTACTCACTGGTACCGAGGCAGGTCCTCATGTCACTGGCTCTGACCAGACTTGGACAATGTGCTGTCATCTTCTGGGATACCTGAGCGAGAGAGAGAAACAATTAGAGGGCATTTCTAAAGCTGCAGTGGATCCCTGCTCCTCCTGCCTCCCCCCCCGACTCACCTCCAATGCTCATCTGCTCCCAAAGGTTACCCGGATGGCACCTGCAATCAGAAAAGCTCAGTGCTTCATTGCTGATCCTTTTAATACTCAGAGATTACCTACAAGGACAGCTCCAGGGGACCAAACCGTGTACATCTCCTCATTGTGAGTTGGCTTCGGCCCTGTCAGGCTGTCTACATCTCCTGCAAAAAAAACCCCAGAGGCAAATGTGAGTACTGAGATACTGCCCAAGAGTTTGCTGCCCCCATGGTAGTTTCTGTCTGACACCCCTTGACCGTGACCTCTTACAGGCAGGGTCCCCATCACGTTGGATTGTACGTCAGAAATCAGTGCACTGCCTGGAAAACAAAAAAACAAGTATGTACACAGATTCACCACAAGTACACCGCCTGCAAAAAAGCATCTAATTTTGTCCTGCAGTCCCTGCTCACCTTCCTCACCAGGCTCACCTTCCCTCTAGTGCCTATCGTCTGCTGGGCCGGTGGCTCTGCATCTTGGGAAAAAAAAACAAAAAAACAAAACTAAACCACCAAACCATCCAAATGATCAAGTAAACCTAGGACCAAAAGTCATGTCTTGGCTCTGACCTCACATGAGAACCCACCTTCTGACTCTGCTCCTCCAGCCTCTTCTGTTTATCTCTGCTTTACATCCAGTCCCTCTGACGCTGCATAGAAATGAGTTACCAAAGTCAGCCATATAGATGGAGGGACCTTAACTGCTGTGCAATTCTAATTTCTCCTTAGACAAGCTATCTGGGGTCCAAAGACAGCCTGCACAAACAAACACTGACCTAACTTTAAGGTCCTGCCCTCAGTGGCTAAGCCTATCCACAGGTTAACTGGAAAGTCTCCTTTCTACTCCACCTACCCCCAAGTCTGCACTGCAGGGCAGAGCAGTTCCAGGTCCAACACAAACTCCAAGGACACATTTCCCGACAAGTGCTCTGGTGCAACGAGGAGAGAGAACTCTGAGAAAGGACACCATGATTGTGAATTTTAAGACACAAAACACAGACTGGACAAAGGACATGACACAGACCTGAACGGCTCTGCCCTGCACATTCTACTCCAGTGATGAAAAGTAAACTGCTCCTCCTATGTGTGCCAAGGGCCTGTTAGGGCAGACCCTTTCCCCTGTGCTCATTTGAAAATCCCTCCCTCCTAACCATAAAACTGGACCCAGCTCTCATCCCCTCTCCAGGTGATAGTCCTCCACTTATCTTTCCCACAGCTGGGGATGTGAATCCATCTTCCATGTAAAGGAAGGACACCTGGCTGGCTCAGAAGGTCCTGTGATCCCTGACTCGGTCGGCTACGAGAAAGAAAACTGGAATTGAGACAAGAGTTCAGCAGCACGTGGGAGATAACCCTGCAACTGGCTACTCACCATCCCCTGAGCTGAGAGGTTCTCGGGCCACTGGCTCCGACCCCAGTCGGAGGCTGCTGCCGTCACCGTGTGCCGTACCTAGGAGAGTGAGAAAAAAAGTTACGTGGTGTGTTTGAAAGTAAGGGAGACCCCAGCACCTCCTCACTACCTCCCCGACTCAACCTCAATGCTCCTCCTTTGCCAAACACAGGCTGGATGGCACCTGCAACTGGAAAAGGTCCAGCCTTAATTGATGACCCTCGTAGTATTAGGAGATTACTCACAAGGACAGCTGAAGACCATCAAACCTAACTAGCAGGTGGCTGTGGCCCTCTGAGGCTGCACACATTCTCTGCAAAGTAAAAAAGCCAAAGGCAAATGTACACACTGAGATACTGCCTGAAAGGATGGCTTTCCTGGGGTAGCTCCTACCTACCTCTCCTCCACAGTGACCTCTTACCAGCAGGAGCCCTGAAGCACTGGACTGTCTGTTAGAAGGTGGCAGAACCCCTGGAAAACACAACAAACAAAGCATGTGCACAGATTCACCACAACACCTGTAAAAGACCATTTACTTCTGTCCTGGAGTCAATGCTCACCTTGCTCACCGGGACTCACCCAGATCACCTCCCCTCCGGTGCCTAGAGCCTCCTGGGGCCAGGGCTCTGCATCTGAAAACAAAGAAAAAACAAACCCAAACAACAAAATCCTTAACACAGCGAGTAAACGTGGAGCCAAAAGCCACGTCTTTGTGCTGATGTCAGGTGACCACCCACCTTCTTGCTCTGCTCCTCTGGCCTCTGTTCTGTTCAACTCTGCTTTACACCCTGTCCCTCTGACATGGTAAAGAAACCCTAACTAAAGTCACCCAGATATATGGGGAGAGCTCAAAGAGTCTCCCTTCTCTTTAGGCAAACCACCCAGGGTCACTGCCTGCAGCCAAAGACTGCAGCTGTAATCGCGCAGAATATCTGGGTGAACGAGAGGAAAACTTAAGTGGCACATCTGAAAAGTCAGTGGATGCCTTCACAGGCATTTAGGGGGCTCCTGGACACTGCTTTCCACCCATACTACCTTCAAAACACCCCTGGCAATTCCTAAGCTGACACCCAAGCCCTTGCTCCATCTCTGGGCTGTAACCCCCCACTGACTACTTGCAAACCTAGGTGTCTGTAGCCATCCTCAACACAGAGCAGCTTCACCTCGGGATGGGATAACACTTGTGAAAAAATACCAAGCTGCAGTTGAAATGATCAGGAGATCTCAAAAGACGCAAGGCTCCTAAGGAAAAGAAAGCAAGATAACAAATTACAAAAGTACCTTACCGACACAGCACACAAAATTATTAAATTTAAAAACCTTGCATTTGAGTGTAATCCTCTTCATTGTCATATATAGCTCTGCTATATATTTTAAGACTTTACTGTCTGAAAAGCATAAAGCTTTTATCATGCACATCTGACCTTCCACAGACAGCTCCTTTCCCCTTTCAGTACAAAATTATTTTCATGGAATGACTCAATAGGAAGTGCCCAGGAACCCCAGATTGTTCTTTCCAGAACAGAAAATAAACAGAGGAAAGGAGCTTTGCACAAGTGTAACATACTCCAGAACAGACCTGATTTTAGTTTTACTCTTTGTGTTCAAATATTCCATAGAAAAGCTTCAGCAGGAGAGCTGGCACATTCCCAAGAGTATCCTGAAAGTCCCTTTCACAAGGGGCATAGGAAAATCGCAGTTATATGAGTCCCTTGTGCCTGCAGATGCCTGGGGATCCTCTCCATCCACCTTGTGCTCTCCCAACAGCAGAAAGGGTGCTGAGACAGGAGGAAGGAAACCTTTAGCATAAAGCTGGGGAGGAATCTAAAGCTTCCTTTCCTGGGGAGCTTTGTGAAGTCTGCAGATGAGAAAGGGAAAATTTGCATCTCCTTTGGTACAGGTGTCAACAGAGGCTAAAACATTTTGCCTTTTTCAGACAACTGTGCCCTTTTTGGCTCCCTGGCAGCTCCAATGGCACCAGAACCCCCTTCCTGCACACCCACGGGTGTCACACTCAGGTACCCACACACCTTTTCTCCAGCCCACACATGGCCAACATTTCCTCACCCTGGACATCCCAAGGGGAGTATTTTTGCTAGAGAGCATAGCAACCCACCTGTCCTTGCAAACTGCCTCCCTGCAAAAAAGGAATCATTTTTCCTGGACACTTCCCCCACAGTCAAGGTCTTTTAAAACTGTGCCGAGACCACGCCAAAGATGGCGGCCGTGGCCCAGAAGTCCGCCCCGAGGCCACACTCAAGATGGCGCCACCAGGACTAGAACTTAGCCGAGGCCACACTTAAGATGGCGGCCTCCAAACCTGGAGGTTTGGAGGCCAAAATCTCCACCAAACCTGCTCAAGGTCCCTCCCAGCTTCTGCCTGCCCTTGCATTTAAAGGCATGGGCACATTCTATCTTCCAACAGCAAACCCCAGCTCCTCACTGGGAGTATAAGCCCTGCTCTTACCTGGACAGACTCCCGGGCTCGGCACAGCTGTGGGTCATGGAGCAGCTTCCCAAGGCCGTTCTCTCTCCCAGCAGGAAGCACAACTCCCCTCCACACCAGGGGAAACCACGAGCGAGGCTGCAAATGGACACAGAACAAGCAAAAAGCATTAACGCAGCACCAAAAAACCAAGTTAAAGCAGTCTTTGCCTCATAACCCTGCACGGGGAAAGGGTTTGGAATTTCAAAGCAAAACCTGAGACACCCAGAGAGCACAGGCCCCACAGCCATGCCACGGCTCTCCCCGGGGTTACCCGGCAGGTAACGGGCTTACCCGGCCCCCGCTGCCCAGCACAACGCGCACCTAAACGCCCCCCAGCTCCCCCGGTCCATAAACCCAGCGGACAAGGCGCTCTCACCTCCGCAGCCCGGGCAGCAGCTGGACCGCGCCCTCACACACAACCGGCCACACCTTCCCCGCCGACCCTTCTATACCGCGGGCCAGCAGCGCTGCCCAATCAGCACTCGAGCGCCTCCGCCCAATCCCAGCCCGCCTGGCCCTGCGGCCCCGCCCCGCCCGCTCAGCCCGACCCCGCCCCTCCGCGCGGCCCCGCTCCCCGTTCCCTCAGCGCGCCTCCCGCCGCAGTCCCGGCAGGCGCTGCTGGGGCCGGGGAAGGGCGGGTGGGAGCTCCGCGGTCACGGCCCGTCTGGGAGTTCTCCCGGGACAAGGGGAGCGAGGCGGGCAGCGGGGACGGCGGGGTTCTTGGGGGCGGGCAGGGCGGGGCCGGGCGGTGGGGCCGGCGCGAGCCGGGGAGCGGGCCTGGGCGAGTCTAGGGGCGGGGCCGGCGCGATCCCGCGGCGCTTCGCTCTGGGCTCTGGGGTTGTTCCGGGCTGGTTTTGGGGGACTGCGCACACGCTGCCCTGGTCACAGCCCCGCCCCAGCTCGCTGCACTCCCCGCACCCCTTGCTCAGCTCCGCGGGGATTTGTGCCTCCTCTGAAGGTGGCAAATGTCTGCAAAGCCAGTCGGGAAGCCAGAGAGCTGCAGCCCCCGGGCCCCGCCGCGGCTTCCCCGCCCTCACCCGGTACCTCCCGCACGTCCCGCCCCGCAGCGCCGCTCCCGCTGCCGCCCTCGAACCCAAGGAACGAACCCCGTGCCCCCAGCACAGGCCGGTCCCTCCCCGGCAGCCTCGGCAGCGCCGGGAGCGGCCGCAGCCCCCAAGGACGGGCGGGGCGCGCCGGGAGGGGCCGCGCGGGGCGGGGGCGGGTCCCGCGGCTGCGACCCCGCGGGGAAGGGACCCCCGGGCCGGCCCCGTCCGGCCCCGCCGCTGGCCCTGCTCGGCCACCGCCCCTCGCCCACAGTTTTAACGTTAGAGAGCCAAGTTTAATCCAGAGTGCTGCAAGCTCCCAAGTGCAGGGGATTTCCATAGACTTGTTATTTTTCTCTTTTTAATGACCACATGGCTAAAGTCAGGGAAATACAATCAGCATTCCCTAAACACCATCACTTCTACATCCACCTGCGATCAGGGGCCGATGGGCAGCATCCTGGCCTGGACGGGCTGCAGGGATGGTGTGAAGGCCACTGTTCCCCAGGTTTGAAGGACTCTGGCCATGATCCCTGGCCCGTGGACAGAAAGCCCAGAGCCAACGGGAACTCCAGCCAGCAGCAGGCAGATGTTACTCTGTCCCAGTTTGCCAGGGGTGGGCACGAAGGTGCCCTTCCCTGTTCGGAAGTGGAAGTCGTCCCCTGTGCAGAGCCCGCTCTGATCCTCAGCCTCGTGGGAGCCAATTCCCTTGTCCCAGCCCACTTCCTGCAGAGAAGAAAGGGAAAGATTGCACAGAAGGGAGACATTCTTCCCTGGGAGGGTGGGGAGGTGTCCTGGCACAGAGAAGTTGTGGCTGCCCCATCCCTGGAAGTGGCCAAGGCCAGGCTGGATGTCTCTTAGAAGGTGTCCCTGCCTGTGGCAGGGGGTGGAAGCAGATGATCCCTGAGATCCTTTCCAACCCAAACCACTCCAGGATCCCAGGATGATTCCATGCTCTCTCTCTGCATTTATTTGGAATCATTTCCTCTCAAAAACAACATCTGCGATTTAGTTGATTGCTAAAGCCATCATTTTAAAATCATCTCAGGAATCCAAAGGGACTGGAAAACACACAGAAATCATTCCTGCACTCACCAAATCATTAGGAATTGGAACCCCATTCCCCCATCTCTCTCCTTGTTCTTCTTGGCTGGAAAACCTGATGATCCCCACTGGCTCCTTTTAGGCTGCTTTTCTTCCACAGTTCCTTTCCTCCCGGCTGAAACCTCCTGGCATATTCAGGGCTTATCTGGAGGGAAGCCCCTCTGAAGTATTTCCTCTCTTGGCAATTCTGTGGGATGAAGAAGTAAAAAAAGCACATCAAGAGCTCCTTCTACCCCCTTCCCTCGCAAACACCCTCCCAGTTTGTCCTTGGCAGCTCCATCCCCCCGGCAGCCGCACCCGACGCTTCGGCTCCGCTGGGAAAGGGACAGCAAGTGCAGAAGCAAGTTCAGTGCTGGGCAGGGGCTCCCTGGGGAACGGCACTTCAGTGCTTTAGTCCGTGGCCTTTCCTGCTGCCCTCCCTCCTGGAGGCAGAGGATGACCCGTCCCTTGTTTCTCCCACGCTGGCAGACCCAGGTCCTGCTCCTTTGGCCCCACTTTTCTTAGCAGACCCGGCATCATTTCCCAGGGTCCCCAGGAAACTTCTGCACTCGACCCATTGCTAAGTGCAGAGCACAGGGCGAGGGAAGGACAAATTTCTCGGCACCCAACCCCTAAAATTTTCCTTCTCCGCAGCACGCTCCCGTTCCCGCTGTCTCTGCAGGTGCCCGCACGAGTCCTCCTTCTCCCAGCACCTAAGAGAATGTCCTTTTCACCCAGGTCCCGCTTACCGTCGTCCAACAAAACACGCTGACAACATTTTTCACGATGCCAGTGGAGAGATATCAGAGCACACTGCACAGGGAACCCGAGGCTGCCCCTGGATCCCTGCAAGTGTTCCAGGCCAGGCTGGACGGGACTCGCAGCAACCGGGGACAGTGGAAGGTGTCCCTGCCCACGCAAGACAGGCTGGCCTTTGAAGGTCCCCTTCAAACCAAATCGCTCTGGGATTCCCCTCCAAAATCACTCCCAAAGAGACACAGCAATCAAAGCAGAGGGACTGCACTCCCAGCTTTTCTTACCTGCAGGCACGCAGCACAGCACGTTGGACATAAAAGCCACAGGGTTAGTCCTGCCAGAGGCGTCCGGCACACCCACGGCGACCGAAGGGAAAGAGGCAGCCTGGGAACACGGAGTAAAAGACACCTTAATTAGGACTACACTGAGCCATAGCCAGGTCATTCCCACAGACAGCTTCACCGTCCAGTCACACAAAAAGCACTGACCTATCAGGGCCTCAGGTAGGATGGCTCCTGACGCTGACCAGGTGAATACCTCCCTGCAAGCCCGCTCTGCTCCTGCCAGGCACTGGGGCTCACCCAGAGGGGCTTTGCCAAGCATCCAAGGGAAATTAAAATTACAGCCTGGGCAAAGGCGCTTCCCGCAGGACCGCTCCTGGCCAAGGCCACTGGTCCGTGCAAGTCAGACCACTGACCACCCAGGGCTGGGGATTTTCAGGGGCACGCTTCCAGCTTTTATTCTCCAGAAACTCCAGTTCTTTCTGGCGCCGCTTACCAGAAAGTCTTCCCCTGTTGGAAGAGGTCACTTTAGTCTTTCGAGGGGCCAGATTGCCAAAGCCTGGCCAGTCCGTTCCCACGAGGAAAGGCAGCTTTGTCTTGTACAAGATACTGGGGGGGGGAAACACAAAAGTTTAATTTAAAAGAACTGCCTAGAATAGAAAGCAATTCAAACATAAGGCAGACAAGACTCGTGTAAAACTGAATTACATTGGACTTCAAAGGAGAATTCTTTCCCTCTGCACCTCAGAGAACCCCAATTTTCACCCAGGTCCCGCTCACCATCGTCACACAAAACGTGCTGACAACATTTTTCACGATGCCAGTGGAGAGATATCAGAGCACACTGCACAGGGAACCCGAGGCTGCCCCTGGATCCCTGCAAGTGTTCCAGGCCAGGCTGGATGGGACTTGGAGCATCCAACCGGGGATGAGAGGGGAAGGTGTCCCTGCCCACGCAAGACAGGCTGGCCTTTGAAGGTCCCCTTCAAACCAAATCGCTCTGGGATTCCCCTCCAAAATCACTCCCAAAGAGACACAGCAATCAAAGCAGAGGGACTGCACTCCCAGCTTTTCTTACCTGCAGGCACGCAGCACAGCACGTTGGACATAAAAGCCACAGGGTTAGTCCTGCCAGAGGCGTCCGGCACACCCACGGCGACCGAAGGGAAAGAGGGAGCCTGGGAACACGGAGTAAAAGACACCTTAATTAGGACTACACTGAGCCATAGCCAGGTCATTCCCACAGACAGCTTCACTGTCCAGTCACACAAACAGCACTGACCTACCAGGGCCTCAGGTAGGATGGCTCCTGACGCTGACACCTCCGCTTGCCCCGGGGGGGTCAAGAATAACATGCCTGGGAAGAAGTCACCCCCAACAACAAAAAGGGAAAATTAGTGAAGCACGGGGTCCTCTTCTGACTAGATTGCCACCAGCATTCCATAGCAAATGCCACGACTATTCTGTTACAGAGGAGAAAACCCTGTTCTCCCAAACAAACAGCGAGGAGATTTATGGGCACGCCTGAACATTTCCTGTGAGGAACTTTTTGTAACTAAGGAGCAGGTGCTATCTTGAGTTGAAGGCACCAATTTGACAGACACTTAGGACAGCAAACTCTTCAGCAGAGCAATTAACTGCTGCCTATTTGAACAGCAGGGGAGAGAAAATGACAGTTGAAGGGAAGACAAGAAAAGCAGAACTGGAATCAGCAGACTTTTCTTCCATCTCTCCCGAGAAAGTCGTGTTTCTCTGTTCTAATAATTCTATGCCCTTTTCTACATGAAACTTACACCAAGGCTGAAAAAAACAACTAGAAAACACGGAGAGAAGCTTTTTAGAATTTCACGGGATTTTCCCAAACCGATGCCAGAAAAGCAGAACTCGGTAGAATGTACTCACCTCGAGGCCTTTGGTCTTTTCTTCCATAAGCTTCGTCACCTGATTGAAAAAGCAGAGTAGACTCGGTATTTAGGCTCGCAACAGGAAAACCTCCCCTTCGTTTCCTAAAAGAAACTACATTAATCTGCACAGCTGCAGGCACGTCTCCAGATGTTAAAGCCTTTCAGCTTTTCAGAGGGTGAGAATGCCCTGCTAAGGAAGGCTGCAAAATGCTCGGAGCCTGCACAGGTCAAAGAGCCCCTTGATTTTGTCTGTGTTCCAGTCCCTGGCTAAAGAAACGGCAGAACAAGCGCAGTTGTTCCTTGCCTCTTCCCTAAGAGGTTTGGCCAGGTGCTGGGCCAGCCCGGGCACTCCGGGGGAAGGCCGGCAGTGCCCAAGCAGCGCCGCTTTGCCAGGGGCGTCGCTTGCAAGAGCGCCGCCGAGCGCCGGGCCCTGCCTCACAGTCGCCGCCTGGCGGACACGGCCGGGAGCGGCACTGCAGCCGCGCGCGGCGCTGCAGCCGCGCGCCCCCCCCCCCTTGGCGAGACCCGCGGCGCCTTTCGCGCGTACGGGCCTTTCTTCCCTAAAACCTGCCCTTGCCTAGAAAAAGCTGAGCAATTCACAGAGTTGCTGTTTCCAGCCCAGCTTCCCAAAGGATTTCTCTCTCCCGGCAGCACAGACAGGGTCCCCGAGGCAGCGCAGACCCTCCCCGCGGGGGGGTGTGGTGCGTGTGCAATGCCAGGGCACATCCGAACCCTCCCCTGCGGCGGCACGCAGGTGCAAGTTTCTCCGCAGAGGCGAGCAACTTGCCTGTCGCTTCCCCGGCCTGCAGTCCCCGATGGCCGCCGGAGAGGCAGAAGAGCGGCCGCGCCCCCCCTCCGACGCACCCAGCTTACCCCGGGGCCGATCTCCGTCGGATCTGCCGGCGTGGGTCGCTTCCGGGGGGGGGAAGGCGGCGGCGCAGCCCCGATAGCATCTCCAGGGCACGGCGGGAGCGGGGGCGGGGGCGGGGGCGGAAGCGGGAGCGGGAGCGGGAGCGGAGCGGGACGAGCGGGCGGCGCGGCGCGGCGCGGCGCGGCGTGGGCGCGTGGGGTCCTCAGACGGGGGCTGCCCGCGCCAGTGCCTGCCGCCGCCCACGAACCTGCCGCCCGCGCCCGGCGCCGCCGAGCGCCCCGCCCTGCCCCCGCAGCGGGAAGCGGCGCGGCGAGACGGCGCTGCGGGCGCGGGGCGGGGGTCCGGGTCGCGGCGGAGGTCAGGCAATAGGATAAACGCCTCTCTGAGGCGAGGGGGGGGCGGGGGGGGGGAGGGGGGGGGCCTCTCGCCGCCATCTTTAGTGTGGTCGCTCCGGTCCTGGCGGCGCCATCTTTACTGTGGGCTTGGCGAACTTCCGGGCAGGGGCCGCCATCTTTAGTGTGGTCGTTCCGGTCCTGGCGGCGCCATCTTTACTGTGGGCTTGGCGGACTTCCGGGCCGGGGCCTTGGAGGACTTCCGGTCGCTCTCTACTTCCGGTGACCGACTTTACCCAAATTAGCGTCCCTCCTCGCTACTTTCTGCGCTTTCACTCCAAGAAATCTTCACGTTATTCCCCCCACACACACCCCGGGAGAGACGGGAGACCGCGAGTCCCGCCCTGCCGCCGGAACCGGCCCTTAACTCGAGCAGGGAGCGCTGCACCGGCACGAGAGCCACTGCGCATGCGTCGCCGGTCCCTCTCCTGCCTGCCCTTACTTACCACGTGATCGCCGGCGTCTTGCCAACGACTGCGCATGCGCCGGCGTCGCCACCTTGGCTTGCCCCCCCACCCCGCCGCCCGACCGCCCGGCTTCGCTTTCTTACTGCGGCTCCCCCTCCACTTTTCCGGCTCCCTGGGGTTCCCTCACCCACATTTCGGGGTCCCCTTCTCACATTTTAGGGGGCATGACCCCGCAATTTACGGTTCGGGGGGGGGGGGAGGAGAGGAAATGGGGTGCCCAAGAAGGGGTTTCTTTTTTTTTTTTTTCTCTTTTATTTCATTTTCATTTTATTTCCTTTTTAGGTTTTTTTGCCCTTTTTTTTTTTTAAATTTTCATTTCTTTTTTATATTTCCTTCTTTATTTCGTTTATTTTTTATTCTCTTTATTTTTCATTTTCTCTCCCAGTGCTCCCCAGTAACACCCAGTGCTCCCCAACAACCCTCAGTAACACCCAGTGCTCCCCAGTACACCCCAGTAACACCCAGTGCTCCTCAACAACCCCCAGTAACACCCAGTGCTCCCCAAAAATTGACCCAAAACCGACCCAAATCACCCCAAAAGCTGACCCAAAACTGACCCCAAAACCTGACCCAAATCATCCCAAAAGCTGACCCAAAACTGACCCCAATCATCCCAAAAGCTGACCCAAATCACCCCAAACAATGACCCCAAACTGACCCCAAAAACTGACCCAAATCATCCCCAAAACTGACCCAAAACTCTGCATTTATTTGGCATCATTTCCTCTCAAAAACAACATCTGCGATTTAGTTGATTGCTAAAGCCATCATTTTAAAATCATCTCAGGAATCCAAAGGGACTGGAAAACACACAGAAATCATTCCTGCACCCACCAAATCATTAGGAATTGGAACCCCATTCCCCCATCTCTCTCCTTGTTCTTCTTGGCTGGAAAACCTGATGATCCCCACTGGCTCCTTTTAGGCTGCTTTTCTTCCACAGCTCCTTTCCTCCCGGCTGAAACCTCCTGGCATATTCAGGGCTTATCTGGAGGGAAGCCCCTCTGAAGTATTTCCTCTCGTGGCAATTCTGTGGGATGAAGAAGTAAAAAAAGCACATCAAGAGCTCCTTCTACCCCCTTCCCTCGCAAACACCCTCCCAGTTTGTCCTTGGCAGCTCCATCCCCCCGGCAGCCGCACCCGACGCTTCGGCTCCGCTGGGAAAGGGACAGCAAGTGCAGAAGCAAGTTCAGTGCTGGGCAGGGGCTCCCTGGGGAACGGCACTTCAGTGCTTTAGTCCGTGGCCTTTCCTGCTGCCCTCCCTCCTGGAGGCAGAGGATGACCCGTCCCTTGTTTCTCCCACGCTGGCAGACCCAGGTCCTGCTCCTTTGGCCCCACTTTTCTTAGCAGACCCGGCATCATTTCCCAGGGTCCCCAGGAAACTTCTGCACTCGACCCATTGCTAAGTGCAGAGCACAGGGCGAGGGAAGGACAAATTTCTCGGCACCCAACCCCTAAAATTTTCCTTCTCCGCAGCACGCTCCCGTTCCCGCTGTCTCTGCAGGTGCCCGCACGAGTCCTCCTTCTCCCAGCACCTAAGAGAATGTCCTTTTCACCCAGGTCCTGCTTACCGTCGTCCAACAAAACACGCTGACAACATTTTTCACGATGCCAGTGGAGAGATATTAGAGCACACTGCACAGGGAAGCTGAGCCTGCCCCATCCCTGCAGGTGTTCCAGGCCAGGCTGGACGGGACTCGCAGCAACCGGGGACAGTGGAAGGTGTCCCTGCCCACGCAAGACAGGCTGGCCTTTGAAGGTCCCCTTCAAACCAAATCGCTCTGGGATTCCCCTCCAAAATCACTCCCAAAGAGACACAGCAATCAAAGCAGAGGGACTGCACTCCCAGCTTTTCTTACCTGCAGGCACGCAGCACAGCACGTTGGACATAAAAGCCACAGGGTTAGTCCTGCCAGAGGCGTCCGGCACACCCACGGCGACCGAAGGGAAAGAGGCAGCCTGGGAACACGGAGTAAAAGACACCTTAATTAGGACTACCCTGAGCCATAGCCAGGTCATTCCCACAGACAGCTTCACCGTCCAGTCGTCCAAAAAGCACTCACATGAAGAGCTGTATGTCTAAAAAATAAAATTTCTAAGTATGGAGGGGAGGACAGTATCCTTGAAAACAGCAACTTTGAAAAGTGCTTGCTTATAAGTCATGTTGAACAACTGAGTCAACACACTGTTGTGTGTGTTGTGTGTGTGAGGTAAACAGGATTAAGAAGACTTAAAATCTATTCAGGAAGGCAGTGTATAGGAATAGGAAGGCAATTTTTTTAATGAAGCCAGTACTAGAATATTGCTTACAAGTCAGGTGTCAAGTGTTTCTAACAGTGGAAGAAATGAAGGCGGTGTAAGAAGAAAGCCACAAAGATTATCTGAATGCTTGAAAAAAAGCCCTACTGTGAAGGACAGAATGAATGCAATTTGCTAAGCTTATGAAAAAAGAGTTTGAAAGGTAACTTGATTGTAGCAGAGAAGTACTAACACACGGAGAACATACCATGTATTAAAAGGCTTTTTAACCTCAGGGAAGAGATTCCTGTATCCTAAACCATTCAACAGCCAAACAGGCTGCCGCCCTGCTTACAGGGGGCTCCAGCGCGGGCACACGCCCAGCCCCTGGCTACAGACGGGTCGCGGTGCCTGTTATTTACATTTGAGTAAGCAAGACTGTGTTATAAATAAATCCCCGGAGAAAAGTTTTGCTGCCCTTTCTGCAAATAGTGTTATTATCCATAAATGGAAGAGAAAATTCGAGAATGCGTGTGCGAAAGACTTTGTGGTTATTCAGTTTTAGTACCATGTATGCATGTCTATCCCCAGTCTTTGTTATGATAATTGCAAGGAGTTACTCTGAATGGATCATCAATGGATGTGACCGGAGTGGGGAGCGATGCTAAATATCGATCATTTGTGTGTCAGGTGTTGGATGGCAGTGTAAAACCATGACAAGAAAAAAGTGTGTGGTATTTTTTCCTTTAAACAAGACGCAGAGATAGTTGATAGAAGGGTACAGTATTAATTACTCAAGTGCCATGGTACCTCTGTAAGTTCCCATTTAAAGAACTCTTCCTTTCACTTGTATGATACATAGCTGGCAGTTGTTAATGAACTCTTGCAGATAAGAAGTTATTTTGTGCTTTTCAAATTTTTTTTCTTTTTTCAGAAAAAGGTATAACCACGTACCTCCGTGAGGTTTTATTATGCTGTGCTGATGGCTCACACAATGCTGCAAATTGTTCTATTTACTAAAGCATCTCTAGCCTAAGCATCTGTGGGCTGCTGCCACCGACTGGATGCATGAAATATACTGTGTGATAACATCAGACTCTCCTTTATTATTTCTAATTCAGATCATGTCTACTGGATCATGTCTACTGGATACAGTCTTTTGAATCTACTTCCAAGGTGTTTTCTGTAACAAAGAACAGAGCAAACAACTTCCAAGGACTCTAAATGTAGCAAGACCATCTGTTGACCTCAGAAATGAGCTTAGTAATGGTGATGTCTTTTCTGTTGTATGTCCTGGAACCAGAAAATGCTTAAATTGTCTTTTGTTGTTGTTGTTGTTGTTGTTGTTTTTTCAAGTGAATTTTAATACCTGTGGTTTGGATTTGAACACATGTCAAGGGACACTTCTAACAGTCGTTTTAGCTGTGTCTAAATATAGACACAATATAGACACATACACAATATAGAGATTGGAAAAGGGGGTGATAGGTATAGGGAGGGAACGAGCAAGATTACAGTGTCACTATTCCAGTCTGTAAGAATCTCCAGTCGCTGACTATTTCTTGTGTCTCTCTCTCTCCTGATAAATGTCACTATGCAGACACTGATCAGACAGTAGAATGCTTGTGAGTTTATTTTGAGTTAATGGGTTGGTGGAAGTCCAAACTCTGCAACATGATAAAGAAAATATTTTTCTACGCAGAAGCATCAATTATTCACAACATAGCCACACCTTAGGAAAAGAGGGGGAGAAATGGACTCTGGAAATAAATGAGAGGGCTCCATAATGTAAAAGTAAAATAGATCATTTTGAAGGAAAGGGACCACTGCAGAATCTAATTAATTTGCAAAATCCTCTCTTCTATTTAGGCTCCACAGTAATTGTTAACTCTTCCCCTTTGATGAGTTTTATCAAGGTTTTTTTGTGTCTTTTGCCACTTGTTTGGGATGAAATCTAAGAATACATAACCAGCCTATAACCCAGGGAGGTGGTGGATTCACCATCCCTGGAGGTTTTTAAGATGAGACTGGACATGGCATCAGTGCCATGGCCTGGGAACCACGGCGGGGTTGGATCAAGGGTTGGACTTGATGATCTCAGAGGTCTTTTCCAACCTGGTTGATTCTGTGATTCTTTCAGGCACTTTTGGAACATACTAGATCTCTTACTCATCCCAAAGACCCATATGCATATTGAATCTGCAAATATGCTTGGGAACTACTCTAAATCAGCATGCTACTTGGAGTTGTCACCACTTGGTACAGTGATGAATACTGTGTTCAAGATTTCTTTTTAAAATTTACTTTGTATTGCAAAGTGTCAGTTGAAAGTACCTGGTGTTATTATGGTCAAATATTTTATTAGAAGGAGTCCCACTAATCCAATAAAAACAAGAAGGTAGCTTACCAGGAACGTTTTTACGGAACAACTTAAAACCAGGCTGATCATATGTACAACTTCCAAGATAAATTACAAACTTTAAAAATTGTTTTTTAATCCAACTTATTCTCACTAATCCACATAAATATTTTTGACATTTATTATGTTTAATAAGTCTGTCCAGCCTTCACCTGGAAATACTAAAAGATATGTGTTGCCTCACTTTTGTGAATTATGAGCTACTGGAATAACCTTAAGAAGTTCTAGTAATATTTTTACTGTCTAGCACTGTCTTCAAAATACATTATACCCTCTCTAAGCTGATATTTGATGATAGGGAATCACAGATCTTTCAATAAACAAAACAAGATCCAGAATCTTTAAAGAGCTGGACCAGCTCCTAACCTCCAACAAAGTCTGGGCAAATCTCCCTGTAATTCTCAGGGTGTTAATAATTGAAAAAAAAAAAAAAAATTATGTACCCCCACAGAAAACTGATATAGCCCAGTGGCTTGAGAAGAGTAGATGAAAAGTGTGGTTTGTGTACATATTCCCCTACTTGGTGACAAAAAACATACATTTTGAGAAATAAGAGAAAAAAATCCAAAATGCCAAACTCCATGTGATAAAAGAAATAATTATAATTAAAAATCTTAGTCAAATTTCTGTCAGAGGCATCTTTATCATAGCTCTACCTTCTTGCAAAGGGACTGTAATAAACAATTTAGTAAAAAAAGTGTTACAGTTACATTTAGAACACTGGGGACAGGGACCCTGGTAAAAAGCACTGGGGTGAACAGCCCCTCCACACATCTTTGCTGTTCAGCCACCCCAGCCAAAAACCTTTTCCTGTTCTGGTGTAACTGGTGTATTGCTCTTCTGTTTCTTCAGCACCTTTTCAATTGCAAAAGGTAATATATTACTACAATGGCCACATTTCATCCTTGGCTACATCTTAAAACAGGACACTGCTACTGTTTCCACACAATAGTTACATGGATGCAGCTTTGGCCTCAAAAGGAAGGGGAACAGAGAAGGCATCACACACTCCTGTTGCTCTTTCCCAGCCCCCCGCTCTCTCTAGCCTCCATCCACTCCTGCAGCTCTGCAGAGATCCCAGTCACACAGAGCTCAAACACACTGTGACAGCAGCCAAAATTTCTAAACAGCTGATGAAACTACTAAGAGTGGGGAGGAAAACGTCCTTTCTCTTCTATGCTGAGAAGTCAACAGGAATTCAGCAACTTGCCAGGAGAGCAAAGATCCCACACGAAAACCAGCACTTTGCGTCTCCCCACCCCAGCACAGCCTCCCCTGAGCAGAGTCAGAGTCTGAGGGACAGGGGGATGTGAGCACTGTTGTTTATTTGAAGAAGGAGTCCTGGGAAGAGGCACCTGCCACTCCCAATTGGAGCCATGGCAGTGAAAAAGCACCCCCCTGGGGAGCAAGGGGCCAGCTCCCAGCACAGTTCACCCCAAAGCACCATGCCCTCCCTCCTCCTTGAGCAAAGGAGGACAACTCTATCCCCTGGGGAAATCTGGGAGGGAGGCACAAGGCACACAGAAACCTTCACAAAAGCCATTCCTGAGGAACTAGAGCAGTCAAGAGGAAATCCAGGGATGCTGTGAGGCCAGTGTGCACATGCTGCTCCAAGGTGGACCACAGCCACCTCCTTCTATTTTTGCAGAACTCAGGCCTTGCAGGGAGATGTCTTGCTGTCATCTCTCCAACCTTTGTTTGCCTTTCGATAATGATCCCAAAGCTTGCATTCCACACACTAGCCAGCAGTTAGCCCAGTTTGTTACAATATAAATCTACCTGGGAACAGAAGGAAAAGAAAAATCCACTCCCACACACTAAGGTCTGGCAGAGGATATTTTTTCCTGCAGTTCCCCCTCCACTTATTTAAAGTTTTAAAAAATAAAATCAAGAAGCAGAACAATCCTTCATGATAAGATTAAGGTCCTTGATGTGTGACTCTGTTTCAACGTGCCCAAAAACTGTCGAGCTTTCTCCTGCATGAAGAGTTGGTCTCGGGTTCCACCACAGGCCACTGCTTTCCAAGCCCTGGTCATCTGCAGAGGGAAAAGAAAGGATGTGTGCAAAGAGTTAAGGGAGAGGACAAACATCTTGTCAACATCGTGTTCAAAAAGATTGCAAAAATAAACAGACCTATCAACCATCTGCTACCACCTAAGGGAAATCAAACTTCAGCACCCATCTCGCAACCAGGAGAAACTTGCACACCACCAGTTACTCATCACAGGGTCAGGCAGTAATTTCTAAGGGTAAGGTTCCAGGTGAGTGCTCCATTTCAGGACAACTCACGTACCTTTTCAGGGCTTTTCCTTACTTGCCTCAAGACAAAAACCCCAAAGCACAAGCCCTGAAGGGATTCCAGCGATGGAAGAAATTCAAGCATAGCTTTGGGGTTTATTCCCAACCAGTACAATTTCTACAGGAGCTGCTCAACCCCAGGTCTAGCTGATCGAAGACGATTCTTAACAGCAATTAGGTGTCTTCAGTTTCGGCAGGGTCCCACAGCACAGAGGAATAACCAAAAATAAGGTGTGCTTCAGTCTCTGCATGCAGAAAGGGCACCCACAAGGTGTTTCTGCACTTCAGAAAAGCCTCTGTGAATCTCCTGATAATGCAGCCAGAAGACACTCAACGCCCTAAACTGGAAATACCTGTTTACATGCACTGCAGAGAACCAGAGCTTGAGCTTCAGTGTTTGCTCATAGCAAGAATGTTCCACACAGCCCCAGCATGGCTTTGGGCTGATGGAGGTTCAGCCCACAGCTGGATGAGCTCCCTTCATAAGTAGCTGACTGCAAGCACCACCAGCCCAGCACAATAAATCCCCAGAGCCCAGGAGCAGCTCAGACAGCTCTGCTGTCTCTGGGCAATGGGATTTCACTGCACATCTGTACTCTGTTACCACACAAACGGCTGCACTGCCACCTTCAAGTCACTCCCAAAGCTTTATTTATATGGATCTATTAGCTCTTGGAACAACTTGATCCTGCTGAGGACAGGAGGAGAAATGGAAGTCTTTAAGAAGGGTTTATTTTGGGAAGGAGAAGGAATTATTGTGGCTGAGCAGTATTCATCTTTCAGAAGAAAGAGCTTCCACAAGACAGCTCTAATGCAGGGACAGGTGCAACCCCCCTCACTGCAGTGCTTCCTGAAGACTGAGCTACGGTGCTCAGTGAGGACAACATAGCAGCTGGGCTCTTCTGGGGTGGGAAACCACCCCCACAGGAGCCCCCAGCTGCAGTTTCACACACACACACCACACCCCCCCCCCCCCCCCTTTGCTAAGGACAGCAGGTGTTTCCATCCTCATTCAAGCTACTAGAGAGCTCCAATTACTTGGTCCAAGCAAACACCTGCAAAATCATGATCCAAATCCCCTTCTCTAAGCCACACTTCTTGGCAAAGCAGGGATATCCCTCTACTAATGCACCCTGCCTGTAAGCGGTGAAGATTTTAAAGAGATCTGTTTATGTCCCAGAGGGCATTTTTAGGCTGCTGTGACTCCAGCACAACCTGGATCCAACTGTGCAGAGCTGAGGAAAAGGGTTGCTGTAACAGCACCAACCTCAGCACAAGCTACAAGGGTAGCCTGTCAGATGGAGCTCCACACTGCAGTGGGTTCAGGATAACGTAGGATGAAGTCAGCCTAAGCTGGCTAAGGCACACAGCCTTCCCCACCACCCAGAAACACCCTAAAAATCAGAGGGATGAGAAATACCTTTGTGCTTAAGCTTTATATAGCACTTCAGAGTTGCATACCCTGAGAAACAAAAAATGAGCTTACTGCTGTCCACCCAAGGAGTGCTCACTGGGAAAAGGACAGTTTACTTCAGAGCCAGATCAATCATCCAAATTCCCTGACGGATTGGGGTAGGGTGCAAATTCCCATGAAGAAATCCAGGGCCAAACATGCTAAGCAGGTCACAGCTCTGATCAACCGCAGGGCTTTGAGCCCCAGCAGGAAAGTAGGTTTGCAAAGAAACAGAAGGAGGCTGTAGTTTGACAGTACTGGTTGTTATCTCCCAAGCTTGGTACAGGGACAGCCCTGAACGTGTAGTGGTGCCTATGCAGTAGTTCAGAGCTTCATCCCTCACTCCTCCTCCCAAGGAGGGACAAGGGCTGCACTGGCAGCTGAACTCTTGGCTGAGAGAGCAGAGGTTGCAGGGCTTACTGGTGCTGGTGGCCTGAAATGGCTTGGCATTTTCCTGTAGGACATTTTCTCTGGCTGCACTTGCATGAAAGCTCTGTTGAGCAAATGACTGTCATTCTTCCTGCTCGAGGAGGAAAGGTTCAGGGACCTTGACAGGAAATTCACAGGCTGAAAAGAGAAAAAAAAAAAAAGGAAAACTATAAGGAAAGAAGAAATACAGACTTTCATCCACATTCACATGGACTGTTCAAAGGCAGCTACAGGCTGCTTTGCACAGGGGTTTTTTTCAGAGCAGAGATAGCTCTGTCCCTGCTCTGAATGCAGAACTCCTTACCTGGGCTCTTTTGAAACACACAGTCTTGGGGAGGGCAGGCAGATTTTGTGTCATATCTTCATCCACAATATCCAAGGCTAGAGACTTCCGGACCTTCCTGATGGGACTCCTGCGCAACTGGAGGACATAGAAAAAACAGTGTTAGCATGAATCCACCCAGAAGACTGCCATCCTTAGGGCCCAGGGTACACACCAAGCCCATGTCATCCTGGGTCTGCACGGCCCCAGCATCTCAGAAAGAAGGATTGCTGCAGCCTTCCCCACCACAGGGCACAGCAGCTTCCAGTGCTCTCTTCCTGGCACCTGCAGCCACCAATTTAGAAGACAAAGACCCTTTCAGTAGGAAGGTCTGAGCCAATAGACCCTTCGTACCAGCCCACAGCCTTCTGGGAGCCCAATGTGCCCCAGAAGCTCCAAGCGTGCCATGGGTCTCTCCAGTAGGATAGCAACACAGCATCTCCTAGCAAGCCCTGAATTCAGTATAAACCAGGACATGGCTGGCAGTATTTTCAGCAGGCCTTAACCTCAAATGCCTCTTGCTGATTCAAAGACAGCGGTCAAGGGGCCAAAAACATTTTGACATCAACAACAGGATGAATAAAACCAACCAAAACATCCCCTAACAGCAGAGGGCAGCTCAGCAGCAGGTACTGGATGCAAAATCAGCTCACCCCTTGTTTCCTTTTCTGTTTCTCAGCCTTCACCTCATCCTCTATGATGAGTTCGATGCCAGCTTCACTTCGGAGCACCTCTTTCAAGTCTTCTTCCAGGTGAGGAGTCTGGGGCTGGTGTGAAAAAGGCAGAGAGAGCACAAGGCAGTCAAAGTCTGTATTCTGGGCAGGCTCACAAGTATTTCTCTCAAGGGATAACGGGGTCAGGAGAGACCACAGTGGGAGGACAAACACAAAGATGACTTCCAATTTACTTCCCAGCTGGAAAAGATATGACAAGTTTTCTGCTAGCCTAACAGATTTCCAGGATCTCTAGGCATGAGAGACTCTTATCATCTGAACCCCAAGTGTGGCATCAGCAGACCAGTATGCACACAAGGCCTGGGATACTGGAAACCACCATCCCCACAACACCCACATTCAGAGAAGCCTAGGCAGAGCATTTCCTTGCTTTTCCTCAAGGTCATCATAGCCAAGCACTGTAGCCTGATTCAAGGGCAGGTTTTGGCATTTTTAGCTGGTTTCCAGAGGAACTAACAGTTCTGTGGCTACTTACAATGAAATGATCATCATGACAAGGTCCCCTCCCATCTCAACCTGGCACTACCAAACTGCACTTTGTTCTGGCACAGATAAGAGCTGGTTCACGGCTCTGCTGCAACCTGCCCCATGCCCCATCATGCTTCTGCCACCTGCAAGCCACAGCCCTGCCCAATGATTACCAGAGGTCTAATTGGTCCATATTTCTCCAGGGCATTTTTGAAAGGCGTGGGAGTATGAGGCGTGTTGTCCACCACATACGTCTGATCTGGTGTGACAAACCTGAAAGCAGAGAGGGGGAAAGAGAAGGGATCAGACCTGCTGTAACCCACAGAAGGCAACAATCCACCCAGCAGTTGAGCACAACACTTGGCTGTGGCCCCAGTCAGCCTGGGCACTTGCTCCCTGCAGCTCAGAGTGGAGCTGTTTTGGGAGGGAACCACTAATTTAAGGAAATCCCCAGCCTGCCTTGCCCCTCTCTTAGTAGTGTCGAGTACTGAGAGGTGTGTTTGAATTGAACCAGTCTCCTGTCTGGAAAAGGACTCTGCTCAGGGAAGAGGAGGAAGAAAGGACTTACGCTAAGTTCTTCTGGGGCAGAGGGGTCTTGTCCCTGTGCAGTGGGGTGGTGACAATCACTTTCTGGCTGCACACAGGTGTGGAGGTCAGGGATGGGTTCTCCAGTTCTAGTGTATCCTGTTTGGTCCAAAAGTTTAAGAACTGAACAGCACAGGAAAAAAAAAGTGAACACAGTCAGTCTCAAGCATCCCCGCATCACATCACAAGGCACTATTTTTTCCTCAGTAGGGAGAGAAAATCTGAAGTATGGACAACACTCCCATTCTGAGCAGCTGTCCCAGTGTAAACCAGGATGACTTATGGACTCATACAGTTCTGTACATGGACACACATGTGAAAGTTGCCAGAAGGTGCCTCACACCTATAAAGGTTATTTACTTCCCGTAAGGGATGAGCTGATACAACTACTACAACTACCAGCTACAGTGTGGGAGAGAAGTCTCTCCTTGCACCAGTAATCCCAGCTCACCAAAGGTCTATTCCAACCTCAGGTTAGCAAACATGAGGGAAGACCATGTAACACAAAGTGTACAAGTTAACAAGTTTAGCATTGAGCTGCTTTCAGCCTAAACTGCAAGAAGACTGCACACTCTCTCATCTCTGCTAGGATTTTACTTCATAACAGCTAATAAGTGACAGCTTTACTCAAAAAAGGAATGAGGTTTGTGCCCAAGAATCTATCAGGACAGAAGAGCTGTGTTCGTGACATTCACTGATGGCTGAAGCTCAGCCCAAGAGGCAGGACATGCCCATTGCCTTCTCAAATTCACTCCAGACTTTCCTGTCATTTACACTGAGCAAAGTTAAACATTTCAGATCCTGATCTGATTTCCCAGTCCTTGTTAGCCTTGCATTCAAGGCCAACCTGAACCTGCATGTTGGACTGTCCTGTGGTGCTCTCTCATGTGCATCCAGGGCTGCAGGAATAAAGGCCTGGAGGGCACAGGTAGACAAAGAATCTGAGCAAAGTTGCTCTGGGAACTGTGCTGGAAAACACAGCAGACTTTATTCTGTTTTATAAGCAGAACTCCACAACTTTCAGATATGAGAGACTACTGGGTTTGACCATCACAGTGCCCTAAGGTGATGTATGTTGGAGACTGTGTGTGCACAAGCATGTGGACACTGTAAGAGTCACGACACAGGTCAAAAGACCCCAAGGCCCTTTTGCAACAAAGACAAGCCCAGGAGCATTTTCCCAAGCACAGAAACGCCGAGGTCTGCGCAAGGTGTTTGCTGCCCTGAACTGCAAACAAACAGGGAAAGCAAATTTTCACTGCTGCCACTCTGCTACCCACAGCTGGGCCAGCAATGCCCTGGGGACAGAAGCAGTGTGCTCTACAGCATGGGCAGGCATGTAGATCCATCCCCACAGTGGTGCTTCTCCACAGTGCCCTGCCTCTCACACAGTGTAGCTGGGCTTTTCTGAGGCTGCAAGCACTCCCAGAGGCAAATGCGGTCTGCTGCTCCCAAAGGAAGGGCAGCACTGAAGAGAAGCAGTGCCAGAACCCAGTTCTGTGGCTTGTTTTAGCAAAGGGATACACCCTGCACACTGGCACTGTCTCATTCAAGGCAGAAGAGACATTCAAAGCTGGCAGAGCTGATGGGAATACATGGCATTAGGGCAAGAAGACAGAGCATGAACACGCTAATAAAGCTCAGGCCCAAGCCCAGGCAGAGGAGCACAGACGGGGCCCTGCTGTTTCCCTATACCTGAGATGGAGAGAAGGGCAGTGTCTTTACAGGGGTGCCCTTGGGGGTCATGCTGTTGCAGGAGTCAAGGAAGGACAGACTGGTGCTGGTGACGTTCTCCGTGACAGGGGAGAGGGAGATCTTCCTCTTCTTCTGCCTCATCAGGACTGAGGGTGGGGTGCCAAAGCTCCCCTCAGCATGAGGGGAGATGGGGATGAGCTCTCCCTTGCTGCTCCTGCTCAGGTCAGAGATGGTGTGGCCATCCAGGCGGTACTCGGTCATGCTGGGCAGGGACGGCGTGGCCTCACTCAGTGTTGGCCTCATGGGACTGTTGTTGCTGCTGCTGCCACCAGCAGAAGGTTCCTCAGGCAGGTCAAACTGGGTCAGGTCACACCACCCACCGTCTGGGTCCTGCACACAAGGGAAACCATCAGTGGCAGCCCAGGAGCGAAGCTGAGCAGCTGACGGGTGAAGACGCAAATTTGAACTAGGAGGTGAAGTAAGTGGGTGATGGCACCAAGCTTTGGAAGGAGCCTGGCTAGGAGAGCTCCAGCCCTCCTCCCCTCTGCTGTAGGCACAGCTGGAAGCCAGATCAGGGCACTGACCCAGCTGAAAGCTGCTGTTTGTGCACAGGCAGGTTTTTATGTTTCTGCAAGATTGGTTTCCCAGCTCGGTTCACAGCACAGCCGCACAAACAGCTGCACCCCTCCAGAGAGGGGACAAAAAAAGCAGCTGGGGAGAGGTCTGGAGACAGGGGCTGAATGAAGTGACCGTCACCCAACAGCAAACCACAGTCTTGGGCACATTGATAGAGCTAGACACAGGGCTCTGCACTGCTGAAAGCAGAACCAAACCAGTTCAGAGATGAGCTGCTTCACAGCTCCATCCCACCAACACCCAGTACCATACAAGGACCCATATACGGGCTGCTAAGCCTCGGGCACAGACTGTCTTCCTATACACAGGCAAAGTGGATCCTTCATGGATAATCAGCTCATAAGCTACTCAGGCAGGCTGGGGGCTGCAGAGGCACTTTCCTCTGGTGGTAGCAAAGTGCCCTGTTGATTCTAGCCAGCCTCCCACCCTGGTGTGCCTCTGTCACCCAGCGGACATCAGCAGTGCTTGACTGGCCCAAAATTACTAGTTTCAGTGAAGCTACCTCCACTGAAAACAAACAGTGACCATATGCCAGCATGAAAGGGTCTGTCCTCCGTAGTACAAATGGGCTTGGCTTATTCCCAGTCAGTCCTGTCCCATCCCATCCCATGACAGGAGGAAAGAAAAGCCAATAAGCATGAGCTGAACCATTATGAAAATGAGTGCTGGGAACACTCTGGCCAATAAAGAAGGATTTGATATCAGATTTACCAGCACCTACAGCCTCCCACACCAGCAGAGCCCATGCACAAGGACACCCACCTAGGGAAATCTGCAAGCCCACAGCAATACCAGCAGAGCTGGAAAGGTCTAATCCAGCCCTGAAAGAGAGATGGTAGGAATCTGCAAGGCAATGACAGACCCAGCCCTCCTCAGGCCACCCATGGTGATGAGCAAGGGGACTTGGTAAGTTCATTCAAGGATGAAGGATAAAATCAGTCTCCCTTGGGGGAGCAAGGGACTGTTACTTACAGATTCAATCATGTCCAGAGCTTCATTGAAGGCTGGCACACAACTTGGGTACAAATAGTTGGCAGCTTCGACAACCCATTTGTAGGGTGATTCAACGAACGAAGTGGCATCCTCAGGCACTGCTGCCTCTTCTGGAGTTCCCTCCATGTTCTGCTCTGCCAGTTCTGCCGCTGGCAGCTCCGAGGGCAACTCCTGTACACCCGTCACCTCCTCATCACTGACATCTTCTTCTTTTATCTCAGAGATATCCACCGGCCAGTTCGGCAGGACATTCTTCACACATACAAGCAAAGAAAGTCCAGATATTAGTAGAAAACAAAGGAACAACGGCAAGTCTTGGGTACAAAGAACAAGAGTCCCTGTACACATTCAGGTTTCCTATCTGCCATTCAGTTTTACATCCCCATTCTCCCTCACTGCTCTGTCCCATACACTACCTGAGCAGGAGTCCATGCAACATAACAAGCACAGGACTATTTAATTGAAGATTTCTCTTAACAGTATCCCAGGAGAAAACTGAACATAGGCTGAACAGGTAGCACAAGTTCTGCATTTCCTATTTTCCAAGAGCCTGCCTTCAAAAAACCACATGCTTTCTTCGTGAACACAATAATTTGGTGTCCTTCCCTGCTTCCTTTTTTAGAGGAAAGAAACACAGTATCTCTTCACCATGCTCCCACACACACACACTGTCTAGAGCAGCCTCCTTTTCCTACCAGCAACAGCACAACAAAGCCAAAAGAACCTTCAGTGTCCAAGATAGACCTGATGCTCAGACTGGCAAGATAACAGCTCTAGCATATGACACACTTGGGCTCCCATCACACCTCTAGCTCCTGGAGGGAGAGATCTCCCAAGAGTCAGTCCCTTGGAAAAGGCTGGAGAAGGCACAGTCAGTCTATGCAGACACCAGGCTACAGCAAAGGTAGCATGAGGCAGCAGAAGGGTGGATGAACAGCTCCAAAACACATTAGCAGAGCAGAGGACTGACCCACTTGCCTGCTGCAAGTGCTGGTGCAGTACCTGGCTCTCGGGTGTCGTTTGACTTTGTCTCTCCTTGTTATCCACCTCCACGAGCAAGTACAGTGACTTGGACTCCTTAGTTTCATTGAGAAAGCCTCCCGTGTCCACCTTCCGCTTGATGGTGGAGTTCCAGTGATTCTTCACAGCATTGTCGGTCCTGCAGAAAAAGCAGAAGAAAACAAATCACCATTTACAGTAGCTCTAAAGCACAGCTAACAGTTCCAACACACTCCCCAGCCCCCTCCCGGGAGCCTAACACATGGATCTCCATGGGCCACCCAGCTGGGAAGGCAGCAGTGAGCAAAGAGGTCCTACCTCCCAGGCAGCAGCTTGGCAATCTCCGCCCAGCGATTCCCCAGGACCTTGTGGGCCTCAAAAATTATACGATCCTCCTCCTCTGTCCAGGAGGACTTCTTCACCTCGGGGTTCAGGTGGTTATGCCAGCGTTCCCGGCACTGCTTCCCTAACCGCCCTTTCAGGTGCTTGGCTATCAGGGTCCACTGTTTGGTGCCATATTTTTTAACCAGTTCAATTACCTTTGAAGAGAGAGGGAGGGAAATAAAGACATGGAAGAAAGGAGAGGAAGGTCAATACACTCATCTTCAGGCTTTGCTCTTCAGCTCTCCTGGGACTAGTTAAGGGCAGACAAGGGCCCCTTAGGAGGAAAAGCTGGAGGGATCCAGCAAGGACAGTCAGGTGTACCAACCCTCACGAGAGCAATGATTCTGCCAAATTTCTGTAAGAGGCTGTTTCCATGCAGACACAGGGCACCTGTGAATGCAGATGACCACTTCAAGAAGATGAGGTGGAGACTGGCAGGTGCACCAGAGGCAAAGGGGCCCAGACTGAGAAACATGCCCATTTCTGAGCAAGGGCCAAGTCCCACCTGCTCGAAGGCTCCTCTGCCCTCCCTTCTTCTGAAGACCTGCCTGCATGACAACAGTCCCCATCAGCTCTGCACTGGTCTGCTACTCCCTTTCCCAGTGTGCTACAGCCAGGACACGCCAGGGCTGCAGGTCCATGCTCTGCTAGCACCAGCACACACTCAGGGAGACCTTCAAAGCCTAAACAAGCCACATTCACTTAAGAGCCATCCACTTTGCCTCTTCCCCTTCACCCAGGGCTTTGTCACTTCTGCCTGAGCCTCAATGCAAATGCTTCTGGGCACAAAAACTGTTCCGAGCCCCTACAACGTCCAGGGCACAGTCAGGATGAAACCATCTACTTCCTGCAATGTTCAGCCTACCAAAATCCTAGCTGAAGAGTTTTCAAAGTACATTCCACCCTGGCCAGCTGTGCTCAGCTGAAAGGTGCAGGTAGAGAGGTGATGCTCAGTGCTCTTGGCATAGCACAAATGTCCCTACTGCAGACCCTTGTCTGTCAAGCACAGACAAATGGGCCAAAGGTGCCAAACTGAGGCACAGGCCAAGGAGCTGGGGCAAAGCAGTGTGCAGGGTTGGGAGGAGAGAGCTGGAGCCCAGCTTGGCCAGGATGGGTAGGCTGGTAGAGTCTGGACAATACAAAGGGAAGGGGAAATCAGGCAACAACTGCTCTGCTGTAAGGTGGGAGGACATAACGAGAAGCTCCCTTGGGACATGCTTGACATAAAGTAATGGGACCAAAAGAAATGAGGGAGCAAAAGTGTTACAGAGAATCTGCCAGGCTATGATATTTTGTAGCAGAAAACCTTGGTAGAAGTTGGAATTTATTCCAACTTTTCTTAAGTATATCAAGACGACGAGTCTGAGTTGGCCCCTCTTAGCTCACTCTGCAAATAGCAGAGAAACAGGCTCACAAAAGTCATGATTTACCAGCCAACCCGACATCCACTCCAGCCTGCCTACTGTGGCAGAGGAAATGCCAGTTTTATTTTCTCTTGAATCCAACCTGGCCAGGCCACGTGAAGACCTGCCAGCACAGAGATGAATTAATTCCCTTTTCAGCTCTCTCCCCTGCAGATTACTGTGGCAGTACTGTGTGAAAGGGAGAAGGTGTTTACCTGAAGAGGCCTAGAGCTGCTCCTGCACATCACAACCATGGCTGCTCAGGCTGCTCAGAGCAGGTCAGACAGTGCTGCTCTCACGGGTATCCCTCAGTGAGAAGAATTACACATAGTTTACCATAAGATTTGAGGGTCTAACTCCTCCACCCTCTCTGCAGACAGAGACAGTCCAAACACTCTGGTCCTCTTGGCCCTGACTTACCTTTTGGTCCTCTTCTTTGGTCCAAGGGCCCTTAACCAGGTCTGGATTCAACACTCTCAGCCACCTGTACTGACACTGCTGATCACTGCGGTTCTGGGAAAAGGAAGGAGAATAGCCTTGTGTTAGACTGGAGGCTCCAAAAGCCCAAAAATCTCCAAAGGCAGTAGCAGTCCCCATACACAGAGGCTGTCCCACAAAAAACCTGCAGAAGCACATGGAAAATACTTACTAAGACCCTAGACCCAGGGCACTGGGCACAGGGACAGGAACCTCAATTTCTCACCCCAGCTCCAACAGACTCACCCTGGAAAGCCCTCTGTACAATGTCTCCCTGCCCTGAAGCAGCCCCATTTCACAGCCTGGAGCTGCTGTCACAGAACAGTCCCACTGCACAGACACAGAGAACCAGCACAAGGAGAAGAAGCAACATGCAAACTCTGTGATTCCCAGCTGGGCAAGGGGTCACTTACAGGAAAGTGACTGGCCAGGAATTTCCAGTCATTCTGCCCATAGTGGC
Organism: Manacus candei; assembly: GCF_025592945.1. Lineage (NCBI taxonomy): Eukaryota > Metazoa > Chordata > Aves > Passeriformes > Pipridae > Manacus > Manacus candei. Next base: position 16,019,092 of record NW_026138105.1, on the reverse strand, counting down.
TTACTAACATCTTCAGCTGCTCATCCTGCAAAGAACAAAGACACCCACTTTCAGATATACTGAGGGAACAGATGCCAGAGGCACCCCATGGCTGATGGCATCAAGAGAACAAGCTAGATATTTTGAACAGCCAAGAAGATTTTGTTGGCATTCTGTGTTCAGGGGAGGAAAGTAGCTCACACCAGCCTTTAACAGCATTCTAGTATACGGAGCCAACTGGAACAGACTTTGGTTCTGGGCTCTGTACTAGGACAAGCTAATACACTGAATACAAAACAAGAGCTCAGCTCTGTTCCAGTACAGTCTGGTTCTAACCCTGTGGTCAAGGGCCTGCTTATCCAGCCCCAGTGCACCCCTGATCAGATAGTCCATCTCCCAGCTCAGCCACTGGTTTTGCCTGGCCAGGAAAGCTGACTGGTTGAAGTGTACCATCACTAGCCTGGTGGTCTTCTGTCTTTCGGTGCTACAGGGCTCTACAGCATCTCTTCCATGATCCCTGCTTATAGCCTGAATGTGTGTACTCATACAGCTCAGAAAAAGCCTGTTATAGGGGTCCTTGTCTGTGAGCTCTGGATGGGCAAACAGGCATGACATTATTCCCTGCCCAGCATGAGCCCAGGGCTTTGAACTCTCCACAAAGACCACCTTACTCAGTGTCCAAACCCCAGGGAGATAGGACATCTTGTAGTTTTCATAGAGAACAAAAATGATGGAGGAACTGGGAGGAGGGAAGTGAATATCCCAACTAATTTCATGCTCTTAGCCAGGATGACGAAGCCATGATTCCAACACTTTCAGTACTCCCTGCTTTTGCTAGAGAAAAAGGAGAACACTTCCACTGCACAATTCAGCTTGTTGGAGGCCCCATCCATCCTCTGGAATCCCTCTTTGCTCACATGAGTGCTGCAGGCAGCGGATGCCTCGCTGAGGACTCACGTGCTTAAGCTAAAGAGGTTGGAGCTCTTGCTCTTCAGGCTGCACTTTAAACTCCCCTGAACTCTGAGCCTCATTCAGACCTCAGATCAGAATAAAAGACACATGGTCGTCTCCAGTAGCAAGACAGCAGGAGGTGGGGTCATAGTCAGCAGGTAAGAACTAGGGTGGAGTCACCGAAGCCCAGGGTGCCAGGCCAGATGCCCACCCCAAAACACCTCTCTTGGCAAATTCTGGGCTCTCACTCACCTCTTCTTGGGTCCACTTGACTTTGCACCTGCCATCCCGCTGCTCTGGCACATCCGATTCGGTATCCTGGTAGCGCAGCTCATCTTGGTCCTCACTAGAAATAAAAAAATGAAGATTATAACTTCCAGCTCTGACGAAAACGCAGGAGAGGGAGCAAGCCCCACCATGCAGAGCGGAACTCCAGATCTGTCCCTTCTAGCACTGAGCCTCAACATCCGTCCAGACACCCCAGGTTTAGAGGAGACCCTCAGCTTTGGGCTCTGGCGGCTGCTAGTAACTTTCATGCTGCCCAGAGCAGGGTAAGGAGCGTTTCTCTTCATTTCTGCTCCCTCTGTCCCTCGGGGAGGACTTTGCATCTGAGGGGGCTGGCACCATTCCCCCATTCCAGTTCCCCACCTCCGGGATCGCTGGAACGAAGGGAGTGGGCAGCGCCGACCGGGCGGTGCGGGGAAGCAGCCCAAGGGCTCCAAGAGAGCAAACCCAGGCCCAGGTGGAGCCCCTGGGACCGTTCAGCGCGGGGATCCCGGGGCCGCCGCCCTGCGCGCATCCCGCGTCCCGCTGTCCGGCCTGAGAGCGGGAACGGGGCGGCCAGCAGGAGCCTGCGGGATGTTCCGCGGAGCCGGCACGAGGAGTCCAGGCACGTCGGGGGCCGCGCTCACTCACCCGCGGGTGCGGCGGGCCATGGCGGGGCCGGGCCGAGGTCGGGAGCGGGGCCGGAGCGCGGCACCGGCGGCACTTTCCTATCTCGCGCCAACGGCGCCCCCCCGCCCGGGGCCGGGCCGCGCATGCGCTCCGCGCCTCCCGCCCGCACAAAGAGGCGCGCGCGGGAGGGCGCCCGTCCGCCCCTCCCCCGGGACCTGCATCCACCCGGGAACGCTGGCGTCCGCCCCCCGCACCGACCCGGCACCACCGGCATCCACCTCTGCACCGACCCCGCACCAATCTGGGACCCCCTGTACCCGTCCCCGCACCCACCCGGGCCCCTCCGCATCCAACACCGCACTGACCCGGGACCACTGAGACTCCCCGCATCCACCCCCCACACACACTGCAGCAGCAGCTCTGAGCGCGGGGCAAGAGGATCACACACAAACACCCGCCCCCGGATCACCTCTCCCTGAAACAGGCTAGAAATAAGAAAGTTGGGGCTGTTCAGCCTGGAGGAGGGAAGGTTGTGTGGAGACCTCAGAGCAATCTTCCCGTGTGTGAAGGGGCCTACAGGGAGGCTGGAGAGGGACCCTTCATCAGGAACCTAGTGACAGGACAAGGAGGAGTGGGTACAAATTGACAGAGGAGAAATTTAGGTTAGATATTAGGAAGAAATTCTTCCCTGTGAGGGGGGGTGAAGCCCTGGCACAGGTTTCTCAGAGAAACTGTGGCTGCCCCATTACTGCAAGTGATGAAGGCCAGGTTGGATAAGGCCTTGAGCAATTTGATCTACTGGGAGGTGTCCCTGCCCATGGCAGGAGGGGTTGGGACTAGATGATCTTTAACCCCTTAACATTCTACACACTCCCACAGGATGTGGCTACGTATGGTTGGGGGTGCCCCAAGAGCCCCCAGGACTGTGCTTGGCTCCAGGAAGGAACTGGCTGCTGCCAGAGTCCTGCCATGCTCACCTCACACCCCACCAACCCTGGGACATGGGACCCTCGCAGCTGGGCAAAAACCTCACAAAATTCAATTCAATCACCATGCTGCCCTTGCCATGTCTGGCTCCGGGGTGTGCTGTGGGGTCACCTGGGGAGTGCAGGTCTGATGCTTCCCAGGAGGTAATAGAGGGGCTGGCATGCAACACCCAGATTTGCTCCCTGGCCAGGCAGCAGCACTGTCACACTGCATCCCAGATTCCTGCCTTGGGGACAGCAGGGCATGAGCACATTAGGGCTCTACACCTGCATACCAGATTCCTGCTGCTCTCACAGCTGTGCACACAGAGCACACCCACAGCCAGTACCCACACGTTACAGAATCGTGGAACATTTTAAGCTGGAAAGGACCTACCACCATCCAAGTCCAACTCCTGGCCCTGCACAGAACAGCACCAGTAATCCCACCATGTTCCTGAGGGCCTTGAACAAATGCTGCAACATATACTATTTATAGCATCTGTGCTGAGTCTGTGCACATGGATATTCCTGACCAGTATATCACAACAAGATGGTTTAAGGGAGCTGCTTTATGCTGATGCTGCCGCCCTCGTCGCTCACACAGAAGTAGCTCTGCAGCGTTTAACATCCTGCTTTACTGAGGCTGCCGAGCTTTTTGGGCTGGAAGTCAGCTTGAAGAAGACAGAAGTTCTCTATCATCCTGCACCTCAGGAAGCCTTCCATCATCCCCATATCACCATTGGCAAATCAGAGCTCAAATCAGTCCAGCAGTTTAATTCCCTAGGTAGCTTCATCTCCTCAGATGGGTAAGACTGACAGAGAGATAGACAACAGGTTAGCAAAGGCATAGAGAGCTTTTGGAAGACTCCATAAAAGAGTTTGGCGAAATAAACACCTGAAGAAAAGTACAAAGATCAGTGTTTACAGAGCCATAGTGCTGTCTACTCTTTTATACGGATCTGAATCATGGGTCATCTACCGCCACCACCTGCGACTCCTAGAATGCTTCCATCAACGCTGTCTCCGTACAATCCTAAACATCCACTGGTCAGATGATGTGACTAATACGTCTGTTCTAGAACAGGCAGCAGTTACGAGTATTGAGGCCATGTTGCTGAGAACACAGCTGGGCTGGGCAGGGCACGTCTCCAGGATGAAGGACCAACCACCGCCTCCCTAAGATCGTGCTCTGTGGTGAACTTGCCACCGGCTGCCGCATAAGAGGAGCCCTGAAGAGGAGATACAAGGACTCCCTGAAGCAACATCTCAGACTTGGCCACATTGATCTTCATCGCTGGTCTACCCTGGCCTCCAACTGGGAGGTCTGGAGACACACCATCTATTACGCTGCTGCTTCCTTTGAGAACGCACGCAGGATCACCATTGAAAAGACAATGCAGAAAGAATCGTATCTTGCCGATACCATCCAAAGAGCCTTTCTGCTGTGCCTTTTGCAACTGATCTTGTCTATCTCACATTGGCCTCTTTAGCCACCAGTGGCTTGTAGCAAATGTGGGTAGACCCCTTCCCAAATCTTCGTTCGCAAAGCCTAGCCATGATATCACAACAAACAAGGCAAAAGTTGAAAGAGCTGTCACCTTATTAGGGACCCTGCACTGGGTCCAAGTAGGAAGGCTCCATGTATCCTGCAAGCACCCCTTTGCTCTCTAGAGTTACCCACTGACAAGGTATCCAGCCCTTACAGACCCCAATGTACCTCCAGCAGTCAGCCATGACCCAGCATCACTAGCCCTGTGTTTAAAAAGAGGGAAACAAAAACCCCTCCCTCTCCCAAACTGGCTTAATTAGAAAATTAGCCTGTTAATTAACTACCAGAACTATAAAACCGCTGAAGGTAAGTAGTGTTTTTTTAGTCTATCCTCTTATTGTCTCCTTTATTTCTTACATACTAATTTGTTGAAATCATCTTTAAGGAAAAAGTTTTTTTAGTCTCTTAAAGAAGACTTTCCTTCTAGACCGACGATACAGTTCCATTTTACAGTAAATTCAGGAGCTTTTTAGCTCTGTTTTTAATGTTTTCAGTATAAAAATGGTTTCAGACCATAGTTAGTGCCTTCTCCTTCCCTGACCTGCCCTGTTCCCTCTGGGGGTGGCTGGAAGTCAACTGCTGGCTGAGCTGGTGGTGAGGGTTACTGCATGTGGGAATAAAGACAAGATGAGAGGTGCTCCTCAACCTCTTCAATCCTAACCAGAGCCTGGCTTTAGTGCCTCTCTCTCAAAGAGGCTCAAATCTAGCGGTTTAATGGCTCACTGACTTAAGGAATGAGGATAAAATATCTTATTTCTCAGGAAAACCAGATCCATCTTAGTACAGCTTAGTACAGACGGAGAGGTTTCCCGAGTCCCTCTATGCCCTACACAAAGCTAAGAGTGATAGACAGGCTGAGGCCAAATGAACACAACTCTAAGGAGGTTTCATGGTGACCTCTGGGCAACAAACAGGCTATGGTGCAGCTGTTTTGCTCTAGAAGACAGTGACAGGCTGGATGCTCTCCTACCTGTCCTGGATCCCACACAGCTCCTTGCAAGACTGAGACAGGATTTTGTCTCGCTACTCTAAGTCTGCAATTCACTAGTGAACAATATTGAACAGTAACATGTTTATTCTGATAGGAAAACCTGGTCTCCATAAACCTGGCAGTGGTGGGATTCTGCACCATGCTGTCCACACAGAGGCATGGTTCCAGCATCTTGACCATAAAGGAAATCCTAGAAAATGGCTTTGTGGCCAGGGCCTTCAGCCATATCCATTCTTCTCCTGTCCAGAGTTATTGCATGGACTCTAGCAGTGCCTCTAAATCAGACACCTGGGAGCTTCTCATGGACTTGGACAGCATAGCAAAAAGCAGTTCTCTCTGTGTTGTCAAGCAGTCGGAGTCTCTGAGCAGCTGTGTGAAGACTGACCTTCACAGCCTGACTCAAGGCATCTCTGACCTTAGTCTTGTCTGCCTCTGCAAGGCCCACCAGGGCCAGGCCACCTTGGAGCTGTCTGGTTTGCCTTGTGAAGACTCCAGCAGACCTGGCTGCCTCATGGACATAGCATCACAGAACACCTCAACACCTCACAAGAAAGACAAGCACCCCAAACCACTAGAGAGTCTGCTCTCCAAGAGCTCCGAGCTCCTCGGAGACCTCTCTGTCCTTGGGAATGTGCCAGCACCCAGGTGGGAGATCTCATCAATAAAATCCCCTCTGGACACCAGCCTGTCCCTTGATGTGAGCACTGAGGAGTTAAGGTTACTGGGATGCTCCAAACTGGACACGCCACCCCTGGATGTCAGACATCTGTAGTGATTCCTCTGGCTTGGCCTGGTGCCTTCAAGAAGCAACTCTGTGCTGATGCGCAGGTCTGCCGCCCCCGAGACCCTGCCGAGCGATCCTGACCTTGTCCCTGTGTTTCTGCACCAGGTTTAGTGATGCTGCTGCCCTGGCTCTGTGCCCGGAGCACGGTGGACCGCGGGGTGCCTGCAGAGGGATACGGATCCACACTGCAGCACCTGGTGAAAGGTTAAATCTGCCCACCTGGGGTGAGGGGCTTTGGGGCACTGCTGTGGAGAGATGCTTGGGCGGTTGATGGCAGCAGCGCCGCTGGCTCCCCGGCCTCCCGGATCCCTGTCTTTTGTACTAACGCAATAAAGATACAAATGTTGTTCTGTGTGGTTGGCCTTTGGCGCTCACTGCCCACCCGGCTTGTGGCTGAACCCAGCTCAACTTCCAGGGCCGGCTGCTGGTACACCCTCAGCGAGCGCGGCACTCTCTAGAGACGCTCCCGCGGCCCGGGGGAGAGGGATCATCCACCCCCGCCTCACCCGCCCCCGTTACCTGGCAGAGGGGCTCGGGCAGGTCCTGGTGGAGAAGAGGCTCCGGGACACGGCTCCGGCGGCTGGGCCATAGCTGCTGGGCCGCCGGGAGAGCGGACGGAGACGCGGCCGGGGCTGGGGATCCCTCTCCTGGCGTACCAGGAAAGCACAGCCTAGGAGCGCGGAACGGGCGGGACCGGCCCGGACACCCCGCCCTGTCACCCACTTGCCTTATGCAGTATGTTAATCCGCATCACTTGCCCACACGCTGCGAAGGTTTCCTCTGTGATGTTCACTCTCTGCTCCGAGTGAATGAAACGAGCCTACCCCATGGCATCCCCCACCTGTTACAGATTTTCACGTGCTCCTGTTAGATCTCACCCCATTCACACAACCACTTGCTCTCCTTCCTGTTTTTGCTCTCCCTCCTGTTTTTCCTCTCCTGTCACTGCTTAAAGCAAAGACAGGGAGAAGGACTTGCTGAAACCACTTCTCAGGACATTCACAGTTTGCTGAAGAAACAATATATCCCCGCTCCTTCTTCTTTTAGGGACAGATTAAGGGATGATGAGTCATGTTGCATAAGAGGACAGAGACAAAAAAAGGGAAAACAGCAACAGATGCTTGGAACCAACCTTTGTGAAATCTAGCAATAATTCCATTAATATCTAAACTCCATGGCTGTGTGCCTGCCAGTGGCCTTGCCTCACCTCTTGAAAGCAGTCCCCTACCTGTACTAATTCAAAATTCTATCAGTCAGCCATAAACTTTTTATGTATCACACTCCCATGACCAAAGTAAGTATTTCTGTCTGATTACAAAATAAAAGCTTAAATACTTCCACAGAGCCAAAGGGACAAGCTTTGAAAGAGAGATGCAAGCTACTGCATCCACCTGTATTCCACGCTAGCCAAAAAAACATGCATTCAGTGAAAAATTTGTGCTTCAGTTGTCAGAGAGGCCCCATAGGCATATGGCAAAAAGGGAGCTGCTTGTATTCCCTGGCTGCTTACATGGCCTTTTTCTAAACCATGTTACAACAGCAAAAACAGATGACAAAACAACTCTGAAAAAGGGCCAGGAAACAGAAACTATTTACAGTTTGAAGTATAAACACCCCAGAACAGCACAAACCAGAGCTATAACTAGCAAGAGGATCACTCAGGGGGTTGGTTCAGCTGCACTCTGTGCAGCCTGACTGATTGGTATTGATACTGCACAGGAGAGATTAAGCTTGTTGTGTAAATCTGTAGCTGGAATGTGCAAAGTGCTCTGTGTGACAAACAAAACCACGGCCTATAAGGAAAATACAGGAAGAAATGAAAAATTTCAAACATGCCGCTGTGAAAAGGGAATGTCTGCAGCATAGGAAGAGAGACAACTTTTAACATTATATTAGCACGTCTCAACTGGGCAGGAACTTGGCAGGGGCTTTAGGGCACCTCCTTTAGAAAACCCTGTGCCAAGATGGCATGTGAAGCATGAAGAAATGTAAAGTAAAAAGATTTTTGCAGGGGTAAAAGATGAACAGATCTTTTGCAAAAAACAGCATGGATGTTAAAACACATGGCAGAGCAAGATAAAGCACAAATGTCACGGAAGGCTTGAGTGAGGGAAGAATTTTCACTAACAATTTGAATGTCATATTGATAGCCAAAAAAATGCTGTATTTAAAGTGCAATCTCACCATACAGATATTAAGAAAAAGCCTTGCAATAAAGGCACGTGGTGTTGATGATATTGACAATTTTTTTCTTCTCACCACTGATCTCCTTGGCTCTATTTTTGCTGTGCATTGAGCTTCAACATTTCACGGTCAATGAGTTTAATCTGCATTTCCCTCCTTGTGCGTTACCTAGCTCACTACCCTGAGGAATGGGCCAGATATCAAATAACTGGAAGTAAATATATTCCTGAGTTTCTGCACTGTATCACATTTTGTTAATAATGATCCATTAAATCCTAAAGTCTTTTTCACCCACATGCCGTCCTTTCTTTTCAAAATTATGTATTTCCAGTCTTACACAAGGCAGCGATGTGCAACAATGTCATTATTGCTTAATTTCAAATTCTTCCCTCCCTTGGAAGAAATATTTTCCTTCTACAGTAGCAAACCTATCTCTCCGTGGTTCACTTTGGCACAGAGACAAAATAGGCTGCCTCAGGGTGACATATATGTTTTCAGCAGCTCCTTTATTTATGACTCTGTTTTCTTTTTCCCAATTCACAAACCAAAATAAAAATCCTTCCCAGAGTGCAATTAAGGACTTTTTGTACACCAGGAGAACCCACAGTAAACCTTACAAGAACATAAATGCTAGAGCCAGAAAGAAGGACCCCAAACACATTTTCTTTGTATAATATTTTTAAAATGTATTACAAAATTACAGTGTCAATAAAGAAGTAGAAAAATAAGAAATTATTTGGGAAGTCCTTGTGAAATACAAGCACTTTCTCAAAAGGCATTAAATATCCAAACTACCACACATAAACGATCCTAGCATTCAGTGAACTATTGAGACAGTCCCAATCAATATATTGGAGAGGAGTTTTAAAAAAACAGAGAAGTGTATTTTCACTAAAAAGTCTGTCTCAAACTGGGGAAAGCCAGGTCTCAATTGCCATTGTGGAATCCAGCTTCACTTGTGTCAATATCATGTTCCTTAGGTAAGGGAAGAGGAGAAAAAAAAAAAAGAAGAAAAATAAGAATTTTTACAATAGGGTAGAACTGTCAGATTTTTTGGCTTAACTAGAATATTTGAGAAATAGGGAATACTTGTTAACACAAACAAGTGATCTGTTAATATGCTCCAAACAGACTTCAAAGCACCAAATTTACTATGAAGAATTATTTCAGCATGGAACTGCTCCTGAGTAACAATGCTGTTTTCACTTCCGCACTGCAGCAGTGGCAAGAGCTGTGAACACTCCTGAGGGCACACTGCTTTTACTCAGGCATCATTAATGAATTGGATTTAGCTGAAATTACCAGAACTACCTTTGCATGTACTAATCCCCCCATTAAAATAAAAACTTAATTAACTGAGCACTACACATTTGATACAGATTAACAGTTGTAAGTACTGTGGATGACACTTCACTGGTCTAATTTATTGCACAACAAATGTCTTACATCTCAGGCCTCTTGCCTGCGACAAGTGTAGCTGCTACAAAGACACACCAGCCTCAGTGCTGCTACTACCAATTATTCACTTCTAATTTTGTTATTAAAAATACCTGATTCAGTTTCTTAAACTCAACCACTTGGAAGAAGATGTGCTCCAGGATATATTTGGCATCTTGCTTCTCCTTAGGGAGTTGGCTTGTCACTCCCAGGATATCGCCACATTTTCGTACATAGAATTCCAGGTCATCATCAGTACCTAAACAGGCACCCAGGGAAGAAGGCAGGTGAGTACCACACATACCTGGATCAGCTGCAAAAAACTACTACAAATCTTCATTTGTTGTTGGCATTCGGTGAAGTTCAGTCCTATAACTAAGCTCAGCGGACTAGCTGTGAAGTCCTCCTGCAGCTGGCACATTCTCGTCTTCTTTAGGCTTAAGAATGTTTAGAATAATCTTAACATTTTAACTTCAAAGCATAAAAAGATGTGAAGTTAATCAGTGAGAGCACACAAAGCAATTCACACACGGTGTAGGAAACAGCAGAAACATGATAAAATGTCACATAACAAACAAAATAAAATGTCACAAGTGCATAAAGCCATGTTATCAATTGCCATGAGCTTCCAGTTTCCTGGATCAAGATGAAAGTAGTGGATTTTCAAAAATGAAGCCCATGTTTTAAAATTAAATATAACAACAATTTTCCCCTAAAAACTTGGATTTTATATATAAATGTGTAAACAACCAGTCTGCTTCACTTACATTTGTTTGTGATCTCTGCAAGACGAGCTTTCTCAGAGGAAAAGGTTTCATCTAAGTCAAATAGTTCCAGAGGGGGAGGAGGCAATTCTCTGAAAGCAGGTGGAAAAACCTTGAAGACAAGAAGTAGCATGGTTTATTGCCACATGTTTTCTTACACTTTACAGATCTCTAAGACAACAGTTTTGGACTTAGACTGGACTTGAAGAAACCTTTTACATAAAAGCACCTCCACAGCCCACAGCACAAAGGGACGCTTTTTTGAAAATTCCATTTATATTTTGTGACTAAACTCTTTTGAAATGTTCGGTTATTATTACAAGCATGTCAGAATTATCACCCAGCATGACAACTAGACATACTGCATTTGCAGTTTCTGTTTTGCTCCATAAGACCTAGGTGTTGGCTGAGATAGCTGAGGAACTAAGCCTCCCATAACAGCTCACCTTGGAAACATATTCACGTCAATTCTGGTGAGAGTATTTTCTTTTTCATGCAGTCACTACCTATGGCATAAGCTGGACTTAGGTTTTCAAAGAGCAGTGCACTCAGTTACACCCCTGCAGCTGTAAGGATTCCAGTACTGCTTTTTCAGTCGCCAGGGTAAAGAAGGATAGAGCCATGACAGCAAAACTCAGACAGAGATTCCTGCTTTTTGAAAATAGTTTGGCATCATCGTAGCTCATGTTGCTTTCAGCCCAAATCTCTGTTGGTAAAAGTTTGATCAGCTCTTGCTGTAAGAGACTCCACTTTCTACTTCCCCTGAAGATGTGGAGATGGAAGCAGAGCAGGACAGACTGGCTCCTCCCTGGCAGCAGTCAGTGTAGTACTTAGACTGCTGCTTTCTGAGATACCACATCCTGTTTTCACAGCAAAGGCTGAGCCAGCAGCCTCTCAACTAAAGGCTTACACACACACGGCATTCTGCTATGGCACCACATACTACATTTTGAAGCTCTGTTGATAAGTGTAAATAAGTGTTCTTTCCTAAAAGATAGTCCCTAAAGTGTATTCAACTCCCAAGTGATTAATTATTACTACAGCATTTCTCACTTTTAAAAAAAAAAAAAAAAAACACAACAAAAAAACTATAGAAATGACACACAGAGGTTTCGCATGAAACAAATGAACCACAGAATCATTAAGGTTGGAAAAGGCCTCCAAGACAATCAACCTCAACCTTCATGGAGAAGGGTTCTCCCTGAGCTGCATGAGCAAGGAGGTTACTCACAGCTGGCTGGAGGACAGGTAGTGGAGTCTCAAACTGAGGCTGAATGAGTTGGAGGCGTTCATGTTTCACATTCAGCTCTTCATAAGCTCTGCAGCACAGAAAAAGACAAAGTATGAAGGGAAAAATAATTATATAACATCCATTTCCACTTGCGGGCTATAGAGATGGATTTTTATGAAGACACCAGGGTCAATGCTATGCACAGTAACAGCATAAAAAAATGGGATGTCCATTCTAGAAGGACCTCAGAGAACTACGTATCAGTAATAACTGACTTCTATAGTGAGAAAATTAGCTAAAATTATGACAGAGGAAGACGATAGGTGGATATAGAAAATGCTGAAAAAGAAGGCAGTCACGTCAATTCTTCAAGCAACTTTCAAAGGGGCGAACATGAATGAAGAAAAAGTGATCTAGTTCAAAAAAAGCAGAATTGTGATTTCAAAAAGATTTTTCAGGAAGTCCGTAACTAGAAGTTATTTTTTAAAAAATATTTGTTATGGGATCAGAAGGGAGATCCCACTATCAATTCACAACTAGTGAAAGTACAAGAAATACAGAGTAAGAAGAAAGTGTCCACAACAGAGTGCAGTTTCATGGAATCTGTGTTAAGCTGCCACTACTCAGCATGTTCAGATCTGGCTAACAGAGGAGTTATGACGGACAAAGCTGATAGTGACACAAACTGGTAAAACTGAGCAGCTGACAAATCTCAAGACACAGTTACTGGGAAATGCAAAGGTGAATGAAACGCAGTTTTCAGTAAATGCCAAGTAATTCAGAAGTGGAAAAATGACCAGCTCTCAGTTATCACTCCAGAAAGTGTCCAACATCACTGCAGCCAGTTCTATTGAAACTATCAGATCACTGAATCAGAAGTAGTCAGAAAAAAAGGAGAAAAGAAGGTCAGAAATTACAGCTAAGACAAGAAGCAAGAGAAAACATCATTGTCACACTGTACAAGTCCATCTTCTGGTATATCCATATTCAGAATGCTGCTTACAGCTCAGCCCCTTCTGCTCTTAAGGAGACACAGGTAAATACAAACAGAAAATGCAGAGCACAGAATGGAATAAATAAATAAGTTATAAGAAAATCACAGCTGCTGACTTGATAACTGAAGGGAGGGCAGTTGTATCCAGCTGATAAAGGGATGTATCAAACAGCTTTGTGAAGTCTCTTGGGTTCTCATCTCCTTCTTGCAGGCAGACTCGCAGTTGCTCAGACAGTGCAGCTGTGTCTGGGAGCATGGTATAGTCTGAAATCTGAACACAGATATGGACACCTGGGATTTAAAATGGCCAACCTCTTCACACAGTCTCTTTCTAGTTTATATCTCACCTAAAATCTCATCTAGAAATAATTATTTCACTCTTTGCCAGGTATGGCTCTTTGCAGTGCAGCTCACTAGATCAGGAACTGTCCAAACTCTATTCTGTTGCTGTAAAGCTATTCCCTATACGGATGTTTCACCTGTTGATTCTTTAACATTAAAAGAGTCAGCTTACTAGTCAGCTGTGCAAGACTTGTTCTTTTATGCACTCAGAGTATACAGTTTTATCACATATGCTATTTCCAAATAAAAATAGCATTTGTATACATCAGTTAAAAAACCAACTAAAAACTGACATACAATTTGATCTCTACTCACATACAGAAAATCTACCTTCACTTCCTGCACATTCCTCTTGTCTTAGGGCTCAAAGTGAATTTCAAACTTATTACCCTGGAGCAGCAAATGATCTCATAGAGATGGGCAAATTGGAAAGAGATTTTCACAAATGCAATGTGATAATGAAGAGCAACCTAAGTCTAAGAGATATGAATATTTTTTACTTTGGAGCCACCTGTCTACTCAGACTTAGACCCTGAATGAAGGTTCTGCAACAGCAGCAGCACCCATCTTGCTGTTAACCATTTTGTGCTAAATACAGGGTGTGCCAAAACTGATCACACTATTCTTTACCTCCTTGTGGACCTCTCTTACCTCAGGGTCCTCCATATCCATCTGGTTTAAGTGGATATCTGATGTTGTGAGCCACTGGAAAAGCACATCCTGAAGAAGGGCAAAACTTAATTATTTTCAGGAGGATCCAAGTAATCTCATACTAGGCTTAAACATTCATATTAAATCTATTAAATAACATACCATGAAAAATAAGACAAAATAGGTAATAAACCAAAGCATATCTGCTAGCATTGGATTAGAATCTCCATACTGAATCCATTTCACAGCTGTCTTGCTCTAAAACAAAGCTACGGAGCCTGGAGTGCTTTGGAAGTACTGTGAAGATCCGCTAAGGTGTTTTTAAATAAAAACCCAACCCAAAACCGCCACCCAACTTACCATGATCTTACCATTTTCTTCTTTATCTAAATATTGATCACTGAACATGTGGGAAGATCCCAATGCTGCCATCTTTCCACCTTGACTCTATCAACAAAGAAGACAATTTAGCAAAAACTCCTTCCAAATCACAGTTTTAGAGATAATTGTTATTGCTTTATTAACTGTCCGCAACCCATCCTTCAGTGTTCAGTATGTAAATATAGAGGCCAGTGGCATGCATGCAGGTCAATATAGCACATCTTCATGTCAACTAATGAGAGAAGAGTTTGACAGTTCTATTATTTGTAAGATAAAATGAAAAATATACATGTAATTATATTTTAATTATGCTAAAGTAAACATGCATGAAAATCCATTCATGAAACACCTTTGGAATTCTTCTCTAAGATTACCACTCCCACAAGGACATACATTAGAAGAAGTTTTCAACAAAACAGAAACCCTGAAATGTTCCCTGCACCAACTGTGAAACTCATACCATAATACAACTACAGATACTGCTGTAATGAATTTGAAGATACATCAAATAAAGCTCCGGTTTGTTTAACAAATTTCGGATGTTTCACACTCCATGATTCGCAGTTTTAAGCTAATTCTACATGCTTCACCCACAACTGGGTAGATCCTCTGCTCTTACTTTCCATTTCTTCACTTTCTTTTGCTATTCTTTATCACACCTCTTTTCTAATCTAAGAAATCTTGTTTTCCTGCTACCAAGTTTCTCCCTTGGGATATCTTACTATGACAGCTGCAGACAAAATGCAAGTGGCAAGTGTTCTTGTAAGTTCACTTCATGCTGCTGTATTGGCCTTGATTTACACAGTTCATTTCAGCCACAATAGGGGGGGATGAAGTTGGGCATCCTCAAGGAAGAAAAAAATCCCCTTCCTAACAAAGATATCAGAAAACCACAACAAGAAATTCACCTACATAGTAAGAAATGTGTTAATTTGTTCACATTCGCTAACAATATCAATCCTTTGTTTGTACTTATCCACTATTACTAGATTTCTGAATTTATTTTTATGAAGTAACAGGTCTGGATGAGTAAGATAACACATGAAAAATCTACTGGTTCCAAGGTGACAGTAATTAATTTGGTATGGTGTACTTACAGACCTAATGATAGTCTTAATAAATTATCACTAAAAGGGTAGGAAAAAACCCCAAACTTCAATGAAGAACTAAATATATCCATCTGTCAACCAAAAAATATGTAATCTTTGCTGACCATCAAATTAATTCTACTCTGAGCCCCATGCAAAGGAGTTTACCATAAAAAGAGGCAGGAGTCATTGGCTCATCTAAAGTTTGCAGATGCATCAAAAGACAGACGTGGGTTTGTAAGTACTCCCAGAGGACACACTCCCAATTTTTGTGGGTGGAATGCAGGGCATGTCACAGGCAGAATCCTACCTCATGCTGATAGAAAGCCAGAATAGGCCTGTTGAGTGGGAAGCAGATGGATCCTGTTGACAGAATTGCCACTGCTGGTTTCATCACATTCAGTGTGGCTCCAAAAGGATACACAAAAGTGAGAGCACTGGAGGAAATACAGAAACTCCTTAAGTACCTGCACGTATAAGGCAGGCTGGACATATGTATAAAACTCAAAGTGCAAACTGCAATTGTGCACTGGTGGTGGAAAGCCAAAGTCTTGCTTCCAACATGCAGATCCTTGTAACCACATTTCAGTCTCTCTCTATAGATTTCTCCAGGTTAAAGAATTGTCTTAAATAAGGAACAAAGAACCCTCTTGATTTCTGTTTGCACGCTCCTGCACCTGAGAGAAGCGGAGGGGTATCTAACTCACAGATTGATATATATTTTGGAACAAAACTAGATAAAATGTTTTTACACTTCCACTTTCCCTTGTAATCAACCACATGGTCATTTCTTAGTCTAAAAACTAGCCACAAGGAAGAATACAAACATTTACAGTTATTTATGGAAAAGCTGTGTTCTTCTCAATGTCTTTTCACTTCTTTATCTTACCCTGGATTAAGATTCTTTAAAAAGATGAAGCCTTGCTATGCCTGCAGCCAGACCACCTGCTATCTACAGGTTATTCATGTTTACATTTCTTAATCAAATTCAAACTCACAGACTAGGGGCAAAAAAGATTGGATCATGAGAGAATTTCTGTCCAAAACTGTCACTCCTGCTCCTTCAGTGGTTATCAAGCAGTACTAAACAGATTCTCCTTTCCAGATATAACCTAAGAAGCTGGCATAAGAAATGCATTAGAGAACCTCAACACAAGCACAACAAACTGCTGCTGATCACGAACCTGCTAATTCTGAGTTATTCTGCATATTTTCACATCAGTTTCCTCACAGAAAAACACCTACTGTGAGTCATGCCTGCTTCCATCTTCATCTGTTGTCTCAAGCACTGTTTTTCTTGCAGCTTCACAGATTCCCCTGCAAGATGTTGAAAAGCAAAACTTACTGAAAAGAATACAGATTACAAGAGTTTACTGTAAAGATTTATATACTCCAAATATTTACCTGTTCAAAACTCCATCAGAAATTAGTGCTTCTTTTGGGTGGTGGTACTTATAATATACATTTCGTACTACAGCATCTTGAAGAAAGAAAAAACATAGAAATTTACATCTGAGCTGATGAGTATACTAGACATAGCAGAAAAATTAGTTTAGCTCTTGGATTCCCTGGGTGTTTGCTTCCAGCACCACAAAGCTGGCATTTGGTTCCCAAAAGAATTCAAATCAGCCTTCACTGATAAATAGTATGAGAAAATAAGCCCATCTCCACCTTCTGCAAAGCAGAAGAGGCAAAAGGATGATCCAGTTAAAACAGCATTTAACAAGTTTTACAACTTCAAATTCTATTTTTTTTTAGTGTATCTTCCAAACCAGGATGAATTAAATCCTGTTGATACAAAAAAAGGTATCATTTAGAAAAGCCACCAAAGACCCTAAAAATATTTTAGATACACTGAGATACAGTTGACTTAGGTTGGTTGTTGTTTTTTTTTTCCACACTGAATGACATTTTATTGGTCTGCTAAAGAAAAGTGCCACTCTTTGTTCAGGGTGAGGATGAAGTGACTCAATTCATTAAAATGTGTGGAAAATGTCTTAAATGAAAGGCTTTTTAATCAAGAAACATCACTAGAATTAATTTTTGTTAGTAAATACCATTAACGCTAACAACTACAGCAAAGGAATGGAAATGGCTCAGTTGTTATCCATGTACTCCGCCCATGGAAAGCTCTTGCTATGCTCCAGTATCACCCTGCCAGGTACATGTAAATTTAAAGAAAAAACATCTTTTAGACCAAGGGATACTTTGTATGAGGGATTTTCTTGGCTTGTATCTACAAAGTCTAAACATCTTCTTTAGATTTTGCTGAAAACAGATGAATAAAAGCTCTCAGTAAGCCCCATTACCATTATTGAATATGATCCCATATTCTTCTAACAAGAAGTTAATATTTGTGCCATTACGGGACTCTCCACCTTCCCTGAGCATCACCAGGATGGCTCCACCATCCTCCAGGAATTTCTTCAGAACGGAAAACTAGAAGACAACAAAGATCCAGGAAAAAAAAAAAACAAACACATGAAAGAAGATACACACAAGACTGCAAGAAGTTATAGTGAGACGAGGGAAGGTAAAGGATTCTGACTGTTTGCAATTAACTTGATCCTGTGAGAAAAATATTCAAATTTCAACTTGTGTAAATTCATCTAAAGCAGTACAACTGCAGTCTTCTGTGTTGTTCTTTTCTATTTAAGCAAATCTTAAACCAAAATTAATTTGAAAACAGTTATTGATGTCCTACCTCATCAGCACTGAACTTCTCTCTTGGCCCTGCTGTAATCCACAGTTTTACTCCAAACAGTTTCTCCGATGTGATCTCATCTTTTAAGCTATGAATAGATTAATAAAGGCACATGCTATTCTTGGATACAGTTTGGAAACACAACTTTTTTCTTTTGTTTCTTAAAGGACTGGCAAACAAACACAAAGCAAATCACGTCAGTCACTTCATATCCTTTCATCTGGGTTTAAAGTTGACAGCATGAGCAAAAACAATCCTTACAATTGTCAACCAACTAAACAGTAAAGCTCCTCTAACAAGGTACTGTGGCAGATCCAGAACTGCTATAAACTGTCGCAGCTGCTATTAAACTTTGCACCTGAGGAGCTTCCTCTTGTTCTTTTCATTCTTTTTCTTCTTTTTGCTCTGGGTACATTTCATACAATCACAGAATATCCCAAGCAGGAAGGGACCCAGAGGGATCATCAAGTCCAGCTCCTGGCCCCGCACAGGACACCCCAACAATCCCACTATGTCCCTGAGAGTGTTGTCCAAACACTCCTTGAGCTCTGGCAGCCTTGGGGCCGTGACCACTGTTTAGGGGATCCTGTTCAGGGCCCAACCACCCTATGGGGGAAGAACCTTTTCCTGATATCCAGCCTAACCCCCTCCTAAACACCATTTTGTAGTGAACAAGTAAACAATATCATCTGCATAAAGGCTGTTTTCTTTTACCCCCCAAACTCCAAACCCAGACAGACTCAAAAACCTGTATGACGAGTTTCAACCTTTTAACTTACACTCCATCTCTTCCACAGGCAAGGCAGCTGGAAGCTCAAAAGAACCACGTTCAGCATCCCACAGCGACAGAACAGCTGATACCACAGAGCAGTTAATGCAAGAGAGCGACCCTAGCTCATGAGATACATCCCATGAAGGATGGGATTGGCCAGGGCTCTGAACAACCTGGTCCAGTGGAAGGTGTCCCTGTCCATGGCAAGGGGTCGGAACAAGATGATCTTCAAGGTCCCTACCAACCCATACCATTCTACGATTCTACGGTCCCCAAAGACTATTCGGGCACTCAACGCGGACCACACACACCCGTGGAGGTCTGTCTGTCCCCTCATAGCCGCCCCTTACCTCAGCACCTTCCAGTTCCCGCGCAGCCTCTTCCGCAAGGCCTTGTAGCCGCCGGCCGGCGTGAAGCTCTCCCCCTTGGACGCGTTGAACACTATGGCATTGCGCGGGCCGCTCTCCATAGGCTCCCCGGGGGCTACCGAAGGGCTCCAGCTCCGGGGGGGAGCGGGGAACCCTCAGCACCCGGCGTTCTCCGAGGTGTCCCGCCGTGCCCCCAGCGGGACGCGGCGGCACCACCCGCGCTCCTCCCCTAGCAACGCGCCCGGCGGACGCATGCGCGCATCTCTCCGCCCCCTTCCGCGCGAGTGCAAAGGTCGCCTCAAGGCTTCCCTCTTTTCCCCGCCTGGGAAAGGGGGTGGACGGGACCACTGCGGTGGGGAGCTGCCTGTCCGCTCTCCTTCTGCCCGAGCCCTCCGCACCGGCCCTGTCAGCGCCCAGGGCAGGCCCGTGACCCCACAGGAAACTGCCACCCTTCAGCCACCGCAGCTTTCTGGGCCTTGGACACCAGTAAAATCAAAATCCCGGTCCTGACGCCTGCAGGCTCTTCTCTGTAAGGGTGGTGAGGCCCTAGCACAGGTTACCCAGAGAAGCTGTGGCTGCCCCATCCCTGGGAGTGTTCAAGGCCAGGCTGGACAGGGCTTAGAGCAACCTGGTCTAGAGGGGCTTGAAGGCTCCTTCCAACCCACACCATCATGTGATTCTATGATTAACCTATTTCTTCCTCTTTGAACTTAAAACCAGCAGTTTTAGTGACTTTATGCGTGCAGGTAAGTGCTCTCACACACAGCATAGACCAACCACCCTCCCACCCTGCTCCCTCCCCCCTCACACCTCCAGGACAGCCACATGGACGCACATCAGTGTTTGCACTTTAATATAAACCATGTCATATTCCCAATGACTTCAGCATACATAAGATAAAGTCCAATTAAAAAAAAAATGTTCCAACACAAGCTTCCCCATAGCATGAGCACCACGCAACTTGCAGAAAGTCCCTTGTTTATCCCTGGGTTACAGTGGAAGCTCTAAGATCCCCCTCTTTTCCCCACAGCAACAAAATAAAACAGTTTTAAAAAGAAAAAGTGGGAAGCGACATTCAATGAATACACCAGCATTTAAATTAAGGCAGAATAAATAACTGTTCTACATCAGTGATGGGTGTTTTCAGATGAGTACTGGAGCCTGGAGCAGCAGTGCTAGCCACCCTTTGCTGTGCATATCCTGTGCTCCGCGTGCTCCTCACAGTTGTGTTGGTGTGTCATGGGCAAGTCAAGCACATGCTGTGAAAGACACCCCCCACCCCAAGCAGGGTTTAGCCATAGAGTTATTTTTCCAAGCAATTCAGCCTCTTCCCCACCCCTTTGATCTGGGATATTCCTCCCACACATTGGCTCCTCCATAACAACCTCCTTAGTGCTTCAGCAGCATCCTAGTTCACCTAGAGAGATGATCCACTCACCTTGGGGAGAGACTGGCTGGCATCAAAGGCCCCAGTGCAGTTCAGGATTCACAGACCTGCAGCTGCCTTTGGAGCAACAATTGGTGAACAGTTTTCCCTCAGCCCAGCTCAGCCCAGGATGAGTGGCTTAAGTGACACAGTCAGTCTACTTAAAGGAAGGAAGCCAATATTCATGGTTGTGTGAAGAATTCCCTTCTCAATTGAGTAGGTGGGGAAAGCAGTTGGACAGAGCTGGGCACAGCTCCCCAACAAAAACAAAAAAGAAAAACAAAGGGGAAAAAGGTGGCCAGTTACAGGGACATGGCTGTTGATGTGAATGATGGCACATACCTCAACCATAAATACAACCACAGGGTGAATACAATTCTGCCAAGTAGTACAAGACACTCAGGGGGAAAGCCATAATCAGTGTCCCACTTTCTCTGCCAGGGAAACAGTCCTGGCAGGGAAATATTTGGGGGAAATCCACCAAACAGCAAAAGTTGAGCTCTGTTCCATCCCAGTTAGTGTGTTAGTCCCAATTTCCTTAAGCCATGAGCAAAGGACAAAATCCTCTCAAAAAACCAACAGAAAACAAACAAACAAACAAACAAAAAAACCAAAAACCCAGTCAAAACAAACAAAAAAAACCCATAAAACCTATTCATTTAAAATCTGGCTTCTCAAAGCCTTTGTAAAACTTAGATGTCCTCTTCAGTTGGTGCATAAGAAAATCCTAAAAATGCATCTGAGGCACTGGAGCTGCTGGCTGCTAGGTCAGGTGTGTGGGTGATGGAGGCAGAGATTGCTTCTTGGGTGAACTCTGGATCAAAGTGTCGCAGATCAGCTGGACCAGCCTAAGCCAAGGAGCAGAGACACACTGTCATTTTGAGTGAACAGAACCCAGCCCCTTGTGTTCAGACAGTCCAACACAGCTGCTCTTCCAGAAGAACAACAGCACTGCATTTACAGTTCCTAGTCCACACCTCAGAACCCTCAGTGTCAGCATAAGGCATCTACAGAGGGTCCCTTTTGTACTCCTATATATAAAAAAACAGAAACACCCACTTACCACATTGGGGTTGAATGGAGGGGTAATCCTCTTGTGGTACAAATCATCCCAGTTTATTGGGCTGAAGAATACATGGTTCTTTATCTCAAGCTGCATAGAAAGCAGGGGGAAATGTTAGACTTCTGCCAACCCTCCTTTTCCAGCACCTGCCAGCTGGTCTCACAGCATTAAAGAGTGGAAGCAAGACTTGGAGCTACCACATACCCATGCCCACAAATCCTTAATACATGAGGGTCACAGTCCAGTAATCCCTTGAAGGGAAATGACCCATCACACATTGGCATCCCTAGCTTGCCACCACACCTTTCCCTCTGGAAATCCAAGACAACCTCATATGCCCCTTTTAGGAGGCTGGAGGGACACACTAAGTGGAAAGCTTTATCCAAGGCAGTGGCATTATCATAAAAGAAAGGCTCAGAATAGAAAGCTTTCCCATCTATTCTCCCTCCTGATCATAGTGGAGGCCACCTACAAAGTCTGTTTTGGCACCCAGCCTCCTCTTCTGCTCCTTGTGGAGGAGTCCCTGGAGGATGTCACAAGCTGCTACCGTCTTGGTTCCTTGGATCTGGAGTGGCTTGTGCAGAATGTTGTCATACATCTGAGACACATCCCGGCTGTAAAAAGGAGGCTGATTTGAAAGAGAGGAGAAGCAGCCGGGTAAAACATGAGCTACCATAAGGAACCAATAATTGCAGATCAAAAATGACACCTGCTGTGAGTAGACGAGGGAGACCTGACACATCTCTGCTCAAAAGTACAATGGTATGATTAAACCAGGTCATCTAATTCAGGATTTACTCATCTATCAGGTACCATGTGAACACCAGACCAACCTCACACCACAGCTTTTGAAAATAAGTTCTCTACCATGGAAAGTAAAAGAGACCATTTCTAAACTTACCAGTCCGAACAGCATTTCATAGAGGACAGCTCCTAGACACCACCAGTCTACTGTCCTGTCATAGGGCTGCTTCTTTAGCACCTCAGGAGCCAGGTACTGGGAAGTCAGAAGCAAACATTAGAGTCAAGCTATAAAGAAGGGCTTTGCCCTTGTAAGTCACAAATCTGGCTGCAGCTCAAGCTGAGCAAATGCATTAGGAAGCACACAGGTGCAGCCCCCAGTGTTCTTCCAGGCTACTGAAGGTTTTCTTGCTATAGAGGACTTGTACAAGGATTTGCCACCCATCACAATTCAACCAGCAAACCTGTCCCGCACTGACACATCACATCCCTAAGAGGCTCATGTGGTTTTGAAAAAGCTGCTGTTTTCAGTCCCAACAAGACTGTCCAAAACAGCAAAACTACCAATAACCACCACCAAGGGGCAACAGGCAAGAATTTGAGCAGTTTGCAGAATAAACAGCCTCCCACAGAATTATCTCTATGTACTATCAGGTTCTGTCTAGAACAGGAAGACACCAACACACATGAAAACTAGAAAACAAAGCTCAAACATTCCTGCTTGGTTCATGCTGTGCTATTGCATAAGAGGCAATTTCCTGCCCACTTCTGCTGAGCTTGAAAACTGGAAGGTGTGCTGTTCGCAAACCCTCCTTCAAGTTGTCTAGGAAGAGCAGCAGGACAGGTGTATTACCTAGGCTGAAGTGCTACCAAAATCCTCAGCTCAGTAAGAAGAAGGAAAAAAGCCTCCAAGAAGCCAAACTGGAAACAGGTTTTCACAAAACCTGATTGGGGGACATTGGAGAAAAGACATTTTTTCCCTTCTGAGCAATGTTCACATTCCAGAGAGGAGTCTGGTCCTCTCCTCTGCACAGGGCATTTTGCAACTCATGCATAGCAAGTACACATAGGAGAGCACAGCAAGGTCGGGTGCATGTCAGCAGCAGCAGGCTCCCTGTTTTGCAGCTCCAGGGTATTGGAGCAGGTAAACAGCCTGCTCACAGGCTCCCAGGGTCAAGGTTGCCTCCACAGATACCCGAAACAGCTGCAGTTTCACAAGTCTGGCCATTTCCGAGTGCAGGGATCCCTGCCCTTGATAGCACAGCAATGTCAGAGTTTAGCTGTTACAGATAAAACCATCTCTGATGAGTAGGGAAGGCCTTACTTGAACTCCAGTTTCAGGTCAACAACCTCAAAGAGCCCAAGGCGGTCTAATTTAGAGTCCATATTTTGAGATGCTACATAAGCCCAAGACTCAGAGCAGCAAGTCACAGCAAAGCCCCAGCATATGCTCTACCTCAGGAGTGCCACAAAAAGTAGAAGTTGTCTCCTCTTGCTCCATTCCTTCTTTGCACAGTCCGAAGTCTGTCAATACTATGTGTCCCTAAAGAAGAGAGAAGTTTCAGCCTGGCTCACTCTTCCTAGAGAGGAGACAGGGTTTCCAAGTATTTGCCTTCACATTGCATCTCACGGGGTTTTTAGTTCCCCACTGCTCATCTCTCTCCGCTCCCTCCCCTATGGACATCCTATAGCACAAGTACAGGAGCCTATAGAAAAAGTACAGTCTGGATTTTTTTTTTGTTTTATTTGTCTACAACTGGATAACTATGAAGAGATCCAGCACTTCTGTACTTTGCTGCTGCTTTATCCCAGAGATTGTTTAATAGTGCTCACCACCAGAGTAGCAGCAGGGACCTGTTCTTCACGTCCCTGATCCCTGCCCAGAAGTCAGGTCCCAGCTTTTGGGAATGAGCCCAGCCCCACAGTGTGTGCAGTTCTGCAGAGGGCAGGGTCAATCCCCCTTGCAGGATCTGCACAGAAGTGCAGTGGGGCAGACATACAAAATCCATGCCATGATGTGAGTTATAGCCCAGCTTGCAGAACCACAGCCCTCTGTTTATAGTCCTGATGCTTTTAAAGACAGAACAAAAGTAGCCCAAGCTGTGAATATACCTGGCAATCCAGGAGAATGTTCTCAGGTTTTAAGTCTCTGCAAGACAAAAGGTGCTGTTTGAGCAGATTTGGCCAGATACTTAGAAAACATGAATCTGAAACAGCATCAGCTAAGAACAGGAGCTAACAAAGCTTCCCAGTCCAGACCTTCTTGAAGTGCATCAACATACACACATGTTGATTCCCATCAACATACACACATGCAAACGTTGAAAGGCTGCTGTCATACAGGATCAGGTGTTAGCCTGCATTTCTGTGCATAAATTGTTATGGAGCAATGATTTCTCTCTTATTGAGCCAGGGGTTTTTATATTTTTACACTTAAACACTCTTTCTCCTTCCCACTATCAGTCTGAGAGTATTTATTGCCCACCAGGTCCTGTGCAGACAGGATCTCTCTTGAAAGTGTAAGTGCCAGCAGCACTTAGTCAGTCTTGTCTGGGGTAGGAAATTCTTCAGCTGTTTCAGTCCTGAATATATTGCAGGGCCCCAGTGAAGCCCTTTCCCCAACACTGACGCAACCTTGCTGGGCACACTTGGTGGCCCTGCCCTCCCCAGCAGGACACGTGTCTTACCTGTAAATGATGTTTAAGGAATGCAAGTACCCAATTGCACTGGCAACTTCTGCAGCATAGAACCGGGCCCGGGGTTCACGGAAACAGCGCTCCCTTTGCAAGTGGAAGAAGAGCTACAGCCAGATGAGAGGGTTGGTCATTTTTCTAAATAACTGAAGGCTATCTGGAGCAAGGCTGAAAGCCAGCTACCCAAGTGAAAACGTCTTTGCAGCAAGTAGCACACAAATAACACCAAATGAGCCCAAACCAAGCCCCTTTAAGCAGCCCAAACACCTTCCTATAAATTGCTCCCTTTGTTCTACTCTTCATTCCCCAAAATAAATAATTAATTCTCTGAAAAACATCTTCTGCTGATCTAGTTAAGCTCCTAGCTTAGTACAGCTCACGTACTACTGGTAGCCTAGCCACAAGAAGTGATACATGCCTAGATCTGAACACAAGATCCCCAACATAAACTCTATTTGGGCAATAAATCCATGTTACCAATATCTCCCAGCCAGTTTCAGATAGTACAGAAAGACAGCTGGAAGAAAGTGAGCTTCTACAGCACAGAAAAATTCTATAAAAGTGTGCTGACATCACCCAAGCACACTTGGGTGACAGATCCAGAGCTGGCCCACAGGTGGGTTTTGCCTACAGCTCACTAGCATCAGTATTTCCTGTATTCTCCATAGGATTTTAAAACACCCCTAACACATACTTTTCTCAGCATCCTTGCTTTAGGAATCATCTGGCTCAGGTCCTAGTCAGCAAGATCTTCACTCAGTTTACAGATGAGGTAATGCCAGGTGTTCCTGGCTGCTCCTTTCTGGCGGTCAAAGCAGCATTATACCTTAATATGATTTTCTTCTGACAAGAAACAGTTTTAGGCAATAAAGCAGCGTGTTTAAGAAGGACCAAAAAGGAAGCCTCTAAGTGCACTCACCTCTCCTCCATTTACATAGTCAAGTACAAAGTAAAGCTTCTCCGAGGTCTGGAAGGAGTAATGGAGTCCCACAAGGAAGGGGTGCTTGACATTTTTCAGCAACACATTGCGTTCCGCCATGATGTGATTTTGCTATCAAGAAGCAGACAAGGCATTAGGGTTTCAGGCAAGGGTCCAGCCCAGCCTGTCATAGGGGCTCACTGCTGTTTTCAAAATGGGTGGAGGTTGCGAGCCAAAGAGAGTCATTTCTAGCCCCAGAAAGGGAATCACTCCCTGCTATCTGACCCATTTAATCTCTGTTCTTCATGTTCCCATAGCACAGAGAAATCCATGTGTAACATGCAAATTGCCTACATAAATGACAGCCACCAGGTACCCCAATTGCATTACCAGGGTAGCTCATACACTGACCACTATTTGCAGAAATAGCCAAGGAAAGCAAACGTACCTCCTTTTTCTTGAGGATGGTTTTCTTATGCAAGACTTTCACTGCATAAAAAGTCCCATCACACTTGCGTTTGGCCAGGAGAACCTGCAACACAAGGTCCTGGTTATGGGTTTCAGCCTCACCTTCTGCCTTTTGGTTAGTGTTTCCTCATTAGCTCAATAGTCTTGTGCGTCATTATACTACTCCAGAGGGTCAGGTACAAAGTTTTAAAGACAGTTCCAGACCTGTGAATTCTCATCACTTTCTCATTGCCAGAAAAAAAGCATGCAACAACTCCACATACATCACTTAGACACTCAAAAGAAAACAGTTTGGAGCATTTGGGGAGACAGTTCCATTTAAAGGGGATCCAGGCTGTCTCCCAGGTTCAGGTTTGTCTGGAGTTCTTTTGCTGCCTGAAGAAGTCTGAAGCTCATTTTGAATCAAGCACTGCTCCTTATCATCAGCACCCTGAGCATAAAGCACCTCACACTTCAGTCCTTAAAGAGATGGCAGAACAGCTCCAGAGTAAGAATAGACTATGAAAACCCTATCTCAGGGCTTACCTAATCTCAGCCATACTCAGGCTAAACACCTCATGAGACATGCAAAGGACACAGCTAGAAACTCTTTTAGCAAGATATTTGCTTTCCACACTACAGCCCACCTGTAAAAACCCACTTACTTTTCCAAAGCTTCCTTTGCCAATAACCTTCAGAAAGTCAAAGTCTGTTGGCTTGGCACTGTTAGACAAGAATGAAATAAGTTAATGTTTCTGGGAGAGAAACAGGCAACAGCAACACTACCAGCAAAGCAGAGTTCCTGCTTGGAAAGATGAGTGTGAAAGGGATTAAAGGGCACTGGATGGGTGACCCTTGCTCCCAGCCACCTCGGGATTCACACTGTGTATGTCAGTGGACCCAGCACAGCATGAGCAATCCCTCAGCAACCCACATGCTGAACACAGCAGCAGGTGAAAGCACCTGTCAAGAACAAGTGACACCTTTAGAGGGGACACTTTTTCTAGAGAAAGATAGTCAGGGAGCCAGCAGTTACAAAGAAGATCTTCCCTCACTGTCTCTCAAGAGAGATGGGACAAAGGGCTGCAGATATGGACAGGAGAGGATGATTATGATAACAAGGACCAGCTACAGCTTAATGTCTTGAAAGCTGGTGCACTGGTAACACACATGGTGTTAAAGGCCAAGTAATGTAGTCGTTAGGACTTTTGCAGGCACCACACACGTGAGAAACAGAGACCATCTGCATTCCCCTGCCAGACCTCTTCACACTCCACACCCTACCTGGCTTTGCAGGGAGCTTACTTGGGGTTAGCAGAAGGTCCAAGGTTGATGTTGTCAGTTGGTGTTGAAGGCTAGAGAAGACAACAATAATGTTAGTCACAAGGACCGTGCTGCAGGCTGTGCTTTCCCTTCCTCAATACAGCATCCCCTCACACTGAGCAGTTGATAAACACCCATCAGCAAGAGACACAGTGCTCGTTTTGGCAAACTTTTAACTAAGGCCACTTTAGGTGGCCTTATACACATCCAGCTCCGTGGAACTACCTCCTCCCTCTTCCCAATGACAAGGAGTACAGACACACATGCTCTTCCTCCTCCCCAGGAATCTTCCCCTCCCCAGACTCTGGGAGCATTATGTCTTGTCCAAAAGGCTCTTCTTTTGTCTTTTGACTTTTCTCTTGTCCTCTCTGCTCTTCTTTTTTTCCACCCAGCATCACCCACAAGGACAGAGCAGCAGTAAGACTTCCAGCAGGCTAACACAGGCTCTCCTGCTTGTTTCTCATCTAAAGACACCAGCCCCTTTTGTCCCAGAAGTGAGGATTTGCTGGTTCAGAGCCCTGATCTCACCTGGGTGCTTTTGTCTGGGCTCCGGGAACGATCCATTAAAAAAGCAACTCGTTCAGCACTTGGAAAAAGAAGAGCAAGCTAGTGTTCAAAACAAAATCCAAGAGAGAAACATCTTCACATCATTAACTTGCCAGGGAGCAGCACAGACCCTGGTATGTGTACCTCTCCATCATAGGAGGGCTCAGCTGAGTTCCCCAGCTACTCCCTTGGTAGCACTGCTACCCCTCAAGGGATGGGGGTGTACACACTCCAGGGGAGGCAGTGAACACTGGGGGGCAGATTAGGGAAAAAAGGTTCATGGATGCACAAGCATATAAATACCACGGTTAGCCCTTGACTTGAAATAGCAGAAACCGGTCAGAACACCAACATGTGAGGACCAGCACAGCCCAGCAGGGCCAGCTGAAGTCACAGCCCTCCTAGCCGTGGCCAGACCCCTCTTGAGGCAGGTGCAGCCCCCACCCCACTGCACAGTGATGCTGCAGCACCCAGTCCTGCAACCCAGTGAGTGCCCCCACAGGGCAGCCAGGAGAGTCCAGCTGGGTCCAACCACCACATGCCATCAGGATGGCACCTGTCAGAGGCCATTCCCCCTAGGCCAGGTCAGACAGGGCAGCTCGGGGCTATTGACTCTGCAGGGAAGAGGAGCTCAACATGGCAGCCAGGGCTGGCTCAGTGAGCACAGGACTTATCTACCTAGTGCAACTACTGCTGGGGTTGGAAAACCTGGACTCAAACACTTGGTGGTTCAGATCTGCCCTGATCAGGCATCACTGGGGATGGGTGAGTCCCCCCACCCTAGGGATTCCCCCCCTTTGGTTTAGAGGATTCCCCCATACTCCTTTCGAAAGCCAGAATTAAGGAGATAACAAACAAAACAAGCAGCTCTGTTCCCTTCTCCCCTGCCCCAGAGAGCTGACTCCCACTCAGCCCCACCAAGCCCTCATACACTGCAGGGAAGCTCTGAAGGCTCTCATCCCCACAGCCACCCTCTGTCCTACCACTCCCAAAGAGGGGGCCCAAAGAACCCACCAGCCTCCTCACATCTCACCTGTGGGCGTTCCCTCTCTGTGCCCCCACATACCAGCAGGCACAGACCGCCAATCATCCCCAAGGCCCCCTCCTGCGCAGCCAGGCTACCCATGGCAGGAGATGCCAGGCAGCAGTGGATGCTGGCGGCTGTCCCTGAGCACTGCCCATATCTGCACGGTGCCAGCCAGCTCCATTCACCACTCAGCCAGCGCAGGGGTTATCGGGCTGAGCTGTTAAAGGGCTCTCATCCCACTGAGAGCATTTTATACTCACTACGCGCAGAGCCTGGAGCCGGAGGCCTTGATGGTTTGCCCTATCCTCTCCCGGCCGTGCTTGATGAGTTCTGTGAGGAAAGTTGGAGCACCGAAGCCGATTAGCTGGCAGTGTGATCACAAGTGCACAGAGGCACATTTGTTCTTCACTGACCTTGCTCTTCTCTCCACAGCCGCCCTCCTCCCCCTTCCACTCACATACCAAAATAACCAGGAAATTATAGGAACCAGGACATCTTCCCTCCCGGCCCCACCAGGAGCCCTCAATAGCTCACAGGACAGGGATAAGTGCCACAAAATAGACACCGCCTCCCACAGCACAGGGGACTCAGGCTAGAGCACCACTGTCAAGCCCTCCTGAGCCACTCCTGGGTCCCCGGGGCGGGGGGGAACAAGGAGAGTTCCCACAAGAACGATGTTGTACTGGGATACGTCACATACTTGGCACATCCACTGTCCCTTTCATTCAGGACTCTACAAGTAATTAGGGACATGAATGAAACCTTTCAGAGCCCTGCAGGAGGTAAGCCAGCACACACACATCACAGTGAGTGACCTGCCCAAGGACACGTAGCCAGTGCCAGAAGCAGGGATTCCCACCACGGAGCATCCCTGCTCCTCAGCCGTGTGGGTGGTTGCCACCACTCATTATCTTCATCACCTCTCCCTTCACAGAGAGGCAGTCCCAAGCCTGCTCCCTGCTGCACAGGCTGAGCCAGAGAGAAGCCCAACAAGTGCAACCTGTACAGAGGATTTCCTTGTTTTGCTTAGTTCTGTCACTGGAGGGAAAGGAAGACTCAAAATATTCACAGAAACATACACTACCCTGTCCCTCTAAAAAGAAGGGGGTTTATAGACTCAGGTAAGTTGTCATCTTGGAATAGCTCCTCAACAGACCGAGGAATCAGCAGCATCAACCACAGAGACTCTTCCCCTGGGCAAAGAGTTTGTAGGACAAGTTTTGAGGCAAACACAAGCCCATTGCAGAACCCTTCCTGCATGGATCATTGGGTCTGCTAGGCAGAGGGACCTGTGTGCTACCGAGAGCCACTGAACTGACCCCAAAAGCAGGTCTGGGATCTGGGTGCAGCTCTGATAAGGAGCCAAGAAACTAAGCTGTGGGTTTAGAGTTTCCAAATGGATAAGAAAGGAAAAGCAGGAACTTAAAGCAAAACCCACAAATCATGCAGTGAGAGAGTTTACAACACCAGGCTGGTCTGAGCCCCTGACCTTGTCTGTACTTTGTCCTGCAGCAGATACAAGAGCCTGTCTCAGCTGGCATCCACAAGCAGGGACAAGATGCAGGCAGCACCCAGACAGATCAAGGCCCATTTCCTCCCACTGGGCATAGTCCTTCTTTCCCTGACAGTCTGACTCTCCTCCGACTTACCGAGGTCTGCTGAAGGTCATCAAACACCTGCCTCAGGGTGCATCTCTCCCAGAGTCTGCGAGCCAGCCTGGTCAGATATCATGGCCACAGCAGAGGGACATCAGCACTGCTGTGTTTGGAGCAGGCAACACTCACTCAAGGCTCAGGACCAGGGAGAAGGTTGGCACAGAGAATGGCCGGGGTACACAGATGTGTGTGGACAAGCCTCAAGCTGCACTGGCAGCAATAGGTAGAGGAGTGAAGGCTCCCATCGCCTGCTCAGGAGCCTCTTACCAGAGCAACCCAACCTATAACCTCACTCCCCCTCCACGCATCGCTGCCATTCATCAGATAATACAGCCCGTTTCCTCCTAATCTGAGCCCCCACAAACTTGGGTTTGGATCCAGGGTCAGCTTGCTGCCACTGTTCCTACCCTAGACTCCAGGGAAAATACTGACTCAGACACAGATGGAGATGTCGCAGCTTGGGTATCTTGGAGACCACACAGCCAAGCCACAGAAAAAAAAAAAAAAAAAAAAAATCAATCTGCCTTGGAGGTACTTATTACCAGTACAAGTTTCTGACTTGCTCCAAGGGGCTTGGACAAGCCAATTCTATCAAGATCTCCACAGCCTGCAAGTAGGCAAGAACCTCTTCCAGCCTGGCAGCCTGTGCATGCTTCCTTCCATCAGCCCTGTTCTGCTCCACTTCTTCTTTGCTGGAAATAAAGCCACTCAACAAGTCCCTGCTGACCAAGGGCAGCATTTTCCAACAAAGCGTGTTCATTAAATGGACTTACTCTGAGACTAGAGCCTGTGCACTGAAGTACCATGCACATTTTTAGTTTATGTATATCCCCATCCCATATCACTCTCTATTCAGAGAGTTCAGAGCCACCTTTCCCAACCGAGGTTCACCTTCAATGCCAGGTTAGTTTGTGGTCTAAATCTCTGAAGCAGTCAAGTAGGCTTTTCCTGGTCACTAGTAAACCCTACTCCCCTTAAAGCACAAAGAATTCCTGAGCGCGCACACACACTGAACAACAGAACCAGAAATAGGTCACGAAAATACACTGGAATCTTTGGTTATACATGCCTGGCTGCATCTCTCCTTGTGCCTGCTGGTGCAGCAGGAATGCTCCAGGCATAGCCAGGGCCACAGAGAGCATCAGCAAGCAAGTCCAGGAGTTCCCCCAATACGATGTGACTATTCCACACCAGGAACACAAACTCCTGCACCCCACTCTCCCCTCCTCAAAGACCCCCAACTCCTGGCCAGAGCAATCCCCCAGGCAGCAGGAACCCACTCACACAACACGGAGCTGCTACTTACAA
Organism: Manacus candei; assembly: GCF_025592945.1. Lineage (NCBI taxonomy): Eukaryota > Metazoa > Chordata > Aves > Passeriformes > Pipridae > Manacus > Manacus candei. Next base: position 15,986,912 of record NW_026138105.1, on the reverse strand, counting down.
GTTGGAGCAGTTACTGCAGCTATGTCTCCCCCCACCACACATCCCTCAGCAACATACGTTTTCTTCCCAGCACGGCACGAGCAGCTCCCTCTCCCTCGCACAGTTCTGGCAGTGGTGACCCACATTCCCATGCTAGCCCAGCATTATTTGCTACAAACACATTACTAATGCAATGCGTACCTTGTACAGAGAGGCAACCTCACAGATTCGTCATCTGTGAGCTGCCTCCCACCCTCCTCCCGGATGGCACTGCTCTCGGCAGCCTTCCCTACCTAACCCAGATTGCAAACCCCTCCAAGCAAGTCCCTCATCCCCTCTCGCTCTGGGAAGGGCTGGCTGCCAGCATGGAGAGGCAAGGAGGTGTGGCAAGCTGTCACTGGGACAGCAGGTGATGTTTTGGAGGAAGCATAGAGTTTGGAGAGTCACCTAAGGCAGGCCACAGCTTCCACCCAACACAGGGGCTGCTTGCAGCTAAAGGGGGGAGATGCCCCAGTTTCATCTCAGAGAAGGAGCACAGAAGGGCGATTCCTGCAAACACATGCTTTTACTGGGGAGAAAAAAAGGCTCAAGTTTTCCCCTGCCACAGATCTAAGAGATAGCTGCAAGCCACCATTTTACTCCACTTTCATTCCCATTGAGACACTATAGTTGTACACAGCAAGTCCAGGAGCAGGTTAGGAAAGACCTGAAAGCACTTTTCTGCACTCAAGGAAGCTCTCAGGCATCCTCTGTAAAGCTCCTGGGTTGCCCAATTTTCTCTTACAGATCCTCTTCCCTACACCCCAGGGACACTGCAAACCAGTGCAGGAACCCAGCCAAGCAGCCCTGGCTCTGGGCAAGCTAGAGCCCACTGACAAACAACTCTCCAGATTTCTGAGGAAAACTACATGCAAAATTTAAAGAAAACAGCAGGTGGCTAAAGCTTGCAGCACTTTGCAAAAAATAATCCCGTGAAAATAAAAAAAAAAGCATCAAACATACCTGGGAGCACATCTACCAGTGGAGGCCGAGTCCTGAAGCATGCAAAGCAGTTCACAACCAGTGAGTGCTGAGACCCCTCATTTCCCATACTTCCCATCTTTGTATCAGCCCACCCAGATTGCCCTGGCAAACCAGGAGCCCAAAGCTCTTTCTTAAAACCCAGATGGGAATAGGCTTTTTTCCTGCAGCAGTCCATTTAGCCCCTGAACACAGTCACCCTCAGATCCTCAGTATGGCCATACCACTACTGCTGCTTCCCAGCAGCCCTTTAAAGCAAGCAGGAAAAGCTGACCAGCTGCAAAAGATGAAGAGATACCTGCCAGCTATACCCAAGGAGTGAGAATTTAGGTGGGAGGGATAGTTTTGGATGGGGAGGGAGAGGTGCAGGTGCTGAGCAGGAGTAAATTACGTCCTGGCAGGCAGGACGTATTCTGAATAATTTTTTACGTGTTAGTAAGCTTGACATCTGTCCACTGTCCTGTAGCTTGGAGGAAGGTCAAAACTGTCATTTGACTCAGGTCAAACCCAGAAGATGCTGCTCCTTCCAGTGTCCTGTGTGGCTGCAGCCAGGGCAGCAAGGATGGTATTAACTGCAAACATAAACACCTGAGGAGGGGAAGCATGGTGATTTGAGACAGCAGAGACTAAGCAAAAGGAGATCTGGAAGAAGGGCTGTCTTCTCTCTCTTCATTAAAAATAAAGCAGTCGCTTTTTGCTTCCATTGTAGTTTCCTGTAAAATCTCCCTGTAGAAAAGTGGCCTATAGAGCGAGTTCAGTGGTGGGTGCAAGGAGGTAAAGGCAGGGGTGTGGGCAGAATTCCCTGAGGGAAGCAGAAGGGCTGGCCACCATGGGACAGATCCCTCATGCCAGACTACAGCTACTAGGAAGAAATCATCTGGAATAGGTTATGTGCTTGTTACCATGTGTAATGAGGGAGGGGAAGCATCATGTTGCTTGAAATATTGTTCTCTCTCAGGTTGAAGCCTGATTTTTTTGCTTAGCCAACACCCTCAAGCTATCAGCATTGTCAGCTTTCAAGAGTATCTCCTAATATGTTTTTCTTTTCTCCGGTTTTGCCTCCACTTGAAGTGAAATGGTCAAGTTTGAGAATACTTTCATCAGCTAACTTACATTTTCTAGTCAGTGTCTTCTGCTTTTGTTTCTTTCATGAAAATCTTGGTGTCATCAAGAAAATCTACTTGATTTTCTTTTCCATAGAAAAAGCATCTTTAATTAAAAACTCGTTTTCTATGCAAAGAAGAGGAAGCGGAAGAATCCTCTAAGGAAAAGGTTTTACAGCTAAAATGCATAAAATGCCTAATCTGGTGACAGATACTGGCAGGCAAAGTGATGTTGGGTTGGTTTTGTCCATCCTACCTGTGCTGTTTGTGAGGGTCACTGACCCTCAAGGGCTGTGCATGCACTGGGTGTCACTCAGAGCCAGGCATGTGATGCAAAGCTGCCTCCATTGCACACAAACACCTCCTGGATTCCTTGCATGTCCCATGGGAGCTGGGCTTCACACAGTCTTTGCTGGACAGGGTGAGCCCTGGCAAAGGGCTGTGACATGAGCCCAAGTGGAGTCCACCAGGAAGATGTACAACAGGGCTGTGCCCTCTGCCAGCTGCTCCGCAGCACAACGCTAGTAGGAGACCTCCATGGGGAAGCCTTCTCCATGCCCTATCCGTCCCCAGGGCTTAGTGACACCGTACCAGCCAGAAGCATTACCCTTTGTCTTGCCCAGAGCAGTGGAGGAGGGCTCCATCCAGGCCACAAACAAGCCAGCTGGAACAGGGGCAGAAGCTCAGCTTCCGGCACAGGGTGTCCTCGGGAAGCAGAGCACGCAGATGTTTCTCCTCCTGCAAATGTGAAGGGCACAGGAGTAAGAGCAGAAACAAGCCCTGAGGTGCAGCACTGGCTGCTCACCAGCTCTGGGACACTGGGACAGCTCCCTGACACTTGTCTGGCCAGCATCCACCCGCCAGTCAGTCTGGTGGAGATCACCAAGGGTGCTCTGCCACTGCTTCAGTGGCAAATTGCTTTGGGACTGGCAGATGGAGAGCAGTGGAAGAGAGCTAGGTGGTACTGGTTGGCTGTTTGGCTTCTTTACAACAGAAGAAATTTACACTAAAACTGTTAAATTCACACATTTCTGCTCTTAGGAAAGGATTTTGGGTTTTGATGAGGAGTTAAGACCAAATTAATTCTCCCTGTACTCAGCGTGACTGCCCTGACACCGGTGGTTCCCTGTCACAGGAGAAGACATTCTCTGGAAGCACAGGGACACGGGGCCAACCAGGAAATCCCCAGTGTAGTGCAGGTCCCTACCTGGGAATTCAACATCAGATGCCACCAGATTCCCGGAGAAGCTGCAAAGGGCTTTGCCCTGCAGAGTCCTGTGACTTTCCCTGTAGTGGTGTCCTGGGCAAACATTTGTCCCCATGATGGCAGACAGGAGGGGGACAGGTAGATGTGAACAGATTCCAGCCCACCTGGGCAGCCCTCCCCGTGTCTAAGAGATGAAACTTTCCCCCTTTTCCTGCCTTGTGTGCCCACAGCCAGCCACATCCTGCAGCAGCTCTCACCCCTCACCCAACACTGCCCCTTGCCCATGTCAGTGTCATGCTGAAGGAGCTGCTGGATGTGAGAGTGTTTGCAGGTCACACACATCACACAGGCACGTGTCCCTGCAGGTGCTACTGGCATGACCATGCCCCCTTGCAGCAAGACTGGCCTTGGCCCATTCCCCTGCCCAGAACCTGCATGCTCCTAAACAAAATTAAACAATTCTAATGAAACTGGAGATCTGTTCATGTAAGAGCTGGGTTTTGTGAGTGTTGTTGGTCTTCTGTGCCAGGTTGCTCTTTCCCTGCCCTCAGAGAACATGTAGTGCCAGGAAAACCTCTGATGGACCTGAGTTCAGAGGTGAGGAGCAGCTTTCAGGCAATTTAACCCCTTCTATGCACATCTCCTGACAGGGCATGCTTCTCCAAGCCCTGTAAGGGGTCAAGAGCTGCATGGTCCTTCCCTGTCTGAGTTTGGTCCTCCCATTGGGACCATCCCTGGCTGGTGCCACTCACCCTGCCACATTTGCAGCTTCTCCAGGGCAGGACATGTCCAGTGGACAACAGGCCCAGCCCATTGTCTCTACCCACAGAGAAATACCTCCCTCTCTCTCTAACTTTTTATGTGCTATTTTACAGGGAAAGGTAATCCTAATTTCCCTATCTAGTAATATCCATAACCACAATCATAAAAGTATCACTGAAGAGGAACCACACAGTCCTGAGCAATCAGAATTGCAGGGAAGGTTCAGGTAAAACTAATATTTGTCTAGAGTGCACAAAGCAAGTTTCCATGGACCTGCAGTGAAAGGTGACCTAAAATGTTTGGCTACTCAGTTACCTCTGCTGGGTAAGGGCTAGCATAGGATAGCATGGAATGGGATAGGATAGAACAGAGATAGGATGTTCTTTAAAAGCTCAGAGCCTATTTCTTCATTTTAAGGATGATTCATTAAAGACTAAATAGACTATTGGTGACCACTGCAGGTCTTTAAACCATTTCATTCTTTTTCCTGCTCTCTATATTTTTCTTTCAGCTTCAAAAAACCCAGGCTCTGCCTCATGTTTTGCCTTTGATTTTGCTAGCAAATCCCACAAGGGTGCTGGGATGTTTCCCATGTTTTGGAGAAAGGAACCAGGAAGAGACTACTGGGGATCAGGTTTTTATTCCAAAAGACAGCTAAAGTGGGTTTGAGCAACTCTTGCAACATTCTGTCCCTCTGCTTCTACAAATATTAACACATCAGAATATTACTGATCTCTTGTAAAGCCTTTACATCTTCTGAGGAATAAATTCTGGAGTTTATTATTGCCATTAAATTAATTGGCTGGGACTTTTTTGTTCCTAAGTGCCTTTTAAGTGTAGGCACCGTCTCAGTGAATAAATTATATGCAGTTGGAAGCAACCTGACTGTAAGGTTGCTGGCCAGCCTTGTCCCTGGGGAAGGTGCAACTCCTGCTTGTTGCCCTCTCCTCTCCTCCCCAGCAGCACTTCAGGACACATTACAGCTTGTGCTTTAGAGCCTTTCTTAAAAAAAACCCCACAAACCCTCAATTCTGTTTTTTGGGGTGAGCACCTCTTTTCCTCTGCAGCACAGGTCAGTCTGATGCAGGGCACACACTCAGGGCCACCACTCATATCTCAAGCCCTGAATGTGACCAGCCTGGGGGGCCAAGGGCAGAGAGGCAGTTTTCTGGCTTGACTTAGCAGGGCTTAGCAGCTTGGAGACAGCTCGGGGAGCTGCACTGCCCAAAACCAGGCCCCTCTGACACAGCAATGGGTTCATTAGAAAAGCCTGTGGGTGCAGCATTCCTGGGAACACCCCTCTCCCCTCCTCTGCCCCAATCCCATTGCCATTCCTGGGAGTGGCCACCTCCATCTCCTCTCCATAGGACCCATTTTCACCCCTTTTTATCCACATGCAAATTCTGGGAAGCAACTGCTGGAGACTGTCTCCAGCAGAGCTATGTATACTGGATCTGGTGGACAGCCCAGTTCAAGTCAAGCTCATGAGCCCCTCTACAAGAGCAGCAAAGCTGTGCTGAAATCTGCTGAGCCTGTCTCTGTTCCCCTGCTCTGGCATCCAGCAGGAACAGCCCTCCCTGTCCTGCCAGCGGGGGGTTTGGCAATGACCTGTTAGAAGGCTGCTGGACACAGCACCCCTGAGCTTCACCAGGCCCAGCCCCAGAGACTCACACAGCCTGGGACACCACAGCCAAGACAACCTGAAATATCTGGATCAAACCTCACCCTTATAGTGCTGGTTGCAAATGCCTGTGCAGGCCCAAAGCTCCTTTCCCTGTGCAGGTGGCTCAGGGACATGGGGACACACAGTCAGTCACCAGCTACCTCTGCTGATCTGCCAGCTCTTGAAATCACCTTGGTCAGAAACACTCATGGGTGCTCCCCGTGGACCTCACCCAGGTGAGCTGATGTGGGGCTGCATGGACAAGCAGGGTGATAGAAGCTCCTTGCGATGGAAGTTTCCTGGGGGAGGCACAGTTAATGGCAGAAATCTTTTCACCTAGTACAATATTGCAGGAGGAGCAAGGAGGCTGCTTGTCTTCTCTCTGGATTTCTCCACAGCTGGGAAACCACCCCACTGCTGGAAATCAACCCTCCACCACTTCCAGCTGCTGGCCCCAAGCAGCAGCTCTCCCACAAGCCAGCCAGGTTTCCTGGCAGCAAGGGCAAAGTCCTTCACAAAAACTTCTGCTTCTCCCAAAAGAGTTCAGGAACTCATCAGAGGAAGGAAAAGTCTCAGTCATCCCAGAGAAAGCAAATGGGCATTACCTGCAGAGAGCGAGGTGTGGGGAACAGGGCTCCTGGGATCCAGCAGCAGGGCAGACGGGCACTGCCACACTCCCACTGTGGGAAGCAGCATGTACTGCTCTTCTTCCCGTTGTTTTTATTTTGGCAATTCGGCCTGAAGGTCGAAGAAAAAGTCCGAAGGAGTGGCCTGTGGCAGGCAGTAAATGATTACCCTGGACCTCTCTCAAAGGGGACTGAGGCACAGGGAGCTGGGGGAGGAGAGGAAAATCCCTCCTTGGGGGGATTAGAGGGCAGCTCGCTGGCGGGGAAGTGCAAAGGGTCAGAACAAAGTGCTCTGTTTGCTGGAGGCTGTGCCAGGTCACATGCCGGGTCCTAGCAGAGGTAATGAGACATGTATCACCTCCCAAATGCCTGCAAGACCTCCTGGATGTGGATATGATCTGTTGCCAACACACCACCAATCCATGGAACTTGCCAGCCAGGAAGGAGTGGGGTGAGGTGGAGCCTCGTCCTCCAGCAGCACTGCATCCGGGGCAGGCCATCCAGGGCCTTACGTGCTTGGGTTGTGAGGTACAACAGTCCTACAATGCTCCTTCTGCTTCTTGTGTGACCCCCCTCTGGCTCCATGCTCCCCATCCTGGGCCACATGTACACAGGAACAACCACCTGAGCAGCTGACAAGGACTGAGTTCCATGGGCACATCAGAACTGAGGCCAGAGGAGCCCTCTTGGAGCCAGAATCTACTGCCCTCCATTTGCGCCTGCCCCCATTTACTCCCTGGTTCTCTCCTTGTCCCTCTGCAGGGGCAAGGAGAGAACCAGTGGTCACCAACAGTGGTCACCACATCCCTGTGTGGGGGCCCAAATAAGAGTCTGATGGTTGAACATGCTGGTGGAGTCACTGGCAAAGACTCCATCTCCTTACCTACAAGCTTCAAAGATACATAAAATCAGATGGTGGAGAACATCGGTGTCACCATCCAGCATTTTCTGAAAGACTCTGGAATATGTGATATGAAGCATCCAAAATTCACAAGGCCAAGACATCCAGTTGCCACTGCAGCCAATGTCTCTGGCCCCATGTGTGTGGGAAGAAGGCAGAGCCATACCTGCCCCCTGTGAGCTCCAGCACCAGCAGCAGCATGTGGGGAGGAGTGAGCTCAGCCCTCATCTCGCCCCAGCTCCCACCGACAGTTCAGTTTGGGTGGCACGGCGGTGTGGGTGCATGAGGATAACAGAGATTTGGTATTACCCTTATGTCTTAAGGGAACAAGTTCAAACAGAGGTCCCTATTGTATTTGAGGAACCGTAAAGACAGAGAGAAAAATAAATCTGTTCCCTGCTAGTGCAGAGAGGGCCTTTGTTTGTCTGGTTTTCAGAGTGAGAAGGTTTAGAGAATTGCTGCAGCACATGACCAGAAGCTATGAAGCTGCAGACAAAAGCCATTTGAAACAGAGATCAGACTTCGCCATCGTGCTGGCTTTTCAGAAGATTTCTGCTTTGTCCGAGTTAAACCTGCTGCTGTTTTGGGGGTTATTTTCCTCACTCCACTGCAGCCCCTGCTGTAAGGGCTGTACATGTCCCACAGCGCCCACGCACGCTCCCACTGGCACCAGCACAGCATCAAAATGTCTGCTGCGGCAGGCTGGAGGGGCTACCCATGTTCCGAGCCCAAGTCACAAGGGTTGCACCAACAGCCACACTGGTTCCAGCCACGGACAAGTTTAGAGGACAAAGCCTCGGCTTATCGCTCGGCTTGCTGAGCGGGCTCGTTTCGCAAGCTCGTCGCACGTCAGCCGGGAGCGCCCGTCGGCACCCGGCAGGAACACAGAGGGAAGCGCTTGAGCAGAGCTGACAGCGAGACAAAGCTCATTGGGGCTCTCTGGGTAATCACTGGCTCCACCACAGATGACAACTGCAACGAGCCAGACGCTGAGATGCTCTGTCATCCCTGGGAGCCGCACAGCCGGCTGCCAGGCATCGCGGGCGAGGCATAAATGCCTCGCTGAGTTCCTCCAGCCAGGGGTATCTCCACTCCCTGGAAGCGGGGCTTGTTGGGGACCGTGTCTAGGAAGGACTCAGGGATTTGAAGTGCCCTTGCAGGGACTGAGGGCACACTCTACTCGCGCTTCCCTGGTCTGCACCCTGAGGCACAGGAGCACGAAGCCCTGACTTTTCCCCCATTGTCACAAAAAGGGCACTAATCTTCTTAACAGCCCCAAATATAGTCAAAGCAGGAGCCATTTCTGTTCACAAGGAGTGGAGGGGGGGGGGGCAGGGAAAGGAAGTTGCTGAATTAGGTTTAAGACCTCTGAAAAGTTAAAGCTTCATAAAACGGTTTCCATCATCATGTGTCCTGAACCAGAGAACATTTGGCCCCTGTAAAACACAAAGACCGTGACAGGTTAGTCTGTGAGCATCCTGTATTCAGACACAAGCAGCTGCCAGCAGGAGAGGAGAGCCAGCTGCCGTGCTGCTGTGGCGTGGCATGGCATGGCATGGTATGGCATGGCAGCCAGCCTGGCTGCGTCCCTTTGCTTCCCCAGTGCAGAACACAGAGAGAAAAAGACCCTCTAACCACTGCGTGCAGAACAAATGCAAACCACAGATGTGCAGAGGAGTGTGTTAATCTGCCAGGGTTCCTCAGCTCTCCACTTACTCCCAGGATCCGATACTCTCAGCCCTGCACAGGGCAGGGAGGTGGGCTGGATCTCCTCCCACGCTGGTCCCTGAGGAGAAAACAGAGCTGGAACAGATACCTCAGGGCAGAAGAAGAAACAGCTGGCACACCTGAAGGGAAGCCCCTCACCCAGCTCCCCAGCCCGACTGGCTCTCCTCATCCCGGGCGGGTGGATGCGGTGGCTCCGGGCCGGGCGCATCCCGTATCCCGGCGGGTGGATGCGGTGGCTCCGGGCCGGGCGCATCCCGTATCCCGGCGGGTGGATGCGGTGGCTTTCGGCCGGGCGCGCCGTCGGGCGAGGGCGCTGCGTCGCCGCGGTGGCCCCGGGCTGGAAGCGGGAGGGGAGCGGGAGGCGGCCGCGGGAGTCGGATCGGGCTGCGATTACCGCGGCGGGGCGGTAATCAGGGGTCACCCGCATCGGGGTGGGGGTAGTGGTGATGAGGATGAAAATGATGAGGACTGGGATGGGGTGAGGATGCAGATGATGGGGATGTGGATGGAGATAAGGTTGAGAATGCAGATAGGACATAGATGGATATCCCCAGGAATGGGCACCGCATGGAGGGAAATGCGGCTAATCCGGGGGGCAGGCGCCCCACTACGATGCCCCCCCCTACTCACCCAGCCACGGCGCCACATGTCCCTGACCCCAGACGGAATAGACTCCACAACTCCCCTGTTCTTTGCTTTCGGAGGCTGCCCGGGAAACCGCCCGAAATGCGTCTTCCTTCGGGCAGGCAGGGATATCCCACCCTCCTGCCCGCAGCCCCTTTCCCGGCTCGTGCCAACACCCCCCTCCCACCCCCAGTACCGCATTGCGGAGCTGCCCGTTGCTACCGGATCGGGCGGGGGAAATGGGGGAACACCTCAGCCCCTCCCGGCGCTCGGTGTGATTTGAGGGCAATAATAGGAGCTCCACGGGGATCTCAGCTGTGCCTGTGCTACGGGAACGCTGGCGGTGGGTCCCCCCATCCTCATCCTCGCTGTGCAGCGGCAGCGGGCGGACAATTAGTTGTTGTAGCTTTTAAATCGCTGTAAATCGAGGCGTTTTCGATCACAGGTGTGGACTGCGGGGCTAATCCCCGCTACGGGAAAAACAGCCCCCGGGGGGGATCAACCCCATGCTCCGCACCCCTGGGCAGGGTTCGGTGAGTTTGGTTCAAGCCAGGGATACCTCCAGCCCTTTATTTCGTTTATTTCTCCCCCTTTGTTTGCGACGGGGTTTTCTTCCCCTTATTCAGAGAAAAACCTCGGGGTACATCTGCAGATTCCATCCATCCCTGGAGTCTGACCACTACAGGGTAAAGCAAAGCTGGGCTGAGGGATGAAAGCAGCCCCCCCCCCCCCCAGCTGTAAGTCGACCCTTTCCCGAAATATAAGTGTCCTACCTCTTGCAAACAGCTTAATCCCACTGTCGATAACGACCCGGCGCTGCCCCGACTTTACCCCGAGAATGTGTAGTGCTCCCGATGGGGGAAGGATGAACGTCCCTCTGTCCCTGCCCCGCTCCTCCAAGCCCCCTACGAAACAGGCCAGCCTCATCATCTATGTTTTCTCTTTATTTTTCGATATATTTATGTACCACATTATATGTTAAAGATAGATTTTTTTTTCTGATATACATTTTTCATCTTATTTACCACAATGACACCACACATATATTGGAAACAGCTCCACGGATCTGGTAGATTGCACAGAATGAATTGTGTCATAGTTTTGTTCTGTATCCTGAAACGACGTCAAATCCAACAATATGTATTTTTTTTTTAGCTTTTCATAATTTAGAAATAACGATTGTTAAAATAAAACAAAACAAAAGTCACTGAGAAGTGGACTCCAGGGCTGCGATTTCAACCAGAGGCAACATATTATAGTCGATGGGAAGCTCCATTCCTCGGTAGGGGTTTGGATGGAAGAATTAAGCAGTCCTGACACCTATGTGACAACGGTGTAAACATTGCAGGTAATTGGCATTGCTGGTCGTCAGCTGCTGCTTGGGCTTGTTGGGCTGGTCATACAATCTGGGTCTCATCTACATCCATCTCACCAAGTGTAAAATGAAGGTCCCTGCTCCCAGCACCCACGATGGGTTTGCTTCCGTTTGTGAGCGCAGTGACCCAATCCCATGGGATTGGCACCTGTGTTTCAGCTCCTGAAACACTGAATTGCATATCTGTAAGGAGTATTGAAAACTGCAACTGTTTCCCAACCGGCCATTTGTGGGGAGCCAAGCTTCAGGCAACGAGTGAGGAGATAGGAGTGGGGCACCAGATAATTTCCTTCTAAAAAATCTAAATAACAAAAAAATATATTTAAATCCAAGCTTATTTAAAAAGACATCAGGGTGAGCACTTTCGTCTTATTTCCTTTAATTTGCAGATTCTATGATATAGAATTTTTTGGATGCACATAACGAAAATAATGACTCTTTCCATTAAAGGGATGCAGAATTATTTGGCTATGCAGATGTTCGATGCGATTCTCTTACTGCACCAACTCTGGCCCCTCCTCAGTCTTCAGCATTGGTTCTGAAGGCCTCTATGAGGCCTTCTAAAGAGTGGATGAACCCAGAGACACTGCAGATACCACCTATAACAAAAATGGCAACATCAAAGAAGACATGGTGCCACAAGAGCTTCCTCCACAAGAGTTTGAGATGGAAAAGACTGGGGAGCAGGAAACAGAGCCCTGCACCTGTCAGGCTTCCAGTAAGACCCATCAGGAGGGCAAAATGGGGGACATAGATAGCCATGAGCAGGGTGAAAACTACCAGGGCACACCTGAGGGTGAGTCCCCAGGATTTGAGCCGCCCATCGCCCCCATAGCAGTTGGGGAAGAAAGCCCTGTTTCCATCTTGGAAAAGGGACCGCTCCAGGACTTCCACAGCTGCGAAGAATGGCAAGGGATACGAGAGCAAGGCTTTGGCCACCAAGAAAATGTTGACTACTGCCCTAATGGTAGATGGCAAGTTGTCTGTAATGACCTCCTTGGTCTCATCAGCCCACGTCAGGTAGGCGACCAAGGCAAAGAGTCCCTTAAGGATGCAAGCTGCTATGTGAGTCCAGTTCATCATGCAATGAAACTCCTTGGGGTTCTGCATGTTCCCCTCCAAGGAAGGCAGAAAGATCTGAGAGGTGTAGCTGAAGACAATGATGCCAATAGAGATGGGAAATTTCTTTACATCAATGTAAAACTTGACTTTGTCCCAGGCCCAGTCGCGTGCCCTGGAGAGGCAGTAGGCAATCACCAAGATGTTGATGACAAAGTGGGCTAATGTGCAGAGCAAGCTGAACTTGGAGACTGCCTTGAGGTTCTTCAAGAATGCACAAGGCAGGAGCACTGCCGTGGCAATGATGGACCATGATTTCTGGGAGACGGGCAGGTTGGGGAAGCTGTTGTACATCAGATTCCCACTGACCACCACATAGAGGATGCAGGTCATGACCAGTTCAATGATCTGAGCCACGTTCACAATTCTGCCCCCAAGGGTGGGGAAGCGAGGCGCGCAGCATGCGTTTGCGATGTCCACGTAGGAGTCTCTCACCCTGACTATCTCCCCATCCTCATTCTCTTCGTAAAGACAGGCAATAAGGATTTTCCCAGTGTAGCAGCAAACCACTGCGGCAAAAATTATTAAAAAGAGTCCTAGGTATCCACCATGAAGGATGGCATAGGGCAGGCCCAAAACAAACATCCCCTAGAAAGAGACAAAATGGAAACTGTGTTGCTCAGTGGTGGAGGGGACCAGGCCCACCACGCCTGCAGCCGAGTACATGCAGCTGCATCATCACAGTCACATGTGCTCTCACTGCCTCACTGGCACCACCATCACACCCACGCAGTTGATCACACAAACACGCCACGCAGCCACAGCCACACACAGTGATGCACCACCCTCCCTTGCTGACGTGCTACCCCCACAGTCACACCTGCACATCTGCATGATTTCACATCGCAGCACCAAGAATAGTGAGTGTAGTTTCAGCGCCCGGGCTTTGCCCCCAGTCTCTACCTTCTCTGTCGCCAGCCCCTCTCAGTGCACCAAGACCCTCATAGCCGGGGACCTCTGGAGGCACCAGACCAGGCCCACCCTGGTGCAATCCTGCCACCAGCCTGGTCACCCCTCGGGCTCCCTATCCCCCCTCTCCCCCTAGCCCATGTGCTGGGGTAACCTGATGGGGACACCAGCCAGCCCCAGCCCTGTGGGAGCCACAGTGGGATGGGGATGGGGCTCGGGCCCCTCTCTGGCACTGTGCCCTCCTCTGGGATGGGGGGGCCAAAGGAGAGAACCCTGCTGGGGGCTTTTAGTTTCCTTTTATTTTTTAATATTTCTTTGTTTTTCTTTCCTTTCCCCCACCATTTTTATCTCTATCTTTCATCTATTTTTTTCCCCCTTCTATGCCCTTTTCCGCCTTCTTTCCCTTTCTCCTAAAGCAGGTTTGCAATCAGCCCGCAGCAGCCGGCCGGGTGCGGATCGCGGAGCGGGATTGGGATCAGGATAAGGGAGCACTGCCCGGTGCCCAGAGGCGGTGGCGGCGCAGCGGTGGCCGTACCTGGATGGCGTTGGTGACGTTCCATCCCGCCTCCCATGCGGTGATCTTGGGCTTGCCCTGCCCAGAGAGCTCGGAGCAGGCCTCCTTGGAGGCGGAGGGCGGCAGGGGCCCGGTGCCGTCCCGCTGGTAGTGGATGTCCCCCTCCAGGGGCGTCTCTGCACCCTCCTCTCCACCCTCGGACTTGAGGATGTCCATTTGCAGCCCCTGCCGATGCTCCATGTCCAGGTCGTCGCAGTGGGCGAACCCCACCGCCTCCTCGTCGGTGGCTGCCTGGAAGCCCATCCTGGCGAACATTCCGCTCATCTTCGCCTGCGATTTGTGGGACACCGAGGTGGCCACGTTGGAGAGCTTGCTGCGGAGGAGGGTGGCCATGGCTGCGGCTCGGGTGACTCCACTGCTCGCAGATTCTCAGGGAAGGGAAAATCCCGACGGGGCGGGCGGGCGGCGGGGCGGTGGACGGGAGCTGGGCGCCCGGCTTTGGGCGGCTGCGAGTGGCTGCTCCGAGCCGCTACCTCCGCGCCCCGGCGCAGTGCGGGCGGCTCCCGGCCGGGGTGCCCAGGGGCATGACACCGCTGCGGGGGGAGCGGGCCCGCACGCTCCGCCGCCCGCTCCGCGCTGCTTCGCACCGCTCCGCCGGGCCCCGCGGTGGGGTCGGGGGACGAGCCGGGCAGGATGGGGGGCAGTCAGCAGCCGGAGGATGTCACCAGACGGGCAGCGCAAGCCCCTGGTAGAGCGCGCTGCGTCTCCATCGCAGTGCGCCCACCTCACGGAGAGAAGAGGAGAGGGGAGAGAATTACTGCATTTCTGGGGGAGGTACCACCGTCCCCGGCCAAGCCCAGCCCCCCCGCACTCTTCTCCCGCCCCACCCACGCCCGCCGGGCCCCGCCAGCATCGCTGCAGCGCGGACCCCCCCCACCTCCGCCCGGCTCCGCAGCCCCTGCGCTGCCCGCCCTGTCCCGCACCTGCCCCGCACCCGCCCGCGGGCCCCTGGCCTCCAGTCGCTTCCCCACAGAGAAACAAAAGAGCTCCGCTGAAGAGGCGGACAGGCGTCTATTGACCGGTTCTTAACGGGATTTTCCTCCTCGCACTCCCTTCTTTTGCTTTTTTCTGCCCCCCAAAATGCACGGCCCCTTCGGAGGCGGAGGGCGGTCTGGGCAGCGGACCCTGCGCGGGGAGCACAGCGGTGCGTGGCCACTTGAGCACAAGGAGCGAGAGCTCAGCTGCATGTAATGATTCCCGCGATCCATGAGCTCCAAAACCGGCGGGACACGGGGCTCCGCTCCTGGTCGGGGCCCTCAGCCTGGCGGCACCGCACCAGCACTGCACCGGCACCCGGCAGGATGCTCAGTGCAGAGCTCTCCGTCCCCCCCAGCTAATGCTGAGATTCTCCTTTCTTCAAATGAAATACCGATATTTTAGTTTTGTTTCCAAGCGCTTATACTCCTTTGTCAGTCAAAAGTCTTACGATTTTTTATTTATTTTGAATTTTTCCGAGATGAGCGGTCAACACAGCCAGCAACGGCAACGGGATATCCCGGTGCTGTGCTGTGACACAGACAAGTGCAGGGTGGCAGGGGGACTAATGGCATTTTGGAGCAGTGTGCGGAGAGCACGTCCCCTCTGCGGCGAGGGAGCACTTAAATCGTTGTTTTATTAAAAAAAATATAAAATTTTATATATATATATATATATCCTTTGAAAGGCGGGGGGAGGGAGGTTGGAATCTGTGTTTCGCTTGCTATTTTGGAAGGTAAAAAAAGAGCATTGTTTTACTACAGATGAGTGGAAAAGCCAGCATTAAATTATTTCCCAATAACGTTGTTGAGGGAGCGGAGAGGGAGCGTTCGGGCTGCGGTTGCAGGTGGGCTGCGGCACTGAGCAGTGGTGGGGAACGAATCCTCCTCGACTCCTAGGGAAAGAAACCTTAAATACCCTCCTTAAATACCTTTTTTTTTCTTTTTTGTGTTTCCTCCCCGGCAGAATCTGAAAGAAAATTGTGTGCAAAGAGACTGAAAGGCGTAAAACCCCCGCCCCAAATAAATATCCCCAATGAGGTCTTTACCCCTAAGAGGTGCCTCGGCTGCTGTTCCCGACTCCCGGTGCAAGGATGGGGTAGCTGCTGCTACAGCCAGCTCCGCAAAAACGGGGCTTTTGGATGGTAGCAGAGGAGGCTTTGCGGAGGAATTATTACATGTCAGTGCACAAATAGGTCGAGAAAGCCGAGCGGGGAAGCGCTTCGCCCCGAGTTTACCATCGTCTCGACGGGCTGTGGTTTAAGCAGGGAAAATTAAAATCGGCCAGAGGAGGATGCATTGGGCTCTGGCCGTCACTGGAACTGCTGTTTCACCTCTTCCCACCACTGGAAAATGACTGCTACGACGAACACCTCGAGGGATTAAACCAACGATTTCTTTCTCTTTTTATTATTATTATTAATTTTATTTATCCTAAAACGAGTTTTTTGTGAAAGAAGACATGAAGAACACCTGTTTCTGGAGGCTGCAAGGGGCATCAGGGAAGAAGGAACGAAAATTCATCCAAACCTCTGTCTGGTACGTGAATATTTCCTTAAATCGCCTTGACACATCTCCACCCCTGCCCCAGCACATCCAAAGCTCATCTGGGAGCCCTAAGACGGCCCCGCCGCACATGACGCCGCACCCCCAGCCAGCACCCCTCGATACATAGGAGAGGAAGGGAGTCTCAGCTATCTCAATGATCTTTAAGGTCCCTTCCAACCCCAGTCTATCTACGATCGTGCCAAGGGTGGAGGAGACGGGTTTTCGGTTGCTCGTTGAGCATCCAGAGTGTGACGGATGTGCCGGGCTGGGTAGATACCTCTTAAGGAAAAAATCCCAAACGAAGACAAATAAATAAATAAATAAATAAATAAATAAATAAATAAATAAATAGGTAAATAAATATTAAATTTAAACCAATATCTAAACCCGAACAAAACCCCAAACCAACAACATAAAAAACCCCAACAACAACAAAAAAACCCCCAACCAAACCCAAGCCCACCAAAAATAAACAAAACCCTCCAAAAAGCAACAAACCAACCAAAAACTCCAAACAAAAACCCCCACAGGGATCTCGAAAGTAAGTCCAGGTTCTCGGGGCCAGTGCAGAGAGGCTGCCCCCGGGCAGGGACTCCTCTGCGAGGTCCGTGGGACCCTCGTCCTCCGCGAGGGGCTCGGGCCGTTCCTCCGGCCAGGGATGCCATCGGGTTGGGGAAGTCTCTTTTCCCGCTGCTGGACGCAGCTGTGCCCCCTCTTTGCTCGGGGAACCCCTCACTTTGACACCCTACAGAACGCCAGGGGTCTGCTGAGCCTCGTCGGACACCGAGATGAGTAGTAAACTGAGAGAGGGGGGGTGCCGGCGTTGCGCAGAGTTGCCGGGGGATGCAGAGGATGGTAAGGAGTTCAGGTCTGGTGAGGTCCGAGGGATACAGGAGCAGGGAATGCCGCCGTGCCGCTGTGCCCATCCGGTTTTAATGCCAGGAGCTGAGCCAACACACGCCTCACCCACCCCCGCGCTGGTGGTGCGCACCTCGGAGCCGCCCTAACCAGCCCCCGGGACGGCAGCTCGCTTCTGCCCCTTTTCCAGGAGAGGGAGAAAAAGACTTTCTGCAGTAGCACCTGGGAAAAAAAAAAAAAAAAAAAAAAAAAAAAAAAAAAGAAATCCACTCCGGACTTCTACGGGCGGCTGAAATCGGGGAGAAAGCGGGGGACGGGACATACAGAGAAAAAGAAGGAGACGAAGAGAGGAAAGCGGAGCCCGGAGAGACGGAGAGGAGGGTCGGGGCATTTACCTCTGCTTCACTCCCCATCCCTGCCTGCAGCGCGCCGGGGAGCGGGAGCTGAGCGAGGCGTGGGAGGTTGGAGGGGCGGATCGATGGACGGACGGACGGACCGACAGACGGAGGCAGCCGCGTCACTCCTGAACTCTCTCTAACTCCCAATTAACCCAAGCAGTATAACGGTGCCAAATCTCATCGAAAGGTTAGCGGCTCTCAGAGGGGCGCTTGAGCTGCAAATCGTTTCAGACGAAGCTAAAGAGCGAGCAGCAGCCTCTCCTCTGCCAGAGCTGGCGCCGGGGGGCTCTGGCACTAGCTGCTTTCTCCGCAGCCGCTCCCCGGAGCGGGATGGATGTCTCCTCTACCCCCTCGAGCAGCCCTGGGGGTGTGCAGCCCTGCTTCTGCGGAGTACAGCTTATCCAGACCTCCCCATCCTCCCCAGGAAACGCCACATCCAGCCAGAGGAGCGACTGCCTTATCTCTTCAGAGAAGGCTCGTGGGATTTGTGGCTGGGTCTTCTGATTAACAAGCTAAGGGAAAAGACCTATTCGTGCTCAAAAATCATTTAAGGGAAGCAGAGAAGGCCAATCTTGGGTGGGTGGGCTTTCTACAGCCCTCACTGCCAGCCCCTCTTCATGCTGCTGGGTGGCACAGCACAGTGCCAGTTGCATGAAGGTGTGATTATTTGGAAGCAGGAGAGGTTCATTGCTCAGTCAGGCTCCCAACCCCCAAAGGATTTGATTCACCTGGGCTTTTGGTGGGCTGTGAACTGCCACAAACACACTGGGCTGCAAATTGTGACCATGTGAAAAGGGAGACTTGTAAATCCTGCTTGTTCATTCTCACCCTCCTTTGCAATACTCACAAAAAGTGTGGGTGTCTGAATGCAGGTGTGTAACCCTCTGATTCCTGCTCAGTTTCCTTACTCATGCCATAATAATTCCTGAAAATCTGCTGCTGGGCATCTCCAGCAGAGCTGCCAGCTGCAGAAACAAGAAGGCTGAGGGGCACCTTCTGCCTAATGACCTGAGAAGATTACGTGGTCACTTCTGCCCATGGAGCAGACATCGTGCAGTCAGCTCAGGCAGTCACTCTCAGAGCAGTAGCCACCCCCCTGGACATGTACCTGGGTACTTAGAGAGGTGATCCCAGGAGTGGGAAGCAGTCCTCCTTCCCCCAGCCATCACCAAAAGCACCTCTAGATGCCATCCCCACAGCATCAGTGATGCACAAGCTTATTCTCAGCTCTCGTCCATGAGTGGCTGCACAGCAGTGCCCTTCATCCCAGCTCGGCCTCCTGTGCCCCCTCTGATACCACGATGGGAACTCTGACAGGATAATAAAGAGTTGCACAATATAGTATAAAAAGGCAATTAGACAAATTGCTGGACTGGGACCAGCTCCTGTGACCTAGTTAATAGCTCTGGGAATTTCAGGAAGGTAGGGAAGGGAAAGGCCTCGGTATCAGGATGTGGTGAGTGGGTTTTGGAGGGGAGGATGGGCTGTGGGGTGCAGTCCAGCATGCTGGAATGCCCCAAGCCTTGGGTTCCACCTTCTCCCTGTTGCACATGTTTAGAGCTGACTGACATGTTGAAGGTACAAGGCAAAAATGCTGGATGCAGAATCACACAAGCTGCTGCTTGTTTTGTGCTCTGGATGTTGAGGCTGAATTCACAATTTGGTGTTCAAGACAAGGACAGCTGCAGCCAGGCTGACAGACACTGCAATAAAATAACCACAACACAGTAAAATCCAGAGGCAAAGTCTCCAGGAGAAAGCCCACAGTGGATGTCCTCTCTTTATTTAATTTTTTAACTGAACACAAAATGGCTGCCTAAATTATAGAGACATAAAACAAAGACTGAGCATATAAAGGGCTGTGAATATCATCATTTTAGATTAACATGTCTCACAGTAAGAAAATTTGCCAGGAGAATATGTAAAAACTAAATAAAGGTATCTTGATTTAACCTCACTATTTACAAAATAGACAGCTTCTCATCTCTAATTTGGGAGACAGTTTATACATGAATTTCTGTGACTTTCATTTCCCAGAAGGGAGGAGCCCCGATAAACCATTATCATCTATAAGCTAAAAATTTATTTGCAATTTTTCCACAACATTCCCAATAAGATGGAATTAAATTTAGCTTGTAGTTTGTCTCTATGGTTGACATCAAAATTAAGTGATAACCATTGGGCACTTGCAGTACCAAATTCCCAGCTCACTACAAAAATCTTATTGTTCCCATGAGCTTAACAGCATTTTCATGGACTTAATACATAAAGCTTCATCAATGTCAAATTAAATATTCATATATATACATGCGCTTGTATTTCACAGGAAATACTGTGACTATTACATAGTCTTTCCCAGACTATGGACTGGGAAAGGAAAGCACATACTTCATAGGTGCCAAGCTTTTTAATGTTAACTTTCAAATAAAAAGCTCTTCTGCTGCAGTTGTGGGGCCTAAGTGCTGCTTTTTGAAATTAGATTTTTGTGATCTCTAGTCCTAGATTGGCTGTTTTCCTCCAGCATAACATTATTTTTGGGTTTGCTTTTTTTTTTTTTTTGGTGATTTTAAGCAAAATTGGGGGCAACCTGCAAAGAAAGCACAAGTTGCAGGGAGTCTGCATTACCTCTAGCCATAGTTAACCAGTGGTGACCACACATAATGTTTCAAAGCACAGAATAAAAGCTGCTGTAATGAACGATGGCTGGTTTGTACAGGAAATTTCTCCCTAAGGAGCCTGTGGTCAGATGATGCTCCAGAACTGGAAAGCTTTTATATAATTATATTTTTTCTTTATTTTTTTCCTCTTTTTAAATGTTATTTTTTCTTCATTTTATTCCATCTGTGCATGCAGTGAGGAAGAGCCTCTCTGAGCAGAGGGACAGCCCCAGAAGCCAGCTTGCCTTTGGGGTGTTTCCTGTCAGGAGGGTTCACTCTCAGCCAGCTCCATCCCCCATCTGTCCATTTTCATTCTCCTTTTTGTGTCCATTTCTGATAAAAGCAGGTCAGCAACACACACAGTCACTCACATCTTTTGCAAATGTCTCCCAGCCCCATCCAAAAGCCAAGACCAGCATGTTGGGAAAACCTGGTCCCTGCTTTGTGATATTCCTGGTGCTCAGCCAAGGCCAACAGGGGAAGGCAGCATGCAGAAGTTTGTGTATCTTCCTTTAACAGAATCTTGCTCGATGCTTTGGAGTGGCACAAACTGGGTACTCCTAACCCTGAGACTTCTGCTACTGGGAAAATTGCAGCTGGGTCTCTGAACCAGAACCCCACCTGAATTTCCGGAGCCTGCTGTTTCCAGCAGCAGGATTTGGATGTGCAGCCTCTGCATGTGGATATCATCAATCGGTTTGGGGCAATTTTTTTGCAGAGACCAAAAATAAAAGCCATTTAAGAGTACAGTAAAAATCTCAACCCAGAAAAACATCACATGTAGCTATTGCTGTGTCCTAAGGAACACCAAAGGGCAAGGTGAGGTATGTCATTGCTTTATCCAAAGGGAAAGACAGCTCAGCCCACAGCAACACTTCCCATGCCATGGCATCTGCAGAAAACCTCACCTCATGCTGGTGTTCTTGAGTCCCCTGCATACCCACTCCGAGCTGGGGGATACTGGTGCTTATGGGGGAGGACTGGATGTTGCACTCACCTCAACTTCCTCTGCTCTGCAGTTCAGGCAGAGTCCTAAAGTCTTAAATAAAGCAAGCAAAGAGAAAAAAAAACCCCTCTTTTTGCAAGAAGTCTCCACACACATTGATTCCTTTCATCCCACAACACTAGCGTGAGCAATGCAATGAACAGTGCTAGGAGAACACACTGTAGCCCAGGGAGGGGGAGACCGCAGGGCTCTCTGCAACCAAAGGGGACTCAGAATCACGCAGAACCAGCCTTTCCAGGACTGCTGGGGTGCAAGGAAATGCAGTTACCTGTGTCTGACACAAGCAATAGAGAATCTGTTTGTTTCTTACATGGCTCAGAGAGATCAGCCAATCTCAGCGTCTTAATCTGCTGTTTCAGGAGTGTCTATAGCAACCCTGGATACACTGAGCAGCAGATCACCTCCCACTGCAGACAGCTCCTCTGTGCTGACTTATGGATCCAGTCACAGGGACAGCACTTTGTAATTACAATCTAAATGTAGCATTTCTATACAGTTTCTCAAATACTCTGACCTGGACAGCTTTCCTGTCAGCACTTCAGAGTAGGAAAGCTCGGACAGGGTAATATTTACTGTCCTCATGAGCAAGCAAGCAGTGAGTTCCCTGCCCAGAGGCAACTAAGGAGTCCAGCCAACCCTGGGGGTTTCAGCATCAACCACACAGGCAGAAGACCAGACCACTACAGAGAGGGTTCTTTCTCTCATCTAGTGTAAAGTACAGAAAGATAACAGATATTAGGACACAACTGAAATTATTCCTTGCCAGGGGAGGGAACAGACCATGAGCTGGATATCACAGCTGCAGCAGAGGATGTATTTTTGGTGACACAGCAGCACAGTGCACAACTGTGCAGCTCACACTGATCCACAGTAAATATTCCAATGAAATAGAAATTTCACCTGTTGCTGTTGCAGCAAATCTCCTGTGGGGTTTTTGGTCACTTCCCAGTGGGATGCTGTGCTCCAAGGAGAGGCAGAAATGGGTCCAGGAGTGGGCAAGGTGCAGGCAGGGTGGTCCTCACCCAAGGTCTACTCTGCAGCTGCCAAAAGCCTAAGGGTATCTGCTTCATGGGTGAAACAGGGACAAATTTTGTTCCTTTCCTTGAATTTAGCTGAAGACTTTGAATTAAGAGAGGAAGGAAAATGAGATTAAAAAGATACCTACAAATAATAGGGCTTAGCACACACCCAAAAATATCATATATATATGTATATAAAATAAGCATACACGTGCATATCTGCTCTCATCATGATGTGCCTTCTTGCATCTGCAAAAATGGGCAAAAACATTCTTATTACCACTGATAAACCAAGAACTCACACCCAGGGGTGATGAATCCCTGTGTCCACCCCCTGCTTGCTCTGCCCAGAGATGTGTTTATGGCCACCACCCCAGCAGGTGCCTGGGCTTTTCACAGGAATGCTGTGTTGTGCCGTGGGTGGAAGCTCTGTTATTTCTGCCCTTCGGACAAGAGAAATGGAGGCATGAAAAGACAGATACAATGGGTACATACGCATCCAACCCCCACATTATCCCCTGCAGAAAATGGTAGTTAATCACTCCATTATGTGTAGATGTTTTGGCCTAAATTACTAATATAAGTAGAATTTTTTTTCCCAATGCCAGACATCACACTAATATTGTCTGAAACCCAAGTCTGTGTCTTTGTCACAGGAACATCTGCTTTATGCTTTACTCATGTGCTCTGATTCCTTTTTAAACACCCTGCTCTTCCAGATTGAATTTTTTTTTTTTTTTAAATATGATTTTGGTTTGGGTTTCTCACATTTTCTTTTCAATGCATTGACCCTATTTTAGCCTTAAAACCCCATCTCAGCAGCCCACCAAAGCAGTGACACACAGTTCCCTGGAGTACTTCCTGGGTACTAAAGAAGCATTTTTGTTCACTCCCTCCATCCTTGCAGAAGGCAGCAGCATGGAATACCTGCCCAAAGCTCAGAGCTGCTCATGGTGTCAGTGAGGACACTGCCACCCCCTCAACTGAGCACTCCAGGGGCCCAGCCCAGCATGGTGCATGCATTTGGGACATCCTGCAGGTTTTAGAGGGGGCTTTACAATCCCGTACTGCTGCTTTTCCAGCTGTGGGGAAGCTGAAATACTGGTGAATCTTGCTGTGCTGGTTTGCTGTTCCACCCCACCACTTTCCTCCTGGGGCAGCTCCTAATAGAAAAAGGGGGACAAGCTGGTTCATGAATTGCATTGCTGCATCCCATGAATGAGTCCATGAACGCACCAGCTGGGCTCACTCTCCGTGGTTCAGGAGCTTTCCAAAACCAGTCAGGACCACAACCTTAGATGTACCTGTGTGGCTGACAAACAAACTGGGGACTGGCTATGGCTGCCTGGCTTCTCAGCACTGATAATTCTCTCAGCAGCAGCCTCCCAATGACTGCAGAGCTTGTAGGCTAAACAGGGCCCAGCTTCACTCTCAGAGCATACTTTAGAGAATCACAGAGTCCATCACCCTGAATTATTTGAATGCTGGTGCTCAGGTGATCAAACTGCCTTGTGTGATTTCCTTGGCATGGTCCCTGCAGGAGGAAACAATTTCCCAGCCCCTTTGAATCTCCAGTTCTGATGGCAATCCTGAAGGGAAGGAGGGGTAGGAATTAAATGTATTGACTGCTCCATCTCTCTGCCATGTTATATGATGCCTCCCTCATAAAATATAATGAAGGACAGAGATCACAAAGTACCGAAGACACAAAGCCATAAGTCCAAAAATCAGAGCTTCAACTTACTGGTGTATCCTGCTGTGGTCAAACCACACCAACCCACTACAGAACCGTGACTGGCTGGATGCTGAGCTGGGCTGACACTGAAATCCTGCTATGTAACCACCTAAATTAAAGCTGCATTTCATTTGGTCTGAACTGTTAATTGTCCTGGCAATGAAAGTCCACTAAGAGTCCAGGTACCTCTCCTGCTCTGCAGGGGGATCCAAGGATCTTCAGCAAATACAGTAACCAATATTTTAGCCAGTTGTATCTTGATTTAGGCCTTTGTAAATGCATACCAGAATATTTATTTCACAGGGGACTATTTAGCAGGGTCAAAGTCTTTAAACGTCAAAACTCTGAATTTAGCAGCCTGTAATCTCAAAGTGTTACTACCAAACAGACAGTTCTCATAATAAACCTTTTGGCAGCACACCACCATCTGCTTTTAATAGAAAAGGACTTCTTAAGCAATTTTGTTAATTTGATTTATGACAAAAAGAAATACGGAGAGCGTAAAACCTCAGGAAGAGAACAGCAGGGAAGGCAGCTCTGTGATTACCTTCCCCTGCACACATGTAAACTGTGACTGAGGTAAAGTAATAATGAGACTTAAAGTTACTACTTCTCCATGGAGCACATCAGAAAGCGGAGTGAAAGAAAACTGCGAGGCCAGGAAAGGAGAGGGCTATGCTGTCCAAGAGCAGGACTGTGATTCAGGAACTCTCTTCCAATACTAAACCACTTAACCTTAGGACTGACTTATTAAGTAAACATGTTTTGGTCATTGTACTGAGCAGAAGATCCCCAGGAGTTGTTTCTCAAGACCTGAAAATGTCATTGAAGTTACCAACGTGAGCACAGCACCCGCTCAGTCTTTTCAGGAGGAGATGACATTCTTCCTGCTGTGTCACAGGCCTTCAGCTGCTAAATCTGAATGTTTGTTTGGCCAAAAACTGATTTACAAGGTACAAACCCTGGTGAGGAAGGGGCAACCTGGGATCCAAAATTTCCAACTTGTGCAGGAAAGCAGAAATTAATTTTTCTTGTTCTCGTTTCGGTCATTGTAGCTGTCACTGCAGATAAATCATTTGAGCCCAGTTCAGCTCACATTCCAACTGATGACAGGACAGGAGTGCCTGGAGGGAAAGTTAAACTAGAGGGTCTAATGTTCCATGGTCTCTCTAGGTTTAATTCTTTCTACAATCCAGATGCCTTTTTGGGCATCTGATGCCAAATTTCCCTCTGATATTCCCTCTATCACCTCTCTGACTACCATCCCAACAGAGCCCTCTGCAGGGACCCCCCCTTCCCCCCAGGGCTCTGTCTGGCTCAACTACTGCCATGCTGGAACCTCCTGCACATCCCAGCTCATCCTCCTCCCTTCCACTGCCCCTTCTTTCCCTCCCTCAGGAGGTGTGATTCCTGCTGATCCCATTCCTAACCCATGCAAAGTGACCTGAGTGATGCTGCTGAACTAGAGGGGCCAGAGGTAACATTTCTTTGCTCTCATTAACAGGCAATTACCAAGGGGTCTGAAGCTGTCAGATCTGATAAATGGACATTAAAATATTCCTTATCTTCGTTTGCTTTTCCGATTTCCCTCAGAACAGGGCTCTGCTCACTGAGTCCTGCGTGGGAGGGTGGGGGGTGACCTTACAAGGTCTCACAGAGAAGCTGCTAAAAGCAGGACCTCCTCCTGCTCATAGTCAAACCCAGTATCTGTTCAGATCACTACCCATGGCTTCTCAGTTGTTTTGGTAACCATCAGTCAAATCTTTCCTGGGATATTCGATCTCTAGAGTGATTTTTTCATTAACCTTTACCACAGAAAACCACCAGAAAGAGCAGTAAAACAGTCACCTTTGAAAGCAGCTTTCAGAGCAACTGAACAGCTGCTGGGTGGCATCTCTCTGGGGACATGTGAGAGGCTACAGCAGCCAAAAAGTGACCATTACCCAAATAAAGTTCTTTAAAGCACAATTCTAAAGCAGGGAGGAGTTCAGAGCAGATGATCCCATGTCCCAGGAGCTCAGGTGGTGCCTTGAAATAAGACAGCGTGTCTGCACCGTCATCAGGGTTGAAAGCAGGGAAATAAATCAATAATTGTGTAATCAGTAGCATCTTACTTTTTTTTAAATGAACCTGTAGGATGAGGATTTCCCCCCAGTGCCCTCCCTCTCCTTTTCCCCAGAGCTCATCTTTCACTTTGTCATGCAATTCCCAGCTGGCCAGCTGCAGCCGGCCTCGCTCCCTTTTCCATTACACACTCGGCTGAGCCAAGGACAAAAGGGTCCCTGGATTCCAGTGAGAAGGTAATTAATTGACTTTCTGCTCTCATTGCTATGCGGCAAAGGTAGAAGCCCGCAGCAGCCACAGTTCATCTTTAAACCTGGAAGATTAGTCACAAACGGCATCATTATGGAGGTGATCAGCTGCTCCCAATAAAGGAACTAAGGGGGGGCTCTCAGGATGAGGGGGGCTGTGATGAAGAGAACGAGAGCCACGAGTAACAAACACCCTGTTGACCCATCAGCCAGGTGTTGGCATTTGTAGCTCCTCTCTCATATGGTCTCTCTCCTTTACATCTTAAACCTGTCCTAACCTCCAAGCTGGGCTGAGATCAGAGCCACCACTGCTTTGGTGGCTGGTGTCACCCCCGCCACACATTCTAGGTAGGAATAAAAAAAAAAAAATCACTTTTTGGAAATGTAGGTAAAATAAGTGACTGATTTGATGTCCCATCCCTGGAAGTGTTCAATGCCAGGTTAGACAGGGCTTTGAGCAATCTGGTCTAGTAGAAAGTGCCTCTGCCCATGGCAAGAGGCTGGAATAAGATGGTCTTTAAGGTCCCTCCCAACCCAAACCACTCCGTGATTCTATGCTTGTGCAGTGTGCCAAGCTCAGGTGAGCACCTTTCCCCTTTTTGACAGCAGTGCTGTCCCCTCGGAGACAGAGACGTCACCAAAATCAGCTTCTTAGTGTGATGGAATGGAAAATTCTACCAAAACTTTTTACAAGATCATTTTTCAGCTCAAAATACCAAGCACTATTCTCTATCTGAGACATAAGGACCACACACATGCAGAATATTACACATGTGCTGAAAACATGTTTGAATTTTAGCTCTGGACACACACTGGAAATTAATTCCTCTCTTTTCAGCAGCAATAAGTAATGGTAAAATGAACCCATTTTCCTACTGGAAGAAAGACTATTAACCCAGGGAGATGCTTCCATTCTAAGCACTAGAATGTTTACAGAATGTCTGACTAAGAGCAATTGTTTTGTTAATTGTGTAAAATAGCTTCTTATTCTTCAAGGGTTTTTTATTTCCCTGGTGATTTTCAACTAAGCTGATCTTCCCTATCTGCTAAGTTTCTGTTTAAGCACTTCTCCAATAGTTGTACTCCAGATTTAAAGCAATTTGGTAAGGAAGTTCTACCCAGGGGCAGAGAACTTGAGGGCATCCCAGTATTTCATGGCTGCCCAAAACTGCTCCTGCTGGTGCCAGGAATCCATGTGGTACCTTCTTTCCTGCAGCTAGCACCAGCAGGGAAAGGTGGCCTTCTTGGGAGAGCTCTTTCTCTCAAAACCCAAGGTGGTTATTTGGGCACATTCAACCAGATAAGGGTTTCTCACTGTGCTGGAGTTTGGGGAGTTCATCATGTCTCCCCTGAGTAATCAGTTGTTCTCTACAGCCCTCTCTGGCTTTTGGTGATTTCTCACTTCCCCTCAGCGCAATGCCTCCAGCCCTGCAGGGCCTGATGTGCTATTTGCCTGAGAAGGTCAGCAGCAGAACAAATATTTGCCCTTCCTGTGTCTCATTCAGGGCTTTATAAGAATTAAAGTTTTATTCTATGATCAAACTGTATCTCTCTCTCTTTTTTTTTCTTGGTTCCTTGCTACTCTAATACTGTTTCCTTTGATTTTCAGATAGTACTAATGCCATTTTGTCAGCATACACACACGAAACCTTGCCAGGCTCTAAATCTGTGTCTTAGTGACAGCACAAAAAAGCATTGTTCTCATAGAATCACACAATGACTTGGGTTGGAAGGGACCTTAAAGCCATCTTGTTCCAACTCCCTCCCATGGGCAGGAACACCTTCCTCTAGAGAAGGTTTCTCCAAGCCCTGTCCAACCTGGCCTTGAACATTTCCAGGGAGGGGGGTCTCTGCAGGATGGTCCCGACATGGGGCCAGACCCCACATTTACATTGATAACCACAGAAGGGCTTTTTCTCCTTCTGTGCCTTGTTGTCCACTCACTGGTGGAAGTTCAGCCTCTTCTACTCACCTGTGTCCCAAGACACATTCACCTGCAGATCAGGGCTCATTTCTGGTTCAGCCTCCACAGCACTGCACAAGGAGTGCGCAGGGGCTCACTGTGGAGTGTGCTGAGGAAGGATGTAGAGAGGTTTACTGGCTACAAGGCGAAACCTGTCGCTGGAAACAATGCAGAGATCCTCTTCTCACTTCTGGTCAGGTCCATCATCAGTGTACAACGCCTGTAAAAGCACAAGGCTCAGACCCCTGCCAGCATGCCCAGGAGAGCTGTCTCATTTCACTGAGGTGGTAACTGCTCTCCCACATGGACCTGAGCACAGTCGTCACACACAAGGAGCTGAGAGGGACCCCAGCTGCAACAACAGCAGGAGTAAAAGCACATTGTTAAAGGTGTCAGCTTACAGCACACAGCTGGGTAGAAGCAGAGATTCATTTGCACCTTTCTGAAAGTGTTGCAAAGCCTGAAAGTAATTTCTTTCACTATTCTTTGAGCCTTGTGAACTGCCTTCTTCAACCCTGCACGGTGTTTACTCTAAAACTCAATGAAGGTGACCTATGTTTCTGCTATTTACAAACAGCTGTTTTTCTGTGATCCTCACAAACCATGTGGCTGTACAATCAGTGGTACAGCAGCATCAAAGTGTGCAGGCAGCAACAGCATCCCAGGAAGCTACATTCTGGTGTTCCCAATTCCCTTTTCCATCACTGCATCCAAGGGATTTCTGCTTGTGTCACCAGTAGCCTTAATGCACTTACCTGCATGACAGCCATGCTTCCCCCTTCTCCTCCCCAGCTGCCTGCATCAGAAACTGGGACATAGCTCTGAGGGGCTCCCTAGAGTGATACTGAGGAAAATACAAAGGTAAAATGTGTTTTACTGTTTGAACATTTAACACCTCACACAGACTTTAACAGCTTTGAATTTACAGCCCACCAGACCATTCCTGTGCTTGAACAGGCGTGCCATGAGTTGTGATTTGCATCCACCTGCACAACCTGAGCACTTCCCTGTGTCCATGGTGAGACCGCAGAGCTGCTGCCCTTTGTCTCTGATGCGCGAAAAAATAATGCCTTAGGTCGTAAAGAGGCATTTCTGAATGGGCACACACCCTCAGGGTACTGTGTTATGAAGGAAGGAAGTGTATTACCTGAGCCATAGTAAAATTAATTGTTTTAAAATGTGTAGGTGGAGAAATGTGCACATAGTGTACATAGAATCTCCTGAGCTGGAAGGGGCCCACGATGATCATCGAGTCCAACCCCTAGCCCTGCACAGCACACCCCAACAATCCCACGTGCTTGAGAGAGAGCATTATCCAAATGCTTCTTGAGCTCTGGCAGCCTTGGTGCTGAAAAAGATGTAACTGCTATATATAGAACACAGTGGCTACAGTAAATCACCCTTTTCCCCATGGAGTTACAGCAGGGTGTGATTTGGTTCATGTTTTATGCCCTCAGATTTTCTCTGGGGCACTCTTCTGTAGGTTACTGGGCAGATACTGGAGCTACAGCCACTCATCAACATCCATCCATCCTTGTTGCAGTTGCCCCTTTGCTCAGGGAATCACTTTGTTCTTTGGGGGCCAATAACAGAGGAGCAGCCAGCACTGGCTCAACATCTTTCAAGAGGGTTGAGCTGGGCAGATTCAGAACTCTGAGCCTAAGACATTTTGGTTGTGCTGCTGATACACTGTGGGTATTGTTGCCAAATGCTCGGCGTACACAAACCGAGGGGCCGTGATTGTGTAGATTAGGAGGCCCAAAGTAGTGTGAGGCAATGGGGAATTATTCCTTGCTTTATCTCCTCTGCTCAGTGTACGTCATCATTCCTGCCACTCCATGATCCCTGGTCCCAAAGGATGCAGCTGCCAGTGCTGTTCACCTGATAAGGGAAATTCTGTCGTGTTTGTTTGTACAGTTTCTTTCCTTGCATATTTTGCATAGCCATGACTGTTATTCTGCATTTCTTATGTATAAAGAGATATGGAAGACAGCACACACAAGGAACTCTAATACATGTATTTGCTGCTGATGTTACAGCATTCACAGTGGAGACCAGACCTGGATGCCTGATGTTACAGTGTGACATGCAAATTTATGCTGAATACCACGATACTCGATGGGAAGCTATATGATAATTGTCCCAGGAAAAATTGTCTGCACAAGAAGGTGTGGTGCACGTTCCCCTCCCTCTCTCTCCCTCGTCCATATTTTAACAGCACAGGTGAGACTTAGGTGGGGCACTTGAGATGCTTCAGACAGAGCAGCCCACCCCCAAGGGCACCATTTCCCTGCCTGACCTGCAGCACATTGCCAGTGTGAGCTGGAACCTCTGCCTTCCTCCTCCAATCGCATTATGCTGTAAATAAAAACCAGAACATTTTAAGGTACTGTAACGTCTCCTCCTGCCCATTTCTGTGGCCAAGGTGATCTCTATCACCACTGACTCAGATAATGAAACCAGAAAAGCAAGCTCAGAAAAGGGAGGTCAAGTATTAATAACTATAGTCATATGGAAATCTTGTCCTATATGCAATACTGAATGGGAATATTTATCTGCTTACCCAGGGATAATAATTACCTAAAGCCATCCAAATACCCACTTGGTACAAGGGATCTGCTGTGCCCCACTGGGACACTCTCAGCTACTGCAAATTGTGCCTGTACCCAGTGGAAATGTCTGTTTGCATCAACTGGGATCTGCAGTTCTAGGAGTTCCTGCTTAGCACTTGGCTATAGACTATCCAGCGGAAAAAAGGTCAGCCTATGACATCTCCTCAGCTGGAAAAGAGAGAGATTATCTAAGAAGTGTCCATTACTCATCTAATGGCCAATGTTTGATTATCAAGCATGGTTCCTCTTGGACTGAAGCCTCAGTCAGCAAATGTGTGTATCAAAGGCAAGGTCTGCAGTGCCAGCTGATAGCCCTCAGCTTTTGTGCTCTTAGCCAGGGTGAAAACGTCACAATATTCAGGAAAGCTAGAGGTCCAGGTCTCATTTAAATAAGAACTGATGGCTGGGGAAATGCACACCATTGACCAGCAGGGTATTTTCTACCTTTCAAAACTCCACTTTGTTGGAAATAGGCTAAAAGCAACTTCTAGACATGAAATTAGGAAAGGAGACACTCTGGGCAAATAAGATGTGCTTGTTGATTCACAGATAGAAAAAGTCCTTATTCATCCACATTTAAAAACATGGCAAAACACCCCATATCTTTTTCTATGTCTCAGCATGCCTGTCCAAGAAATGGCAATGCTAAACTTAATTTTATTTACAGCTTTTGGGGAAGTCAAATATTTTGACCTCTACCTTTAAATCACAATGCTCTCAGTATTTCTTTCCTACTCAGATCCCATTGCAAGAGGTGGGGGAATTTCTATTGCTTTCATCGGGAGACAGATCAGGCTCATCAGGAATTTTCAGTGCTTGTTTCTTTGTTCTGTTTCAGGCTTGTGCATTCAAGAACTGGCTTATTGTCCGGCCTGCTAATGTTTTCAATTATGTGGTGCCCAATTCAATATCCCTACCTGACTGGGAGGCAGAAGGAGTTGGCTTTTTGTGTTCTCTGACCTAGAGCTGACTCCATTTGCTGCTTATCTGACTAACTAGTGAAGCAGAAAATGCTCACAATACAGCACAATTAATGACAGACTCTGAAAAACACACCAGACTCCAGTGGAGAGGAAGAAATTAGGCTCTTGCATAATGAAGGAGTTTGTTGATGATGTTTTTCTATTTATAACATTTTAAAGGGCAGGGAAGAACAAGGCTTAGCAGAAAACCCTCACTGTTTATTTTTTTCCCTAAAATTGGCTTAATTTTTTTTTAAATTGGACATGAAAATATTCACACTAGCTGTGTGGCCCTGTGGAGTGCCAAGAGAGGGAGAAGGTTTCTCTGGCCTTTAACAATTGGTCTCTCTTGGCAAATACGGCAAAGTATTTAAATCTACACACAAAAGAAAAATGCCCTTTGAAAATAATTGCCAATTCTGATATACTACCATTAAACAGCATTTTATGGCAAAGATATGTATGAAATACACCCTACTTTGTCCCAAACTGATCAGAATTACGAAGTCACATCTATTAGGTGTGTTTGTTAGGTCATATTGGATTCAGCCAACTCTTTATCATCATACACCCTAAAAAATTCAGCAAACCTATTGCTGCATTTGTTCTACTGAGTTACACATGTGCCAGATACAAGAAGAGACAAAGGCAACAACCACCTCTCTTCACTACCACTTCAGCTACAACTCTGACTGTTAACTCCTTAGTTTGTAGGACAACACCAACACTGTTAGCCCTCACTAGTTTCACTAAGTTCACTAATGGGATGGATTGTTTTAACCTCCTGGTCTTCAACTCTGGCATATGAGGTGCCTTTGAGCACTGTGAGAGAACCAGTAAGAGCAGCATAATCTTATTAATGTGATGATAATAAAGCGAACGGAACCCAAGGCATCAAAATGAGGTGTAAAAAGGGGAAAGAGCAGGCACATAGAGCTATCTCAAGGCATCATCTTTGTAAATCAGGAATATATTGATGCATTTACACTGCCCTGCTTTTCAGAGCAAACCCTGCTTCTGCACATGTGGGACACAGATAGTCCTTAGTAATATTTTTTAAACACTACCTGCCACTTTTAAATATTCAATCTAGATTTTACTTCATTTTATCTCTCCTGGAAAGCTGCCCCATGCCCTGTATTAGCCATGGTGAGGGTTTCTTTAGCAGAGCTAACCCTCATCCACCACCTGCAACACCCTCCCACAGCACGTGACAAGCAGAGGTGACACAGCCAGCACGGGGTACTGGGGGTTCTGATAGCATCCCTCTCTACTCCTGTTGGATCCAGAAGGATGTAGGTGAGGAAGCTGAACACCTCTCTGCAGCATCTTCATCAATTGTCCTAAGGGGCAACCATGTACTCCCAAGACCTATAGTATTCATGTTACTTTTAAAAAGAGAAATGCTTTTAAAACAATTGCACCATGTCTAAGTTATACACAGCCAAGATCTCATACAGTATTAGGATTATTAAGTAGTAGCTGTGCTGCCTCCTGAATAAACACACGAACACAAGCCCATTGATTTTCACAAGGGATGGCAAAGAAGGTTCAGTACAATTCCCTCTCTCAAGGGAGGACACACAGACCACATCCACGGAAGCTGGTGACCACTGCAAAATGGAGCATGCAGGAGATCAGAAGTGCCACAGCTGAACTTATTCATACATTCTTCATTTGGCATCTTTAGGCAGATCCAAAATTCAGCATTTCAACCAACACGTGGGTCCTGCTTCAGATCTCACATGGAACAGGTAATGCTCCAGAGGGAATAAAGACGATCAGTGTCATCTATTTTCACTGTTCACTCTCTGGCCACAAGTTTCAATCATTGCATAGAGGTAGACACTGTTGTGAATGATGAGCTCGTGTTTCCCCACGGGCCATTTTTCATGGCCAATAGAGCAACCAGATTTTTCAAGCACTAATAAATACATCTGCACAATGATTCAGTAGGACACATCATTTCCATCTCATCTTTGAAGTACAGGGTTTGACTGTCTAGTCAGCTTGAAATACATAGGATCTCCTGTTTTTTCAACGGAATTTGAAATTCTTCAGCAACTGGTATCTTCAAAATCCAGACCCTCTTGGCTTTAAATGCAGCCTGGAGGACTTGGACTACTCCAAAATCAGGTCTCAGAGTATCAAGCTGAGAAATACTAATGTAGCTCTGCATCTATTCTTTAGTGAGTAGTTTTTGAAAAGTAAATATTCTTTGGCTTGATAACATTACCTTAATGCCAATACCTTTCGTTAATCCTCTCTGGGGAACAGACAGTGCAAGCACTCAGCACTGTGCCAGGCCAGGGTTGTGATAAGCAGGAACATGCCATTTGGCCTCTCTGAACTTTACATCACTTGCATATTTTGGCAGTGAATTTCTAATTCTCTCCTCTTTACAAGAATCCTAGAAGTTTGTGGGGGGTGTTTGGTTTTGGGGTTTTGTTTTGTTTGGTTGGTTATTTTATTTGTTTGTTTTACATGCTAGTTTAGTAATTAGACACATATTTTAGTACAATAAAAGGGAAAAATATTTTAGAAATTCCAGTTCCCTACTGCTTTTCTGCACTTCCCATCAGCTTATAAGGGAAACATCTCCCTGGATCCAAATGGTAATACAGAGCCTCAAGAGAGCTTGCAAATGGAATCTAAATTGATGTTTGAAAGCCTTTTTTTTTTTCTAAATGGGAGAGGATAATGAGTTTTAATTCCTTGAAAGGACAGCTACTGCAATAAAAAGATATTTTTCTATTACTAGCAAGTCGCCTGGTTTGGAGACTGGTTTACTTATTTATGTATGTCCTGAGCAAAAAACATTTCATTAAGGCTGTGTTTTGTCATTCAATAAATTCTAAGGAGTGCTGCTGCAGAAAGTTGTACTTTGTAAACATTCATAAGGAAGGAGAGGCAGAATGGAATAAATATATGAGCTGAAGGGCAAAATCCGAACATTCCTACAAGCACCCCAATATAAAGCAACTTCCACATGCTTAGAGCACTGAAACACCCACAGACTGCTTTAGGACCTACAAGGAGAACAGCAGCAGCTAGATCTTGCTGTCACTCTCAAGCCAAGAATAAAATTTTAGATCTCAATTCACAACTTGGGCTCTTTGCATGAGGGTTTGCATTTCTGTCCATGGCATGAGAAATTTTCCCAGTTTCAAGAACAGAAAAGATGACACTTCTGCCTCTTGCCGCTTTCCTTGGAAGAGAACCTGGAATATCAAATAAATGAGGAAGAGAAGAAAAACCTGCTGTCCCTCTTAAGGAACAATGTGTTAAGGGACACTGGGATGTAGCTTGGTGGTTTGGACAGCTTCCAGCTTCTGCTGGGGCAGAGGAGAGCATGAAGAGCACTGAGGGAGACTGAAGTGCTTGATAACACATCAGCAGAAGCAGAAAAAAAGGGATAGACTTGAGGGAAGGACAACAACCTATGCTGGAGCACATAAACCCCAAGGCTGTCCCCCACTAAAACTCCCTCTTGACAAATACTGTCCATGAGAAGCATCAGAGCTTTGCATTCCTTCCCAGGCACACTGCCAGCAAGAACGGGATGAGAGAAGTTTTGCTTTCTCGTCTCTGTGTTCCCAAAGGGCAATGCTGCAGCAATAGCTGAGCACAGGCAGGGACAATAGCAAAGCTGGAAGAGCCCGACCGCAGAGGGATGGTGTGACACCTCTCCCACCGGTGCTCATCACACAACGGTGTCTCATGGCCACGGTGCTGCCTGGTGAGGACCCTTTGTGCAGGGACAAGGGGGTCTGCCCAGTGCCATCCCCTTCCTTGCATCACCGAGGAGCTGCAGGGGAGCCAACCAAGATTAGAAGCCTCGGGAGTGAGATTTATTGCTCGGTTAATGACATCCTTCTCTTCCCAATGACCCCAGTGAAGTAAGGAAGGGCTGAGTGGCTTTATCTTTATTCAGTGCCGTGGTCCTTCTGGGACACTTGAACCTGATTGCATCATTTGCACTGTCACACTTGATAAGACGCTGATTGTGTTTCCGCGGTTTTCCGTGGCAGAGGGACTCCCCCGGCAGCCCGGACGGTTAATGGGAACTGACTGGCTCTCCAGTTTGCCAGAGCGGTTCCCTTCGGCTTCCTGCTGTAGCACATTAACACAACAAATTAACATTGTAATTGCCTTTTAACTATTTATCACTGTGGAAAAGGGGGGAAAATAGAAAAAAGGAATATTACAGGTAAAGACCCAAGAGATAGCTTAGGAAGGCAGGTCTCTGTCTGCACCTCCCTTCATTTTTATTTATAGCCAGCCATTAAGTTATGCTAATAAACACCCAGGCACAAGGCATGGCAAATCCCTTGCTCAGGCATAGAAAAAGCACCGAGTTAAATATATTCAGCTTATCTAACTCATAGGACCAATGTGACTGCTACCAAAACCACGGGGATCTAATAGCAGCTCCAGCAGCTTTCACTGAGATCCATTCACACAGCAGAGCCATGGCACAGAGTACATACATTTGGTGTATATATATATATATATATATATAAATATATATAAATATATATGCAAATTAAGCACAGGATAAATAAAACATGGAAATTCAAACAAAATGCCCAGCATCAACGATTTGGACTTAACCAATTATTCTGGCAAAGGCTAATTCACTACAGTTCATGAACTGATTCATTTTGGAGAAAACAGCCCTTTAATTCAAATAGCGGTATAATGCATCTGTCACCAATTTTTCAAGAGCAATTACATCAAAAATAGCATTTATTGTAGCTCTCTTTTGCATGCAATTGGTTGTTCTGCC
This sequence comes from Manacus candei, assembly GCF_025592945.1. Classification (NCBI taxonomy): domain Eukaryota; kingdom Metazoa; phylum Chordata; class Aves; order Passeriformes; family Pipridae; genus Manacus; species Manacus candei. The sequence goes on along the minus strand of NW_026138105.1, from coordinate 15,950,489 downwards.
ATTTCCATGTCTATGCAGCAGTTCCTAAAGGGGATTGCATCAGGTCCTCACATAACCTATATATTTAATCAGATTATCCAATTAAATAATACAGCCTTAAATGAAAAGTCTGCTATTCCCTTGAGCATTTCTTGGAATGCTTTCATTGCTTATTCTTTTTCTTAAAATGTACTAGCAGGACTGTCTTCCACAGCTATTTTTGGGTATCCAGACACTTGTAAAGCACCCATCACTAATTTCTAGATGCCAATACCTTGTTTTCCTCATCAAGTTACGGCAGTCAGAAATGTCACATCAACCTATAAAGTCATAGAGCACATAAAAATAACGATAGTGTTTTTATCTTTCCTGACCGAGCAAACACAGGATGAAAAAGGGATTGCGATGATGGAGGTTTTGTGGAGGAAGGAGGGGAATCCCTCTGTTCTATTTCTTTACTCCTCCCTACCATCACACGCCCCAGCAAAGCAGGCATCAACCCCTGCACCAGCTCTAGGACATTCCCTGACTTCCCAACACTCCCATTCCTCCAGAGGGCAATTGGGTGGAAAGGGGCCTATTTTGCAGTCATTAAATTTTCATTTTATTTTTAACCAGATACACTGCCATTTGAAAAGCTCCCTGGTGAGCAAGGGATTGCCAGTCTGGGGAAGAGCGAGCAGAGGTAGCCAGTGAGCATGCAGAAGGTGTTGGACACAGCAGTTGCACGAGCAGCGGAGACGCTGCCGGCACAGGGAGGGGTTGGCTCCTTGCCAGTCTGCTCTGTGTTCTGAAAAACAGCAGAGCTAATAACCTCAATTACAGCTCAGCCTCTCTGGGGGCAGCTGTGGTGCCTTTGTTTATCTGAGTCCCGATGTGAAAGCAAAGATTGTTTTTTGTCTGAAGGGGCATGTGTTGTGCAGACACTGAAGAGATAAACAGTGAGTGTCGGGGAAAGAAAGGTCAAATAATCACAGACTGGTTTGGGTTGGAAGGGACCTTTAAAGACCAGCCAGTTCCAACCCCCCTGCTGTGGGCAGGGACACCTTCCACTAGACCAGGTTGCTCCAAGTCCCACCAACCTGGCCTTGAACCAAGTATAAGTCAAGTACACTTTATTCCAGAATTCACCTTAGACACTGACAGCTTTAATATGCCTTAAATTCTGGTTCCTTGGGGCTCCAAGGTATTTTAATTTAGCAACCAGAAAGTAGTAAGGCATCTGGAGGGTGACTATCCATGTTTCAGCCTTAGCTGAAACAGGGCTGGGCTTTCACCTCCACTCCACTCTCCACTGAGGCACTCAGCACCCAAATGGATCTGATGGCTTTTCAGAGAAGCCTGGAGCTATTCCATGACAGTATGCGGGGACTGATAACCAAAATATTTATTTTATTAGTATACTAGTTAGGCAGAGATTCTTAGAAGAAATAGGCAAGAAGAAAACAGACCCATGTCTGTTGAATATTTGAGAGAATACTCTCATAGAGAACATTCTTTGTGTCTGAAGAATATTTGAGACTGCAATATTACTGCACTTCTTGCAATTTTCCTCCTTGGTTACAAACCTAATCTACATTCAGGAAACCTGGAAGGATTGGGTAGAGAAACCACCACCTTCATCATGAGACCAGGGACCAGAAAATAGAGTGTGTCAGCACTTATGCTGAGTCAAGAAAAATACAGCATGTAATAGAGGCGAGCTCTGCCTACATCTCCACAAAGAATTAAATACAATAGATTTCATAGAAATGACCGTGATTGTAAAATCTTTTATATTCAAGCACTGCTCCTGCTGATAAAATGAGCAATGCTTTTGTTCATGCATGGCTTCCGTCCGTGTGTCACAGGACACAGAGCCTGCAGGCTCAGTGACTCGGCTGAGTCTGCCAGATGGTCCATATGGTTGGGCCCACACTGCAGCTGTAATGCAGTTTGCTGCACTGCAACTTCATTTTCTTTATATATAAAAAGAGCCATATAAAGGCTTGTCAGGACCAGCAAAGTCTGCTTTTATTCAGTTACAGGTTCCCCCTCAGTCCAGCAGCACACCCAGAAGAGCTGCCACTTCAGGTGCTTGCAGCAATACACCTTCAGGTTACTTTTATATACATTTCAATTTAAATGAGGGTGAACTTATGTAATGGGAGTTAATTTTTCTCAATTCCCTTAGGAAGCAGAGGCAATCAGCCAGCACTCACAGCCATGTCACGAGTTGACTCTGTGCCCTGTGTACACACACAAGAAACACAAGCCTTGTTTATCTGCAGCAGCATAAATATGAATCAGATACTGGATGCAGAGAAACAAAATGCTTATTCCTGGTATAAGCCGAAAGTGCAATGCCAGCCATTTTTTGGTAGCCCAGAGTTGGATGAATTATGGATAACACGTTACCAGGAGGTGTTAGATCAAGTTTACACAGACTGATGAAAACACATCACTCCTCATAGCCAACAAGGATAGCAAGGATATGCTGTCAATATGTTTTGACAATGCAAAACCCAGGATCTAACAAGCAATGTAACAGCTCAGGTTAGATACCCCTGCCTCAGGCTAGGAGTCAAATCTCTCCTTGGCTAAGACAGCCAGACAATTTAACCTTTGCCTGATCTCACACATGACTGGCTCTTAAAAAATTACAGCAGAAGAACTATGAAAGGGGGAGGGGGGAGTTATTGTATCTTTGACCTTGTTCACTCACATTAAATAACAAAACATGGGAGGGTCTGACACAGCCAGGCTGAACCTCTCCATCGACACATGCCGGCCTTCATTAACCACAAAGGCATGTTGGAAAATTCACATGAACCAGTTGTACAAGACCCATAAAACACGATAGGTATCATTGCCTTGTCCAGTATGGAGCTGAACATCACTCCGGTCATGGGTCTCCAGCCACGCTGGACCAGTGCTCACCAGTAACCGGAGCTTTTACAGCCCATCACCACAGGCTGCACCTTCCAATTTCAAATCGGTTTTCCTCCTTTAAAGACAGTAAAAATCACGCGATGTTGAGCTGGAGGTTTGCCTGGCATATATCATGTGATTTTTTTTCAGTAAAATCACAGAAACAGCAAACGCAGGCTTAGGTTCATCAGCCAAATCCTCCCTAGATGCCTGAAGTCCCCATGACCTCTAATCCTCTTCTGTTTCTACACTCCTGCAGAAACACTTGCTATTACTGCCAGGTTTTGGCACAGTGGTGACAACTGTGATATTAATGTCCCAGGCAAAAGCAGCCACAGCAGCAAGAGAAATTGGAGTGGCGACAGGAATACTGAAAGAACAGCTGAATTTTTTGTGGCTTTTTAATGAAATAATCCAAGAAACTGCAAGATCAGCTCCAGTTCAAGATACCTGTGTGGGTGAGAGACCAAATCCCAATTTGGCCTGTCCTCCTGCAGAAGATGTAGATCTCACTACAGCATCTTTCCTCTTGTCCTTTGCTGAGGAGCTGCAGTTTGTCACAGCAGCCCCTTGGCACCTGCAGAGGTGCTGACTGGGCTCTGCGGGGCACCTGCATCCTAGGTCACCAAAAAAGTACTTGGCACTAACAGGGAGAGTGACCCAGGGGTGACACCAAGCAGCCAACGACCAGCCTGCGGCTCCAGGGGAACAGCATTTGCAGCAGGTCCCCTAAAGCAAAGGGGACAGAAGAGCTACACCACCCAGCCCTGCAGTACAAACACTGGTGTTACCGGTGCCAGGGGGAGAGCTGACCTGAATGCTGACAACTAAGTGGATAATCACGTAACTCCAAATTCAAGTAGCTCTGTGCTTCACATTAAGGTTCAGCTAAATGTAGCAACTCAATAAGCATAATTAACTGTGCTCCAATTTTTAAGCTCAGTGAGATTGCAGACAGTAAAGTTTCCTCCCTCCTTCCAATAACATGAGAAGGGAAGAAAGAAGACTAAGCAGTGCAGATAGTGCTGATGTTTCGGGGAGATCTGTGGGCTGGAGGTTGATTAGCAGTCGTCAGTGTCCTTACTGTGAGAGGAGAGGAGTAGATAAGCAGGAAGCAGAACACTGCAGGCAGCTGATAACAGCAATTCCCAGATCAAGGCTGAGGGGGGGCTGAGGATGCAGATCGGGAAAGACTTCCCAGAGAAAACAACTTGTGATGCTGAATGGTTCTGAAGTTTGTGAAAAGTGCCTTGAGCCTACTATATACAAACATGTCACTGAAATATTCTTCTCATCCTAGAGAACAGTTTTGTTTCAAACAGAAAGCAATACCTCCCAAATTCAAGCCCAGACACTTTTCAAATGTAATTAAGTTTGGCAAATAACTCCTCAGCCATCACTTAGAACCCCAACTACTTAAAAATATGCAAATTTTTCTTGAAAACATCTTAAATCTTGCTCTGCCTACCAATACATCACCTTTATCAATAAAGGGACAGAGGTTTCATTAAAATAAACAAACAAAACCGAGTTTTGAAACAAAGCAGTCACTCATGAACTGTTTAGATGCTTATAAGGGAGTGTGGCTGACTGTAAGGACCTATACATCTTTGGTTTTTTAAGCCTCTTTAAACAAAAAAAAAGCTTTAGCGTGAAGTTTAAAAATAAAATTAAGCAATTTATTTGTAGCCTCATATCACCGTGCAGGGTGCAGAGTACTGCTAATAGTTTCCAGGTGACTGTGAAGGTCTCTATCACTTCTTGTGTTCAATTTCAAGGATGCTGTACATGTTATTTTATTACGGTTCATAACATTTAACTAAATTTGATGCCCCTTTGTATACACGCTCATACTTCTGCAAAAGCTCTTACAATCTGCACAGACCCAAATACACAAAAGGAATATTACTCTCCTATTCTGTACATGGTATCAGAGATGCTGAGAGGGCCAGGGATGTGTTCAAGGTTTTAATGATGGTTATGATAAACCAAAACAAAGACCAACCCTTGCAACTCATCAACCTCATTCCATTCACACACCCCCCAGCCTTGCTCTGCTCCCTGCTCCTGCCAGGGTCTGGGCCATGGCAGATTTCAGTCTCTTCCCCTTCGTTTCACTACGTATTTCTGCGCTTTTCAAGGAAAGCTGCCATTCAGCTAATGCCAGTCCCAGCCCCATAGAAGGCTTGGAGTGAAGGCACCAGCTCAGCACCACAGATTAGGAGAGACAGGGAACTCAGGATGGGGTTGGATCAACACCAGGGATGTAACTGCTCGCTTGCATCCAACAAGTTCATCTCCTGTTCACCAAAAGGAACAGGCACTACCAGCTCTGTAGTTCTGTAAAGGATTAGAAACCCTCAGTTGTTAAGGAAAATAAAGAGACAGAGAGTTTCCAAGACTCAAGCAGGACCAGTCTCCCCAGCCAGCTGGTCAGTGGAGGGCTCTGCCTTTCAGACAGAACATCAAGCTCATTTCTGGGTAATAGCCCTATAATTTAGATATCAAGCCCAGGCCAATGAAGGCTCAGCAGCCACAATCACCACGTTTTTATCCATCCAATCTAGCGCAGAAACCCTACTGTAATCCCCTTTCCTAGCACATTATCTTTAATCACAGGCATAATAGAGATTCAATTTGAGCCCTCAGCTGCATTTTCTTCCTTGTTATTCACAGTGCTGTATTTTCATCAGCAATAAACAATTTTCCCCCATTTCATTTTGCATTTATCTGCCTCAAAGACAGCCTTTTAAGGTTTTGATAGCCCTGTGTGGAAGCTCCTGGCTAGTAATGAAGACAGAAACTCACGGGTTTTACCCAGAAAATTGAATTGCACAAAGCAACTGTTTAGAAAGCATCCACTTCCTTTGTTCTCCTTCAGATAACATCCTCAGAAATTTAGCAGTTATTTGCAGTCATTTGCCAGCACTGTTTTCATCTAGGAACCCAAATCCCACCATCGAGAGTTGCTCCAGCGTGAGCAGGGTCTGTTCAATCTGATGCTCTCAGAGTGGAGTGACCACCCAAATGCTTTGTTACCAGAGGTCTGGGCTTCACCTCTTTGCTCTGGTACCTCCTCTAGTCCTTTCTGAACAAGCAGCCTCTTTAAGCAATACCAGTAATCTGAATTGTTTAAAAAGAAAGTTGCCAAAACATGAAATTAATCTAGGCTGTGTAAATACACAGTTTCCCCTTAATTGAATCTTTAAATGCACCTGTGTCAATGCAGGCACCCAGCAATGTATCAGCTTGCAGGACTGAAAGGTCTATTCCCCCCTAGAGGCATCTGGGCTAACATTTCATAAATTACAATAGTGTTTTCCTTTTCTGTTAATATTTTCATTCCAAAGGTCATTTACCACACACACACACTCTCACAAAGCAGAGGAAGGTGATGGAAGCTGCTTGATTCCTAGATACAGGAATCAGTCACTATTAATGATGCAAATCTACAGTCTTACTACAAAGATGTTTCTACCTGCAGCCAGTGCATTCTCCTAGAAAAAGCTCCATTCCAGGAATTCACAGGTGTATGAGCACCCAGACTCTGGGAGCAGGTGCAAGACTCCTCTCTACACGTACCTTGGGCTACTAGAGATGTCAGACCATCATCAGGGCCTAGAGCAACCTAGTCTAGTGGAAGGTGTCCCTGGCCATGGCAGAAGGTTGAAACAAGATCTTTCAGGTCCTTTCCAACCCAAACCGTTCTGTGATTCCTTCTGAAGCTCAATGCTTCAGTTGGGCATCCTCATCCTTCACTAAGTCAACCAGCCTTTGGTCACCAGCCTTGGACACAGAGCCAGCCTTGCTCAGGAAAGTCTCACAGGGGATCTCTCTTCTTCCCTGAGAGGCAAAAAGGATGAGGCTGCACAGCAGCTGTGGATCAGCACCAAAGAGGACCCTGAAGGTGACCCAAGTACTGAGCCTGCCCCAGCCCTGAACTGGGGTCTCTGACAAGGGCTGTTTGATCCCAGGAAACCAGACATTGCCTGAGCAGCATTTGGTTGCAGAGAATTCTGTATATTATACACACAGATCTGAGAGCCTTCAGTGGTTAATGGTCAACACACTTTCTGAAATATCTAAGGAACATAATATTTTCTTTGGTTATTATCATATCAGCCTGACAAGGTTTCTGTGCCCCATCCGAGAGGGTGTCAGGAGCTTAATATTAATTAAATAGCAGATTTAAGGTTATTTCTCATAATCACAGTTGTGATCTGAATTATTGCTCAATGATATTCCACTTTTGTCTGCTTGCTGCTTTTGATTGATTATTTGCATTTGCTGGTTTATAACATCCATGTATTGCTTTGGACAGAGGCATCTTTTTGATTCTAACTGCATTACATTCGTCTGGTCAGATGATGGATTGGACTTTCTAGCATACCATAAACACCAGCCCATCCTTGCCAACATGATATGTATCTATATTCCATAATCACTCTTCAGCGTATTCTGTATTCAATCATCCTTATATTCATTTCTACTGATATTATTATTATTAGCCTTGGGGAACTTGTTTTATAGGCTATTTAGTTTGAATTAACCATATATGTCAGTCACTTCTTGTTTCTAGAAGAACACAGATGATAAATGGTATGATTTATGCCTAGACTCTGCTTTGGACTAGTTCCCATCTTTACCTCTATCTAAGTATTATTACTATTAGTAAAACAACTGCAGGATTCATTGTCAGAAACTTCCATGCACACATATCACAAGCTTGTTAGTGGATACATTAGGCACACTTGGAAATTGCTTTTTCTTTCTACTAACTTTCTGGTTTAATCAAATATGATCTCAAGAGAACAAGGTCTTTTGCCATTTTTCACCCATAGAGCTCACTGCCACCTCTCAAAAATAAATTCCTTCCTTGATCAACATTTGATTATATTTCAACTACATTTTGTCTTTATTATATCTACATGTTGAGCCTTATTGAAATTTTAATTATTTTTTAATTAAACACACTTGGTTATTCAGGACCAAGTGTTTGACCATCCTTTCACTCAGCTTTTACAAGATCAAATCGGCATGTTGTTGGTGGAAATAGACACACGTGCACAGTCACGTGACCACATGTGCAAGTTGTGATGAAATATTCAAACACAGAATCAAATTTTCTCCCCGATTCCTCTTGATGCAGCTGTGTTAGATTTTGAGGCTTTATCCCTTCTCCAAAAGTTCCAAAGCAAAGCACACCTCAGATGACATGTTGCTCAAACTGTTCCCCATCATCCCTCTACCTTTGCCTCCCACTAATGACTCATAGAGACGTTTCTGGGGGTTTCTGGAGTAACTGGCATCCCTTGTGATGGGGAAACACACTATTGCCTGCTGCTCTACACCCCTTTAGAGCAGGACTGAGTCACCATTCCCTATTTTTGGCTTGAAGCCTGTAGATCCCTCTAACACTACTGAAGAAGGGCCAGGCTGCAGATGGACAGCACAAGGAATGTCACCACCTGCTCTGCCCCTGGTACTACACAAACTCAGTTACTTCTACTCCTGCGAGGGTTCTCTCCGTGGGTTTTTTGATTTTTTTGCTCAAGTTTCCAACTTATACTGGAAAATCACCACGCTTACCCCTTTCTGGAAGCATTTTCTGTAACATGTCAGCCTTTGGCATGGTGGTGTCACATATCATGGGCCAGAGCTGTGCATTAGTCAGCCCCGGATTTCCCAAAATACAAGTGAGCAGCCTGATGCACGCGAGTGGATTATGAAACTATTTTGTCACATCTGCACTGGGAGATTAAAAGCTGTCAAAAGATTATCATAATGGAAATAGGTTATCTAGCAAGGTGAAGACTGGAAACAGCTGGGACACCACCACCAGAGCTGAACACTGTTAAAACTGGCAGATTATCTCCTTTCTCTATGATTTTACATACACTGGCCAGAGATTAAGGCAGGGAAGCCTTGAATCAGGTAGGACTCTGCTTTTCAGTCAGTTTTCCTCAGCCTTCAGTATGCAGCAGTCAGGATATTTGGGAGGGAAAAAAAAAAAATCAAAGAAATCATATACTTCCAAATCTAGACAGAAAGCAAAGCCTCTGTGAGCCAAAACATGAACAGACAAGACAGATATAAGCAACGACAATCAAAGGCTTTGCCTGGAAATACTACTAACAACTTAGGTGATAATTCTTGCTCTCTACAATGCTGCAAGTAGCATATCTAAGCAAAATGAATCCCACACTCCGGCAGAATGGCTTCAAATCAAAGGAATAAAAACGGAAGCCAAGCAGCAGGCAGCAATGCACACTCCAGTCACCTGATGTAGCAGTGGGCATCCCTCCTCCGCACTGTGATGCACTCTGGGAAGTGCTGGGGACTCAGTCAGTGCCCCTGCAGCCAAATCCACCAAGGGATGACTAGGAAATGGCTTTGAGAGCAGAGGTATCCTTGCGGAATTCTACACACTTAATCCTTGCCAGTGTAAGCACATTTATTATGATAACTTTAAAAAATAAAATCCTTTAACCACCAGAGAAGGGATCTGTGTTCCCACGTGTTGCATCTGCATCCTGCTGCAGGTGTTCACACTTGCTTATGCCCATGGCCAAAGTGGTGTGTGGGCAATGAGCAGGAGCAGTGGAGAGGATGTGAGCTCAGGATCTATTACATTTCTGTCTCATTACTCTGCCAGCTGCAGCACTCTCACGGTAGGGATACTTGCCCAGAGTCCTGATTCATTGGGTCAGAGAGATTGTGGGCTTCAGGACATGGGGGAGGAAAAAGGCAAGGGTGAAGATATTTTTATGCCTGACCTTTCCTAGAAGGTCAGGAGTTGGGGTTTGTTTCTTTAAAGATCCACATCTTGGTCTCAGAAGCAGCCTTACCACAGTGCTGCAGCACTGAGAGAGAGCTCCATGCTGGAGCAGGCTCCTGGCAAGATCTGTGGCCCCATGGAGAGAAGAGCCCATGCAGGAGCAGGTTTACTGGCAGGACTCGTGACCCCACAGGGGACCCATGCTGGAGCAGCCTGTACCTGAAGGACTGCACCCCATGGAAGGGCCCCACACTGGAGCAGTTCATGAGGAACTGCAGCCCAGGGGAAGGGCCCATCTTAGGAGAAATTTGTGGAGGACTGTCCCTCGTGGGAGGAATGCTGTACTGGAGCAGGGGAGGAGTGTGAGGAGTCCTACCGCTGAAGAGGAAGGCAGTAGAGACAGTGTGTTTTCAACTGACCACATTTCCTGTACCACTCGGGGGAGGAGGGAGAGAATTTGGGAGTGGAGTTGAGCCTGGGAAGAAGGGAGAGGTTAGCGGAAGGTATTTTTAGGATTTGTTTGTATCTCTCATTACCCTACTGTAACTTCATTGGTAATAAATTAAACTAATTCCCCTGAGTCAAGCCTGTTTTGCCCTCAGCTGTAACTGGCGAGTGATGTCTCCCTGCTCTTATCTCAATCCACGAGCCTTTCACCATGTTTTTTCTCCCCTGTCCAGTTGAGGAGGGGAGTGATGGAGTGGCTTTGGTGGGCACCTGGCATCCAGCCAAAATCAGCCCTCTACAGCTTATCCACAAACCTCTGGAGACAATGTCACCCACAGCTCCAGTGTCACCCCAAGCACCATTGAAGCCCCTGTCTCAAATAAACTCTGCAGGTAAGTTCACCAACAGTCAAAAGACCCAAGATTTTGGTCAGCTCTTCCTGACAAGCTGGAGAAGGGGAAGGTCAGTATGGGAAGCCTGTTCAGAAACAGTTAATCTACCCAGGTCCTGCAGCCTGCACTTGTGAGATTTATTTAAAGTACCCAGATACATAAAACATTTCATTAATTCCTGGGGGTTCACAGTGTGAACTTCTAATAAGTGTGCACTCAGGAATACTATGGAAAAAGTTAGGACACTTACATAAACATTCATGCTGGGCACCTGATTTATAAATGTGCTGTTTAATCAAAATAAAAGCAGAGGCAGCTCAGCTCCCTGACTAGCCACAGCCCAACCTCCAGCTGGGTGGGAATGGCAGGGACAACCTTCCTGCTCAATTACTCACAGAAGTTATCCAATAGATATGTCTGTTGAGTTAGATAACACTTTAATCAAACTCAGTATGTTGATTATCAAGGGAAAATCCATCACACTCCACAGAGAGAAGGGGATGTCTTTCTACTAGGAGTAATTTAAGAGGAACTTTGACCAACAGAAGCCAATGTCCCAGTCCCTGTATATTAACAACAAACTGGCTATTCCACTTTTTTTAAGCTTATTTACATTTTAAATCTGCTGCCCTGAACATGGGGAATGCAGAAGAGAAGCCCTTCCTGAGCTGGAGAGCCCAGCAGAGCAGGACACAAAGAGAGCAACTCAGCTTGGTTCTTCAGCATTTTCCATGTTTCAAATGGAGATAATGAAACTTAAACGCACCGAAGTCTCTGCCTGAATATCCACAGAGGGAAACAGGAGATGAGTGAATGTTGTTACACATTCCAGTTGACCTGCTCAATGTCCCACGTGGTTTGTAAAAGGTGTTTTCAACAAATACTATTAACTCACTTTGTTTCCTACAAGGTACTGATTTCCAATATTTTTAACAAGTCCTTTGAAACACTCTATAATGTTTATATTTACTGCTTCAGTAGATCTGAGGTCTCAGGTGCAAAAGCCTGCCTAGGGCTACATGTCTCGATTAAAGGAAAAATCCAGGCTGAGATGTAGAAGAAAAATTTTACTGTTACAAGAAAACTATTTGGATGAGAGAGGAGCGGAAATTTCAACCTTTTCCCATACATATCTCCAAATTTTCACTTGCTGCCAATAGTTCAGCAGGGAAACATTGACTACTGAAGATGCATTTTTCAAATGAGCCTTTAATTCAGTGGATATAGGAGCTACTCTATTCCCTGTGCTCCCGACTGAATGTGCCTGTGTCCTTTCCTTTGAGATGAGCTCCTTTGTACGCAAAATCTGCCACCCTGCCTTATTTAATATTGACTCGTCACAGTTTGGAAACAGTTTAAAATAAATGAATGCCATGGCCATGAGGTTATTAAACTGCCTGGCATTGAGGAAATTGCTTTTCATAAACATCCTGAGCCCTCATGGTTTTTTTCTTAAAGTGTTTAATACACTGAGAATCCAAGTTAGTAGTCTGAAAACTGAATTGCTAATAAGAAGGGAAGATGTATTATTGTTCAATATTGAAAGGCTGAAGTCAGAGGACAGAGCAGAGAAAGGAGTTCTCAATGCACAAATAACATTCTCTGTACCTGCTGTCACTTGATGCATAAGCTGATTAGTGATAGAAAGTGCCTCCACATTCTCAGTAGGTGAGGCCACAGAAGATGTTCATTCCAGCTCTCCTCCATCATGGATCCTGGCAATACAGATATTAACAGGTGAACAAAGAATTAACTGGTGATTTCCACTTTAGTGTACAGAGCCATAGAAGCACAATCAAAGTGTCGTAGGTACTAAATCCCGATTAATATCTTCCCTTGGTAGCACTGGGCCCTGCCCTGTGTGTACTAGCACTATCCTAGGCACTCAGAGAGGAGTGTACAAGGGTAGGAGCAACTTATTTTGGAAAGTCAGATACATTATCCAGATAAATGGCGCATGGAGAATGTGCCTCCCTTTAGCTAGTCATCAAATCCATACAGATACATTTAGGGATGCCCTCATGTGTCAGTATCTCAGTTCCTCTTTCAGGGCAGATTACTTCTACCCTATTGCTCTTACTATACAATATACACCAAAGCTGAAGTTTGAAAAAGCTTTGTTTCACATCTTCTGTGTGTGAAACAGCCAGAGCTGCAGCAGGACAGGGAGACCACAGAATGCCCTGTCCTACCTGCACACTTGATAATCCCACTCCTCAGTGCTGGAACTCATTTCTTACTTGTGCCATGTAATCATGGTTCCCTTCAAAACAGGCCTGGGCAGCCTCTGTTTGCCTCAATCTCAACATTTCAGATTCCAGGCAAAAAGCAGATTGATCAATCTATTTCCTATCCGTACATCCAGTGCTCCTCAACAGCCTCACAGGTACTGCAGGTTTGAAGGGGGTCTGAAGCCTGACCAGTTCTCCAGCCTGACATGGCAATGCAGCAGCAGAACCAACCACCTTCTACACTTTACTCTCTAAACAGGGCTTGGAGGAAAGAGGGACAATGGTCACCCTCCTCACCTGTAATAACCAACATGGTACCAAGGGAGGGCTCCCTGGAGATGCTTTCACATCAAGTCTTATAAGAACAATGAAATTTCCAGTCCTCATCCCATTTAGAGCCCCAGCAAGACAAAGGGATGGAAAACAGCAGCTGAAACCACAAACAAAACCTAGTTGTCTCAGGTCCATTTGCCTTATGAGTTTGCACCCACACAATGCTAAAACAAGGCCAGCACCGCTTGCCATCTCTTGAACAGATGTAAAACCTGAGCAAATCGTTCATCAGTAATGAATTTCTGTTTAAAATGCCTCTAAATTGAAGAAAATGAGTATTTCTCTTTCCGGCAGAGAAGCGGCACCGTCCCTCAATCGGGGTTGCTACGCAACCACCTCCTGCACATGGCTGATAACACTCCCGGCATTATTTCCTCGCCTGACTACTCCGTCAGAACAAAGCCCAGCTAACGAAGCTTTCAAATGCTTTTGGCTTTGCCTTTGACGGCTCAACACGGGTTTTCCTTGCATGTATGTGACAGTTACAGCAGGGACTCACTGTCCCTCCCAGCCAGGCACTCTCCGGAGCTGGATGGAGGAGATGCCCAATGGAGAGTGATGGGCAGCAGGGGAAAAGAGCAGCCAAACACCCAACAGACATAACCAGCGTCCAAAATGGAGGGCAGCCACACCTGCCACGGCATGAGGTGGCAATGATGAATCCCTCTGAAACACTGAGCCGTCAGCATTACAGATCAAGCCAGACATTCTCCAGTTTCAATTTATCCCTCTGCCCTAAGGCCCTTATCACACTGAGGCTGCTGCTCATGGGTTTGGATATAATGAGGATAAACCTCCCCTAGCATATGCAACACCTTTTTTTACCAATATGTTGGAATAAATTTGACTGTGATTTTCTTACACAGTGTGTGTAAGCAAAACCCTCCTTCTGCTAGATGAGTTGGTGTAGCAAGAACCATTGCTGGCAAGGAGAACTAGCTTCCACCACAGACATCTTCATCCTCCTGAAGGAGCAGCCAGCTGAGGCTGAAGCAGTCCCATTTTGTAGTGCCACATCCATACAACTTTTGAACGCTTCCAGGGATGACGATTCCACCACTTCCCTGGGCAGCCCATTCCAATGCCTGCCCATCCTTTCAGCGAAGAATTTTTTCCCAATCTCTAATTTAAAATTCCCCTAGCACAACTTGAGGCTATTTCCTCTCGTTTTGTCACTTGTTACCTGGGAGAAGAGCCCGATCCCCATCTGGCTCCACCCTCCTGTCCAGGAATTGTAGAGAGTGAGATAGTCCCCCCTGAGCCTCCTTTTCTCCAAGCTGAGCCCTACAGCAACCTCAGCCACTCCTCTTCAGACTTATGCTCCAGACCCTTTCCTAGCTGTAGCAGATCTACCCTTTACCAGTTCATTTCACAGAAGGGCTGAACACAGCGAAACAGGGAGCATTTCCTTGGCCCTCTGATATCTCATCTACTTAATGGGAACACCCTAAATACATGTGTGGATGTGACACAATCTCGGTGTGACCAGGCAGAAAGGATAGGCTGACTACACAGGCACTGTGAGCTTGCCAGAGCGCACAGACAAAATAACAAGCAACAATAAATAAAATGACAAGCAACCCACACAGGTACAGAAGCTCCAACAGGAATGAATTCCTGTAGCTGAATGTTTTCTAGACAGCACGTGGCTCCAATTACCCGGAAGAAGAGCTGGGGACAAGTTTTTCTCACACCAGCAGGATGGAAGGATTGGCTGGGGCTAAAAGCACAGATGCCCTTGGACAGCAAGGCGGCATCTGGGCAGTCAGAGCAGGCAACAGACAACCTGAGGGATTAATCTTGCTCTCAAAGACATACATTCTGCAAACAACTCAGTAAGAGTCACAAGGAAAGGCACCACCCAGAGAATCCAACCCAGCCCTGATCAAGGTGTAGATTATAGCAAATCAACCCACCTGGCTGCTCGCCTGCCAGGACTCTGCCTCGCTGGGCTGAGCTGAAGAAAGCCCAGCATGGGCGCTTTTTGCTGGAGACAAAATTATCTAACAAGAGACAATTATGTGACATTACCATTAAAAGCAGTGTGTGACAAAAAAAGCTTTAAGCCTCTGTATCCTGAGATCTGCAAACCCCTTTCTCTACCTTTGTGCTAAAAGGGCCTCATTTAGTCCATTTGCTCTGTCCCAGTCAGGCAAAGCGAAAGTAAGGTTGATCGATTTGTTAATTACAGTAATTTTATCTTAAATAGAGACAGCTGAGTGTTCATCAAGTCACAACTTCGCCTATTACAGAGACCTACCTCCTGCTCAGTAATTAGGGATAATAAGTGGCTCATAAATGCAACCCACAACAACACGCTCTGAGAGCATGGCTCAGAATCAGGAGGGCTATTAGGGAACCCCAAGGTCTATTTCTCCTTTTGAAGAAAACAATGTAAAAATCTTTAATTGTCTCTCTTGAAACCCTGAGACAGCTTTGCCATTTTGTTATAAATAAAAGGCAATTATTCCACTTTGTGATTGCTCTTGTGCCCAGAGAAGGCTTAACTAGAGTCACCAGTGCAAATGAGAGTGACTTTCTCCTGCATTGACTGGGCACATACAAAAAGCTGAGGTAGGAAGTAAGACCAGTGAGTTATGTATAATCACACTCCTCAGATTTTTAAGACTCTAAGTAAGGCTCAAAAGATTCAGTTTGAACACAAGTCACAAGCAGTCCATGCTCAGCTTGAATCATCCATCCACACACATAGCCTAACTTGAAATGTGTTCGTTACATGATGGCTCACCTCACCCTCCTGTCACAGAAAGGGCAGGCTGGCAAAAGCTGAGGGCAAAGGAAACCAGCTTTGGTCGTCATCCTGCACAGAATGGGGAATCTCTGAGGCAAGTTTCTACTGCAGCCTGCCAAGAGCAAGGCTTGAGGTGAGCAAGGAGAGAACATCAGAGCTCATGTGCATCTGTATCTCTTCCAAATCCTGCAAAACAACAAACAAAATGACAAGCAACCCACACAGGTACACCCACACCCTCCATTTCTGTTTGGCTTCTTGCTCTTTTCCACCTTTATCCCCTAGGTAATTACTCCTGCAACTTCACCAGCCAGAAAAGTACAGACAGCCAAGAGGGTCAGAGAGATGAAAACCACACCACTTCAAGGACTACAGAGAAAAGGAATTCCTTCCTCCACCCACCTTCTTTGGGCCAGTCCTTGGACAGAGCTAGATAACAGAGCACAGTGTGGAAGGAAAGGCTTCAACACCTTGAGCTCAGTTGATCCTGCCAGGTCCAGGTGCTGGGGAAAAGGACCTTAGTAGGTGAGGTTGCCTACCTTCCCCAGGACAGTGAAGAATGGGGAGGGACAACCAAGGGTGTTTGTCACCACAAGTAACGAAAAAAAACATAAAACCTGAGATCGGGTGTAGTAGAGGAGGCTGGGGGTGACTATGGGGGCTGATCCTGCCCTGGCTGTTTCCCAGATGGTAAGTCAGTGCAGCTGCACATTTTCTTTTCCGGTAATTTAAAATACTGAATTGTGGCCTCTATTTTCCCCTGAAGCTGAAGACATATATGCAGCCCCCACGTGCAGTCAAGACCAACCAGCATTTGGAGAGAACTTTAAAGTTTCATTCTCTTAGCATGCAAAACAACAGATGTCATTTATCTCATTTTCAGCACTGGAGAGTGCACAAGGATAAAGAAATAGATTTAATCAAATGCAGTTGTATTTCATTTACAACAATACTTGCTGTCACTTACTTTGCTCCAGGAAGTGCATTTAGTTGTTTTCCTGTGGCATTTCCCTCCAGGAGCTGAAGCTTCACTTGTTCCTGTGAAGACCCTGTATTTCTGCAAATACCTTTTCCTGATGCAAATTACCCTTTTTTTTTTTTAATTAACGTGTGGACGTGTGGTATTTCAGTTCCACTTAATCCACAACTATGTTTAACCAGCATTTGCAAGATTGTTTTATATTCTGTCCTGTTATCTCAGCACAGCATAAAGTTGCATTCAAGTTGCCTGCAGAATAAATACTGAGCTTTTATTGCGAGCAAGGGAGAGCTGTGTAAGGATCAATCACAAAAGCCCTTGGGGATGGGAGAGATCAGCACTTTGATAGTGCTGAAGATGAATGGGTGAAATGAGTTTGATAAGCTGGTCTTTTCCTCAGATAATTGCTCTGGAAGCTTTCTAAAGCCACTTGGATCCTCTTTCCCTTTTGTTTCTGGGTAGGATAGTAATTCCTGTTTTTCCAGCAGCACTACTGGATGGGCTGCTGTTACTGTTTTTAAACAAATCACAGTGGATTTATGCCACATTTTATCACCGACTATTGAACACTAAAGTATTAGTCACGATTTAACAAAATATTCAGACTGGATTCCTATTATTCCTTGCCAATTTGGCTAGTCCAGCACCCATGTCACTGAGCACAGCTCAGCTGAGAAGGACTGAGGGAGTAGGAAAGGGACTTCTCATCCTTCCTCAAGCTTAAATCTTTAACAGCAGCTCGGAAGTCATTAATCCTTGGTGCTCACCTTCAGCTCCCATCAACCTTTCTCTGGACTTTTTATACCCACAACCATCCTCCTTTTTCTCCTCCTAGATCATTCTTTTGCAGCAATCCCACAGGATCATCCAAAGAGGAACTTCTCCTGAAGCTTTAATACAAAACTCTTGCCCAGCTCACTTAGACCCCAGGTACATCCCTCTTCAGGCCCAAGGCAAATAATGCTAGCATTCATAGACATACTAACTTATTCTCAGCCACTAATGAAAATGGAGCCAAGAGATTTCACTGTATTTTTATTGTTTCACTGAATAAAATGGAATTTAAATACAGAATTAAAAATTTGTAAAAAACGTTATTAAAAACCAGCATTCAAAAGTGGGTTGCACATCAGTGACCAAAAAATTTGCGTTTACTTTTTGATACAAAGACAGGTCAGAAAAATAAAAAAAGCACGTCCATCATCTGAAAAGAGCTGATTTTTTTTTTTTTACATTTCCTTTCATATTTGAGACCTGATATTTGGCTCTTAAGAATCTCCCACGAACCTTGGTTTTCACAGCTCTGATTCACATTGTTTGGTTTTCAAAAAACCCCAATCATTTGTAGTTTACAGTAGCAGTGATGTAGTGACCCCTCAATACATACTGACAGTATGTTTAATAAACCAGCATATGAGGGGTGGAAAAAAAATGCAGCATTACGTGATTAGCCTGCAAAAGATCTTTGCACTCACACCCATGCCTTTATGAGTTGGGTATTTCTCGGGTTATCACATTTCTGGCATTCGCTCTTTGCCAACTCCATCACTGCAACAAAGAATTCTACAAGTGATGAGTGAATAGGTACCATTGATTTTTAATGCCCCATTTTAAAGCAGCTTGATCTTTCAAGGCACAAATTTCTCATCCTCAAGGGAAACAATCAGGCTCTTTTAGGCACAATTTAAACCCTATAAAAGAGGCACCTTCCTCAAGAATTCTTGACATCATCGGGGATCTCAGTCGGGGTTGGGAGGTGGTTTTTTTGCAAGTTTATATTATCGTTTCTTAAGAAGACAGCTATGAAGATGGTCCAACCAGTCAATGCATCTGCATCATCTCAACCAAAAAATACTAGACAGACTCTCTAATATATGCATAATTTTAAGATATCACTGCCACTCACATACTGTTCATAACAGGCTGGAAAGAATATGGAGTATGGCTCACCTGTTCTTCTAGGATCTTAACCACCACAAGAATTTAACCACACAGACAGAGAGTGAAGTGCCCTTACAACAGAAACTAGGAGTTTGAGATAAAGAGTAAGGAAAGCTACACATCAGCCTCAGGGGAAAAAAAGGAGAGGGGGGAAAACTCAGATTGCAATGGAAACCAATTCATTTAACAAAAGAAATAATACTGGAGATTGTCACTAGTGCACCTAGAACTTGGCAAATGAAATACTTTGAGCATACACTTGCAGGGCAGCCCTGCCTCTGCCACAGGAATAAATATCCAACAGTGTTTAATAACGGTACATAAAAAGAGACGTCCGGATTTCTGGATACGATGCATGTTCCACCCTCTGTAACTGCACAGTGGGTTCCCTCACATAAGGTATTTCAGTAACATCACAAAGGAATACAATTCTTCTGTGCTCCTCCTCCAGGAGTAGAGTCCTCTTTAGCTGGGGCTGGATGATGATGATGCAGCAGCAATGTGAGGTGCAAGTGTTTTGCTCTACCCTCATTCTCCACCCACAGCGACCACATTGTGCTGTGAGGGACAGAAATGTGCAGCTGGAGCAATGAAGGCTCAGTTCAGTACCCACTGTGTGACCAGGCACAGGCATAGACCTGTCAGTTCAGCCACTTCACATCGCAGGGGAGGCTTGGTTTGTTTTGGACAGACATGTTCACACAGAATCCTCCACAAAGATGTTCAGTTTATGTGGCCAGGTCAGATTACTAACCTCAAATTAACTTCAGAATATTTCCTGTTTTCTGTTGACATATAGGTTGTCCAGCAAAATAAATGCATGTTTTACCCTCATCAATGGCAGCCTGTAGATTTGGTTTGCATTACCAGCAGAGCTGTATGGGACACACATCTCTCTTGTCACACTGCACATCTGAAAGGTTGCTGTCCATTTTTTGCAAGGAAAGTTATGTTCTTGTGTTGTGTATGTATTTATCTGCAGTCATTAAATACAGGATGTTGGTATCACATTCCACCTGGCCTTTTTGCAAACACCCTTCTTCATTCTTCAAAGAACATAACAGTGTCTCTTAGTGAAACCTATGGTCTCAACTTCTGGTGATGTGCACCAGGCAATCATGGACCTTATCAAGGGGATATCCTTAATACCACTGCAGCAATTTGACTGTCTCTCCTCCAAATGGTGGATACGACCAAAAAAAAAAAAAGAGCAAATCCAGAATAGACAGATGTTTTCTAAAATCTTCAAGTTAACCTTTCTTCTTTTACATTCCATATTTGCTGCACAATCACTGTTGCTTTGCTTTCAGGGCTTGTTTTGGGGGGATATTTCGTTTAAGAACAGTCATTCCCCCTGCAAACTCTTCTACACAGGAACTGCTGCTTGTTTCCAACGCCTCTGTTAGCAGGTAGGCTCACGTACTCTCACTGCCAGCTGCCATGGAAGCAGTAAATAAAGTTGTTTTTACCTCCAAAGTCACAAGCATTGTCCAGTCTGTGACTACACCAGAAATGTCTCTATTTCCATAACTTCCAAAAACGTCAACCAAATGCTTTGTTTTTCTCATCTTTTCCTTAGAACATCCGAGGATAAGATGGGTTTTGCTTAATTATCCACTCAGCATGGGGGTTGATGTGGTACAAGTCCAAGAGGTAAGTGTCTGGGTCCAGGCAATGTTCACCTATTAAAACAAAAAATTCAGGAAAAAACCCCACTTTTTTTTTTATGTCCTTAGTTCTGTAGTTGTTAGGTTTTGGGGTTTGTTTGGTTTTCCCTCACCTAAAAATCAGTACTTGTTAACATTAATTTCAATATTACGCCATTCAGAAGTGTTTTCACAAATCTGGGGTAATGCTTCAAAATGAAAGAGGGTAGATGTACATTAGATATTAAGAAGAAATTCTTCACTCTGAGGGTGGTGAAGCACCAGCACAGCTTGCCCAGAGAAGTTTAACTCCTTTCTAAAACAAGTTAAGCATAAAAATTGGATAACAGAGTCCTTATTTTCAGTTGCCTTTTGTACTTACCAATATTACCTCCCACTTCATACAGAAATAAGTTTGTGCACTCTGTTGAGTTGTTACTGCAGAAAGAAAAACACACTGAAGTTAAATCTTTGCAAAGACAGGTTAGGTTGCTCAGTACTGTTTATTGCAAAATAATTGTTTGTGGTTCTGAGGCCAGCAATGGTCAAGGAAGCTACAGGCCATGGTACAGAGACCTTGCTGATCCTCCTGAACAGGTGTTGAGAAGGACACCCAAAACTGGAAAAAAACCCCACCAAGGCAGTTATTCCTCACTGGCAGCAAGCAGCACACTGTATGCAAACACTAACTTTTCAGTTGGAAAACAACAGGCATAAATATCAAAGTTCACTGTCAGCATTCCTCAAAAACTGATGGACTACTCCAGAGAAGCTCACTTGCAGGAAGACTTTGGCAGCTGTTAGTGAGATACCAGCTGACTCGTAATCAGCCAACTTCCCCTCCATCCTCCTTGTCTAGACACCTTGTGTGACACAGTCAGGAGATGCACTGCTGCATTACCTACTAAATACAGTCTGCAGGAATGGTGACAGAGTGGGGCAGGAACTCTTCATTTTTTGGGTTACTTCAGCAATTTACCACTGGAGCATAGGAGGGAATTGCAGAGTTCATTTGAGGAAATCCCTACATTAACATATTCATGTTGAGATTACTACTCCAGGCAGGTAATTTGCACAGGTGATGTTTTTTCCAGGTGAGTTAGAGAGGATTTGCTTTGCAGGGTCAATGTTATTCCAATTTTCCTTCCTTTCTCCACCTACTTTTCCAGAAAGGTTGCTGGAGTTCACTTGCTGTCCAGCAGCCCAGAGGGGATGGGACCACTGACCTCTTGACAGCCTAAGCACAGAATGGAATCACTCAGCTGAACTAACACTTGACTTCCCCATCCAACACACTATTTCCACTGCTGAGAATAGAGAAGCAGAGAACAGTCTCCTCATGATTCACTGTGTTGCCACATCACCTCAGCCACAAGATCAAAACCAGCAACCACTTAGTTGGGGGTTTTTTGTTTGTTTGTGGTTTTGTTTGTTTGTGGGGTTGGTTTGTTTGTTTGTGGGGGGTTTTTTGTGTTTTGTTTGTTTGGTTTTGTTTTGTTTTTTTTTAAAGCAGAGAAAAAGCAATTTACCACTTGAGGAGGTTGACAGTGTTAACAATATTCCAGCCATTCTGGCACAGGTTCTTTTGAAACTGCTTGAGGACATCTGCAACCCTGGTTGCATTGTTCAAATGCACCTCCAGTGAGTCCTTCAGGAGGAGTGATGCGTGGACTTTCACAATCTTCGAAGGCTAAACAAAAAACAAAAAAAAAGTGCTTAAAGAGTTTATTATCAGTCAAAACCCCAAGTTTCAAAATAGATTGGAGAGTGTGAAGAATTACACCTATCCAGCCAGCTTCTCATAGACTTTAGCCTTGTTTCTTATTCCACACATTCTACAGGTTAAAAACTTAAAGCAGCATCAAGGTGAGCATTATAAATAAATCACTAGCATTTCGGTGCTGTGTCCGGGAAAGGAGACCTGTGCTCTCCATCAGCGAGCGGTGGTGCTCTCTGCTGTTCAAACCCAGCACTACCACCAGAAAGCGACACAAGCTTGGATGAAAATAGGATTTGTCGCAAGAAATTTTAACAAACTGGTTTGCACAAGTCTGAATGACTTATCTGAAATTCATTTAAATTACTGTAAAAGGAGTTTAGACAGCTGGATTGCAGACTACTGAATTTCAGAAAGGTAGTTTCCAAAGAAAGGAAGCACTGAGCCATCACCAAGCTGAGTCCGAGTGGGTTTTTTTTTCCAATACTGTTTTAATCAGCTACTCCATGAAGTAACTTCTCAGAACTTTTGCCAAGAACACTGAATTATTCTCACAGGATTTAACCTGCTGTAAGTTAATTTTGCAATTCCAAAACCTCTGCAAAAACAGTGCACAAGATTGAGTCCATTAGAACGGTGTTAACCATTCCAAGCATGGGGTCGTCTGTTTGATTGCCTAAACAGTAGCTGCCCTATCCAAAATGACAGCACCTTCAACAGTGACATGTCATCTTAACAGCCGTATTTTAGGCAGACATCATCTCAGTATCCCAGCCATAGAAAGGTGGGGAATGTATTGGCTTGTGAGAACATAGACTCTTCTTCAGGAATGCAGATTTAAACTTTCAATTATTATTTCTACCTGCAGACTCCAACTAAGCCTTGTGTCCTTAGAGCATCCTGGTTGCACCACCACTATGTGATATTTCAAATCCAGCCCTGCATGATATAACCCAGCCCCTACAGACCTGCACATATTCAACTAAGATGGCTACCAAAAAAACCCAGGCAGAATGGCTCCAAGGATCTTTTCCCAACTTTGATACTGAAACAGATCAGGTAGAAACATCTGTTTAAACAACCTCAGTCTGCACCAATACGAGAGTGCGCAGAGCCATGTCGTTCATCAGGGAACTTTTCTCCCTTTAAGCAGCAAGAACCTCCTCCTCAAACCCTTCCATACAGATCAACAGCATTATGGAGCAAAAAGAAAATTAGATACAATACTGGTATAATAACCTAAATTTTTGTTTTAAGTTCCTGAAAATAAGTCTGCCTTTATCACAGCAGATGTATCTGTGCCAACACCTAGGGCACCCAGAGCCACGTGAATTTTGCTTTTCACACGAGGCAAAGACCAGCATTTCTGCTCCTGGTCTCTTCCCTCTTCATCTGCTTTTCACCAAGTGTTTTGTAGCCTGAAACGTATTTAGTGTTCTTGTTGTTGGAATCAGTTTTTCCCACAATCTGGCCGAGAGAGTCTGGGAAACTGTTCCTCACTATTCTGCAACTTTTTTCTCTCTCTTGCTCTTCAAAGAACATCCCTCTTTACAGCTTTCTGAGTTCTCATGAAAGCATTTGACACTGCCATGAAATGGCTTGTTTTTTCCAAGCCCCAACTCACCTCTGCCTGGTTCTTTTCCACCTTATCTTTATCAGCATGAATCTTGCGCAACAAATTTTTAATTCGCTTGTCACAGAACTGGTACCTTTTGCTGTTGCTCTCGTTCAGCTTTCTCACTTGAGCTACCAGAAAAGAGGAGACCTGGGCAAGGGAGAAGGGAGAAAACAGGAATTAAATCAAGCAGAGATGAGGATGTCATTTAAGAAACTAGTCATCACTTTATGAAGCTCCTGAAATAGACAAAATATCTGTGTACCTTGAAGACAAGGTAGTCTTGGAACTCAGTCAGAGGATTTGCCTACAGATGTTTAACTCCTCTGAAATTTCCAAGACTATTCCCTCCCCTCTTCTAACTCTAACCAGATCAAGACACTGCTGCACCATACTGCAAAACACGTGTGCAACTTACTGTCCAGAGCAGATCCTGGTAATGTATCATCATCCGTACCACATCAGCCGCTCCCTCTGCCAGCTGCTTCTCCTTCCCTTCAGGGATCTTGTTTGGTAGCCCCTTATGCATAAAGAGGTTTGGGGCCATGACTGTGGAAACATTCCAGAGGTTCATTTTGTTGTTGTTCTCCCTGGCAACCACTTTGCTGAGAAACTCAAGTAGAGCCTGAAGAGAGGGAAAGAGACTTAAGACTGTGGCAATTGCTGGAGAGATCACTTAATTAGCTTTTTCTTCTTGTTATCCATGAGCAAATTCTCTTTCCCCAGTCATGAAGTTCAGTGACCAGTTTCTAATACTAAAACGGCAACAAGCAACTATACTAAGCATACTAGTTTGTCCAGCACTTAGAGATCAGGAGAGACAGTCAGTGTGGGAAGCAGATGGGCTCTTACTCCTTGGCAGGTAGCAATTTACAAAGTCGAGTTGTAAAATTTGCAGAATCTAAAGATAAACCCCTCCTTCTCTTAGTATCCCTTCAAAGCCATTCCCAGATGTGGAAAAATAAACCCTTTTGGATTATTTCTTTCACCTCATGCCTCACCAGAGCCATGACAGATCATCTTTGGCTCGATTATGTATTCCAGAATCCTAAAGTCTTCAGGGTGCTAAGTCAGCCTTGCCTTTAGTACCTGGAAGCTGAACTATGCAAGAGAAAAAAAAAAAGCAGTAGCAACCACCATAGCTCTTATAAAGCACAGAAAGCCAGAGGTGGTGCTTATTTAAAAGTCATGCAGATGTGGCACTTGGAGGTATGGTTTAGTGATGGCCTTGGCACTCCTGGGTTAATGGTTGGACTCAATGATTTTAAGGGTTTTTTCCAATCTAAATGATTCTATGTTTTTTCCAGTTAAAACCAGAACAAGCACTTTTACCTTTAGAGTGTTTCTGTTGGGCTCTGGCAGAATCAGGATCAGGAGGTTCAGCGCTTGCAACCTTTGCTTCAGGTCTGGAATACCTAGATAGGGAGAGCAACAACAGGACAGAGGATTCAGGCTTCTGACACTGTTCTTCTTGAGCAGGGAATCCCCCAAAGAATAAGGCAATTACTTATTGCAGCGTTGTCTAGGATTTGAGAACTTGCTTTATAGAAGTAAATCAAGCTCATACTGTCCTTATGAAGGGAATTACCCATGTTTTAGAAGACTGGCTCATTTCCTTCAGAGTACACAGTCTACCAGCAACTCTGATTCCCTTGAAGGGCACCAAATGACCCCATTATTCCCCGTTTCTTGAACAAAGAAGTTGTGCACTGAAAAAGTTAGCTTAACCCATCCAAACCACTCACTGAGGCACAAACCTCAAACTGAGGTGCTTGCAGAACATTGCGTTACCTGCAGTCAAGCCAAGATTGTACACCCTGGCCAGTGGCCACAGCTGAGTTTTCATGTCCTAATTTTTTCCATGACCTAATACAGCATGGCAGCAATGCTGTAGCCTCAAATGACACAACATTATGTAGATTTCAGGATAGTGTACAAAGACATATTCAAGCAAGCACCAGCAACTATGACTCTCAGTCATGCACTGTATTCCCATTGGATCCGCAGGCTCCCAACACACCTGACAAGAGAGTTCAAGGCCATAGGAGCTTTGCAAGAAGAGCACATACCAAAAAACTGCTGCCAAGCAGGCAGAGCAGGGACTCACTTTGCACAGCAGTAAAAGCAGGGAGGTACTCTGCTGTTAGCAGCGGGGCTGGCAGTTCCCGTATGAACCTCTTCAGCAGCCCGGACACATCATTCTGATGCACTTCATCCCAGCGGAAAAGGCCAGTGTAGAACTCCCTTTCTAGCTTCTGTTCCAGACTCTATTAAAAAGATGGCATTTATTACAAGCAGGTATAAGGGAAAATTCTGTAGCTGAGCACTAGGAGGGCAATCTGTCAAGTCAAAACAGTGCAGAGGCCCTCACAGTATGCACTCCCAGATTTCCCAGGGTATTTCCAGTTGTAATTGGAAGGGGGATGAGACAGGTTATTAATAAATATTAATATTTATTATTTTGGGTTATTTAGATACTCGCTTCAGCAAATGCTCCCTGATCACCTCTGACATTTTTAAACACTGCTAAAGAGCTCATACCTTGATCCTGGTCTGAGACCCAGAAACTCTCAGAATGCCCTCTGTTTCAAGTCCTCTCTTCTCCAAGCAGGACAACAGCTATTAAAAACGGGGGAAATGAGAAAGCTATTAGGCACAGACGATGAGGAGTCAGCCCTTCCTTTTCACAGGATGACTCTGGGGATCAGAGGTGTGATTGAAAGCAGAAGAGAACTTACTGCCTGGAGTAGCAGAGGAACCTTGGTGTTGGGGAGCAGTTTTTGGTCATTTTCCAACAAGGTGCTGAGTGGAACTCCGAAAAGCCTTTTCTCTACAACAGAAACAACAGTTCGTAAGGTCTGTATCACCTCTAATACAGGGCTAAGGGGTATATCCCCCACTGCAGACTAAGATGGCACTTTTGCAAGCATAGATACTGGAAAAAGAGAGGAACAGTTAAACAAGACAAATGCATTTAATAGCCAGATATAAATGTGGTACTAGGTCTTGATGTCATGATCCAGTGACTTCCAGGACCAAGGAAAAGACACCTGTCACAAGGTTGCTTATCAAAGACTCTCTCTGTCCTAACATTTGGGACACAAATCTATGAGATGAGTGTAAAAAAAAAGGCACCAAAAAAGAAAAAAAACATAACAAAACACCCCAACTAACCTGTTGTTTTCAGTTTTGCTGCTTTGTTTCTCTTCAGCTCAAAGCCCAGGATATCACAGAGAGCTGTCAGTTCAATGAGGGCCAGTGTGGGGATCTTCTTCATGTCCTGAGCAGACAGATCTCCAATCCTGGTCACTCCTAGTCTGCCCTTGAGGATCTTAAATTTCTAAAGGAAACCACACACACCCAAAAGCTTCAGTTCAAGTTGTCACTTTTTCCACTAGTAAACAACTTTTGCTGTATTCTTACGACTCTTTATCATAACCAGCCACCTGTTCATTCTGCTGTGTTCAAGACCAGACACATGCCCAAAACTGCTCCTACTCAACCACTAGTTGAATAAATATCTTCCCTTTTCAGTATTGCTCTTCGATCATATTGGACATTCCAATTTATCTAAGTTAAAGCCTGATACCCACCCTGATCTACTTGGATTTTGGAAGCAGTCCAGTTCATCTGCAAAGAAAACTGTTAGGATGATGAATAAGTCCAGTTACTCTCCCCTTGTCAGAGGAAACAACACAGATCTGTGTCAAAACAGATAGTTTCAGATATAAGTCTTACTTCTTTTGACCCTCCACTATACAGTGTCTATCCTTGCCCAACACTGCAAGGATAAAAGCACTATGTACCCAAAAATACCTAATACAGACCCATTGCAACACTATCCACAGAGGATGTTTCCAAGAGCTGATCATACAACCGAACTGAGTGTCTTGACAAGAACAGATTAATAAATTCTAACAGAAGAAATTCCTTCAGTGCTTACAGTTAGAGCATTTCCATCCTTTAACTTCCTAGATTCAGACAGGAAGGATCCCTTGAGGAGGACAGCTGCTTGCTCTGAGTAGGCAACATCCATGTTGAACGTTTCCTCTTTTCCAGGGTTTCGAACTGTGCGGGAGTAACCCTGGGTTTCTGATACAGAGGAGAAATTGTCTCGAATTTCTGAAAGCCAGGAGGGTGAAGCTTAGAAAACAAGAGTACTAGAAAAGATTTGGTACCATTGTTTTTACAAAATCCTAAATTAACATACAAACACAGAGTTCTAATAGCACAGCCCTGACACTGATCAATAGATGAGAATAGTTTGAAGTCATAACATTACAGCTACAATCATCAGACCACTGGTAAGACAAGTATGGCCTTAAATTACAGGACACACCTATGGCTAACTTCTCCTTGCACAATTGCATATAGTATTTATAGGATTTCACCACATGATCTTTACTAGACTGATTCTACTTTCATTTTTCAGTTGCTTTCTTGCAGAGTTACCGTTATCAGTTTGAGCAGCAAACTATATAAACGATATATAAACTATAACAACAACTATATAAGTGTATCTATCTATCTTTCCTTCCAGTTTCAGCCCTACTTCAGATCCTACTCCTCATTCAGTCCAACTCTACATTTAAAAACTCTCCTTACTTCTCTGTGCATTTGTAGTCTGTAGATTCTGCCACAACAGATCTGGGTTGGACTCCTCTTTCTCTGCTGCTGTCTCCTGAAAAATAAGGAAAATGTTGTTTTGACTAGAGTGAAAAGAGGAGCAGAACTGCAGGAAAACAGCTGAAAAGCCAATTGTTATGTATTCTCTGGCAAAAAACCACAAAAACAGGCATCAAACAAAAAAACCCCAAAACCCTCCAAAAAAGGCAGCTCTACTCTTCCTCCAGGATTTTTCAGCTGCACAAGGTCAGCTTATCAGAACTGAACTTAAGAAGTTCTTTTGTTTTGGTTAATAATGATGATTTAACATGTCACTGGAATAAAGAAGACACAAGAGGGCTCCAAATGATGCCAGTGCTCCATGAGGCTGTCATGCTGTAGACACCATATAGAGGCAGGATACAGAATTGTTCCAGCAGCCTCTAAGTAGTTTATGAATCTTCAGGTTTTGCAATAACTTATCAGCACTGCAACCAGGATGTAGAATTTCTCCAATCTCAGCTCCATTTCAGCTCAGGGGATGAAATCATCTCTTTGGACATGACAGCAGCCCTAGACCCAGAAAGGCAAGTCAGCCACCAGAAGGCAACAAGGTCTTTCAAGAGATCCCACTAAATCAACAAACCTCCGAGCTGGCCACTCCGAAAATGTCCCGGACATCACGCACAGAGTGCTTGTTCTTTCTCCGGCGGGAGCGGGAGTAGGTGTCCAGCCGGCGCTGCACAGCGGCCGCTTGGGTCTGGGTCAGGGTGGAGAGCAGCACGAGGTTGTCACTGTCCGAGCCACGGTCTCCGAGGAGCTCGGACAGACCCGCGTCCTGGAGCCACTCAGCTTCAGCTTCTCCCTCTGCCAGGCAAGGGATGAGAAAGCAAAGTGAGCAGATAAAAGAAATTTGGGTGCTTGCAATGCTTCAGAGGCAGAAAACCTGAAGTTTGAGCCATCCCCTTTCTGAGGCGGCAAAGGGACATCAGTGGAAGTTAAGGTTAGGTTCCTAACACGTCCTGGTTAGGAAGCCACAGCTGTTCTCAAATTCTTAGCCCTATTCCCTGGTACCCAGCTGCTTGTGCAAAGGGGAGCTCTGACAGCTGGCAATGGAACACAGTCCCCCCCCAGAGGGAACAGCAGTGTCTCCCTGAAGCACACGTGATCCTTTGACAGCTTTGAGAATGGACAAAAGGTCTGTGAGAAGCCACAACACTGCATATTCGGCTTTTGTACTTTTCCAAATTACTTGGTTATTTATTTTAATTTTTATTTATCTATGCATATGCCTGTATATCAGCTTCTTTTTTCTTTTAATATCCGGACCCTGATCTGGTAGATTCAAATGCATTTTATTTAATATACCCGCAGAACTATTTGTTTGCACCATCCCTACTCTTTACCTTTTTAAGTGAATTGGTATCCATACACTCAACAAAAGCAAAAACGTCATTCTTACTCTGTGTATTCCCTTTATGTCTGGGCCTATTCAAAACATCACTAAAATTAAAGACCATTTCAGATTCAGAAGGAAGTGTGAGAAGCCTGGAGACAGTACAGCAGCATCACTCAAAAAATCTCAAGTTCACTTCATTCCTTAATAAAGTTGCACTTCAAACACAGAAGACAATTTTTTTCTTATGAGTTGCACTCATAAGGAAGTGCAAGTGAGAAAGTGCCCTGAGCAAGGCAGCTACTTGAAATCCAAAGATAAAAGAAACAATTTAGCAGGCATTTTCAACTTTAACACAGCAAACACCACAAAGCCTTTTATCTTTTCTGCTCTTTGCACCACATGGATTCACTGCAGGCAGCTCCAGTACAGCTCTACCAAAGGTTATATTGGGAAAAGAAAAATCAAAACTGAACTGACACAGAACAGTCCATTCCCAGTCTTTCTATCAAAAGAAACTTCTAAGCAAACTTCTATCTCCTCAGCTATCACAGCTGCTCAGGCCAAGTTTTATTATTCCTGCATCAATAATAAAGCAGCCAAGCAGCTCTTCCTGAGAGATTAAATAACGTCATTTTTCTGGAGAAACCTCTGTGTTCGTGCAGCTTGCAAACATGTTGTGACAATTAAAACTCTTCTCAGCCTTCAGAGCATACTATTTGTGTTTTTAGGTGCTGTAACGAAACAGAACATTTCTCTTCATCACACCACAACAGAGCTGGACTTGAAGTCAAGTAATTCCCTTAATGAATCTACTGGCAAACTATCTGGTTTTCCTACATGGTCTTGAGTTTTGGTCTTTTCCCGTGTCTGGTTCTACAGTATCTAACAGTTAAGAGTATCCCCCCAGTAGTGCTCATTTGGGCACAGCCACTCGTGGTCCCACTCACAACTCCTCACTGTACATTTGTCCTACATCCATGGTTTCACAGTAGAACAAAACACAAAAAGCCTCTGGTTTATTTTGCCTTTGGGAACCAGAGGAAGTGAAATGTATTGCTTGCAAATTTTGAAAATAGCCATTTCAGTCATAACAGGAAACAAATCTAGTACACAACACTAAACAGCAGCCCCTAAATCGAACATCCATGTGAGCCTACTGCCCCTTCTGATGCCAAAGCACCAGATTGTAATTCCTCTGTTTAATATTTTGGCCCAGTTATGTTTGCCAGTAGCACAAAAGGAAACCAGCAAAATAGGTTATTTATGGGGAAAAGGTTAAAAATGGGAGAGAAACAGGTCAGAACAGAGAGATCCACAGAAGCTGAGCTGCAGGCTTAAACCTGGAGAGCTGCTAAGACTTGTCTTGTGAGCAAGCAGCACTTCAGTGGATAACAATTAGGAATGATTTCGCAAAAACTAAAGAACACCACTTCTAAAGACTTACTTGAAACATAAGCTGGCCACAAAGAGCATTTGTAATATAGCATTCAGTTTCCAAGTATTTAAAGGACAGCTATGGCATCCTACAATTTCAGACTGAACATTAAGCACAGCTTCTTATTTAGTTTTTGAAGGTGGAGAAAGATCACTCTGCAGACAGTTCTCAGCCATGGTTACATGTTGGAAGTGAACAGGTATTTTAGTGGCAGAGACCCTGCTGTGCTGTCAGGTCCTGGGGAGACCTCGACAAACAGCAACAAGCAAGGAAAGGACAATGCTGTTTGTATTCCAGGAAAAAGCTACTTTCTGCTCCCATCAACCATAAGCGAGGTCACAAGACCATCAGCACCTTTCAGCTGTCCCAATTCTGCACAGTTACACTCTGACCTCCCAGGTCAGGAGCAGCTTCCCACAACACCTCCCCTCACACAGGGCTTGCACAGGAGCCCAGTTCTCCAACTAGGTCAGCTTTTTTGCAATGCCTTATCTCCACACAGCCTCCTCACTGTCCTTTGTGCAGTGATTGTGATCAGCCATCTCTCCATGCTGTCTCCAGATGGAGCTGTTTGCCACTGTCCAAGTACAACTTCCTGGAATTTATGCAAAGAGCAATGGTGCCTCTGGCTCTGAGGAGCCTCAAAGCTTCCATGTTCCAACCAGAAGCTGCAGAGGTGTGAAAGCCAACAGGCACCAGTCAAATCCTGCCTCCACACCATCCAAAGTTTCCCCTCATCACCAGTGCTCCCAGCACAACCCTTATTTGCCTAAGCTCCTTTGGAGAAGGTACCAGGAGCCCAAGTGTGCTGCACCACCTTCCCCAGCCCACCAGGAAGGCTTTGCTACTCAGAGCATTATTTCAAGTCTGTCTGGTTTCAATGGCCAATTAAGCAGTCAGCTCCTGCCTGACAGATTAACACACAGCATTAAAAGACATTTCCTGCATACACATGGTAATTAAATTGCCTCCAGCATATCAGCCTTTTGGATATCCCAGACAGTCTTTCATCTCATGGCATGGTCTCTTTTCCAGAATCTCCTTCCTGATGCACTCGTTTTCTTGGTTACTCTGCATCTCTTCCAGTTCTAAAAAGCAAACTTACATCCTTTATGTAGGGACACAATCAGCAGACCTTAATGTTTATCATGTCTTGCCTGCTACAGCAAACACAGATGGTGATCTTCACATCCTTCTCTCCAGAGCCCCCCTATGAACCCAGGAGAGCTATTGACCCTATTTTTCAAAATGGACCCAGGAAAGGTATGATCCCAAACTGTGGGATCACTGGGTATTTGTCACTACTTATCATCCCTCCGAACACGCCAGGATGTTGTACCTCGCATGTCAAAAGGAAATGCTCATCAGGAAAAGGTTCCTGCTCACCAGTGATAGGACAAGGAGTAAACTGAGGTTCAAATTGAAGGAGGGGAAATTTAGATTAGATATTCAGATGAAATTCTTCCCTGTGAGGGTGGTGAGGCCCTGGCAAAGGTTATCCAGAGAAGCTGTGGTTGCCCCATCCCTGGAAGTGTCCAAGGCCAGGTTGGATGTGGGAGGTGTCCCTGCCCATGGCAGGGGGTGGAATAACTTGAGCTTTAGTGTGGCAGTGAGCGTCACAGGGAGGGTGCCAAAAGGCATCCTGGGAAATGTAGTTCCTGGTACTCTGTTGCACATGCCCCGTAGAATACTTATATGTAGTTAAACATCGTTTGTTACTTTTTGAACCTCATTATAAGATATTGATGTTCTAAATAAAGTTGATTCAGACGCCTGCCACCCCAGGCATCAAGGTCCGTGCCCACAGTGCCATCACTTTAGTATCTCTTTCAATGCAAAAAATTCTATGATTCTAGAAGAGGCAACTGTATTCCAAAAATTTTAGAATACGATTGGTTTCAGTTATTCCAAAACACTGCATATAGTTACTTCAGGTTCCACTTATTCCAAAACACTGGATAGTGCTACAGAAAGCCCATTAAAAACACCCTATGCACATGAAACAGTTTTCCAAAGAAAGAAAGAAAGAAAGAAAAAGAAAAAAAAGAGATATGCTGGAAAAACCTTGTGTGGAAGGACTCAAGGCTTTCTGGATGTTTACTGTGTTTTCTTGAACAGTGAATTAGAGAGGGAACAGTCTGCCTTCCGCAGAAGCAGCTCCCATAAAAGCCACTATGATGAATCTCAGAACCACGTACACAAACAAGCCTTCCAAAACACAGTCAGCTTTCACAGGGTGTCTA
This sequence comes from Manacus candei, assembly GCF_025592945.1. Lineage (NCBI taxonomy): Eukaryota > Metazoa > Chordata > Aves > Passeriformes > Pipridae > Manacus > Manacus candei. The sequence goes on along the minus strand of NW_026138105.1, from coordinate 15,917,087 downwards.
ACATGCAGCCACCTGCAGTGGGAGTGAGATCCCCTCCACTTAGTGGGGCTGTTTGAAAAAAATCTGGAGCCTTGAACATGCTCCTGTGACTAACCTTTAGAGTCAGCTTTGCTTCAGAAGCCAAAACCAGGCCAGGCCAGCACTTCCCTTCTGTAGGGCATTACCCACCACCCAATTAAAATAATATGTCTATCTCTGATTGACTGATAATATTCTAACCATACTCCCACATGCTTCTAAATCGTTCAGGTGCGTAAGCAAATTTCCTGTTTCAGATGTTCACATTCCTCTCCTCACTCCCAACATTTTTGGCAACCTACCCTCTTGTGTTTTGAGATCTGCAAGGCTGCATTCCTCTTGCTCGGCTTCAGCGCTCTGTTTAATGTTCTCTACTTCTAGCCAAAAACTGTCCATTGACAAGTTGTCCAAAGCCTCTACCCTGGAATTCGTGCCCTCTGACACCAGGGATGCCAAAGGACTCTTCGGAGGAAGCTGGCTCATTTTGCAAGGACAATTTCTGGTGCTGAGAGAGGAAGAGATAAGGAGAGAGAGATTAAGCTACACATATTCACACAGAGCATTCACAGTACAGTCTTCACTGATTAACGGCTGCAGTAAAGTCAAACAGAGGTAAGCGCTGAACTTGCTGTGGTTAGTGTTTAGCAACACAGACAAGGTCGGGACTAAATCCCCTAGAGAAGGGGGAAAACTGCTGTCCAAACCTGTGAGAGGACAAAGTATCAACACAGTTTTTCCAATGCTGCCCCTCCAGTGACCTCCAACACACCACCTACCACCACACTCTTGCTTCCAAGACTCCTCTGCAAGCTTGCACAGATACCCTCTACATTCACAGCCAACCAGGATGTTCTCCAAGCTTGGTGTATATGTGCTCCAAGGACCTGGAGCCTGGAAGCTCCCAGCCACAGCAGCCCAAACCCAGCAGGTCTGTGCTCCATATGCAAAAACAGCACAGCTCCGTCTCTTGCACTTCAGCTCATGCAACAAAAAACTCAGATGGCTGAGGCCCCCTTTTCCTGCTCAGACCAGACTTTTCAGCTGTGAAACAGCACAAGTGTCCTGGGGAACCCAAGCATATGGAATTTTCTTACCACCCTGTTGATTCATTCATGGGCAGCCAAAGTCCCAGACTGGCCTCGTTCAGCTTTCAACCTCTGTGCAGAAAGCTGTGATGTTCTCATCACCTCATGAAATAGTGCCTCTCCTAAAATGAATTATAATTTTCTTTAAAGGGTTACAAGCCATTTAAACCCTGTTACACATCTTTTTCAAAGACTTAAACAAATAGGGATAAGTGGAACATACTTATGAGAACACCTCAATAGTTCCAATTATGAATACAAAATTAAAGAGGCGGCACACTACACTAACTGTGGGTGGTTTGAGAAACACCTGGGAACAGCCACCACCACCAAATGTAGGCCAGAATTCCTTTCTAGTTTCATGAAAAATAAAAATATAAAAAATAAAAAGGCAGATTGAGTCTTATGCCTTGAAAACCATGACAACAAAACACACATGAAAAGCAGTTTAGATTCCTAACTCCTGGACTCTGAAAGTTATAGATGGCAAAATATCTGGAAAGTTTTAGCCCCTTTCATTCCAGAAAGCCATTACTAGCAATTCTGGCACCAACTTGCTTCTGTTAGAAGAAGCATTTCAAGTCATAAAGGGCTAATTTAGAGACACATGTTATAGGACATTCTTAACTTGTATTTATGCATATGCATCCACATCATGCTCACACCTTATTCTAACATGCACATCGGCAGACCTTCTCTTCCAAAGGTCAGAACCAAAGCAATAACCACCACTCCAGGAACATCTGGAGCCAACCAGAGTGTTGACAACAAGAATAAAAGGGATTTTTTTGTTTTATAGGAACACAAAAGTAAAAGACTGAATTGAATCATTCTGCTATCCAGCCCTGGCAAGGGCAGAGGTGATCTGCTTGTTTAATACCCATCTGCTCTATCCTATTCCTGGATATCCAAATAACAGGTCTCCACTTGAGATGCCGATTTATAGCCTGGTAGAACACTTAAAAAGTAAATCTTAGATTGACTATTTATTTACCTTCACAATCCATGTCCATCTCTCTCAGTTCCACTGCAGCAACCACTCCAAATAATTATTTCCCCTTTGGACTTTTTACTTATATCTTTACCCATTAGGAATTAAAAATTTGGATCACACCCCTCATTAACTCTTCATCTTTAGTACTCCTCTCCATTTTCTCACATTTTCTGACAACCTACTCATAAGATTAAACAAAGCCACCTTGCCAGCATCAAAAAGTGTTTAATACCTTGCCATATCTCACTAGGATTCTATTTTGCAACAGTCAGTAGACATCAACACTAACACAAAAATAATTGGAAGGAGGCATCTATATTGGAAGGAGGAATTTATATTATCTTGAGGGAGTTGGTTTTGGCCATATTAGTGTCAGAAACACTGGCATAGGAACTTGCACTGAAGAGCAGTCTCTCAACACAGAACACTAAGGACCATCTTACAAGCTCTCCTAATTACACTACTACATGCTTTCAGCAGGCACAAAACTACTCTTCTTGCCCTAAGTTACTGCCCTATACTCCTGTAGAATTTAGTTTATACAGATCAAAGCTGCTCTGAAATGTATCTTTCTTTTGTGTTAAGCTTGGTTTAGAGCTGACTCATCCAACACCCCTAAAATCTCCATAGATTCACACCAAAACAGAATTTAGGTTTGCAGCTCCAGCAGAACCTTCCCTAGACCTGAGCAGCAGCTTGCACCCAGCAGATGTGCTCTGTGGCAAGCCTGTGTCACACATGGCTGTGACAATCCCTTCCCCATGCCTGCTGGAAAAAACAACACAATTTTAAGCCAACATAAATACAGTCTCCAGCTCTTTCCAAAGAGTGGCTCTTGACTTAAATCTTCTGCATGACTTACATAGATACCAGACCCTGAATGTGAGTTTCAGTCCAGGAGATGTTACTACAAGTGCAGCATTATTTATCTAAGGCATTAGGGCATATTTCTGGTGCACACCTGAGAAGGGTCACAGCATCCTTTCAGCCCAGGTTTCAGGTTACAGCCTTGCCAGCAGCTATTTTTGATCTACCTTCAGTCCACACCAAGACTCTTGCACAGAGTACTGGTGTAAGGATATAGTTTTGCCACACAACAGCAAACTGCTGTCCCCATCCCACTCTGACTGTGTCTCCACACCACCCACAGTTATTTTGCTTCCTTCTACAGCTGGAAATACAGATATTCTACTACTGATTGCACCAAAATGCCCCCTGACCAGTCACACTATAAAACTACTCTAGAAAAGCCATCTCTGAACTACTTTTGTGTCAAGCAACTTAAAAGGCATCCTGACTTTTTTTCTCAACAGGCCCACGTCCTCATGCACTAAACTTGATTTCACTGAGGTGTAGGATGTTATTGTTACACAGCAGCTCTACAAAGCAGCAGCAGGTTGCAAAGCCCAGTTCTAGAAGTGCTAAACTACAGCTGTTGCTCCTGTCTCAAAGGACAACACCAAAGTCAAGCGTTTACATTTAGAAAATGTTTTATTTTCTGGTCTAAGTATCTTTTTTTTCCTTGAACTCAATGCACAGTGCTTTGCAAATACAGCTACCCAGGTGGAAGGTTAATTTTAGATTCAGTGCACCTGAAAGATTGTTCTTCCTCATTGCATTCCCGAGTCAACTGGAGGGCAACTTGTGGCGTACAAACATAGCAACAGTTTAGATTGAAGGCAGAGATTGTTGGCTTAAAATGTTAATCACTTGGTTGCAACTGGGCAAAGAGGAGGTAGAATAATCAAATTCACACTGTTGCACTGTCAATGTAACTAAAAGCATCAGATTATGAAGCTGTAAAAATTAATCCAACAAAAAGCAAACTGGCAGAAAGATCTAGTTAAGGACAACCATAAAGAAAGGATTCTGTGGGAAAGACTGACCATCCTAATGCAGCCTTCTCCTCTTGTTTAAGAGCACAGACAATTTCAGTGGGGCTTAGGATTTGCCTAACACCTACAGTCTAACTCTGACTTCAGTGTTAATGACACAGTTACGAGTAATTAGACTGGTATGGACTTTACAGAGTTCATTTTCTTATTGTTTTCCTCTCTCCATCCCCTCCATATGGATCCCTGGGAGCTCCCCATGTCTGCACAGTGCTGAGTCCAAGTGATGGTGCCTCACTGATCCTGGGCTGGGAAACGCAGTCTCAGTAGTTCTTGATCTGTTCCTAGATACTGTCAACACACTGCAAATGTATCGCAAACACTCATTCACCCTCTTGAATATCAAAATAAAATAAACACTGTTGCTATGCATTTGTTCATTCCAGGCTTGAATCATTCCTGTCAGAGAGCTGCTCAAAGGACCTGGAGCTGCCTAGACTACTTCTCTGCTTGCTCAACATCCCTCCCTCACTGAAATCTCTCCAGCAGATGAATAAATAAGGAGGTTCCTTCTCAAGCATTTCAAGTAGAACAGGAGGCAACAAGTGTAAGCCAAGAAAATGGAATTCCTTTAATACTGATTCCAGAAAAACTAAGATGAGAAAAAGGCAACAAGAGCAGAAGTATTAAGTCAGACAAGGCAGTCCTGCCACACAAGGAGCATCTGGTCTTTAAAAACATTTCCAAAGATTTGGAGCAAGCACAAAGGCACACAAGAAACAAAGAAACAGACTGAGAGTCTGAAATAACCTCAACAGCAAGTTGAGAGCAGTACACCAAGTCACAGCATCATTTATAATGATTCAGACCCTGAGCATAAAACACAAGTGTCTTGAAAGGAAAAAAAAAAAACCGAGAGATTAGTCTATCAACTGGTTGCGGTATTTTGACAGATGAAGACACTAAGTAAGAACAAAACTACATTAGTGTCACAACACATATTTTACCTGCTTTAAGTTTGATTCAAGGTCAAAACCAACTGATGAGTACAAAAGCACAAGACTAAAAGAAATGACAAAGAAGTCCAGACAGAAAAAAGTCCCTCTTCACACTGCTTCCAGGTTCTTCCCCTAAGCAAGCAGTTTAAACCCAAATGATGAACTGTGAAGTAAATTCTGAAGAGAATGAATCACATGAAGATGAGCCTATCACAGTTCCTAACATGATAGACTTTGTTTAAAATCGTGTGGCAGACGAAGGTGTCCAGAAACAACAGACAAGAGACTTTGGAAAACTGGAGAAAATCCTGAAGCAGTAAGTCACATATATATCTCTATTTTACATAGATATAGCTATAGATATTTTTCTTATTGGAGTTTAAACATTAGTCTCTCAAAGTTATCAATGCTAATGTAAGAACAAGTCCCTGTATGGAAGAATTCAATCTACTCATTATCAAAATCTTACACGAAATATGCATCAGCTACTTCATTCAGACACACAGAATTACACAAAACTCTATTCCCAACACAAATAGCAAATTTATCTAGGAGATGCCTCATGGACAAAAACTCCACAACTTTTATACAAAAGGCCTAAACCAAATGGAAGCTCTACCACAAATATTTAATGCCTGGATCGGTTACCCCCAGATTTTGTACAGTAACATCACAGACTACCAATTCCTTCCTTCTCCCCGTAACAAGAAGGAGGAAAGAACTACTGCAGTTTACTCTGAAGAGAAAATGAAAAGCACATGCTGTTCAGATTCCTTGGACCAGACCACAAAAGCAAAGAGACTAATTATCAAATTACTGTGGCAGCAACAAACAGTAACGTACCAAATAGACTGTTACCATGCTTTACTTTCTCTGACTTAACTCAACCAAAGCAGTCAAAGAACCAGAATTAAAGTAACCTTAGTAGCAGTCTGCCACTGCTGACATGTCTCCATAACTGACCACAGATTTGCTCACATAGTAGTTTCACTGAGAACATCCCCTATGAGAAGCCACAGTTCTTTAGCTCAGACTATTTTATCCAGCACTGCTGCTAACCACCACTTATGTTCCTATTAAGGTCTTTTATCAAGGACTTTTCACATGTGGGACAGCACAGTTGAAGGTCTCTATAGCACCAGCAAGAATAGCTAAGATGTCACTACCACGATTTGTTAATAAGATTAGAGCTTGTTTTCAGTAACACAGCAATCAGCTCATCAAGATCTATTATGCAAGCAGCTCAGGGAGCAGCGTCATTTCAGGTTGTTTTGAAGAAGCCTGTTCTGCAAGTGATAAAGAGGATGCACCAGATCGTGCTGAGAGTGTGGGGTAATCCCTACTAGTTCCAGCTTTCCCCCAGACACCTGAGAAGGCACAACCTCCTGTCCTGGCATCCCCAGTGACACGAGAAAGAAGGAATAGAGGTCCTTTGCTCTGTGGCTTTGTGGAGGGAAAGATGTGAATTCTGATGCTTGTATGTATCACACTGCTACTCCTGAGCACCTCCAACATTTTCTGTGCTGGACAGGAACTCTAGATGGTGGTGGAACACCAGCATAGGTTGTCCAGTGAAGCTGTGGATGCCCCATTTCTTGAAGTGTTCAAGGTCAGGTTGGATAGGGCCCTGAGCAACATGACCTGATCATGGGCATTCATGCCCATGGATCGGGTTGGAACTAGGTGGGCGTTAAGGTCCCTTCCAACCCAAACCATCCTGTGATTCTATGATTCTGTGTTACCTCTATCACAGCATTGGGACTTTTAACTAAAGCACAGGTTATAACTTACCAATAAGGGTCTCTGTTAAAGTATTTAGGGGTAAAGAAACTCCATCTCAACTTCTTTGTCTCAGGCCTTCATCCGGAATAGTTAGGGGCAAAATGAGCAAGCTAAGGAATAAGGAAAGTTGCCTGTAATTACAGATCTGCCTGGAGGTATCTCAGACCGAAACTCAGAGCAGAACAAACACAGGATCGATAAGCCCCTGCAGATACAGTCAAATTAAAATTATTCAAAGCCATTTTTAGTTTAGACTATCAGCTGGGTGTCTGTCCCATCACACTAGCATTTGTTTTGGCCTCAGAAGACCAAAGCTATGCTCCCTGTACATGGTTTCATGTTTGACTGTAAGGTCACTACAGATGAGCCCATTGTTCACTTTTCCCCCTTAGCAGGGTAAGCCACACAGGAAAGGGCTTTCATCCACACAGAAATCCAGCTGAAAGGAAGGGGTACCTGGCCAGAACAAAGCTTTAGTAGTACTGGGATCTTTAATGTGATTGGAAATTGATAAGGCTGATCTACAGGATGATTAGATGACAATCAATTAAAAGGTAGCATTCCCATCTCCACTGAATCCATAGTCACCTAAACACACAAGCTGCTTTATCTATCCCTTAGTCACAAGGACCTGGTCTGACAGTCAAATTCCCCTATCAATATGACACCAGGATCCCAAACCCCACAGTTCAGTAGCACTGGTTACAGATGGGAACCCCCACACACTTGTACCTCTGTACAGAAGCTGCCCTGGGCTTCCTCCAGCTGCCTTGAGGCTGAGCCTGTGCACAGGATTCTCACGAAGGAAGCAGCAAGCACGGACTCTCTGCCCTTTAGTGACTTGTCTGTCACCGCCCCAAGCACACACTGCTAGGGATTTTGCCGAGACCAGAATGAGTCAATACCTCCCAGTTACTGAACACATCCTCAAAACATGCTGCCGTTACATCAAATGAGACAGCTTGACTTTATTTCCATCACTGCTGTGACTTCAGGCAAGATGCTAACCTGTATACATCTGAGACGCCTAGGTTTGGGACAAAGGGGTGAGGGACCACCTGGCTTCAAAAGGAAAGGCAATGTGTTTGAATCCACTATAAAAAGGCTGTGAACTTATTTCTTGTGTGCTCATTCCTTAACACAAAGACTTTTTACAAAAGCAGATTCACGCATACTAAATATTTGGCCTCCAACCTCTTTAATGTTGAACTTTGAGTAAATCAGGATGATAGAGCTCATCCTTATTTTTTCTTGTCGCCCATTCTACCAGTGCTTGGCAGTTACACTGCCATGAAAAGCCCTTGGTAAAAATTTATAACTAATTCTGTAACTAGTAACTGGAGTGCTGCCAGCAAGTGCAGGGCCAGCGACCCCACCCATGAGCCTTCTCAGGTATCACGAGCTTCACAACACCCAGAGTAGGAGCAGGAGGCACAGCTGGCTCAGCAATGGCTTTTTCTCAGTGTTGCTTTGGAGCCAAGACACCACCACTGCTGTGTAAGCCAGTAGGTGTCTCAGTGGAAAACCCAGTGAGCATGTCACAGTCACTGATCAAAAATAAACAGTCATTACAGGCAATTAATTAGAAGGCCAGGATGGCTAGTGTATCATTGCTGTATTGTACAGGCATGTCTTAAGTAAATCCTAGCAGAAAGGCTTAGTTACACATGTACACACAGGACATGTCTCACCTGTGGTGAGTTCCGAGTGAACCGGTGAGAAGTGCCACCTGGTTGGAGTTCAGTGTTTCGGTCGAAGTTAGTGAACATGTTTGAGGTTCCTGCTGTAGGATCTGTTCAGACCTGACCACAGAGATGTTCTAGCACCAGTACAAACACTGGAACTCAACAAACTCGTTTGGCAAAAACATAAGTTGTTAACAAATATTTTAATTTTTACCAAAGAAGCCCTGCCATACTCAAGGTGTTAATCTTGTTCTCTTAAACACTGCGTCAGTCTCCTAAGATTCTTCTTTTTTTTTTTTTTAATCTCAAATTTTGTCTGGGGTCTTTTAAAGATTTCTTGTCTTGCTTTGAACACACAATGTCAAAGCAGATTAGAAAAAATGAGAACTCAGACAGAAACATGAAAACATGAGCTGTGATTAGAAGTAAAAATCAGTACATTCACACAAAACCAACAGATTTCAATTACTACAGCAGGGAAACATTCTAAAACTTGATGCAACTTCTAAGCTCATGCAAATATACATTAAATGAATGTCCAGTAAGCACACCAGCAAGATGGTGTTTGCCAAGCAAAGCAGTTCAAATTTCAGTTCTATCCTCTAATGCTTTGCATGATATTTATAAATAAGCAGTTCTTACCTTTATATAGTTCCACAAATCCCTGAACAGCCCCCAAACCCCAGGAGCTGCCCAGGCAGGTTACCAGTGAACCACAGAACAGGCAGTCGACAGTTTAGTCCCCCAGGTCCCACTTCCCCAGTTTGCTGCACTCAGCCCAATTACAGAATTAGTACAAGAAAAAAGAAAGGTTTTTTTTTTTTAACAAGGTTTCATTTCAGGATCAAGGCACTCAAAACCCCATTTAAAGAGCATATAAAAGCCTCCTCACTGCTCGGAGTTCACCTTGCTTCCACACTCCGTACCTGCTCAGCACCTGGGCACAGCTGCCTGCCCGGGCAGGAGCCAGCACTACCCGGGGCCTGGGAATCCCACTTCTGGCCATCCAAGAGCCGCACGTGCCACGCTTGTCCATGTCCAAGTGGGGAGGAGGGCGGCAGTCAGTCCATCCGTGCTCCTCCGAACACCGCTGGCCACTCGAGGAACGGCTCACCCGCGAGGTGCCGGCTGGGTGGCCGCGAGCATCCTGCATCCACCCGCCTCGGCAGTCCCCGGAGAAGTGACAGTAAATTCACCCGATCCTTCAAGTGCCTGAGGCTGAGCCGCCCACGCCTGGGACAGGGGCTGAAGGAGACAGCCCACAGCCAGCACTCAGTGCCCGGAGTACACAGAAAATAGCGAGCAGCTATTCCCAAGGCTGGGCTGAAGCTAAGGCTTGCTAAACATTAACATAAGCCTCGGCCACGTGAAAAAGTAACTCCCTATCACAGCCCTGGGAAGGAGGAGTCAAAACAGCCTATTTGCTCTTTAAAATTGTACTTCCCTGCAGTGAAAGAACATCAAGAAAAGCATGAAACATCTGTCTGGGGACCTCGGGACAGCAGGAAAAATCTTCAAGTGCTTATTAAAAAAGCAAATTCAGCATTTCTTGCCATAGTTGAGCAGTGAGTAAACCCCAGCTGGATGTAAGACACTGGTGTTGAAAGAGCAAAGCTAACCCGTAACACCCACAGAGGATATTTTGTAAGATCCACATTATTCTTCAAATTCTCATCAACAAGCAAAGCACAAGTGAGTGAAGGGTTAAAGCAATCCGATTCTTTTCAGCCATCCCTGACAGGTTTGTTCTGTCCTTGTTATTCTCTCCATCAAACCTCCTTTCACAGTGTTTCTGCAACTCTCCTTTCTTATAACATTTACTATTCATAATCCCAAAGTTAAGGGGACAAAAAGTGATTTATTTAAGTTTTCTTAACGAAGGTACACAAAGCTTATCCAGCACAAGTAATAATCCCTCTCTGTGCTTCCAATATTCCCAGTAAGGCTGGATCTACAGCTCAGCCTCCTCTGCCTCCAACAGCTTAAAGGGCAGCATCAGCCAATTTAGAGACAATCCCTCATAAAAGGATGCAAAGAGCCCATTTCAGCTTTGTTCCTACTAATATGGCTATTTATCCAGTCACTGCTTTAATCCAGTCTGTTTAAACCCCCTTTGCTGCCAAGGGAATGCTGCCTCACTGCCCAATATCAGACACCAGGGCTGAGGAAGGGAAGTTGTTTGGTCTGGGACACTTACAACTCCCCACAGTATGTGAAAATACTCACGGGAATTTCTACCAACCCTCCTCTCTTTTCCTCCTTACCCACAATTCCTGTGAAACTTTATTCCTCCCCTCAAAATTGAAAACTCAGGTTATCCATACAGCTCCCCCTCCATCAACTCCAAACCAAGATAAACTACAGAATGTCCCAGCTTGTGAAGTTCACAGTTATAACCAAAACACATCCACAGACCACAGGTTTTACAACAGCACAGAATTATACACAGGTAGCATATTATCATAAAATGATTTGGAAGGGACCTTGAAGATCATCTCGTTCCACCCCCTATCATGGGCAGGGACACCTTCCACTAGCCCAGGTTGCTCCGAGCCCCATTCAATCTGGCCTTGAACACTTCCAGGGATGAGGCAGCCACAGCTTCTCTGGGCAACCTGTGCCAGGGCCTCCCCACCCTCACAGCCAAGAATTTTTTCCTAGTATCCAATCAAAAAAGTTTATTCAGCAATGAAGATCTTAGAAACGGGCAGAAAGCGCATCTAAAGAATTCTGATGCTTTTATACAGATACACAGAACAGTTGCTGCAAAGCTACATCAGACAGAAGCACTACCATCACGTGTGACCACGCACACTGCCCAGCATGTGAGACATGGGAGGGCAGAGCAAAAAGGGACAACAAAAGCATCTGTGAGAGGAGATGTGGCTGCTCAAAGCTCTGCTGTTTTTACAAACTTTGGAAAGCATAATTTCTCCCCAGGGACCACCCAGCCTTTCCAAACAGCTCCCCAGCAAATGCACCTTGCCCTGAAACAAGAGGTTAGGTCTCACACCGTTCCTTCTCCTATATACAAAATCACATCTAAGCTTCCAGCACTGCAAGTCAATGTACACCACAGCCCTCAACTACAATTTTTTTTGTCCCTCGGTGATGTTCCTTGTCATTACATTTCTTTTAATAACTTCAGCAGCCAGCTGCTCATCCTTTTTGATGGGTAAATTTGAAGACAGAGGCTCCCAGACACTCATACCAGCTAGCTTCATCCCCACAAGTTTCTCATCACGGCTAGGCTTTGCGAACGAAGATTTGGGTAACAAGTTTCTAATGCAGTAGTAATAACTCAGCCAGGCTTCTTGCACAACTGAGGCAAATTTAAAGTATCCAAAATGAAGACAGAACTCTTTAAGAGTACATTCAGCTTTGATTACTCACATAAAGCAGTACACAAGCATTACTGAAACTTTCAGATCTCTGTGGATAATAACAGCTGTGCTCCCATCTACAACCTCTAATGTCTTCACTCCTGTCTGGCCTTCAGTTATTCATGGTATTTGGGAGGAGCAATCAGTAAGTTTATCTCCTAGATTGTGCTTGTGAGAAAAGAGGTGGAAGAATAGAACATGAGGCCAGCTGAGTCTGCTTTTTCAGAGTGAATCAGTTTAAATATTCCAACTCTGGCTCCAGCATGTTTCATGCTCCAAGACAGTCTTCCTGGCATCATTAGAGATGAGACAAGCTCACTGGGATGAGACTATCTGGATCACAGGAGCTGAATCTTACTCAAATATGGAGACAAAGACATACTGATGCTCTCAGCAGCCAAGAGTTCAAATGAATCACGGGTACAGACCCAGCACTGTTACCGTCACCACTTCAGTGCACGAGTTGTTTCTGAAGGTATCTACACTTCCTGCCAAACTGACATGACTTGGCCTGACTTCTTCAGAAACAAAAGGAGGTGAAAAAAAACATCCAACATGCTTTTGGACAATCAGGAATTTCAGCAGGCTGGAGACCTGTAGACTAGAGGAACCCTCATCCAGCCTACAGGGAATCCCCAGCCTGAACCCCAGCCAGGGAATCCCCTGCCTCTTCATGGTGCTTGACAGAGAGCCCAGCATCAGTGCCTTCAGGTCAGCTTGAACACAATGCCTATTGCATCACAATGTTTTATGACAACATTACATTTTTTCAAGCATCCCCAAAGTAATTTTTTACCCTGAAAAATTAATGCAAGTGACACACTGCAGTGTGGAGTGGAAAAACCAAAATCCATAACACGTAACTTTTTTCCTCCAGCCAGTTTACTTTTAGGGTGTTTGAGATTAGGAAAGGCTGAAAGTAACTTATCCCCCCTCAATCCCACCACATAACAAGAAAATCCTCGCACAGTGTTACCTATCCATCACATGGACCCATCAAGATTAAGAGATTATTACAGTTTCTGGAGCCACTGAGGCGCTGAGATTATCCAAGTCCCAGCTTGTTCCCAGTCTGGCAGGGAGCAGAGCCCAGGCTGTGGCTTGGGGCACAGTGCTAAGCTGCCATCAGGTCTGGGTAAGGCAGCAGCTCCCAGCAGTCAGCCCTACAACAGGTTTGGCTCTGCTATGCCCTAAGGTGGGAGAGCAAACCAGCACCTCTAAGCAAAACAGCTGTCAAGAAACAGCCACAGCAACACTCAGACCCTAAAAAGTGCTTCCACTCATGACACTACTGCACAAGACAAGACCTAATTTGTCATCCTGCTGGAAGAGATACAGACATGCCCATGGGAGCTGGAGTATCAATCCAGTACAAGCAGAGGAATAAAGCATCACCTGCCCAATGGCCCAGCATCACCCCCTCGACCCTTCTTGCTCTATCCACATTTGGGTGGCTCAGCCCCAACAATGAACAGTCAGACCTTGCTTACTGTCAAACCCATCCTGTCTGCAGACACAGCTGTATGTCAGAGCACACAGTCTGCTTCACTGTATCCAAAAGTTGTAACAGAGGATCAGGACTTCAGGCAGCAGACAAACAGCAACAAGTATTTCCTAAAATGAGATTAATAGCCATCTGCATATAAGCAATCTCTCAGTTAAGAATATGGAAAACAACATTGGACAAAGGGCATATCCGGGAGGACACAATGCTGTAGCACAGTGGGATTGGTCAGTTGGCAAAAGATAGAGCCACTTCAGCACATCACCATCAGAAGCAGCAGTTGTAAGCAGAGATCTCCACCAGACAGCACGGTGGAGATCTCCACATGGGCCAGCGGTTGGGTACACAACTGCCTCCAGTCGCCTACCCTGTTCGACAATGTCATGTCTTGGGGGAATGAAGGAGGAGGGGGAAAAAAAAGTCATACACTCTTTAGACACAGATGTATATTCAGATAGGTGAACTGCAAAGATGCTTAAACCTAATTACTACTGTAAATGTAATTTAAATCACCCAAAACATTTCCACTGCTCAAGGAAGAGCTGTAACAATGGGAGGAAGCACTAAGACACAGCAGCTATTCTTAACACTCAAAACCACTTATTCTGATGAATAATCAAGATTTACTTGTTAATTTAAATTTAATGTGCTTCAGCCTCCTGGGCATTTAAGACTGTATAAAATTAGAAGTCTTAGCAGGTTTCAGAGGATGATCTCATTTACCTCCCTGCTCAAACATGTGTTTGACATCACAGGGTGCTGTGCCTTGCAAGAGTTGTATCTTTCCTGCTGAATGCCAAAGGCAGAAAGAAGTGACAGGCACCAGATTAATGACCAGCAAGCTGCTTGTTCACTTCCTTCAAACACCGGGAACTATTATGCCTGCAGGCAGCCAACAGTGCCACACATCACTGCCACAGTGATGGAAGAGAGGCAGGTGGGGAGGAAGGACCAGTGAGTTCCCTCTCAGCTGCAATGAGTAACCAGCACCTCGTGCCAGTAAGAGCACGCACTGGACTGGAGTACACGCTGCAGAGCTCACCCCAACACCACCTCCATGGAGCACTTTGCACCTCCCTAATTCTCATGGAAAAAGTTTCTGCAAAAACTCCAATTCCCACACTCACATCCCAGCTCATTTCACAAGCCTCATTTTGATTTTTGCAAGTTGGATTTTCTGTTTCTTTCTGGGAAATGGATGGGGCAACAGAGCCATGAATAGGAAGAGTGTCATAAATGGACTTTATTACTCTGGTGCCCCAGTTCCCAGCCCAAAGGTGTGATGGATTAAGTTGTCATCTTGTTCATTTCCTGCACCATAATCACAGCAGCAGGATAGGCTCCATGGGCTGAACTCACCATGAGTCAGTCTGTTTTTGGGCATCCCACAGGAGTTACTGCCCAAAGAATGCCAAACATCCACTCCTGAGAGAGGAGATCATGCACATGGCATGGCCCCACAATCAGTGCAGGGCAAATGGTTCAGAGCTACCAAGCTTATGAGACAACTCAACAATACCTACTGATAGCTTGGCTCAGATAAGCTGGAGTTTTAGCAGGGATGGTAAGACAATGGGAGGGGAAAAGTAGAAGTGACCTGATCATAGCTACAGAATTAAGCTATTTATTTAGATTAAAATTAAACACCTAAAGACCAGAGCACAGTCTAAGCATAAACGCAGTTTTCAAAGCAATGTCTCATTTAGGAGAGGTTTTGTTTCCTTAATAGATTTTAGTATCTTATAGTTTTAAAAATCCCCCCATAAGTTTTTGTATTGGGTCAGACTACCTGAAGCTACTCCAGAGATTTGTCTGGAACCCCCTCTGTGTAGTTGAAACTTGTCTTGTTGAATGACTACAATAAAAGCTAAATCCACTAACCTAAATACTCAAAATTCAAGTTTTGGAAAAATATAATTACCAAATAGGTTCCCACACATTGTCCTTACACACATAGACACAGGGCATGTACTTGGGAATGAAATGCCACTGTGCTTATTTGTGGGTAGAAGTTCCATCACCCTCAGAGCATGCAAGAGAAGGATACCCCTCTCTCCAAGAGAGCAGCATTTTTACAGATCCTGATTGCTCAATCAGCTATTTCCAAAATAAAAAGAAGATTTAATACAGTCAAGTAGCAGAAGCTCTCATTTAGCAGCCAGGCAATTGTAAGTGCCAATTATTCCACTTGTAAGCAACAGTTTTGTTTTACTCCAAAGTGCCATCACTTATCCTAACAGGCTTCTGTTTACTTTGTCATCTCTTCTGCAGTGAGAGGTCCACCAGGAGGAATCCAAACTTCTCTGTGTGCAGACAGATTACAAGTGGCCTGTAATTTATATTTATGGGCATTCTCCTCATTTGCCCTTGAGAAGAGAGCGGGGACAGAAACAGAGCTGGGCTGCTGCTTTAAAGGCTCAGAAGTGCAAAAAAAGTCAGCTGTGACTATTTTTGCTATGCTGGCACCCAGCTCTGAAGTCACCACACAGAGCTTTTTTTTGTACTGGTTTCATCTACAAACGATGCAACAGCTGGAACAAAAGTGGTTGAGATGCCGAACCTGATTACACAATACAGCTCATGGCTCTCACAGACCTGTTAGTAGTCAGGAGTCTGTGAATTCATTAGGAGAAGGCTTGTTTTTCCAAAATATTAATGACAAAGTTTAATTACACAAGTCTTCATGAAAACCAGGACTGGAAGACGTCAGGCACAATCTAGCTTGGGGGCCAATGAGGAGATGGAAGGGATTGCTACAGATTTTCCCAAACAGCTCTGTAGTGCAGGATTTACAGGAAGAACATGAGGCAGGTGAGGTTAGTGGTGCAAGATCACCTCAAAGCTCAGTCAGGGATTAGAGTAGTGTCCATAAATCCCTACATACTGTTTAGTCTTTAAAAAAAAAAAATCCACTGCTCTAACTGGGGGGCTAAAGAGAAGGTCAAACACATGCAATCTTGGGTATCAATGCCAAGTGATGTTGCAAGACAGACTTTTACTCTTCAGCTCACACCTGATGTGCAAGGTCAGAGTAGTTCAGGGCTGGTGCAAAGGCCAAAAGAAGACATCACACAGATTATCCAATTAATAAGAACTGTTGAATCCAACAAGTGAAAGAACAGGAATTCAATTCAGACTTGCAGGTGAGCTGAAAACCACAAAGAATTCAAAGTAAACCAAGACATACACACAAACAGATGAACTACAGCAGCTGTGTTTTACCTCACAGCTCTTACAACACAACTGACATTCAGGACTATGTGTTTTAACCAGGCTGGTCTAAGCAGCCAAGCTTTTGTACAATGGCCATTTTCTGACATGGACATCACTTGGCTGTGGCTGCTGACTCAACTCCTGCTCAGGTTTTGGCCCAAAAATGCTGATACAGCTCAGCCTGACCTACTCTGGCAGCAGCACCACTGGACTAAAGCAAAAGCTGCAGATACACAGGAGGGGAGAAGGTGAGATCTGCTTTCCCTGTAGCTGTGCAAAATCAACTGTCGAGCGGTTTCTGATAAGACTGAAACTTTTCAGAATTAACTGAAACAACCCACAGGAATGGTAGAAACCAAACTTTCACAATGCAACCTGTAAGTACATCACCTTACCCAAAAAGCTTTCAAGCTGAACCATCAGCATCTGCACTGTTGAGGCTCCCAGGCTTTCCACTGTGATGCTTGCACCATGATGGAGGAGGAAGGATGAGTGTTCTCACCATCAGCTGGAAAACTGGCTTTCTCATAAGCACGGGAGTTAGGGAGTTTGTGAATTAACCAATTAATTAGAAAATTAACAAGTTCCACTATCCCACTGAGAAGGGACTGAGCCCTTGTTTGAATTTTTTATCTGATGAGCCCACGTAATAAAGTTGGCTTCACAGTGTGCATCCTCCTGGAACTGTGAGAGATCCAAATGAACCAGGACACCTGACTCAATACTACTGTCAGAAAAAGTACTCATATGGGGTTAAATGATATTCATAGATCCCCAGCCAGCAACTAAGAGGCAGCTTCTTGACCTTTACAAAGACTAGATTTTTTTGCCATCTGCTTTGCTAGCTATGAGGTGATGCTAATCCATTACAGAACTGCACAGACCACACAAGCAGAATTCACAGGAATGCCTTAAAGAAGCAATTCCTTGGTCCTACTTATGGATTTGCTCCCCTGGCTCTTTTTTTCTTCCAGCTAACACATTATTGCAGCTGGAAAAAGCCTTGCAAAAAGCCACTCTCCAAAAAGCTTTTTCCACCACAAGGGCTGGTATTTTGTAAAGCCTTGAGTTCTCCCAATGGACCTGGCAGCTCTGTGCTTGTTCCAAACTCTTCCTGGCCTGCAAACATCCGGAAGCCTCACGCCTGTTTCACGCTGGCCAAGGCAGTGTAGGAAGCACAGAGTGAATGAACTCAAACTCTTGGAGGAGGGATATTGTTAGAAGGGCTGCTCCCAGGAGGTGTCCTTCCTCTCCCATTAGTCAAAGGAAATACTGCAGCTAAATACAGCTGTTACCTTTGTCTGCTTTTACCCTTCTTATGCACGAGCTGGAGGGAGGCCAAGATTCTGAAATATTTGACCAAAACAAGGGTATCAGAGATCAGCTGCAGGGATGTATATATTGCAGCCTCATATCCCCCTTCCGCTGGGAGCCACGCAGGGATTTCCTTCCACTGTGCTAGCCCTGCTGTTTTCAAATGGCGACATTGTCCAAGCTTTACCTTGGCTGAGAAAAACAACTTTCATCAGCAAAGCTGTATTTACTTGTTGCCTAAAGAGGATATCCTTCCAGTTCCATTATATATTGCTCACCTGCCATGGACTTTGCAAAAATTCCAGGCTCCTGTTCACTCAAGGGCTTACACACACTCTCAAGGCAAGAGATTCCGCTTTTATTTTGTGTGTTGGAAAATCAGCAATGAGACTCTTCAAAAAGATGAGTACAGAGACAAGGGAGTGAAGAGCCCTCAGGATTTGTGCCATTCCACTGTTTCTTAGTTACAGTGATACATCTCCCACGCTTCTCTAGGTGACCCAGGCAGGAATAACTGAGAAATATAAAATTTGGTCAGCAGCCTCCTGTCACAGCTTCACCCATGCACAGGCTGCCCAGTATGTTACTGTTGAACCACCAGTGTATAATGGTTGAGCAGGCTTGGACCTCCTTGGCAGTGCCTTCCCTGTAGTGTATGTTGTGTTAGTACCTACTTCCACTTCTAACGGAGTCCATCATCTCAGAAGGAACCTTCTCTAAAAGAACAAAACAGGGCAAAGGGATAAGTACATCAGTGCCACAAAAACAACAGCAATTCACACAGCAGAAGCTTTCTTGGGTCTCAGCCAGTCTGTTTGCTGAAACACTGAGGTCTCAACTACATGTTGCATTCAGTCACTTCCTATGCTCAGGCTCCACGATATGATGGGAGTGTGTATGTTCACAAGGACGTCTCACACACCATAAGCCACAACATTCAATTCAAGTAGCCAGAGACACTGCAGGTTAACACAGATAGACAAAACTCCATAATTTAAAAAAACTAAACAACCCTTGAACAACTAGTGAATTAATAATTGGCTTGCCAGACATTATGCAGGAAGATTCAAGGGTCCTGAAACTTCTCCCTCTAAAAATTTAAAAGAATATGAAAAAAAAACCAGAATTACCAGAATATTGTTTATTTTAAAAGGTCCCCAGTGAGGGTTGCCCTATTATTTTTTTGTAGGACAACAGCAAAGTTCTTTTCATACACAGCTAGCGCAGAGGATTTAGTGGGAAAGATCCTTATTTTTACAAGAGACACACATTTTAATAGCTTACCAGCCCAGGCACTAGCAGCCCTGGGGCTGATGGAATAAGCTATGCAGATGGAAACAATTATTTAGGAGGGGAAGGACTCCTGCATGCATGGAGAAACATCTCACTAAAACTGAAGCCTCCCACCAACACATTCCAGACTCTTGGAGTAATCTACTTTGGGGAATATGCTTTAAACTACATCAGCTTTTGTATTTCTTTCTCCAATCTTAATTGCAATCCCAAAACATACTCCCCTGCAAACTGACCCATCACTCTTACCAAACAGTAACAAATACCAGAAAATATTATGAACATCTGAACTCAAAACAGTTTAGAGACCCAACTTTTCAAGCAACAAGTTCTGACTTCAGACAAGCTTTTCACTACGCAACACACCTGGAAGAACTTACTCACAGATTAGCAATGTTGTCGTGGATGACTTACACCTAAAGTCCATAGCATAAAATCATGAATAAATCATACACACCATATTTGATATGTAGTATATCAAATTAAAATGCCTTATGTAATTCAAAATCGTGTGTCTTAGAAAGGAGCAGAATTTCAGAAAGCACTATTTGATTAGAAATATCTAATTAAGGATAGCCCTTTCAAGCCAGCTGCATAAAGAATGTTTCATATAATATGTTGCAGGAGAAAAATAACTCCAGCAGGTTTCAATTAAGCCTCAGTGCCATATGGATTTTGCATCAGCAGCAGGAAGGCTCAAACACCATGTCACAACTAAGATATTTTTATGTCTCCAACTGAAAGCACTTAAACTGCTTGGAATAGAAGCATGTGGGTCATAACATCCCCAATAAAGCAAAGCTTTTGCTGAGCCTAAAAGACACATGAAGCTAGAATATACCATATTCTTGGTCATGCATTGTAGTTACTAACTTTTAAAGGATATAAAAAGCTAAGTGTGTAGAGCATGTATACTTCAGTGCCCTCCTTACCCAGAAAAACAGAAGACCCCAGTGCAAGTCACACAGTGATTTTTAAGGAGATGCTAAAGGAGTGGAGCGTCTTTTTCTCCCTGCAGACCCAGAAGGGCACTGCTCCCTGAGCAGTTTACATGTGCCAACACAAGCACATTTGAAGGGCTCCTCAGGTTACCACCTCAGCCAACCTCCTGCTTAAAGCAGGATCAAACACCAACTAGGCCAGGATTCTGAGGGCTTTGACCAGTTGGGTCTTATGAAGGGCTGAGGTGCCATCACCTCTGTGGGTCCCCATTTTAACACTCCCCTGTACTCCCATGGAGTGGTATTTTCCTCAAGGCAAGCTGGATACTCACCCATTTCAATATATAAAGCTTTGACAAGTAACAACCCTCTATCCAACTAATGAAAGATGCTATGAACTGGAAAACAAAAGTTATGGGGTTTTCCCTTCACTATTAAAAACATTCTCAAAGACTACGTCTTGATTAACCCAAGAGCTCCACTGCTGCTGCTGTGCCCTCTTGGGCACAAGGGACCTTGAGCCAAACTGTCAGTGTTATTTTTCTTCACACAGTTTGGACCCAAGAACCCCAATTCCTCTTTACTGAAAACAGATGTCAGCCAAGTTAAATCATCCCATGACTCCTCCAGCAGAAGGATGTAAACAGCCACGGCTCACCCAGCTGTTACTCAGAGAGGCCCCGCTGACAAGTCAGGGATCCCAGCATGCTTCAAGACCTTCAAAATACTTTGACATACTGATTTGTGTTTATCACTTAAATCCATCAAAACACATTAGGTCACTTGAGTTTGCACTAGATTAGAGTTTGGGTCTTCTATCAACTTCCTTCAGGATTTTGAGCTCAGAGGAGAAAGAAACTATTATCTACGTTTTTATACATACAATGCTTCCCAACAGAGTCTTAATGTTTAATAAACCCCACCCCTGCACCATGCCTGCAAAGTAAATGCTTTACAAATAAGAAGGAGGGGGGAAAAAAAGGAGAGATTTAGTGATGTGCAAAAGGTCATAAGCCACGTGTGTACCATACGCCTACCATGTTCAGCACACAGAAATGCAGGCTTCCACCTCCCAGGAGGCTTAACCTCAGCCAAAAGGAACTACCAAACTACAGCTCTCACTAATGCTGTGCTCCAAAGTGTTCAATTCAGGTTTTTGTATCCAACTTTTTCAGCTAAGAAAACTACCTACTTGCAACAGTATGGAAGGACCCTGGGGCAGAAGCTGTGGGATGTGTATGAGAAATGATGCTTTGCATCAGGTGAACAAGAGGTGAATTAAATCCAAAACTATTTGCAATCATTATAAACAACCACACTGGCAGGAGCTCTACTACAACATCTGAGGCTGTAAGCTCTCTTGCTGATGCCCAGGAAACGGCTTTTGCACGCACAGCAAAGGGAAATTAAAGCACGAACTCACTGATGTTATTCAAACACTTGCAGACTACAAAGGCAGCTGGGAGGTCATTCATGCTGTGACTCCAAATGCTCAGCAAAGATAGGCACAGGGAAAGGCATTACAGCCAGATTCAGGGAAAGGAAATTTTCTAACAAAGGTGGATCACAACACAGTCCCCAGGGTTCAAACAGAGACCCCTCAACTGTAGGTCTGCATCCATTCTCCAGGCCAGGTTCACACATCACCAACCTCTTGTAAGAAGCACAGACCTGCAGCAGAGCCAAAATGTCCTTTCCATACAACTTCTAGCCAAATCCTCAAACAAACTTTTATTCTTAACAGCCAAATATTTATTTGTGCATTATTTCTCATAGCTCAGAGACAGGAAAAACAGGTATAAATTACTAGTGCCATCAGCATAGCTGTGGTACTGGGCAGCTCACAGGAACCAGGAGCCCTCAAAGTAAGTTCCTCAAGCAGGTTTTGCAAGCTGGCACCAACTTCCCTGCTATTACAGTGACACTACCAGTGACAGCCAGCCCAGCCAAGCTAAAGCTATTCCGAGTGTATTCACACTGACTAAAAACTACACAGAGCATATACTCTGCTATCCCCGGGCTTTAGAACATCACCATGTAATTCAAGAAGCAATATTCTCCTAGACCTTTGGGTTATTTATTTACTCACCTGAGTTCATCTACTTTGCAGTGATGATCCCACTACAACGTTTTTAATTTAAATTATGGCAACTGCCTCGAGATAACAAGGTGTCATTTTGAACTGAGATTGTAACAGTGTGTCCAACATACTCAAATAGCCTAAACAAGCGAAATCCAAGAGAGACAGGAGGTATCTCCAGGGATTTAGCTGCAAGATTGGAGGCATCCCCAGTGATGCAGCTGCAAGATTAAGACTTTCCTGCCAACACTTTTTTTAAGTGCACATAGACTGGGGAGAAAATGAAAAGAGAAAAACCTTGAGACTACCAGAAAACGTTCTCCTCGCTGGCTCAATGAGGACAGCCTTGAGGTGTCAGAAGGGGGACTAGAGCTGAGACGATAAACCCTTTCCCCAGCAGGGCAGAAGCCAAATTCTGCAGGAAAAGCGACAACTCAGCACCTAAAGCACTAGAAATCCCGCAGCTCCGGGGCACGGCCGGAGCCCCCCCAACATCCGCCACGCACCAGCCTACCTGGAGGGGTCAGCGCTGCGGACAAGGGCGGCCGGAGAACTAAAGGAGAAGAGAGCAAGGGGTTCTCCCGACCTCAGTACCGCTGCCCTGGAGCCGCCCAGGGATGCGCGCGGAGCTCAGCGAAGGCGAGACCAAGCAAGCAGACCCTTCCCTTCCCTCCGCCCCGGCCACTGGGAGGGCTCCGGGAGGGCGGGACGGGGGCGGACCCCACCCGGAGCCGCTGCCCGAACTCGCCCGAGGCGCCTCCGCAACCAGCGGCATCTGCGCCCGGTCCCGCAGCATCCGCAGGGAGCACCCCCATGGAGCACCCACCTCGGCCCGCTCGGCGTTGGCAGAAGGGGCAGTAAATGGGGAAACCCCACGGGAGAAGATCCTCAGACCCCCTCCGGGAAGAGTGGGATGTCCTTGGCAAAAGGCTTTTTTTGTGTGTGTATTTTTTGTTGGTTGGTTGGTTGGTTTGGTTGGTTGGGTTTTTTTGGGAGGGGAGGAGGTTGGGGTTTTTTGGGTTTGGTTTTGTTTTGGTTTTTTTCCAAATAAAGGAGCTGCGAAAATAAAGATGTGGGCAAACAGTTTTTATTTAAGAGCATACAGCTTTGGGCAAACATTTGGACACGTTCAGGGGATGGGGAGGGAAAGGCAAATACGGACAGGAGAGGTTTCATGGTTACTAGGGGCTGGTGTTACACAGCGTTCCCATGCAAGGCTCTGCAGGCACATGGCCTGCACGTGGGGAGCAGAGACAAACGTTCTTCACAATTGGCTCTGTGCTCTTTGGGATGTGACTTCCTAATTCAGGTCCTTTTTAAATAAAAAAAAAAGAGTGTGTTGAATGTGTGCATCGATGCCAGGAGCACACAGCTGTTCTGATCACAGCCCAACACCTGGAAAAACCTTTAGGCCACAAAATGGAGGCTCGTCACAGTCCTACCACCCTCCTTGTGGCTCCAACAACTGGTGAAATCAAGCTACTGGTGAGTGTCTCTTTAGGCTGTAATCTAACCTTCCATCAGCCTGCCAGCTGTGCCAAAAAGCAGAGCCTGCATGGAAATGAGGGACATGCATGCTCGGGATCTGCTGAGGGCTTAATTATTTCTTATTAATTGGAGGTAGGCTTGCTTAATTTATTAGACCTGAGTCTTGAAAAGTTGTTTCCTACTTTGCAAACTGACAAGTTGAAGATCAGAAGAGTGCTAATTGGACTATAAGTATAATAATCCTTGGGCTGTACTGCATTTAAGTCCCAGTAAGAACCACTACAGAGAAAGATTGCCTTGATCTTTTTTGTTTGAAACCAAAGATTAGTAGTGTGAGCAGAGAGTATCACCGGTGCAGTTCTTGGCCCTTAAAAAAAGGGACTCATTCCTTTGAAGTGGAAGGGGAGCAGAATACACATCCAGGTGGTGGACAAGAAACTGTCATTTATTTCATATCTAACCTGTTAGTACTCTGAAAGTAGTTGTTGTGACCTCAGTGAGTGCTGACTTAGTCTTGAGTGGGTTTCCTTCTCAGAGAATTCCCCTCCCTCTGTCATGCTGCAGTCGCTCTCACTGATGCCAAGCAGGATGGATGCTAAAAGCCATGAGACCATCTGCTTTATTTTCACCCTCTGGTGGTTCTCTGAGCTTTGCTCAGCTCCAGTTTCCTCCCCAAGACTGAAGCCAACAGTCCCCTGCTCTCCAGCCTCAGGGAGTCCAGGATTTTCACAGCTTTTTCATACAGCAAAGCAAACAGCTGAGCCATGTAGGTAATCAGATAGGACGGCAGCAGTAGAATCCTCAGGACATTAAAGATCTGGAGCAACAGGCAGACAAAGTTCCAGGTGAGAGAAGAAAACATGGTGCACAACAGCTGATGAAGAAAAGGAAGAACTGAATTATTATGGCAATGATGTTTTCAGAAGAGGTTCTATTTTCAGTGGAATAGACATAATTTTGAAATCACAAGTGCTTGTTCCCTTCCCTCATCCACCCTGCACAACCTGCAAGCCTTTCAGCATGGTATTATGCCCCACAAGAGACCAGTTCAAGCTGCTGTGTTCAAGTCAATGCTTGTACGTGTGAAGAGCTCTAGGAGAATCAAATGGTACCTTAGACAAGTCCAAGCTCATTCTTAGCATTGTTAGCCTTTGAAAAATTAATTAAAAGGAAATTAAAAAAATTGTTACTACACCGACTTGGTGCGGCCTTGGTGGTGTTAATAATGTTAAAAATGCTTTCACTTAGGGTATTGTTGATTCCATGCTAAAGCTCAGCATCAGGGTGTGTTAGTCAAACAACTGCAGCAGTTTAAGGTGATTCCAGTCCTTAGCTAATCTAGCCTAAGCAAGCTTACCACTTCAGCAAAACTAGTGGAAGGAAACATGAGTGAGTACCTCAGTTGCTGCAATTCAAAAATCCCAGCAATGTAACTGAACAGACAGGACTGTGTATAGTGAGCGTGGAGCCACAGAGCAGCTTTCCCTTGTGAGCCCCTTCTACAAAGGAACAGACAGTCAGGGCACAGGGAAAGAGAAGACACACAAGACATCAAGCTCCTCCACTGTGTCAAATATATCTTTTGGGATTTGTGTAAAGCCTAAGAAGATTTGGACTGTTGTGTTTGCAAAGAGATTTCTCACTTCAGCTCTTATTGAGCAAGTGAAATACATCCTATTTTTAGTCACATACTCCACTGTGAGAAATCTGAAGCAGCTTTTAAAAATACATAATATCAGCCATAAATACCACAAGAGTTTCTACGCACATTTGAGCTAAACTTCTTATCTTAGAGAAATAAGTAGCATTTTTTTGCTGTTTTAAATGCAATTCTCAAGGACTTTTAAACTATGCATACATACCTTGAAATAGATATACACACACATATTCATGATAGTAATTCTGCACAATTTTGTGTTACCTTTACCTTGTCTACATCAGGAGCCACTCCAAGTGGGGAAGACAGAATATAGAACCTCCTGTTAGTCATTAAGCAGACATAAACCAATCTTGCAGCTTTTTCTTACCCAAGAGACCGAGGAGTCAGGCAGAGGTGAAAAAAAGTCAGAGCTGAGGCACAAAAGCAGTAGATATGCAAAGAGACAACCCGGTCACACTACTCACCATCATGATGTTACAGAAATTGCTCTTTTCAACATGGGAATATCTTATCTTCTGGCTCCGGGACCAGCTGTTTGAGGTCACAGCAAGAAGACTTTGCTTTTGGCTTTTTGGATTTGAGCTCAGATAAGCAGGCTTGGGCCTCAGCCTCCCCGCAGAGTCACTGGGTTGGGACTCCTCTTGTGTCTCTGTACTGGAAGCATCACTCTGGTTGTCCTCCTCTGTTAGCTCATCTTCAAATATAGAGTCAGAATCAGGCTCATCAAAAGATTCTTTCTTTATCTTTTCTGTGCTGGGCATCTGTGCTAGAAATAGGTTTAAAAAGAACATGCAAAACAGCTGTATATGACTTTTTCTCCCTGGCTGCAAGCCTTGCATGTTCCACCTGTGAGCTGGGCAAGGTTCCTCTGAACATTTTTCAGCTGAAATAAAGGATTTCCAAACCCAACTAGACAATAAAAGGTTTATACAAGTGTTTGATTTCAACTAATTAACTCTTAATCAGCAACTATATTAAAGGAAGAGCTGAAACATCCATAACTTTTTACTTGTGCCTGCTGTAATCTAGCATAAAATAAGTGGATATGACTGAATTAGGAAGTTACTTAAAAGGGCACTGTTATCTTTCTCTCTTATGAGTAACTGGGAAATGCTTTAATGTTGTAATTCTGTAAATATGCTAGTATGTAAAAAGTTAGTAATGTGTCTAGTCTTACTGATTAAAACGCAATTTAGAGCATTTGTGGAAATTGTTGGAGGCCTGGCGCTAACAACAGTCGCTACAGGGCCAGAAATTGTGGAAGTAAATGTAGCAAGAATATCCCCAAAATCTCATTCAAAGCATCAATAGATTCCAGAGTTACTCTGTCCAGACAAAAACCTGAGCACTCAACTGAAGTGTGTGCAGAGCCACCCTTTGCCTATGCAAAATAGATTTTTTTTTTATGACTGATATTGAACTTACAACTCATTCCTTATCCAGGATTACTTACGATCCAGCATTAGAGCAAAGTAGCAAGGCTTTATCCTCATGAGTGCATCGACAAGTTTATTATTAGTCTAAACCAAAAGCCTGTTATCATTTACTGACATGTTAGAAGTAAGAATCAGTGATGGATTGGGAAAGAAAAGAGCAAAATACACAAATAAATGAAAATGCATCACTTGCTCCCTTCAAAATTTTCTATCAGCCTCAGCATTGACAAAAGGACTCTACCAGCTTCCCCAGTAACACCCTGCACACCTCCCAAAAATAGAGGTGCCAGAGAACTATAATGTCGGAATTTAAAGTGCACAAAACTAGAGGGTTAGCTTTACTTTCTGGGAGATTTCTTAAATAGAAATCTACAAAAAGTACTTGTCTTTTGCCCTTCTTAAATCAAATTACCTCTGAGAAAAAGGGAGAGACTAGGGAATAGAAGGGTAAGGCAGCAGCTGGTCTTCCTATAAGCATTGTTAACAGAAAAGCATAATAATTTGTGTTTGCTTTTCCATATACTACCACCAGTACTAAGAAACCTTTCAGTTTCTTTCTGTGACAAGTGTCATTAACCTAAAAATAGCTAGCAGAGGGTTTTAAAGGTGAAGCTAATAGATAAATGCTTTATGCAGAAGCATTTTATGTGATCAATAGCCGAACTTACCTTCATTAAGTAGAAGCTGTAGCCAGATGATCATGATGATCAACAGCATTACAAATGGCAAACAGAACCAGAAGAAAAGCAGAGGAAAGGTCAGCTCATTCACCAGAGGAACCAGGGGATACCTCATAACTTGCTTCGGGTTACACTAAATTCAGAGCAGCTCATCTGCTCCGGTTTCTAACCACCTTTTAATAACTCATTGCAACACTATTAACGACAAGAAAATGAGTGATATATCAGCATGGTTAGCAAAGGCAACAGTCCTGTGCTAGGGAGGGAGCAGTGGAGATTAAATACAGCATAAGAAGAACTGAGAAAACATCTGATATGATTGGCCTTCCTTCAGCTGCTATTTAAAGGAAGCTTTCAAGGCTTATGTTAAAACAGTAGTTAAAGATCTGGTCATGTTTGTGGATACAGGGGAGATAACCAAGCACTTTAGCCAGACTCAGTAGCCAAGGTTGCTTTTGAGAACACAATAAAACAGAGCCAACCCTCCACAGATGGGTAGAGGATGAAGAGGTAAAAATTACTTCTCCCAGGCTCCTGTTTGACATAGAGCATAAATATGTCCTGTATTAATATAACTCTATTTTTAGCCTACTCTGTATGCCTCCACCTATTAGTTAATCCTTTAGGAAAATAAACCTTTGTATTTTAATTGCCTATCTCCCTTACATCCAAAAAAGGTAACTAGTGTGTTTCATAGGACATATGTCTACAAATATATTGCTTAAGAGTAAAGGAGTTCAGTAGGGATCAAAGCAGGAACCAGATAAGTCACTTGATATTCGTCACACTGTGTGTTTCTCCTTCAATAAAATAAAACCATTATCTATTGCTTACCTCACAGAGAGCTGTTTGGCTAAATTAATTATTTGTGTAGCTCTCAGTGGAAGAGAGCAGTGATGTAAGTGCACATTACAAATGATTGCATGCATTAATGTTCTTGCTTGTGAGCATGTGTTTGTTTTTATGTAGTAACAGCTCCTCGAAATGAGCCTTTTAATCCCAAGATCTAAATGAACTCCGCAAATTCTTATTAATTCACATTAATAACACCCCTGCATGATAAAAGAAAGCTATTATCTCTGCTTTGTGCATTGGGTAAACAAGTGAGAAAAGCCATTAATGCCCTGAGCTTCAAGGATGCTCAATATTTGAGTCCTCATTTCGCACAGTAGGGCTGGCAGGTTGGGGGCATCTTTGAAAACCAGGCTGTCAGTGATTTGTCTACAGATGCAGTGCCAAAATGGGTGGAAAGGAGCTGAATCCTGAAGCTGTGATGTGTTTCATTTTAGTGGTAAAGTGTTTCTCTTACTCACGTCACTGGGACCCCTTGGGGTCCACACAGGCTCTCACCGAGCTGAGCCAGCCTGGGACCCCTTGTCCTTGTGTCAGGATTAATCCCATCCTGTGAGCCCACCTCCCTGGGGAATGGGGGAGTGAGAATAAGGGGGAAATGCCTTCACTATTTCCCATATCTCTGGAGAGGCTGGTGGGACAGGAGTGGGTCTCTCAGCAGGGAGTTGCCTGGGCTGTGTCAGTGACCTCCCGGGTGGGTGGCACAGCCCAGAGCCACGGGGTTTCACCTCCATGCAGACACTGGGGAGGTTTCACAGTCGAGGTTTAAAGGATGGCAGTCTCTGTGTGAAAGTGATATGGGGTACAGCCCACCCTGTGAGATGGTGGTGTTGTCCACAAAATTGGATTCTTTACCAGGTGTGCAACAAGACAACCATTACACATTTGAGAGAGACACTGAGTATTTATTTCAGAGCTGTGCAAGCCTGGGTGCTCGGTGTGTTCCACAAATCCAGCACACCCCACTGGACTTTCTGTGGCATTCTTTATAATTAATTTTTTATAATTTATTTATTTATAATTTTTATTTATTTATTTATAATTAATTTTAATTCAGAGTTAGTAACTTTCCAAGTACAGACGCCCTATTATGATTGGTTAGTAATTTCCATACGAGTTATGTAACCCCAGCTAACTTCTCCACATGCTTGGGGGAGGGTCTTCGCCTTGGCAGGGGTCTTTTTGACGTGTAGGTATGATTTTTAGTATTACAATGAAGCTAGTTCAGCTATAGGGCACATGGACCTTGAGTATTTTGCTGAGTTAGCAGTGTATACATAGACATACATCAACATCTTGATTTACTACATCCTTAAAGCTTGGTAGTTCCAGAATGTCAATGAGAGGTGATGTTCCTGCTACCTGTTCCACTGATTAGGTCTCCTTTCACAGAATTACAGAATAGCTGGGGTTGGAAGGGATCTCTGGATATCATCCAGTCCAAACCCCTACCAAGGCGGGGTCACCTGGAGCAGGGAGACTCCACACCCTCCATGGGCAACTGTTCCATTGCTCTGCCACCCTCAGTGGAAGGAAGTTCTTCCTCATGTTGAGGTGAAACTTCTTGTGTTTTAGTTTATGGCCATTGCTCCTCGTCCTGTTGCTGGGCACCACTGAACAGAGTCTGGCACCTGCCTTGGAGATATTTATGTGCATTAATGAGATCCCTTCGCAGTCTTTTCCGGACTAAACAGACTCAGCTCCTGCAGTCTTTCCACATTAGCGAGATGCTCCAGACCCCTCATCATCTTTGTGGCCTGTCCTGGACCCACAGCAACCTTCCAGTATCTGAAGGGGGCCTACAGGGAAGCCAGAGAAGGACTGTTCATCAGGAACTGTAGCAACAGGACAAGGATAATGGGTACAAACTGAAAGAGGGGGAAATCGGGTTAGATATTAGGAAGAAATTATTTACTGTGAGGGTGGTAAGACACTGGTACAGGTTTAGATTAAATACTCACAAAATCACAGAATATTCTGGATTGGAAGGGACCCACAAGGATCATCAAGAACACCCCATCCCTGGAAGTGTCCAAGGTCAGGTTGGAACTGGCTTGGAGCAACCCAGGCTAGTGGAAGGTGTCCCTGCTCGTGGCAGGGGGTGTGCTAGGATGATCTTTTAAAGTCCATTCCAACTCCTTAACATTCTATGATTCTGTGCTGGCTGCTGCCTGTCCCACTGCTCAGGTCTCCTTCCTTGCTGATTAGGCTCGAAAGCACACAAAGATCTCACACCAAGGAACGCCCTGATTTAAGATAATAAGGTAATTCTGACATTTCGTAGCGGCGGCGGTCCCGGAACCCCCGCGCGCTGCCGCGTTCCCGGCCGGACGCGGGGCCCGCCATGGCGGCGCCCACACGGGTGTTCGCGTTCCGGGACGCGCGCTGGGCCCCGGACCCGGTGCTGGCTCCGAGCGCGGCCGTGCGGAGCCCTCAGCCTGTGCCGCTGGTCATTGACAACGGCTCCTTCCAGACGCGGGCGGGATGGGGCTGCCTGGATCCCGCCGTGCCCGCCGAGCCGCTGCTGCGGTTCCGCTCGCTGGCGGCGCGGAGCCGCGGGGCCCGCGGCGGGGCCGGCGCCGAGACCCAGGTGGGCAACGACCTGGGCAGCCCCGAGCCCCTGCGGTGGCTGCTGCGCTCGCCCTTCGACCGCAACGTGCCCGTCCAGCTGGAGCTGCAGGAGCTGCTCCTGGACCACGTCTTCCAGCGCCTCGGCGTCTCCTCGCAGGTAACGCCGGGCCGGGGCTGGAGCCGCCCGGGAATCGTGGAATGCTTTGGGTTGGAAGGGACCTTAAAGCTCATCTCGTTCCATCCCGTGCCACAAGCAGGGACACCTTCCACTAGCGCAGGTTGCTCCAAGCCCCGTCCAACCTGGCCTTGAACACTTCCAGGGATGAGGCAGCCACAGCTTCACTGGGCAACCTGTGCCAGGGCCTCGCCACCCTCATAGGCAAGAATTTTTTTTTCCTGATATTTAATCTAACCCTACTGTCTTTCAATTTGAAGCCACTTCCCCTTGCCATGTCACTCCAGGCTTCTGTAAATAGTCTTGCCTCATCTTTCCTGTAAGTTCCTTCAGGGCCGGCCCCTCTGGGTGGAGGGGGAGGTTCCACGTTAACATGGGGAAGAACTTCTTTACTGAGCAGTGACTGAGCGCTGAACAGATTGACCAGAGAGGCTGTGGAGTTTCCCATATTGGAAATATTCCAGAATCATTTGGACACAATCCTGTACTGTGTACTCTGAGATGACTCTGCTTGAGCAGGGAGGTTGGACCAGATAACCCACTGTGGTCCCTTCCAAGCTGAACCATTCTGGGATTCTGGGAGGTTGTGGCTGGTCCATAGTGGGAATTTGGAGGTCTAGAATTTCCTCTGACTCTCCTGGGATATGTTGTCCCCCTCCTCACAGATAGTCACAGCCTGGGTACACAGTGAGGTGAACCTGGCTGGGCAAGGTGTGCCCCAGGGGGGTCTTCGAAGCTCTGCTATGCTATGCTGTTAATTTCTTCATGGTTTTGTGGTGAAGCAGAAGGGGAGGATTCAGCTGCAGGGTGAAAGGCTTGGACTGCAGTGTCCTGTCAGATCATGTCTGAGAACTTGCATCCAGGATCAGCTTTTGAGAAGGACATAAACATTATTAGTGTTGTGTAGGGCTCTTATTAGTAGTGCTTATTGACCACCTGTACTTCCAGCTACGTTGAGAGTTGATCCTCAGGCCATGGAGCCTTTTGCCTGCGTGACAACACAAGTACGAAAACTTTACCCAGTGTTGAACTAAACCTCCAGTGGTTTTCTCTCGCACTTCACCTTCTCATTGCATAGATTTTGGTTACTTACATTTTTAATAATTTGTATATGCTTTTAAAAGTCCATTCTCCTCCACCATTAGGAATTTATTCTTTGGTTGAATTAACATTAACATCTTTTTTCCCCTTTAAGCACTAGATATAATTTAGCTTACGTGATTTTACGTGATTAATAGCCTGCACATAAAGTGCTTTCTCATGGCTGTTTTGAAGGAGTTCTTGCTGGTGTTCAAAAGAAGAAGCAAGGATGATTGTGTTTTCCCTTCATACCTTTGTTATTATTCTTTTCCCTTGTCTCTTCCAGGGTTGTGTTGATCACCCAATTGTTCTGACAGAAGCAGTGTGCAACCCTCTGTATTCAAGGCAAATGATGTCCGAGCTCCTCTTCGAGTGCTATCAAGTGCCAAAAGTGTCCTATGGTGTGGACAGCCTGTACAGTTTTTACCACAATAGGAGGCAGAAGTGGCCCTGCAGTGGTTTGGTGATATCCTCAGGATATCAATGTACACACATTTTGCCAGTCTTAGAAGGCAGGTGAGTTCTTGGTGTCTTAAGTGCAGCCTCTCTTTGTCAGGCATTGGCTTTTCAAGTGGTGCAACTATCCATTTTTCCAGCACTGAGTATTCCAGCCCTGCAGTATTAACTCCTTCCAGGTCTTAATTTATACTGATGACTTAAAACCAGGTCTGCAGATTTTACTAGGTTCTGTTGAATTTTGAATTGAAGAAGCAGTACTGTCTTTGTATTTTTAGTTGCTACTCATGCCAAAATTTTTACTTTCAAAAGTAGAAGGGGATATCTGCTCCAAGTGAAATCAGGCATTAAAAAACATAGGTTTTAAAGCAGCTTTGGGACAAAATAAAGTGCTCTGTGAGAGTTCTGCAGTTCTTGAGGCTTTTATCATTCTAGTTATTCAGCTACATTACTCTACTTTATCTTTTTTCTTTTTCTTCTTTTTTTTTGAATCACTACTGCAGGCAATGGCTTTATTAGATCTGATAAATGCTTCATGTTTTCAAGGGTTACACCTGGCCAACTGTAAAATGTTGCAAAGGTTAAAGAACTACTTTTAGCTCTGCTAACCGTCACTTCCCTTGTTAAAACAGAATTATTTAATATTTGGGGTTTTTTAAAAGCAGAACTGAGCCTTTCAGAAAATATCTGCAGTAAACACAGCAGTGATTATGCTGTCTGAGAAAAGCAGGTGTGTTAGGTTCTGTGGTAACTGAATCTTGAAATATTTATCTATGAATATTCATCTGTCTACTTGTCCGTATGAGAAATGAAATGATACTGAAGTAAGCAGGAGGTGTGTTTTGTGTGGATTTCTTGTGGATTTCTCCAGTCTGAGCTGTGTCTCTTTGCATTTTGAGGCTGGATGCCAAGAACTGCAAGCGCATCAACCTGGGGGGGTGCCAGGCTGCCGTGTACCTGCAGCGGCTCCTGCAGCTCAAATATCCCGGGCATTTCGCAGCCATCACGCTCAGCCGGATGGAGGAAATCCTGCACGAGCACAGCTACATTGCAGAGGACTACATAGAAGGTAAAATCAGAGTAATTTACTGCCAGATAGTGTTCATCCACACTTAGTTTGTCGTCTATATCCCTTGTTTTGGGATATCAAGTTGGCTGGGATTCTACCAGAAATACTCTACCACTGTATTGCTATCTTTGTAGCCTGTCTTTCTCGTAACCTGCCTCATGCTTAACAATGGTTTCAAATTTAAAATTAAGAAATAAAGTTGAACTACTACCAAAAATAATCTGTATTAATTCAAATTTATCTGTGAATAAAAATTGGGATTGTTTCAGAGGACAATAATTTAAAATGAGCTTATTATTTACTTTATACTTCTAAAACCCCTTTAAATTGGTTAGGATTTCTACATCTAGCTGCATTTCTTATCGGCATTAAGGTTTCCAAAATTGCAGAGGACATTTGTCATGACTTTTTGTGAATTCAATAAGTTTTACAATTTTCACGGTAAGTGTCATCTGAAGTAGTGGTTGAAGAGAAGTGTGTTCTTAAATTTGTCACTTGTGAAGGAGCCTGCAGGAGTCCTTAAAAATGTGTGAGAGCTTCTCTTGGAAGGAGAGAAGAGACTTTAGTGTGCACTTCACTTGTTAGTGCTTTGTGTTTCCTGGAGATCAGAGCATGAAGAAGCACCTGCACTGAGTATGTGACCAGAGGGTAGTGCTCAGAGGGAGTAGCCAAGCATGGGGGCAGCTGCCAAGAGGTGACAAAATTTTAGGCTGGACTATTTCTGCCTTCTTTCATCACCTTTCATCCTCTGCATGGAGTGTGTACAACATATGAATCATTGTCTTCAGCTGACAAA
Source organism: Manacus candei (assembly GCF_025592945.1). Lineage (NCBI taxonomy): Eukaryota > Metazoa > Chordata > Aves > Passeriformes > Pipridae > Manacus > Manacus candei. Next base: position 15,882,702 of record NW_026138105.1, on the reverse strand, counting down.
ACAGTTATCTTGCTTTCAAAACACGCAGAGCTCCAGAAGTGGCGGTGCCCAGAGTACTATGAGAACAATGTGCACAAGATGCAGCTGCCTTTCTCCAACAAGCTGCTGGGGAGCACTCTGACATCCGAGGAAAAGCAGGAGAAAAGGCAGCAGCAGTTGCGGCGGCTTCAGGAACTCAATGCACGTCGTCGAGAAGAGAAGCTGCAGCTTGACCAGGAGAGGCTGGACAGGTTGCTGTATGTACAGGTAACCAAGGCAAAGTTTTCATGTGATATTTTGGGAGGAGGGCAGGCTGCCATTGGAGTTGCATCAGAAGGTCACGTGTCATTGCAAAGAACCTATGACTGTCCTGGGTGTTTTCTGATAGGAGCTTGCCAAGGTTACTTGTGAGATAACAGGGAGAGACTACTGATGCAGAGGGTGCTTCCAGGTTCTGAACAGCACTTTGTTTGGGAAATATTTTGAATGCTGCCAAAGTGTGTATATGGTAATATCTAGTAATGAAGGCAGAGTGTCTGTGCACGCACAGTTGACAGATAGTTCTGATTACCCTGTCTTGGTCATCACATCTCATCTGTCTGCAGGAACTTTTAGAAGATGGTCAGATGGATCAATTCCACAAAGCTTTGGTGGAGCTGAACATGGACTCTGCAGAAGAACTTCAGTCTTACATCAACAAATTGAGTGTGTCTGTTGAACAAACAAAGCAGAAAATCCTACAGTCAGAAGTCAATATTGAAGTAGATGTTGTGGACAGCAAGCCAGAGGTATGATGTTTTGACCAAGTTAATCCCTATTTTATCTTTGAAAGAATTAAATTTCTGTGCTTGAAAATGTGTCCCTTCAGACTTCTAGTGGTGAACTAAGCTTTTAACACGCTGCAAGTCATTGTCAAGTTGGCAACTGCTTCTCTCTTTTCAGAGAGAATATCCTGAGACAACTATCCTTAATTATTAGTAGCCTTCTATTAATGATATAGAAGAACCCATCAAGCTTTTTCTTAAAAACAGTATTTGTTTTTCTTTCTGTTCTTCCCTTTCAGATCCAGAGAACTTTATGGTTAAACAACCAACCTTTTGCTTTCATGCTGGCCTTTTTTGGTGCAATTAAGCAGTCTGTTCTGTTTTGTTTACTTAATGAAAGGTTAATTGCTACACTTGGTTGTTGGAGTTGTCTTGAAGATGAGAAGCTTGTTTGTCTGCTTTGCCAGACTAACACAGGCCTAGCACACAGCAGCTGTTTCTAAGAGGTGGTCTAAGGTGTTTGTGCACGTGCTTATAATTGCCTTTCAAGTCACATAAAACAGAGCTTTTTTAGTTATGGCAGCCTTTGCTCAGGAAAAAAGGCAGAGAGAAAAACAGAAAATTGAAGCATAGAGGAGAGATCCATATTTAGGTTGCCCAGAGAAGCTGTGGCTGCCCCATCCCTGGAAGTGTCCAAGGCCAGGTTGGACGGGGCTTGGAACAGCCTGGTCTAGTGGAAGGCGTCCCTGCCCATGGCAGGGGGATGGAACGAGATGAGCTTTGAGGTCTGTTCCAAACCAAACCATTTTGGGATTCTGTGATTATCAGTAGAGTTTGTGTAACAATCAAAATGATTGTGTTTGAGCAAAATTCAGGGAGATGATGGGCTTACCATTTTGGTAAAACATCCTTCTGCCTTCTATCAAGAGAAATTGTTCTAGAAAGAAGATAATTGAAAGACTATCAGTTTCTTGTAATTTTGCTCAGTGGTTATGCCTAAGTTCCAGAATGGATCCCACACTCCTCCTCTTTAGGTGTAACCACAGACCTTGGAATGAATCCACAAGTCTTTTTGTTTGGTCTTTGCCTTGTGAGAGCACCTACAATTATCACCAAATCCATTTTTTAGACAGGCCATCCTTCTGGCATGTAAAGGAGTCTAAAAGCTAATTATGTTGTCCCAGGGTCTGTGCCAAGTCTCCAGCAGAATTCAGTGTTTCTTTCTGTTTTGTTTTGTTGTTTTTTTTTTTAAGATGTAAAAAGAAATGGATTTAACAAAGCATAAGTGGTGGAGAGAACTTGAGGTGACTGCATTTGTTTGCTCTAACAATGAACTCTGCTCAAACTTCAGTTTGAGTAATTGCTTCTATTTAAGTGAATATAAAATAGATACTTAAGAATGTTTAAAGGATCTAGTTTTAGCTCATCCTGCTAGATGAGCTTTCTAGTCGTTGCAGCAAATATTTCAAGTTTAAAATAACCAAAATAAATATTTAGCAACAAAATCCTAAAGGTAATATTGTAACACAAAAAATAAAGAAGATAATTAAGACGCTGCTGCAAGCTCACAACAGGAGTCCTGTAGGATTTTGAGTGATGCTTTTCATTAGGAAAGCGCTTCACATCTGTGTAAAATATAAAGGGGTTTTGGTGCATCCCATGAGCAAATGGTAGGTGGTTGAAACTGTCAGAAATTGTGTGGTGGCTTTGTAGCTAGCAAATATTTGTTTTCCAGTCCCACACAAACAAAACAGGGAATTTAATGGTAATTATAGTGGAGTTAGAGATGCTGGGAGAGCACCAAGTTTTCACCAGTATAAAAAGCTATTTACCAGGTTTTAATATGTTATGTTTAGGACATGGCTGCCTGGGATCCTGGCAGACTAAGGCCTTGATTTTTGAGCTAGCATTGTGACAAATTTATTGGAAGTGTTTGATTTTTGTGCTTTGAGTGAATGTCTGTCCTAACTTCTACTTTCTGGGCATATTTGTTTTCAGGCTAGTTAAAAAGTTGAGATTTGAGGAAACTGGCCCTGAGTTTTCCAAATGTGACACGTGAATTGCAGTCACATGTGTGCCCAGCACACCTGACCTAACCTACCATAATACACCTTCTCTGTTTCCAGACTCCTGATTTGGATCCATTGAGCAGTGAACAGTCATTGGAGGATATGGAAAGTATTAATGAATTTGAACCTTTATTTGCTGAGGAACAGCCTGAAGTTGAGAAGCCTGTTGCTGCAGTACAGGTTTGATTTCTATGTCTATACCTCGTGCCAGAGGTTTCTGCATCCCAGTTGTCCAGCAGGTTTGCTAACATTTTTCCCAATGCAAACATTGTTTGCCTGCTCTTGGAAGAGATTCTTAAACTACCTGAACAGGACATTGAGAGGAGAAGTCCTTGCAGTCTTAGCTGGTGGTTTAGACCATGAATATACCCACTTGGTTCACTCTGCAGGCAATGTCTGTTGTAGCAGTGCCATGTTATTAGGAAAAAAAAAGTCCTGCTCAAGGTTTTTTTGTCTATGATCCATAACTGATATCTCATCCCAGTGGACACAGCTTCCAACTTGTGAGGTAGAGCCTTAGTGGCACAATGGAGAGTAAATTATAGGAAAAGTCCAGCTTCCTTGATCTTCTGGAACCTTTTACATCATTCTCTTTCTCTATGAGAGCATTACCATCTGCTTTTTGTACAGAATTGTTTGGAAACTTTTCTTATTCTAGAATATTACTGTTCTTTAACATAATTACCCACTACTTCTCAATCTCATCTTTTCAAAGCCCGTGTTTAACCTGGCAGAGTACCACCAGCTTTTCCTTGGCACTGAAAGAATCAGGGCTCCAGAGATTGTCTTCCAGCCCTCCCTAATAGGAGAAGATCAGGCTGGTATAGCAGAAACCATGCAATATGTCCTTGAGAGGTAAGTTTACAAACCTGCTTACTTCAGATATCAGCTTTTGAAATACTCCTTATTTAGCAATAATTTGAGAAAATGTGTTGGAATAGTTCTTTTTGGCGGCGTGGAGCATTGCAGAATAGACATGTCTTCATGTTCTGAATATCACAGGTAACTCTGCTTGTCTTAAGTCTGTGGATCTATAAATTTTTTTGATCAATTACCCCATCAGTGAAAAGTTTTTGAGCACACACCTCTAATAGATATGTCTTTATAAATTACATACAGGTGCTACTGAACTGATATATTGTGAATATTTTAACACATACACAAAAATAAAAATTAAAAAGGACCAGATAAAGGTGAAATAGACACTATTTAAATTTATTTTTTAATGGTACAAAAAAATACCTTCTTCCTGCACCCCACTGGATTGCCTTGCACAGATCCTGCTTTGGAGATCCCTGGTCCGACTTGTTACAGAGGGAAACAACAAACCCTTGTAAATATCCATCCCATGCAACAGTGAGCTGGCAGTCTCTGGTTTTGGGAGACCAAAATCAGGGGTAACATTTTAAAGTTATGATATGCGCACACTTGCTGGACATTTCCAGACAAATTAGCACTGGCAAGATTTCGCCCCTGAACTGTATGAACACGGGAGATTGCATTTTCTGAAAGGTAAGAATTCCAGCCCTAGAAAGAAGGTAGAAATTCTGTTGTTGATTTATGGAGTACAGTCCACTGAGTGCTTTCAGGGTTTTCTTCTGCCACCCCTTGAATTTCCAGAAAACAAACAGTTTTTCATACTAGGAAAATGAAGGAAGTTTCTCCGTTAATCCTGAGGCAAGGTATTAGTACTCCTCAGAGCTGTTACAGTTCACAGGGAAGATGTCCTTGAGAGAGGCTGAAGTTGTTTTTGTTCCTCGTAGGTACTCAAAGGAGCAACAAGCTGTGCTTGTCCAGAATGTTTTTCTCACTGGTGGAAATATGATGTACCCTGGATTGAAAGCCAGAGTCCAGAAGGAACTCCTGGAAATGAGGCCGTTCCAGTCATCTTTTCAGGTGTGTGTGTTGACATTATGTTTGTGTGATCAACCTGTTGATTTGGGTTCAGAAGTCATTGGGGTTGGGTGAGGTGCAGAGCAGGTGTCCTTAGAGCATGGGAATGGAGTGTTTTATGACAAGACACTGCAGACAGCTGTTTTGACCTGAGAAGGTGCAGGTTAAGCAAAGATACAGTTGCTCTTTCTGAAGTCAGTAGAAAGAGTAGGGAAGATGCCTTGGAACAGGAAAATCTGCTTCTGCTAAAGGACCGAGCACACAGAAGCATGTTTGGCTGGAAGTTTTCAGATTGATTTCCTAGGAATTGATTCCAAGGTGAAAATGCACTTCAAACCCTTTCCTAACTTCCTATTCTTCCCCAGAGACACTGAGTAATCAGCTCAGACTTCTGAAGCTCAGTGGTTTGTCTTTACCACTGCAGTCAGGGTAAAAAGGCCTTTATCTCTGCAATCAGGGTAAAAAGGCCTTTCTCTCCTGTGCTGAATTGACATTGCTATTCTATTTTCCTTCCATCAGGTTCACCTTGCTTCCAGCCCTGTTTTGGATGCTTGGTATGGGGCTAGGGACTGGGCAGTGGAATACATGAACCGTGAGGAAGGCTGGATAACCAAGAAGGACTATGAAGAAAAAGGGGGAGAATACCTCAAGGAACACTGTGCTTCCAATGTCTATGTCCCCATTCGCCTTCCCAAGCAGGCCCCACGGGCAGCAGAGGTGGCAGCGCCCAGCAGAACACTGGCCTCGGGCACAGGGGAGCAGGGATAGCCCTGTCCTTGGCACTGACCAGGTGTGCAGGAGGGCACACCTCGTCCCTGGTGCTCGGGAGCACTGGGACTCCATCCAGGCCCTTGGAGGAGGAGGAGGACAGGCCATGCTGGCTGTCACCTGGCATGGTTGGAGTGCTCGCAGAGCGCTCGGTGCTGCTCACACACAGCAGCACGGAGAGAGGAAACACCATCTACAGTCTCGTAGTAAGACTCAGGGGGTTTTGAGAGTGTATGTTTTACAGTTTTTTAAAATTTTATTAAATGTCCTGGTTTTATACTGGTTTTATTTCTTGATCCCGCAGCGGGGCTGTATGGACCAAGGCAGCCCAGCAGGGGTCCCCCTCGCTCATTGCAGCGATCCTCTGTCGGGGCATGTCGGGCAGGACCGAGGGGCTGAGCTTGGCCTTCTCTCCTGCTCTATGGCCTGTTCGATCTCCTTCGTGCTACAGGCGTTCTGCTAAAGCACCACCCAGTAGGTGGTTTCATTGATGTCAGTGATGATATCGATGTCTTGGTTGAAACTGGAGAACTGGTCACATAAAGACACAACCTTCCATAAAGCACAGTCCAGAGGGACTACCAGGTCTTGTGCAGCCCTGGAGTGGTTTTACAGCAGTAGTGCTGAGCGGGGCAGCTCTTTGATGGGACTGTTTGATCAAAAGTTGATTTAGCAATAAAGCAAACTTTTTGCTTTACCACTAATTTATGTGTTTCAGCGATTTGACTCTTTAGAGACTACAGCATTGGCTGTACCTTGCTTACAAACGCAGGTTTGCAGCCAGACCCCTGTCCTGGTGTACAATGTATTCCAGCTTAAATTTGACTGAGGATTCAGTTGTTGCACTGAACAACTTGCAGTTGCATTCCCAAAAGAATAGTCAATACTTAATGTTGAACTGAAACCTGAGGAGACTCCATCCCTTTGGCAAAAGCTGGAAAAGGTAAGACTATAGGGAAAATATCCAGATTGTATCACTGGTATAAAAAGGTGTAGAGATGGTGATTTACTGTCCTTAAGGGCTGCAGAGCATCAAGATAAGTTGTCACCTGGCAGATTCAAAGCAAAGGACATCAGGTGCTTGTCGATGCCGAAGTTGTTGCCACAGGATGCAATACGCACATTTTTGAATTCCAAAAGTATTACCCAGAAGTCTGTGGTCAAACACTGAGGTCTCACCTGTGCATTGAGGTCCTGCAGTGTGTGTTCTTCAAGAGAGCATGTGAGGGAGGAGTTGTTGCAGACCTGCAGACAGCTCCTGTGGCACCCAGCAGTGGTCACTCAGGTGGGACACAGGTCTTGGTGGGCCTCTGGCCTTTTCCTAACAGGCTGTTGGGCAGGAGAGGAGGGCAAGGCAGCTCTGTGCCTCCAGGTGACCTCAGGTTTGGACTATTAATCCTATCCCTGGCTGCCTGGAGGCAGTGTTCAGGACCATTAAGGGAATTCTATGGGTTGTAAAGAATGTGGAAAAACTGTGCTGTGCTGAAACAGGGCAAAGTTACACCCCAACGTGTCTTTTCGGATCTCAGTTTCAGTGACCTAGAGTGGAGTAAATGATGTCCCATTGCTATTTGACCCCTTTCTGACACATCTTTAGCTACTTTAGGCAGAGTGGCTACTCAAGGTATGGAAATCTGTTCTGATACTTGGTGTTGGCTACCAAATAGATAAGTGTCTTGTGCATAAAACTGTTACAGGGTGAAAGCCTGAAAGGGCATCCGTAGTGGATGATTATGTGACTTCTAAATGTTTGGCTAAATTGAGCCAGACATTTCTCTTGCATTAGTTCAAAGTGGAACTGTTTAATTCTGTACAGAGATGCCAGAGCAGCTGCTTAAACAGATTTAAGGAAGCATAATTTTATGATCTCCTGAATATTAGCTGTTAATTTTTTACTTTATCTCCGAAATAGCTGAAGAAAGTAATGAAGTTGGACGACATGATCATGGTCACAGGCTGTTCTGAGTGTGCTAGTGGGCATTCAGTTGCTTGGGGTAACATCATGAAAAGTGTGAACATTGCAGAATGGGATTAATTTTACCCATTTAAGTTCAGTTCCCCGGTAATGATTTGGCTGTGGTACTACATGAGCATTGGTGCTGGCACGATTCAAGTGGAAGGAGTGTGTGGTACTGATTGCAGGAGGACACAAAGTCATTATTTTTTATGATATTGGTGGAATTCTTCTGGAGCTTCATCACTGTGACACTTGTGGCAAGGTTTTCTCATACCCATGTGCAGAAGAATTTGTTCAACTAACTGGCACAGGGCTCTCCAAAACTGAAGGGGTTTGGACTGTGTCTTCTGTGCATTGGCTTCTGCCACCTGAGAGGGGAGCAGGGAATAGGCACCTGCTTGGCTCCTTTTTGATGGGACTTCTGGTTGTGTGAGGAGCACTAGGAGGAAAAATAATGCTTCTGTGGACAGGAAACTTGAAGTGATGCTGTGAGGGCCTTTGCCAAGTGATTGTAGGGCTGCTGTTGAGTGAGCTGCTGTGCCAGCAGCCATGGAATCTGTGCTGTGTTTATCCTGGTAAGTGTCCCACAAGCTGACCAAGTACAATTGCCAGTCCTGAGATGGTCAAGTGGTTCCCATTTGGTCCTCAGTATATTAAGTTCAAAACAACTGTAGCCATATTATGTAATTCAGTTATCACCTAATTCAGGTCAAAGAATACAAAAAGTACAAGTTGCAATTTTACAGGAGTGGTGAGTTTGGTCTATTTAAAAGAGAGCTCAAACTGGGTCCCACCTTTCACAGGGTCCCTAAGACCTGCTCCGGGTGGAAACACGACGTCAGTGAGGAGCCCAGGAGACTAAACATCCATCACGTGTTCCACGTCCCAGATTTCTGTTTGAGCTGCTGACAAGCCTCGCTTTTAGGCTTCAAGGCTTCTTATGTTTCCTGTGCCACAGTAACTTCAAACACGAGCCGTTCTTTGCTAAATCTCTGCTAGGACACCAAGATTAGAACTCTCTGCTCCAGTTATTAATCTCTGAAATACTTAATGTGATGTAAGACAGCATTTCAGAAAAAAAGAGAAGATGCCCATGAACTGTCACTTAGAATTTAGGATTATCCCTCTGGAGACAGCCTGCAATGATTCTCTAGCAGCCAGTCATAAACCACAAGTTTTGAAGCCTGTGTGGGATGAGCAGGGGAGGGGAGAATGCTGTAATGGATTTAACATTATCCCCAGAGTCATATGGTGGGATTTCCACCCCAGTTGGGTACGTCAGGCACAGAGCAGCTGTGCTGATTCCCAGTGCTCACTCCCACTGCTTTGTGCAGAGAGCGAGCTGGTCCCTGAGCAGCAGCTTCAACAAAACTGAGTTTTAAATGGTTCAAACCCTGAGCATGATTTGCCAAGAGTTCTTCAGGCTCCTTTCCCTCCCTGTCCTGTACAAGCATGAGAGGCTGGGGACTGGCTGCCTTGTCTGAGCTTGCTTGGAAGAAAGTTTAGTCTGTGCAAACAATTTTTGGGCAGTCTTATCTTTCCACTAAGGGTTTTAATGCAGAGATTGTGTTCTTCGGGGCATTGTTGCCCTCTTCAAAGGAGAATAGTAATAGATAAAACTAATGTGCCTCACTGACACTTGTTTCTGCGTTTGAACAGCAACCCAACTGCATCCAGGTAAGAAACAGTTCTGTTGGTCTGCTCTTCCTGCTCTGCTTTGGGGGCTTCACAGGGCTCCTTCACACAATTTTACAAATAACTCAGGTGATGCTAGAATGATCAGAAGTCCCCTGGGGCACACAGGTCCCTTCTCCTTGGGAGTGACCTCCCTGTCATCCCTCTCACATTGAGCACCAGCAGTCTTCCAGCATTTCATCTGCTGCACTTAGATAAATCCACCTGATCCAGAAGCCATCAACTAAACACTGTCGGTGCTCCAGAGGCAAAATGCCCTAAGAAGGTCCCAGACTGTTTTCCTGGACATATCCACAATGACATGTCCCTGGGCTTCCACTGTGTGCACCAGGAGGGCTGTCACAGGGTCGATGCCAGCTGCCAGCGCTGGGTTTGACCTGTTAGAGAGCTTCTTGCACAACATCTTGCATAGCTTGTCTGGTTTTAGGAAAAGCACCTTTGATTTCTAAATGTGGCAGGGTTGGGGTTTTTTTTGTCACCTTTGAACTTAGTTTCGTGTCCCTTGGCTTAAGCATGTGCATTACCATGATGGCATTGCTGGCTGGCATTGCTTCTCCGCTCTGGGAAATACATTTCATATCCTCATCCTCAGATCAGTTTATTTCTTCCACTCTACAGCTTGACTAAAATACACCCCACTCCTCTCAGCCCAGATTCCTGCCACATACCTGGCATTCTTTCATCCTTAATGAGATGAAGGAGTGGGGGATTTCACCCCCCTGGAATTTTAGAGGAATACTAAGTGGATTTCTCATGAAAAGCCCCATTTAGGTTACGAATCTCCTCTAAAGATAGTCCATGCATGGTAAACCTTGCTTTTACTGGTAATGGTGAATGATTTAATTCCTTATTCAATAGCTACTTTCTCCTTGGGCCTTATTGTAATTATTGCCATTGATGGAGTCTGTGTTGGAACAAGTTCCTGGTGGTGTGGATGATGCAGAGGAGATTTGCAGCCTTGCAGAGGTAGATGGGGACACCAGTGGGCTGTCAGCACCATTGCTGTCATGTGGCCAAACTCTTCATATAGACAAGACAACATAAAGGTGATTAAGTGAGAATAGTTTTCATCCAGACTCAGTCATTAATTTCCCTTAATAAACATAAAGCTGTATTGGATCAAAGGTTCCTCCAGCCTGGTTCTGGAAGTGACCTCCAGGAGTTGTTGAGGGAGGAGTATAAGAACAGGAGCAGTGAGAAATGTGTGTTAAACAGGGAGAGGATGGTAAATAGTTCCAGCTGGTTAGTGCTACATAGCCAGGGAAGCATGGAAACACAATGCTCCTGGAGTCGTTACATGGGATCCATCACAGGACTCTGCCCTCTTACATGTGTTGAAAGGACAGGTTAAGGTATCCGCGAGGACAAGGATTTTGGAGTAGCAACACTTCATTGGATTGTGAACATCTCTTTGGAGGAGCTGTGCTGGGCTGTGGATGTTCCTGAGCCTGCAGCAAAGCAGCTGTGATAGCCCCAGGCTGTGCTCCAGCAGGGAAGGGCTGGGACAGGACACAGTGAGCCTGTCTCTGCCTGCTGCTTCGGGAGAGGGGCTTTCCTGCAGCTCCATGGGGCAGACACAGCAGCTGCAGGCGCCCTGGGTCCCGTTGTGTGGGGCCCTGGATTGCTTTCATCCAGCTCTGCAGCGGCAGAGGGTCACAGGCTGTCTTTGCTGCTGGGGAAACAATGGAGAGGAAGGCTTTGATTCCAGCAGCGATGGACAGCCTCCTGCTCCAGGGTGGTGCCGATGGAAGGAACTGGGGGCTCGGTTATTTGCTTTTATCCTTTGTTAACCACTGGTAGCTTCTTGTTGTGGAAACTGCTGTGACTTCTCCTTAGGTTTTATTTATGCTCTTTGGCTGACATTTGCAGGAGGTCTTTGATATTCAGCCCCAGGAGTGTCCCCTGGCCTGGCAATGGGAAAGGTTGAGCCAGGGCTGCCCGCAGGCACATCCAGCGAGGGAAGGAAGGCTGGTGTCCTGCTGTGGTGGCAGGAGTGGGGAGAGTGGGGGAGACAAATTAGTCACATGCTATTCTGGGCTGTTCCCAGGCTGATGATTTGTGCCTGGCATCTGTCCTCCTTGGCCACAGCAGTGTCCCAGGTCAGCAGCAAACATGGCTGATCTCAGCTGGTGGGGTGGCAGAGGGTGGAGAAGATCCAAAGAATTGGGCATTTACAGGAATTTGTCATGTTTTTCTAGGGAGAGAAAAACTAGGACAATACAGAGCTTTTGTACTGGGTTCAGGCTGCAGATTCATGCCTGGAAGAGCTGGGAGATATCCAACAGGTGTGATCTAGGGGAGCTTTGCTCAGATCTCCTCTCCACAGCATCCTGGGGCTGCACTGGCTTCTGAATTGGGGCTGGAAGGGATGATTCCCCAGCTCCTGTGGGCTTGACTTCCCACTGTGCTGTAAAACTTACCTTTTGCCATAGTTCCTGTTCACAGGAGGCTGTTTCTGCCCCTCACTGCCCAGATCCATTTGTCTGGGTATGGAATGAAAACAACTTTTATAATGATATAAAAATGGAGGGAGTAATTTATATTTGTAGTTCCCCCTGAGCCCAGTCTCTTGAATGCATTTAAGAAATCTCAATGAATATTGTTTTTCAGAACACAACAGATCCCCCAGGCAGCAAAGATGACAATTCCCTGGAGCCATAAACCCCTTGAGCATGTTAACCCAACTCAAAATGCACTTTATAACTTTATATCACCTTCAACCCACTTAGCTGTTTTACATGCTGGGATTTTAAACAGGCAGAAGCACTTGTGCTGTATGTCTTACAGAGAGCCTGGAAATCTTTAATTGTAGATTTAGGAGCTTGGATGGCAGTTTTATAAACAGTGTCAGCAACAAATGATTTTATGAGGTATCAGAGTGCACTCTCACAATCTGGGAAGCCAGACTCAGAGAGGGGTGTTATCTCAAGCTCTGGGCTTTATGTGAAAGGCTTAAGTAGATGGTCACTGTTTCAAGAAGGACTTTAACTTTCAAGTGCTCTCCAATAACCCTTTGGCAGCAGGGACTAAGCTACAGAACCACATGGGAAGTGGAACTGGTTCAGGTGGGAATATTCTGATTCTGCAAGAAGTGGATTGGATATCAAGAAAATAATATTAAAAAATTAGGCCCCACTGTTTTTTTGTGATTTTTGAACCCCAACATAGCCATTTGGTATTTCTGACAGAAGGAACCTCATTCCGAGCAGCCATAACTGACCGTTTCCTATTTTTTTCCTTCTGGGCGGGTGGTTCAGCAGCTCTGGCTCCTGAATTGAAGGAAATGTTTTCCTGAAATGCAGACAGAAATGCTCCTTGGTTTTCTGGCTCAGGAAATCAGCCCTCGAGTCTGAGGCTGACTTCTTTGGAGATACAGACACCAGCAGTCCCCAGCAGGCTGATAGAAATCCAGCGAGTCAAGTCCTGGCAGAAGTGGCAAATTCTGTTGCTCCAGCTTTGCAGACTTCATGTCCTTGGCATATATTTCTTTCACAGGCTTTGTCAGAAGATGACCAACTTGGCTGCCCCTTCCTTTCTAAAGAAGGCACCATGGCTTAAATCTAGGCAAAAAAGTAACTAGTATTTTATATTATTATAAATATCTTTCTTATTTAGCCATCCTAAGAACCTCTTTGAAATGAAAGCAAAAGTATGTTTATTTTGAAAGTGATTTGTTCCTTCATGTTTCTACTTGAAAATAGAAAGGTTGTACCTCCCTCACTGTGGTTATATCACATCCTGAGATGTACAATTTAAACATTTTGAACTTAAGTGCAAACCTTTAATGCCATAATTTCCTAGTACTACTGCCACGACTGTTTAGACATAAAAGCCATTTGATTACAGTTTTATGTTAAGTGACGAGCCATAATTAATATGATCATGTTTAATTTCTTCCTTAGTGAACATAACGATAGAATAATTTCTCCAGAGAAAAGAGAGTTTCCTCGAATTACTAAATGGAAAGATTTTTTAAATAATTTAGCTCTTGGAAAGAAGTTTAAGGCATTAGATGGGATCGATGCAGAATATAAAATGCAAAATGCCTTGCTTAAGATGTGGAGAGAAAATTCTAGGGAGCTTCATTTCATGCCTGCAGCATCCCCCTTCCCTGGTAGTGTAGTTTAATTCCAGCCAACATCTTAGCCCCCTGTGGAGCCACTTGCTCACTCCCCTAGTGTGATGGCTGAGAGAAAAGTGAGGAAACTTGTGGTTGAGATAAAGACAGTTCATAGGGAAAGCAAAAGCCATGCATATCAGTAAAGGAAAACAAGGAATTAATTCCCGACTTCCCATGTTCAGGCAGGTGCTCAGCCATCCCCAGAACAGCAGAGCTCCATCACATGTAACAGTGACTTGGGAAGACAAATGGCATCACTCCAATATGGTGCTGACCATGATGCCATATGGTCTGGGATATCCCTGGGGTCAGTTGGGATCAGCTGTCCCCCCCGTGTCCCTTCCCCACCGCCTGCTGACTGATGGGGTGGGGTGTGGAATGGAAAAGTGCTTGACGCAGTGCAAGTCCTATTTAGCAGTAACTAAAGCACCTCTGTGTTATCAGCACTGTTTCCAACACAAATCAAAAACAGGCTGTGAAGAAAACTGAAGAAAATTATCACGGCCCAAACCCGGCTGCAGATAAGGCACAGGTAGAGCAGTGGGATTTTCCTGAGTCGTCCCTTTTCCTCTCAGCAACATTTCATGGAAAGCAGAATGAAAAGCCTTTGGTTGTCAGAGCTCTCCAGAAGACATGCTCTGTTTCTCACTACTCTCCCATTTTTGCCTAAACTACGTTCCCCAGCCATTTTGGGAAGCAGAAAGTGTGTAGAGAAGTAGCAATGACCCTCCTGTCATGCCCAGACCCTTGGTGACTCTTTTCAGAGAGGCTCATAACTAGTACACATGCACCAGTTCAGCAAAGGCTTTTGAAACCTGGGAGCCTGACCACGTAGAGGCATTTCAGACTGAAAGAGGTAGACTTAGATTAGATATAAGAAAGAAATTCTTCCCTGATCAGGTGGGTGAGGCAGTAGAACAAGTTGCCCAGAGAAGCTGTGGCTGTCCAATCCCTGGAAGTGTTCAAGACCAGTTGGATGGGGCTTTGAGCAACCTGGTCTGGGGAAGGTGTCTCTCTACCCATGGCAGGGCGGTAGAACTGGATGATCTTTAAGGTCCCTTCCAACATGAACCATCCCATGTTTCTGTGATTTTCACCCACCCCTACATTTCTGTGCATCAGCGTCAAGGACACCGGTGTGGGGGATGCTCTGGAAAGGTGCTCTGGTGTATCTTTATAATTTGGACTTGTGCAAAGTAGGGTGACCGTCCCTGCCAGCCCTTCCCTGAGTGAAGCAGCCCATGTAGCTGGCACTGCTGTCCCTGCAACACCCTGGTGAATCCCACAGGGTTCACAATCCCAGCCATGACACCTCATCCCTTTATCTTCCTTACAGCTCATTTTCTGCTATCAAGTCCTCGAGCCTGGGAGCATTTATCTTCTCCTGGTGGAAATCCAGCACTAATGACTTCAACAGGAGCAGTTACACAGCTGGAATGTGTTTTATCCATACCCTGACACGATGTGCCATAGCCTTGTTCGCACATTGCTGGTTTGCTTCCGAGCTCTGAGCCACTACCCCAAATTTTTGGTGCAACATCAATACATTTATACTTTTTCCTTCTGTGTAGCTGCACACTGACACCCACGTGTCCATCTCTCAGGAGGAAAAGGCCACTAGTACACTTGTGTTTCACTTTTAGGAGAATGCAATCGAGTGCCATTGAGAGGGTGTTGAAACAGCTTGTGCTCAAGAATATGACCTTCAAATTATTTGCTTAAACTTCTGAATGTAGAGAGAGGAAAGTGTATGTCAAGCTCTCTGTTTCTACAGGGCTGAAAGAAGAAATAAGTGCTTATTTCTGCCTGCAGTTTCTCCCTGAGCCTTCCCCAGGAGTACTTTGGTGTTAAGTATCCGCTCCCCCCAGATCTCTGCTGACATTATTAGCGATAATGGTCAATTAGGTGTATGGGGAAGGGAGGAAGAGTGATGAACAGACGTGTCAATTTCAACAGTAGCAGGACAAAAGAGAATTAATGTTTGCTGAGCAGAAAGATTAAGACCCTAGCAGGGAAGGGAGGGGAAGGAAAGCCTTCAAAGAAATACCTGTAGAAAATATTTAACGCTGCTTTTTCAGGGCTGCCAAACAAGCAAAACACATTTTCATCTGCTGGCTCAGATTTGACTTTTGATTCACTATTACATAATGTGTTCTGCAGCACAAGTTTCAGGCAGGGTCTGAAGGTAAAAGGATCCAGGGGCCATTGTATTGTCAGGGAGAGGAATGTGGTTTTGTGATAGAGGTGGGAATTTGCAGCAGGTCAGGTCTGAGCTGCTGAGGGATTAGGTCGGTATCAGCTCTCAATGCTGCCTTAAGGCAAATTGAATTTTTTACAGAAGAGTGAAAGATTAAGAAAGAAAAAGAAAAAACAACCCTACAACTTAACTAATCACCTACCACTAAATAAGACAGCATGAACTATTCACCACCTCCACTTTGCTTGACACATTACTGCAGTAATTACATTTGGTTGGAGCATTTCTAATCCTTGCTGAATAAAAGGGATTCTGCCCAGCTGTGCCTGTGCAGGGTGAGTGGGTTTGAGTGCTTGGTGGTGGGCTCAGTGTGTGGGTGGGGGGTGAGTAGGCAGGAGATGAGCTCAGGAGGATGGGGATAATGAGTGTGGAGAATGTCCAGCTGGGAATCAGCTTTATCTCACAGGGGTTTTATTCTCAGCTATGTGATTTCAGAAATTCCGTGTCTCTTGGCTTGCATTTGCTGATGGCTGCTGTTAGACAGGTGGGAAACAGGCTATTTCCAAAACAGGTACTGGTTTCCTGTGACTTGTTGCTTTTATTTCTGTACTGGAGTAATGTTGGTGACCCATCCCAGGTTCTCCCAAGGAGTCCTCTAACTCCTGTTAGACCCCTGGCTCAAATCCCTGCTTGGCTAAAGCTTTGTGGGATGGGTGGCTGCTGAAGGTGGGGTTGGAATGGGGCTTTTGCAGGGCAGGAGTCTCTGGCAGAGCTCCTTGCAGAACCCCTGCAGTGGTCACAGACTCCCTCTGCTTTGCTTGAAGGAGGTTCACTCTAGATAGAGGAGATGTTTTCACACAGTAAACAGTAAAGAAAGCTCCAGGTACGTCTAAGCCATAGTTATCCTAACTCTTGAACTGAGAGGAGGCTCTCAGACAACGTTTCCTACTGTACCTCCTCAGAGAAAAGCTCCGAAGAGAAGAAGGAAAGGGAAGTGTCTCATCATGATTTGCCGGCATCAGAACTGACAGTTTCTCTCTCTCTCAGCTGGCTGAAAACATGTAGCATGCAGTCCCCTGTGTGATTATTTGCTTCTCCTGCTCCTGGGGCTGTTGACCCTCACTCTCAGAACCTTTGCGTGCCATAGTTGCACCTGGCCAGGCTGAGCCCTGGGGGTGACTAAGGGAAGTAAGAAGGAAGAGGCAGAGAGCTGCTGTAGCTTTGCTTTCTCCTCTTGGAGAAAGCAGGTCTGTCACAGTGTGGACAACAGCCTGGTGGCCCTGTAGAGAGTTAAAATCTCTACCGAAACAACTTTGGCAATGCTGCTGAGTGCACTGATGAAAACAGTGCCTGTTTCTCACAGGCTTGGTGCCAGGAGTCAGGGACCTGTCTCTAGTGGTGCTGTGGGTATGCTCAGGCTTGGGCTGAAGTGGAGTATTCAGGTTGAACAAGTTTAACCAGGTCTGCCAAGACCTGAGCACTTTCCTTTATGGTCCTGCCAGGTTTGCTGGGGACTCGCTGAGCCACAGCCTGCTAGTGGCTGTGCTGGCCACTGCTGCTGAAGGGAAGGGACTGTCACCTTGCATGGATACCTGGGAAAGGGGGATGCTGTACAGGACAACAACTAAGAGTTATTTTTCTGTTAGTGATGCCCTGTGTGGGTTGATTGACACTGATGTGATGTCTGATCATGGGTGTTTTTGGTGACACATTTGATGGCTGCCTTGGTACACTGTGGAAGGCATCAGCTGGCTGGATTTTGAGGTGAATGATTCCCTCAGTGGAGAAGAGGTGGAGGAGTGTTGACCGAGTCCTTGAGGGGTTAATGCTGCTGAGGGTTTGTTGTGTCGTGTGCTAGAGCCTTGGAACCCAAACAGGTTATTTTGGGTTATTTTTAAATTCACAGCAAATGGAGGTGTCCAGTAGCACTGGTTGAGATGCTCAGAAGAAAAATGAGGTTGTGACCCAGGGCAGGACTAGGGCCAGCCAGGTACACACCTCCCATGTGCCTCCATCTGGGATTTCTGGCTGCTCCTGCAGTCCCTCTGGGCAGGGACAGAGCTCGTGCCTGTCCAGAGTTAACTTAAGAGCTCTTGGTTATCTCAAAATTGAGTCTCTCCTAGGCCATGAGAGAGCCAAAGGAAATTACATGGGCTTTTCCCTTCCAATGCTGCTCTGTGCCTGTGTCAAGCAGAGGCAGCGAAAGCATCAGCTTTCCAGTAATAAGGAATTTGTAGCAACCCATTAATTCCATTAATTCTTGTCTAAGAAGTGAAATGAGCTGCCTGCATGAATTAGTAAAAAAGAAGCAGGAGAGGATTTTTCTACATCCCTCTCTATGTGTTTGAGATTGACAATAGTGCACCTCAACCCTGCAGTCCTTGTGCTCCCAGGGGAGCACTGCAACACCTTAAGCTGGGATTTGTAAGGGGGCTCCCAGGGCTTTGCCCATGGACTGGGGCATGATGCTGCCAAAGCCTGGCTTCCAAAGTGGGCCTCAACATCTGTGTGTTCATGAGTGCTGCAAAGAGTGACTTTTAAAAAAAATAAGTTAAACCTGAAACATCAATTACCCTCTGAGTATATGTATGTTTATATATATATATATATATATATATATATATATATATATATATACACACATACCTTGCTGAGGACTTAAAACTTCTCACATCTGGGAAAAGGCAAGATTTTGTCCCTTGCTCGGGACACGACTTCTGTTGATATCTGTGGGAGCAGACTTAAACCAACATTCATTGCTTTTGGAAACCTTTCTTTTTTCCTACTGTATTTCAGATCTAGATTTTTTTCTGTAGTTCCATGATCAGGGGTAGGAATATCTCCTTGATACAAGGTACTGAGATTTTAACATCAATCTTCTTGCTGTAGTCCAGGTATCACAAGTATTTCTTGGAATGTGATTTAAGGCACAGCCAAGAAAATAATTTTTACTGCTAATACTCACTGCAGCTGTGAGACTTAATAGATATAAATCTGTATTCTGGGTGACTTCACTGATTCCTCCTCTCCATATGCCTCTAAAACATCATTACCAAGAAAATTTAAGACTTTACCAGAGAAGCTTAGCTATAGCATTTTGCATTATACATTATTTAGTGTCCCGAAGTCCTGAGTAGGGGCTTCTAAGGAAGGGATGGGTGGTTTAATCCCAGACCTGAAGGCTGTGGTGGCTGTTTTGAGAGTCTTCATCCCAAGCTGGCAAACCTGGATGCAGACATCTGTTAGCACAAGACAGACCAGAAGTCTCCCACTTTAACCACTGCCAGTGTCCCTTGGGAGTTACTTAGCATGGATGCCAAAGCATCTTATCAAACTGAGGAACAGCTTGACCATGCTCCAGCCTGTTGTGAGACAACCACCCCAAATTCTTCCTAAACTCCAGTCCAGGGTTGTATTTCTCTTATGAGTATAAAAATACTGTAACTCCCTAAGAAATGGAGACTACTCAGATTAGCCATCATAAATCTCCCCTTCCAGAATAATCCTACTTAAAAACCCTTAGGAAATGTGTGGAGTTAGCATAGAGTGGTTTAGTTAGGCTTGCAGAGCCCTGGGGCACCCAGGTGCTGCTGGGAGCTGAGCCCTCCCCTTTGGGACCTGTTTGGTGCCCTGAGTCCTCAGTTCAAGTTCTGCTGGTAACCAGCACAGAGCCATTACACCATTAACTCTGCAGGGATTCTGCACTGAGCCTTCAAGAGGGCTCATTTCAAACAAAAGGGCTTTATTCCTTCACTCGTGGGTGGAATTTAAAAAAAAAAAAGAAAAATGAAAGTGAAATTAAATGCTAAGCAGTTATCGTAAGTCTTGTGTGCTTTGTAATGACTTTACACAAAGTCCTTTTACATTTCTAGAATGCCATCTTCCTTTCCACAATTATGCTTTCCTGGGAACTTGAGCAGTGTGGTAGCTCTGTGTTTATGTCCTGGCTAATGAGTCAACACCTCTAACGCTTTCAGACTGAAATAGGTGTTGCAGATGTTTTTGTAGGTGGGAAAGGCTCGGTTTTGATAACTCCATCCCAAGTGCTGTGAGCTTTTATACATCCAGTCACCTTTAGAGCAGAATAACTACTTAGTTAAATGGAGTTATTGTTGAACAAACAGCAGAAGTGCCCTCAGGGAAGAGAGGATGTGGGACATTTGTAAGAACTCAAAATTAAGCCCTCTGTGCTCTGCCTGGTCAGGCACCAGATCTTCTAACTGGAACTAGAAATAACCCGTTTTATTTCTTAGAAAATGGAGTATGTGAGCAAAACTCACTCGTAAAACAATAATCATCTTGCTCTTTTCTCCTTTTTTTCCCTTTTTATTTATTTTTCCCGTAGATCATCCTTGTGTCAAAACATATTAGAAAGACAAACTCTGCTGGGGAGTAATGTCCATTAACAGACTGAGTGGTAGAGCTGGGAAGCAGACACTTAATAAGCATTCAAGCTCTCAGAGCAGGAAATTCCAATTAATATTGATTAGAAACAATTTTTTTCCTCATTTTAAATACTGCAGCACAATGTATATTGTCATCAGCACTTTTCTTGTTACAGCTGTCTTCTTGATTTTTTTTTTTTTTTTTTTTTGCTTATTAGGATCTCAGTGGAAAGATGGTCTTTCATTTATTCTATAACATGAACAGAACTAGTTAACTGGAATACATATGAAAGCAATTACAAACATCTCGACCTGCAACAGATGCAGATCTATGCCCAAACTGACAGCTGAACGCACTGAGAAAGGGAAAAAAACATTCATCTGCTTTGCTAAAAGCTCAATACAAGGGGAAAAATATGCCAAGTTTGGGGCAGGAGCAACTTGTGTGTTCCCAGGCAATGGGGTTTGTTCCATGTGTTCTGCTCTGTTAGGTTGTCTTGATACATCATTAAACCAGGTCTCAATAGCCTCGGGGGTGGTGGTGGTGGTAAAGAATCTTGATGTTGCTTTTAGTGCTGTGTGGGTTGTGTAATACTGAATATTCAATTAAGGCTGGATACCTTAACCTTGAGTCTGTATTTCTAATGTCAAGAAACTTTGATAAAGGGCTGCATCCTGATATGTCTGTTGGTGTTGTTTAGTTTTCACTGTTCTTAATTGCTGACTATTTAAATATGAATTTTTATATTTAAAGAGCAAAGGCATTGTATCCTCATTTGGAAACACTGGACATGTGTGAGAGGGTGGACTCCGGTACCCTTAAAAACATAACCCTGGTTGCCTGAGGGCTGCAGCAGCAGTCTCTTGTGTTTGCACAGTATCATTGCTGTCAGAGCAGCTGACCAGTAAAGCCATTCTTCTAATGGAGGAGAAAGTCCCAAACATAGAATATCTGGTTTTAAATCCTTATAACCTGGTTGTTGACTCCCAGAACTGTATGTCTGATCTGTGGCTTTCCTGGCACTTTGCTGCTCAAGCCCTGAGTCCAGCCCTGCTAAAACTAACAGGGGGACTTTTATTAACTGTAGAAACTAGATCTGGCTTTAAAAGATGGACAAAGGCTTCTGACACTCCTGCTGAGGCTTTTATGCCTTCAGCTATCAAATGTGTTCTCTGCAGAGAGCATCATTAAAGATGCATGGGCTGTCAGGATCACTTCCCCATGGGACAGTACAGTGTGTGTGCTGCCCAGGCTCTGAGCAGCAGCTCCAGCATTAAGAGTCTCCTCACGCCCTTTTGCTTCACACATGGTCAAGTCCTGACGAACTTGGAGCATCCAGGTTGGACCAGCCAGGTAAAGCTGTCTGGTACCCTGTTGTAATGACTTTCTCAGAGCTGAGATGGTGATGCTGGCCATTCATGGGCCCTCTTTGGGGTGCTGGTCCAGGAAAACAAATGTGTGGTCGCTCTCAGGAGTGGAGCAGGACCTGAGTGAAAGCACCAGAGCCATGGAAATGACTGGCGGGAAACTCCTGTGACCAAACCCATCTGGAAACTGCAAGATGAAGCTCCTCAGACAGCAGAACCAGGGGACTGAGTGGGCTTCAAGATATGGCATGGCTGGTTCATCTCAAGGGTTATGTGCCAGACCAAACCAAGGGCTTGGGGTTATGATTTGGGAAACCTGTTTGCAGTTTTCCAGTTCCAAAGGGCTCGGAAGCCAAGTTTCTCTCTGAGCTTGGATTAGAAATACATTGCACAGTTGTATATCTCAACAGAAATGCCAGGCACACCCTTAAACCCTTCAGCTTGTCAAATACCTGAATGCCACAGAGAATTCATGGCTAAACGTTCTGTGCTTAGTGTAAACCAGATTATCGGGCAATATTTGCTTAAACTGGGGAGGAAGCTCACAAATGAGGACAAAGCACTGATGAGTTTCAAGTGCAGTGCACAGGAGATATTTTAATTAATTCCAATGAATGGCTATCTAATAGAAGGTGGAAGGCTCTTTAATGGGACCAGTATGTGAGAGCTGAGTAGAAAATATCATGTTTTTCCCTGTTAGTGCTCTGACCTTCCCTCTAAAACGCACAGTCCTCTGCAAAATTGACATTTGCTTTCAAAACTGGTGTTGCACTTTGTATTTGCCATTAGACTTAACACTGCTGTATTCCTGTGATCAAAGGGTATGTTGCTGAGTTGTGACTTTTTTTAACAGACTAAAGAAACCAGAGGTTAAAGAAAATGTGGTGCTGCAGGTGTTTCTGAGGACAGTGTAAACCCTGTTTTGCTGGTGTACCGAACATGGTAGCACAGCTCTGCTCTGGGTTTCTGTGCAAGTCTCTGTTTTCTCTGAGTGTAGCCCCCACATTGGAGAACAGGAGCACGGCAATTATTTTCTGAATTTCTATCAGCTTTGTGAAACAAAGGTGAAGGCCCATCCTTCCACAAGTGAGTTATGAGCTGGGTGATTACTTCAAGGCCAGAAACTGAGAAATTCAAGGATATATCAGGAGTGACGGTTGCAAATAAAATGGCATTGTCTTATCTAAAAGCTAAACCATCATTCAGTAGTCCAGTGCTGAGATGTTTTAGGAACATCCTGCTTTGCCTGATATGGTATTTCCTTCCTGAAATCTTTCAGAAGTGACCCTAGGGCTGTCAAGAAATGCCTGTTTTAAGGGAGCCAGAGGGTCTTGCTTCTGATTCAGTCTTTTTGGAGGCTGTTTTTTGAGGTTCCCCTCCTCATTAGTTGCTGTCACCTTTAAACTCCCTGAGACAGCATCTATTACTAATGTCAGTACAAGGAGGTTGTACAGAACCAGCAGTTTTGTGCGTTTCTGTTTTAGTCTGTAAGTTGTATCTGGCCCTTAAAACTTCTTGCCCTCAAAGCTTCTCAGAGACATAAAGACAAACCAGCTTACTGCTGACTGTCAAAATTTCCAGCCAGGTGCAAAGTTTGCGTCCTTAGACAGTCTTTCTAATTAATTTCCCCAACCTGCTGTGAAAGAAGGTAAGTAACAGGTATTAACTGCCATGTGAGGGTGGGAGGAAAGAAATAGGATGCAGAGCTATGATGATATAAATGTTTGTGGTCTGCAAACCATCGGCAGAAAGAAATGCTGTGTTGTTTGGGGGATCTTCCAAAGAAACTGCTGGAGATGGCACATACCCCAAATGTTTCTCTCCTCTGCTACAGCAAGAGGGAGGCACAGCAGGGACTCAGCATTAGAGAAGAGGTAGGGATTAATTGTGAAATTAAAGCAGCAGGTCTGCAGCTGCTCTGGTGGGCTCTGCAGTGCAATTGCTGCAGTGCAATTTTCACTTGCCACCGAAGCATCTGTGCAGAGCTGGGAGGAGGAAACTACCACCAAAGCAATTGCCTCCTTCCCTCACCTCCCCCTCCCAAACTCCCAAAAGCAAACCCCCATAGGATTTCATGCCAAGCACTCAAATGACCCTATGGACATGCTCACCTGATGCTCTTGGTACAGGCACCCGTGATAAGG
This sequence comes from Manacus candei, assembly GCF_025592945.1. Classification (NCBI taxonomy): domain Eukaryota; kingdom Metazoa; phylum Chordata; class Aves; order Passeriformes; family Pipridae; genus Manacus; species Manacus candei. The sequence continues at coordinate 15,859,363 of NW_026138105.1, read as the reverse complement.
TGGGGCAAGCAGTGCCTGTTCCTTTGGCTGGAGGATGAGGAGGAGCATGCTGCTAATAACAGGGATACAGTTTCACGCTGGGCAAGCAGCCAGCTCATAACCACAGGGATTTTAACTCATATCCTTGCAAATCGTGGATCTTTGCCCATCAGCCTGTAATATTTCTTTCCTGTCAAGGCTTGAAATCGTTCGTAGGTCAACCTGGTCCTGGCTCCCTGTGCATTTACAGGTATTTGCTCTCCAAACCTGCTCCTGGCTTTTATGTTTGCAGGTGGCCCTCCTGGGAAAGTCCTGGATGTTAACAGGGCAGCATTCATTGCCCTGGGTAAGTCCTGGGGCTGGTACTGAATGTTCTGCCTGTAGGGAGTTGGCCTTTGTGCCTACAGAAGAGGAGGAATGAGTGGCAGCCTGTGACAAGGATGTGTCGTACAAGTATTGGGTGTTGATCAATTAATCTTTTTTCTTGTTTTGCTATATTTACAAGGTACAAACTGCCCATTGGCACTATCCCAAGTCTTAATTTTTCTGCAGTGGTGAGCATATACTTGGAGAGCTTGTTGGACTGCTAGGAAGTCATTGTGCCAGTTCACTGCCCGGTGTGGGGGGGGTTTTCCTAGCACAGGTGTAGTGATGGTCCTGAAGGTCAAGGTCCATCCTACCAGTCTTTGCAAAGTTGTTTCCTTACTGATTTAATGCTGGAAAATGAAAGATGAGTTACTTTTGGCTTCTCTTGCTACAGCACTTTTTAATTCTGATGTACCAGTTCTATGCACTCTCTCTTTTTGCATTCTGGTTTATCTTCAGCTAATCTTTGATTTCCTGTCATGGCCCTCTACCTAAATCAGCATGAATATCCCAGATCTACCCCTCTGTCTCTTTTAGTCCCACATTTCTGATGCTGCTTTCAGCTTTCCCTCGGTGTCCTCCTGTGTCCTCTTACAGATTTTCTTCTTCTAATTTTCCTTTTCAGTCAGGCCCCAGTTATTCCATGTGCCCTTTTGTAAGACATTTGAAAGCCTTCCCATGACTTCAGCACTTTCTAAGACCTTGAATCTGTTGTTTATTTGTTGTTTTACAGAGAATAACCAATGTCAATGTTCTTAGTCCTGTATCTTTCTCTAAGATAGTGTTTCACCACTGGCAACCCCCTGGTTTAAGCATCATTTCCATTTCTTCTCCCTTGCTGTTTCCTTCTAAAGAACCCACACCTACAGGTGAATCATTCCTCCCCTCTCACCACCCCACAGTTCTCCTGTGCCTCACCACTTATTTCCTGCCACTCTCTCTATTCAAAACCTCTTGCCCTCATCTGCAAGTTTGCTTATTTCCTTGTGTTTTCCCCATCTCTGTCTTGCCCACTTTCATTTCCAGAATCCTCCCACTACTTTCCATGCCTCCCTTGCCCAACTGGCTTTACCTCCTGCACTGGGCAAGCCCCAGGGCTCAAAGCAGCTCACTATGACCAACTTCTGCCTTCACTTTTTGTCTCATGGCTTATTTCTTCTCCCCAGCCCTCACTGTGCTACTGGACACTGTCCATGAGCATTGTCAGTGGTGCTGTGCTGTGCAGACACTGGAGAGGACGTGCTCCTCTGCTCTGCAGAGGCTCATGCTCCTTTGCAGTAGGTTTAAATAAGGACATGGTCTACTTGCTTGCCATCAGCCTTGCTTCTGTGACAGCAGCTCTTTGCTGGAATAGAATACAGCAGGAGACCTTGAAACACCATGAAGAACTTTGCCAGAGCATTAAAACCTCAGAGATGGAAGTGGAAATTGTAGCAGAGAGAGGAAAAATGGCGCAGCACCTTCAGCTCGAGCCTGGGGCTGCGGGCACCGCTCCTGCCGTGGCACTCGGCTCCCGGAGCCCACCCACGCTCCGCGCTGTGCTTTGACAAGCTGGTGCCACGGAGGGCACGGTGAAGCAGCAATCGCAAACACACGTGCCCCGCACACCTGCAGAACAAGGGCAGGACTTTTACTGTCACCTCACTTCATTTTAAACTCCCAGTGCAGCCCAAGACTGGCAGCTCCTTCTGTGCTTCCGAGCCGTGGGGGCTGCTCAGTGTCCTTCAATCACACAGCTTCCTATCTATTTATTTAATCCAGAAAACTTGATTGAATACCAGCATCTCATCTGACTGTTGAATAACTTTTATATATTATAAAAGCACAAGAGAAAAATCCTGTTCTTAGGCCTAGGTGTTCTTAGGCCTGGGTGAAACCTTTCCAACAAATTCCTAAAGAAAGGAATTCGAGGGACTGAAAATACCTGTGAAATTGGCTTGAACACCGGATGAGGAAGGGGACACTAGGAACTGGGTCCTTGAAAATGCTGGACGTTTTAGTAGTGCTTTTTATGAAACTTCACCTTTGAAATGTCTTTTATGCAGAGACTTAGGTCTCTGCAAAATTTTATCTGTACTGGAAAAAAAGAAAGAATTTGATGCAGTGAATTTTGACTGGAATAAAAAACAAACAAATTGTATTTCTCTTCTAGATCCAAAGCTTTGTACTGGCAACTGAAGCAAAGGCTTTGATTTGCCAGAAAAATGAGGATGATGCGGATGCCTGCGGGCTCTCTGATGTGCTCAGCCCTCCCTCTGTTCTGAAGGTCTCCATCTTCTCCTATCCTGGGCCCTGGGCACTGCAAGAGCCTGCTAAGGTGATGGCTGTCCTTATCTTCTCAATCACAATGCTCATACCCAAATTTGAACAGGAAATGAGGGGGTTTTTGGGTTTTTTGATCCTCTAGCTGTTAAGCTACATTTCAGCTCTTTATGCTGACTCACCGGTCTGGCCCAGAGCCAGTGTATTTATGTGACTCCCCCTTCATTACCATACATGCCTCAGAAAGCAGCTGTGCTTACAACACACTTTCAGTAAACAGACAACTGAATTATGGACTTCAGAGACTGATCCAAAGTTGGTCAGCTCTCCAGTGCCCTGGGCTAAGACCCACTGCCAGACCTAGGCTTTGGAAAGCTGCCTCTACCCTGCACAGCCCAGGGCTGCCAAGATCTCTGGCTGGTGATCTAAGTCCAGTCCCAGATCTGTAATTACCTTTACCTTGGCTAAAGATTTTCCCATCCATCCATCCTGCATCTCTATCTCTGTGGATCCAGTAAGGAGGAGGACATGGAATCACTGTCTTCCCATCAGCTTTGTTTTCCAGGTTTTTGTATATGCGAAGACAAGTCTTACAGTTAAGACATGTCTCCATTTGTCAGTTGGTGACTCCTACAATGTGATTCTACCATGTTGCAGCAGTAATATGTGAATTCTGGACAGAGCTCCTAGTCAGGTGTCAGAGTAAGTTCCCACCTAAATCAGACCTTCATCCTGTGGATGCTCTTTCAAACTCATGTACAATTGCAAAGATCCAGGTTTGTTACCTGTGAGGCCTTTATTGAGCTAGAAGGGTTTTAGTGAAACCCCACAGCTTGATGTCAGAGCTGTTTCCCGTTGATCTGTTCAGTCTGGGTGGAGGCCCTTTCCCAAGGAGAAAAAGTATTGATGGTGATTAATTGTCCAAGCTTTCTGAAACCTATTTCACCCCAGAAAAAACAAGCGATCCCAGACACAATATCTGACAGCAGCATGAGGAATCCTCTCTGCTCTGCTCCCAGTGGGTGAGTATGGGCTTCTCAGTGCCACTCCACGGCCCTGGAGGCTTCTTGGCTTCTCTCCCAGCTCTGGTGACTGGTTTGACTCCTGACAAAGGCTCTTATCTGCCTCCTTTTATCTGTCTATAAAATGGGCATAAGGCACACTTCAGGAATGGCATTTGTTTTTGGTATCAGTCACTATGTTTAGCGCCCTGATGTGATGTTACATTGCATTGGGCGTGGTTTTTAGTTTTCCCTAAAAAATTCTCTGTGACCTCACCTTAACATCAAATTGCTCTGTGGCAAATAGGAACCTGCTGACGGGCTTGGCTATTTATGCCAAAAAACCGGGCAAAACAGTTTCTAGGGCACATATCCACCTTCCAGTTTCAGCAGGGACAGCAGCACGTGCGTCCTGTGCTCAGGCAGAAGTCGGGGGAAATGTTATCTACAGGCAGCTGGGCAGCCCCAGGCAGGGGTGCGACCTTTCACCAAAACTCAAAGAATTTTTTAAAAATATGAATCAATTTATTTATTTATCTTAATTACCCCCCCTGGCGGCACAAACAGCCCCGCCCGTCCCACGCGGACGAGCCCTCATTCCCCAGAGCCTGCAGCGACCGCTCCCGCAGCATCCCCGGGGATGCTCCGCGCCTTCACCTGCCGGGCGGGCGGGGGGCGGGTGCCGGTCCCCGCCCGCCCCCGGCCCCGGCAGCGGCCGCAGCTCCGCCCCGAGGAGGGGCCGGGGCCGGAGGCGGGCGGCGATCGGGGTTGTGCGGCCGCTGCCTCCTCCTGCCTTCCCTGTGCCTCCCTCCTGAGCGGCCGCTGCCTGCGGAGCGCGGGGCCAGGCCCGCTGCGGAGCTGCCGCGGTGAGTGCGGGGCCGGGCGGGGAGCGGGGGCTAGGGCTGGCTCGGCCGGGCTGGGCTCAGCTGGGCTCGGCTGGGCTGGGCTCGGCCCGGCGGGATGCTGCGGGTTGGCGCCGTGGCTGCCGCGGTGCTGGGGGCGCGGCGCGGGTCCCGCCGCGGTCACAACGCCGAGTTTCGGTAACTCCAGCCCCGCACAGCCCGGACCGGGCTGGCAGGAGCCGCTGGGGTAAGGCTGCCCTCCCCGGCAGCGGCTCATCCCGGCACGGCCGCTGACCTTATGGTGGGCGCATCCACTGATGAGGACGCGGTGCCTCCTTTCAAGGCAGTTTTTAGTCTATGGAGCTTTTGTCGCTGGTGTTTAAGTGTCATCTGTACCGTGAGTCATCGTGCGAGACACAAAGCGCTGTAGATGCGGATGCCTTGGTCTGGTCGTGAATGGGTTTTGCTTAGAATTCCTCTCCCTTTTGGCCCGATTGGGGCGTGGAAGAAATTTACTCGAGGTAGCAAAATAGAAGCAACTGTAATTCCTGAAATGGCATCAGAATTGCAAGTGCTGGTTTCTGTGTGAGATGAAGGAGTTTCTTGCAGAGTCTCCTTTGGATACTGGCAGACCAGGGGAACTTCAGCCTGAACTTCAGTGCCTTCTCCAGCTCCAGGGCCTGAGATGTCACTGGTGGTAGAGGTGCTTTTGGTTGACTCTGACGAGCCAACAAGTTCATGTTTATCTCTTTGTTCACTTATTATGAAAAGATCTTTTCTGCATTGTGATAACTGCTCGAGGATGAGGATGATGCTTCAATCTGCAATAGAGTAGTAGCAGGAAAAGTGACTTCTCACAAATCATCTAGGAAAGGAGACAGTTCACAAACCTGGGGAAAAAAAACCAAATCCATCTCTGAGCCCTCCTGTTCCCTAACAATCGCTCAGGGAACCTCGGGGGCAGCAGCTGCCTGGGCTGCCCTACATCTCGCCTTGGCCCTGAGTCCCGAGCCCTGCCGTTACTGTTAAGTGTTTTTTTTCACAGATGCAAGGGACAAGTGCTGTTATGGCAGAAAGCAGAGGGGATTTTTCTGGCTGGAACTGAACTTAATCTGGTGTGAGATTGAGTTTGTTGTGAAAGATGTGATGTATTAAATCCTGACTGTGAAGAATACTTTTTTATTTATGTTTTTGCCTTCCTTGTTTAATCTCTACGCTATGGGTTAGATCAAAAACTGTGGATGATATTGAAAATACTCTTACTGCATTATTTTTATGGGTTTTTCTTCATGTTCTGGGACCTCTCATGAGGTTGAAAAAAAAAAGGTTATTTTCCTTCTGACTGGAAAGCATAAGTGACTGTTTCATAAGAAAAATAAAGTTTAAAGTGTTGAACTTCAGATATCTGTGGTGGATGTGATGAAATGCTGAGATATCATGTCTTCTTTTTGCCATCAAGACCACGTGTCCAGGCTGTGCATTTCTAACAATGTCTTTTTGTTGTCCGTTGTTGCAGGAAAAATGACCCTGTGTGAGCGTTCTGGTACCAACTGTACCAGCTCCTTGGTGCTTCTGCATCACTTCTGCAGTCACTTTGTTGGAACCTTATTTTCCCTTGGTTTAATAATTTATAAAATGCCTGTTGCCTCGAGGCACGTTTCATCCAGCAGGAAGAAAAACATCAACCAGTGTTTACTGGTTATGGAGCTGAGGTTGACAAAAAACGAAGTTTTTGTGGATGAGGGGATGTTTCATTTTTATCTTATATAAACCCACAGAAATACAGGATTTGTGCTGAAATTTCTGTTGGTTGTTTTTCTTTTCCTGATCTTTTAAAAGGTCTTTTGCCCACTGGTGACAAAGTGGCTTTTAACTGTGAGCTTCCTTAACATTGGATCTGCTTCTCCTTTTTGCTTTCTGACTCGAGTTTAGCAGCTTTTGGGTATTTAAAGACTGTAAAGTAACATGGCAGAATCTAGCCCTACATCTTCACCAGCTGAGCTGCCTTAGCTTGAAAGAAATCAGTCCCTTTTTGGGTAATAAATTGCTCTCTCAAATCCTCTGCCGGATACTTATGAGCCACTATCATTAACGGCATTTTGAATCACTCATTGAGCTGGAGGGGGGAAATTGGCCTGCAGTTCATCTTGTCTGCTTTGAAACTGCTAAATGATGATTCAGTGACCTTAGTGGGCAACTTATATCAGCGGCTAATTGGCCTAAGAAGAAAAACTTGCCTGATATCAAACAAATTGGCTACTGCTGTTCTTCATCCTGAAGAAGATGCTGCTCCAGATGAAACCTCCACTTTCAAATAGTTATGGGGTTTTGTTGTGGCACTGGAGAAGGAGACATAGTGAGCTCTTTCTGTCAGCCATGCCGGGGTGTGGTGTCTACACCACCTCCAGCAGGTTTTGAAGGTATCATCCTCTAAAGGATAAAAATCTTAACACATCAAGCTTGCCTTCCCCTGTGGATAGCCCTCTCCTCTTCCTTTTGAGAGGGTGAAACCACTCACCAGGGTGTAGTGGTTTTGGAGGACTTGGCTCAGTGGGGGATCCCAACAGAGCTGAATTTAGGAAGGAAGTGAAAACATGATGGAGGCTGCCTGCTTATCACCTTGACATCCCCATTCCTTTTTTGGCAAAGCCCTTTATAGGAGTGATGTGCCACTTCCCTAACATGCCTGACACTGGGAACACAGGTCAGGATTAGTCCCACTGTGTGTCCAGATGGGGCCACGTGCTCTGCCCACACTCACGGTCAGCCTGACCTTGTGCTTGTTCTAAACAGTTCAGGGCTGGTGGTTTCTCTGCAAGGAGGGCTGGAATTGCAGGTGAGTGCCAGGGTGGAAGCATCCAGGTATGGCGTGTTCAGCTTTCCTTGCTTAAGGAGCTGCAGGAGTGAGCTGGGACGTGTGAAAGGGGTCAGCTGTTGACTTTCTGCAAGGCCGTTAGTCGACTTACACCACCTCCTGGGATGGTCTTGCCAGCTGGCTCATCCTTTAGGGAAGTTTAAAGAGGCTTATTGCAATCTTACTAGAAATCTGTCGTCTTCTATTAACCTGCTTGTCTCTCCTCGTCTCCTTTCCGAGTGCCCCCGTGCTCGTTCGTCTCGACAGCGCCGCTCTGCTGTGCTGCTGCCGGCTGACACCAGCTCTGCTGCTTGCAAAAGCCTTGTTTAGTGCATGTACATTTGTAGACTGTCACTTTTTACTTTCCAACATGGTTTTTATTTATATATATAGAGAGATACTATGTTTTTAAAGTTATTTTTGAAGGTGACACAGAAGGGACAGCAGAGTCCGGGTGCTTTGCTGGCTGGGGTGGAGGTACAGGGGACCCGTGGTGCACAGGAACAACCTGACTCCAGCTCTGAGTAAGCCAAAGCCCACTCCTACACCTGGTCCTGCTCAGTGGCAGGCTCAGTATGGAGCACAACGTGCCTTGGCACCAGCAGCAGCATAAGAGACAGGTAATTGTGGATAGGAATCACCTGCACCTTCCCCGGAAATCAGGAGTGTTCTCACTTTGGGAAGCAGAGCTGCACTTGGCTTGAGCAAAGAGCATAGAGGATGGGCAGAGGAAAGACTTTGGGAGGTATGAGGAATGAATTCAACACCCCGAGTCTCATGGCAAAGTGGGAAAGGGCTCGTCAGTGAGAACTGCTGATGCTGGACTGAGTCAGGACTCGGCAGCACCCTTGGCTCTCCCTTGGCTGGGGAACGTCACCTTCGGAATGATGTGGCTCTTCCTAATGGAGCCTTTCCTTTCAGGGCTCTCAAAAGTGTGTCAGTACTGAGGTTAACAGCCACGTAGGCACCTAGGAAAAAAAAAAGAGTAGCTTGAGGAAGGCTAAGCCTTAATACCCAAACAAAGCAAACAAATGGTGTATCGTTTGAGGAGGATTAGGTGAGCTCTGAGATCTCTGGCTCTAGATGTCCAGGTAGGAAATACAAAGCTTTTGACAGAGGTGGTTTGGCTGTCCCTGCTTCCAGAGACAGCATCCATGTGCTGATGCAGGTAGGGGAGCTGCCAGAACCACCCATCTGCCTCTCCCCTTGACTTTCACAGGGATACTCTTTCTCCTGCAAAACACATTGTTTGCTCTCCTTGAATATGGTAGCTGCCAGGCAAAGAGATCAGTCTGGTTTTTTTTCTCGAATAGTCAGCTGATTTCATCCCATGGGAAGTGGTTGAAAAGCGGGAGACAGGTGGGTCGGCATATTCCAGCTTTGTAGCCTTCCATAGTTCCAGCAGGAGAAGGCTAAACAGGGAAGTGCAGTTGCTGGGTGCTTTTCTGTTTGCATTTGAAAGACCTTGATAGGCTGTGATTAATGGGGCTAAATGGAAGCTTGATAAATGGTAAATTCAAATGAACCTCAAACAAAAATGGCTTTATAAGGAGGCCTTTGGGTGTGTGCAAAGGGCAGGTTGTGGGTCTCATCTACTGCCATTTGGTTTAAGGTGGGTTGGGCACGTTGCATGGGCTGTCCCCTGCCCAGGTGTGTCCCCATGCACGTGCTGTAGGTAAAGCTGTGGTGTCTGTGCAGACGCTCCTGCAGGCAGTTGTTTTTTTCCTGGTTTAAGTTAATGTGATGTTTCCAAATTCAGAGTATCACATCTGCATTCTGGAGCCCCCCATGTCCCCATATCCAGGCTCCAATTAAGAACACTCTAAAAGCAGCAGACCAGCTACCATGGCCTTGCAGATGAGAACCATTGGCCTAATCTATTTTTAAAGTGAGTTAAACTAGAAAAAGGTACTGTCACTCTAGAATAAGAAGCCACCTGGGGAGTTAACCCAGAATAGTTGTTCTGCTTTGATTTTGCACCCTATCTCACTTCAAAATAACTTTACTTTCTATATGCACAGTGCAGAAAATGGGGCATGACCCATGTCTGTAAATGCAGAATATGGGGCATGACTTAAGCAGGATCACCCAACAGAGCCAGGAAAACATCTTATTTTTCCTGAGGTCTTCTGTGCATCACTTCCTAGTGAGCTGTGCACGCTCCTTAACTCAGGCATCCTTTTCAGTAATGAATCTACCCTGTTTCGTGCTCAATCCCCTGCAGAGATCTGTGCTTCTTTCCCACCCCCAGCCCTGTGGTTTGCTGTAGCACCCTGACTGGCAGCTTCCACAGTCACCTCTGCTCTCCTCTCATGTCCCTGTGTGGGTCCTGTGCTGGTCACACAGTGAAATGAGCATCCTGAGTGCTCAGTCCTCAGCAGGATTGCAGAGATCTTTTCTTAGGCTGGATGAGACTTTATCACCTTTCTCAGAGAGTCAGTGTGAGCACCAGGTAAAAGGCAGCATGAGGTGCCTTTTTCAGAGCTGGGGCTGATAACCTGAGCTGGGCGTGGGTGGCAGGTGTAAATTATATGCAGTGTCCGACCCAGGCTCTGCTCTGGTGCTGCTCTTGTCTTGCGTCTGCTGGGAGGAGGAGTGGGGATATTTGCATGGTGGTTTGAGTTGTGCTGAGACGTTGCTATTACACTGCTCCTTCAGATTTGTCAAGCTCAAGTTAAATGTATATAATTTTAACATCTCATGATTCTTTGGGGGCTGACTCATGCTTTCTTGGCCTGAATGAATCATAGCTCTTGAACTCCGTTGCTAAATTCATTATGCAACAATTACAGGGTTTGAAATGCCACCCTAAGTGCACACAAACAAGCTGGCAGGAATTCTCTCCACCTTTTCTCTCACCCTGTGTTGCAGGAGGACCTTCCTTGTGAGTTAGTCCTTGCCTCTGCTTTGTAGGTGAGGGTCTGCTACATCTTAACGCTCTGCCCTTGAGCTGGCAGGGGCAGGAGTTGCAGGTTGGGTATTTCTGGAAGAGAAGAGAGAGGACAGTCTAGGAGGGGGAGATGCACAACTTTACTCCTCAGGGCCAGTTGGTTTAATTTTGTCCCAACTGCTCTGTGTGATGTTATGGTATAGTCATGGCATCTCTAATGATCCATATGGGAAAACCCCAAGTGTGAGGCATTGCTCTAAGGTGGCTCCATGTGGCAATATGGGATGCTGGCAGCATTTCACAGGCACAGATTCTGCTTGATGACTTGCTCAGCAGCTCAAAGGTCAAATATCCATCTGAGGAGAAAGACCAAGGAAGGCGTGAGCCCCAGGCTGGCTGTGAGGTGTCTGCTAATACTCACCATTGTTTTCTCTATTTGACAGTGCTAAACTGAGATTTGGGAATTTGTGCAGGTCTTGGCTTTTTAATAGTAAGGTCTTGAGCAAGTGTTCATCTGGTATGTGAAGTTGAGAGGGGTTTTGTAATGGGTGGGCTTTGCTTGTTGACTTGTTTGACCCCCCAAAGCAGCTGGTGGGAGCTGTGCCGTGGGTCTGTCAGCAGGATGCAGAAGGGTCATCCCCACCATCTGCAGGATCAGGTCAGATTTTGGGCTTTAAGATGCCTCTGCTACCTGAATTTGACTTTCACTCCCAGAACATCCAAATAAAACTGCTTCTCAGAACCAATGTTCAGCTGAGGTATGTACTGAATAGCAGGGTGGGTACTTCTGCCTAAAAAGCCCTCCAGAAAGTCTCCCTTAACGGCAGCCAGCTGACTTCTGGCCCTTAAATCTTGATATCTTTGGGGAAAGTCTCTCCCCTGGACAGGTTCTGGCTGGCTGCACATTGAGACAGCAAGGAAGGATGGCTAAACCTTGTGCCCGTGGGTGGATGAGGTTCTCCCTGGTGTGTGGCAGCAGAGCTCTGGTGCTTGTAATCCCAGAAATTATAGAAGCCAAGTTAAGAACTAGACCAATAGGGAGGAGAGCACAAGCAGCAATTCTGGTACCATGTTCATAGCGAAGTTAACCTAAAATATCCAAAATCTTGTTTTCAAACTAAGAAGTGGTAAATATTTGATGAAACTGAATGTCAGAGCAACTGTATTGTCAGAGCAGCAAGTCATGCCAACACACCACCTCTGTGGCCAAGAGGAGATACAGGAAACACAGAAAGTAGGGCATGTATGATGACATGGGGGTTGATAACTGCGCCTAAAAATAAGGTTCTTTAGAAACATAAAATCTGCCTTGCAAGCAAGGCAGCAGCAAGCTGCTCCAGTGTCTGATTTCAGACCGAAACTGGTGATGTTGGCACCGCAGAAAGCTGTGCTAACATTTTGTTAGCATTCTGCTAGCAAAACATTTGGTTTTAGTCTGAGGGTTTGCATCTGAGATAAGGCAAGTTACTCTGGAGCAGAGCTCGGGCAGAGATGGAAGTGAGAGGCGGTGCTGGGGCTGTTGGCGGAGCTGCTTTTCCTCAGCCTGCTTCCTGTGCAGGCTTTCTGCTGACCTGCATTTATGCTATTCCTTCAAGCCTCAAAGGAAAACAGCCTGGATTGCCCAGTGGTAACAGGACCTGAGGGTGCTTGCTGATCTTGGCTGCCTCTGTGAATGGGCTGGTCCTGGTACCCTATGGCAGCTGTAGGAGGCTGCAGGGAAGGCTCATCCTCTGTGCTGGAGGTCTTTAAGTGTCAGATCAGCAGCCTCAGGGCCCTCTTCTTGCATGCTGGTGGCTGACCTTGAGCTGCAGAGTCTGGGGGAACTGAAGGATGACGTTTTTGGTGACATGCGTGTGGTTTAGCAGTGCAATAACTGAGTCACTGTGGAGTTCACTGAGGTGCAAGGGCTGTGCCTTAGACAACAAATCCAGATGTTTGGGCTGCATGGAACAAAATATCCCACACTGTAGCACGCGTAATTAATTTTTCCCAAAGTCTCACCTCTTTACTCTCCCAACAGAACCTGCAGGCACCCTGCTGGTTCCTGCACAGCAGAGGCAAGAGGGCAACACCATCCTGAGTAGATGTACAGGCTCCCTGATGCATACAGGATGGGTCAGAGGGCATCCTTCTGTGTTGTTTGATTAAGATCTTTTCAGGATGATTGGGATGGTTATAGATATGCTCAATAGTGTCCATAAGCTTTAGAGTTGAAAACATTTTGTTAGCAATAATTAAATACAACTGCTACTTAAAGTGTATAAATCAGATGGTTGGGAAGAGAACCCTCTCATAAATCTCCCACAAAATCAATATTCCTCCTGTCAGGTGTGTAGCAAACACTTTTAAATTCTGTCGGTCACTGGCATTGTCAACTGTGGTGCCATAAAACTTACAGAATCACACCTTTGCCTTGGAAAGAGAAAAGCAAGGCAGGACTTTCTTCTGGTGACAAAGAAACCAGAAAAATCATTAAAAATAGAGGAACGCAGTCCCCTTGGATGGTAACTCCCTGTGGGGATGCTGTGTCCCCCAGACTGCTGCAGGGAGGCACAGCCTTGGGGGTGCAGAGCTGTATGGGGGCAGGTCGGATGGCCGGTCCCACTGTCACCTCTGATGTGGGTATTCCCAGGGAAAGGCACATCCCTGTTAATGTCTGAGAGCCTGCAGGAGCCCTAGCGCTGAAACATCCCACGTTTGGCACAGCTTGAGGTGCCTGGGAGCTGCAGACGGAAAATCCAGGCACTTATCTAGCTTGTTGCTGTGCCAGAATAGGGCAGTTCCCAGGATTAGTTTTTTTTCCATGGGCCAAAATATGTGTAAATGGCTTTAAACAATGGAAGGATTTCTGTTAAGAAGAGTGGCTTGCAGGCGCGAATAGGGCTTTAATTTATATCTTAAGGGAAGGGTGTGGGCTCTTGCAGCGGTGTTTTTGAGATTCTGTTGGAAATTAGCTTGGTTGTTTTGATTTGGTTTTTTTCCCCATCTTATTTTAAAGCTTGTTTTGGGGAAAAATTGTTGTTTTCCAAATTACAGCTCTCTCAGTGTGTAACTGAAAACATCAGGAAAGGGGATGCAGTTTCAGAAGCTTCCACATATCTGTCTGTGGCAGGGTTGATAAAAAATGGAAGCGTTAACCAGAAAAACAAACAAAAATAAGTAATATCACTGTCACAGACAGGTTAGGCTGCTCTCCCTGCAGGTGACTGCATTGCAACCCACACTCCCATATAATGTGCTGTGGAAAAGATAAATGGAGAGCCGAATCAGAGACTTATGCCCTCAATTAATTTTTGTTCCACATAATCGGAGATGCTGCATGCCTTTCCTTCAGTATTTAACTGCCTGGCTCAGAGGATGGGGCTGCTCTGATGCAAGGGAAGTTGGTGTTATAAGTAAAATCGGCACTAGGCTCAAATATCGTAGTAAAAAGTTTTATTATAGATTTATATAAAAATCAAATAAGCAAAACAGCGCTGGGTGTCTTAGTGAGCTTTCCTTGCTCATCTAAGGCACACTTCAATAATTTTCAGTCTGCCTTTTATAGGTTTGGAGCTGCTTATCTCCTTTAAAATCCCCTCCTTTGTTCATCAGGTTTATCTGCGCAGGCTCTGTTCTTGTTGCCAAGAGGCTTTACGCATGCGTATCTTGTTGCTAGGAGACAAGCTCGGCTCTGTTCACTTCATCCTTTTGATGTAGTCAGCTTTTTCTGCGCATGTGCTGTCTTGCCACTGGAAGAGAGTTCTGTTCTCTTTTTCAGTTCTTTTTCTTCTTACATAACATAACAAAATATCACTAATTATGGTAACATAACATTATGGTTTGTGTGATATATATAAATAATTGTGATTCGTGAAGCAAATGGGTGACTACATTAAAAACAGACTAAATAGATTCTAAAACTTAACTACACCCCCACAATGAAACAAAACAGACCCTCTCAAGGTCAAAAGGCCTAAACCTTCTCACTATCCTAAGGATGAAATATAGTACAACTTTAAGTCTTTAGGCGCCTACTCGTCCAAGAGTACATGAATTAGGACTGGCTGCAGAGATAGCTCTTTTAACCTTAGCTGTAAATATAATGGAACTTTAAATCTTTAGGCGCCTGTTCATCTAAGAATACATGAACTATGACTAGTTGTAGAGATAACTCTCAGCTTCAGTTATGAGAAAACTTCTCATTAAACATTTTGCCAAAAACTCACAGAATATACAGGTATATGATACAATCAATATGCATGAGGTAGTCAAGACAAACACCAAATGAAATTATTATTTGGAACTTATAGAAACTTGGGACTTTGTTTATCGCAACTCGTAATTACAATGTTGCAAATATAATTTGATAAGCAAATTATCTCTCCTTTGGTCTTTATTGGCTATCACAATTTCCCCCTCTTCTATTTATCATTAATTTGCTTATCAAACCTTATTACAGCTTCTCGGGCTGCACTCAAGGTAGGAAATGGTTCAGCTTTAGATGTTTCTTCGCTCGATTCGGAATATGGCTGTCTCATTACCATAAGTTGTACCGTTTCCATCCTACCTTTAACAAAAGTTACAAATTTATTCAAAATACAAGGACCAAATGTCAAAGTAATTAACAACATTATTAGGGGGCCTATTAGGGTAGAAATTAAAGTAGTTAACCAGGGTGATTTGTGAAACCATGATTCAAACCAGTTTTGTTGAGTCTCTCTTTCTCTTTTCCTTTGAAGAATTCCTTCACGTAATTTAGTCATAGATTCACGAACTACCCCTGAATGATCTGCATAAAAGCAACATTCTTCTCCTAATGCAACACATAGCCCCCCTTGTTGTAAGAATAATAAGTCTAATCCTCTCCTATTCTGTAGGACTACTTCAGAAAGTGAAGTAAGAGACTTCTCTAAGTATGATATTGATTTTTCGATTCTCACTAAGTCTTCATCAACTGCTGCTCTTAGAGATGTAATCCCTTTATTTTGTTCAATGAGGGATGCAATTCCTGTTGCCGTTCCCGCCGCTCCCAGCCCAAGGAGCATGGCGATAGTTATGGCAGTAAATGGTTCCCTCTTTTGTATCCTGTGTTTATTATCATCCCATTGGTCAAGAACCAATTCCTTCGAATGATAAAGAATTCGGGGTATTATTGTTATTTGAACACAAAAGTCTTTATTTTCATTAAATATTCGTAAAGACAAGCAGGGAGTGACCCCCGTCTTGGAGCATATCCACCATCCTTCTTTGCTAGGTATAACCCATTTCTTGGTTTTATCAAGTTTCTTGAGGGTATAGCTGCATAAGTTTCTTTTCGTTGGAGGTACATTTCCTATGAACACTCCTTGTCCTCTCACCTGCTGGAGAGTGATTCCTATTTGTTTTTCCCCCCAATTACATTGCGTAGGGTTGCCCTGATTGGATATCGTAACTGAGGTGTTCAGAGCTATCCCCTCATAGAATGGAGGTTTGATGTCATAACACAACCAACAGGAGTTAGTTAAGTTAGAGTCGGTGTGGTTAAGTGTGTTATAGGCCGCTTGCATCAATTTTAACAACGGTTCTGTTTTCTCATGTACCTTAGTGTAGGTTGAGATTCTACTAGAGTCATTAAAACTTACAGTCGGGGCAGTTGAAACTGTGGAGGTGTGTCTTTTTCTACTCTCTTTCTGATTCAAATTATCCTCTTTTCTCTTTATTACTTTATTGGGTCCTACTGCCAGAGGGCGGTGGGTGATTTCTTGTTTTTTTATGAATATTAGCCCTCCCCTGTCTGTGCCAGCTTCCCAGTATCTGATTCCCCAAGTTCTTCCTATCAACCATCCTGGGTCTTCTGGTTGCAGTACCTGGATGGTAATATACTTACAATCGCTATACCTCTTCGATCCTCTAGACAAAACAAATTGTGAAGGTTTACAGCCAGGTGGTCCCCATGTTGTCGTTAGGTATTTATCTTGAGAATTAGGGGTCCAGGCGGAAGCAATAGTGGCACAGTCCCAGTGTGCACAATAATATTGATCAGGGTAGTTACAATATCCTTTTCCTGGATTAGATGCAGGACAGAGATAATAAGGTTTCAAATTTGAACAATGTGGTACAGGAGCTATTTGACACAGTGTAGCAGAGAAACTGGGAGATCCTACTGTAAGATTAGTCCTAACTGTTTTTAGATCGCTCCATCTGTTCAGAGTCCACTTGTACGGCCGATGTGGGCTTTCCCTGCTTGGGGAAAGCTGCCACAAAAATACTACAATCCATATATAATTTCCCATATCTGTTCTCCACTGTATTATTGCTCTGCCTCCTCCGTCTACTCCTTTGCTGGGAGCAACGGGGTTCTATATCTTCTCGGCAGCAGTCAATATTCTTCAGGAGAATATGGGCTCTTAATAGGTTCTTGTGACCTTTTCCTTTATTTCTTTAGATCCATATATTTTCTAAAAGTTGGTTGGTTGTGAACTCTGTTTTCTAGGCAATTTTAACGGCACACTGTTCTAGAGTTTTGTACCAAAATTAGAAAATATTTTATCATGGACTTCCCAGTTCTCTGGTACCAACTACTCCTATCTACAGAATAACTTATCAATTTCTAAAACATTCAGTTTCTCATCAGAAGCAACAAAGAACTCTCGGCAATTCGTACAATGGGTGTCCTGCCTACTGCTGTACAATACCACTCTATACCATATAATGTACATTTACAACTGACCCAGCTCCGGGGTCTTGAAACTGGGTGTTTTATACAGGGTATCTTCTGTGCAGGTCTTTCTGGCAAAGTAATTTCAGTCTCAAGATCACAACAATGAGGAAAAGTTTTACCTTTTTCAGCAATTTGGTATATCCACTTTCCCCAGCCTGGTAGAGGATTAGTCCACTTATCAATGGCTATACCGAACCCTTATTAAGGTTAGGTCTCGAGGTACTTCAAACCAGGAGTATAGGCTGGGCTGGGTCCCAGTCTCGTTCAGGGTTATTCATTTACCAGTCCAGTTTTTCTGAACGTCATTCGGAGATTCCCAGGCTGAGAAGTTACAGTCCATTCAGGAGTGTTGACTGGCCCCTTAACCCGAGATGCGTGAGTCCATCCTCTTTCAGCGGTACGAATGGCTGTATCTGTGGTAAGAAGAACAACAAAGGGTCCTTCCCAACGAGGCGTTAATGAAGACTCTTTCCATGTTTTAATTAATACCCTGTCTCCAGGTTGAATTCTATGTATTGCCATATCCAACGGGGGTCTCTGAGTTACTAATCCTTTTTTCCTCAATTCCTGTCTCCTTTTCATTAACTCAATTATATATTCCCTCAAGAGGGTATCTTCCACCTTGGGATTTTCAATCGGGATTCCAAAATCATATGGCATCCCATACAGCATTTCAAATGGTGAGATTCCTGTGTCGGTACGTGGTTGGGTCCGTATATATAATAAGGCCAATGGCAAACACTTTACCCAATTCATTTTAGTTTCTATCATTAATTTAGTCAATTGCTTCTTTATTTCTCCATTCATTCTTTCTACTTTACCAGAGCTCTGTGGATGCCAAGGAGTATGGTACTCCCATTTGGTTCCAAAAAGTTCTGTTGTTTCTTTAATTATTTTAGAAGTAAAGTGTGGTCCCCTGTCCGAATCTACTATTGCCACAGCACCATACCTTGGAATAATTTCTTCTAATAAAATCTTAATCACTGTTTTGGCTGTACATCGGGCTACCGGAAAGGCTTCTACAAAGTGGGTGAGATGGTCCACTAACATCAGTAGGTGGCGATACCTGCCTACTTTAGGTAATTCAGTAAAATCTGTCTGTACTTTCTCAAAAGGTCTCTTAGCTATTTCTCGTCCCCCTTGTACTCGTTCTCTCAATTGCCTTTTGTTTACCCTCTGACAGGTTAAACACCCTTCTAAAATTTTCTTTGCTATTCCATAAACTCCCACACAGGCAAACTTGTTTTCAAACTGATCCACTAATGCCTGTATTCCCCAGTGGGTTGTCTCATGTAATTTCTTCATTATTCTCTGAGCAAGCCCTTTTGGAAGTACTTCTCGACCATCTGCTAATAACCATTTATTATTTTCTTCTTTCGCTCCAGATTGCTGCAGTTTCTTTTTCTCTTGATCACTAAAACTTTTCAGGACATTTCTATCTTCTGGTTCTGAACTTGCCATTACTAATAAAGCTGCTTTCTTTGCTTCCTCATCTGCTAAATTGTTGCCCCTAACAGTAGCTTTTAACCCTTTCTGATGCCCTTTAATATGTACTATTGCAATCTGCTTTGGCTTTCTCAAAGCTTTTAAGATTTCTCGTATTAGAGTTTCATGAACAAGTCCTTTACCCTGGGTGTTAATCAATCCTCTCTCTTCCCATATCTTGCCGAAGGTGTGAACTACTCCAAATGCATACTTAGAGTCTGTGAAGATAGTGCCTGCTTTTCCATCTAATAATTGTAACGCTCTCAACAGTGCATATAACTCACAAGCTTGGGCTGACCATGTCTTATCTAAGGGTCCAGATTCTCTGACCTGAAAATTTTCTCCATCTATCACTGCATATCCTGACTTTCGATTCCCATTAACCACCCTAGAAGAACCATCGATGTATATTTTCTCTCCCGAACTCAGTTCTTCTTCTTCTAAATCCTCCCTAATCTTTGTTTGAAGATTTATTACCTGTAAACAGTCATGTCCTAGATCTTCTTTAGGTTCTCCATATAAAAATTGAGCTGGATTTTGCACATGTGTCATCTCTAACTCCAGATCCGGGGAGTGCAATAGGATACTTTCATATTTTAATAGTCGACTATCAGTCAACCATTTCTCAGCCCTCTGTTGTAATACTCCTCTTATATTATGGGGAGTAAATACTTTTAATTTTCCTCCAAAAGTCACCTTTATAGCTTCTTCAACTAACAGAGCTGTAGCAACTACACATTGCAAACAGGTGGGCCAACCTCTACTTACTGGATCCAGCAATTTTGAATAGTACCCTACCGGTTTCCTCTGTCCGGCCCAGATCTGGGTTAGGACTCCATATGCTGTACCATTTTCTGTATTTACAAATAGATAAAAAGGTTTCCGATTGTCTGGCAGACTTAACACAGGTGCATTTACTAAATCCTCCTTCAATTTTTCTAAGTGCTGTTCATCCTCATCACTCCACTTTACTAGCCCCTCCTTGGTTAATTTTTCATACAAAAATTTGACTTTACTACTGTAATTTTCAATCCATTGCCTACAATACCCAAATAGGCCCAGAAGTTGTCTAACCTGTCTTTTGCTCCTGGGTACAGATAGTGACAGAATTCCATTTACTCGATCAGGATCTAATTTCTTATGTCCCTTGCTCAACCAATGCCCTAAATACTTAACTTCTTCCTCTGTAAATTGCAATTTGGACTTTGACACTTTCAAACCTTTTAAACTTAAGAAATTCAGAAGTCTAATGCTTTCATCTCTGACATCTTCTAACTTTTCTCCGGCAACTAACAAATCATCAACATATTGAATCAAAACCGTACCCTGGCGAGGTTCAAAAGACTCTAATAATTGTCCTAAGGCTTGTCCAAACAAATTAGGGGATTCTGTAAATCCCTGAGGTAGAACAGTCCATCTAAGTTGTTGTTTCCTATGTGAGTCAGGATCTTCCCATTCAAAAGCAAAGTAGTCTCTACTCTCTTCTTTCAGAGGACAAGTCCAAAATGCATCTTTCAGGTCAATCACACTATACCACTTATGGTCAGGTGAGAGTTGGTTTAGTAAAGTATAAGGATTAGCGACTACAGGGTACCGGGTAACTGTCCGTTTGTTTACTTCTCTTAAATCCTGCACCAGACGATATGATCCGTCAGATTTCCTTACCAGCAAAATGGGAGTATTATGAGGTGACTTACATGGTTCTAATAATCCTTGTGTTAAAAGTCTTTCTATGGTCGGTTTAAGTCCAACTCTTCCTTTATGTGGGATGGGATATTGTTTCACTCTTATTGGTTCTTCTGGATTTCGAATTGAGACCTCAAATGGTTTTATATCTAGCTTTCCCACAGAATCAGGAGTAAACCACACCTCAGGATTTATTCTTTTTTCGTCCTCTGCCGTAAGGGCATATATTTGGACTTGTAATTTTTGATCTTTCACTTCTAAATTTATTCCCAATTCTATTATCAAATCTCTCCCTAACAGATTATACTCAGCCTCAGGAACTAATAGAAATGTTCCTAATGCATATTTATTCTGGGCTTCTATTTCCACATCTTTTATGAGGGGCACCTTAAATGGTTCTCCCTTGGCCCCTACAACTTGGATTGTGTCTGAGGAAGTCGTGCAACCCCAAGGTAACTTTTGAACTGTCGATCTTTCTGCCCCTGAATCCACTAGGAACTCAAGTTCTTGTTGCTGGGGACCTATTTTAAGTTTTATCAAGGGCTCTGTATTCTTCTGGGTCCCCAGCAAATAGAGCCCCTGACTCCCCTATTCCTCTTGGTAAATCTGTTCATCTTGCAATCTCTTCCTGCAATTTCTTTTTATGTGTTCTTTCTGCCCACAGTAGTAACACTCTAATTCACTTAAGTCTAACTGCACACGTTCTCTAAAGGGTTCACGTTTATTAGGTCCACAAGGGGTCTTCCGTCTCCGTTCTCTATCTCCTCTTTGTCCTCCTTTTATAGCTGCCACTAAAATTCTTGTCTGCTTCCTCTGCATTTCTTCTTGCCTTTTCTGCCTTTCTTCCTCTCTCTTCTGTAATTTTTCCTGTCTCTCCTCTCGTTCCTTTTGACTCTCTTCCTCCCTCCGCACATATACTTTCTGCGCAATCCTCAACAATTCATCCATTTCCTTACACTGCCAATCATCTATGTCTTCCAGCTTCTTTTTAATATCTGCCCATGCTCCACTCACAAACCGCATCTTAAGCACTTGCTGTCCCATTCCATCACCTGGATCCATACCAGAATAAAGCTGGAAAGTCCTTCTGAGTCTCTCTAACTATTCAGTTGGGCTTTCCTCTTTCCTTTGATATTCACTGAAAGCCTTCGTAACATTCTGCCCTCTAGGGACAGATTCCTTTATCCCCTGGACAATTATTTCTCTCAGATCATTCATATTTCTTCTATGATTTGGCTCATTATGGTTCCAATTAGGGTTTTCTAAAGGCCATTTAACATCTGCAGCTGGACCCTGCCGGTGCCTTTGATCCCAACCTTTCATTCCCGCTTTTCTAATCATTCCCCGTTCTTCCACAGTAAATAATATTCCTAAAATTGACTGTATTTCCTCCCAAGTATATATATATATTAGGACCTAAAAACTGGTCAAACCTCTCAGCCACTCCCAAAGGATCCTCTAAGAGATTTCCCATCTCTTTCTTAAATGCTCTAACATCTCCTGAATTCAAGGGAACTGATATAAACCCTATCCTATCCCCTTGATTTCTTCCTCCCCCCATTGTAGTCTCTCTTAAGGGGTACAACTGTGACGTGTTCGTGGATAAAGAGACTATTCCTGAAGAACAATGCTCTGTTTGCATGGACTGTGGAGTCATTGGGGATATTATGTTAGGACTCTGTGTTTCAGGAGCTGCTGACTGCTGCGCTTCCTGAGGGGGGGGTGGATAGGATGTTTGCTGATTTCTCACTCCAGCAGCCACTGACAGGGTGGCTCCCTCAGTTTCAATAGGGGAGAGGGGTAATTTTGCTGGAGCTGTGGGAGTGAATACACTCTTGTGATCATTCTGAATTACAGCACCATACGGAGGTGACCCCCTGGGCATAGGCCAAGGCAGGACATATGGGGGGGGTATTTTTTGAAACTCTTTTAGGTCATAAGCCGTCTTCTGTCCTTTCTCTTCACTTAACGGGGAGAGAGAGATTCTAGTATCCACTTCTATCCATAGGCTAGCATACTCACATTCCTCTGCACAAAATGGTCTTTTGCCATTCACATACAAATTCAAAGCCTGACATATCCAATCTTCAAATGAACCATACACCGGCCAAAACAAATAATCCTGTCTGATTTGCTTTCCTCCCCATACTTCCATACAATAATGCACCATCTTCTCCCTCGATTTTCCTTCTCTAGAGGGATAATCATTCCAATACTTGATCATAACTCCTAAAGGACTGTCCGGGGGTATAGTTGGTAACCCCACCACAAACTCATTCTCTAGTTTTTTTCTTCTCTTGTGGGGTATCTTGCAGCTTCTCCTTATGATCCCCCATTTCACCCCTCCCTTTGGGGTTTTTTTTTTTTTTTTTTTTTTTTTTTTTTTTTTTTTTTTTTTTTTTCACTCTTAGGGCTGTCCTGCACTAATTCACAGCCACCCATGGGAGTAGAAGATTTACTTTTCTTCTGTCCCATCTTCCAGAATGCTTTCACACACAAATTCACCTCAGTCGCTTCCCTCCTTTCGTGATTTGTCTCTTCTGGAAATACCAGAACTGCACTACCGGGAGGTCTCAATCACTTGTCCTGCTGGACTTCTCAATCCCTCGCACTCCGGGATTCCCTCCCCACCGAGAGGGGTACGCAAATACTTACCTCTCCTGGATAAGTCTTCATCCAACTCCTCGCTGGACGGTCCCTTCCCAAACCGAGCGGCACCTGGTACTTTTACTCTCTCCTGGAGTAAAACACTTACTCCCCCCCCGGAGTAAGTCTCCGTTGAACTCTTGTCGAACGGTCCCTCCCGACTGAAGAGGTTTCACTACTCACTTTTTCCTGGAGTTAGTCTTCGCCCGGGCTTATGCATAAGAATTACAGGGAACTGCAGTAATTTTATTTGCTTATTTGCTTTTTCTAAATCTTCTCGGTCGGAATTTCAGAGTCTGTGCTGCGGAACCTCTCCCCAGGACCGTCCAAAAAACAAGGACGGGGGTACCCGTCCCGGGTAGCAGTTCCGCCGCCCAGGAACCCTGATCCGAGTCGCGGCACCAAAAATTGTTATAAGTAAAATCGGCACTAGGCTCAAATATCGTAGTAAAAAGTTTTATTATAGATTTATATAAAAATCAAATAAGCAAAACAGCGCTGGGTGTCTTAGTGAGCTTTCCTTGCTCATCTAAGGCACACTTCAATAATTTTCAGTCTGCCTTTTATAGGTTTGGAGCTGCTTATCTCCTTTAAAATCCCCTCCTTTGTTCATCAGGTTTATCTGCGCAGGCTCTGTTCTTGTTGCCAAGAGGCTTTACGCATGCGTATCTTGTTGCTAGGAGACAAGCTCGGCTCTGTTCACTTCATCCTTTTGATGTAGTCAGCTTTTTCTGCGCATGTGCTGTCTTGCCACTGGAAGAGAGTTCTGTTCTCTTTTTCAGTTCTTTTTCTTCTTACATAACATAACAAAATATCACTAATTATGGTAACATAACATTATGGTTTGTGTGATATATATAAATAATTGTGATTCGTGAAGCAAATGGGTGACTACATTAAAAACAGACTAAATAGATTCTAAAACTTAACTACACCCCCACAATGAAACAAAACAGACCCTCTCAAGGTCAAAAGGCCTAAACCTTCTCACTATCCTAAGGATGAAATATAGTACAACTTTAAGTCTTTAGGCGCCTACTCGTCCAAGAGTACATGAATTAGGACTGGCTGCAGAGATAGCTCTTTTAACCTTAGCTGTAAATATAATGGAACTTTAAATCTTTAGGCGCCTGTTCATCTAAGAATACATGAACTATGACTAGTTGTAGAGATAACTCTCAGCTTCAGTTATGAGAAAACTTCTCATTAAACATTTTGCCAAAAACTCACAGAATATACAGGTATATGATACAATCAATATGCATGAGGTAGTCAAGACAAACACCAAATGAAATTATTATTTGGAACTTATAGAAACTTGGGACTTTGTTTATCGCAACTCGTAATTACAATGTTGCAAATATAATTTGATAAGCAAATTATCTCTCCTTTGGTCTTTATTGGCTATCACATTGGGATTCACTTTATGTTTGCACAGAAATCCCATTCTGATCTTTCTTTCTTTGCCTAAGGGCAGGGATTCTGATGCTGGAGATAAGTTTTGTTAGCAGACACTTTTCTGCTAAGGAGAGGAAAGGGGAGAGGGGACTGATATGTGATGAATTCTTGAAGGAATAAAATTTCCTTGTCTTCAAGCATCCTCTTCTCTGGAGTCCTCTGTGCTGCCCGGAGCCAGTGCCTGCACTGTCCAGGGCACAGTCACTGGGGAGCAGAGGGAGAGCTCTGCTCTTGGTTACATGCACACAGTCCTCAGCTAAGGGAAAAAAGGTATCAGTACAGTTAGTGTGTGCTCTCTGCAGATTTACAGGCTGTTGGATAGGTTTCTCTGTTGCACTAGGTTAAAAGGGGATGGCTTGCTCTGCTGTAGTTTGAAATTGAGACCTGAATTTAGTTTCTGGTTTTTAATTCAACCCAGAATTTCAGTTAGATTTTCAAATTCAGACTGACAGAAATGTCCCTCTCTCTTCTCTTTGTGGAAATTGAGGGCCTAGAGCCCAGAATGTCTGTTTTTACAGTGTTTTTACTGATTCACTGATCGACTTAAAAGCAGGAGGGAACCCCAAGGTTTCAGTCTTGGAAAGTACAAGGGGGCTGAGCAGTTTTTGCAGATCCAAGGCACCCTTGAAGGTGCATCCAATACCTGGTCTGGAGCTACATCCCAATCTGGGGGCTGGAAGAGCCCACTCTGTCTGTGGATATGGAGGGACAGCCAGTGAGAGTGGAGAGACTGCCTGGCCTCTGGAGCCTGGCTGGTGAGGAGGATGCTAGGCAATAAAAATAGAGAGGGAAGAAGAACCCACAAACTTGCAGTGAACATAAAAACTATCCACATGAAAGTTCTGGATTTGAATATTTACCCAGGCAAGGGCAGTTTAATGAAGAAAAGTGGCAGCTTTGAGAGCACTGTGTGGAGCAGACACAGAAAGGTGCATTTGCTCTATGGAGCTTCTTGATGATGGTTTTCTAAAACAACTCCTGGCCCTGCTGCCTTGCACTGGGAATGGGGCTCCAGGAGCAGCTTTGCACAGGAGCCACGTGGAGGGAAGTGAGCGCTGAGTTGGTTTAATGTTCTGGGTTGTTCTTCAACCAAGTGTGTAAGCTGTGCTCAGAAATGTACCCTACAAACCAAGCCCTTCACAGCTGTGTCTACTGAATCCAAAGACTCTGCTCTTCAGCCACACTGATGTGGGGGAGGACTGCTTGACACAGAAGGTCTTTCCTTTTTTTTTTTTTTTTTTTTTAAGGAAGCTCACATTGAAATATCAATAGGAAGAAGAATATATATTGTTCTGTGTTGAGTGTTTACAGGAAATATATAGTGAAAATACTGAGGGGCTTTCCTCAAACAACTGCCAGTATTGTCAGGAGTGGAACAGTTGGGAGGAGGAAAGAAAGAGACACAGTTTTCTATTGCCAAAGAAATTTTTTTACTTGCTGCTTCACTTTTTAATTCTTGCTTGTATTTCATTCCCTCTGCTGGGAAGGAGCTTATTGAAGACAGAGAGATTATCTGGAACTAGAGATAAAGTGGCTGAACCAAAATGTTTTTAATTCTCTAGAGAAGAATTTAGCATTAAATTTTGATCTTTCCATTAAGCTAAAAAAATAATTTACAATGCTGTGCCTGCAGCACCACACTGCCCTTTTCCATCGGGCAGCAATGAAACTTCTTTTGCTGCAGATGGTAAAACAGTATCTTCACTTTAGGAAGGTAATTGGGGCACAGATTAAGTTACTTACTTTGCATACAAGAAACCTGTGGGAAAGCCAAGAATCTCTCCTGAAACTCCCAATTTCTGATGAGATTCCAAAAGACTTCTGTATCTGCTTTTCCCCAGCAGCACTCCAGGGCAGAGTAGGAGTTTTGTTCCCTAAGGGGTCTTGACTGAAATATTTTTTTCTTTTTCTTTCTTTTTTTTTTTTTAAAGTGGTACTTCCTGCCACTTTCCCCATCATTCCTTCAGGAGGAACCGTTCATTTGGTAATGCTGAGCATCTGCTGCTTAAAATGCTGCAGAAGCCTCGAGTGAGGAAAGGAGCTGTTTGCTTTTAACATACCAGTGAAACTAAATCATGCAACACCAATTCTGATAATTTTCACTCCTCAGTGTGGTTAACCTGTGGGTGTTGTGGAGCTCACAGCACAGCAGAGAGAATCACACAGCGCAGGCAAGAATTTACCACCAGAAGCAATAGCCAGTGAGGGACAGCTTTCACCAACACATTGTGGCTGGAGCACAGGACTAGAAATAATAATCCTGAGGTGGTGGTGTAGCTCTTGCAGTGACTTTGCTGCCTGAAGTCAGGCAAGTGACCTTATTCTGTGTTCATGTGTTCATCAGTGGATGCTCTTGACCTCTGGAGAAGGGTTTGTTGCAGATTATTGTGAAGGCACTGGCCGAGGTGTTTGTCCAGCAGTTGTTTGATGTGCTGCCTTGGGCTCTGTTCGGGGCAGGTGTGTCACCAGTGGCAGAATTCCCATCTGCATTTCTCTCCCCTTTGCAGACCACTTGAATCTCTCTTCTGTTGTGAGAGCAGAGGTGCTGCTGGAGGATGAGGTGTGTGCAGGAAATCTGAAACATGGGTGAACAGAGCCACACATGTCCTCTCCTTGTAAATCCATGTCCTGTTGCTGTTTCCCAGATGCACTCCTAAAACCACCAAGAAAGCTTCCAGCTTATTTTGGGAAATGCTGAAATAAGGTTTCTTTGCTTTAATAGTCCTGCAGAATTGTTTCTACTCCAGGTGTGTTTTGGAAAATATTTGTTCATCTTTTAGCAAACAATGGCAGAAGTGGCCTGGAAAAGGAGCGGGGTGGGAGCGCCTCGGTATTTCGAGAGGCATTTCCTGCCCTTATCTCCCCTCCTTCGAGGTATTGTAAACGGGGCTTCAGATCTGCAGCCTGTGTTACTGCAGTGGAGATCGCCAAGAAAGATACCTCCCCTGGAATGCCTTCGAGGGGCAGGAGCCGAGTTCACCAGAGGTGCTGAAGAGCGTTCCAACAAAGTGCCTGTGTCTGGGAAATGTGACTGCCCTAAAATAAAAGCTTTTCTGAATGTTCATTTATGCATTTTCTTTAGGGTTTCGGGGGACCCTGGTGAGTCCCGGCTCATGGGGACTGTGGGCAGGGGTGAGGGGGAGCTGTGCGTGGCTCTCGTGCTGTGGAGGAGCTGTGGCACCCTTCCCTTGCTTTCCAGAGACATACTGAAGTAATGAGTTGATATTTTCCATCTCAGGCAAGTGTTTGAATTTCTAGGTAGTATCTCTCTTATAAAAAAACTTTGTGAGGATTTGGGTTTGTCCCTGTGGAACTAGTTTTTATGGGATTAAACAGGGGTTTTTGTTCAGGTCTATCCTTAAACCCTCAAAATAAGGTTTGCAGGTGTTGCTGAAGCTGCCCTTGGCCATTTACTGGATAAAGAAACTGCCCAGGACCTGCCTGTGTGCTCTGGCTGGGTTTGTTTGTTTTCAGTTCTCAAACCAATTATCTGGGGGAGGAAATGGCCTGTGTCGCTGTCAGTCTGCCCAGATATTTATAGGTAAGGTCGAAGCCCTGTGGAAGGTCTGTAGCAGTGTTTAGTAGGCGTGGCTGTCTCAGCCTGGTGAAACTCACTGGCAGGTGGTGGATGTGCTGTGTGGCTTGGACACTTCCCTGCAGCCCCTCACAATAGTGCCTCCACGATGGGCTGCTTCTCCCTCTGAGAGGGATAAGCTGAGGCTTTTCCTGGCTGGGCTGGATGGAGTAAGGTTTGGTATCCTCACCATGTCTCTCACCTTGGTCTAGCTACCTCTCTTCTGCTATTTTTCCCATAGATTCTTTGCATCCGTTGCTTATGAGATGTTGCTTCCCCTCTTTTGCAGCAGGAGAGTTGAGCAGGGAATGGCTTCAGCTGTCCCCTTGGGGCTTTCTCAGGTGCTTGGGAATACTTAAGTTCTCCATAGTCTTCCCTTCCCATCAGCACTTTCTTTTTGTTTTTTCTTTTCCCCCTCCAAACTGGCTGAACAACAACACCTCTCTTGTATGTGGTTATTTGCTTCTTACCTGGATTTGGCATGCTCACCTTGCATCCATTGTGCTTTGCACGGATGTGTTAGAAAGGACTTGTTCAGTTTGCCTGTGATGTTGGATTTATTTCAAATGCACCTTTCCCTGTTGGACCGCTCTGTAAATCTGGAATGTGTTTCCTCCTCCTGTGCAGCAGGTGACTGGGCAGCTGCCCATGGGTCCCTGGGTGATGGCTTTGTGGGTAGCACTGCTCAGAGGTCTGTGTCATGGTCACACCAAGAGTCTGGAGCTGTGAATTAACTGCTCTTATCTCTGTGCTTGTGGAGCCTGAACAGCAAAACCAGAGTGATTTAGCGTGTGGTGAAGAGAAAACACAAAGGAAGAGAGAAATGAACACAACCCCCATGTTTTTAAGAGCTGAGGCAGTTTAAGTGTTAGCAATACCTCCCTGGGAGCCATGTCCTATCTCTGTGTCCTTAGGGCTGGGCTGGGAAGGGGCTGATGGATGAAGAAGTCCTGGCTGCATGGTGGGACACCTGCAATGAGGGGTGATGGCTGTGCTGGAAGGGATCAGCCGGAGGGAAGGAGGTGTGTCTCGGTACTCAAATTTCTCCTGAGTTGTCTGACAAATTATATCAAACATGTGCTGGTTAAGACTATTCTGCTTGTAAGAGGGGGCTGGTTTGAACTATAGGCATGAACACCATGCACGCTAGAACTGCTGCTTTATCAAGAGGGTTTTGCTTGGATGCTTGGAGTGAGGGAAGGGGGGAATTAAAAAGGGGGAAATCACAAAGGTTGGTGAGAACAACCAAGCAATTAAAGCACAATTAACTGAGCTGCCTTTTTTGGGGTGGGAGGTGTTGCCTGTTGTGTTTTCCAACAGTCTGATGGTAGCTGCTTGCCTGCATGGAATGAGGAGACTTGATCCCTCATTTTTTCCTCCTCATTGCAGGTTTCCACCACATTCTCATTGGACACTGCAATGGGCCCTCCCCAGCTTGGCCTCAAGATGCCGGTATAGCAGCAGGTGGCTGTGATCCAGAGGACCTGTGGTGGGACACTGTTTCCCACTGGGACATCCTTCCCCATCCCTCTCTCTGCAGAAGCAATGGATGCCCATGTGGACCTCCTGACCGAGCTGCAGCTGCTGGACAAGGTGCCCACGCTGGAGAGGCTGCGGGCAGCCCAGAAGCGGAGGGCTCAGCAGCTGAAGAAGTGGGCACAGTATGAGAAGGAGATGCAGCACAAGAAGAGGAAGCACGAAAAGAAGAGAAATGCTGTGAACCGAAAGAAAGTGTCTTTTGAAGCCAGCGTTTCTCTGCTGGAGGCCTCTCTGAGGAACGACGTTGAGGAAGGTACGGCACTTGTATCTGGCAGTTTCTTTGTCTGGCTCTGTGTGAGGCCCTCTGTGGTGTGCAGAGGCATCTGTGCTGTCATCCATGCCCTGGACTGCCCTTGACATGGTGTGGTCTCTAAGGCGTTGCCATCTCTGATACAGCTGTGGGGTCCTCAAAGCACTGTGTGACGCACCAGCGTTACCTCGATGGGCATCATGAGTGGGCACACAAATGCTAGGATAGGGCAGGAGTTATGACTGAGATTTAGGGAAAGGAAGGCAGTTTTCATCTCTTTCCTTTTCATACTTCCTACTTACAGAAGGTGTGAAACCCTCCTTTGCCTTGTGGGTGTGCCTCTCAGTGGTTTTATAAAAGTCTGTTGCAGGGATTTACATGTCAGTGTAAATCTCCTCAGCTTCCCTGCTTGAGGGCATGGATTGAGAGCTACACGGATGTATGAATTTTTTCCCAAAATACTGTAAAGCATGGCTTTGCTTAGTGCTTCCTATAGAACAGAACTGCATATTGTTCAGAAATTGGTTTAATTACACCATTTCAAAGTGGATCAAAGTGCCTTGCTTTTGCTACAAAATCTGAAGGGAGGAGGAAAAAATATGTCTAAAAGTCAATAACCATTTGCCTCAACACAGCATGGGGAAAAACTTGTGAGCTCCGGGGAACCAGAGAGTACTTTTTTACGCGTGGGCTTTTGGAGATCCCAGGTGATTACTTTGATATATGAATCATCTTCTGTTTCCACGTGGGAAGTCAAGGGGGAGATGAAATATAAATGATTAAGAAGTTGAGAAGTCAATGTGAGGAAGGTTGGAGCTGGGAGTGCAGCTGGCACGTGTCACCTCCGAGCTGCCTCTGGGCAGGTGTGCCACTTCTGGTTTTCGTGGCTTTTCCATGCCTTTGTGTTTATTTTTTATCATTCTCACTCCTGAAGTGGGAGAGGGGATGGTAGTAGGTGCTGTGCGATGAAATCAGGGAAAAGAAAATGGAGTTGGGTAGTGAGTTGGCTCTTTGTCCCAAAGATGTCTTGGAGCTGTGATGTGATCTCCTCCTGATGGAGGTGGTGGGTTGATCCCTCTAGGATGGAGTCACTGGGTGCAAACCTCTGCCTTTCTCTTCAGGGAGCAGTCCTGTGTCCCTGAGGAGCTGAACGTGCTGATTTCACTGTTCTTTGCCTGCCTCTTGCCCAGATGTAATTGAAAGAGCTCCTGTGTGCCCACATGGATCTGCAGCACCTTCCCTTATCCCTGTTTCCTTCTGCCATTGATGGCACAACCACTGGACTCAGCCACTCTGGCTTCCCACTCATCCAGTGACCTCTCTGACTCTGGAGATGTGACAGGCTTAGAGAAGAGGACTTCTTTAGCACGTAAGAAATGCAGGTTCAGCCACAGGTGACCAGGCATGTTGCAGAATCGCTGTATCTCCCAGGTAACAAGTGATAGGGCAAGAGGAAATGGTCTCAAGCTGCTCCAGAGGATGTTTAGGTTGGATACTGAGAAAAATTTCTTCCCCAAAAGGGTTGTTAAGTATTGGAATAGGCTGCCCAGGGCAGTGGTGGAGTCACCATCCCTGGAGGGATTTAAAAGATCTGTAGGTTTGGCTCTCGATTAAGTGGTAGACTTGGCGGTGCTGGGGGATGGTTGGACTCTGATCCTAGAGGGCTTTTCCAACCTAAATGATTCCATGGTTCTATGATCTCAGCATGGTGGTGAAGCAGGGCAGAAGTCAGGGGCTCCTGGGGAGCATCAGCGTGGGCAGGAGCTACGGAGGGGTGATGGCTTCTGTCAGCTTG
This sequence comes from Manacus candei, assembly GCF_025592945.1. Lineage (NCBI taxonomy): Eukaryota > Metazoa > Chordata > Aves > Passeriformes > Pipridae > Manacus > Manacus candei. Next base: position 15,828,054 of record NW_026138105.1, on the reverse strand, counting down.
TTCCTCACATCTTCTGCAACAGATCTGTCAAAACATCCCAGATTTTACAAACAAGTTGCTATTAAAAGCTCCTTTGGATCTCTGTGGGCAGAACCACCGGGGTAGGGAGCACGCTGCAAACGTGCTGGTGGCAGATGTGAGTGGACAGTGGCACTGGGGAGAAGGAGGTGTTGAGCAGTGACCCCAGATGGAGGGCAGCAGTTCCCCTGGGCTGCAGAGTGCTGCCCTGGACCTTCAGTGTGGAAAACTGAAATAGCTACAGGCAGTTCATGGGAGAACTCCAAGGTGAGAGCAGAGCGCTCCCAGTTGCCAGACTGGACCTGCTCCGGTCTCCCCCATGGGAATGCTGGGGGGAGAGGCATCACACACCATAACCTTTTAAAGTGGAAATATGTTCAAGTCCTCACCCAGCTCTGAGCTCAGTCTGAGCTGGTTGCGGGAGGATGGTACAAAGGGGAGAACACTCAGCCTTACAGAGCTTACAGGGAGCACAGTGCTCGATGCAGCCTCTGGGCTGTTCAATGGCTGTGAAGGAGTTGCTTTATAATGCAATAAAGCAGTGCTTTATGAGCTACTGTACTGATTGCAAAGGAACTGTGAGAAGAAAGACGAGAAGTGTCTGAAGGCTGTAGGTAGCCCTTCGAGGCTATCCTGCAAGATCGTGATCTGAAATTGTGGGGAGGAGGCCAGTCCTGCCATTCCCAGGGCAGCACCTCATCCCTGAAAACAGCCCTGGCTGCTGCAGGGCTGTCGTGTCCAGGTCTTTCTACATCACTGAGCTCCTCTAAAAGCAGCCCCAGAGACTGGGGAGAGGAGCTGGTGTTCTGTAAATTGGAAAAACAGATCCCAAAGGTGGGTAAAGTGGCTGCTTGTACAGACATGTGGCATTTGCTGTCTGGAAGTCCCTTCTCACACCTGGGCTGTTTGCAGGGGGAGCTTCCGCTTGACTGACAGAAGCTGGAGGTGTTGGCATTAGCTGGGTGGTGAGCTGTGTTCCCTTCAGTGAGCCAGTGGAGAAATAAAGACCCCCAAGGACCAACTCACCTTCCAGCAGTGCTGGAGGTACCCTGGTTTCTCCTGCTCTTGGATGAGAGCTGCCTCCCACAGGCACCTGCTGCCCCCCCGGCCATGGCTCTGGGAAGCATCGCTGCAGAGTCCTTCAGCTCCCACCTCCTGGCACTTCATCCTGCAAGCGAAACTTTACCAGAGCCAGAGTGTTGCATAAAGCAACACTTCTGAAGGGGTTTAACCATGCCGGCCTTTAGGGCTGGTGAGCCAGAAAGTGAAGGAAAACTCAGGTTTGATGACCTTGGACTTGGCACCCAGCAAAAAATTCCCATTGACAGAGCAGCGGGCGCGAGCTCGGGGCTCGCTGGGTCCTGTGCCAGCGTGGGGGGATTTCCCTGGGGAGGAACCAGCTTATTCACATAAACACATCCCCCATGTTTCCCTTCATGCTGACCCTTAAATACCCTGTACATGTGAGGCAGTGCTGAGCATGCTTCACCCACCCTTTGAGGAGCATCCGCAGGGAGTTCCGACTGTGCTCCCTTTGCACCTTTCTGGAATAAACTCAACCCTGTCGTTTCCAAAGGCACTTTTTAAAGAGGCCCTAATTAGTGTCTATAAATTGCTTTCTTTAACCTTTCCAAGTTGATGTGATCTGTTCCCTTGTTACTTCAAACCTTTTATGAGGTGCCTTAATTTTCCACCCACGTTATTAATCTCCTGAAGCTTTTTACATGGGGTTCCTGTGTCCAAGTCTGAGCAAGTACATTTGTCTGTCTGAGAAGGTTTTTCTCCTGGGCTTTGTGCCCTTTGAAGGGCTCTGAAAAAAAAAATCTCTTTTATAACCAGAAGTCTGAGTATATATCTGGGTATTTGGGAATGACCTGAGTCAGAAATTTAAAGTTTCTTTTCAATAACAAAGGCATTTCTTGAGTTTTAAATTCTCTGGGTGTGGAAATGAGAGCTCTCCTCTTTGGGAAGCTGTGTGTGGGAGCCCTTGGCAATGATGGATTTTGTTAATTTTGTAAATAGGTGTTGGTATGTCTTCCTAAAGTAAATTCATGTATTTGGCCATATTTTAACTTGGTTTTTTCATGCAATTTGGATGTGATGCCAGCACAGGGTGGTTTGCATACGGCAGCTAACTGGAGGCATCTGGGACCATGAGCAGTATTGAATCTGCAACTTTCTGTTGTCATAACAAGTAAATAATCTTTTTTTATTGTCCCCTACTCCCTGAAATTTCAATCGAATGGGAAAATTATATCCATAAGAGCTTGAAATGCCAACTTTTCTGTTTGGATATTACTGCTGAAAGTCCATCCCAGGTTTTCATGGGATGAGGCTCTCTCCCTCCCCAAATCTGGAGTCAACTTCAACATTTTGTTTCAGACTCTTTCTTTAAATGAAGAAGTTTGATCAGAAATACTTTTTTTTTAAAATAAGGTGAGATATTGGCTTAACTTCAGAATGTGTTTCATAAAAGATGACACCAGCTGTTGCAGAAGAGCTTTGGTTTCAGTGGGTCAAGCCTCTTCTTGACCCCTTTCAGATGAATTGGGATGTCTGTTCTTGGGACGCTGGTGCTTCCGTTCACTGAGTTGTTTCAAGATGTGTGAGTTGAGAAACAGACTCTTTTCATACCCACAGACCAGAAATTCTGCATCTCTGGAACTTCTCTATTTGCAGCACAAGCAGGCTCCCTCCTGAACCCCCACAGTGAGCAGTTGCTTTTCTTGACTAAAGCAAGAACCAAACATTCACATGAATGCCCTCTGACCATCCTTGCTGAGAAACAGTGATGTAGGGATCCTGGCTGGAATTTTTTTCATTTTTTTTTTTGATCAACATTTAAACAGCCTGTTCTCCCCAAGCACCTTGCAGGCCCAGCTGCCCACCTTCTCCTCAGTGGGCACATCTTTCTGCTTGCCCCTTGCTTCTGTAGTTCTTGGCTTCTGTGATAGAAATGGGTCATTTTCACATCTTTTTGCTTTCTGGCTTTTACACATGTGCCAATTGCAACCATTTCTGATACCACTGAAAATATTTCTGGTGTATCTTGTAATAAGATTACAAGATTACAAGATAATGAATAAACATTGGATTCAAACTGCTTGTCCCACCAGTAAGGACGGTCTGTTTGGATTCAAGTTGTTTTTAATCAAACCGGGATTGGCCAGTGACGGTTGTCAAGATTTTGTTTCTTACTAGAAGTGGCTTAAGGCACTTAATCGGCTTCTAAAATTTGGCTACAGTGTGTTTTGGAGGAGAAACTCAGTGTCTCCTTGGTTGCATGTACACCTAAATGCGAACTGGACATGTCTTTGGTTTATTAGTATTGTCGATGGTGTTGATGCAGCCGTGTGTGAGGACTATTCTGGCTTGAAAGGGGATCTGGGCAATGGGAAGGAAAGGCTGAAAACTTCTCAGCTTGTGCATGCAAGGTGCACTAGGTAGGATATGTAAGGTCACCATCTGCTTTGCAAACCCTGCCCCGCCAACTCACGGCAGGGAGGGCTCAGGATGCGCCGCCTGCGCTGGGAACTGTCAGGACTTTTGTCAGCCCAAGGCGGATTATCAATGGGACCTTAATTCAACCAGGTGCCTGGAGATGTTAATGCGTACAACGAAGTGCTAAATCATTGGCATTTAACCTTTCCCTTCCCTGTCCTGGCTGATCTGCTTGCTGTGACCTGGAGGCAGCTGTGGATGGCAGCTTGTTTTCTGGTGTCTAGAGGCTGCCAAATGTTGAAGCCAGAACTTCTCAGTCCGAGCCTGACAATATTTGCCTATATATGGGTGGCTTTTTCTAGCCAGTAACTTCCCGGCTTGGTTGTCTTTGTGATTTCCCTGGGAGGACTTCTGCCTGCCATCCGCATGAGGGGGACCAAGGCATGGAAGCACAACCGTGGCCATGGATGTGGGTTGGATCAAGCCTTGAAAGCAGCACGCCTGGCTGCCTGCTCAGGGGGATAATGGCCTGGAAGGGCTGAGGCTACAGCCCAGCCAGCTTCTTGCTCTGGAGGCTGTGACATGGGGTTTCTTGCAGGCAATTTCTTTCTTGCCTGCCTGGCTGCCTTCCAGGTGTGTGCTGTTTCCTATGCTCCAGTTAACTGCATGTTTTGTCCCACTCCAATAGCGAAAAATTGGAGAGCATAAAGAACAGCTCAGTTGGGGACCTCTGGTGTCTTTTGCGTAATAAGCAGCAGAAATCTGGAGTAAAAGATGGTCTGTCTTCTCTCCTTGGCCATGAGCTCTGATAGCCAAGGCCCTGTCCCACTGCAGGGCTGTGTTGTGATACCTAATCCAGTTCTGCCAAAGGGACGTAAGACATGAGCCTGATGGCTCCCCAGAGCTCGCTGGTACCTGGCATTTTGCAGCATCATTCTGTTTTCAGGTGTATTTTGAAAAATAAAAAAGTCTAAACAGCTCACAACCAAAGCACCATTTTCCAGACAAGTATCTAATTCTTCTTTTCAAATGAATGTCAGTGGGGAAATGAGTATTTTTGGGGGTGAAACCTTCTTGCAGGGAGAAACCTCATGTTGCTGCTTTACCCTGACTCAGTTGAAAATGTGTTTCTGGATAGGAGGAACTTGGCTGTAAGCTGTGGTTGCAGGCTCTGCTTTCTGCCCCTTTTCCTGTTCAAGGAGAATTTGAAAAGTGGATTAAATCTACTTTTTTCCCAGATTTAGATTCCTGCCTTTCTGGAGTTGGGCCAGCTCAGCTCAGTTGGTGTAGATTTCTTCCTCCTAGAATCATGGAAAATAGAGGTTGAGAGGGCCTCGGGAGGTCATGTAATCCACCTCTCGCCCCAAGGCAGGATCAACTGTATCTAAAATGCTTGCTAATGAGGGAGGAGTTAGGTATCTTAGTGTATTTATAGGCACCTTCACAGCACCAGAGCACATCTACATGTGCAGGTGGTCCTGCTGCTCATTCAGTTCTGCATATTTTTCGTACTAGCTTATATTTATCCTCCTTTCTTTTGCCTTGCTTCTCATCCTTACGTTTATTGACTGGGAGTTTTCCTACTTCTGTGAAGAATGCTCTAATTCTTTCTTTAATAGCAGTTGCTATGGCAGCTGGTTCAGGCAGTGCCTTATAGCTTCTTCTACGTACACTTTCACTGCTTGTTTTTTCCTCTGGAGCCTGGCCAGGTCTTTGGGAAATCTTATCATTCTCTGTAAGTGTCTTGAGAAAAAAATTAAAGAAAAAAATCATATTCTGGTATAACCATTTAAAAACATCCCTATAGCCTTGCTCACCCTCTATCCCATCACTAAAGGATGCTAAATAGGCCAGGAAGCAAACTGTTTAATTCTGTCTGCCGGTGCATTTGTAATCAAGAGCCAAGATGCAATCAAGCACCCTGCACTCCTTTTAATTTGGGGAACAAGTGCCCATGTGCAGCTCCAAGCAAGCAGATGCAGTTTCCACTGAGATCCCTGCAATTTGCAACTGTTTATTGCTGGATTTGGCCTCTGGATTCCCCAGATAGAGTGAGGTAGACTGGCTGTAAATGCCACTCATGTAGGAAGATGGCTTTAGTTATTCTGGGGTGTTCCTCCTGCTCTGAATACATTTAGTAGCAGTTTGCAGCATCTGTCAGTTTGGCCAAGGTTTTCAAGCCAGGTTGTAATTCCCTTTTTCCTGATGGTCTTGTCTGCTGTTCTAGGCTTTGCTTTCAAAGGGCACGAGGAGTGGTCCCTGCCTTGAGTGGAAGAGCACCAAGCTGTGAATTGTAAAGGAAAGCTTCCAAAGTCTCATTTATCTTGGTCTGTCTTTACCTGGGCTGACAAGAGAAATTAAATTAGTTAAAAAAACCCCACTACTCTCCCGTGTAAAAAGACGCTAAACAACCCAACCACCAAACAAAATAACACCCCCTCTTTTTTCTCCCAAGGGCTACTGCTATCGAGTTCACCTCTAAAAAGGGGAGACTAGAGCAGGAATTAACCTGAAAGTCGCTCGCAAAACATTCTCCTTGATTGCACCAGCCCTGTTTTAGCCTGGTTGGCCGCTGATGGTTTCCATTGTAGAGAAGTGTTACAGCTTCTATTTTGTCCATTGTTATAGCTACATCTGTCTGGAAACATTCACATTTTGGGTGAGTGGGGGAGATTCTGGCACCTTCAAAGTATTTCCACTCTGGTCTGATTTAGAGCAGGAAAGGTTGGAGATGAGGTGCTGGTACTTCCACAGTTCTGGTTGAAATGATAAGGCCTGAACACAGTGAGACGTGGTGGCTCACTGTGAATTATCCTGTCTGAAGGATTCTCTGTGTCAACACCATCTGTTTCAATACCAGCAAACTTTTACCAGCCCGGTGTTATTGAACGGCAAGCATGAAGCACGGAAAGGGAGCAGCTCTGCTGCACTGAGGTTTTTGTTGCTGCAGGACATTCGTGGTCTGCCCAATGGCTTGGGACAAGGAATTCACCTGGAAATCCATACCAGTTCTTGGTCTTTTGGGGTTTGAAAGGTGCAGTGACCCTGCAGTAAAGGACAATCATTTCACTCACATTAAGGACATGGAGAGAACTTTCTGCATCTGTCTGCAGGCATTGGGTTGAGATTATGCATTGTCAGAGAAGACAAGTGAGATCCAAACTGGGGTCCTGTGATTAACCTTCTGGAGAGCCCATCAGCTCCACAGAGACTAGGACCCAGCCTAGATACCTGGGGCTGGACAGCGTGCAGTGCTTCCATGGAGAGCAAGTTTCAACCTACTTCGAGTTCAGACTCTTCCTGTGACTCTAGAACTTTTCAGACCTGGTTTATTTTATTATTTCAGATCCTATCAGTTTGTCTTTAATTAGCAAGGCTAGAGCAGGGCTCCATGGGAACTTAAATGGGCCTCTTCTTTTAATTAAAATTTTGGTTTAATAGCCTGAAATAGCAGGCATTAGAAAGAGCCAGAGCTCCAGTGAAGGAGGACAGGACGGTCCCCGTGGATCTGCAGTGACATCCTCCTGGCAGTCAGGGAGTTATAGGGTTTTCTTTCCTCCTAAAGCTGATGCTGTCACAACAGCGATGCAAGTCCTGGACTTGATCTGAAGCTCCAGTCTAGGCTGTAACCAGCCTATTTCCAACCTGCTGCTGGATGCTGTGCCAAAAGCACAGCATGCCTGGGTTGGTAGGTGACAGTGGGTCATAGAGAGGTGCTGGAAGTCCATTTTGCTTTTACTAGAAGGGCCAGTGAGTTTAAGATTTCATCTTAAAGGGCATCTAAGCAGGATTCTCTGTGTGGTTTCATAGTAAATTTATTTCTCATAACTTCAATCATGCAGTTGTGAAGTAGCTATGAAAAAGCTGTTGCTCTGTCCCCTGACCCAAATTATTCTCATTTGTGGCAATTTTCCATCACTCTTCAGAGACAGAAAAGCTGTCATCTGAATGCTAGTCAGCACTGAATGAGTGGCATGGATTCAAGATTTGAGTCATCATTGCATTGTATCACGCAGTGCTCTAAGATTTACCATGTGTTTAGTAGTGGGAATGTTTGCAGCATTGATCTGTCAGTTATCCTATGGGGAAAAAGTGAGCAGGAAATATTTCTTGCTTTACTTACACCCAAAGCCTTGTCTTTTAGCTCAAGGGCAATATTTGTTGACTGATTTTTCTCTCGTGAAATGGGATTGACAGCTTGGATTGCAGATAGAGGTGTGCCCAGAGCAGGGCAAGGGTGATGAGCCAGAGGTCTGGCCTTCTGGCTTTGCTTGATCCTTGTGTCATTCCTGTGGGTTTCACAGCTTTCAGGAGTACGTTGCTCACTAAGCCTTCCTGGACCAAGATCTGATAGGAGCACATTCAGCTACTACTGACTGGGGGCTTCTTGTGGATCCCTGAGCATTTTGGCACAGACCTCTAAAGATATTTGGGTATTTTAACTTCTGCTGCACTCAGTTTGGTTTGGTCACGTAATGCATTTGTGCTCCAGAAGAATATAGAATCCATGTGAAAAGCACTCAGCTCCTTCTGCGGGATGCTGGTGTACAGACCACCCAGTTAAGCCCCTCCTGCCCTGTGGGATTACAATATACAGACACAGCATTTTTTCCCCTTGGGGTTCGTCCTGATCAGCACCAGGAGTTCCCAGCAGCTGTGGAAATCTCTCACCTCTGCCATGGGGAGGAGTGGTTCCCTGGCACAACCAGTACCCAGTGTGGTGGGATCCCCACCCTTCTCCTTCCGTTCCTACAGGAAGGGCCTGTGGGTTTTCCAACCATGGAACAGGAAAGAAGTAGGGATCCTGTTTACCTACCCACTGAGCTGGCTCACTTCTATTTAAAATTGCTCCTTGTCCCATTCTGCTTGTGGCTGTGGCCCCTCATTTGCCAGCTGTCCTGTCTCTGCTGTGCCCTCTGGAAAGAGCTCCTCCAGGGAGCATCATGTGTGGAGGTCTTGAGATGCCACAGCTGGAGAAGGCTTCAAAACCCAGTGAGCTGAGTTGCAGGGTTAAGACCCCAGCACTGATTGCTGTGTCACTCAGAGATGAAAGTAACAGCTTGGTCACCCACAGACCATGGCATCTTGGGGACTGGGGGCAAGACAAGGACATTTACTGGGGGCAGAGTTGGTCTTGCAGTTTTGCCCTGTCCCCAAGCAGCTTCTGTGTTAGATCCTAATAACATCCAGTGCAATATCAGCTCCTTGGGAGGTGTCAGATGGCATCTGACCCACGCATGAACGTGGAGGTTTGGTGAGACTCACGCAAAGCCTTGACTATGTTTGTTATCTCTCACTAAAATATGAGAGAACATCGGGCAGGGCCTGATTTGTTGTGGACATCTCTTTGCTCTTGTTGGGAAGTCTGAATTCTCCACAGCTGGGGTAGAAGCCTGCAGCGTGGGAGGCCACCTTCCCACAGAGGACAGGGGGTGACTGAAAAGCAGGAGAACCGGGAATGTTTCCTTGGAGCACTCTGTGCTTCTTCCTGCTCCCAGTGCTGTGGGAGGGTCTTGCTTCTGCACAGGAGCGGTTTGATTCATGGTTACAGCTCTGAGGGCTGTTAGGAAAGGCAAGCAGGGTGATAGAGCTTTGACTGGAGAGGGTTTACTGGGGGTGAAGAGGAGGCTGGAGATCTCTGTCAGAGCAGGATATACACGCTGCAGGAGCAGGACCAGCGGTGCAGCTGTTCCTGACTCTGGGACAACCTCCTGAACAACAAAAACCTCATCAGATATGGCACAATTTGTGGTGTACAGAGTGACTGTGTAAAATACTGACTTGTGGGCACGGATGTTTAACCTGAGCAGAAGAGTCACGGGCTGGGGGTGGTAATTGGAAGGAAACATTGTACCTGTGTTTGTGCATCCCCTGGGACAGGTACAGGTCTGGAAAGCAGTGGGGCTGGCAGGAGTGTGTGGGGACACAGCCAGGATGGCCTTCTCTGAGACTGCTCGTGGGTGGGAGCTTTTTGCAGTGTCATTACCCCTGGGGAGCGAGTTGTTCCCATGGGATTTGGGGAGAGCAGGAGTGTGAGTGGCTCTGTGGAGCTTTTTACTCTGCCAGTCTGGCTGTGTGTTGCTGTGAAGACACTTGCAGCACCTGGCCCTGGTGTTAATGGGAAGGCTGGTGGCTGTGCTGGGCAGGCAGAGAGTTCTTAGGTAGTGACTAATGAGTGTCCTTCAGAGCAGGAGCATGGACACTCATCAAGTCACTAAGTGGCTGCATTTAACTAAAATTAATGCCCCTTGTAAGCAGTGGTGGCAGCTGTGCAGAGCAGTGGGCTAATCTCACGCAGGAAAAGGTTTGCTGGAAGAGGTGATGGTGCCCTGGCTGGTGCAGGGACCAGGATCCATACTGGGCTTTCCTAGGGAAGGCAGGCACAGTGCCCCTGGGGTGTGCATGAGTCATGTTCCTGCAGTACCCAGCTCTGCGAGCATCCCGAGGGAAGCACCAACACCCCGAATGCTGGGTCGTGTCTGGGATCATGGCACTGCATCCTCAGCGTGGGATGTTTGGGGATCTCTGCATGGACACAGCCAGTGTCCTGTCTGCCATGCACCACCAAATCTGGTGCTGTCTGGAATGGACTGAGCCAAAAGCCTGGGTCTGGCAATGGATAATCAGGGCGAGCAGCCTGAAGCAGGGAGAGTGGCACTGCCAACAGACAAGGAGCATCACTTACTCTAATTAACTCTGAGGGGGCTTTTTTAATGGCCTATTTTTTTTTTTTTTTGGACTTAACTGGGAAAGTACACTGAGGGAGGAAGCTGTCCTTGTTTAAAAGTGTCTACCCTTAGCCCACAAAGCTGGGCCAGATCTGCTGGTACATGCTGGTGCTTTGTGTAGCCCTGGTAAGGAAAACAAGCATAAGTATCACTTTATAGCTGTTTTGCTTTGCTTGATGAATCTGGATCAGTGTCTCTCTCCCTCCTAATCGGGTTAGTTTTCTTTTGATCTACCTTTGTTAAGGAAATCTAAACTGATTTAGCTATTCCCATCCGTTTTCCCTTTGCCTGATTTGGTCTTTCCACAAGGCTGTCTCGGCTCTACCCTAATTACTGTTGAGTTGTCTGATGCTGTAGCAGGTGACAGTGCTGTACAGCTTTGTAAATCTTAACCAGTCTTCACTGGGAATTTTTTTGGCAGATGTTTTGTTTCATTTTTGGACAGATTAGTTTTAGATTGGCAAATGCATTAGACTTAAGGAGAAGACAATTGTTACTAGCTGTCAAAAAGAAAACACTAATTATCAATCATGTTTTATTGAGCCTCTGTTGAACTGATTTGCTGTAGAAAACATAACTTTTTAGCTTCAGGACATCTGATTTTTGAGAGTTCTTCTTTCTTGATAATGGTGATGTATGTTACAGCATAGAAGAGAGGAAAAAATTAGCTCAGGATTAAAATCCATGACACCCTGGAATTTTAATCACCTGTTTTTAGGAACATAAAACCGTATTCTGTGCTGGTGTGCCATAAAATCATTGCAGATGTGTGTTCCTTGTCACTTCTGCATGTAAACCCTGTCCCTGCACGTGATTTACAGCATTCTCAGCCACAGCAGGGTTTAGTGAATGTTGTGCCTTGGTTGTTTGCTCTCAATAGGTCCTAGTTTTCAAAACGAGCCTCCAGTTACTGTGAGATAAGATAAGGGTAGTTGGGGGAAATTTCAGTGTTCCTGCCTTGTTCTGTGACTTGGCTGTGGTGCTGCACTTCCCGGGACTCGGAGCAGCAGCAAGGCACCGGCTTCGTCTGAAATCAGTTTTGCAAAGTTGCTGGTACAATCATTAAGTAAAACAGGTTTTTAGTGAGTTATTCTCCTCTGCAGTTGCGTGTGCTATCTAAAATATCTCTCACTGTGCTCCTGTTGTTTGTAACACGCTCAAACTGACTGATGGGAGAGGCAGGTGGAGGTGAAGGGGCATCTTCCAAAACAGCTCAGGTAGCCCTTCCCCATAGCAGACTGGTTTTGTTTTCCTCTTGGGATAAGTCCAACAGGGCAATTTTTATCCATCTGTTTTTCTTGTGAAAGGGGAGTGTTATCTGTGAGGGGAGATATGGTACCCTGTGTGGTATAGACATGTGGGAGCTGTCCCAGGAATGTGGCCAAGTAGGATCTGTCAGTGGGTCAGCATAGCCCGGCCCCTGTCCTTCACTGCTAGTTTAGTCCTGGGAATGTGGTTCATCAACAGCAAACTCCTTATTTCCAGTGGGAATATCAGAAAGGAAGGGATTTCCAGTCAAGAGGGGGAAAGCCTTGTCATTCAAATCTAGTCCGCTCTCTGAAGAAACTCTTTGATTTAAATACTCTGGGTGGAAGAAGGAGGGGCCAGATGGTTGCAAAGCATCTCAAGAACTGCTGACAATGTAAGGACCTTCTTATAAGAGCTCCTGTTCCTTCCCCCATCCCCTGAAGAGCCTCCTTCTAATGCTCTTGGAATGTCACTGCAGAACAGAAACTCAAGGGAGGGTTTGCTCATCTTGCCAAGCTGCTCTGGGGCCCAGGTTTGTCTGAATTCCCATTTGACTGGGGCTCTCCTGACTGGTACTTGGGTGGGGGAGAAGATGACTTTACCTTTTGTTTTGTCCCCTTCCCAGGGTGACTCTGCAGTTCACGGTTGCTGTGGTTTGCCTGCGGTGGCACAGCGTTGCCTGAGTGTGCTGAGCATTCATCTCTGCTTTATGGGTGCTTTATTTGCTAGAAATCTGCGGTGCATATGTTCTCCCTTTTAACGTGTTTGATGCTGTTGTGCATCACAGGCACAAAACACCTCAAACCAATCTGGTTTATTGGGTCTGTGTAGAGAAACAGCTCTCCTGAGGAACTGGGCTTCCACTGGGGAGCAAGGCTTCAGCAGCAAAGAGGTTAATGCAATCTGTCCCAAAAACTATCTGTACTTCATGCCAAGCCTGGTTGTCACCTTACTCCTTTTAGCCCCTACAACTGTTCTGTCCCCAGAGGACATACAATGCCTGTTTGTTCTGTGAAGGATGTGTGTTTGTTGGGAAAGGGCCCCTTGCTCCTGGTGCCCTGTTCAGAGGAAGAGGCAGCACCAGCTATTCCTTTGTGTGTTCTTCACCCAAAAGTGGATGGTGATGTATGGAGAGCTTGGCCACCGAAATGTGTCCATCCCCTAGTAGAGGTTGCACAGATGGTGCAATTTATGCAACCACGGCCCATTTCAGCTCACTTTTTGCTAGTGATCCCCTTCTTCCCAGGTGTGCCAGCTGGAGGAAAGGTAACAGTCCTGTCAGGATGTGGAGCTAAGCCAGGGGTCACAGTTGCAGGAGGCAGCAGCCGCCAGGGCAGAAGACACGTGCAGCCTTCTCATGCTCACTTTTCAAAGAGGAATAGCTAGAATTTGGTTCAGGGTTTGTAGGTCAGGTTTCCATTATACAACTGTACTGGTTGCAGCTGCTCCTGTGAGATCCAGACCCTGTTGGATGCTCCTGGTCGGGTGGGCTCCTTTCCACAGGAATTGTTCTTTATGACAAGATTTACAGGAAGAAAGACAATTTCTCTGTTGTAGCACTAATTGGGTGGTAATGGAGGGTTGGAGTGGGATTTGCCTCAGTCTGTGAAATGTGGGAAACACCTTGGAGCATCTGTTAGAAACAGCTGCAGGGAAAGAAATAATTTTTAAAAATTTTTTCCAGGCAAAGGCAGGACTGAGAAGAACTGAGGAGGGATCTTGTACTTGATCACAGATCTAGCAATGAGGATCAAATCTCCTGGACCTCCCAAAATGGGTACAAGTGCACTTGGCACAAGTCACACTGAACATGTGGGTCTCTGCCCATGCTTTCAGGATGGGGCTGGTTGTGTGAGGAAGGTTATATCCCTGCCTTAGTGAGTGAGAATGCAGCCCTCCCACCTAATTTCCCAGGTGATAAAATGGTCTGTGGTGTCTCCAGGAACAAAAGCACTTGGGTGCCTGTCCTTGTGAGGGTCTGTGAGGGCCCTGTCACCCTGGGTAGCTAGCCTGGCTCATGTTCTTGAAGAATTTGCTCTCAAAAGGTATTTAGGAAGCTACAAGCCTCTTCTGTGGGATGTCGATCAGCAGAAAAATGCATGTTCTTGCCCCAGAAGCTGCCACAGTTGCTCGGTTATACTCAGTGCTAGAGATACTGAATTTTAAGTTTAGGAGCAGGGGAGTGCTGGGTCCAGCCCAAGTGGTCAGGGCTGCACATCTGCCCATTCCTGTGCAGGAGCCTCCAGCTGACTCCTCGTCCCCTGCACTGTCACTGGGATCCACCTTTACCACCTGTAATTAGTGCTGTCAGCAGAGCAGTGTAAGCAACCACTTCAGCATTAATTACTTTAATGAACTTGCTAAGGTGGGTTGAGCTACTAAAGCATTTTGTTGTTTCTGTAAATGTTAAAGTCAAAATATTAGACTGTGCGATGGATGGGAGATGACGCAAAGCTGGAGCCTGGCTTTCCTCTTGTCTTGATGTTCAAAGTCAGGTTATTTTAGCTAATTTAATCATGCAGTCTGTTCTCCTCAATTGCACAGAAGCAGCCATGGCCAGCAGCATGGGTAGGAGAGAGTAAGGAGGCTCTCTCCTTTTACTCCGAGGTGTAAGGGATGCAGTGAGTACAGGGTAATCTGCCAGTCAAGCCCAAAAGATGGATGTCACTGTTCTTGCATTCTGACAGCTCAAAGGTGGTCCATGATGCTTAGGCTCTTGTAATGTTAAATATGTAATGAAAAACTCCCCAGTGAGAGGGATCTGCTGGTGAGGGAGCTCTCATAAGCAACCAGGATGGGATGCAATGGTTCATTAACGACGCTGGGTTTAGTACAGAAATAAGCAGAGTTTTCACCACTGTGGAGAGGAGAATGGTCCTGTTCTTGCTAGTGGCAAAACTTAATGGGGAATTTTAATGACTGTTAATTATTTTGCAAACTGCCATTTTATTAGGAATTGTGATATACTTTGGCAAACTGAAGCTGTTCTCCACTGGTGCAGAAAGGAAAACCAGAACTCCTCTGAGCTGCCTCTTGCTGCAGAGGGTGGGGGAGGCATTTAACTTGCAATACTAATGTGGAGAGTTAGACAAGGCAAATCACTTTCTGGAGGAGACTTCCAGCTCTTTTCCTCTTTATGTTAAGTAAAAGACTCCCAGACTGCCCCAGAAGGCTGGTAGAGAAGTCTATTAAGTGTTGAGATTCTTGAGCTCATATCCCTGGTGTGAGATGTGCCCGTGGGTTTGGACTGCAGGCCTTCCCTCCTGTGAGGGAGCATCCTTGTTCCCCTGCCAGAGAGGGAGCGGGTTTTCTCTCTCTGCCCAGCTCTGATCTGAAGGTGTTTGCTGAGTTCAGGCTCTGTTGTGCAGGTGAAAGATTTAAGCTGATGGAGATGACTTTTGAAGCAGAAGAGACACTCACTGAAAAGGAAAGTGCTGTTCCTTTCTTTACTGCGTCAAAGTGCCGGAAGCTCAGCAGAGGAGAGCTGGCAGCAAAAGCTGTCCTGAGTTCACGTGAGACTGCCACTTTCTGTGGGTAGGGCAGGCAGGCGTGGGGGAAGACAGCAAACTGGACTCTTTTTTTTTTTTTTTTCCTTTCTGAAGTCTAAATGACCTGTCAAGCTCTGGAGCTGCCTCCCCATGGGCCACCTTCTGAGCAGTCACGAAGCTGTCTTGCATCACCCAGCCTGGGAATAATCAACTGCTTGAGGTAGTGGGAAGCAGAAATCACGTGGAACTTGGGGCAGAAGTTGTTTGAGAGAGTTTTCAACTTTGGATGGTCTATATGCACAGCATTCGACAATGGGGTTATAGACCAACCAAACTTGTATCACTGTGTGCCCACTTGTTTTGTGTCAAATTTGCTGCTGAATAATTACAGGTTGCAAAAGCAGAAGGGTTGCTAAGGATCGCCCGTGCTTCTCTGGTAAAGTTCATGTTGCTGCCTAACTTGTATGAAAGTTTTTTCTGTAGTGTTTACTTTTTAAAATGAAACCATATTTTCTCCTTATCTGACCAAAAAAAAAGGAAGGGAGTGACTTTCTGCTTTTATAGACATTTCCCTTGCAGCACTGCACAGCAACGCAGCATTTCCAGTAAGAAACGGTGCTGTGGAGTAGAGGGTGATGTTTTAGCAGATTACTCGTTAAGTCCTGGTGTTTGCCCTGTGGTTTCCTGTGTCAGTGATGCTGTGAGACACATCTGGGCTGGCAGCAGCTGCTGCTGTGGCCGTGTCACACAGACCTGGGTTTGAGGGGGCTGCACTTGGAGCCTGTCCCTACACACTGTGCTTCTGCCTTGTGCAGGCATTCAGACCTTGGCTATGTGGCACCCCATTCCATGAATCCAGCGATCCACGGGAGCAGACCTAAGGGTGTGATCCCTGATGTACTCATTCTACGCTAAAGGGAGACAAAGTGAGAGGGGGGAAAAAACCCAAACAGTGCTGCTCAGGATCAGAGTGGAGAAGGCAGCGAAACAGCCAGAGCAGATGGAGCCTTTCTAAAGACCTGGGCAAGGTTAGAATTGCACAGCAGAGAACAAGAGTCTCTGAAGAGGGGCAGGATGAGGAGCAGAGGAGGGGAATGAGCCTGGTTTGGCACTGAGCTCCTGGGATGTGCTCAGCCGGCTGTCCCTGGGGGAAATTGTTTGGAATTAACTCAGGGCAGCTTGAAAAGCAGATACGTATTTCCCCTCCCCTCCACCAAAACCACTCTTCCGTTACTCTAAATAGAAAGTTTCCTGTTTTATAATTGAGACTCCTAAAAACATTCATGCGGTTCAGGTCACCATACAGCTGCTTAGCTGAGGCCACAGGATACCTGAAATATGAGCTGAGGCAGAAGCTGTTGACTCTGGAACCTAATAATGCTTTCAAATGGCAATATGAACTATTTCCTGCTACACAGAGCATATTAGAGTATCCTCTTGCAAATACTGGCAGGCTGGCTCTGTGTAGAGTTTGGGGGGCATTGCAGTTCTGCTCCTCTGATCACCTGTTATGCTATTGTGCTAATGTAGCTGGGGAGGCTCTTTATGGACTCAAGCAGCTGCAAAAATTTCTCTTCTGACATCATTGCACCTGTTTATCTAAACACTTTTTAGGCTGTCATTTCTGTTAAAGCCAATTGATTTTTTTCGTACATTTCCTTTTGGGTACCCTAAAAGATTTAATTTCTAATAAGCTTAGTACAGACATCAACAGGTGCTGCCTGCTGCATATCTCAGTAGGTAGATTTCAGTCCAATACATCAAAAGTTATTTCTGAACAGGTATGTAAGTGGGATCCTCTGTGCTGCTCAGATAAAAGTCTTTGATGTGTTGTCTGAATGGATTTGCATGTGTTCTCATGACTTCCAAGAAGAGTTTTTTGTAGGAAGAAAGCTGAACCTAGCCATAACAGTTGAACAGGAGGTCCTGGTTGAGTTATTGGCTCTGTAGGCACCATTCATCTAAGCCCGAAACATGAAGAGAAATGAGATGTGTTCCTCATCCCTCACTTTATGTTGGTGTTCCCTGCACAGTCCACTGGAACCACTGACTCGTGTGGCTCCAACCACAGTGGGATGATTCCCTCTGTGCACCATCACACCCTAAAAGCCAGGATTGCTCTGCTGCTTGCCACAGCTTCTCAGTCATCCTTAGGAAACTTGGCCTCTGTTTGCTTGGTCCGTGCCTCCCTAAGTCTGATATAATATTTTTTCTTTTTAGGGTTTCTTTTTAATACTCTTTAAATCAGCACCATTCAAATACCTACTCAAGAATGCCTCCTAAAGAGAGAAGAGACTCTTTGGCAGCCCAGGTGTCGCTGTCGCAGGGATATTGGGGAATCTGCTTTCCTGGCCCCATGCCCACAGCAGTCCTGCTGAAGGCAGCTGAGCCCCATGTTTATATAAAACACTCATCCCTTTCAATGCCCATCATCTGTTTAAAAACCATGCCAAAATGATTTATTTATTCTTCCAATAACAGATGAGAAATGGGAAACCAAGGAAGTAATCTCTGACTGTAGTTTTGCTTTATGTGTTCAATATCTCCAGCGTAGACCAATTTCACTGTTAGTCTGACAGGAGGAGAGGATGAGGATACTTTTGAACATGACACTATATCCTTAGAAAGGTTTGTTAGATGGCAGCATCCTCTAATTTTTATTTTCCCTATTGAAATTAATTTGGCTTTATTTCTGCTGCACCCTTTGAGCTCTGCTGCTGGCTGCAGATGGGTAACTTGCACACTTATCCAAGTAATTCCAGGTGGATGGCAGCCATTAAAGAAAGATGCTTTAGCATCACTAGCACTAAATGAATTATCAGAGCTTGAAGTCCTGTAGATGCAGAACAAGAAAAGTATGGGATGCAGAAGGGTTTGGGGGCCAGGCTGTGCCCGTCTATCCAAGACACAGCTGTAGGAGGCTGTCCCTCTGGCATTCCTCTTGGTGCTCTGGTGCTACAGTGATGGATAAGGGTCAAAGCAGAGAGCAGAAATGGAATGACATAGACACGGGGTGGGGAGAAAGAATTGTACCCTCTCCATGAGATATGTTTGACTTGTTGACAACTCTCACTTGCTATCAGACTAAAACTTGTGCACAAACCAGGCCCCCAGCTCTGCAGGAGGAGCCTGCTGTGTGGAACAGGCTCCTTGGGATGAGGAGGGCTGTGCCCTCTTAAGCAAGAAGCATCGAAATCAGAAATAGATTTTCCTTCGAGAAGCAGCACTTGGGTTCAGTGTAGCTGCACGCAGCGTCCCTGCCCGTGTGAGGATGGCACAGAGCAGATGTGGCTCTGTTTGCCTCTTTCCAAACCTCCCCAATTTTGTGGATATATTAGAAGCAACATGTGTGTCCAGCTATAAACTAGGTGGGAAGTGTTTAACAGGATTTGAACCTTCCTGAGACAGCTCGGTGATCAGTCATGATGGGCTGTCTCAGTCGCTGGCTCAGCAGGCAAACTGGGCCATATTTATTTTTAGGTGTGCTACGTGTTTGAAGCTGCCTGAGTGTGGCATTGTGTTTTCTGTGGGGATTTTTTTCTTTCGAAAAGCTTTAGGAAGGTGCAGTCTTTATCAATGGGCTATCAGTTGTACGTTGCAGGGAGTGGAGGATAAGGCTGAGTAAGTTTATCCTGTTATTGCTCAGGGTTTAGATATGCTGTAAAATGTGAATATCATTGTATGCCGTGCTAGGAAGCTGGATGCTTTGCTGGCAGGGTGCTTACAGCTTCAGTGCTGTTTTCCTGGCATTGTTTCTCCTGTGCAATAAATATCCCTGCAAAACCACAGCAGTAAACATGCAGCTTGGAAGTAGCTGAGCAGCTGAGCCCATCCTGACGTGCCTGACAGGATGGGATCAGTTTTTCCAGACTTTTGCCAATTCTCCTGTGTGGCACAAACACCACTGGTATCTCACAAGTAATGCTGGGAGGAGTTTCTTCTGCTAGACTGGGTCTTTGACCAAAGCTACATTTGTATGAAAGTGACTTATAGCAATGTGTAAAAGTCTGTGTCTTAACCCAAGTGAAACTTCATTTTATTCAGTGAAATCAGGTATGAACATACAGGAATTATTCTACTGCCCTAGAGACCTCAGTGGAATAATAGCTTTTAAAGGTAGCCTTAAAGAGCCTAGTTCACCAGAAGGTAAACTAGAAGAGTTTAAATTATTTCAAAAAGAAATTGTTGAATGCAAAGGATTGTGATAAACCTGGATTTTTAAAAACTAGTGACCTGTGTGTGTATGTAAACTTGGAGCACAGAACCTGCTTGCCAGTATGAACAGTTTGACACTATATATTTTTTAGGGAAATCAAGACCTTCTTTCAGGAAGGTATCTGTTGGAGGGGTTTTTTTTCCCCTCCCTGATATCCATATCAGTTCCAGTTGGCTTTTTCTCATATGAGTTATTAATACTTGAGGTGTGCAAGTGCTGGGTACAGATGGGAGTGTAATAGTATCCAGTATTTTATGGTGTAGCTTATTGACTTAGCGGGGATTGCACTAACAAAGGCTCTTTTTCTCCATAAAGAAGTCTTCACCTGGTTTAGAAACTTTTCTGGAAAAGTTGCTTCCAGTGTAAACTCAGTGGGAAGTAACACTGATGAAAAATGATAGTGCTGTAGTATCTCTTCAGGTGGGAGAGACTATTCACATTGAATTTTCCTTAGGGCATTTGCAGTGCTGTTTTTGCCTTTCCCCTGCTTTACAGGTTTTGAGGAGAATAAGTGAGGCTTGGACATGCTTAGGAGGAGAGGGAGCTCCTGAGAAGTGGGTTTGCTGTGTTTGGGGAGGAGAATCTTTCTGAGTCTCCCCCAGGACCTATGATGGAGTGCGACTTAAAACCGAGGCTGTATTTTCACAGCTGTTGTGGGAGCTTTTTTTCATTTAACACAGCACAGATGTGAATGATAAAATATAAATTGAAGATGGATGTACACCATCTTGGCATGTGAGAGGTTTAATTATAGGCAGAGCAAGCAGAATAATGGAAAATACATTTGAGTGATTGTTCAGTTAATATAATTTGCAATGAATTATTCACAACAATTTGTTCACTCAGCTTCTATTGTAATAATTTTCGTTCCTTCATTTGCTATGCACTTGAAACTGCTTCCCACAACTTGTGCTTGACACGTAATGAAGTGTATCCACGCTCCCACCTGTCCCCACCTACGTGAAAACAAGGACAGAGTTGCTGGAGCTCAGCATTTTCAGCAGTGAAACTCTAAAGAGTTAATCGTGGTGTTAAAGTGAAGGCTGCTTGCTGCTGAACACAATGATGTGACCTGTAAAAGCCTGTTCTGGCAGGCTCAGAGGGGCCTGGGCTCACAGAGGGGCTGGCAGAGGACCTTTTCCCAAGCTATACATTGGCATATGGGAGGATTGTCCTTCCACGAGTGGAAGCTGGCAGAAGGTGATCAGCTGGTGCTGAGTGATTAATCCGTGTCCTTGGGAGCTGATGCATTTGCTTCCTACCTCTAAAGCATCAGTAGTGCCTGGAGGGCGGGAGAAGGTGTTGGGCTTTGCACTGAAGTGTGTGGCACCGGCAGTGCTTGAGGAGAAGCACTTTGCACGCTCGGGTCCCTGTGCCTCGTGTTGTGTTGTGTTCAGCAGCCGAGCGGGTCGGTGGCAGTGCCTGGACACGAGGGTCCAGCTTCCAGCACTGCAAAGTGTCACATTTGTGCCCCCCCCTCCCTATTCCTAAGGCACTAGAAACCCCACAAATGCACATTTCTTCTGAAGTTTATCAGAAAGGAAGATTTGTTCTTTGTGGCCCCTTGGGGGGACCTGTTCCTGGGCAGTGGCTGTGGGGAAGGTGTCCGTGTCCTCCCTCCATGTCCCTCTGCAGCCCAGAGGAAGCAGAGGGTGATGAAGCTGCTCTTTGCCACCCCTTGCCCTGCTGCTGGGGTGGTGGGTAGGAGTGGGGGCTGTATTGTGCTATGAGCTTGATGGGACACTGGGTAAAAGGGGGCATATGTAATAGGAAATCACAGTTCTTGGAGTTCTGCCTAGCTGTTGGGATTTGTTGTCTGGAGCATGAGGAATACTGAAGGCAACCTTACTCTGACTTTAGAGAAAAGAGCCAGGACTTGTTGCTGCCCAGCCCTGTGCTCCCCTGCTGAACACTGAGATGCAAACTTCAGCTTAGGACTGATTGCAAAGGAGTCTGATCTTTTCTTCATGCCATATTTTTCTGCACTCATTGTTACTACATTCATACCTAGCTTCATTCTCTGACTTTTCTGTGCTCTTCCTTGGTCTTGTGATTGTCAGTCTTCAGTGTGTTGGGAGATACTGGGAAATATGGTGGACCTGTGTGGGAACATGAGTGCTGCTGCAGAGGTTAGTGAAGAATTCAAGGCTGCTTTAGGGTAAGATAAATACTTCTCTGAGTCTTAACCCTTCAGGGCCTCTTACAAGCTCTGTCAAGCCATGATCACAGTGCCTTCAACACAAAACTCCATACTCTGTAACAAGCTACTGCTTTTTCCCATGGAGAGACAGCACTTGTAAGGTTAATCTGCCAGCATCTACTTGTCCCAATCTCTATAATCAGGCAAAACATGATTATGAAACTGCATGTCATTAGTACACAATGGCACTTAACTGGCTGAGATTGAATTAAAACCCTAATGGCAGAGCATCCGAGGTAAATAAGAGACAACCAGATCCACTGGTGAATGACTCGCCTATCACTCAGCTTGGATTAGAAGAGCAAGAGCTCAAGGCTGACCAGAAACAGCAGAGGCAGAGTCATTGAGTTGGATATATTGACTGGAGTTCAGCCCTCTTATTGCTGTTAAGCGTGCAAGCATTGGGGGTGTGAGGCGAGTGTAGGCGTGGGCTTCCTGCTGTAAAAAACCCAGAGGCTTTGGACTCACCACGGCAGTGGATGACTTTTGTCTTTGCTGTATTCTGCTTTTTTTGCATCAGTTCCATCAAGCAGATGTCAATCCCTGAAATTATTTTCAGCAAACGTAAATCTGAGCATTCATTTTGAGTTGGGTGAAACAACTCTGTGATTTCAAGTGTTTTATTTCACTTTCCAGTCTTGCCTTCCTTTTTGACAATGTCAGATCAGTGGCTTCCAATCAAAATTTCACTTTGGTTTCATTTTGCCTTTCTTCTGAGTGCGTTTTCCAGATCTTTTAAACGAAGCTTCATAAATCAACACCGATGTCATCGTGGGTGTGTTTTTCATGTTGTGTTTTGGATGCCAGAAGTGCTCTGTCCCCAGGGACAGCCCTGCAATTGAGTTTCCTGTGGATGTGCTGGGAAAAGAGCTCCCTCTGACAGTGGGACAGGGATGAGAGGCTGCAGGATGCTTTGGAGTGATCAGGCTTGCAGTGGTTTCGATTGCCAGCTCTGGGGATGGTTATTGCCCTTTTAGCTCTGTCAGTGTTCGTTATTTTGCGGCTCTGGTTTCACTCAGTGCTTACATCCCTGCCATCAAATAAGATATGACATGAATACCTGTTGCTACTCTGGCCCCAGGGACATGATTATGAACCTCTGGCTTGTGCTTGTGCTGTCAGTGACATTTGAGGTAGGAAAAGCATTAGATAGTGAATTCTCTGGAGAAAAAGCAGGGAATGAGCAAGTAAACAACAAAAGATGGGTAGGGATCAAGATCTGTCAGCAGTGTTGAATTTGAAGAGTTTCTGGCATTGCAATTAATTTATATCCTCTGCCAGATTTGTTGCTATTGCCCTGTGCAAGATCTATACCTCAGAGCAAACTTTATTTTTCACCTAAGGGCTAACAACTTTTCATGTGTTTCAGAAATTTGCATTTTAATGGAATAAATCTTATCCTTTCCCTCCAAAGCAGCAATTGAAAAATAAAGCCTCTGGGAAGCTTTCTCCAAACACCCAACAGCTCAAGTGAAGTGTCCAAAGCAACCGTGGTGTATTTAGATGTGACGAGGCCCTGAATGTACTTGGTTTGTCAGCATGGATAGATAACTTCTTGAGGCAAGACCTAATCCCTCTCACAGTGAGAGGAATCTCTCCTGCAGCCGTAACTCAGGACCCCAAAATCCCCACTTGCCTTTGAGCTCTCCTGGGCTGCAGAGTGCAGAGGTTGCACTCGGACATTGCAAAGCACAAGGTAAAAATGGAGATTGTTCCAGCACTACTGTATGAAAATTATAGATGTATTCAGTCTCCTATGGAAGGAAGTTGGGGGAAAATTGTATGCTGGTGCTCTCTGCTGGATAAATCCAAAAAGGCTCTTGTCTCACTGGCACTGTGGTGACAGGCCAGTGTTGAGCTTGCGTCTCCTGGAACTCTGCCCACATTGGAACACCCTGGTGGGTTGGCTGAGAGCAAGAGGTGTGTTAGGATTACTGCTCTGACTCCTCTCTGTCCTTCCCTTACAGTATGTTACTTGCTGAAGAGCAACATCAGCCCTGACCTGTGCAATGAGGATGGATTAACTGCGCTGCATCAGGTGAGGTGTGGGAGGAGGTCACAGCTCCCTGCTGCTCCACACCATTGGGCCTTCCTGCTGTCCTCTGTCCCGGTTACACAGAGAGACCTTCTGTATTTCATTTTTTTGCTCAGTTAAAACAGTGAAACTTCACTATGTTGTGCTGGTAATCCAGTTTCTTGGGGAGCAAACTGAGATCAAACCCTTCTCTTTCTGTATCCCAGACTTTGAGCTTGGGAATCGGGGCTGGACTTCAGACGTGAACAATATTTCTCCCACCCTTTAATCTTTGTAGAAGTGAGCTGTAAACTCTTAAAGCAGATTAACTCAAGTTTAGAGACCTTGTCAATCTGCAAGTTTTGAAAGTAGTTTAAATAAATGATGCACAGGGCACTTGAAGAGCCTGCTGCTACTCACTGCAGGCCCATGGACTTCACCACTAAAATACAGATTTGCAATAGTGATGTGTAAGTCTGTGTCCTTCCTTGAAGCCTCTGTGCTGATCCCATAAGGGTTTTTCTATTCTTCCCCAAGGCCCGTGGGACTGGCCATGCCTGGCAGCTGCTGCCTCTGCTGCAGGGAACAACAGTGGCGTGGTTGTCACACGCTCCGAGGGTGGAACAGACACTCAGGGGTTTTTCTGGAACAGACACTCAGGGGTTTTTCTGGAACAGACACTCAGGGGTTTTTCTGGAACAGACACTCAGGGATTTTTCGCCATTAGTGCCTGCTGTAAATGCTTCTGCTGACTTGGGATTTTGGATTCTTTTGCAAGCTGCCTGCTCTCTTCAAAGCTGGATGAGGTGTTTGTTTAAAAATGCAAACTAGCTCCAACAAGAACAAAAGGTTCCCACCACTACCAGCAGCACCTCTCCAAAGAGATGTTATCCTGCACACAGAGACATGCTGACAGCCTCTTTGCTTTCCAGGGAGGTACTGACGCCATGGAGAATCCCATCTTGCCCACTCAAGGATCGGTTATTGTAAAGGTGCATTTGGGAGTTAAGCTGGGAGCTTTACATCCAGTAGAATTAATTGGATCCCTGAACAGAGAGAAACCCCTAAGCAAACAGTATTGCCCAGTACCAGTGGCTTCCAGTGAAGGGCTCAATTACACTTCTGTGGTAACTTCGCTGTGTGACAGGAACGATTTTAACCTCACTTCCATGTACAAATAGTGAACAGAAATAGAAATACATTAAGGATCCTTGTCACTCAGTTGCTAAAATGCTTGTTGTGGGTTGGAATTCAGCCCCATTAGTGGCCCATACTGTGTGCTGAGCTGTGAGTCTCCTGCGTGGGTCAGCAGTACCACACAGACCACAAACAGGCCTCTTGCACAAGAATGAATCTTATGTGAATCTTGAGTGTCTTGATCACATGCACATTCATGTCAAGATGTGAGCACAAGGTGGATCAAAGAGCAAATTCCACCTTCTGCAAAGGAAAGAGGCTGAGGCTTTTCTTGCTGGCTGCCTCTGGGACTATGCTGTAAATGCAGGGAGAATGCTGATCTTTTTCAGGAAATGAAAGGTGCCCTGTGAAGTAGCTCATAATTCTAGGAATCCAATTTACACGTCTTCAGATAACTGTGGTAGGTAGTGGTGAACTCTTGAGAAGACTTTACTAATCACATGCCAGTGTGTGGGATTTTCCCTAAGAAAAGGGAATGTCAACTTGTCAGCTCATCCCTTGGTATGTGGTTAAACTGGTTACATTGAATTTCTCTTATGTTTTCTCTTGAATATGGAAGACCCAGTGGAATAGAAGCTGTGAGCATATTTGCTGTTATTCCCTGCTGGTTCTGCCCCCACACCAGAAGGCCCTGTAAGATACCAGTGACCTGTGGTCTGCCCAGTGTAGGTGTTCTGCATGGTGCCTTTCTGACCTGCTGCTGTTTAACTCTGTTGGAGTTGCTTGTTGCTAACAGTGCAGGATAAAGTAGGTCTCCACATCCAGGTACCCTTTATTATTTTACAGCTGAGTAGGTATAAGCCCTCATCTTCCCAAAGCCTAAAAAACCCAATCTATCTGTATCTCTTCCTCACCAGTGCTGCATAGACAACTATGAAGACATAGTCAAACTTCTCCTCAACCATGGAGCCAATGTCAATGCCAAGGACAATGAGCTGTGGACTCCATTGCATGCAGCAGCTACATGTGGTCATATCAACCTGGTGAAGATCCTCATCCAGCAGTAGGTGGCTTTTTGTCTCTGTCCTTTCTGCAGATCTGATTCTACCACAGCTTCTTGTGGATGGAAACCGAGACTGTTCAGTACCTTGTGAGATTGCAGCGGTGCTGATTATTCCCTGCTTTCAGGCTATTCGTGGGACTCCTTCCTGCTTGGGGGAGAAGGGGGTGGAGGAGGAAGAGCAGAAAGGCTGAGGAGGCAGAATAAAACCCCAGGTGGCTTGGCTCAGTTTCATGAATTTTCTGGAGACTGGGCCAAAATTTGCTGCTTTTTGCCTGTATTTTGGTGTGTCTGTGTGTGCTTGTGGAACCATGGTCACTGGGTGGGTAGAAATAGGAGCAGCCAGCAAGGGTCCACCTCTTCAAGCCCTTAAACATCACTTCAGATCTTCCAGTCCCAGTCAAGGAGACACTGCTGTAGGAGGGCAGCAGCGTGTTTGTATAGTTCAAATACCTGGGTGAACTCTGTGACCTGTCTTACTGGGTCGTAATTAATAACCAGTTTGCTTCCTGGAGTGCATTGGTTCCCCAGTGGCGACACAGGTGCTTGCACTGGACCTTCCACTTGATTTCACCAAGGCTCTAAAGCTCAAGTGTTTACCCTAAATCTCAGGTCTTTTCTAGACTTACCAGCAAGGTGGAGGAAGCCAGGTGTGTTTTGAGTTGTGCCATTTGGTGAGCACTTGCTGTGAATCCTACCTGGAACAGGTAGTTCTGGCTCTGTATGGAGCCCTCTCCTCCATTTCCCAGAGTGACAATGCTTTGGAAGTGTTAACTTGCTGCCTTGCACGGCAGTGTCTGCTGCTTCTCTCTCAGGGAGGCAGACTTCTCCTTGTGCTGCTGTCATCTGGGAGATGAGTGTTGAAAATTTGACCCTTCTTTGGCTGTGTAGTGAAGGAGAGAAGAGGATGCAGTTGGACAGTCCCATTTGGGTTAGGAAATTTTTGGATGGGGGAATAAAACTGGAGCAGATGTGGACCAACATAGTGCATTACTGACCCATGAAGGAGGTGTAGTGTGCTGCCTTTCATCCACTTCTGGAATTAATCTTCCCCATTCATAGCTCCTTGGCTTTGCTTCAAATCTTTCTTATCTCATATGTGTCTTGGTGGCATTTGGGCAACTATTAAACCCCTGTTAGTTTTTCATAAGCATTTATCCCAGTGTTTGACACTGCCTGCTCTAGGATGTCTGAGGTCTTTTCTCATGTAACTGGGTTTCCTCTTGCAGTGGAGCAGACTTGTTGGCAGTAAATGCAGATGGTAACATGCCGTATGACCTCTGTGAAGATGAACCAACTTTGGATGTCATTGAGACTTGCATGGCCTATCAAGGTAAGGAGATTGAGTTCACGTAAAATACAAAACCAGGTCAGTGTGGTACTAAAAATTACCTTGTTTGTCAGCTCTTGACTGGCCTCTGGAGAAAAGCAGAGAGCTGCTGCTGGCATCATTTCTTGGAACCTGACTCTTGGAACTAGACTCAGAGTCTAGTTACTCTGATTCCTAAAGATCATGAGGGTGAAAGACAGCAGACAGGTCCCCTCAGCTACATATCTTCTGAAAAGGGTGTGAGGTCATATCAACCAGGATCATAAGTCTGATTTTACTCAAGAAGTGGAGATAAAACCCTTTCCAACTCTCCTCTAACTGGAATGTTAACAGGGATTACACAGGAAAGGATCAATGAGATGCGTGCTGCTCCAGAGCAGGTCATGATCTGTGACATTCATGACATACTTGCGACTGGACAAGACCTGAACAGGACTGATGCCCAAGGTGCTACACTGGTGAGTGAAACTGCAGCAGCTTCAGTTTTGCCTTCATTCAGCCCAGAGGTTATGAAATCTGCCCTGGGGCAGGAGTTATACAAAATCAACATGTACAAGTCACTGAGAGGAGAAATCCCACAGTGAGGAGTTGCAGAACATAAACTTCTGCTAACCTCCAGGGAACTGGGACTCAAAGACCTCCTAGTGACCTCTTGCTTCTCACTAGTCTTGTAGATTGATCAGACTCCCACAGAAAAGGCATGAGAGTCCTCTGGTTTTCATGGGAGCAGGATCTGGTGTTGGGAACTCTGGAGACCTTCTGCCTCCTTTCTGCTTTGCATAGCATCTGCCTCACAAGGAGTCAATGGCTGCTATGTTTGCTCAGGTAGGATGGCATCGGCCCCTGGCAGAGGAGAGGAGCCAGGACAGGTGTAGAGCACAAAGCAAGCTGCCATCTGATTTGACTGGACAGGTACCAAGAAGGCTGAACAGTCCTAGTCCTGTTCCCTTCTTTTTCACCTGCAAATGTGTTTCTTAAATCATTGGTTACAGCAGTCCCAGCTTAGGGGAAATTCAATAATGAGGTTATATGTGTTGGGAGTTTCATACAACCTTGGTCGTTTGATGCTTGGGTCCAGACCTAACTGATATACAGGCACTTGGTCCATTTGTTTGATGACCATGCTGTGGCATTCAGGTTTCTTAATCTAAATGTCACCTTTAGCATATACCAGAAGTATAAGAGGAGGGCAGGCTCCCTCCAAGATAACCTTGGATGACTGAAACTTTTATTGCAGCTTATTTTTTCAGCACCTTTTTCCCTTTAACAAGGATTATATACATAAATTTAATCAGATCTCTTGGCTTAGCCTTTTGTATCACCCCAAAGTGATTCCCTGCTAATTCATGTGACCTCTAGAAGGTATGACTAAGTGGCATAAAATTTATGTAGAAATTAATTGAGTTGCCAAAAAGCATCAGAATTTATTTCCAGATGAGGGTTTAACTTTGTGTGGTGGAATCCACATGGGAAATTTTTTGAAAATAAGCTTTAATTCTCCTTTTCAGCACAGTTGAAGTAGGAGGATCTTTGGGTGCAGTTAATCCCTTCAGACCAGTGCATAGGTCAGTGTTTAGCTCAGACATGCAACAGCAGATGGCAAATATGAAAATCTTCAGAGACATAGAGTTGGGGGACTAAAGGAGACTGTTTCTGATGTCTCCGAAGTGGTGGCTGTAGTTGGAAGCCAATACCTGAAAAATCATATTCCCCTAACTAAAAGTAGCAAAGTTTTAAAATGTTTTTGATTTTCAAGTGGTGAAAATAATAATAGTGTGAGTGGAAGTGCAATTGCACGGAGAGTCCTGACTAAAGCAGGCTGTAAATTTGATTAAAACATCACATCCACAGCACTTCAGTGGGGAAGAGGAGACATTCTCCTGGCATGAGAAATGCAGGGTGCACAGTGGATAATGCACTCCATTGCAGACTTGTATTTTGATTGTGCTGTTCCCCTGCAGATTAGGAAGTACTTAAAAGCCCTTGATTTAAAATGTGAAAACATTATTTTTCTAACCCATATAGGTAAGTTATTTTAAGAAATATTGAGCAGTTTCCTCACCCAAACAGAATTACATGCAGGTAATACTGAGTTTTAGTAACAGGAACAACCTACTTTTGACCTGGTAGCATCTGCTAATTGTGAAATGTGCTGCCTGTTCAGCTCTAGGCTCAAACATTATTCAAGAAAATCCACTGAAACTTGGTCTATAGAGCCATCCATGATCCTTGCAGGTGGTTCACGTTCTGTTCCTTATCTCCTAGCTGCATATAGCTGCAGCCAATGGTTATCTGCATGCAGCTGAAGTCCTTCTTGACCAGGGGGCGAGCCTGGACATTAAGGACTGGGACGGCTGGGAACCTCTTCACGCTGCTGCTTTCTGGGGACAGGTAATGATTTTGCTGCAAGCCTCATGTAGGAGGGTGACATTTCTTTCTGCCTGGGCAAATTGTGTAGTACTCTGCAAATGGAAGAAATCTGTGCTGGGGCTGGGCTCTCTGGGCAGCATCAGTCCTTTGGGTTCCAAAAAGAACTGGTTGCTGAGAAAGTTCAGACAGAGTATGTCTGTCTGTGCAGGTGAATGGTAGGAACATTGTTTAAGATCACACACATACCAGAATAATTTCAGGCAAGTTGAGCACACATGCCATTGCTTCTGATCTTATTCCAACTTTTCAGCTTTGGGAAGGAAAGCCTAAATTGCCTAAAATAGCTCTGTCAACTTGACTTTCTCTCTTTCCATTCTTTAGATGCAGATGGCTGAGTTACTTGTGTCCCATGGGGCTAGTTTGAGTGCCAGAACATCTTTGGATGAGATGCCAATAGGTGAGTTTACTAAGCTTAAAAAAAGAAATGCCTAAGAAATGGCTGGAGTCTTCACATGGTGCCTTCAGAAGCATTAACGTAATTTCTTGAATATCTTTAGAATCAAAGTTTCAGTTACTGTAACTGGGACTGAAGTTTTGAAGCTCCTGCTTTACTGCTTCTCGAAGCGTTTCTTCCTGCACGTAAAAACAAGGAAGAAGGAATTTCTCAAGCACCAAGTCTTTCTCCTGTGTGTTTCCACTAGTGTTATCCCTCTGAACCTGTGCTTGGGAGTCTCCCTGCTGAATACAACTGTAAGACATGGGTGTCTTAACTAGGAAGGCACAGTTAGTAACATGGTGTCAATGGTACCACATGGGAACTGTCTCATTAAGGGCTCGGTCTGTGTGTGTGCCATAGATCTGTGTGAAGAGGAGGAATTCAAAGTATTGCTTCTGGAGTTGAAACACAAACACGATGTGATCATGAAGTCTCAGATGAGGCATAAATCCTCCCTGAGCCGAAGGACCTCCAGCACGGGCAGCCGGGGGTGAGTTGTGCTCTTCCTGCAGGTCACCCAGTGTACGTTGGCTTGGCCACCCAGGGGTGGTTGCAGAGCACCCTGTGGTGGGTGTGCAGGACCCCATCTGTCCTTTCTGAACAAACTCTGAGAGGCAGAAGCTGACTTTGGTTGCTCAAAGCAGAGCTCCCTTGAAATGTTGCTGTTTTACTAGAAAGACAGGCTATTTCTTGGGGGGGAAATGGCTTTGCACTGTTGTGGTTTAATAACTGCTCTGAGCAGAGGACCAAGCGGTGAGAATTTACTCTATTAAACCACTGGGACTGGTGTTGGACAGTCAGTGCTTCAAGTGGATTAACTTGAGCTTCTCAATAATAAAATGGCATGGCCAAGATACTGTGCCCAGATACAGTTTGCACAGGTCTTTATAAAACATTTACTAGACACCAAAGCAGTCCAGCAGACCACAAAACTCCCTAAACAGCCCGTGGGCCATTCCTCTATATTGTTACTCCACTGGTTGCAGAGTAGATCATTCATTGAGCTGTATGAGCTTTAATGCAGATCTGCAGTGCTACTTTAAAACTCCTTAAAATTCCTCCCACCTTTAATATCCACACTAGTGCCTTTGCTTTGTGTGGGTGCCAGGAAGCTAAATCCATGTTCCATTCCAGAGGGAGAGGCTGTGAAGTGTGAGGTGGAGGTGAGAGGGATTATGGAGTAAGGGGAATTGTCATGTCCTGCTCACAGCTTTGATGCCCTTTGTCCCTGTCCCACAGGAAGGTGGTGAGGAGGGCCAGTCTTTCGGACCGAACAAACCTTTACAGGAAGGAGTGTGAGAAAGAGGCCATCGTTTGGCAGCAGCTGGGGGCAGCAGAAGAAGGAAGAAACTCGGGTTTCATTGGAGAAATTGGGGAGACTCGGTCTGACCAGGAGAATACAGACCCCGTAAGGAACCTCTTCTCTATTATGGGAGTCACTGAGGGGGGCTGGTAGTGCAGGTTCAGTAGCAGTGTGGGTGCCCTGGGGTTGAAGGTGGCTAAAAAATTTGTAGACCTCATCCATCAGATGTAAGCAAAAGACCTAATTCTCATTTGGCGTAAACTGGGATAACCCTCTCTAGTGGAAAGACTGTTTTGGATTTACAGCTGCATAAATAGTTTTGAGATAAGGTCCTGGTGAACCAGAGATTCTGAAAAGATGGTGTGTGCATTTCTCTTTACAGCTAAAAGTGGTAATCACAAAAGAATTGTAAAGTTGCTTTGCAGTTACTTGTTTTCAATTCGGTTACTATCATATTATATTAATATGCTTATCTATTTGTTATTTCTTTTGTGAGTGCTTATGACTTAATGTTCCATGTACCTGGTTAGGGCTCACAGCATTATAGGGTCCCATTAGTGGGTGAATTCAGTGTTTGTGCTGCAGTACCTGTCTGGTCAAAAGGCTGAATGGGAGTAGGCTTAGGAAGTTGTCACAGGGATAAACCCTGCTGTGGGGGACAGTGGAAGATCCTTTTCTTTCATGTCTTCTTGTTCCAGAACTCAGTGCTGGAGAACTCCTCCCTCCTTCCAGAGTTAGCAAACAAAAGCACCCAGTGTGACTCTGAGATCCCACTCCAGAATGGACTCATGGCATCTGCCAGCCCTTACCAGTACACCTTTTCCAACGGGGACGTTTGGAGCATGCACGCTGAGCCCAGCAGTAACCCTGGCCACGTGCTGCCCTACGGCAGCCCTGGGCTCCCCGACACCCAGCAGTTCTGGGGCACCTACAAGGAGCACAACCACCAAACGCTCTCAGAACTGAAGAGGCAGCGGGCTGCAGCCAAACTCCTCCAGCACCCTTTCCTCAGCACCCACTTCAGCAGTGGCATGGCAGGAGTTGCTGAGAATGTGGGTGAGGCCAAGTCACACTTAATCGAATCCAGGACTTCTCCCTACAGCTCAAATGGGACCTCAGTGTATTACACAGTGTCCAGTGGCGATCCACCCCTCTTGAAATTCAAAGCTCCCATGGAGGAAATGGAAGAGAAGGTGCACGGGTGCTGCAGAATTTCCTAGTCTTGTCTGTGTCTCGCCCCAGAGAAAACAAGATGTGAGTGGGCTGGTTGGATCTGTCTCAGCTGCCAGAGTGTTTGCTTTCCAAAGGGAGAATTTAGTTATGGACATCCTGACTGTGGCAGCCTCGTTCATCCTGAATTGTACTTTACCCTGCCAATTACTTACATTGCAGCTGAATGAGTAATGCAGGTGGAGCAAGGCTTTTAGGAGAGGAAGGGATGCACATCAATATGACGTAAAAAGAGTCTCCCTCATCTTGCTCCCAGGGGGAAAAGGTATCATGCACTGCCTCCCCATCCTTGGGAAGTCATGAGATGCCTTGGAACAAAGAAAGGATCTGGATTAAAATCTTTGCATCTGAGCCTCTTGCTGCAAGTCACCAAGGGGCTGGAAGGTGACAGTTCAGACCTACATTTTCACCCTTGGGTGATGCACATACCTTGGAGGGGAGGTCAACCCCCACATGGGGTTTGCAAGAGTGGACAGAGCTGTTTTCAGCTGGATCCAGCACTTCCTGGGCCTGAGCAACAAGGAAGTGTAGATGCTGTGCTGAGGAAGTTTGCAAGGTATTTTCTCCTTGCAGTGACAGCTCACCATCAAGAACTGTGCACTGGCTGGGTCCTGTTCTGCTCGTATCAGCTCGTCACTTCAGGCTGCCTTCAGGTTTGAAGCAGAACTTTTCCTGGAACAGGCTTCACTCATGAGGCTTTAAAACTGATGTTGCAATAAGGGGCCCTGGCAATAGAATTTTACTGCAATAAAATACTGGCAAAGGTCTATACTGGGATAAGTAATTAAAAAAACCCTTATTTGTACTATTTAGACTCTTAATTTGTTAAAACTGAAAAGACTTTTGTTGATCTCACTTTCCTATTGATTCTGTTTGTTTACTCTATATGCTCAACACAGATACTAGGGGCAGTATGCTTTGCAATCTGATTTTTTTTCTGGATTTCCAGAACCACAGGGCTCGGGAGGGGTGAGGAGGAAAGGCTTGTCAACACTAATCTAGAAACGCCATGAAAGCATTTCTAATCCCATAGGTATGATGACACTTGCATTAACCTGCAGTCTTTGGCTTGTAAATTACTGTTAAACCATTGCTGTGGTAGTTCAACGTTGCAGCAGGACAGGAGATTTTTTTTTGGTTTGTTTTCCAGCTCCCATACTGAAACCACTTCCACCAGCAGTGGTTAGCAGCTGTCAGGAGAAGGTTTAAATGCCTCTGTGTTTGAAGGAGTTGCCTTGCACCATGCAGTGCTTAGCAAAGCCTCTCTGCTGTGGAGCCGCTGGCACACCACCCTGTGTTTTGGTGCAGTCCATATGAGCTCTGAGAGACCACCTGAGAAACACTAGCATGGGCTTCTCAGCAAGTTCAGGCTTTGTGTACGGGGGGGAGGTGAGAGGAGAGTGCCCCATGGGACACAGCTCTGAGGAACTCGCCACAGTTCAGTTGTATCTACAGCAGTAACTGTAAATCTTCAACCTCTTTTCTACACAGAGGAGCTGTTGCACTTGTAACTCTTTGCCTGCATAAATATTTGTCTTCTTGGGCAGCTTAAATTCCAGACTCTGAAGATATAAACGTGTTTGGGTCTCTGTAGGCCGTCAGTGGATTCAATCCAGCTCGTGTACTTGTACTTCAGCCAAGCAACAGCAAATGCGGCTTCCACCCATCTTCTTTTTATCTGGCAGCTGTAAGACATCAATATTACCCTTCACATGTACATTCCCTCTGTGGGAATCCTCACAGCCTTAACTTTTTTCTAGGCTATAAAGAGTTGACTTAGGCTGCCAGTTGACTTAGACTGTTAAGTGCTACCCTCTGCTCCCATCAAATCTAGCCCATTGCTGGGGCTGGATGTATTACAATGCAGGGCTCTGGGCTTCTCAAGGCAGCAGCGGTGGCTGTGTGTCACCACCACAGCCACACTGGGCAGGAGACACTTCAGGACCTGTGAGGTCATTACCAGACTGACAGTTTACTCTTCCTTTCCTTACCAATCTTAGAAGCAAATAAGAATATGGCAGCAGCTGACCCAATTAATTTAAAACTTCAGTTCTGTTAAAGGCAGGGTTTGAAGCGTTCAGAGAAGTTGGGCTTCCTCCATTGTTGAAATACATATGCTAAATATGAGACTAGAAAATACTTCTTGTACTTGACTTTAAGGGACTTTTAAAGTCATTATCTAGTAGAAAGAGGATGATTTGGTAACTGGAGAGACTTTACTGCATCTGTGCATGCTTAACAGTGGGTTGTCTGGTTACCCTGAGTAAATTCTTCTGTGATAACACCAAGTGTGGCCTGGCTATTATGGAACATAGGGGAGATGATCTTTCAGGTGCCTCTCTTCTCCCACAGTGGTGAGGTTTGTCTCTCCACATCCATCCTAATGAGATTTTTGAATTCACTGTAACAGATTTCAGTGCCGCTCTCCACTGGGTTGTAAGTGGTGCAAACTTTGGGCCCAGAATTGCCTTCCCTCCCAGCGAAGGAGGAGTTGGGCCCTTGTCCTTCTCAGAGCAATTCTGTGCTATCAACTGTGTTGAATCCTATCTAACTCCAAGGAAATGAAAAGGTGATTATGAAATGCAATAGTATGAAGTAGTTTAAGGCGTGCTTTCACTGAGAGTTGCTAACGCATTAAAACTGTGGGAAACCAGTTCATTTTAGACTAACAGCTTTTTTGTTTCCATTGATATTTCACTCTAGGAATAAGGCCTTTTACTGTAAAATTTAGCAATGTTACAACAACAGCGGGGTTTTGATATCTATGTGTTTTAAAGGGCAGTAACCCAAAGGCTGTAATTGTCCAGACTGTGCAAAGATTTCAGAACATGAATGTATTGATGGGTCTATTGCAAGCAGAACTCCACAAGAATAACCCTTTTGCTCACCACATCTTCCTGTGTGCTGAAGTCATACTGTTTCTAACAAACAAACTGGTTGCTGAGAGCAGCTTTACATTCCACGTTGAAAGACATTTTTTATATGGAAAAAAAGGTGTCTCTCAAAATAATGTCTCTGTCAGCCAAGAAAGTCACAGCACTGAAATATTACATAAGGGCTTAAGTACCATTGCTGGGATCTGTTTGACATCAGACCTGGATTTGTGATGCAATTTCAGCCCACTTAGTCTCACTTCTTTGGTGCTCCTGAATCTTAAAACCTTCCCACTTTTGGGAAGAACTGACTGTAGCTGATGTGCCATCTTGCAGGTGTGGTTGAAGAACCATGTGAATGAGGAACTCCTGGTAGGGAAGGAGAAGAGCATGTCAGGGCAACAGTGATAATGACTTGGTGTAATACTCAGTGGAGGCAATGAATTCTGGAGTTTATTGAGCAGAGTCTTATTTCGTGGGATTGAAATCACTTACAAGCTCCCAAATGCATTACAATTTCTGTATAGTGCCCTTTTGCTTCAGTCTTGGAGCTCCGATTACCCAAATCTTCTCTGCTGAAACTAGATCAGCAATTCCATAGAAAAGGGACTATCGAACCAGGAAAGCAATAGCACTGATCTCCAGTGAGCCATGGATGAACTGCTGGAAGGTGTTCTCCCTACACCTGGGTATTTCTGTGCCTTATCGTGCTTGCTAAAGGTAACCCATCTCTGGAAGGTTTGTGGTGACTATATAGTGTTGTTCTTTCACTTTAGACTGTTTGCAAGGGGCTAAAAGTTCACAGCATGCCAGATTTTGACATTATTATTTGCTCTTTCAGTTTCTCTCGTGATCACCACTTCTCTCTTCCCAAATACACTAAAGGAAATGACAGGGTCTTCATTCTATTTTAACAAATCATGTTGACTACTTTGTATTAGTTGTCTACAAGCAGAATCCAGAACACACTCGTAGCAGCAAGGTCTCACCTCTTATTACAGAATACAGCTAATATTTACTTCTTTTGTTCTGTTTTGCCTGTGACTGTACAACAGAACATTGTCCCTGGTTGTTCTTCACCCTTATTCTACCGTTTTCATGTTGGCCAAACTGGTAATGGACTTCTCATTTCCCTCACACAATTCAAGTACCACTGGGCTCTCCAGGCAACATCTGCCATGGCACAAGTACAACCTAGAATATTTTGCTTTATTTTAGCTGTGGAAGCTGTAGTAGAGGAGACTCTGCTCAAGATACCTGTTCCCAAAGCTACACCAATGCAATGATCTCCACCTGCAGCTGAAGGGGGGATAGGGGTTTTAAAACAGTGCAGATGCAGCCTTAGTATTGCCACTGCTGTCTTCAGCCTTCAGATTGCAGTGTGAGAGTGGATGCAGGAATGTGGATAACCCTGGTACAGCTTGGCAGGGCTGCTGTGTGTACAGGACATTAACAGATGATGACAAGCCTTCTGCAATAACTCATAATTCCGTCGATCAGTAGTAAACGATGTACAAATAAAACTTGATGAAATGTATTTTATGTGAAAAAAAAAGTAAGAACTGTATATTGTATTAGCAGCTTTGTGTATAAAATGGCATTTTGGCAATCAGAGTCTAATATATTTAAACTTTTTTTAAAAAAGGATATTTGATATTTATGGAATTGACTTTATTGCTACTGTAAGTATGAAGATGCTTTAACATATTGAAGCAATGCATAAAATCTTAAACTTTATGTAAAACTCATGCCAAAAGGGTATGTCTGACAGTATTAGCACCTGACTCAGTGTCTTTAATAGAGAGATGGAATTTTTTAATTTAAAAATTATATTAAATTTCTTTTAATAATACAAAAATGCCACTGAGGTCTTTTTAATCGGTTGACGTTTTGGGACTCTGTTAAATGTCTCTGCCTCTCTCTCAGCTGTCAGTACAGCCAGAGGATGTCTTGGAAGAGTAAATCTGGGCAGTGGGTGAGTGTAACTTTTTGTTTCAGCGAGTGCGGGTCTCAAGAAGCGTTTGGACAACGCTCTCAGCCACACAGTGGGATTCTTGGGGGTGTCCTATGCAGGGACAGGAATTGGACATTGCTGATGCTTGTGGGTTTCTTCTACCTCAGAATATTCTGTGAAGTAGCGGTAAATCGTGCTGGGGACAAGCGGGAGGGCCAAAGCTGTGCCTGCCTTTCCTGGACTGGGACATGCCCGAGGCATTAGGTCCAGCATTTGTTAAAGTGCATCATTAAGAGGGTCCTTCTCAGGGGGGTTGATTCGCGCGAAGGCGAAAGCGCCCCGGAGGGACAGCAAGGCTCTCCCCCCAGCAGGGGAAGTCCCGCGGCTGCGCTTCCCGACCCCAGCGCGGCGGGTCTGGCCCCGCTCCCGCCGCATTCCCGGCCGGGCGGAGGCGGTGCCGTCGCTGCCCGGAGCCAACCGCGGTGCGGGGCGGGCGGGACGCGCCAGTGGCGGCGGCGCTGTTTGGATTCAAACGCGCTATAAAGGAGCGGCGGGCGGAGCGGGGCCGCTCCGGCCATGGCCAACTCGTCGCAGTGGCTGGAGGAGGGCGCGGGGCGCTGGCCGCCGCCGGCCGGGCCGTACAGCGAGGCGCAGCGCCTGGCGCTGGAGGAGCTGGTGGCGGGCGGCCCCGAGGCGCTGCGGGCTTTCCTGCGGCGGGAGCGGCTGCCCCCGTTCCTGTCGGAGCCCGAGGTGCAGGACATCGCGCGGGCCGCGCTGCCGCCCGCCGCGGGCCCGGAGCCGGCGGCACAGTCCTCGCCCGGCGCCTCGCTCGACGCCTCCTCGCTCACCTACTTCCCCGAGCGCTCGGACCTGGAGCCGCCGGCGCTGGAGCTGGGCTGGCCGGGCTTCGCCAGCGGCGCCTTCCGCGGGCTGACGCGGGTGGAGGCGCATTTCCAGCCCGGCTTCGGGGACAGCGGCAGCATCTACGGCTGCAAGGAGGCGGTGCGGCGGCAGATCCGCTCCGCGCGGCAGGTGAGTGCCCGGCGCCGGTAAGCGTCTCCTTCCCGGGGCACCGAGCAAGGCCGGGCGGCTTTGAAACCGCCCCTGTCGAGCAGAGAATGCCTCGTGAAAAGGACAAGCTCGAAAATATCCGAGGAACGGCACTCTGTAGGGTGCATCTCCGAACTGCCCCTTTCCCGGTTACATCGCTCCGGAGGGGATGGGCCGAGAGCTCCCCGTTCCCCAGTGCCGCGCGGCTGCCACGGGCAAACACCCGCCGTATCCAGCCGATCCCGCCCTCGCTCGGAGCGGAAGGTTTCCTGTTCCATCACTGATGGGCTCTGCCAGACAGATTCACTCACAGAAATCTCTCACTGTGCCCCAAAGGGTATAACAGAAAAAGCTTCCCTTATAAAAGAAGGTTATCTACAGAGATAGCACTATGATTATATTTCTTTTCTTTAGCTCATTAATTGTCCCCAAGTGATGTGCAGACCTGCCCTTAGCAGGACTTTCCTCCTACAGAAGTGGATGCTTTTGTTCTGATGCAGAGTATGGCTTAAAAAACATAGGGCATAGTCACTTCTGTTTTCTGTAACTCATTACACCCCCTGAGTTTCTAGCCTCCAACTCATCCCCAGGAGGGAACAACACTTCCCCTTAGCAGCCATTCAATTGGCTTAGCTAAATTTTAAATGTGTAGCTTCCTCTTTGGGTGGCCAGATGAAGTAACCCCTGTCTGTGCGTGACGTGCTCGCACACGCACACCCTCAATCAGCAACTGAGCTTATTCCCTGGTCCCTTCCGAGGACAGAGGCTTTAGAGGGTGTGTAAGGATGACATGACCGATGGGCTCATTGCCAAAAACGGTCACAGAGAAAGCTTTGTTCTCAAACGATCCTTATGAGGTAGATGAGACTAGCCTAATGGTACTGAGACTCGAATAAACTCCATATTTGTTTTTCTAAAAAGCCATACGTGTTTGTAATATCGTTGTTTACAGCATCCTGCGAAGCACCTTCCTTTGCACTGAGCTGAGAGCCAGGCAAGCTGCTCCTGCCCCAGCTGTGTATGTGCCTGATCCAGGGAGAGTTTTTGTGGACATGAGAGAAATCTTTGACACCCTAAAGTTTACTGAATATCAGATGCTGTGTGATACTGCTCAATCATCTTGGAGTTCTTCAAGTTAATGAGAAGAATGGGGAAACTACAGATGCTGTATAGTTCCCAGCTCACTCATATGCAGTTAGCTAAGTGACTGAAGGGGACACAGCTGCTGTCTTGCCTTTGCTATCCTGAATAGATGAGAAAAGGGGTTTCTCTTTCCTCTAATCATTTTCAGTAAAACTATTTCTTTCTCAGCTGCTAATGCTGGGATTAGAACTCAAATGTGCTGTGAATTTAATAGTCACGTGAAGGCATCAGTGTTCCCAAGGGTTTAGTGTGAATTGTTTTGCTTTCAGGGGTTGCTTTCTTACCTGTCTGGTCTTGTCAAAAGCATCTTTTTTTTTTTTATTAAATCTATTTTTCTTTAGTGCTTAGACAAGTGATTGTGTGGAGAGAAGCACGGGAGACATGCAAGAGGCACAAGCATAAAGTAACTTTATCTAGAAATACCCATGTGCATGTGTGTGTTACACCTAAGAACTCAACCAAATGGAGCCAATCCCTTAGGGAGCAGGAGGACAGAGGTGGGAATGCAAAGGTTAGCCTGTTCCTGTGGGAAATGTTTCCTTGAGTACAGGCAATGCCACACACAGAGCAGCTGTGTTTCGTGCATATACACCTTGGGTGTGTTGCAGCAGTGCGTGGATTCATCATCTCTCTGATAAGGGCAGGTGCCAGGTGCCTGCAGAGGTTGTATAATTATTGTCCTTGATACTGGTGTAATAGAAGGAGAATAGAAAAGTCAGTCATGAAGCTAAATCCTTTGTGTCCTTACCTAGATGTAGTTTTGAAGGGTGAGAATTCTAGCATCAAAACAGTGTATGATATGGCTCTGAATTAGCTGGAGAAATTCTTCATAAATGTAATCCTTCCATTTTAGGATTTGCCTTCTTTAAAGAACTGTTGGGTGGAAGGATTTCTGGTGAAGATGTGCATTGAAATCTCAGTAAGAGTCTACAGACTAGTAAGAGTCTGGAAATCAGTCAGGGTTTGTGAGACATTCAGCTGTGACAGTGAGGAGGCCATTTGAGCTAATTCTCCTGTAGCTGTTTGAAACACTGGGGGAACAAGTGTGGAAATGGCTTGTCTGAATTCCTCATTCTAATGTGATAGTTTTCCCAGTGTAACCAAATGGCCAGATTACAAAGAACTGTGTAGGAAAGGAGGATGTTAAAATGTACAAAAGCTGTCATGAGGAAAATCCTCTTCAGGCTTATCTTTCGCATTCTGGGACACACTGAATTTACACAAACATCGTGGGAATATAGGATTCTTTTATAACTTGCCAAGGGCAGAGAAATGCACTTGTCACCCTGGTGATAGCAGCAGGAGAAAATGGCTGGGGAAGGCAGCGACCTGACCTCGTGTAAAATAAATCCCTTGACTAAGTGTTGTCACTCTTCTCACAGGTGATTGCTCTCGTGATGGATTCCTTCACAGATATTGATATTTTCAGTGACCTGCAGGATGCTTGTAACAACCACAAAGTCCCTATCTATATCCTCCTCGACCAGGAATTTCTACCCCACTTCTTGGAAATGTGCAACAATTTGGGAGTTTGTCCTGAGCAGGAAAGTGTAAGTATTGAAGGTGGGGGGACGTGGTTTGTTTTTATTTTTTTGTGGTACAGTTTATGCATATTAAAGAAACCCTTCTACAAAGCATCAGACTTCCTTGAGAGGCTAAAACACCTTGTCTGTTTGATAACTAAAAGGGGATTTTCTGAACTGTTTCTCAGCTCCTGAAAATGAAGGCTCAATATTGCATGTTTTCAGTACAGCCTCTAATGCCATGTGTGAAACTGCTCACAAACTCAGCAAAAACCATGCAGAAAAGGCAGATCTGTCACCCTGTTCTGCCTGTATGTAGGAGTTACCACCATGTCATGCACCAGCCTGGTGAGCTGGGTGGAGTGTGTGGACTGTGATCCCTGTCCTGAGGATGCAACAATTTCCAAGCATTTAATTTGGCAATATTTAAAGAGTCTTAGTCTTTGGCTCAAGGAACTGCTTGCTAAGGAAAACAGAAACATGGGAAACTCAAGGGTGGTATAGCTCTGGTATGATCTGATCTCTTTCCTAATACCTAGTTGCTGTCTTTAGAAATGTTTGGATGATGTGCCAGGTGATTTACCTAGTTGCTCTGAATATAGGCTGACACGGCTGTGTTATGGCTTGGCTTGGACAGGTTTATGTTCCCTCCAGTGAGAGTTTCTCCGGACAGGGAAGCACTCCAAACTTCTTTGGTAGTAATTAACTGGAACTGGCTGTTCTCTCTACAGACTCTGCTAATCTAACAAATTTAGCACTGTGTAGCTGATAGCACTCAGAGACTGTATAAGAAATTTAGTTCCTATTTTCCATAGTGTGCATAGAATTTTAGGTAGAATTGCTAATCAGACATTTTTGGAAGTTAACTTAAATCTGATGTTACTTTTTCCTTTCTTTTCTGAACCAGCTGATGAGAGTTCGAACTCTCACAGGGAACATTTACTACCTGAGGTCAGGTGCCAAAATTGTTGGGAAAGCCAAGGAGAAGTTCATGTTAATTGATGGCATTAGAGTGACAACAGGCTCATACAGGCAAGTATTGGGGTCTGCTGGTGCACAGTGAAACTGTAGAAAGGGGGATTTGCTACAGGAATGATTTATTAACTTTGCTGTTTGCCTGGTGTTAATGAGGGCATGTGGACTAGCTGAATCTAACTGGGACTGAGACTAAGGTGAAAACACCTTTGGAAAACTGATTTACACAACTTGTTCTTAACAAAGCACTTGGCTAAATAGAGTTCTTCCTGAAGAAGGAGTGAATAGTCTATCGACTTTGTACCTTCCTTACATGCAGCATTTCAAAGCTGAGTCTTGCTTTCTGTAACTGTATGTGTTGAAATGAACTGGAGATTAACTGTGAATCTTGGTTTGTTTTCAATAGTTTCACATGGTCTGATGGGAAGCTGAACAGCAGTAATTTGCTGGTGTTGTCAGGCCAAGTGGTTGAACACTTTGACCTGCAGTTCAGGATTCTTTATGCCCAGTCGCTGCCCATCAGCCCTAAGGGTCCATCCAGCTGCAGGAACAGTGGGATGTTTGATCACCTGGTGACCAGACCAGAGTCCTCTAAAAAATATACTGTGGAAGGCAACCTGAGAGCAGAATTTGCCAGACTGTCTAGCACTCCAAAGAAATTGTTGGAAGAACTAGATCAGGCTGAAGATAGCCGTGGAGGAAAACCTTGTAATCTGGGGCATTCTTGCCTCTGTGAAGAGGAGTCATTCAGCAATCAAGTGACCATGGTGGAACGGAAAAGCTCATCGACTCAAACTGACCCATGGGACAAGACAGCTGCTGTGAACACCTGTAATGCTGCCACGCAGACCAGTGCTGCCATGGCAGAAACTGGCACTCAGGCTTCTGTCACTGCGAGAGCAACGGGCACTCAGACATCAGTTTTGCTGAAAACTGCAGTGACACAGACAAAGGAAGAGGAAGGCACAGAAACACCCCTACTTCATAGAAAGTTGTCAAAAGAAGAATATTTTCTGACTGGAAATGCTGTATCAAACTCTAGTCTGCGATCACTGTCTTCATCATCGTCCCAGTGCTCTCTTGGAAGCTCGACAGGCTCACTGTCTTCTCTCCGGTCCTTTGAATATTCCAGCAGTCACAGGGCACAATATTTCCAAAAACTGCATAAAGAGAGACAATTCCACTACTCCACTATCAGGTCGAAGCTGAGCCACATGGTGGATATCCTCTCCCGGAGGAGCCGTGTGCCTGAGAGCTACATGACCCAGTACACCGGCAGATGCAACCTAAAGCAGAGGCGGGACATCAGTGCCAGCCTGCGCAGCCTCCGGGATGTCTCACTCTTCTCCCTGAATAAATGATTGCTGCGCTGGCCATAGAGCACACAAGCTCCACTCTCAAGTTGCAGTCACTTTGTACCTGCTGATTCTTCCACTTCCGTCCAGCAGTTTTACTTTTTTTAGTACGCGTGTACATCACTCCCCAGCACTTTGTTTTATACTATGCAATGTAAGTGATAAAAAAGAGGTATTGTACGGTAACTACTTGCATGTTCATCTTGTATGCATTAGCAGTGAAGATCATTTTAATTCCAGATGCTTAGCCTGAAAAATAAACTTGTTACTGCTTTCTAGGATTGCTAATGCTCTGGCTTTAATTTATGTGAACTTGGAAAATCTTGAGTCAGACTGAGCTTGCTCAGAGTGGCTTTGGAGATTTAGCTTACATCAAGGTACACTCGAATTTTTTTTCTTCTTAATATTGGCTTTTATTTCTACTTTATATTTGGCACGAAGGGAAACAACTTTTATAAAGAGCTATAAAGCTAATTTTATTCCAAGTCTGACTTCCACTTACTCTTCCACTAAAGTTGTGAAGGGTCTATTGGAGCAGTTCCATGTTCTTATCTTCAACTATACCCTTTTTTCATTGTTTTAGCCTTCTGAAACAGACTGAGCTAAGTAGCTCTTTGGTTTGATCATCCTCTTGTGCTTTTGTGTAGATACATATATATTTATGCAT
Source organism: Manacus candei (assembly GCF_025592945.1). Lineage (NCBI taxonomy): Eukaryota > Metazoa > Chordata > Aves > Passeriformes > Pipridae > Manacus > Manacus candei. The sequence continues at coordinate 15,784,235 of NW_026138105.1, read as the reverse complement.
ATTTATACACATCCTCAGACTAGCATCCTTTTAAAATCAAAACCAGACTAGGAAGTAGCAGGTTAGTGCTCTACTCTGTACCCATTTTAGATACAGTACTGATGTAATTGTTTCCAGTATTTGGAACTAAAAGCTAGTGATATTGGACCTGTAGGACTTTTAATGGGAATGTATGGCTGAAGTGTTGGGTTTTTATGCTTGTGAGTGGGAGATGAAGTACTATCTGCAGCTCAGTGTCTTACTGTTGTACTGCCTATCTGTTGTACTTCTCTTATGGGATGACTTCAAAGAACTTTGTGTCTTGTGCAGCTTGTTACATAGAATTAAGCTTTAATAATTAATTACACTTTTAGTCTTAGCACTGTAAAATGAAATTCTAATTCTGGCTTGGTCTAGAAATGTCTGAACCATCTTACATCTGTTAGGAAACCTGTAAAGGGCTTCCTTCTTTGTAGTGAACTTGGAGGCAAGACAATCATCAAGGGCATGTGACAAAGCCCCTGTTCAAAAGTAAACTGACAAATGCACTACAAAATGTTATGGGTTATGTTGGGTAATATTATTGTAAAAGTAACTGTAAGAATGAAAAAAATAAACATTTTTCTCTTTTTAACTGTCCTGTCTGAAATACTCTGTGTTTCCTCCTCTGTTTATCCTTTATCCACTACTAACTTGGTTTGAGGAGATGAAGTGCTGCTCCAGTTTTTGAAAATACTTTCAATATTGAATGGGCCTTAGGTTTAGCTGTTTTGAAGAGACATCATCTGAATATTTGTTCGCAGTTTTCTGTGCATGTCTGTGCTTGCTGGATCACTTACTGAGCAGAGTGTGTCAAATCTCCCTGAGATCTAACCTGTACTGTTATTCTTTAGACCTGCACCCCTGTACTTCAGTGACCAACCACACTGAACTCTGCCCACTCAATTCAGTCTGTGTATTTTCTTATTTAGGGCCACGTGTGTCCAGCAGATGGCACATTTCAGCTGTTGGCTTGAAAATCCTGTTAACAGCAATGAATGAGTGAATAAACAGAAAAGTACCCGTAACTCAGAAAGGCTGCAAGTGTAGAGAGCAACACTATTCTACTAACTTTGGTATTTCTGTCTGAAATCTCTATAGACAAAGTGGCTTAGATACTTTTATTGCTTGGAATTCAAAGCAGCCACTCCTTCCCTAAAGCTGGAGGGCAGATGTACAAAGATGTGCAGGTGGGAAAAAAATCTGTCTGCACTTGTTTGAAACAGTAAGATACTTTATTGCACGATCCTTGCATCTGCAACACTGGGAGCAAAACAAGTTGCAGAGAGGGAGCCAAAATACATCTTCAAAGCCAATATCGAGTTGTATTTTCCAGAGCTCATGTTCTGCAGTACCTGAACGTATGTGCAATCAGCTTGTTTGTTCCATGTGCTTTTTAACTTTATTGCACTGTGCAGCTGTTAAGGTAATCTCACAGAAGCAGGAAACTGTTTACAAATAGACTCCTTTTTGCCGTGGGGTTTTCACCTGATCACTGCTGAGCTTTGTTTTCTGTTTATTTGAGTCTAGGTGACTTCCCCGGTACTTGCTGCTTTCCTTTTGGGACCATTTGCCCTCTCAAACCTTAAGAGCAGCCTTTTGATCTGGGCTGAGATGAGGGCTGCACTCACTCTCGCTGCTTAATGCCAGGTTTGCTCTTCTGCGGGCGCTTCCCTGGGCGGGGGAAAGGCTGTTGGCTCTGTCCCCCAGGGCTGTCCCGTGGGCGAAGGGCCGGGCTGGAGGCGTGGAGGGGCCTCTGGAGCGCTATAAAGGAGCGGCGGGCGGAGCGGGGCCGCTCCGGCCATGGCCAACTCGTCGCAGTGGCTGGAGGAGGGCGCGGGGCGCTGGCCGCCGCCGGCCGGGCCGTACAGCGAGGCGCAGCGCCTGGCGCTGGAGGAGCTGGTGGCGGGCGGCCCCGAGGCGCTGCGGGCTTTCCTGCGGCGGGAGCGGCTGCCCCCGTTCCTGTCGGAGCCCGAGGTGCAGGACATCGCGCGGGCCGCGCTGCCGCCCGCCGCGGGCCCGGAGCCGGCGGCACAGTCCTCGCCCGGCGCCTCGCTCGACGCCTCCTCGCTCACCTACTTCCCCGAGCGCTCGGACCTGGAGCCGCCGGCGCTGGAGCTGGGCTGGCCGGGCTTCGCCAGCGGCGCCTTCCGCGGGCTGACGCGGGTGGAGGCGCATTTCCAGCCCGGCTTCGGGGACAGCGGCAGCATCTACGGCTGCAAGGAGGCGGTGCGGCGGCAGATCCGCTCCGCGCGGCAGGTGAGTGCCCGGCGCCGGTAAGCGTCTCCTTCCCGGGGCACCGAGCAAGGCCGGGCGGCTTTGAAACCGCCCCTGTCGAGCAGAGAATGCCTCGTGAAAAGGACAAGCTCGAAAATATCCGAGGAGCGGCACTCTGTATGGTGCATCTCCGAACTGCCCCTTTCCCGGTTACATCGCTCCGGAGGGGATGGGCCGAGAGCTCCCCGTTCCCCAGTGCTGCGCGGCTGCCTGGAGCCACTTCGTCCTTCTCCCCTCCACTTGCTCTTAAATGCGCTCCCGTTTTGACTTACTATGCTGTTTCCTTATTTCTTTGTTTCTTTCCCTCCCTCTTTTGTATATATTCTTAAAATAGGTTCAGTATTTGCCAGCTTTTCCCTCCCCATATTGATGAAAACGTAGTCCGGGTTCTCTGGGTACTGCTGAGCTCCCTCGGGTACTTGGCACCTGTGAGCGATACATCCCGAGCGTGCCCATTCCCAGCTCTCATAAGCAGCTGTTGCTTCCTTATCCTACGATGGATCCTGGGGTTCTCCCCTTGGGGAAGAGCAGGAGATGGCTCTCAAGGGAATTTGGGAGAATAATCAGATCTTGACTTGAAATATCATGAGAATAATAAGTTGAAAACAAACCTCACTTTATCTTAAATAGAGAGGTGAGATGTAAAGAGCAGTCAAATATTTTTTTTTTTTTTTTGCTTCTTTTCATATTTGAAAAGTTTGAAACACTGGAAAACTTTACTGTTGGAAATAAGCTCACCTTTTCCTTCTGGCAATGGTTTTGAGGAAAAGACATCTGTTGTCAGGAAAAAAACAACCTCTTGCCTAGGAATTAGAAACCAAATTTGTCTAACACAAAACTAAGAGAACTAGACTCCTGGTTTTGCCATATCTCAGGGTGAGGAAGAATATACCATATCACAGAAGACTGTACCATGTTCCATAACCACCAGGAAAAAAATGTGCATGCGGAAATAGTTAATTTGAAAGTCAAAATCCTCATGTGCCGTCTCCTTTGGGATGCTGTGGAAATAGCCTAATGGTTTCTTCTAAAACTTGTTGCAGATGATTGCCTTGGTTATGGATTCCTTCACAGATACTGATATCTTCAAAGACTTCATGGAAGCTTGTCGTCAGCGGCAAGTTAAAGTGTATATCCTGCTAGATCAGTCTTCATTTTCCCACTTTCTGAAAATGTGCAAGGATCTGGGAGTTGACCTTGAACAGGAAAAGGTGAGCCTTGTCATAATTATAGGGGTAGGGAGCTGTTCCTCTCACAAGTGTAGTCTGAGCTGTTGAAAGAAGAAACTATTATACTTGCTGCCACAACTTCAAATGGGGGTTATGTACTTCCACTTCACTCTTGGAAGATTTGACTATTCTTGCATAAGGCAGCAATTAATAAAAAATCTGAAACCTTTGTAAGTGGATGTTACAGCTGCTTTCTGAGCATAAATACTAGTTGAACATTCAAGGAAATGCAGGAGGAATGTCCAGTTCCTAAAGTGTGACTAGAGTTGCTTGGGCTCACCGGGACTTGGGAGGCTGATGGAGAAGCAGGTTCTTGGGAGTGTGTAGAATTTGGATCCCTACAAGATTAGGTGAAAGGAGTTTTTGCAGTCACATTCTGCACAGTCAGTTTGTGGGTTTGCCCTTTTATGTCACCTCTTTGCCTATTAAACAAGACAAAATTATCATTTGATTCCTAGAGAGTGACTCTTGTGCCAGTGCACAGCAACCCTTGCTAGTTCAAGGGAAATCAGGGATCATTATTGGGATGTTACTCCTTTAAACAGAACTTTGAAATCCACCTGACTCTTGCTGTGTATCTTTAACAGTTGATGAGAGTTAGAATTATCACTGGGAACACATACTGCACCAGGTCAGGAACCAAAATTATTGGAAAAGTCCGTGAAAAATTCATGTTAATTGATGGCATCAGAGTGACGACAGGCTCCTACAGGCAAGTGCCAGTTTCTTTCTGTTGTTTAGCATGATTTCTTTACATTGAAAGGAAAACCATCAATGCTGCAGAACTGCTTTCCTTATTGGATTTTATGTGTAACATTTATCCATAAAAGAGCCCACTGCTCATCAGCTGGATTATAAGAACAATGTAACTAATGTGATGAAAGTGAATTTTTAGTTAATATTTTGTTTACTGATTTTTTTGAGTTAACTCACAATTTTCTCATTTTTCCATTGCTAGTTTTACATGGACAGATGGGAAGCTGAACAGCAGTAACATTTTGATCCTGTCAGGCCCTGCAGTTGCACACTTTGACCTGGAATTTCAGATTCTCCATGCACGGTCAAAACCTATCAGCCTCAAAGAGTTATCCAGCTGCAAGAAGAACAAGGTGTTGGACCAGCTGGTCAGGATAACAGTGGCTTCCAGAGACATGACCAGGGAAAACTTCCTGAGAATGGATTTTTTGTATCTGAGAGCATTTGTGGGAAATCTGAAGAGGAAGCGAAGCGGGCTGCATGCCTCGAGGGAGGCAGTGTACGTGCCAAACAATGCCATGCACACCTCCCCTCCGCTGACTAAGAGGAATGGCTCTCTGGTTATGAGGCCACACTGGATCATAGAGAGATGAACTGCACATCTGTGCAGGGCGAGAAGCAGAACTTTAGGAACCACATCCAGCTGTCCCTGTCCAGCGCTGTCTTACAGTGTGTTTGTGAGAGCAGCTGAGAAACAAACTTCAAAGGGAGAGAAAGTGAAACTGGAATTGTGATTTTGTTTGAAGACAGATCAGTATAAAGCCATTATTGTCTTCTAGTATTCTGTTAGATTTTCATTTTTCATGTTTTGAGCTGATGGGTTGGCAGTGTCTTAGCTCAGTTGCTCAACCCTTTTTCTTTTAAGGAATCTAGGTATCAAAAATCATATTGCCTAAAAGTCTTCCAAACATGAAAGCAGGATAAGTGACTCTGAAATCAGTCTAAGCTTAGTCTTGGTTGCATGAGCTCTCCACCATTTCATGACCCAGAACTGGAGTAACCCTAATCTAGAAACCAGTAGGTCAGTACCACACTACTAGTCCTCAAATGTTACATTTTCTTCACATGAAGCTCTGCTGGGAGGCAGAACGAGTTAATGTGTCAGGCAAACAAGGCTTTTGTAGTGACTGAATTTCAAGTGACCTTTGTATTATAATGTATTTGGATTGTTGGACATCATGCAATAAATGTGTGCAAGGGATAGTATTCCTAAGGACCTACTATGTTTGTAGTAGAGACAAATGAGACCAATCTCTTAGCATTTCCAGGCATACTTTTTGGGTTCTTTATGGTTGCTGCTGCTGTCTGATCTTGTGGGAAAAGCTGAGTAGATCTGAAATCTCTGAAGCTGCTGCATCTTCGCAAAAGCTCTACTTCCACCAGAAATGCAATGATATGAGACTCAGCAATAGAATAATTTATTTTTAAAGTTTCATGCAAGCTTGATTACTATTATTTTTTTTAAATCCGTCAATTTCTGGAGGAAAAAAAACTCCAACAAAACCAAACCCAAAAAACCAAAACAAACAAAACCCCAATCCAAACAAAAAAAATCCAACTTAAATGAATAAACTCTCCTCCCTAACAGCTGTACATTGAGGCACTGGAATTCCAGCAGCCTGTCAGGGCAGAAACTCATTAGTCCAACCATGGCAGCTGTGGGCAAAGCCAAAGTTTATTATTTCTCAAGTTGTTCTTGAGGCTCTTCTACTGCAAAGCACTTGTGTATATGCTTCTCTGAGTGTCTTGTGGGTTCTGGGCTTCAAAGGGTAGGGTTCAAACTTAGCTGGGGAGTTTCGTAAGTGTTTCTGCTAAACAGCAGTAGGATAACATTAAATTGGACATGTGGAGGTTACAAAAATGGTCTTTATAGACAATGCAGTAATGCATTGCGTGGATACAACTAATCTGGGCCCTTTTTCTTCTGCACTTATAATCATGGAAATGGAATAATTCTGACTCTCCTAATCTGTAAATATTCAATAGTTTATAGTTTCGTAGTCTTAACTTTCATGCAGATATAAAGAAATTTGAAATATGTATTTTTATTTTAAACTATATATTCCATAGACTCAAAACCCATACAGTGTTGTACTCTATGCAAAATATTGTTTATACAGTTATATTTTCACAATAATTATCTGTATATATTTTCTCAAATATAACTTTTTTCCCTTTGTTAATTATCTCATTACTTTAATGAGCAGCTCTTTCCATGTGCTATTAGTAGGAGTTTTTCTCAACAGTTGCTGATATATTGGCGATACAAAATACTGTGGTAAAAGTTGTGTTCGTTTTTAATAGAGTGGGCTTAATCTAAAACCTACACTGAAATATATAGCCAAAATTTTAAGAACATCTTTAATTGGAACTGAATAACCTCTCTTACAAGGAGTTACCTACAGACCTAGCATAATAAGGGACCATGGAGGTACAGCATTGTGAAGTGCAGTCGGTGTTACTGCACTGTTAGCATGACAAGTTATTAATGAAGAGAATTATTAATAAGAATATGAAATGTGATTAGATTTTTTCCATAAGTGTAAATTTTTAACAGCATTACTAAATTTATTAGAACCTGTTTATTTGGGCTCCTTTTTTTATAATTCCACAAACTCTAAGTCTACATCAGATTTGATTCAACAATAACTTTCATGACTGTATTTTGGTTAAACAGTCTGCAAGGAGCCTGTGGTAGGGCATAGCTGGATCTTTTAGCTATTACTGTGATTTTTTTCTTTCTAGTCCTTCAGCTGCCTGGTGTAAAGTGAAACAGCTGTGGTGCAAGTAGTGCAGGGGCATCTGTCATTGGAGAAGGGAAGTGATCAGCTTTACTTAATTAATGAGCAAGAACTTTTGGGAAGTGATCTTTCAATCCTGTTAAATCCTATGTGCTCCCCCACATAAGGGGAGAATGTCACAAAATCACAAAATGGTTTGCATTGGAAGGGACATTAAAGCTCATCTCATTCCATCCCCTGCCATGGGCAGGGACACCTTCCACTAGCCCAGGTTGCTCCAAGCCCTGTCCAACCTGGCCTTGGACACTTCCAGGGATGGGGCAGCCACAGCTGCTCTGGGCAACCTGTGCCAGGGCCTCCCCACTCTCACAGGGAAGAATTTCTTCCTAATTTCTAGTCTAACCTTCTTCTCTTTCAGTTTGAAGCCATTCCCCCTTGTCCTGTCACTCCAGGCTCTTATAAATAGCCTCTCTCAGTTTTTCATGTAGAAAAAGAAGGCCACTGGAAGGCCACAGTTAGGTAACCCCAGAGCCTTCTCTTCTTCAGGCTAAACAATCTTATACACTTTGTTCTAGTAACAGGACAAGTACCTGAAAGGCTTGGCTTATCCTGGGCCTTTGTTCTCTGCATTTTGCTCTTCCCTTTTTTTAAAAATTTATTTATTTTTTGATGGAACTCATTTTGTACCATGAAAAGTGTGGCCAAAACCATAAGGAAGACTTAAATACTGGAAGTGCTTGGGTGTTCTTATGTTGCACCTGCAGATTACTTGTTGGCTTCCACAGTACTCTGTTCAGCAGGGAGATGGGCGTGCAAGACCCAGGCTGAGAGTATTACTTGGAGTTTTATAAACCTGATCCCAATTTACACACTATTGCCTCACATAAAGGGGAATTAGACATCGGAATGGGCCGTCCAGAGAGGTGGTGGACTCACTGTCCCTGGAGGTATTTAAGAGAAGATTGTACGTGGCACGTGTCTGGTTGACATGGCGGTGATCACAGGTTGGGCTCGTTGATGTCAGAGGTCTTTTCCAACCTAATTGATTTTGTGATTCTTTGTTCCTGTTTATAGTTAACTGTTACTCAACCAACCATTGGGCAATGCTAACACACCCACCCGCATCTCAGTTTATTGGACATTAGATGTTATTAGGTGCTAATAACAACTCGGCTCTCTCTCGAATGCAAAGATTTGGCCGTAAAGCCCAGCCTTATGAAGAAAGAAAGGAAAATCTGCTATTTATCTTGTGAGGTGGGAGGGGCCTCGTGAGGGACCGGGGGCGTGTGTCGCCATGGCAACTGGGAGCGTCACGTGGGCCCCGCGCGCCGCTTCCGGCCGCCCTCTCACCCCAAGATGGCGGCGCCCGTGGGCCCGGTGAAGTTTTGGAAGCCGGGTGAGGGGTGCGGGGGACAGAGTCGGGCCGGCCGTGGTGTGAGGGGTGCGGGGGACAGAGCCCCGGGCCGGGCTGGCCGTGGTGTGAGGGGTACGGGGACAGCCCCGTTTCGCCGGCCCGCCGCAAAAGCGGGCGGCGTAGCCCCTCTCGGCTCTTTGGGGTTGCTGGAGCGTGTCCAGCGAAGGGCATTAAGACTTGTGAAAGGAGTAGAGAATGTGTCTTATGAGGAGGGCTGAAGGAGTTGGGTTTGTTTAGTCTCGAGAAAAGGAGGTTCAAGGGGACCTCATCGCTCTCTACAACTACCTGAAAGAAGGTTGTAGAGGGGTGGGGGCCGATCTCGTCTGTCGTGCCTGCAGTAAGAGGACAAGGGGAAATGGCCTTAAGCTGAGACAGGAGAGACTCAGATTAGGTGATCATTCCCCTCAGCGCCGGGAAGGCCATTACAAGGAATGGTAGGTGGGCTCGGGAGGACATGGACTTGCAGAAGGAGAGACAAAAAGTGAAGGGCCATGAAGATAGTTGAGAGAATGGAGTGTGCAACGTGCAATGGGAGACTGAGGGAGCTGGGATTGCGCAGCTTGGAGAAGAATAGTCTCAGGAGGATCTTTTCAGTGTATATAAATACCTGATGGGGGGTGTAAAGAAGGTGGAGCCAGACTGTTCTTGATAGTGCTTAAGCTGAAATAGGGGAAAGTCAGCTTAAACAGGAGAAAAACCTCTTGTGTGGCCAGGTTCTGGAACAAGCAGTCAGGCAGGTTGGGAGGTCTCCAACCCCACTGAAGGAGGACCTGAGCATTCCATGTAAGTGACCCTGTGGTAAGCAAGGTCAAGACCCAAGTCCAGAAGGTCTCCAGAGGTCCCTGCCAGCCTCTGCTGGGCCGTGACTCAGTGATCATTCCCTCAGGATTTGGGCAGGTCTATGCATTCCCCTTATCCCACAGGGGAGCTTAATGGGTCTGAGTCTGGTAACTTTTTTAAATTGGTCACCTCAAAGCTTTTCTAGAGGCAAGATTAGTTTAGCAAACACCTTCTTAATTATTTGAATATTATGATAATATATGTATATATACTGTATATACATATATATATATAGTAATATGCTGACAGTGGTGTATTAAAAACACACACAGAAAAGGTTGTGAAAGAAAACCAGTGGGTGATGAGAAGCAATATCTGTTAACTTAATTGATTTGTCAGGATCCACATATTCAAGTCCTTGGCTCTTAACTTCCCCATCTGTCCTGGGGAGTGAACAGTTATTGGAATCATTGCTAATCACTCTTAAAATTGGATCAGTTTGCTATAAAACTGCTTGGCAGCTCTGAATAGGGACTAACTGTTTTTAAGCAGTTGGAGAAGCCCAAGTAAGCAAATCCTGCAAAACTAGGGAATCTTTCTCTTTGCTCTCAGACTTTCCCAGTTGAATCTGCAGTTGGAGATGACACATTCTGTTATTGAGTTTTTGTTTCTAGTTCACTTTCATGATTCAGCATTTTCAGCTGTCAATAGTTTTAAGATAACCTGCAGCAGGAATAAATCAGGTTTCAGTGCCTGAGGTAGATTCAGACCTGAAGTGAGGGACTTATCCCAAAAGTGGGCAAGGCTGAATGTTTATGCAGTTGATGTTAGTCAAGGGAAGTTCTGTTACATGTCTGACTGACTTAAAATCCATGGACATACTTCTGAGAAGGATATTGAAGGTATATCTGAACTGGTGCACAGGAAAAGAAGAAAGTTCCGAAGATCTTGCTCTATATTTTACTTATGTGCTTTTTTTCCTCCTGTTTCTTTTAAATAGAAAGATTGGGGTTTTTTTGTGCTGCCACCTATGATTCCTCCTTGTAAGAAACATGTTTATTTTGGCTGTATTGTGATGCAGTAAACAGAAGTGTTTTCTTCCAGTTAAAATTTACTTCTGCCATGTAGGCACGGAAGGCCCTGGTGTCGGTGTGTCAGAGGAGAGACAGAGCCCTGCTGAGAGCAGTGCTGTGACCATCATCTATAATCCTTATGCATCCCTTTCTATTGAACAGCAAAGACAAAAGCTGCCTGTTTTTAAGGTACAGGAGTTCTTTTTGGTTTATTGAATCTGTTGTATGATGTCTGGCTCTTACATCTTTATTTTGAAAGAGCAGTATAGAATCACTTTGCAACATAAAATAATAATTTTATGACCATAATTTTATGCTCTCTAGTGGAATTGATCGTTCTGTTTGACAACTGTAACTGACAGTTTTAAGGGCTTTGTTGATGTATATTATTTACTAAATATTGTACATGCCATTTATAGATTTTAAAGGACTGTTTAGCTTTTGGCAGTGAGCTCCATGTAAAAGGAAGTTACTGTGTCTGTTGGATATATAAATATTGTAATTTTAATAATTTTCTTATTTTTATACTGTTTTTTATGTTGAAATGTCATCTCTTTCAGCTAAGAAATCATATACTTTACCTAGTGGAGAACTATCAGACTCTGGTGCTCATTGGGGAAACAGGTTGTGGGAAATCAACGCAGATTCCACAGGTAAGTGTCTGTTTAGCTTGGTAAAATCAGGTATTCTCCCAGGGGATTTTACATGGAATAATAAACAGGACCAGGAAGAAGCACATAGTGTGGAGAACTAACACCTTGTTGTATCCACACCATGAGCAGTGCCTTTCTTACCCCCACTGTTTGTTGCAGTACCTGGCAGAAGCTGGCTGGACAGCTGAAGGAAGAATTGTTGGAGTGACACAACCTCGTCGGGTTGCTGCTGTTTCAGTGAGTGTCCAGATTTTCCCACTGTGTTGTTCATTGTAACCTCCAGTTTATTTGGTTTTGCTGAATAGCAGGAATCACAACTGCATGAGGTCCTGAATGAATAGACTCTCCTGCTTATCTTCCTCACAGAGTTGCTGGTGTTATACTCTAAATGCAACCTGATTAGTGGGTCTTGCCAAACATTCCAAGTCCAGAATTGCAGATGTAGAAGCTTTGAAGTAAAATTGAGTGATGTTAGCAGAACTGTGTATGGAAAGTAGGGCTGCACAGGGCTGAGCTGTTATTGATTTGGGACTAGAACTGTGCTTGTGTGACCCTTATCTTCTTTTGCAAGGTGAAGCAGTGATGCAAAGCTGTGTGAAGTAATGTATCAGTGGAAGAAAGAAGGGGTTGTGTACCTAGCAAATCATAGTTTTTTTAATCTTTGTTCTGTGTTTTTTGTTGGGTTTGTGGGGTGTGGATTTTTCTCTTTCCCCTTGTAAAAGTGTTGGGCAAAAAAGAAACAGTTTTATTGTGAGAAGTCTTTGCATATACGTGGTATGTCTTGGAGAGCATAATGTCAGCTGGATGTGCTTGGAGAAGGAGGAGATGCTGAGGGCAGTGACTTGTGCTCTCTGCTAATAGTCTGCATCCAGTGCTCCTTGTCTTCATAACTGCTGCCAGATGCTGACTTCGTGGGTGAAGTTTCTGCTGCAGTGTTCTTTTTGTACACAGAACTGAGGTGCCATCCTGAACCTCTCATTTTGCCTGTTCTTTAGAATATAATAAAGTGTATCTGCAACCAATCAGCTTCTACCTCTGGTAAAAATGTAGTAGATTGAGCAGCTGTACAATTTGCCCTTTTAAATCATCCTATATTTTTTGACCAGATCCAACATGGTTAAAGGAACACTCTCTAGCAGTGCTCTGCATCTTGTGCTTTCAGTCTGCCTGCAGTGTCCTCCCTTTTCTCCTTCATAGGACATCCAGCTGACAGAGCACAGTTCTACAGGAGATGTTGTGTGTGCTGCAAATGACTTCTCACAGCAAACTCAACTCTCTTTTCCCTTTCATATCTTGCACATTATTTTTAAGCCTGAAATAAAAAGATTATTCAATTCAGGCTTAGTATATAGACACAGTAGGATTATTCTTTAAGAATGTTGTTGAAAACAGCCTGGACTCTGGCTGTTGCAGGGAGATGAGAAATATAGTTGCTGATTTATTGCTTTGTCTTGAACTGAAGGTGATCTTTCATCTTCATAGGTGACTTATCTGCTCTCCCATGGGGGTTGTCAGAAACAAAGATAGGTCATTGCAAAGGTATAAGGCATAGTTTAGAAATTCCTGAACTTTTGCTTGTGTTACCCAGGCTGACAGTTATCCTGAATTCTTGGGCTGAAGGTGATGGAGTGATAACATTCCAAGTGAACTAATGAATTCACTCCCTGTTCATATGGCTTAGAGTGTCACTCAACTGAAAGTAGCTTGTTCTTGGAATTCTGCTGGGATTAATGTATGTATTGTGAAGTTTTATTTTGTATTTAAATGTCTTTGTAGCTTGTTTATAATAACCTCTTCTCTCAGGTTGCAGGCCGAGTTGCTGATGAAAGAGGTGCAGTGCTGGGACATGAAGTTGGATATTGCATTCGGTTTGATGACTGCACAGATCCACAGGCTACAAGAATTAAGGTGAAACATGAACAGTGTGTGGTTGCTCTGAGAGGTTTGGCTGAAACTCTTCAAGTACTTTTGCAGAATTAATGAGAACTTTGTGATGCCCAGTCAAGAGAATAGGTAGCATTTCAGCTTTCCAGCTGAGTACCCTAAAAGTGTGCTTGAAATGACTGTGGCTGTCCAAACCTTAATAAAGTGAGTACATGTTCTATTCTGATAGTCTGACAAGCACCATCTAAAAGGCATTTTCAAGGTATGGCCAACTGTTGGTTCTGTGCTGGTGTGACCTGCACATCACTCGAGGGCATAGTGAAAGGCTGCAATGAATCACAGATAAAAAGTATCCTCCCCACCCTAAAAATAGATTTGGATTAAAAGCACAGATAAAACCCAAGATGAGTAGGCTAACTGAGATAATTTGGTGTGGATTAAATACAGCTTTGCAGCTGTTCTTCAGTGCTGTGAGCAATGTTAATGCTGCTTGTGTTGGTACAGAAGAGGGTTTATGTTTTAGTTGTGCTGGAACAGCAGTGATGATGAATGAGAAAATTTGCTTTTGATTTTTTTTTTTCTGAGGCTGGTATCCCTTTTACAGTGAAAGAAATTGAGATGCTTGTTCACAAATTGCAGCTTTTTTTTTTTTTTTGGCGCGTGATGATTATCCATTTAGAGTTGGAAATTTGGAGGGTTTTACCACCAGTTCTGGCCGAGTTCAAGGCCACAGTTGGAGTCACAGTTCAAACTATCTTTTGGTGGCTGTATAAGGCTGGTTTGTTTCCACTGTCCAGTAGCAATAAAGTATTGAAATGTTGCCTTTTATTGAAATGTTAAGGTTTGTGTTCTGGTCAGAAGTGTGTGGTAGATATTAAGGAGCTAGCTTTGAGAGAGCCCAGACTGGGTTGGCACACAGGATGTTACTGATGGAGCAGGTTTAGCCAGGTACAGACAAGAGTGAAGAAACTTCTATTGCCATCCAGTGCTGTCAATCTGATTTATTTTTAAGAACAAAAATAACTAACTTCAGAAATTCCATACTGATTAAAAAGCAATCACTCTGCTTATCTCTGTGTTAGCACTCAGAAATACATATTTGGCTTCCATAGCTGAAAACGAATCAGTTTAATAGAACATAAGAAAATTAAAGGCAAGGAAAAATTTAGGCAAAACCCAAGAAAATAATCTTTAAAACTTACATGGCTGATCAAGGCTACCAAAGAGGGTTTTTTTTTTTACATTTTTCTTTGTATTCACTTTTAGTTTCTAACTGATGGTATGCTGGTGAGGGAGATGATGGCTGATCCTTTATTAACAAGATACAGGTAAGGAAACATGGAATGAATGCTTGCTGAAGTGTAATTTCGTAAACAACTGCATTCTTTTACCTGTTATTATAGTGGTTATTATAGATTATTAGTGGCTATTAAATACCTCAAAATGTGAAAATTATTGTAGATGTTTGACTTTTTATGTTGTAAAGACTGTTTGAAAATCAGTTGATCATTGTAGCACCAAACCCAGTAGGATCTTATGCTGTGGTTTTGGAACAAAAGCTAAATGGGCCTCATGGAGCCTGCATTGCTTAATTTGGTAGTTCTAAATTCACTTTTTCTTTCTGATGCTGACAAATTTTTAAAAATCAACAAAAAACCCAGGCTTTTCTGGTATCTAGAAAACTGATGCAGTACAGTAAACATAGACCTTTTTTTCTTCTACCTCTTTCCAAAAACTAAAGAGCAGTGTGTATGTACCATGTGGTGTTATCTACATTTTTCTCCCTGTTTCATTGCTGCAAGTCTTTTTAACTTCCAGCTTTTTAAGTGAATTTGAACAGTAGTAGTCCACCAGCAGATTTCAAATAATGGTATTTCTAGAAGATAGGAAGACACTGATTCTAGTATCAATCAAATAATTTCCAAAATCTTATCTTTCTGCTTTATTCACAGTGTCCTCATGCTGGATGAAGCTCATGAAAGGACTCTTTATACAGATATTGCCATTGGCTTACTAAAAAAGGTTATTCTCTTTTAATTCACAGTTCTCTGTAATTTTTATTCTTTAATGTTAATACAGTTCTCTGTAACTGTTTTAATTTTCATACTTTTCATGAAACTTCTGATCCTGATGGCTAATAAGTGAATCCATTTGAGGGAGGGCGATAGCTACTTCCTCATTTATCCTGCAGCTTATTGTACATGTCCACTCAGGATCCTCGGTGTCCTCCCCCTGATGCTGAAAACTCTCCTTAGATGATGATACCAGAAAGACAGTGTTCATTCTGCTGCTGCTGATCATGTGAAGTGATCTGATAGGGGGTTGTTGCCAACTTTCAATCTACTAAAGATCTGACTCCCACCAGAATTTAAGAGTAAATTATAATGATAACAGACTGAATTCCTTTAAAATGAAAATATAAAACTCCAAACAGTCATCAGGTTTTTAGGTCTATGGGGTGATATGGGTGCTTCATTCATCAGCTGTCTTGTAGTTTCCAAGTATTTTTACGGAGAAGTTTCTGGTAATCTGGATGCTCTAAAACTTGGTTCTAGCCTTGTGTCTTAGAAAATAGTTTTGACTCTGGTTGTTGTTGGTCTCTGTCCCAGGTTCAGAAGAAGCGTGGGGATCTTCGACTCATTGTGGCTTCAGCCACCTTGGATGCAGAGGTACAGCTTATGGATTTGGTGTGAAATTAAGTGACCTTAAATGGCATCTCCACTGCTTTTTGTTCTCTGTGCTGCTTGTGAAGCATCACTGTGAATTGGAGAGGAAGGAGTGCAGGAAAAAGCCCTGCTGTGGTTAAATTGCTGTGTTTGATTTTCATTTATTAGCAAACCTGGAATTGAGTTTAAATATGAATCTGCTTTTCATATGTTGATACCTCCTTTCTTCTTGGTGGTGGTGGTGTATAAAAAGATGTTCTCTTGGCTTAATCTTGACATCAGTTTAGTTCTGATTTGAGTGACCATAGACCAGTAAAAATAAGTGATAAATGAGTAGATTTAATTTCACTGAGATCTTACTAGTTCCCTGATTGGCTTGTAGCCTGTAGAAACTTAAGTAATGTACTAAAAACATCGTTAATTTAATTTTGAGTGTGAACAGAAGAAGAATTCTCTTACATCTGAGCAGTGTTTCATCCAGCCCTGTGTTCTGTCTGTCGCAGCAGCAACAACAGGAGCTGCTGTTTAGGGAAAGCACATGAGCCTGTGCCCCTGTTGTGAGTCTGTTCTCTCTGAGCTGCCTCAGCATCTGCAGTGGTTGTAATAGTGATATTAGACAGCACATTCCTGCTGTTTCCTTCTAGTATGTGTTTATGGACCTGCTGTTTGCTAATTTGTCTTTGCTTCTGCTCCACGGAGCTCTAAGTCTCCAGGACACCATGTGAGAGCAGTTTTCAGAAGTTTGCCACCTGCTGTCTAATGAAGTACTTTATTTAATTTCTTTCAAACCTGCTAGTATCATCAAGGATCTCCTAGTTCTAGTAGGGTGGGATTTGTGTTTTAAAAAAAAAACACCCCAAACCCCAGTTTTATATTTAGTTTGTCACCTTTGATTCTGTAAACCTCTGCTGTGTGCCTTCTCAACCTTCTGATCCCCAAGCACAGCCCCAGCCTTTTCAGTCTCTCCTCATAAGGCAGCTACTCCATCTCCTCTTTCACATCCGTTCCTTTTTTCCATTCTTCTCCTAACTCTGCTGTCCTTAATGAGATGTGGTGGTGAGAGTGCATATAGCACTGAAGATGTAGGTACCCTGAGATTTCCTTAAGTGGCAAGTACCATATGCCATAAATGTTGATAATATGTTGTGCTTTGGTAGTGCTTTGCATTATAATGCAAAATTTTAACTGCCAGAAATCACCTTTCAAATAATTTACAGTTAATATGAAAGTAAGTTAAAAGGAGCAAAATGATTGGTGTGACCATATAAACATTTGTTTAATACAGAAAGTTTATGGTTATCTCTATAGCGATTGTAAAAGTTGAGATGAATTATTTGTGTACTTAAGTTCATTTTTTTGCTGTTATTTATTGAAAATACTTCATGGCAATAAATCTAAATTTATGAAGGTGTCTCAGAAAATAAATAGAAAAATCAAAAACTTATGTTAATCTACCTAACTCTGCTTTTACTAAGGGAAATCTTGGTGTTCAGTAAGAGCTGGAAAATCATTCAGCCAAAAATGGATGAGACTATACAAGCCCTACCCAAAACTTTTCTCACCAATCATTTAAGTTCTTCTTAGCTTTGACTTTGTTAATGTGATAGATCCAACAAGATTTAGATTTTTGCTTCTCAAAGTAATAAACATGCAAGACTGTATTTGTTCTATACACCTGAACCCCAGGGAGAATAGAAGGCAAAAAAATCAACCTTTCACATTTTTTAGTTGGTACTGTCAGATTTATGAAGTAAACATCCAGGTAGTAATTTAACTGCTTCATGGCTTTAGGTTTCTCCGTCAGTTCCTCCAATTATCAAACTGGAAGTGGTTTTGTTTTTATTTTAACACAGAAATTCAGGGATTTCTTTAATCAAAATGATACCAGTGACCCAAGCAAAGATACCAGTGTGATCCTTACTGTGGAGGGGAGGACATTTCCAGTGGACATCTTTTACCTACAGAGGTGTGTTCCTGTCTGATCTTGTCAGTGGGGAGATGCAACTGTGGTATCGTTTTGTCTGGGTTAGAGCTCAGAAATTCCCAGACCAATCGTTAAGGAAGGCATACAATTCAATTTGGGAAACATTTGGATATTGCTCATACCAGGAGACACCTTTTAAAGCTTGCTGTGGTATAAAAGAAATAAATCAGTTGCTGAAGGCTGGTTGCCAAGGATGCACCATGAGCTAAATGTGGTGTGGGTGATGTCTGGTGTCCAAAGCTGCTCTGTTCTTTTTGGAGGGGAGAAGTATGTACCCACTTTTCTGCTCATGTCTCTGCTGTTTTCTCTCCCTGTAGCCCTGTTCCAGACTATATAAAATCAACTGTGGAAACTACGATGAAAATTCACCAGATGGAGAATGATGGTGATATACTGGCATTTTTAACTGGCCAGGTATAGACATCATCAATTCTTTCTTGTTTTACTGTGCTGTATTGTGGGCTTTGTGAAGCCTCCTCAGTCTCCTGCTTTCCTTAGTTGTGCTTACTTTAATCTTGGTAAAGATGACAAACATTTCTGTATTGATGGGGGCAAAAAGATGAGTCCCAAAGACTTACAGAAAAAGTATGGCCTAAATTTATCAAAGCTAGTGATGGATGATAGTTTTTCTCATTTAATGCTGTATTTTTTCAGCCTTGTTACTGGGTGGAGCAGTGTATGGTTTGTTGGTACCAGTCACACATACACAGCTGTTAAATTGACAGTGAGTTATTATTAATAGTTAAAGGGAATGGAATTTACATTTGTTAGGTTTAGCATCTGAAATGTTTGACAGGAAAACAAATTGCTATGAGATAAAAATTTACTGGTTTCTTCTGCTGTATTTATGCTTGTCAGCTCACTTTGCAGCTGAAAAGAGCAAATGGGAAGTAACTTGTCATTTTTCCAGTGAGGAGCCACCTTGAAGAGCTTCAAAACCATCTTGCATATTTTCAAAAGAAAGTCCTTATTCCCATTATTGATTTAACTTTGGAAGAATGAATTTGATACCTCATGTTTGAACATTTTGTTGTATGTGTTAAAGAGTGAGATGCCACAGTTGAGATTAAATGTGAAGTTGAGCAATAGGTGTCAGTGCTGTTCCTGTGTCATTCCTGATCCAGTCCCACAGCATTCTGCACTGTGAGATAGACAGGAAAATATACCTGCTGTCTCCTGAACTTTGTTCAATCCTCCCCTTGTGATTTTGCTCATGTATTTGTGGTGTGACATTGTCTCAAATAACAAAAACCATAAGTATTTATATATAGGTATATTTAATATGAATAGCAATTTATGTAAGAACATTTAAACACTGAAGGAGCTAGTCAAATCCTGGAGTTTGGACAAGTAAAATAATAGTATTTTTGTGTATTTAGGTGATAGCTATGTGAATATTAAAGTGAAACCTCTCTCTTTCTGTGCCCTGTGCTGCTCTGGCTCTAGGAGGAAGTGGAGACTGTTGTTTCCATGCTCATAGAACAGGCTCGGGCCCTTGCTCGCACTGGAATGAAAAAACACCTCCGTGTTCTCCCCATGTACGCTGGGCTGCCTTCTCCTGAGCAAATGAAAGTGTTTGAGAGAGTCCCTCACACTGTCAGGAAGGTGAGGCTATTGTTGTGTCTCAGTTTCTACCACCCAGAAGGGTGTCTGCGTCACACAGATTGGATTTATCAGGTTCACATCATGGGACTATTGCAAATGCTTATTGAGGGAGACTTTCTGCATCTCCCAACACCACCTGTCAGTTTTCAAGCTGGTGAACCACGAACACGCTCCCTGGCTTCCCTTTTCATATTTGATCACTCCTACACGTCAGCTCTAAGTCTCCCGTCTACCTCATCAACGTTGCACTTTTTAAGTGTCTTCATCCAGCTTTGTAGTTGTCTTCATCCAGTTGCATCTTCTTACACTCTGAACTCCTCTGCTTTTACCTTTTTGTATTTTTTTTTTGTGATCTAAAAGTCTGTGGCTGTTTTCCACCAGTAATGGAAGATTTAGTGCCAGAGCAGGTAAGTGCTGTAGTTTCACCTAAGAAACAAGATAAGACTTGATTTTAGTAGAAAAAAATCTTTGTTTTGACTTCTGCAAGTCTTGTTTGGACATTTAATGTCACAGGAGTGTATAATTGGGTATGATTAGTGCTTTCTGCTTAGGCAGGGCCTGTGTTGGGGCTGAAATAAGCTGACAAAACTACACTGGGGTGACTTGATAAAATTCTTATACCTGCTGGAGGCTGACAAGTGAAATTGTTCATCTGGCATGGGAGAATATTGAGTATAAATACTTCTTTTCTCTCCAGGATATGACATTAGTCAATTAACTTTCAACATCTGCTTCTTAATTTCAGGTGAAATAAGGATTAAATTTCACACTGTCTGGGAACAATTATTTTTAATATTTTAGGACATAACTATAAGGGAATCTCTGCAAGAATGCTGAACACTGAATGCTTGATCAACTTTGTTCCCTTTCTATCCCCCACCTCACTCCAGTGTACAAGGAACAGTTCAGTATAACTGAGAAGCAGAAAGAAAATATTTTTAGTTTGCTACATGAGAACACTTGATTTACAGTTAGTTAATCTTTTTCTCTGCAAACACTGCCAATGATTTTCTCTGCAAACTCTGCCAAGTTCTTTTTATGAAGAGAGAATAAATTTGAATAAGAAACTGATTGTGAAGCTGTGAAAACTGGGCTTATTTCAAGCTGACAGCTCTTTCTGCTTCTTGTACTGTATCCTTTTGTACTCTAGAGTGTTTAGTGGAACTGTCATGTCTGAGGCCTTTCACTTGGCTTGTATTTGAGCCCTGGTGCACTGGTGCAAAGGCCTGCTGGTGTAATGGAGGTTGGGGAGTTCAGCGTCCTCGCTGTGTCTGTGTTTGCAGGTGATCGTCGCCACCAACATTGCTGAGACCTCCATCACAGTTCATGGCATTGCATTTGTGATTGACTGTGGCTTTGTGAAGCTCCGGGCCTACAACCCCAAAACAGCCATCGAGTGCCTGGTGGTGGTGCCCGTGTCCAAAGCCTCTGCCAACCAGCGGGCAGGACGCGCGGGGCGGAACCGCTCCGGGAAGTGCTACCGCCTGTACACAGGTCAGGGCCGGGAGGGGGAGGGAAGGTGAACTTGCTGCTCTGACTGCCGTTTTTAGTCACATTGGTTTTAATTTTAGTGTTAGATTAAGGAGAACTAAACTGTGTTTGTTCTTTCATCAAGAGAAAGAAATTTCCCTTTGTTATTCCTCTGGCTTATTTAGAAATACATTGTTCATATGTGCTAAGCATTGGAAACTGAATCCTTTTATGAATCAGAAGCACAAATTGAGCAGGGTCAGCAATTAGCAACCTGTTATGTTAATGCAACTCTTAAAGAAGTTTGTTCTTTAATGATTTTTGGTTTCTGAGCGGTGGCTTCAATTTATAATATTCACCAGGGATGCTTTCTTTAACTAAAGTCTCCATTAGACTGTGCGTATAACAAAAAGGCTCTGGAAATACTTTGGATAACTGAGGGAAAACTTCTTTGTGTCCCTTTTTTTTCCTAGGAATAGCAACCAACCCCAAATTCTTCCCTTAAATCAATGACCCTGGCACTGTACAAAAATTACTGTTACAAGTAAATCTCTTGGCCCCTTGCAGTGTCCAGAAAGCTGCAGTCCAAGTGTCTGTTCTCAGCTTTTTGATGAGAAAAGGCTTTACAGCTGAGCACTGCCATTGCTGATGTGCCTCAGGTCCCCTTTAGTTCTACTGGAGCTTTACGACTGAGAGAGATCAAGCATTTTCCTTTAAAATGTGTATGTGCTTGCCAGCAGTTGCCACGTTAAACCAAGACATGACTTATAGTCTTAATTTATGTGTCGAGTAAGAATCAGGAGACAATGTGTGCTGGATAACATCCCAAGCTTACATAGCTTTGTAAGTGTTTTACTGGAGAAACTGTGACTACACTGAAGATATTTTTGTGTGCTCAAGAGCTGGTCTAGTGAGTGTTTTAAGGAGCAATTTAAAGGAGGAAAAACAGAAAAGAGAAGAAAGTGCACTGAATGGAAAACAGCAGAGAAACGTACACTGTCTTTATCTCAGGGAAGGTTTGAGATGGACCAGAGACAGAAAAGAGTTCTGTAGAAATTAAAATAATGTAGCATGTGCCTTTTTATTCACTGCAGAAGAGTCAATGGAAGGTAAAAGGCTTTTGACCTTATATGAACTATTTTTCCAGGCTTAGACTTTATAGTGAATGTGCTTTTAAAAGGCATTCTTAAATAAAATGGTTTTTTAACCCTTATCTCTATTTTAAATATGTATTCTAAACCTCCTTTTGTTTGAGTAGTTACTAAAAATAGTGTCCTTATACCGAAAACATGCTGGTTTTGAACTTGTCCGTGTCCCTTCTTTAAAAAAACCTTTTTTGTAGCATTTTGCACTCCGCCTTTTATTTTCTGACAAAAACATTACACAGAAGAGAAATAAAGCATTTCCAGATTTCTGCAAAGAATTTATAGCATTTTATATTGAGATAGGGGTGGGTCAGCTACAGAAAGAGCTGTGTAGCCAAACCTATTGAATTTCTATTTAAATTGAAGTATCATAAAATCATAAAATTGGAGAAAGATCATCTTTGGGTTAGAGATCGTCTTTTAACACTTGTTAAGTATTCAATTATGAGTTCATGTGTGTAATTTAAACTTGAAATGGGTCTGATTCTGTCGTGTTGAGTGCACGGAGTGGGAGTTGAAGCTCAGTTTCCAGTTGCTTTGTTTTCTCTCACAACAGAGGAGGACTTTGAGAAGCTGCCCAAGGCCACGGTGCCGGAGATGCAGCGCAGTAACCTGGCACCCGTCATCCTGCAGCTGAAGGCTTTGGGCATCGACAATGTCCTCAGGTTCCCCTTCCTTTCGGTGAGTCCCAGGCTCTGTAATCTTTCCTTGGGGTGAAGAAAGATCAGTGGATGACTTGCTGATTTTCCAGGGAACTATTCACTGTACCGATTTGGAAAGCACAGCTCACTGTCCCCTGTCAGGCAGCAAAGTGGGCTTCTGGGAATCAATAGTGCCAATAACCTGTGTGACAACTTAAAAATGACTGTTCGTGTTCCAGAGTTTGCTGTTAGAAGTGTTGAGAAGTCAGGGAAGTCTTAGAAAGACAAACTGTGAGGTTCTGTAAAACTGTAGCTATAGTCCCTTTGCACTGAATTTGTGAAGAAGGAAGAGAGTGAAAGCTCTTTCTTCATTCTGCAGAAATAGAAAGGTTGGTAGTTAAACAAGGATTTCGTAAAAGAGAAAGATGTATGAATTTTTATGAAAACTCATGTGTTTTATGCTGATAACTTTAATAAATGCACGTTTTCTCTTCACAGCCACCTCCTGCACAGTCAATGGTGCAAGCTTTAGAGTTGCTGTATGCTTTAGGAGGTGAGAACATTATGCTTTGCTTTATTTGCAGTTTTATTACAGGGGTTATGAAAAAAATTGTAATTTGTATTTGGTGATTGGATGGGCATTAATCAAGCTTTCATTTGAGCACTGTGCTTTGAAAAAGAGGAACACAGCCCTGACTGAGGGAAGCTTTTTGTTGGTGGGTTTTTAAAGTGTACCTCAGTCTCTTCTGGATTTACTTTTCCTCGTAAGCAATCAAAAGGCAGCAGTAACATTCTTTGAGGAACTGGAAATGTATTGCATAGAGTATAAACTAGAATTGAACTGTTTAGATTGGGTACATGAGTATTTATAGCTATCTTCTGTGTATTTCCTTGCAGTTTCGTGGGGGGAAACCAACTCCTTGGTAGGGCTCTGAGCTGATGGGAGTGTTTGTTCACAGGCAGATCCTATTTGTGTTTCTTTGGTCCATACAGAGCGTAGGAAGATACAAAGGGAGTTTGGACACTAATTAGACCAGTACAGGAACCAGACACTAAATTTACCCACACCCAATTAGATAAGATGTTAGATACTCAAGCCCTTGGTGTGGTGGTCTTTAATTTCATGTTACTGTGCTGCTGATGGAAACATGTACACTTGCAAGTATAAATAAAGAAAGGTTGAAAGTAAAGGCTCTTTCAAGATCAAATTGTTTGTAACAACCCAGGATTTAGCAAGGCTAATAGAATTGCTTCTTCATTTGTTCCTTGGTGGGACTTTAGAAAACGTAGTGTGTCTGTTGTAAATTTTCCTGTTAGCACCTTTCACTCATTATCTGATCTTGATGTATGTGGTAGAACTCTGCCTAAACATTGTGAGTCAAATCTGATGCTTGAATTTGGGAGAGGCCAGTCCCTGGAGACTGTGCATGAAACCCCATAGAAAGGCTGATTCCCCATGGCTTGGGAAAACAAGTGTTAGTTTTCAACCTTCTGGTTGCTATGATTTTGAAGGTACTGACAAAAGTTATTAAGAGCTAACCTAATTATAATTTGTAGATGGATTCTAGTCTGTGTCTGCTCTGAATGCAGGATGACTTTTGGCTGTAAAGCTACACCTGCTGCGGTGTAGCGCTGTTGATGTGGTTGGTCCTGCAGCTGAGGCAAAGTTCAAACCCCCAGCAAGTCAAACTGTTATGATTCTGTTAGCTGTGATTACAGATGTGATGCAACCACTAAAAAAAGAACCTGTGATCATTCCTAAAGCCATCACATTTTCTCTGGATGAATTGGAACTGTTTCTCACAGACAGTGTGTGTTTCAGTGCACAGCTTGCTGGCATTTTGTGCTTTAAATACATGCAGCTTGCAAAGACTCTGCTCGGGTTTTAGTATTGAACTTTTTAGTTATGGACAAGTGAACAGATGCAGACAAACTTCTAATGAAAAGAAGGAAAAATAGACTAACAGATCCTGGGAGCATAATTTTCTACTATTTAGCCATTTAATAGAATATAGTTTTTTTATTCTGTTCTCTGAGTTCCTAGTCACAGCTTCTTCTCCAATTCAGTAGAGTCTGAACAACATTCTTGGCTTATGGTTTAGTTTTAGATAGTCCTGCCAGGAGCAGGGAGTTAGACTTGAGCCTTATGGGTGGGTCCCTTCCAACTTGAGATAGTCTTTGATTCCAGGTGTGTTCATTTTGATTTTATTCATTAAGCTGTGGTTGGATGCTTTTAACACTCAAATCACACTATAGTAATATTTTTTATACACAGTTTTCAGTTCCTTTTACTTGTGGTGAGTGGGATGTATGCTGCCTAACTTTGTTTATAGGAAGAACTGTTATTTTGGGGGGTTTTCTGACAGCTGTTTAAACTTTCTGAATGCAAGAAACTTAAACCAGAACCTTGATGTGAGACCATGTAATCAAAATGAAGTTCTGTTTGACTTTAGCTCTGTGCTTGTAGTTAATTCAAAGTTAGCAATATTTGCTCCATAATATAAACATGAGGCAGCATAAAAGAGATTATGTAAGTTTTGGAAGCTTCCAGAAGTTTGTGGCTATTTTCACATCACTCACAAATGCTGTGTTGTAACTTGTGGCAATCTGCTCTCTTCTTGCTCTCATGGAGCTGTAACTCTGCTTGGTCAGGATTTTGCCCTGTGCTGGTTCAGTTCCAACTTGCAAAGGAGGGTTTCACTTAAGGCACTTGGTTCTTTGCAACCTTTTTGGGCTGGGAACAAGGACCATCACAGTGGCTCAGAAGCATGTTGCAAGGGTGCCAAAACCAGCTCAGGGAAATGGAGAGAAAAGTTCAATAAACTCCCTGATTAGCTGGTTGATGTTTTGGCAGAAGTGTTCTTCACAGAGCTGTTACTCTCTTCGATGCCCAGCTTTGTACCAAAGCAGAGAAATGCTGATGTTGGTGTTTCAGATGGAAAGAAATGCGTGTGCATGTGTGTGATGCACAGATTCATTCTTCAGTTTTTGCTGAAGTTTAAGGTTTTTAGTGGTTTATTATGAAAATTGTATGTAAGTAGCAGAGGTGAAGCTGCCAAAGCATTTGCAGGTGCAGTGAGAATCATATTTCTCTTGTGCAAGTAGGAACATGTATTTCATCATTTGCATTGCAGTAACATGTAAATGTGCAGTTTGGGGTCAGGCCCCTGTTGTGCCAGTGTGGTGCCAACGTGTGCAGGGCAGATGCTCTTAAGGCTGAGATAGTTGTGTTGAATAAACACATGACTGTTTTTAGAGGGATTATTTTTACAGTGCTGCAAACTGATTACATCAGGAGTATCTCTCCTCCTTTGATGTCCCATTGAAAGTCCAAGTTGTCAGTTGGAGTTTATTGCTTTTAAGCGTAATTTAGGTGTTAAATAAACAAGCTAAAAAGTGGATTTATTTTTAGCTTCATTTCAGGTTCATGATTTTGTTGAAGATTTGTTTGTAAGTTGTCACTTATCTGAAACAACCACTCTACCTAAGTCTAAAAAGGAGTGTTTGAATCCCTCAGTGCATCACATACTAGTGGTTGTTACTTGCGAATTTTTAGTGCCCTAGTACTTGTATAATCTCTCCTGAGCATGTTCAATTAAAATCTTTGTAATATCTTTTTCTAAGATCTTCAATTTCATATATATATATATATATATATATATGGATACAGTGGTTGATTCCAGGATTATTTGAAGGAAACTTTTATGTATTCCAAACTAGTACCAACTGCAAGCCTTTTGTGTACATTCAGGCTCACTGCTACAAAGACATCTGTGCATATATGTAGTTCATGCAAAATTGTATTGACATTTGTAGGATTCAGCAGAAGGCAAAGGATTCTGGCTTGATGCACATGTAGAAGGTTAAAAAGATGGTCATTTCTCCTTTTTCCTACTTAGGAATGCATGTGTCTTTCTGTAGATGAAGGACAGCCTATTCTAATAGTCTTTAATAGCTATTAATTGTGGTAGAACTTACCTTCTTATATGGCGGTAGTCAACTAAACCTTAAGTTTTGCAGTTTCTGTGACTTTGTTTTTATTATTTATTAGTTCATCATTTCACATAAGCTGCCTTTTGCACCTGCTTCTGAGGAAAGTACTGTGACGTGAAAAGCCTGTTAGGTTTTGTTGAACAATGTAGGGGTGTGGTGAGTGAATTACTACATTGTCATAAGTGAGATGATAACATGTCAAATAATAAAGTAAACACTGGATAGAGGTATCTGTGGTTTCAGATATACTGACACGAGTTATAGAAGAGCTTATTCCTTGACTGGATTTGTGGTTTTGCTTTTCTCTGTGAAGCAGAGCTGAAGTACAGCTGTGGGTTTGTTGCCAGCACATAGTCTGACAAATACTGTGTTTATATAATGCATGGGCACAGTTGTGTTTCCTCAGGTCACTTTGCTGTGGTTAGTTATGCAACCTACAGTGCCCTGCAGTGCTGTTCTTGGGCTCTCGTTAGTCCCTCCTTGTGTAGCCTTTGCCTTGTGGTTTGCCTCCACGTCACAGATCATACAACTTGGCTTCTTGCTGTTTTCTCTTTCAATTTTTACTCTTTGCTGCCGTTCTTAGCGAACGTTTTTCCTTCTTATTGATTCCTGTGTCTGTATTCTTTTTTTATATTCTATTTTTATGTCCTCTTGCGAAGGAAAGGCTTTTCCCCGAAGTCTCAGCATAAAGCTCTGAGTTAGAATAAGACCTGGTGTTTGTATGGGTCACCCTTGCTGCAGGGGTTTCACTGCAGGAAGCCATTCCACTGGAATGGTAAGTGTGCAGGGTTGCTCAGTGAGAACTGGGAATCACAAAGCAAGCTGTCAAGCCTCCCTCCTGTACTACTTCCAGGAAAAAGGTTACAGCTGGAACATGCCTGATGGTTTGGTTGTTCACACATGAGGCAGACTAAACTCTTGTTTAGGTAATATTAAATTATTTTTCTCCATGACCTAAGTAGAGGTGATTCATGTACTACCTACCCCGGCAGTGCTTCCTGTTTCTGCAGTAATGCCTGTTACACAATTATCCCTTTTTTCCTTCTTCTCTGTTCTCCTTCTGCTTTACATCCCCATTAAGCGAGATGCTGCTAAATACTTCAAGAGATGTGTAAGACTAACAGCTAATATCCCCTCTGGCCACGACATTGACTTGGACTGCAGTTTTTCTAAATCATTGTCAAAAACTGTGGAACTTTGTTAAAATTAAGAAACCTGCGTGTTTAAATATTTTGGGAAAAAAATTCTGGTGACCCGTGGGAGAGTAAATGGATATCAAGGACCGCATTTAAGCTTGGTGCAGTGTACATTCAGCAACGCTTAGGTGCATTTGGGATATTTTAGCTCATAATTCTGCTCTTTAGTACACAATAAATTCTTCAAGAAGCTTTTCTGTGCTAGTTTGCCTGTGTCACAGTCAGATTTATTGATGTGCTGCAGGTTTGGATATGCACTGCCGGTTAACAGAGCCTCTGGGAATGAGAATAGCAGAGTTTCCTTTGAATCCTATGTTTGCAAAGATGCTTCTGGAATCAGGTAGGAGAAAAAACAATGGCAGTTTCTTCATAGGCATGTAACTGTAGTGTAGTATTAGACATTTGCTAAATTCAAGACAAACTATTTCATCTTGGTGTGGTCCTTAGTGAAAAGAAATGGTTAAACTCATGAACCTCTCTAATAAATAGCAAGTCTAACACATTTGTTTCTTAAGTTTTCCATTGAAAACATTCAATCTTATGAAGAAAAATCCAGAAGTTTATGTATTTTTATTCTACACGGGGGTGAATTGAATGAAAGATTTCCTTTACTGAATTTCTCCTTTTCCTCCTCAGGAAATTTTGGCTGCTCCCAGGAGATTTTGACAATTGCTGCCATGATGCAGATTCAAAACATCTTTGTGATCCCCCCAAATCAAAAAGCCCAAGCTGTAAGTTCAGTTGTGTCTCATTTTCTGTATGTTAGTTCCACATTTCTGGATTTCTGCCAAGTAGTTTCCTGATACCTGTTAGAGACTGCAAGTTTGTGTGAAAATGAAGCAAGGTCTGGAACTGTACCAATTAATTGTAGGTAAATGAAGAAACCAAATAACAGTGGGAATCTTGGAGTCCTTTACTAGTGGTAAAAACCTCCTTCTGAGGACCAGAAACAGGAAAGGTTATAAACCAATACTGGTCAGTGTAAGGGTTTGGAAAAAACCCCCAAGCCTTCCCACACACCGCTTCCTTTTGAGATGAATAAAACAGAAAGTAGTAGGATGTAACAAATTCGTAATAGGTAGCGGGAGCTTAATTTTAATGAAAGGAGGTTCTTTATCAGATAATTTTTTTAATTTTATTTGTAGAAGAGCTCCTGAATAAAGGGGAGGCTAGTGAAATATTGCTGTTGCCTGGAGGAACTGCCCTAGATGGTAATAATTTTAAGTCACCAGGAGATACAGAGCTGATGGGAACTGAGGATATTGGACATGATTTTTTCAAAAATCTGCCTCTAAAGTTATATTTATTCTTCTCCAGGCCAGGCAACACAGAAAGTTTGCTGTGGAAGAAGGTGATCATCTCACTATGCTTAATGTTTATGAAGCCTTTGTCAAAGTAAGTCAGTTCAAGTGTATGTGGATTTGCAGGAATGGGAAGAATTTGAGGTTCTCAGTTCTGAATCTGGAAGTTCTCAGAGTCACAGCACCCTCAAAGCTGAGGACGTACTAAGTCTATGAAGTGATAGTTCTGCTTTAAAAGGAATTCTGGTCCTATTTTGTCACAGACCTTCTGTAGTTCCTCGGAACAGGGAATAAAGAGAATTTTTTTTGGGTTCAGCATGGAAATCTTACGGGTAGACAGCTGTTTTCAAGGAGACTGGGATTTTTGAAAGGGCTTGGGGAAAACAAGTATCCGAATTTCTAATACAATATTTTGTCATGTTTTACTGATGATAAACTGCATCTAAATCTAAATCTTTTTTTTTTTCTAAATAAACTCATTGATCATCATACCCTCTTTTTCATTGACCTTATGTATTCATCCTAAGGTTTTACATCAAGCTGAGGTTTCACTTAACGATTTTGAAGTGCTACAAATTTGGGAGAAGTATATTTTGCTGGTATATAGCAATTGTATAATAATATATTTGCAGCAGTGCTGAGTTAAGTAGTATAACCACTCAAGTGTTTAAACATGACTTGCCACAAAGCAGCCAGACAGGCACCAGCTGAAATGATCCCCCTTAAATTTTGTATCTGTGCGATTCTCTTAGAGACAGCCAAATGCAGAGATCATGGAGTGATGGCTGCTGGAGAAGCAGTTCTTTGCATAGAGAAGATTGAAGCCAGTGTACAGAAAAGGCTGTTTACATTTTGAGGTTGAAAACAACCTAGTTTATGATCTGAGAGGATGAATGGAACAACTGATGCTGTTCTCTTTCACCACATATGAAGAAGTGAAGCACATCTGTTTGAAAATACCCCACAGCATTTGATCTGCTATTATTTAGGAGTTTTTTGAAACGTGTTTTGTAGTTATTGGTGCTGTGTACCCTTGTTAGATGCTTATGTAAATAGGTAATTTTCAGGGAAAACACAATAAATATGTTGTAGGAGGCAGAATTAAAAGAGAGCAAGGCTATCCAAAAGAGGTTGGGGTTTGTTTTGCTGATGGTATCCCACTGCAAGTTTTTCTGTTCTTCTCACTGTACAGCACAGCAAGAGCTCCCAGTGGTGTCAGGATCACTTTCTGAACTACAAAGGGCTTGTTAGAGCTTCTGTTGTGAGAGAGCAACTGAAAAAGCTTCTGGTCCGTTTTAAAGTGCCAAAGAAGTCCAGTGAAGGTGAATTATTTTTTTTAAGCCATTGTTCAATAAATATTGAAGGTAGTTTCCAAATTGTCAGTCTGCTTCCTGCTTTTCTAGTAACTCTTGAAGTATTTTCTCCCTCGCCTAAAAATAATGTTAATTAAATCCAGATTTTTTTTTCCTTAAAATGGCTGAAGAAGAGCATTTCAGCATATTTGTACAATTAAAATTTAAGCCAATGTTCATTAGCTAAGTTTTCCAGCAAGAGATTTTAACCACTGATTATATATTTAAGGGAGTGATTTACCAAAGAGAGTCATAAATAGGTCCCCTGTTCCCTCTTAGACTTTTCAAAAAGTCATTTTTTGGTATGTTCAAAATGATGTTCAGTCACTGATTTCCAGCTGTGCTGTGTGTGCACAGGTGCCATGACTAGTTCTCAGCACTTATCTCTAACTCCTCTGAAAAATCAGACTTTAGTACTCACTGGCATGCAGGGTGAAGGACTGTGAAACTGCATGGAGTGGCAACAGTAGTTTTTTAGGTAGTAATTTTCGAATTGCTGTGAGATTGAAGACAAATGAGATTGCAGGGTTCGTCTGCCTTCACACCTTTGCTGTCAAAGTCTGATGCACTGTGAAAAGTTGTTTGAGGTGATTAAGTGATATTTTAGGGATTTTTGCCATTCCATTGACTCATTTTACAGAAAATTTCTTCTATTCAGGTGATCCAGATCCTGTTTTGAGATGTATAGTTTCTGGATTCTTTGCCAATGCAGCTAAATTCCACTCTACTGGAGCTTACAGGTAACTATATATAGTTCCAGTACAACTGTTGATTACTTGGAAAGCTCCTTTGATGAATAAATCTGAATTTAATCACCAAACAGATGCTTCTCTAGACCCTTGCAATTAGAAACATGTGGCAATTGATTTACTAAATATTTGAAGTTTTGTATTTGCAAACGGCTTCAATGTTTATCTCTTCTCTTTGGCAAATATAACTAAAGTTATTAATAGTGGGAAGCTGTTACTAGTAGTAATTAGCTTGTGTTTATTTAAGCAAGTACAGTTGCAGTGCAACAGTAAATAAATGCCTGAAATGCTACTTTTTCATTTAATGTAGGCATAACTTCTTTTAGGACATTAAATTATCAATTGTTCCTTTGGCCAGGATTTAAGCCTAGTTTCATCTGTTCATTAAATGCAAATCTTATTAATTTACTCCAGCTCTTTTATTCTTGCTTTTATTGACATTCTTACTGGGGAAATGTTCAACAATAAATAGATGCACAGTCTGAAATAGTATCTTGCTTTCAAGGACTATCCGTGATGACCATGAGCTTCATATCCACCCCACCTCAGTGCTGTATGCAGAGAAACCTCCACGCTGGTAAGTTAAAGCTGCTTTTACTTGTTTGGGCATTTTTTTAAGGCAGCATCCAGACATGTTCCTGAATGACTTCTCTCCCCCAGTGGATAAATATATGTAGAAGGTCACCGTTCTCACAGAGAGAATCCAATTGGCATTTCCTTTGCAACATTTTGTAGGCAGTATCCAAATAAATCAGGGGAATAGAGTGACATTTAACTGCCAAAAATACCTACAGAGTTTGGAAAGCAGAGCCAGGTGACTCTTGTTTAGTGGGCACCATATCTTGCACTGTGGATTGTTCTTTCAGTAGTCTCTGTACCTAGACAGAACTAGGGTTAATTTACTTTTATTAAGGCTATTAAGGAAATATCCTGTCAAACATGTGCTGCAGTAATTGCAAATGGCTTGCTGAGAGAGGGCTTACACATAAAATGCACGATGTGAAAAGTTATGGCTGTCCAGCAGATAGTGGAAAGAACTGGTTGTACTTTTCCATCAACTGGGATATTTTCATTCTATTTGCAGGTCAGAGATGCTCAGATAACAAACAGAAATGTGTTCCTAACTTTCAGGTCACCATGATCAGCCTGAAGTATTTGGGCTTTTGTCCTTCACTGCCTGTTGCTGGGACTTTGAAGGATAAACTTGGCCCAGTGTCATGGCTCGTGGCATCTTGTAAGACAGGAGTAATTAGCAACCTGAATGTCAGTGCTAGTGCATCCTGGGCAACCATCCTTTATGGAGGGCTTCAATTCTCTGTCTGTTACAGGTGTATCAAAAATGTGTTCTCATTCTGGTTTATTTTCCTCAGATTTCTCTTTAGTTGTATTAATTGGCATGTCTCATGTTGCGTTTGGCAAAGAGAATTTTGGACTCACTCCTCTTTGCTTTTGAGAGCAAAATACCAATTAATAGGAGCCCACAAACCTCATGTGTTTGCAGCTCTGCTGTGTATAGAAGGCAGATAGTGACTTCTGGCTTTGGTGACTAACCCTTCAGTGTGGGGGTTTGTGCTTCCATGGGGAAAAGGACCTTCCCCACTAAGGGTGACCTCAGAAATAGGCTGTCTGTGCTGGTATCCTGTTCATGCTGACAGCAGGGATGAGTCCACATGGTTGGCTGTTTCTGTGTCTCTTGCCAGGAGATGTTCTGACAGGAGTTAAAGCTGATTTCTCCCTCTAATGCTTATCTTGCTTGTCTGCAGACTGGCACCAGGGATACTCGTGCTGGGATTCATGCCCTGCTTGTTGTGGGCCCAGGATTTTGGTGCTTTTGACATCTTTCCTTATGATATTACAGAATAATTAATATTCTCTCTTCCAAAGTATCAGTTGTGAGTCCCCCTTGGCCCTATTATAAGAAATATTCTCTCTTCTATACCATATATGCATATGTCTTGGTAGTATGTGAAAGTGTTTTCATGGCAATCTAAAGTTGTCTTAATGGACAGTACTCTGACCAAGCAGAGGGAAAGAGGTAAGAGGCTGAGTTACAACTTAAAGACTCTCTTGACACTCTGTAAATGCCACCTCTGGCAGCACGTATGTGAAGCTGCCTAAATATGCTCTAGCTCATCTCTCCCTCATTACTTTACAGCAAACACTATTTTTTCTCCTTCCTCCTAGGGTAGTCTACAATGAAGTCATACAGACTGCTAAATATTACATGAGAGATGTGACTGCCGTGGAATCTGCCTGGCTCCTGGAACTGGCTCCTCATTTTTACCAGCAAGGAACGGTACGGAATCGGCATAAATCCCAAACGGTACCATTGCTGCAGCAGCAGCTCTTGTATCTGACCTTTCTAAGTGTTTATGTTTCCTTTGTTGTCTATTTCATGGGACAAAAATTAAGTTGGTTTTATTCATTTCTTCATTCATTTGTATTGATTTTAATTTAAAGGAAGAGGATAGTAAGTTGATGCATGAAAGGTTTTTCCCTATTATCCAGCCAACAGACAGGATCTCAGAGATACAAAGTGGTTCATTTCCACCCTGGTAAATTGAGCCTTCAACCATTTTACACTTGAATATATGCACTGGACTTGGTAATGAGCCAGTGCTGTATCAAATCTATTCCTGGAATAATTAGTCCTTTGATTCACATCCCATACACAACACAACATCCCACAGTGATATGACCTCTCCACAGCCTGAAGTTTGGGATGAGGTTTTCCTTCAGGTAGGTGGTGTTGGGAAGTGGGACTCGATGGTTTGTTCAGATAAAACTTGAATTCCTTTTTGTAAGTGAAGAATACTTGTCTTGAATTTATTGCCTACCTTACATGTTCTCAAGGTAGTGCTGCAACTGTGTGGATATTCTTGTGAAATTACATCAGAACCTAATTTTTACCATTACCATTCTTTTGATTTGATAGAGGTGAACTCAGTTTGCAGTATGACCTAATCATTGCTTTCATCCTGAAGTGAGTGGAAGCTCTGGAGGATGTTGCTGGTTTTGAGGAAATTTGTCTTTTCCAATTTGGTCAGTTATCCATATCAGCCAAAAAGCTTGGGTTTCCTTATAAAATGTTTAAAAATTAGAAATGTTTCTGTTGTGTAAAGCTTTGAATCATACATGTAAATTTTGAATAAGCAAGCCATTGCAAACCACACAGATTTATGTTAGTTTATAAACATTCAGACCCTTTTTCTACTGAAGGATACATCTTTGTGCTGGGAAGGGATTCCTCAAATATGAGAGTTTTTATTCCTATATCAAGTTAAACCCACATCCCCAATGAATAGGATTCTGTGTTAAAACATGTTCTTCTACAGCTTCATCTTGGTCTCAGTCACTTATTTCTCATTCCAAATTTTGCAGAATTTCCTTCATATTTTTATTCCACATTTCTGTAGGTCTTTAAAAGCACAAAGGTCCAAAGGTCCAGTAACTGCAGAGTTGATACAATAGTCTTGTCCTTCATGTGCATGCTCCTGGTGTTTGTGCAGATGTATTGTTGGGAGCACATCTATCTCTCTGTGCATTTTTACATCTGGCAACTTGCTTCCAGTAGGGAATTGTCCCTTTGCTTGCAGTTAATGCAGAAGTGCTGGAAGATGTTATTTTACACCAAGCCAGAACATCACTTTGAGGTAGATGTGGATTTTTATTTCATAACTTTATTTTAGCTGTATCAGCAACAAGCAGAGATTGGGAATGAATATTTGTGTAAGAATTTATATAATTTGGGATTAAAGACTGAAAGCATTCTAATTGATTTTTTTTTTGCTAATCGTGGTGTGCCTGCTAAGCAGACTTTCTGTTCTTTTGCAGCATCTTTCCTTGAAAGCAAAAAGGGCTAAAGTAGATGACCACTGACATGGCTTAAGTCTTGTGACATCAGAAGCAGAACCTACCAGTGATTCCAAGCTGGCTACAGTCCATTCAGCAGTCAGTTCATTAGCAGTTTGATCTTCCACCAACTTAAATGTTTAAATGCCTGCCAGGATCTGTAGGGGTTTATGCATGACCAGTACACTGTAAACCTACGTAGAGCTTGCATTGTGGACATTTTATTCTTTGCCTACTTGACCACTGTTGTTAATCTGGGCATGTTGCTCCTTTTAAATAGGTAGAAAAACAATTTAAAAATTAAGCAGACATACAAGACCACAAAAAAATTGAAACCTTCAAGAAAGAAACAGATTTCCTGGAGTGGTGCAACTGCCTTACGAGTGTGGGGAATAGGGTACCCTGCCTCTGTTACCTAGAGCACTGTGACCTACACCAACAAAACTGAGCCTGACTCCTGCCAGCAGGAGCTCAGGGCAATCCACTACTCCTGGAGGTGCAAGGTGCTGCCATGGAAACATTGATTTCATGTTGGACCATCCCAAACTGGTGCAACCTGTGCTCCCAAGCAGTAAAAGTCTCCCTCCCAGGTGGAGCTGCCCCATTCCCTGTGCTGAGCAGTCCTTCCGTGGGCAGCTCTGACTGAAATGTCTTGTTTCTGCACATGAGAGTTGCTGTTTGGGGAGGGGGAGGAAGAGGAGCTCAGTATTTTTAAGAAGGATTAATTTTTTGTTCAATCAGGAGACTAAACATGTATATTCCCAAACAATCAAGTTCACTTTACTCTTTTTTTTTCCTGCAGGAGAAAAATTCCTAGTCTCTCGCTGCTTGGCAATATCAGTAAATTTCATTAGGGAGATATCATGGAACACTGTTTGTTTAGTCTGTGTTCAGTATGGAAGGAAATGTTTTGTACTTTCCTATAACGAACACAGTCCTACATATTTCTTTTATTATGAATCTGTTCTTTACTGCTTGGGACTCACCTTCCTATGTTACTGAAGAGAAGGATGCTCTGAACAGTTTCTGCTCTAATCAGGATTCCATGACTACTTTTCAGTAAGGAACTATGCTTATTTGTGTTTTAACAAAATAGCTGGATACATGTATTTAATTATTTCCATTTTCCATTTTTACCTATTAATATTTATTTTAGAGAGATATTGTTTGAAAATTTTATTTTTGTAAGGCAGCTGATTTGATAATATGTTTTTGGCATATTAACTATTTTATTTTCTTTTTTTTTTAAAAAGTATATAAATAGGCAAAAACTTCTGCATAGAACAAATGCCTTCCTCATTACAGGACTGCCTCGAAAACTTTCTTGAGAACTTCTTTACCTTCTCCCTTCCAAACACCTGCAGAGAGAACATGTTGTGCCACGTGCACTGTGTATCTCTTCAGCGTCCCGACTGCCAGCACAAACAGATGTACCAGTCTCCAGGAATGGCACCAGCAGCATGAAAACTGTGTCACCTTCCTCCCTGTTGTCCCTGTGACCTTCACCTTTGTATAAATCTCTTAGAGTGGAAGCTCTTTGGGGCAGGGACTGTCTCCCAGCTGGAGCTGAGAGCAGTGCTGGCACTTACTAAAAAGATTCAATTTGCAGGTTTTTTTCTCTTAAAGGCCTGGAGAAAGAACTGAATATGAAGACTTGTAAAATGTCCATGTTTCTCTGTCCTCTGGAAGTATTCTTAAGAAAGATAAAAATATTGAATTGAAGCAATGTGAGAATTCATCACTTCAGTGGGTGATTTCCCAAGGTTCTGTGTGTTTGTACTGGCCTGGGCTGTCAGTGGGTGGCTACTACATTTGCCAGTTCTGAGAATTTTGGGTGATTCTGGAGAACTCTCTTCCCCAGATGTTCTTTTACCTGGCTGCACAGCTGCAAAAATTTTCTGTAAGAAAGACTGTGACTCTTGTGGAGTTCAGAACCCAGGGATGTACAAGCTTTGTCAAATGCTACAAGCAATTTTACTTCTATAAGAATGGGTGCAGTAGGTCTTTGTAAACAAAAAAAGAAACTAAGACTTGTCTTTTTAGCAGTTTTACAAACTATTGAGGTATCACCAGCCACAAAACAGGCAGACTTTATACTAGAGATGCAGGCTAAGAATAAATGTTTTTAGGATCCAGATTAAGGTCACCTTTAGAGAGGAAGTCCTGCTTGCATCAGAGGTATGGACCCTTTGAAGGTGTTTGAAGGCACAGACCGGAAACTTAAAAAACCCTGAAAATCTCTTTGCTTTGTCAAGCTTTGGCCTACAGCTGTGCTAGATTTGTACAGAGCATTATGCTTTAAATAGCCTTGATTAAGGAGGTGGGTTACTGCCTTGTTGTTGGCTCTTTGCTGCATAAACAGTCTGTTGTGGGGGAGGTTGAAGTCATTTGTAGATGGTTGTCAGTAGTTTATGAAACATTTGAGGATTTTATCTCTGGCTTTTAGAGAATGAGGTTAAAATATTAGTCTGTTGAATCAAAATACTGCTTGAAAAAGAAGTCATTCTTTCACTGACAAGGAAACAGATTTTTTAAAAGGTAAATTTACAATTCATTGATGTCAAATGACTGTGGAGAAAAAAGGAAGGTACACTCCTCAAGCCCATCAGAAAATGCTGTCAGTGTTTCTACTCATGACTTCAGTACTGTCAGCTCTAGAATAAGATAAAGCTAAATTGGAATAAAGGTTCAGCCAAGATAATTATCAGTTGAAATATATTTCTCATCTTGTAGATTAAAAGTAATTCTGATAAACTGATGAGAAAACAGTCACAACTCTTCCTGTTTAATCTGAAGACAGAGACGAGTAATTAAAATGAAAAGGGACAAAAGTAAGGGAGGGGTGAGTGCCATGGCTTCTCCATGGTTTGTGATAATGGATAAGAGGATGTGTAACTGAGCCGTGCACACACAGCAGTGTTCTCTGCACGTACCTCAAAGTGATTGGACAGAACTTGTTTCTAAGGTGAGTTAAGTTTATGTGTTACAATAAGCACATTACAGACAGGCATCGGGAAAAAATGGGAAAAAGTGGTAAGTCAGGTAACAGGTGCCTTTAAACACAACGAAAGTGGTTTCCCAGAATGGGATATCTGTGAGACTCATTCTAGATCTGGTGGGTCAGAGCTCTTCTGGCTCTTGGACAAGTGGAAACAGTGAAGAGTTTCTTGTTACAGCAAATGGAAAAGCTGGAGGGAGATGTTAAGATGGGGAGAATATTGGAGCAGCAGTGCTGCAGGAAGGGTTGGCAGGGCTGTAAGGCACTAGAAATGTTTTGGTAATTCTAAAGTGTTCTGTGAAGAGGGAGGGCTGGGTTTCTTTGACTCTGTTGGGAGCCTTGGTTGTAGGGAAGGAGGGAGAGAAAAGAGCAGGGAAGGTGCAAGTTGGTGCAGGGTTTCTTCATCCTCAGTTCAAATGGAATTTGTTTTACAACAGTTATTTGTGCATTGCTGGTTTGCTCCTCTGGCTGCTGAGCAGGAGGTTACTGAGCTGCTGGCTTGGCTGTTGGGAGACTAAACTTCAGGAGCTGACTGGGAAATAATTAGCTGAGCCAGTACTGCTGTGCTTTGTGTGACTTGCAGTGAAACTCCTGACCAGCCATCCTGGAGTCAAGGACTGGGCTGGGGGGGGGGGGGGGGGGCAGCAGCTGCTGCTTATTCCCTCTTCAGAACCCCCTCCTTTGGAGCATCAGTGAGCACTGGAAACTGTGCTCATCCCAGGATTCTGGTAAGTGTCACTTACTGGACTAATTCATCACTTTCGAGCAATTCCATTGAAGGCAACTTGGAAGCAGTGTTTATTACTGTAATTTAATAACTTAATGTTAATCTCTATCAAGTGGCTGTACAATCACTAAATGGCAAAGAAAGTCAACAGTACGACTCAGCATTTGAAGTAAGTTCCTTTATTGGGACTTGGAATAAACAAGTTGCAGGACGAACATAAGTAGCATGTGGGAAAATAGTCCTCGTATCCAGTTTTGGGCTTAAAACTGACTGCACTTTGAGAAAGGTGCCAGTAGATGGCAGGCACCGCTTTCAAGTAGTATCTCAGGGGAAAGAGTAATGGGCCAGTTCTTAACAGTTTTTCTTATTCTTCAGTTTTAACATTCAATTAGAGCAATGGTGAGAACAGGGCTGCAAGTACACGGTTGGCAAGAGCAGCTGCTGCTCTGGATCTGCTCTATGTCTTCCTGCTGTTCTCCATCCAAAACTTTTGTACAGACACATCCAAATTCTTGTCCCTTTGTCACAAAGTCCTTTTGAGTCTATTTAAAGGTTGTCTTGTCAGTGTGAGGAGTGGAATACAGAGGGAAAATGTATTGTAAAAGGAGATCCTAGGGACTAGGAAAGCTGAAATATATGGGAACCCACTACTCAGTCACTTGAGTGAAGTTCCCATTAGGGTTTGGAGACTTTCCAGGAGCCCTTCTACCTAAGCAAGCAATAATTTCTGGCAAGACAGGTGTTCTAGGCTTTGCCAGAATTCCTGCACCAGGTGCAGTGAGAGGAGAGTTGAGCTGAGCCTGACAGAGCTCTAAGCAGGGCAGAGCCACGCTGATGGCAGCCAGCAGAGCTGTGGAGGGAGCTCAGTGCCTGTCACCAGCACAGGTTTTCCCAAGGTGGCTTCTCCAGGGACAGAAACCTTCAAGGAGTCCAGAGGTACTATAGATCACTTTGGAATGGGCTGTTTTGTATATTTTTATGAAAGTTAGAAGATAAACATTCTGTATCCACCTCCTCTCTCCAGAATTTTTTTCTGGACTGACTTTTTGGTTGGACACAGAAAGAACTGGAGCATCTGAATTTGCTGTTGACTTTGTCTCTCTCTTTGTAAACCCACTTGTAGTTCATTTTACTGAAGTGTAAACATGAGTGAAATTTTACCTCCTACATCAGAAGGAGACTGCAATGTCTGTCAGACTTATTGACACCCACAAACACGATGCTTTCTGGAAGGCAAAAATGGTTTTGGCAAGTGGGTTAGTGTGTTTGGAGTTCTCTTGCCAAAGCTGGCTCAAACAGTTTGAGAGAAAACTCTTCTCTCTAAAACTGGAAGGAGCAGATTGCTGACATTGATATTTCTCAGTGCTGACTGATCTTTAAATGCTGTGCTTGATTTTAGTCGCACTTTTTTCCTCACTTTGATTTCTCTGTTAAATTCTGGGGACTATTTATGTCACTTGTCTCCCTTTAACTCCTCCTTTGTGGTGACTGGAGGAATAGCTATGAGAGGAGAGAGTGAGTCTTCCTTCTGCCCCTTCTTCTACCATGGCTGAGTGGCAGAAAGTAGTTTGCTACACACCTCTCCTCCTGTGCTTTTCCATTGCAGAAAGATGCAGACCTGCCAGGGACTGTTGTTTCCCCTCCTTTTCTATTAAAAAAAAGTGAAAAAGCAAGGTGAAACTTAAAAACACGGATAAAATGCTAGAATGTTCCTTAGGAAAAAAATTCAAAACCTTTTTAAAGAAAAGTTTTCAGGGAAAAATCCATGAATTAAGGTAATGGCCCTGTCTGCAACTGCCCATCTGTTGATATTTGTCTCTCCAAGCTGTGCTCTGCACACACGGACACTCACAGCAGTCCGACTCACTGGGCCTTGGCAATGTCATGAAAATGCCCTTCTAGAGACCTGCAACATTTCTCATTTGTTCTGTGAGCCTGAGTTGTTTTGGCTGAGGGGTTCGTGTGGGACAATCAAGGTGGCAAGCACTGAGAAAGCTCCTGCTGTCAGCAGGAACTGCTGTTAAAATCTTGGTGCTTACACGATGCTGAAGAGGTGATGTGGAGCTCCTGAGTGGAGCAACATGTGGCAAACACGTAATGAAAAATAGCAACTGAATCAAAATTAATTATTACAGGGAGCAGCTTTTCTAGACAGTGCCTTGTCTGAGTAGCCAGGATGGTTCAGAGGTTTGGAAGCTCTT
Source organism: Manacus candei (assembly GCF_025592945.1). Taxonomy (NCBI): domain Eukaryota; kingdom Metazoa; phylum Chordata; class Aves; order Passeriformes; family Pipridae; genus Manacus; species Manacus candei. Next base: position 15,743,530 of record NW_026138105.1, on the reverse strand, counting down.
TTAATGTCTTTAAAGATTACATCCCTCCATCGCTGTAGTGTAAACTTGCATTAGTTATTTACAGCTACCTGCATGAAAGGGCTCTGGGCATGAGTCAGGGATCTGTGAGGGCTGACTTTTGAACATCTGGCTCCTGCAGTGGACACCACAGCCTTGTGTAGGTGTCTAATCTTCCATGCAATGCAAAGGAACTATTGATACCAAAGGATAAGGTGCATGGCATTCAGTTTGCTTAGTGGGAAGCTAACCGAGATACCTGAGATAGCCAGGTAAAAGTGAATTTGAGGTGGTTGTCGTGGTGGGAGCTCAGCTCTTCGGGGCACTGTGGAAACTCTCATGGGACTGAGTATCTAAAATTCTCCCATTAGGTGATGTAGACATATGTGACCCAGTTCCAAAGCTGGAAAACCAGTTGTATTCACTGAGGAGACTATGGTGGGACTTTCAAGTCCTCTTCAGTCACAGTAACACTCTTCACATCCAAGAGAGAGGCTGAGGGTGCAAATGGGGGCACTCTGCACCCCCAGAGTACAGATCAGCTCCTCCAGCATCACATCGCCTTGGGGGGAGGAGTGTGGCTGCAACTCTGCAAAAGCAGCTCCCAGGGAGCAGAGAGCCCCAAATCCTTGCACAAGTGCTGTTTGTGTACTTGGTGTGAGGGGGATATTGGACAAAACACCTTGCTGGGGGTTTGGGCCATGGCAGGAGCTGGGATTGGAGAGCCCATCCCCATGAGCTGGGCAGAGCTCGGAGTGTCCAGCACCGGCACTGGGGTTAATGGTGAAGGCTGGGGAGCCTGTGATGCTGAGGGCAGGGACAGCAGGGCTCGGAGGCACTCAAGTAACAAATTGAACAGTGAGTATCTTAAGATGACTTTGGTTTATTGTCCAGATCAGGTCAGCGGAAAAAATATTGGGAGACTGAACAAAGAGACAGGCTGCTTTAGCAGATAAATGGACTGATCATTTCGTATTGAGGAACAATCTCTAAAACATAGTTTACTGCACAGCTGAGGGCTGAGGCATTTGCTGATGCCAAGAGCTCCTTCTCTGACCCTCGGCACGCGTGGAATTAAATGGCGCGGTGTTTTTTGATGGTTAAACTCTCCAAAGAAGACACTCCATTTGTTACCAGGGCTCTGATGAAGTAAAGTGTGGTTTATATGTACAAGGCCGGCCTTCAACTCATCTCAGAATGAATGGAGAGGTAAAATTGAATTTTACACTCCTGCTGCTATGATTAATGTGCGGGCTCTGGGATCCCTGGCCGGCCGCAGGAGGGCAATGCAGGCTCGCTCTGCGGGAGCCTCCGCCCCACTGATGGACAGGGATGCCGGGGAGAGGGGAGTCTGCAGAAATGAATGGCTGGGGTAAGAATAAACCTGGTAGAGCAATAAATTCCCCGTGTATCCGTCTCAGTGCAGCCCCCCGATGTGAGGCTGCACCTGACAAAGGAATAAACTTGTTGGATGAATAAAAGAGTACATGTACATTAAATCAGAGAGTCTAATGGCAGGGACTGAGAGCTGCATGCACCTCACTGAGGAGTGGGAAGACGGGTAAAGCTGCTGGAGGGAAGTGCTCAGAGTTTGACAGGGATGTGCAGGGCTGGAGAGCTTTGGGTGGCCCTTCAGCTGTGTTGCTCCATCCTCTAGGATGGCTCAGAGGAAGGCACAATAAGACCCCAGGGGGTTGAAAGCTTCTCACAGGCAGGAGAGAGACAAGCTGCCCAGCAGCCCTAGGTCTGTGTGTTGTCCTCACCCACTCCAGGAGCAAAGGAGTGTGTGAGACCTGTCCATAACTTCCTTTGGGACTGAGTGGCTTCAGCAGAAGCGAGCTGGGAGGCCAGGATTTATGAAGCACCCTTGCATTGAGGAGAGGTAATCCCTGCAGTACGTGCCATTACACTCTTCTTCCACTCCCTGGGACTCTGGTTTTCCCACTGGGCAGAGAGGGTTGCTTGCCTTATTCCTTTCCCGCTAGTCCCGGTGGGGAAACAAGCTCCTGTGAAACCCTTCATGGATAAAAATTGTTCCCTGGCCCTCCCTGGGTGGAGGGTCTGATCCAGCTCCACTCACTGCTCAGTGCACCAGCTTCCTTTTGCAGCATTTGAACCAGTGGTGAGATGCTCAGCTGTTAAAGAGTCATGTGTTTATTAAAAATAAGCATTTCAAAAGGATTTGAATTCTGATTTCAATCAGGAAATTGTTGGACTAAGTACTGCAGAGGAATACTCCTATGTTAATGCATGTAATGGAATGTTTTTCCTGATTTGCTGTACTATTTTTCCTAAAAATGGATAAATTCAAGCCAATTATGTACAATAAAGGTAGAACAAGGTAAGCAATTGCCTTTCCCCATCTCTACATCCCTGAGCTCAGGACTTCAAAAGGCTAAAGATTAGTGTTGGTAACAGGAAAACAACCTGGAAATCTGTTAGATCTGAAGCCAATGGACTCCAACCTGTGTGACTGACAACAGAACTTGGTAAATCACTGATTCTTTAATTTTCTTTTTCCTTGATAAACTGAAATTTTACGTGTCAGGTATCATGTGAAACATCTTTTACTTTGTAATTTCCTGTTGGGATGCAAAGTCAGAAATACTGTTTTGGACAACAACAGATTGTTGTTTGCTCCAAATCCAGGCTGGGATGAAAGTTGCAGTCTGAGGGTGCCTGTTGCCTGAGCACATCATTCCTGGGGTAGATCTGAGCCCTCCATCCCGGGTCGGGTGGTGGGACTGGGGGGGGCAGGTGGCTTTCAAACATCTGCTTCAACTCAGCATCTCTCCCCCAGCCATCCCTGTGGGCACCCGCTGACAAACAATAAACAGCTGAAGGATAACAATGAGTCAGGTGAAAAAAAGGAAATTGTTTTTTTGACAATCTGCTGTTGGGAGCGAGGAGGCAAAATACCCTGTAAGAATAAAGAGCCCGGGAGAAAGGGGATAAGTTAACATTAAATGGGCATGTGGTGACAGGGAGGGAAATGGTGGGACAGCTGGAAATGCAGCAGGAGTGGGGAGAAAATCGATATGAGATAAGCGTTGCAGGGGTAGTGCTGTTCATCAGGTGACAAAGTTAAAGGCAGAGAGACACTAAAAGTGAGAAAATATCACTGACCCCCTGCAGTATTGATCAAACAGCTGAGACACTCAAGGCCAAAGTCACTAATAAAGTGAGACATATCAGCAAGAAGCCCATGAGAGCAGATGAGTTGGCTTCCGAAGGTCTTAAAAATAAAAATAAAACATATCTGCAAAAGTTCTTGTTAACCATCTTCTTTGTCTTGTTAAGTGCAAAGGAGACAAAGCAGCTTTCTTGGGAGGCACAGCCAGGGAGAAGAGAGACCTGAAGATTTGCTGTGTTATTAAAAGGGGGGTTGAAAACTGAGTGGATTTTGTGGTGCAGAGGAAAGAGGAGCCTGTAATGCTGGGGAGGGACTGCAGTTCTGTCAGATGCTGCTGCTAGCTCTGCCAGGACACCTGCAGGAGCTGACTGAGCTTTGGGTCATGGCCCAAAGCTTAAATGAGTCGGTCTGGCCACCTGAGCACCTGCAGTGATACCTTTGCACAGCTGCCAGCAATGCCCCACAAAGCCTTCAATCAGCTCCAGAGGGAAGATCAGGTGATTTGCATTTATTCCTTGCCTCCGCCCCCTTAAAATGCCTGAAGTTGTGCCTGGAGGATTTGTTGCCCTCATTTGCTTTTTGAAACAGGTTCAGGTCAGCTTGGTGTGGGCACAACTCACAGCTATTCTTGACCACCTTGTGAACCAAAACTTGCCCCAGAGCTGGCCAAGAGGGGGCTCGTGGCAGTGCTGTGTGTTGGGAACTGCTCCTGCTGCTGTGGAGCTTGCCTTGTGGAAGCAGAGGTCTGTGGGGCAGAGAAAAAGCCTTGCGTGGAGTGCAGACCCCTGTTCCAAATCCTAGACACTTCAAAATGTCTTTTTATGCCGAGTGGACAGTGTGAAAAAAGAGAGGTAAGTGTTCCTATAATTTCTGGCTTTTTATACAGGACATTCCAATTAGTTTTTCTAAAGGTATTGAGAAGTGCAGGTGACAGTGTGGCTGTCACATGCCTCCTTCTGGACCTGAAGTCCACCCCGTAACTCTTTTCCCCATCCTTGTACCCCCTCCCAAAGGGCCACCCCCTTGCCTGCTGCTCACATGGAGCCTTTCCCAGCGCTCCCTCCTAGAAAACATCACTTCCTTCTGCCTGAAACCAGCAGAGCCCGAGGGCCTGGGCAGTGCCTCGCCGAGGCTGCCCAGGCAGGGGGATAACAGATGATGTGCCAGCTCTGGAGCCCTGTGGGTGCTATCAGCCCCACACTCATCCTGCTGTTGGTATGGCAACAGCCTGGAACTGAGGGGAAGGCTCCGTCCACAGCCCGCCCGGCTATTTGTACTTGTCTAATTATTATTACTCTTTGCATTTGCTTCCAGTGGATGAGTAATGAAAGAGGCTTAGAGGGAAGCAAAGGTACAGGGGGAAGAGAGCAGTGGTTTGTGGGATGGGTATCTGGTCTCCGAGAGGAGGACATTCATCTTCCCGGGCATCCAAAGGCAGCCCTGGCTGCTGGTGAGTGGCATTCACACGTGGGTGCCTGAGTGGGCCTCAGCCCATGGGGACTGACAGGGCTTGGGCTGTGGTGTTGTTTAAGATTGTTTTGATCCATAAGTGCCAGTTATTCATGTTTTGATTTCAAAATATTTGCCAAGCCAGTTGTTCTGAAAGTAAGCCATCTCCCCATGAGACTTTAAGAGATGTTAAAAGACTTCTCAGATCTTGATCCAAGCTGTTGTACTCATCCTTGATAGCTGAAATCTCCCCCTTTTCCTAAGAGTTAAACTAGATTAAACAGTCACTTTCTCCTCCTAAAGCCAAAGGTAATTCTGGATTTTTCAGGGCAGAAATCTTTATCCAAACTGGGACAGCAGATGTAGCTCTATAACCAGACTTCCTTTGGTCAAGCACTTTGGTGTAAAGCACAGCTACCCTTGGGCTATGGTGCTTTTGTTAGGAGTTCCATAGTCTTGTCCAGGCTGGGTGTAATGGTGGGTGGGAAACTGAACCCTGAGATGTCTTTGTGTGTCTGTGTGCCTGAGTCCACCTGCCTTCTTGCTTGTTTGCTTTTTCCTCTTGACCTGGTAGTTCCCAGAATACTGCTGCTGACCTCCTAGAGGGATCCCTTCTGTGTTTTCCTACAAATTTGGAGTTGGTTATCCTGTTTTAGTGAAGTCCAAAGTATTTTGGCCTCCTGCAGATTTAGAGGGGTGGGGAGAGGACAGGATGTTACATGAGAGTGGGGTATTAATTCCTACTTCATTGAGAGATGTGTAAATGAGAGATCTGGATGTGTCAAAATAGGAGATATAGCCTAGAATCAGTTCAGCCAAGCTTTTGTTAATTGAGCATTTTTATCTGTGTCTCACATACATAATTTGTGGTGCCTTTAAACCCTTGCAATGCTCAGTCTAAATCCCTGTATTCATAATGGGGGTGGATTTCTTTGGCCACAGCCACGTAGCAAAGAGCAGATTGTACCTTATGTGGTAGAGCTTTTATGTGATGCAATAAATCTTCCCCTTGTTTTGGGTGATACTTGAACATCTAGAACCAAGAAAGCTGAACAATGTGTAGTCTGGCTCTTTTTATCTCACATGTGTGACTTACATGTGGAGTATTTATAGAGGCATCCATAAATACACCATAGAATTCCTCCGTTGCAATTCAGGAATTTTAGCAAGAGTCATTTTTATTCAGTGGAGAACATGCTTTTATGCAGTTTTTCTGGTTTGTTTTTCTTTTTTTACCTATTTTTTGCTAGCTGATTCCCAAGAGGAGGTTTCTTGATATCTGCACAAGCTTATATCTTGCCCTAACCTATGATTATGGGGAATTTCATGCTTATATTACTTTCTGTGGCTGTGGGGGAAATTTAGGCTGTTCTAGTAGCCAAGGCTTCCACTGTTGATCAGAGCTGTGTTCAGCAAGGTGAGGCTTTTGCAAGACAGTCAAACACTTCTTACTCTGCTCCAGAGAGGGCGGAAGGTAAAACCAGCAGCTGATGTTTTACTGTTTAGTGTGCTCTTGGTTTGTACAAAAAACCAGTGTCTTCTTTCAGTATATGAACAGTTGTATGAGAAGGAAGATGCTGAATCTGGACTGGAATGCTGGAAAGTAAAGGGGTTCCTACCCCAGGATAACACAAGTTTGTACAGAAAGTTGGTATCTCGAACAGAAGCTTTGGAGGGTATTTGGGAACCAGTACAGCCAAAGCACAATGTGATCAAATACAGGTTTCCCATAGGGAAAACAAAACCTCTCAAAGACCTTTTCCTGGCTCCCCTCTTTTCTGGAGGTGTGCACTGTATTCCCTGTAACACCCTAATCTTTGAGGAGCCTAAATCCACCCTGGTGAAGGCCACCAAAGCACTCTGCTGGGATTTTGCTTGGATGGGTTTGGGAAGCAGTTTTTTTTCTTTGTACTTTGACAGAATAGTTCAGAATTACTGTAATTCATGGTGGGTAGGCACCAAATCAACATTTCTTTTCCTTGAGCAATCCGTTCTGTAAACTGCTATTAGCCTGGAAAACCAAAGCCATCCTTTCTTTTGGGAAGAGGAAGAGTTTTGAAGCTCCAGAGCAGTAAAGATATATTGTTTCTCACAATCAAAAATCAACACACTCAAGCACAAGATCTGCTCGTGCTTGAACACTTCTGGGTAAATGAATTGGAAGATTGTTGGCTGAATTTCCCAGCCACTCCAGCCCATGGCTGAGCACCCCTACCCTCCCCTTGCCCTGGTGCTCAGGCAGACTCTGACTCAGAGAACACCAAGGCCACGCTGAACTTGCCCCTCCGGTTACATGATCTGGGGAGGGAAGAAACAAAAGCCCTGGGCTCTAAAAGGCCCCAGCACAAGCCCGTCCAGGGGCACGGGGTGATAACAGCCAATTATGATGGTATTATAAAAGATGGCATTACAGCACTGGGAGTATTGATTGAACCTTTGGCCATACAGACACTGAAAGAGAGAGAAGGAATGAGTGTGAGATCAATATATGCATCTTTAGACCTATTTATCTCTGGGTGATTTTTCCATTCCCCTTCCTGTTCGATATGGCATAATTTACCTTCATAAAGTGTTCAGCGTCAGGGGTCCATTATCAGAGTAATCAGTTTTGATTAGTAGAAAAAGGGTACAAAATTGTTTAGCCTCTAGATAGAACTGTGAAGAGTGAGTAAACTATGCTTGACAGCACCTAATGCAGTTAGAATGTAGACTTAATTTGATTTCAATTCTTTATGGCTTTCCGTGATTTCAAGCATCTATTGGTTTGTTAGAAAAATATAATAGGAAATGGGCTGTGGCACGTGGGAGGGGAGAGGGAGGAGAGAGATAATTTAAGTTTGCAGGATGCAATTTTCCTCAATATAAACATTCTAATGCAATTTGATGCCTGTTGTGTTTTGGTGTGCAGGGCAGGAGCTTTTATTTTGCAGATATAGTTTTATCACTTTGAGGATACACAGTGGGTAACCCAAGCTGAGTGACTGGATGTTTATTCCCAGCTCTTTCCCTTGAACTGTGCTTAAGCACTGGCACCTTCCTAACTTGGGCTTGCTCCTTTTAAAATGCAGTGGAAAATCCTGTAAAATCCATTAATGGTGGTAGAGCTCTTGGAGATCCTCTAGTGAAGTGAGGGTCCTGCTTTGAAGTCAATAATTGATCAGGATGTGATTAATGGTGCTGAGCATATCATTAGTGTCAGAGAAAAGCCAGTTAAGATTTTACCGGGCAATGACTTCACTCTGATTCTCAGGACAACCAGCAGAACAGCAGTACTGTAGGCTGGAAAGTATTAGCTGTTTTCCAAACTTCATTAATTAGATAGTTTGAATCCTCAGGCCATCTCAGTCCTGCCTGAAGCAGCTGCTTCACAAGTAATGTTTCTACCTCTCTCAGGTGAACACAGAGGGACACGTTGTCAGTTAACAACATGACTCAGTTTTTTCCATCTCTGCCTTAGCATCATGATGGCTGGGAAGAACTGTGAGTCTGCAGTCTGAACAGGGTACTGATGCTACAATCCCAAATTTATTGGCTGGATTTTTGATTGAAACAATTAAGAGAAAATAACATGAATTCACAAAACACATTGGTTGACACAAATTTGTGTTTATTAATAAAAAAAAAAAAAAGGAAAAGAGAGGAGAAAACCCCCAAAAGCTTTTGGGTTTTTTGATTCCCTTTATTTGCTTCTGTGTAAGGCCATTTCTCCAGTGCTCTGCCCTCCCTACTGATACAACACTGCTCCTCTCAGCTTTTCCCTTTCATCTGGAGTTGTTTCCACAAGCAGGGAACTCAAGTGAGCTTGGCAGCTTTCAGCACCATCCTGAACTCACTGTTCTCACTGCTGTTCCTCAGACTTTGCTCCAATGCCCCAGGAGAGGGTCCTGGGGTGGTGGGATGTCCCAGTGCATCCCTGCAGCCCTGACTGTTGTGGGAGCGACGTGCAGGGCCAGTGTCCATCACTCTGGTGTTCAGCCCTGCAGCATGGCCCAGCTGGGGCAATCCACACTTTATTGGATGTGCTGCATTCCCTGCTGCCCCCTGCTCTCCTTGCCCAGTAGACTGACAGGAGGGTTTCATTTTGGCCTTGTGTTAGATAAATAACCAGTTGTGGAGGGGTGAGATGAGGGAGCAGAGGGAGCAGCTGGCATGTCACCTCCAGCATGTCTGCAGCAGGCTGGGTCATTTGCAGCTGTAAAATTTGATGTGAATGTAAAATTGACAATAAAACCTGAGTGTGCCAATTTTCACTGCATTTAACTGATGCTTTCAAGCCCTTCTCAGATACCCATCTTGTTCTAAATCCGCCCCACTTTTTTTCCTTCTTTCTTTTTTTTCTGTCTTCCAAGAGAACCTGAGCAACTGGAAGAAAATCAGACAGAATTCTTCAAGTTGGCCAATAAAGCCCAACAAGGGAGCAGCCTGAATCTTGTGCCCCCAAAGCTGAGCTGCTGGAGTTCTAACCCAGCTGGCACAGGGCTTTTGGTATCACATCTGCCTCTGCCCATCCATGTGAGAGTCCCTTGCCCTGAGTGAATTATCAATAACATTTTACATGGCATATTTATTTTTTGAGCTTTATCTGTAAAATTAGAGTTGGACAAATCCACTTGAGTAATAGGATCTCTAGTCACAATTCCTGTAGTATTTGGTTTATACCCTCTAGTGACCAGAGCTTTTAATACCTTTTTCTGCTTTGAAATCGAGACAGTGTTGTCTGTTCTTGTGCTTTTATTGAGTCTTGGGATATTTGGGCTGGTGTTTATAATCCCAGCTCCTGGAGGCAAGTGACTGCAGGAGAATCTTGGCTTTTGTTTTAAGCGTTTCTAGTAATTGTGGTTTGTGAGAATGGCTTTAAAATGTGATCCAGCTCCACTGTAAAGACTCAGGAACCAGAAGGCAAATAAAAACTTAAGTTAAAAAAAGGCACAACCTCTATTAATTTTTGAGTTACTTGGGCTTTTTTTGTTTGGAAACTCAGGTCTAAGTAAGGAATTGGCAAGCAGCTACTATCAACTACAACACAAATGTTAGCCACTGCTCTCCTCCTCCTGTGTTGCTTCACTTGCTGCACATCCAATGCAAATCAAAGCAGCTGAACGCTGGGCTTGAAAATTACTTTTCTTGGTGAATTTATGTCCAGCTGGAAGTGCCAGTAGGAACTTCTGCTACTGGAATTGAGGAAATGCATCTTAGGGTCTAAAGGGATGGGCAAGAAGTGACATGACATGGAGTGGTTTGGTTATGGTAGTGGTTGAATGATGGTTGTGGTCAAAAAAGAACTGACTGTCACTACCTGAAAAGTTGTAACTCTACCACTGCTGGTTTGAGGTTCTGTTTGTTTGTGTGTTTTCTTAAAGGCATGAAAATGGTATAAATTAATTTTTATATACTTTTTTTTTTTTTTGTCAAACCAAAGTCAAATTTTTGCTTTCTAAAGAGGAACAGGCTGAATTTGGGAGTTATTGCTGGAATGGGATCTTTCCCACCACCTTTTATCTGTGCAATAGCAGCTGGCCTTGCACCACCATGTTTTGTGGTGAATTTTAGCTCTGCAATTGCAGATCTCTGTCAGAAACTTCAGCCTAGGTGTGGATGGGCCAGAAGTACTAAACCAAAATTTCAGAGTGAATAAGAAGGATTTCTGTGACTGGTTTTTTGGTCCATAGCCCAGCAGAACTCTTAAACACATGTGCAATCTGAACAAAGTGTGTAACATCTTAAGTGAATTTGTTTCAGCTGTGTTCACGCCTTTCTGTCAAGTACTTCCCATGAAAATTTGGACTATAAAATCCTGCTGGCATGAAAGCTTTTTCTTCTATAAAGTTTAAGGTTGTGTGCAGCAGTATTCCATGTCCCAAAGTAATAGTTTGCAGGTGCGAATCGAAGTATTAAGTTCACAGTTTTTGAGGAAAGCCAGTGTTTATTACAGGACACATCCAGTGTGTCACTTACCTGTTTAATCACAAAGCTGCCTCATGTATTGTGGAATTGGGATCTGTAGAGTAGCAAGACTTGCTGCTGGAAAGAGGTTAAATTAATCGAGTACTTTGAATGTGATAAATGATTAGCTGATTAAAGGTATGTAATTTATTTTTTAAACAAAATTAGATGATAGCAGGAGGGATGCCCACATATATATTCCTAGTCTTTCAGGAATTTCATCTCCAGTGTAAAGATTCACAGATTTCATTTCTTTGGAATGGGGTAACTCAGATTTCTGAACATGAAAGGAATAGCCAAAGTCTAAGAAAATGGATCCTGTTTAATAACTGAAGGTCATCAGCTGTGATGGGGAAGGGTCACCACATCTTCTGTCTACCAAGCTTTAGGATACATATATCTGGGGCTACATGATTTAAAGAGGTAACATTTTTCAGTAGTTAAAAGATGCCAGCTGAGTAAATAAATCCAGACCATCATGTACAAGTTCTCCTTCTTCCCAAAGTTCATTAGTGATAACAAGACTCTTGGCATTTGGATAATAAATGAACTAAGGGTTCTTATAAGCAGGTTGAGGAGCTCAGATGGTGACATTAATGGTGCAAATACAATAACATTTGAAAAGAAACTTTTTGGAGGGGAGAGGAGGGAGGAGGGAAGGGCAGCCAAGTGTGAGAGCACAGGATGGGAGTTCCATCATCACATCCCCCCGTGCAAAGCAGCCACTGCCACACACTGCCTGTGTTTGCTGTGCCAGCCCTTTGAGACAGCCCAGTGAGGAGAGCACATGAGATAGGAAGAGGTGAGAAATGGGTATGTTCCCTGCCTGAACCAGTTTGTCTGCTCCTCTCAGTCCCAGCAATCTGGTCAGATGGGTTCAGGGGTTACTCATGTCAGACAAGGCTCAGGGACTCCTGGGTATGTTCCCACTTGTCTCTTCCACCTTCACATGTCTCCCTGCAATGATTTGCTTTGTAGTGAGCTGCCTGTGTGCCTGTTTGGGTTGGGTGAACACATCCATAATCCCAAAATACTTGGTGAAAAATCCATGCAGAGAAATGCTAACTCCTCCCCGAGAAGCAGTTGTAGACTGTGAGATATTCTGGACCTCACTGAGGCAGGGGCTACTTGTGATTTTTGGTAATAAACCACATTTTTCTTGCTGTATTATTAATTCCCACCTCCTTCATCAGGTATAGAAACTACATATGTCTGCTCTCTGTGCTGATCTGGTAACACCTGGCTCTGCCCAGCCTTCCCCTTGGCCAGCAGAGCAAGAAAGTGCTGTTTTGAAGAAGCATCTTTTGAAGGTTTCTTTGGGAGAGAAGGGAAAGAATAGCACATGGGCTGAGCTGAGTGGAGGACCAGTTCTGCTGTCCCTGCCAGGGCTTCTTGCAGATCAGTGCTGGCTGTGGGTTTAAAGCCAGCTCTCCTGGGTGGCTGAAAATTGTGAAAATAATGCTAGACTTTAATATTTGTTGTTCTGGGCTTTAATTTTAATTGTTCTGGAGAGCAAGTGACATGCTAGGACAGACCAACTTGTTTTCAGCGATGAGAAACAGTGAATTTGCCTATAAAATGCTCGAGATTAAAGATGCTTATCTCAGGAAAAATGTTAATTGTTTGAATGCTTCATACTCTGGTACAAGGAGCTTTATTGGGATTCAGCAGTAATTTAGCAACTGTTTAAAAAGAAGTCCTCAGTCCAAAATCAAAACTATTTTAACATCTTTGTGGAAAAAGAACAAAACAATGTATGACTTAGAAATAGTCCCAAAATAGTTCCTGTATGTCTGGTAGGTGGAAAAATATTTTGCCATAATGGGATTGGAATTTCAGAAGTGCCAGAAGCCTGGTTTACTGGAGAAATAGTACATGTTCTTAGATGCCTTCAGCAATTGCTGTGGAGTGTTTGCAGAGTGCCTGGGAGGATATCAGCTTCACCTGGACACATGTTCTGTGGGCAATAGTCAACTTTTTGGCTCTTGCCTTCTGTGTATTGCAGCTGGATTAATTAATTTCAAAGCCCAAGTCTTTTCCTCCCTAGATTTCAGGTCAAGTGTAATTAGAAATGTGGGTGGCAGTTTATATACAAACTAATACTCTTGGCCTTCCCCCCAGTTTCTAAGTCAGTTTTGGTAACAGCAATCCATGGCAAGTGTGATCTGCTCTCTGATCAGGTTACAGCCCAGGAAGGAGCCTGAATTGAGTTTTTCTCTCATAGGACTACAGTGGAAAATAGAATCAAAACTAGCAGATAAATGAATAAAATCTCAAGGACAATAAGTGAATAAACATGTCTGCTAAGCAATTTGCTAAGAGGAAAATCTGGCATCTCTCACTTAAGGAGAAATAGTGAGGAGGAAATGTATGGAGACATTTCTGCCATGGAGACATTCAGCTGAGACTGAGCAGAGAGGGAGAAGCTCTGGCAGAAGTAGATGTGGTGCTTCTTAACGTGGTTTAGTGGTGGACCTGGCAGTGCTGAGCTAATGGTTGCACTCGATGATCTTAGAGGTCTTTATCAGCCTTAACGATTCTGTGATTCTAAGCTGGTTTGTAATGTCAAACACCAGGCTCTTTGTCTCAGTAGTGTCAAACTTCACCCACCACAATGTATTTCTGAAGTGGGGGTGATTGATCCATCCCTCCCTGGCACTCTGACCCCAGTGGAGTTGGCTGTAAGGCTCTGCTGTCCTTGGTGACGTCAAAATTATCAATATGAGCCCAAATCACACTGTTTAGGAGACAAGGATATGGGTGCAGTCACTGGCTTTGCTTGGTGAGATCCCAGGAGATGCCCTCCTTCCACTGTCCACACTGATTTAAAATGGAAATTGGAATAATACTAAAAATCATGCATTAAGATATTCTTAAGAATAACGTGTGCTCCGGCTGGTGTGCAGGGCCCTTGCCAAAGGCAGTGCTGCTCTAAGGCAGTTACTGCATTTCCTGAGGTTATGATCCCACATTTGGAGTTATCCCCAGACTGTCAGCCTGTAAGTCAGCCCAGGTACAGCCAGTCCAGAGCCTCTCAGAGGAGCTCTCAGCAGGATTTGGAGGGACCCATGAGGACCCGTTATTGGGCAGGAACAAATGGCAGGATGTGTCCCGTATTTCTGGGGACAGAAGAGAGTAAAGGGGGTCATAGAAATAAATGTATTTGATAGCACAGAATGAAACAACAGATTGAAATTGTGCTGAAATCCAGTTCTTGGGTTTTATAATCCACAGAAAGTTATTAACTTCAGAGACCCGTGCAAGCTGGAAAAAAGTAGTGAGCTTTCCACTCCATCCCCAAAACACAGGAAATTTAGAGCACTTTTATGGTGCATTTTAGGACAATGACCTGGGCAATATGTTCAGCTGCTTCTCTTGCCTCATAAAACCCAGTTTATACAGTCCTGGAATCAATCCTGTTCTGTTTTGGGCTTGCCAGAACAGGGACTGCCAGTGGAAGCACTTTATGATACAGAGATGAAGTGTCAAAGGGACATAGACCAGAGCCATGGTGCTCACCTCTGTGGTCAATAGGAAAGGGATATTTAGACATAAATAACCCTTACTGTGGGACAGGGAGAGCCTCTCCCTGCAGCCCAAAGTTTGAGGGCAACTTCTCTGCACCCCAGGATCCGATCTTTTGAGTTTGTTTGCGCTAGGTAGCACAACTGGAGCAAGAGAGACACCCCAAAACACCTCCAAAAAAGGAAGTTGAATGCCCTGTACATTTGACTTGACTGTGCGAGGGGTTACTGCATTTTGGGTTTGAGTTTTCTGTAGCACTGTTTGAGTGTTATTGTGCACCTATTGCCCCCAGAGTATGCCAAATGCATATTTTCCTTGCTTTACAGCTGCAATACATCAAGCTGCATAACTTCGTTTTTTTAGGGAATAAACCCCCTTTCTCCATTTCCAGATCTAATTCTGAATCTGTGTTTTAATGAGGTTTTCCAGCTCCCCATACTGAGTGTGCACCCAGAGCAAGAAGGACCAGACTGTCCAAAGGCTGGAAGGGTGGGAAGGTGTTGAATATTGCACACTTTGAGGCGAGTGAAAGTTGTGATTCCTCATCAAAACCCTCTCACTTGCTTGTGTTTTCACTCTGGACCTTTGATTTTTTTGAAGTTTGGTTTGTTTTTCCGTGAGCTTCTGGAGAAGCCTAAGGAGGAAAACATCTGGGCCATGGGAGTGCAAGGTTTGACTTCAAGAAGAAAAGATTGGTTTGGGAGAGTTAATTCTATTTCAGTCACACAAATAGACCAGTTTCTGGGTTAGCATTTGAACACTTATTTTAGCCAAAGGTGTCTGTAATTAATATTTCTGCACTTTTCTTGATTATTTAACTCTCCAGAGCAACTTTTCTTTCCATTTCTTCTTGCAGTGACACAGTAACTGGCATTGTGGCCACAACTATTGCTGTGCCTCCAGCCCAGCAGGCACAATGTGTCCATTCCTACCCTCCCACAGCAAAAGCAAAGGAGAAAAATTGGAATTCAGGTCCTGTCTGAAAAGTAAAAGGGACAAATTAGTTTCTTGTCGCTGCGCTGCAATAAATACATTGTCATTTTTATACCCCAGTGAATCATATTCTCCATTTCCCCCGTAACTATTATACAGTCTGCTGGCAGTACATCATTTTTTGGTAATTTTATTTTCACCAATTGTTTTATGAAATTTTTGAGTTTTATGGACACTAAAACAAATCTAGCCTGCGAGTATTATAGCCCTTTAAATCACCGGCAGGAAATCTCAAGGTTCCTCCAGACTGTGAGAGAAGGAAGCTTTAGGAAAGAAAGATTGCTCCTAGCTTATAAACTGAGCAAAAACCCAGAGATAAGTTTGTAAAAGGGACATACATCATCACTGGCAAAAAGCAGGACGTAAAACAACATCTCTCCACTCAGCTCCCTTAAGAATAAAAATGGATTTTTATTTAGCAGAAACACGAAAGTAGTTGGGGAAAGGAACACAAAAGCTTTTCCATGCTTTCTTAACCATAACAATCCTTATTTCCTACAGAACCACAGTGTCAGGAACTACCTTGGGGTTAGTTACAGTCCCAAACCGGGGAAACCTGGCAAAAATCCATAATTCTGAGCTGAATGCTGGCAGCACTGGACTGAATGTGGTCCTCCCAATGCTGAGGAAGTGCTGGCACCAGGGCACAGGGAAAAGGGATCATCTGGGTTCTCCTCTCTTGTCCGTAACCTTTGTTGATGTTTTTATGGCTAAAACATCTGGACAGTTTTTTGAGAAGGTTTTGCCAGTTGCACAAAATTTCAGATGGCAAATGGGAGGCAGAGTCACCCCAGAGATGTGAGTGAAAGCCCAGCCCAAGGAAGACACACAGAGACCCAGGGAAGCTGCCGTGGTCCAGCCTCTGCCTGACACAGCAGGTGGCTCTGGCCCTTCAAAAGAGTTTCTTGGCTTTGGCTTTCTGAGGAGCAGAGGGTTATGGTTTCCAAAACTTACGTCAAAACTGACTTGTGATATAATAAAAGCTGTTACTTTAATTTTTTTTTTGAAAATAAGGCTTTTGTTCTCAATAGATAGCTTCATCCACTTTGCATATTCCTGAATATAAGAAAGTAGAAGTGGATGAGACGGTCTTGTTTGAGTGGAAAAATTGAATAAGAACTTTCTTAACTGTAAATCTGACAGAGCAGATGAACAAATTCTCACCCCAGTTCTGACCTGGACTTTGCAGTCTTGAATGATTTACTCCTTTTTTACTTTTCCATTTTTTATTCACATCTTAATATTTTTCAAGGCTTTGAAGATATATATATATATATATATTAAATATTTGGTTTGTGAATTGGAAGAAAGATTGTTTTTACACCAAATTGAATTGTTTTTCTTTCTAAGAAATTTTAAAAAATATATAATGGAAACCAGAAATTTGAAAAATGGTATAAAAATGGCTGTTCTGTCTCAGACCTGTGGTCCTCTGTGACCAGAACAGTATAACAGTATATTCATGTCATATTTACCTCGATATATCCTTCCAGCAATTTATTACGTAGAACTTATGAGCCAACAGGAACATATCTGTTAATGACCCTTGATGGATTTTTCCCTCTGGGAATTTGAGTTGAACATATGTAAATTCATGACTTCCAGAGCATAATGTGGGGGTGACTCTGTAACATGTGATGTTATGGGAAAAAAAGCACCTCCTTTTTCCTACTTTTAGACTCCCTGCCTGACTCTTCACCTGCTGCCCTACGTGGTGCTTTGCAGGAAGCTGTGAACTGTCACTGCCTGTTTACCCGCCTGCTGGTGCCCATGATCTTAAAGATTCCATCCCTTTCCCAGTCTGAGAAGCCCAGGTTGACTTCCATTTTTTGGACAGGAAAAAACCCCACCTTCCTCAGGGAATGAGGGTGCTGCTCCCAGAACAGGCTGGGGTTCACACGCTTGGGAGGCTGGAACAGTAACTGGTGTGCATTGGCTACACATCGAGCTGGTAAAAGCACAGTTCAACACTTTTCTCTTAGAAGTCCTGAAAAAATTAAACCAGTAAAGACACATCCCTGAGTAAATGGTGTTTTGGTTATAAAAGAGAGCTTTCTGAAAAGTAAGTGTAAGCTAAAAATCCCTATTTGTTAATTTTGATATTCCCAGACTATAACCTTCAGACTGTATATTCTGAATAAATAAGTAAAAAACAAACATGGGCAAGTTTTCCAGCTCTGCTTTTCTATCACCTGGAAAGAAAGATCTATAGATTTGAAAGCAAACTTACTTTGACTCTCTGCAATCCTGGGTTTAGGAGCTGCCCTGCATTCTATCTGTTCAGAACACAGAACTGCTCCATGTCTCCAACACATTGCAGTTTGAGTATTTCAAAGGAAGATATCTTTAACAACCTCAGGATTGCCCCCTGAGCCCATGGATGGGGTTATTTCTCCTCACTTTAGCATGAAAGCATCATCTGTCCTGAGGATTTATGACTGGTCTCCATTCTTATTGTGGCCAAACAGGTGCTAGAGGTGAAGCACTGTGTGATCTGAATGGTGGGGAGGAAGAGCAGGGAGGAGGCCAAGGTACAGTCAAGGCAGGAATGAATGAGTAGATGTGCTTAGCATGCCTTGATCCTTCCAGGAGTTTAAAAACAGGGCATGATTGGAGAGCAGTTATGAAATTTGGGTTATAGCTGTATTGGACCAAAGTGTAACTTGTTCCCTGATGGGAGGGCATCAACTCTGCCTGTCTGAAGCATCTTCATGTCTCTGGTGCTTTAGTCATGCTACTGGCATTGAATGTTTTGATGAAAAAATGTTCTCCATAGGGTTTGGGTCTCAGCCTTCCCATAATCTGGCTCCGAGCTTTGGAAAGGGCTCTGCAAAGCTACAAGTGAATTGTAAGGAAGGATTTTGCAGGGAGAAAGTGGCCATGAAAGAGGGGCCTGCAGCTCTGTTGACAGTGCTTGGCAAAGAACAGGAAGCAACAGGAAAGCCCCCCAAAGCTGCTGTGGTGGGTGGTGTACAGGGGGTGCCGTGTCCCTCCTCTGCTCCCTGGGGTCCTGCCAAGTTGTGCCATGCTCCTGCAGGAGATCTGCAGCTTCTGGGGCACGGGGTGAAGTGCTTTGCACGCTGTTTCTGCTTCAGGAATGTTCATCTGAGCAGGTGACAAACACATATTGCAGTTTCTTTCTGTTGTACCAGCTCTCTGACATCTCTTTGAAAACAAACCCTGTCCCACTACCCCTCACCTCCTTCTTTGCTGCTTTCTTCTCCTTCCCTCTTCTCTTTGCAAAAAGTGCAGCTCTCAATTTTTTTATTTTTACTCTCTGTAGCTAAGTCTACTTTTAAATTTTTTTCCCTTTTATTTTTTTCTTCCGCCTGTTTAATCTCAACTCAGAGCCCCAGCGCTGGTGTAGCGTTACAACAGTTTTGTCACGTTGGCTGTCACTGTGCTGACAGCCCTGTGACAGCTGGCAGATGTATGGATGATGGATGTTTTCTCCCTTGTGCAAGGACGATGGGATAAAAGTGCAAACAAACCGGGTAATAGATGGGAAAAGCAGAGCAACGTTGATAAGGCCTGGTCCTCACTCTGTGATGTATGGGAAAGCAAGCTGTGGGCAATTTGTTTCAGAGAAATGAGGGAGTCTTTGTAGAGAGGGACACAAGGAAAAGAAGAAAAAAAAAAAGGGGGGGGGGGAGAAAATAAAGAAATAATAATAAGGGAGGGGAATACCTAAAGCTTGTCTGTGTTGTGGCAATACCAGCCCATTGTTATGGCAGTAGGCAAATATCAAGGTCTTTGGCATTCATTAGGAACCCCAGGAGGAAGTGGCCAGGCTGGGAGCATAGGCTTTGTCTTTGCTTCCCTCACCTCCCCTCTGGCTTGCCAAGGCACCTCCTGCCATTTATGGTACCGAGGTGTTATCTGAAAGAGCAAACAAATGGTTCCACTGGGCATGGACAGACAAACTTCTCAAGAGACTCACTGTGAGAGCTGAGAAGTTCATACACATGTCCAGATTCACGTGGTGGTGCTGCTGCTCTCCCAAAAGCTGGGGTGGTTGTGAGCCAGGCTCAGCTCTGGAGGCTCTGACCTTAAGGAGAACCCTACCCATGGGTGCATTGCCCTCAGCTCCAGGCTGGGCCAAAGGGAATGCTGGTAGTGGGGGCTGGCAGGATGCACAACCCTGTGGGTAGGTCTGGCTGTTGGAGAGAGTCAGACATCTTCAGCAAGTGTGCAAGGAGGGAGGAGGATGCTCCTTACAGCTTGTGAGTATCCCTTTAAAATGCAGGGAATGTGTTCCAGGGCTCCCCTATGGATACTGAATGTTAAACCCTCGGGGCTCTTACTGCTCACATGGAGGTTTGTGCCCTCACACACCCACTCACCAGCAGAGATGTTTTCCAGATGCTCATGTCTCCCCTCATTTCCCTTCCACCTTTGGTTCTGTCATTGTCAGGGACTTATTTAGGCCCATAATAGTGCTAATTTATTACAGCACACTTTCTACTGTGAGTAAATAAGTCTGTCTCCCTTAAACTCCCTGGGCAATTAGAAGAATGAAAGACTGTGTCACATATTAACATTTATTTTCTCCCAGCATTTATACAAGGCCATTTTCTTGCTGACAAATTGTGGGGCAAATTGTTCTCGAGGAAGTCTGTCAGATGGAAAGGTGTTATGATTAAACTGTTGGCATAAATTTAGATGACAATAAATCCTTTTATTGCATTAACTGGATTTATTTGCTTGCAAGTACCATAAAGGATTCAAAGAAACAATAATAAACAGGTTGATTTTGCACCTGCTTAAGGGTGATTAATATGCACTCTAAAAATAGAGTCTTCTTTAAAAAAAAAATCCATTCAGTGATCTAGAGGTTGCTGATCAGGAAATGAATGTAGAATCAGCTGTATGTGTATGGTAGCATTGCATTAGCAAAACTCCTGAAGTGAGATAATGATCAGTGTATCTCGGTGCCCACCCTGCTGTTGTGACCCATGGGCTGTCAGAGTGGGAGGAGGAGACCTTGGTCCCTATTTTCCACAGTGCCTACAGGTTTCCTTGCTTTATTTGTCCCAGCTACTGGATCACCACCTGCCACCTTTGATGGCCTGTCAGTCTCCCTCATGCCCAGAGCGAGTCAGGAAAACTTTAGTCAAAACTAGTTTGGGGAAAATGCTGATAATTTGCAACAGGGATTTTTTTTCCAGGAATGTGTCAATTTGAGTAATACCTTCAACTGGAAGGTTTTTTAGATATAGGATTGCACTGAATTAGGCTTCTGCCTTAACCCAGAGAGGCACTTCACAACCCCCTGGGGCAGGAGGTCTGGCTGGTTCAGATGCTCAGGGCAGGCTGTTCCAGAGTCCTGCTGTTGGAGGTTGTTGACCATTTTGGTTTCTGCTTCTCTCTGAATTTTACAGTAAGCAGTTCATGATTTGAAATCCTGAGCTTATTTATTACAGCAATGGGTAGAGCTGACACCCAGGACACCCAGGAGAAGGCTCTCTCCTTCCCTCCTTGCTCCCTGCCTGCTGGGACTGGGAAGATGATCTGCTGCTTTTTCTTTCTTTTTTAAAGATTTCTCACCCAAGTGCAGAAAAGATTTCCTTCCTTCAACCCTGAACATTTTCACAGAGCAAGCACACCGATTTCTACACTATTCCACTCCCATTATTGACTTGTTGCATAAAATTTGTTGCATGTGAATTAATTTGGCACAGAAGTTTTCAAACGGGGATGTGTGGAGCAACGTGGCTCCTGTCACGGGCTGACGAGGTTATCTGAGGTTAATGAGGTAAATATTTTTCATCCATTAGCAGATTATAAAAACAGTGCATCATGCTGCTGCTTGGCATCACAGGGGGATGGAGAGCAGGAGGGTGGTTGTTAACTTAAGAGGGTAAGGAACCATCACTCATCTGGCTGATCAGGGAAACAGGGCTCCCAGTGACATCTCACTTGTGCTGAATGTGTGTTTCTGTTAAAACTATCTATTCTGATAAAAAAAAACACAGCAGGAGACCTCTTTGGATTTTCCATACACACCCTTTTCTTATCTTCTTTTTTGTTTCTGATTCTCATTCTCTCTTCCTGAGGGTTTCCCTTAAATTTGTATTTATTCCAGCTCCATAGAACCAGCACAAAATCTTAGAAACACCATGAACTGCATCAGTGCTTGATCCATGTGCTCCCTTCCCTCCTCCCATATAGCCTGGCCTCCTTGTTGAGACCAAAAAGCATTTTTTTTTCTCATTCTGCATTGACACCTCATCATTAATTTAATAAAAATTATTAATTATATAAATCATAAACTATTTACAATAGTGTTAAATATAGAGAGCTGTAATTCTACGCAGTTATTCTGTGCCTTTCCTACAAAAAGCAGGACTCAAACTCTTTATGTGTAAAATGATACTGAGCTGTAACTAGCTTATAATATCACTGCATTACACTGTAGTTATAGTCATGAACACCACAGCTTTTGTCAATTTTGCTGGGTGGGTTTCCTTCTTACCATAAAAAAGCACAGTAATTTTTAGTAGTGGTAGGTGGTGGCAGGAAAAAAAAGACTCTTAAAACACTTGTGATGGACTTGGCTGTGCAAAACTGGGACTCAACGTCTTCCTTGCCTGTCTTCTGGAGGAATTAAATTCTCCATTTCTCTGTACTTTCAGTGATGTCTCCTTTGTGTTTTGTTGCTCAGAAGTGTTGACCTCTAGGGTCTTTCTGGGTACCCCTGTATTTGGGGTGTGCTTTGGATCAGGGAGGGACTTCTGAAGCAAATCTCTTGGCCGTCTCCACCTATAGGGATTAGAACTAAATGATCCTCATGGTCCCTTCCAATCCAAACCATTCTGTGATTCTATGATTTTGGTTTGCTTTCACATCTTGGAGTGTCTGACCTAAATTCCTTTAAAACTGAGTGAAATGGAAAATGTTCCTCAAGCATGTGATGCAGCCACTGAGGGGCATTTAGACCATGGGACCACGGTGAGACTAATCTGGAGCAAAAATCCTCTGAGCTGTGGCTAGTGTGGATGTCAGGCCCTCAGAGCCTGGCTTTGCAGCTCCTCTCCTCCTGGTCCACATTGCCTGGGAATGCAAACATGTCCCTTTTGGGGTGGGGACATCACCTGCTGAGTTTGGACCCAGACAGGAGATGGATGGGGCCACCCAGTTGCCTTTGGGAGTTGCTCTTGGCTGATTTGGTGCATTTTGGGGTGCAGGACCCATTCCAAAGGCTGGTTTTGAGCAGAAGATGTTTATGGCTCCCTGCTGTGGGCTGGTTTGGAAGGCATTCCCCCTGGCTGGCAGCCAGCCTTCTCTGCAGACGTGTATCCCAGCTGACTGCAGCCCCAAGCACACAGCATGTCCTTGGCCTCTGCCAGGCTTGTGGGACCTCTGGCAAGGTTTGACTTACCCGTTCATGGCACATGGAAGAGTTTTGAGATGATGGTTTCTCTTCTGGTTCGGCTCCCTCGCTGTCCCACTGCCGCACGGACAGGCACGGTCCCTCTGTCCCTCCCTTCCCTTCCAACCCACAGTGATCTCCAGGTGCTTGGAGAGCAGCTCCAGCAGTGGTGAGGACCCTGCAGCACCAAGGCTCGAGGTCAGGGGAACTCCTGCACATTTAATCAAGAAATGCTGCTCATACAGAACTGAGTGCACTAACCTCATTTACTGCCGTGGCCGTCTGTCTGTCCAACCTTTTGTCTCTCTCTACATCCTGTACAATTCTTTTTTACTTGAGCTAGGTAGATTCTTGCTTGGCTGAGCCGAGATCAAAAAGTAATTTTTCTTTTTGCAACAGCTGATTAGAAACTCATTTATTTTCACATTAGACATTTGACCAACATCTTCTTCCCCCAACTCCAGCAATTTAGCTCCATTTATATAGTCTGCATAATGGAAGACAGTGAGCCTGTTAGAAAAACGTGGCCCAGGGCAAAAATTAAATGCAGAATCATGTATCAGAAATGAGATGCATTTACTATTGTTTTTGAAAATTAATGGTGCATTTTTAGTTTTTATAATGTAATTTAATGATGCAATTCATCTAATAAAAACCCACATTTTAACTCAGTCCTACAGACCTACTGGGGCAGGACAAAATGTACCTTTCAGATGTAAGATTTTTAAAAAACCCTTTGGGCTCTTTTTTTGCATGCAAAAAAGAGAAACTCTTTGCGTGCCTTGGCTAACAGCTGGGGCATCAGCAGGAGTCCAATAAAAAGGACATTTTTCTTTCTAAATATTGGTGTTTGTGCAGCATAGAATAATATTATAAATGCAGCAGTGGGTTTGAAGTACAATGCTGCAGCTGATTATGGAAAGCCATATGGTGCTGGCATGTTAAACTGATACAGATTGAACACGGGCTGTAGCTTTAAGAGTTGTGGACCAGAGATCGTGCTAAACTAGAATAAATATACTATGCAGTGTCAATATAGAGAGCTGTCATGTTCGGCAGCAAGAAGCAAACTGTGTCAAAATAATATGAACTGATTGAAGAAAAACACATAAAAGTCAGCACTGAGCACATGCTCCTTCCCAGGGGTGGCTCTGGGTGGGTCGTGGGTTGGGGGAAAGTCTTCACCCACTTTTCAGAGCATTATTTCACTTCAGCAGCTCCAGAGCAAGGGCTGGGGGAGCCCCAGGTGCCCTGGCTGTGTTTCACAGATTGCAAAGCACAGGTTCTGCTCCGGCTCTGTTGTAGGAAAAATGCCTCTCTTTTATGTTTGGAGAATTAAAACCCCTTTATCTATTTTGCATCATGATTTTCATCTCCTTTGCAATGTTTTTGTATTACATGTGCTCTTGTAAAGTGAACACAGGCAGATTTGCCAGAGATTTTAAAATCTTCTAGAAGTCCAGCTCTGTAATTGGGACAGACCAGGTGAAGGGGTGCTCCTTGCCCCCCACCCCACTGCTGGCCACCTGCTCCACTGGGATCAGGGTGATCCTGGAAGCAGAGCCGGCCAGGACACAAAAAGGTGAGGTTTTGCCTTAATCCCTGAGCTGGAGGTGAGGGGAGCACAAAGACTTGTGCCTGGGGCTGCCTTTTTCAGGGGGAACAGACTAATAGCCAACCTCAACTGCTCATGATAATTCCCTCTTGTTTTATTAAAGGTGTTCCTAGAACATAAGTCTGGCTTGATTTTCAGCTCTAAAATATGCCCTCATCTGCTTTTTCAAAACCTTTTACAGGGAAAACTTGTAGTTGTAGCTAAACATATACCAATAGTGTTTTAAGATGATCCCCTTCCTATGGATATTAAAAACATACATTTACTGGAAAGAGTTAAACTTAAGTATCTCAAACCTACCATTTTGACACTGAAGTAGATTTTGTACAAAGCTGCAGGAGGAGGAGAAGTCTATTCATTTGTGGGTGAATTAAATATCCATTTTTCTTTGTTTCCTGACTCTGGTGCATGATTTCCCAGAGGATGCAAGGAGACAAGGACGAGGGGAGTGCTCTCACACCCTGGCACGATGCTCCATGAGGGATGTCCTTTGCTGTTCCTGGGAGGTTTAGTAAAAGGAAATGTGAACCAGTTTGGGTCTAACAAGGACCCACTGTTCAAGTTCCTGGTCTTTTTGGAGGCACACAGGTAAAATACTTAGGTCATGTCAAATTTTGGGCAGGTTTCACCAATTCCCAGGATTAGCTGCCTTTTCCCTTCTCTTTTTGGCCCATCTCTGTTCTACATGTTATTTAGCCTGAGCTTTGGATCCAGTGGATGAATTTTGAACCATCCCAACCAGCCTTGAGGATACAGTCTCTGTGTTCTTATCCTTTACAGACATAAGATGCAACTGTGGAAAGAGGAGCACAACAGGAAGAAAGCATCAAGCCAGAGTGCCAACCATCCACAAGATTTCTGGTGGCTTGTTGAATGTTGAAACTCAGTCCAGGCATGTGAGCAAAGCATGAGGACCATGGTGCCTCTTCAGTGCTAAGTCTGTGTTTGAGCAGTGGCAGATGTGGAAAGATTTGACTTTGTGCAGGGTTTTCCTGTGCTACATAATCTAAACAACACAGAGAAATGTGCCCAGGTGACAAAGGTGCCCAGGTGACAACAGGTCAAAGTGGCTTTGTGCTTAGTGGGTCAGGGACAGCAGCTGCTGCTCAAGGACTGGCTGAGCATCAGTCAGAGACTGGTGAGCAATTGCACTATGCTGTGCTTCTTTTGTATATTCTTTTATAATTATTATTAATTTTCCTTCCTTGTCTGTTCTATTAAACTGTCTTTATCTCAACCCACAAGTTTTACCTTCATTCTGATTTTCTACCCCATCCCACTGGGAAGGATGAGGAGCAGCTGTGGGGTGCTTCACTGCCTGCCCAGTTAAATCATGACACGAGGTGGATTGAGACAGACCTTAGAGGAGAAAAGAAATCATTGGAAAGTTAAGCTAAATTGCTGCAGATCCCATTATTTGGTGCAGGCTGTGTATCAATAAACTGGCACTGGATTTCCAAAAAAGCATCACATAATTTTTCAGTGAGAAGCCCGAGTGCCTGGGAGATGATGTTCTGGTGTGAATTACACTGTGGAGAGCTGTCAGCTGTCCCTGTCAGCACTTCTGCAGATGCCACAATGTGCAGTAAATGCTGTGGCTGCAGCTATTTAGGTTCACTGTGGTGGTGGTTTTAAGGGAAGTGCCACAAATTTACAGCTAAAGGAAACCTAGGAGTCCTTTGGGAATGTTTTGCAGCTCAGATGAACAGGTCACAGAGGACATCTGAGTGTCACCCATGCCTTGATTTCTGAAAACTCTCCTTCCTTTTAAGTTGGATAGGGAATGAGACTCCAGATTCTGTGTTTGTGTCCAGGTAGTCCTCTTGGCTCTGAGTTCCTTCTTCTGAGCCCCTGCACAGCTTTGCTCTCACCTGTATCTCCCCAGAGCACAGGAAGCACTTGCACAACCCAGGGTGAGGTTTGGGGTGAATTCTGCAGTGTGAGCTGTCAGCCAACAATGTGCCACTGCTCTGCTGGGTGTATCTGGGCTTCCCATCCTCCAGACAGGAAGTTTTTGCAAGTTTTTGGAAGTTTTAAATATTGCTTTGTCCTTGTTTTGTTTTTTGAAATGTCCTTCCCATTAATGTGTTTTGGAGTGAAGGCAGCTGGTGCCTCAGCTGTGTGAGCTGGAGCCCACCAGAGTGCACTTTGGCTGGAGTAAGAGTGCTCCTGGCCACCAGGCACATACTGCAACCTCTCCTGTTCCCTGCAGATGGTACTGTTTGACCATTTTGCAGCCACCCACCTCAGGTAACACCTCAGATTTAAGGTGGATTTTACAAGTGTGCCCAGGCATGTGTATAGATCCAGCAGCACCTCAGCATCCACCTGCTCTTGGTGGATGGAGGGGCAAAAGTCTTGCCTTACCCATGGGATACCCAGTTTCTGGGTGGTTTTGGGAAGGTCGGGCACCTGCATGGAAAGCAGGAGCCCAGCCCCCTTCTGGGATGGTGCTGTGTGAGAGGGAGTTTGTAGGTAGAAACAGCCCTTGTATGTGGCTTTTGATTCCCTCGCAGGCTCTCCTTGTGGATGAGGTGTAAAGGGTTTTGAACTTCCCCAGGCTGGAGGCTTTGGGTCTTGTTTCTCGGTGCTCTCGTTGGTGCAGAGGCTGTGCTGGGGTGAGTCCCTCCCATGGGGTGTGAGTCCCTCCAAGGCTGCAGGGAGCAAACCCAGCACTCCGGCTGGATTCAGCTACGCCATCAGAAGGATCTCCTGGTAGACCTGCTGCTATTTCTGCCTAGTTGCCAGGCCTTTTGTGCTTAAGGTTTCATCAGATCAGTTTTTTTCCTTTGAAAGAGAAGTAGCAGGTTAACCTGTGTGTGAGGGAAATGGGAAACATTCCTCTGCCTCTCCCCAGTGTGCTATGCAGGTGTAAAGGGGATTAGCAAAGTGATAAAAGCAATTAGTCATCTGGGGAATTGAAAGAGAAGTAGCCTCCAGCTCAGAGGTTTGCCTGGGTTTGCTGTAAGCCTCTTAAGCTCAGTTCTTGGATGGAGTTTTGTGAAGGGTGGATAGGCCAGTAATGTTGTACTGAGTGAGTTTTGCAGGTTTCTGCTGTTTTCTACAGCCTTTGTATCTTCTATATGGACTTCTCATCCCCATCTTGCTTCAAGGAGGTGAATATAGGGAAGAAGGGGTAGGGAAATGAAGATTGATCTTTTGCTCGTGAGAACTAGCTGGGTCTCTTGACTCTGGAGGTAGAGAAGTTGTCATGAGCTCCAGAAGCAGGACTGGACTCAGAAGGTGGGTTCCCTCCCTCAGTGCCCCTGCAGGCTTTTGCCAGTTTGTGTCCCCAGCTCCGAAGCCCTCCCTGCCCACCGGTCTCAGTTTCTCTCCACTGACTACTCACTGCTCTGAAAACCTCCATGGAACAGAGCAGCTCAAAGACAACAGTGGCACCAGATAAATCATTCCTCCCCCACTTCTCCCCCCACCCCAGCCCGAATGGCTAAAGTGTCTTTATTATTTAAAAAAACCACACACACTAAAAAAGCCTGAGTGAGAGAGAGACAGACAGAAAGCAAAGGAAAAGGAGAGGTTTAGGCAGCAAGCCACAAATAAGCACCATCAATCATGGTGCAGTCAAAAATGTACATGTGTTGGTACCTGCTAGTTATTGGCAGTGCTCAAGAAGTCTCTTGAGAACAATCTTCAGGGCTCCTTAGATAAATAAATAAATAAATAAAATTCCATGTTCTTCTGAAAAACTGCTTGTCAGCACTGGAATGGCAGGTGCATTAACTCCCTAAGAACCAGATTATGCCCTGTATGGCAAAAAAATGCAAACACAGTGAAATAAGGTGTCAGTCAAGTCCTGTTTCCTCTCAGGTTATTTTGATGGGAAGTATTTTGAAACATAAATACAGCCCATTGTATAAATGGGTCCAGGAAAAAACAGATACCAATATATGCAAGGTTTAGTTATCCTATTTGCATGCTTACCCTGAATTTACATCTGTCTGACAGATGTTTTTTTTTTTTTCCTCTCTTTTCATACTCCACCAGGGAGCTGAAAAGTTCAGATTTATTTAACTTTCTCTCCCTCCCATGACCCTCTCAAGCCTTGGCAAACGCTATCCTGGTGTCACCTGGCTGCCTGCTCACCCCTTAGCTCCTCTGCCTTGTAGGTATGAAATGCTTCCTGTGAAAATAAAACCCTCCTCTGAGAACTCCTGTCTTTTCCACTTAGATCTATACTACCCTGTCCCTTCTCTTGGCTTTGCTTTTATTCTCCTTAATTGTGGATTTTGAATTCCTGGTGCTGTGGCCTTGGCTATTCTGCAGAGGTCCTTTAACCTCTCTGGAGCTGCACCTCATCCTTCTGCTCCTTTTCATACACTGTGTTCTTTTTAATCCAGGAAAGTGCCATTATTGCCAGTGGAAGTCCTGAAGGAGCAAGTCCTGTCCCAGAATGAGTACAGGTTGCATGACCTAGTGCCAAAAGACAAATGGATTTGGGGAAATGGCCATTGGCCCTTCCCTGAACTTGACAATGTGTTTCCTATAATTCCTATCACCCACAGGAAGAGGCTGATTATTTTTAGCTGTGGGTGAGCCAGCTGTTCCCGGGCCGACCTCCAGCCCTCCCAAGGACAGCAGAGATGTCTGTGGGCTCTGCTCAGCCCTGGGCAGGACAACGGCAGGCGAGGGCCGAGCTCTGTGTGGTGGAGGTGAGGGGGGATGAACTCCTGCTGTACCTGCCAGCAGGGAGACATCTCCTCATCTGTATGTGCTGCTCAGCACCACACCTTGCAGGACAGCTGCTTCTCTCTAGCACCTTGATCTGATTCAGTAGGTCCCTGTTTAAGTTTTGTCTGTCTCTCAGGGTCTTCTTCTTCGTTTCAGCATAGCCAGTGTAAGTAATAAATGTTAGGGGAGAGGTTTCACTGCCAACTGGCTCCTTGCAGTCCATCACTCCCTCTCCTTCCTTGGTTTCTCCACAGTGACTCTCACGTTTAGCTCCATTCACAGAATCAGAGAATATGCTGAGTTGGAAGGGACCCACAGGAATCATCGAGTCCAACCCTCAGCCCTGCACAGGCCCATCCCCAAGAGTCACCCCCTGTGCCCCAGAGGATCATCCAAACTCTCCTGGAGCTCTGGCAGCCTTGGGGCTGTGCCCACTGCCCTGGGGAGCCTGGGCAGTGCCCAACCAGCCTCTGGGGGAAGAACCTTTTGCTGAGATCCAACCTGACCCTGCCCTGACACAGCTCCAGCCCTTCTCTGGCTGCTGTCCCGGGTCCCCCCAGAGTAGAGCTCAGTCCCTGCCCCTCCTCTGCCCCTGCCCAGGCAGTTGGAACTGCACTGAGGTCTCTCCTCAGTCTCCTCCAGCTGAACACACCAAGTACCCTCAGTGTCCTCACACGACTTCCCCTCAAGGCCCTTCCCCATCTCTGTTGCCCTCCTTTGGATGCTCTCCAATAGCTTAATCTCCTTCCTCTGTTGTGTGAATTCAGGTGACTCGTGCTGGGCTGTGAGTCAGCTGTGGCTGGAGCAGGGTTGGCTTTGCACAGCTTGCCCAGTGATAGCAGCCCTGAGTGGAGACTGAACCAGTCTCAAGTGGGTCACCTGGAGGCAGCAGACACTTTGCTTCACTGCAGATTGTGGAGCCACTTGCTTCTCCGTGGGGATTATTTTGATGGGATGCACAGTGCACTATAGATCTTGGAATGGAGATGTTTCTAAAAGAACCCACTTCTGGTTTTTGCTGGCTTGATCTTAAATTAAGGAGATTCAAAGATTTATAAGCCTCCCAAAAATATATCTTCAGAGGTGGTCCTTGATTGGGCTCGGCAGATGTGGATTTTGAACATAGTTTCCTGCGGGACACAGCTCAATAGCCTCCCAAGGAGGATTCTGCTTCAGAGTGGGGAAACAACAGCTAAGTTGGGATTTACCTGTTGCCAATTCAGGATTAAAAAAACCCAGAGGCATATTACAAAAGTCTACAGGAGCAGACTGGTCAGCTTTATCTGTGGCCGAGTGAAGCCTAAGCATCTCCAATGCAGCAAAACTGCACGTTGTGATATTGAAACAGCCCCATTCTGTGCCAGGGCTGGATTTACTCCCTCAAATAAGCAGCTGTACCTTCTTAATTTTTATTTCTCTTTCATAATATCTCTCATTTTTCCCATAGAACCTATAAATTGACCTTGGAGCTTCTGATGGATACTGAAGCTGCAGGTGGGAGGCAGAGGAGTGAGCAGATCCGGAGCCATCCTTGTAGAAACCCAGGCAAGAACATCCAGTTCAGAATCTCTCTGGTGTCCCACTGCAAATGTCATAAATGGTAAATAAAAGATGTAGAAAATAACTGCAGGGACCTGGATGCAGGAGGCCTGGCCCAAATATTCTTTTCTGGAGGGGACTGGGGGATGTTTGTGGGAAGAGGAGCAATCACACCAGGCAGCTGCCAACTGGTTTCAATGGGGAGCTGTGTGGCCCCTCTGCTGGGTGCTGTGCCCTTCTCCAGCCCAGCAACTTTCTCTTTCAGACCGCAGGTTTGTTTAACTTAGGTCCTGCTGCTGGCAATAGTTTTGCGATGGGTTGTGGGTTAGGAAAAAGCAGAGAATTTTTCCTTAAGCGAGAAAAGGAGATGACGTTGCACAACAAAATAGAGCAAAACATGGTTTATTGGCCGAGTTTCTTCCCTGCCTGCTTCTATGTGCGATGCCAGCAAAAGAAATTGCATTTCTGAGTGACTTAAAAATAAATGTAATTTTGTTATTAATTATTTTCCCCGGCTCAGAACAGAAAAGCCACAAGATGGAGCTCTTGGGCTTTCCAATGTAACCAGGCTTGAGTCACGGTAAAAAGCCTTTTGGAGACCTTGAAATTATGGTTTTTATTAATTTTTCACTCAGTTTAATTATTACATTCATTTTAAAATGGTAAATGTTATATATGTTATAATTATAAAATGTAATTTATCATTGCCGCTTGAAGCGATTTACTTTCCCTTTTGAAACTCAGAACTTCTATTTTTATTTACAATTGTAACAGGGCAGCATTTTTCTCTCTTCTGGGAGGCTGCAGCCCAGAGGTGCTGTTGGATGACAGCATTCTTCTCCCCGACACCCTGGCTGTGCTGGGGACGCTCTCAAACCTGCCCTGGTCTATATGGAAATCTGAAGCACGGGCTTTCCCGCACGTGTAAGGGATGTTTTGAAGGGCTCCTCCTGCCTTGTAATCAACGAACACTGAGGTGGTAAAATTTAAACCAGCACAGTGAATTATGAGAATTGTGTTCTTTAATTAAAAGAAAAGCATTTTAGATCCTAAATTGTATAGAAATTATAAAGACATGAAAGAAGTTAATATTCTGCTGTGTAATATAATGTATTTTCTTCCTTCTTTTTTCCCCCTCTCCTTTTTCTCTCCATTTTCCTTTCTTTTTTAGTTCAAAGGGGTGAGCTCTCTTCTGCAACGTGTTTCTTTTCCAAGTGAACTGGTGCTAAGGATGTCAGATCTTTTCAGCTCTGCTTGCTGTTACGACAGGACTTGAGTGTTTAATTATGATTGTGTTGCACAGACAGGGTGACTCTCCTGGCTTGCTGCAGTTTGGTTGTAATAGCTGTGCACACACGCAGCTTCAAGTGACAAAAAATGTATTTTTAAAATATGTTTTAAAACACACTCCAGCTCACATGCAGAGAGGACAATGAGATTCTGGTAGCTGATGGTCTCCTGAAACGTTGTTAGTTACTTAACTGACACAGGCAAACGTTTTATAAAGGGTTCGTGAAGCACTTCTGGGCTGGGGCATGTGATATCAGCTACTGAAAATCTGCTTCCCTCCTTTGCAGGAGTTCTCATTTTTATTAGAAATCTGAACCACCTGACAGAGCCTTCCAGTGGTCTCCAGTGTAAGAGCGAGCGTGGCTGACGAGCACCGACCACCCAACCCTGTTCGGAAGTGCCGTGAACTTTAGGAGGAGTTGCATTTGCTCCCGTGGAAGATAAATTCGGCCCAAGGTAGAGCTGATCACATCCTGAATAATTCATTAGGGAATTTATTCCCTTTCTATTTGCAAACTGTACGAGCAGTCTGGTTTTCGTATGTGCTCCTCTATTCATTCCGTGCTGGGTTCTTTGGGATTAATCCTTATCCTGTGCAGTTTTGTCCCGTCCCTCCAGCTTGATTGAGGGATGGATCACCTGATGGTGCTTCTGACAGGACTGGTGCAGCAGGGGTTTTTGTGTTCTATATCCAGATTTCTCAAACTGGTGATTCTTATAAATATTTGTGCCAGGAGGCTCCTGTGCTATGAGTTGTCACAAAAAGGAAGAACTGAGAGCAGTGCTTGTTTCAGTTCAATTTGCTAACTCAAGGAAATAGAGGATTTGATTTTTTTTTTACTGGGCACTTGGCTGTGGGCATTATTTCTTTTTATAACTCCAATAGCTGTCTGAAAGGACTTGGAAACACACCAATTTCCTTCTTTTTTTTCTTTTTTTCTTTTCCTTTTCTACTTTTTTGAAGTGTTAGGAAAAGAACAATTTGAAGGTCTGCCTGTGCTTTGGGTCATTAATAGAGATAATTGTCAGGGGTGGACAAGGTTGTAGCTTCCTGAGTGGGGAGCAAATGAAAAATGAGGTGTCACTTTGTTCGAACATTTCTAGTTCCTCTGTAAAACATCATTCCTCCTTAAGTAGAACTGAACTGCTCTTACACCCTCCTCTCCTTCCACTGCAGCCTATGGATAGAAAACATCCATGTGGCCAAATGCAGAGTGAGGCAGGGGCAGCTTTGGAATTGCACAGAGCATCTTCTTTAACAACTTTAAGATACTTTAAGAGTATCCAGGCACTTCTGGCTCTCAGTCATCACCTATTCCCCTTTCACACAGAGGTTTAGAGCCTCTTTCTGTCTCCTTGTTCCCTGCAGTGCTCAGGACCCCATTCCCTGGGTGATGTTCCCAGTGCTGCTCCCAGGCTGCACAGCCCCTGGTTCTGCATCTCTGCTGACGTTTCTGGGGGTGCAAGGCTGACACCACTGAAACAAATAATTCCTCAGGGCTTGGAAGGGGGCAGAGAACCCGACACGGCTCAGCCCAGCCCTCGGGAGGGGAACAACAGGCGCTTTCCAACTTCTTTTAGAAAATGACAGCAGGGACAGGAATCTGATGGATGTCTTAATTTATTTATCTCTGGCATTTTGATCAAGTGCTGTGCTGATGGGAAGGGATGTGTTTGCAATTAAAGCCAATGAGTTAACTGTAATATTTTTCCCCCCATCTTCTAAAAGAAAATGTGCATTTAAAAGGAATCAGAAAGAAAAAGAACTTTGGGATTTTCAATAGTACAGAACTGCTGTTGGAAAGGAAAATCTGTCAAACCAAGAGCAGCTATTTTGTATGTAGCCGTAAGGAAATAAAAAAAATTAAGATATCCCTCCTCTCTTTTTCTTCTCCCAGTCATCAAACAATTCGATCACAAAAAACGACTTTAGAATTATTAAAACCCAGGAAAAGAAATCCTACTAAATGTAATAATTATAATGTAGACATTAATCTGCTCTTAGAAAGCGTTATCTCTTCTTTGTACTTAACAATTCAAAGTTCTCATCTGTGGGGTTTCACAACATCCATTACAATATTTTGACAATTAATTTGTTACTCCTTTTCAAGAAGTAAGATAATTATTAATTGTACTCTTATCCAGATGTCTTAGTAAAGCTTTAAGTTAACATTTCCTGATAGGCATTTGATTCTGATTCAATAAGAAACTGATTGTGTTATAAACAAATATCAATTGATTATTAAACACATTTATTTTGGATTAACAGCAATTCCATAGATATGATAGCCACTAAACATCAATGAAAAGACTTTCATTAGCAAACTGATTTATTTACTGTGGCATAAGTGTCCTGTTCAATCTAAATTAAATATCTATTCGGGCTCCTCAGCCTGTAGTGTTACCAAAGGCAGCTTCATGTTTGAACACTGCACAAAAAGCATTTCTAGTTCAGATTTGCAAGATGCAATCTCAAAAATAATCAATCTATATAAAAAAGACTTTGGTTGCTGTTAGATAACTAATTATACAGACACAGCCTTTCTGCATGTCTGTATGAGATATTCTTTGTTATTCTCTTTCTTCTGAACTTTGATGCTATTTAAAAATAAATTTAATTACCTGGTGGTTATTTACACTGCATTTATTTTTTCCATCTAGAATTCTTTTCAAATTTAAAACCTGAAGGTCACTATCATTTTAGAGCAGTTTAGTATTCATGGATAGAGCAAGATTTACAGGGAGAAAAATTGCTTTATTTTAAAATTGGAGTGCAAGAAAAGAATTGTAAGATTGGCTGCACTGGGCATGATCCTGCACTGTATTATCACAGCAGTTTTCCTAAATGAAAACTGCAGGCTTAGGACCAATATTTTTCTTCATTAATAACAGCAATTTAAATATTATCTTTTAACAAATTGTGCATGTGTATGTTGTACATATTTATTAGAAGATGGCAAGATATCTACCTTTTTTTATAAAGGTTTTCCCATATGATTTTATGGGGCTTAGCTGTTAAATTCACATGAGTAAAATTACCCCTGTATATAAGTGTTAGCAGGGATGCAATTCATGTCTGGTTTGATTTTTATTTATATTTATAATTATTGTATAATTTAAAGTCACTTGCATTTGTTACATTGATGATTTTTAGAAAGTTTAAAATGTTTTTCTATATTGCAATAACCCAGTTGGATGCATAGATGACCTTAGGAAAAGCAACCAGGGTTGGCTATACAGGTGTCCCCAGACAAGGTTGTTGAGGTCGGGACTTTGCTGCCACGTTTAGTTTCAGGTGTTTCCAATGAAGATGAGGTTTGCCTGCCACAGGAGACACTTCATTTGGCTCCTGCAGGCAAGAATTCTCCTCCCCACTGAACAGCAGCAGTGAGGGACAGGCAATGGGAAATATTCTTCCTCTAAAGCAGCAAGGGTGGCCAGGACTGGAGAAGTGGCAGAGGTTAAATGAGAGGTGAAATGTTTGGAGTTTTGTACTGTGGCTTTCTGGTTCTTGAGGTCACCTATAAACACAGTGGCTCCTATTTCTGGTCTCCTTCCTCTAGAGCTCCGAAAAATCTACTCTGGAAAAAAACCCGGTCAAAGGATGCTCATGTGGGGATGCCCCTGGCCTGCACTGGGGGCAGCGGGTGAGGAAAGAGCTGGGATGTTTTCTCTCAGGCAGGTCCCTGGAGTGGGTTAAAACTGCAATAAAACGTGGGGGTGGGTTACTCCTCTGCTGCTCGCTCATGCAAAGGGCTCAGCAAAGCCAGGGACAACTTTGCCTGAGAGTAAAAAGCAGAGTTGAGCTCCTGATTAATTACTGTCCCCTCTTCCCCTGGACATTTATATGTTGCAAGCAGTATTAGTTCTGGTGCATCTCCAAACTCTGATATCACAGCTGAATGTCTTTGGATCCGACCGCAGGATTTGTAACAAGGTGTGATCTCCTGGGGGTAATGACTTGAGATCTCAAGATTGTTGCTGTTGTGACCTCTATCACATGTGCACAGGCTGGGCAGGCTGTTCCCCACCTGAAATGTCCCCTCCTGGAGCGATCCTGACAGTCTCCTCCTCCCTGGATAATAAAAGGCCCTTTTGAGATCATCTTAAGTTTGAGGGAGAGGTGAGGGATTGAAGTGAGAACAAGTTGGGTGCAAAGGTCCCTCCTCCATCTCCAAAGATGCTGAAGAGGCATCATACCTGCTCTGAGTGTCCCTGCTTTCAATTAAGAATTAATGTTAAGTCAAATATTAAACTTAGAAATGAGGAATTGAATAAAACCTAAATTGTGATAGGAGTTTTGTGGATAGTGTGAGCGGGTCTGGAGCCAAGGCAGAGGTTTCCATTTGCCTGGAAAAGCTGGAATTAGCCAGAAACACCTTCCTTGTTTCAACATTATGGCTTTTCAGTGTGATTCCTACCTGGCCCTGTGTGAGCTGGTACTGACAGGGATTTCATCCTGACACC
The DNA here is from genome assembly GCF_025592945.1 of Manacus candei. Lineage (NCBI taxonomy): Eukaryota > Metazoa > Chordata > Aves > Passeriformes > Pipridae > Manacus > Manacus candei. The sequence continues at coordinate 15,707,518 of NW_026138105.1, read as the reverse complement.
ACTGACAGCTCTGCTTCTTGAGAGGCATCTAAATTTCTTTCCTGTACGTTTCTTGTATCTTCTGTATTATTGCTTTTAAATATTTTTTCCTTTAATTGGCTCAGGAGAAAGGGCTCATGCCTTTGCCTCTAACTTTTCTTTTTTCCCCATAAAGTATTTAGGAAAAAAGTTGCCAAGTATGTAAACTAAACATCGTTAGAGGTTGCGGGTTTTTTGTTGCCTTTTTTTTTTTTTTTTTAAATACTAGATTCAGCAAAATATTGGTTTCTTCCAGGCTCTGGGTCTCTATTTAGATGATTTTTAGCTCATTTTTTTTATTTATATATTTATTCATTAGATGGGCCCACAGTCAAGGAGAAGGGGAACACGGAGTTATTAATCTTTCCTGTCATCCACTCACAGATGTGAAGTTCCCAGCACAGCAAATGTGCAGTCAGCAGTACTCACCCACACGGTGAAACTTCCAGCAAAGCAGGCAAGGAACGGGGGTGGGAGAAGGAGAACAGGAGGAGAAGAGGGGGAAAAAGAGGGAAAAGGAAAAAGAAAAGGACAAGGGAGTGATGAATGACAAAAGGGAGGGGAGAAAGATGGATGGACAAGGGAAATGGAAAGAGAAATGAGACAGATGGAAAAGGCTAAAGAGGAAAGGCAGATAAGAGAGAAGAAAGTCTAAAGAAAGAGTAGGGGAGAAATGAGAGACAGTGAGACAGAATATTCCCGATAGGATGGCAACGGAGCTGGGCCTGTGTGGGGGTGCTTGGATATCCTGGAGATGTAAGGGGTAATCACTCTCCCAGCATGTATTTGCTATTGATATGCTAATATCATTTTCTTTTTCATCTGAAAGCAATGAAGTTTTCAAACTGGCTGATTAACTGGGTCTGGCTGGTCCTGTGTACAGCCATGTATTCACAAACACACATCATACATAAATATTTATACCCTATACACAATATCCCATAAAACAGCAGCCAGCATTAAAAGTCCTCTTACTATTGATGTGACATTGGACAGACGTGTGCTGATACAACCTACTGCAATATCAATCCTAAGGTAGTTTTCTTTTGGAAAATAAAATGTAGACAAGCAACATTAGTAGAAACATTGAGTATGTGCTATTAAAAACGAGCCCATGATAGTGCAATATGAGGAGTCTGAGATAATTTTTGGCTACACGTCATTTAATATGGACAGTCTTCTTTACAATTATATAATTTATCATAGAGGGTTTTTGAAAATCAGTAATTTCTGTGTTGTGAGACAGCTCCATATATATTCACATATCCTGCAAATTACTTGTTAATTAATTGGCTTACTTATTTTACAGTCACATAGAGAAATAACTCAAGAAATAAGTGAAACTACCATTTTGGGTAGCTCACAGAGGCAGTGGCAGGATCACAGAGCAAAAACAGCCTGGAAAGAAAAGATTGCAGAGCTGCTCTTGCTTGTGCTGGCCACAGAGCTTGTACCTGTCTGCAGGTTGACAAAATCTAATCCTAAAGGTACTTTCTGAATATTTACCCCCTGTTTGCAAGGTAGGAAAAAACATTTAGTGTAGTTCACAGAAATCTCATTGTCTACCCTGGAATACTTCTGTGAAACATTGCTAATTTTTTTTTATTTTTTATTTTTATTTATTTTTAATTAAGTGGGCCCCATCCCTCATTCAGATACCCAGAGAACAACTTGTATTTATGTCTTGCATTTTGGTTGATTTATCTGATGATCTACTTGTTTACTGGATTGGGGGTGTTCAGATATTTTCTGGAGGCTTATGAGCTGTTGGAGATCTGTTATAGCTTTTTTAGCATAATGCATCTGGGATCAGCAGCTTCAGGACTTGTATCTGTTTTTTTTCTTATATTAGTTCATAATCAAAATATCCAAGATTTCCATGCTTGGGTAAATCAAGGAAATAGCTGTTTAATTTATACCATATGTTAATATTTACTGTACAAGGTGACTGAGTCTTTCTGCTGCTGAGCTCATCCCGAGAGTCAGAGCTGTGCAACTGGACTTGTCCTTTGCTTTATGCCCAATGAGCAAGGACCTGTGGGAATGTGTAGGAGAGATCTTCTTTTAATGTCTATTAAAATCTCCTAACATTGCTCGTTAGGAACTGAGGAATATCCACTCTCTGCTACTGGGATTCTTACAAAATGGGAATTCGTTATTCTTGCTTAAAAGTCCACACTCAGAGTGGATGTTCTCAATAATGCTCATTGTGCATGGGCCAGAAATAAGCCAGGGGATTTTGGGGTAAATCAGTGGAATTAATTTGACTTCAGTTTTTTTGGTTTCATTTACAGAAGCTGGGAAGTTGGTTCTTTTTTCTTGAATACTAAGTTTCTGCAAATTAATTCAAAAACCTACAGAAGCCAGCCCACTTCAACTCTCTCCAGCCTAATTCTCAAATTCCTGATTGAATGCCACTTGCTTGTGAATTTCTGGCTTTGGTCTCTTGTATGTGTATGCAACAAAATGGATTTTCTTTTTTCTAAGCAGGGAAAAAGTAGAAATGAGAAAAACCTCCCCTCCCTTCTGCAAAGGTTAAAGACAGACAGGGATAAAAAAAAGAATAAAATAAAAATATAGCTGTATTTTTTCCCCCTTTGGAAGGACCTCCCACTGACTGTATCATTATCTGTCTCATGTAGGATATTGGATTCACAATCTATAGCAGAGAGCTACGTTAGCATTGAATCTCATTTGATTTAATAAACCTCCCTTCTCCCTTGCCTGCTCAGCCTTTCCAGCCTTTTTCAGACATTTGTAGTTCCCCCAGAGTTTTTGGCTGCAGAGGGATACACAAAGGCATTGCCCTCTTTATATGGCAATGTGGGGACCTTCATCCTCCTTTGGAAATGCAAATTCTTCTTCTACAAATATAACCCCTCTCTCTTTCCTTCCCTTCACACATATACAGCATGTGGCCTACTCTACACATGTGACATTTACTTATTTTACTTATTTTTCTTACTTTTTTTCTCTATACTTGGGCCAATTTACAGCAAACTTGTTCATAATTAAATATTTATATTGAGCAGACTGAAGATCTGGAATTATTTTATGTTCCTTCAGTGTATGAAGCATAGTGTTGGAGAAAATCCGAAGACTTTTGTGGAGGGAAGAGAACAGGGAATAAGATTCAATTTAATGTGAAAAGGAGCATCAAAAATGTCAATTCACATGTTCAATGCATTAAGAAAAGGAGGATATATAGAGTAAAATTTCAAACCTTGCAAAATTAACTACATAGCAAAATCTATGCTCCAGGAAGGGAAAGCTTTTGGAACCTGTGTTTAATTTTCAAATGGGAGTTCTTTTGCTGGATGTGATGAGGTTTGGCATGTCTCTTGGCATGTATATGGATAGGCAAGCTCTGTGTCTATGGGCTCTAATTTCCCTGGAAGAATTTAAGTAAACCTTTCTCAAGCCAATAGGAGTTAACTGCGTAGTAAGAAACTGCTCTATGTCTAAATTAAACTTGGACAAAATGAAATGCTGCTCTCTGCTCTAATGTGTCAGGCAAAGCTGGCTTTGTGGAATGTGCAGGGGCAGGATTTTGTCTTGAGGACTGGAAAAGGCTAAAGCTTGGTTGCAGGCAGGCAAACTGGCAATCCCTTTTAGCTTGTTTTAAACATACTGTGAATTGGTCTGAAAAAGATTAAGCTTCTGTGAATTTTATTAAAATAGGGTGCTCAGTGTCAGAGGGTTCTAACTGCAGAAAAACGCCCCCTGTACTAAGGAGTACAATGCCTTATTCCAGAGAATCCACAAGAGCAAGACAAGAGGAATATGCTCACCAATACCTAATTGGGGCCTGTTATAACGGGGAGAACCCAAAGATTTGATGGGAACCTTTAGGATATAATAACTGGTGGAATAATTTTCTCAGGCTGGGTGTGGAGGTGCTGGTGACTCCCTGGAGGGGAGTTATCACACCTGAGTCACTGGTGTGAGGACAGGAACATCCTCCTGTCTCACAGGCTTCTGAACACCCAGCTTACAGTCTGAAGGGTCAGGTGTGCTCTGGGCAGCTGCTGCAAATGGTCTGTTGTTACCAGTTTCTGGGAAATGACATAGAGGGTGTAGAATACACAGGTTGGGTTACACCCACACAGTGATGAACTGGTCTAACTAGGAAAAGGTTACATGTAGGTCACTAACTCAGGAACAGCAGTGAAAATCCCAGTGATTTATAACACATATTTTTAGACCACTGAAATACCAGGAGTGACTCTTGAAGAAAAGAGCCACATACCTGCCCTAAATATAGTGATGGCATTTGGGGTGACTTGCCCATCGATCCTTTTGGCTTCATAAAGGATGTGTCTGTCGATCTCAAAATCTACTGCACCTCCTAAAGCATCATCCAAGATGCCAGGCAATGGGAAGGGTGAGAACTGTTGCTTTGAACTGTAAAATCACTGCATCCATAATGCATGAAAGGACCTGTGCCATAGCACAGGGTTTCAGTCCTCCTGCAGCTCTGGAAATTAGACAATTTCATAGCCTTTTATGAAAATATAATGAACCTTTGCTGCCTTTTGAGTAGTAAATGATGAACTTCAAACTGACCAATATGAGCAACCTGCCTTTATTGCTAACAAAACTGGGCAGGAGAGAGGAGTCTGCAGAGCCTTTGGCAGAATGTTTAATAACTTGGGATTACTGTTTCCCAGAGCTGATGCGTGTAATATGTATTTTCCCTCTTTCAATTTATTCTAACACTTCCGCTGAAGACTGTTGCTGTGTCTCTGCATTTCTGAACTTCTTCCTCAGTCAAAGGTCAGAGAATTTGGGCAACCACAGTGAAAGCAAAACTGTGAACCCTTCTGCTTCCTTTAATGGCTAAATTGTTTTAGCTTGGTGCAGTGGTCTGAAAATGGACCACAGCCATAGGATAAACTGTGAGGGATGAAAACTCTGCAGCACTGGGGCAGCTGAGACTGAAATTGTGACAACCATTTTGTAGATGGATGGAGATTAATCACACAAAATTGATCACAAGATAAAATTTCAAGAAGGAAGATTCTTAACCTTGATTAAAAATCACTGGTTTGGACTTGGCAACTAGAGCACAGTTTCTGTTGATGTGAAGGCAGAACAGGGGATGAGGAAGGCATGTGTGCCCCTTGAGAGAGATGCAGCCTGGGAGGAGCAGAGCCAGGGAGGTTTTCAAGGATGCAGAAAAGGTGATAGAAAGTAACTTGAACTGTATTTGTTGCTGGCTGTGGAAAGCCCAAGAACCATCCATGTTTGGAGATGCCTGATGTATGGGAAGTGAGACCACGTGATGATGTTTTTATTTGGCTGCAGTCCTGAGAAAGGAACAACCAGTGGAATGATGCCCAAAAGTTTTGTTGAGTTTCTTTTCAATTTTTTTTCCCTACAAACGTGCTTCCAGCATTGAAAGTCACCACGGCCCAGGATACTCAGTTCTTAAATCAGTTTGAAAATAGTCTTAGGGACTCAAATCACACAAGCTCTTCTGAAAAGTTTACTTTGAGGATTTCCTGGGATTTTCTCCCAGGGAGCAGCCTCCAAAACTTGTCCTAAGTAAAGGATGAGGAATCTCCAGTCATCACAGAAGCTCATTGGCAGCACAGTTTGGAGCTAGTTATAAAATGTAAATAGCTTTTTCACCATGAAATATTTCATATTTTAAAAATTAAGATAGCATTATTTACTCTCTTCCCCTGCCCACCCCCCTCCATGGCTGATGTTGCGTATGTGCTGTTGGCAGATGGGATGTGGATCATTTTAATTAGATTTTATTGGACTGTTATACGGCCCATAATTGTGATCATTACTCATTTTCACTGTGGTTCAGACATATCCTCTATTTAGACATGATGATATTTTGATGAGACAAGTCCCATGTAACTTGTTATGTTAGAGGCCAGTAGCCAAAGCAGTGGATTAGGTGTTTCACAACATAGAAATGGGAGTAGATTAATAAAGGACCTAATGATCAATTTGTGTTCCTAATTGTGCCCAGATTGTGGATGTTATGGGCAGAATGTCTCTTTGGGTTGCAGGAGGCAAAGAGCCCTCAGAGCTGAAGTCCAGGGAGCAAATATGGCACGGGGAGGGAACAATCCCCCATTTCGCCTTCAGGGACAGGGGTAAACCAACCTTTTGCCAGATCAAAGCTGTTGTGCTCATATTCACAACAGTTCTAGGTTTGGTTTCATAAGCTTTTTCTTCTTTTCTGCTGTGTTTTTTTGCATGGCTGCTCTTGTACTTCCCTGCAGGGGGACCAGGAGGGGAAGCTCAATCTGAACTGAGTGGACCTGTTGTAATTCTCTACAACCAGGAGCATCTTTTCTTCTGCTGATGGATCTCTGCTGCTTTTTAAGCAGCTCTGCTGAGGCACTGAGATCTTCCCTTTACTTCTCACACAGCATCTCTGGTGTCCTGCCACACACCAGCAATGACAGTGTTCTGGCAAAGCCTTTTCTGTAGGAGGCACGTTTTGTTGTCAGGCAGAAGCACCTTCTTACCTGTACTCCATAGTCTCCTTAGTGTCTGGTTTATCCCTCTTGACTTTCCAGAATCACAACTGTATTTGGACATAATACCTATAGGGAACAGACCCATCTCTCCTTTAGTGTTCTGAGGACAACAGGAAAGTCATGCACCACTGCCAAGATTCATGGTTCAAGAAAACTATCAAAAATATTTGGAAGAAAGATTTAGATTTTGAGGTTTCCCCCATTTCTGAATACAGTTGCCTTTTGATAACTCTATAACAGACACATTTCTCTTAAAGAAAATAACTGCTGCCCCCAAGTTTTGTTTTGTGAAAGCTCTTTTGTCAGTGGTTGGTCCTGTCATCTCCCAGGGAGAGGGTTAAGAGGGAAATACTGAGATTAATTCTTGCATTATAGTGGACAAAGAATTGAGAACTCTCTTGATATCGAGTAGGTGATGAAGAGGTGGATAAAATTATATGTTGTTAAATGCAAAGGGAAGGAAATGTGGAAAATCAGTCCTAACCTTTTATTCTTAGTAATGGGCTTTGAGCAAGAGATTGGTGTTTATGGAAATGATTCCCAGATCTCTTTCCCCAGAAAGGTCTCTACTGTCAACTCACTTGGTATCTTGTGTGCCCAGAGTCTGAACAGTCCATGAGGTTTTTGTCCCCATCTCAAGAGGGTGGTTAGAACCAAAAAGGTGCAATAGGTGGGATCAAATGTATGATATAATAAGTGACTCCTTATGGAGATGTTAACTGTGGATCCTTCAGCTTGGAAAAGAAAACCTACCTGGGACAGAGGTGCATAAAAGCCTGAGCTGCCAGGAGAAAGTAAGTAGGGAACAGTTGATCACTGTGTTTCTCACAAGATAAAATAAGGATTGTCAAAACAATTCATCTGGTCACAGATTTAATATAAGCAAAACAAGTTACTTTTTCATATGATACACAGTTATGATATGAAGCTGCTTGCTTTGGGATAATGGGATGTGTGAAGTTTACCTGGGTTCAAATGGCCTAATCCATGGAAAAATTACAATCACTGGATACTGAATACATTTTTACATATTTTGCATGGTTAAATCTACTTGATTTGTTCCTACACTCTGTTTTTCCCAAGCAAGTTGCTCTTGGAGGAGGATTATGGGAGCAGCTAAACTTTTCACCTGCCCCTGTTTTGTCATTATGTTATAATGGTTTCAGGAGGGATGTGAAAAGGATCCCAAAGGCCTGACATCTCCATTAATTCCCCTTCAGGGCACCAAGAACGGGTCAGAGAAGCAGTTCACTCAGAGGCCTGTACTGGCTGTCACCTGGATGAATTTGTTTCAGCAAAGCCCTGCTGAAGGCCCTAAGAAATATTTGCCTGCAAGCTGCTGCAAAATCTGAGTTTATTTCTGTGTTGCCCTGGACAGGAATGGAGGAGTGTAAACATTGGGAAGGCAGAAAAGAGGGGGAAATAAGCAAAGAGTATAGTGCAGCTTTAAGTAATGAGGGCAAATCAGATAAGAAAAAGTCTGGGACCATTCACAGGAATTCAGACGGTGTCCCAGACCTTAATTAGTGGCACAGGCAACTGTGGACCTGGTAGAAGGGAGGTGGATCATGCCTGTGAGCTCCATCTGCTGCCTGCAGAGACAGGAATGTTCCAGGCCAGGTGTTGCTGAGCATTGCTCTTGTCTAGCAGCAAGATAAGTTTAATTAAAGGGCTAATTATTCCCACTCTGGATCAGACCTATCCTTGTAGTTGCAATCACATCCTAAGTCTTTTCTCTGTTATTCATGTATTGTACGTTTATCTTCCATTGTCACATTACTGACTTGCTTTGTTTAAGTGAGGAGAAGTCTTTGGTGTGTGTGAAAATTGGAAACAGAGGGAATTTGGCTGGACTTGAGTGTAGGTGATGCTTCATTGTTCAGCATTTGTCAGCACAAAAAGGCACTTCATGCTGGTTTTCTCTCTAGCAAAATAGGTATTTTACAGTTGTGGTAACTAAGGGCTTGCACTGGGGGGAATTGGACCCAGATATTTGTGTTCTGTCACAACTATCAAGAGCATGAGGCAAAACTTCTTTCAGTTGAATCAGGAGTAACACACTCCTGATTTCCAAAAAGTTGCTGGATTTACTTCAGAATAACAGACAATGGGATTATGTCTTTTGAAGTTTTATCCTTTTTTACAGTCAGTTTGAAAGCTGTGGTGTAACTCAGGCTTGCTTTCTCTGGCTTTGTGGGCTATGGAGAGCTCTGGCTCTTCTTGCCACTAAAGGTAGTCTTCCAGCTCTAAGTGTTAGAAACTTGCTCTTCAGTATGTGATCATAGCTTTCTTTTGACACTTTTTGATCTTACCTAGATAATATGTCTTTAAGTAAAACCTTAGGTTCAACCCAGGTTTTATTCCACAAACTCCTGAAACTGTTCTTCCACAGAGCAAAGGCTGATGTCCTGTTTTCACAGGGTCAGAGGGAGATCACTAGAGAGTCATCTGTTGGGGGAAATTAGTACTTTAAGGAAAACCTATCTTTAAAAACAAGCACATTAATTGTATTTTCATTTGACTGTTTTAAATAACACAGTGAGGACCTTGGGGTCTGCATGTGCCCTGATGGCCTGGGAAGGGAGAGGGACTGCTCCTCTGCCTCCTTCTGTGACTGTGAGATCTTGAACACAGGTGACCATTTCCTCCAGGCCAGGACCTTTATTTTATGTCATTTTGGACTCTGTTGGTTAAAACTTTGAGTCAGGTCAAACTGATATGTGTGATTCTCCCCCCTTCTCTTGTGGCCAAACTTCAAAAGACCTATTACAGGACTTTAGCATTCCAGGCTTGCATTAATTACCCACTAATGGCTCCATTTCTTTGCAGGAAGCACTTTATATTTTACTCCTGGAGCCAGGAGAAGTATCACTAGGATGGATAAGGATATGCACATAGTGTTTGTGAGTTCAATGTAATCTCTGAGTATTCCATTATTCTGTGATGTCTGTCAAGCTGGGCTTGAGCCCTGCTGCTGCTGAACTGCCCGGGGCACTGTGCAGCAAACACATTCTTACACAGGCTGAAACAAAGCAGAGAAAACCATCTAATGAATTCCAGTCCTATAACATTATGGGCAAAGTAGGAGTGCCACTCCTTTACTAGGATAGTTGTAAGGAGACATTTTTGAAACCACACAGCTTAAGTGATAGCAGCCAGCAGCCAAAAACCAAACGTGTCTGCCTGTGGAACAGGCACATGTGGAATATGTGCCAAAGCTTTGGAGTGTTTTGTAGAACACATTTGTGGAAAGACCATGAAACCTGAGAGAGCAAAATACACTGTGAAAATAGGTTCAGGAAAACCTAGAGTGAGATTTTTGGGCTGAGTACTGGTCAGAAAGGCAACAGTGTGAGCAGTTCTGAAGAACCATCCTTTCTCACAATTTATGATATGGAGAGAAGAATGGGATGTTTTATGTCCTTTGTAAATAGGATCTGTTCATTGGCTCCATCTCCAATTATTTTCCTTTTACACTAGAAAAAAACATGTATGTATCTTCATTTTTTGGCTGTTGAGATCAAAAAGGGATAATCTACAACCTCTTGAAGCCTATGTAAGCTAGAAAGGATTTATTATGATTTGATAGGGAATAATTAGACTCTGAGAACTCCTACCAAGGTTTTCAACATAAACATGTCTAACTTGTATCCCACAAGTATGATTGAAGGACAGGGAGAGGGAACCCCCCAGAAACCACAATTGAAAATATTCATTCCTCAGGGAGACCTGAAAATGTAAAACAGTGTCAGTGGGACTCAGACTTGGCAATATTTATCTAAGGGGATATTCATTTGTGTTAACTCAAATTTTGAACATACAGTCTTTCCTCAGGAGGATGGATTACAGCAGTGTGAAACCAAAAAAAAAAGGTACATGGTGTTCTTGTCAGGCAAAACATGGGAAGGGAAGGAGCAGCCAGGAGTGGAGAAACAACTATTTAGGAACTTATGGGAGAAGCTGGATGTGTTTGAATTTATGGGGTCAAGTGGAATTCACCTGAAGGTGATGAAAAAATCAGCCAATGAGATTGTGAGGCTGCTGTGTATGAAATGTCAGGGTGATCTGGGGGAGGTCCCTGGTGACTCTAAAAAGGCTGATGTTACTCCAGTCTGCTGGAAAGGCAGAGAGCAGGACCCAGGCTCAGTTAGCTCAATGTGCTACAGGTCATGGAGCATCTCTTCTTGCAACCCACTCAAAAGGACAAGAGGACAGAAAAATCAGCATGAGTTTATGAAGGGAAAATCATACTTGAGCAATATGACTGATTAAGAAATCACTGCTCTATGGTTATAGCACAGGACAGAGTGTTTGTGGAACCACAGCCCTGGCTGGCCTGGCCTAGCACTGGAAATAGTCCCTCTCCAAGCAGGAGGTGGGATCTGAGAACTACAAAGGGCTCTTCTGCTATGTGTTTCTATGATTTTTGTGGATACAGTAAATCAGATCCTGGACTGAAGCAAATGAGGAGCTGTCAAGTGTATATACCTGCTCCCTAACATTGAGAACATAAATCAAACTTTCTCTAATTGAGTATGGTCAGAGGGAGAGTTCATAGTCAGCAAAGGCACCTGGTCTGTAACTGGTCAGCAATGTCCCAGTGTGGGGACCTGAGTAAAGTATTTGTATTTGCAATGTTTTAAAATAATTAAAATTTTAAACAGTTTTCAAAACTTCAAACAGAATTCAGCCATGGTAGTGTAGATGTCAAAAAAAGATCCCCCTGATGTGGAGTTTCCTAGGCTGAGCTCAGGCAGGCTCTGTTTGGAGCTCTGTGTGGAGTCCTTCCCTTGTGTTGGGTGGCTGGGCCAGGTCTGAGCCCGGCTGTGTTTCACTCACAGTGCAGGGCAGAAGCCAAGTGTTACTTTTCTGGCATTGTCTAATGTGAGAGTTTGAAGCTGGGAGGTCCAGATCCTACACTGAGGTTTTCAGATTGTAATTCAGGAGGGATCGATGCATCCAGCTGGCTCCAGAGCAGACCAACTGGGTGATGCTCCTGGACAACTGGGTAATGCTCCTGGACAGCCCCTGCTTTGTTTTAAACTTTTTCGGGGTATTTAAGAAAGATTTGAGTAGCAAGAATTAAGCAGCATTCAGGAAAGCCAAGCATCTTGCACCAGCTTCAGGGACTGAGGAGCTGGACTACCAAGGAGCCCTGCTGTGTCATTCATAAAATGTTTCTCAGCTCGGACAGCTTTTTTGACCTGTAAGGTGTATACCTGAGTCCTAAACAGCAAATGCAACTGGAAAGCCCTGTAAGAACAACTGAGTACACACTGCCCTGATCAATTCATCAGATCCTGCACGTGGAAGCTCTTTATGTTCATTATTCATGAGCACAGTACGGTGTGAGGATCCATGAGCTTTATGGACAATGAATTCCCAGCTCCCTAAGAAAGAAGAAACCCGAGTCCAAGAGCAGAAGGCACCTGGTTGGGGAAAACACACCGAGAAAGATTCTCTCATTTCTGGCTGTGGCTTATTCAGGCAGAGAGCTTGTTTACCTAATCTAAGTATTTGACCTTTCTACTTTTTGGAAATGGTATTTTTTTCCTCTTAATTATGTGGAAGGAGCACTTCCTTTCTGAGCTCTGATGGACTTCTCTATAAATAGCTACTCAGGTCCCAGAACCTTGCACCAGAGCCTTCAGCAAAGTCAGCATCCCTAGGACTTTTTAAGCCTGAGATGGGAACCACGTGGAGTTTAATCATTAATCACCAGTCTTTAATTAACAGCTCTGGGCTTTGAACAAAAGGCACTTACTGCAAGGCTGCTGAGGGGCCCTGAACTCTTCAGCGTGCTTTCATTTGGGGGACCTGGTGGCCTTCCAGAGGGGGCTAGTGGGACAACCTTCTCCTCATGGGAAGGGTTGTGCATCCCAGGAACAGCAGATGTTTGTGGCTGATCTCCGTTTTCACAACTGTCCTGTTGGCTGGCTGCAGGCTTGAACTATCTCAACGTTGGGGATGCTGCCAACTCCCTGAGGTGGGCAAAGAGAGAATCTCCAGAGCCCTGTTGCCTCCATCAGGTGAGGTAGGTTTTAACCAGAGGAAGAAACAGGAAGAAAGTTGCTCCAGGCTTGGAAAATTTTACAGGGGAGTGTTCAAAATCGAGCACTCAGGAGAGAAAGAAAACATTGCTATAAAAGTTGACTCAGCCAATATTTTTCTGCATTCCCGCTGCTGTGATTGAAGATATTTGTTTTTAATATAGGTTTCTCCCATTTGTAGTCTGGCTCTCCTATAGTAAAAACTAAAGGGCAGATCCTCAGCTGATATAAATTGGCTCCAGTGCAGTTAATGGAGCCATGCTGGTTTGTACCAGCTGAGGGATCTGGCTCAGGCTGCAGCACTCGATACCCCCGTTAGATTGCCGTGATTACGATACTAATTCAGTAAAACGGCCTTGCAGAGTAATAAAACCAACCCAGAGAATGGAAGATGAAAGGGCTTCCTCCCCAACAGACCTGGTGTTTTTCAACAAAATGTTTTCCTTTATGTTCTCCTTTGTCAGAAAATGCTCTCAAACAAAACTTTTTACACCAAATACACCCACTCTGACAGAACTTTCCCTGGGAAAGGCGTCTCAGCTCTGCACACAGACAAACACGTGTGGCAAATGCAGTGGCCACAGGTCAGGGCATATTGAGGCTTCTGCAAGAGAGTGTATTGTATCTTTAAAGGGCAAGGGTGATACTGTAGAGCAGTTAAAGCCCCGAGGTAACCTTGGCTTCTGAAAAATAAGAGTTCTCATACTAGCGGGTAGAACACCGATCATTTTACTTGTGCTCTGCCTGCTCTAGTTTTTCTTATTTGTCTGCACTGGGAGAAAGAGCCAGTGGGATTGTATAAAGTTGTGTCCTTCCCTGTCACAGGGGTAAATCATGTGTTGATGGTTCTCCTCCTTGTGATCAGGTCCTTGACAGGTAGCAGAAGATGCTGGGCTTGAGCAGTGAGGGGTGTGGTAACCTGGGCTGCCTTGTTGCTTGGAGCTGGTGAGCACTGAAGGGAACAAAAAGACACAAAGACCTAAATAAAGGCAGATGGATGCATAGCTAGATTCCTGGGATGAAATATTTTGTTTGCCATAGTACTGCTGAACTGAACTGCACATGGGTTTTTCTGTGCCAGATGGGATTTTTACAGGGACATTGCTAAATGGGGGCAGTAAATTTAACTTTAAAGGACCATGAATTGAAGCTTTTGGCTGAAAGCTGAAATGCTGTTACTCTTTACTGGGCCCTTTTAACTTGCCTTGGAACAAGATAGTATATTTTACTTCTAAGGCCCTTGGAAGTTGAAGGCCCTGCCTGTGGCAGGTCTCGTTCAGCTCCCTGGGAGCTGGGACTTTGTGGAGCAGCAGCTCAACACTGTGGTGGACCTTTCGAGGTGAATATGAACCAACCCAAGATCCCACCAATGGATTAAGGAAAGCTGTGGGTTATACTTCTACCAGCTGTGTGCCATTGCAAAATTCAATATCAGTATCATTTTAAGAGCCAGAAGAACTAGAGGGACACACATTTGTTTCAGAGGTAGAAAAAACAATGCCCAATGTTCTGAATTAGCATATTAGGCCATATCCTGCTTCCAGACCTGAGGTGGTCCCCAAACAGCAGTCATACAAATGCTGATTTGAAGAAGTAGTTTTCCTATATACTCAACACTTTGAACCAACCTAAACTATTCCTGTTTTTGACCCTTCTGGTGACATGATCCAATTTTAATCTATTTATGCCCTCTGCTGCTTTGAAGAAAAAACATTGGGTTTGCACTAAATTCTTTCCAGGAGCAGCAGAACTTTTCTTGTTAACATCTAGTTCCAGCTTATTGCAGCTGCTTCTCATGTGTGTTCCTGGTGTTTGAATTACCCCTGGGGCTGGGATATTCAGTGTGGAGAAGACAGATATTCAGTGTGTGCAAGTCCCTGGTAAAGATGCCTTTGGCATCCACGTTCTTCTCTTCCAGGTCTTTCTAAAACATCAGAAATTATTGTATCCAGCACAGGTTGACAGTGGAAGCTGTCCTGGCTGTCTGCTCCCAGGAAAGGCTCTTGGACTGAGAGAGGATCATCTCTCTCATCACAAGTGTTGTGTGGTTGGGGTCTGAGTGCTTTGGCAGTGGGAGGCTCTGGTTACCCAAAGAGATCAGGACTCCTGCACTAACAGCTGGTGTTTAAAAGAAGTTTTTGAAAGAAGAATCAAGGCTGACAGGCTGGGGGGACAGGAGAATGCACAAGGGTCTTACTTTTGGGATAGATGTGCTCTTTTTTTACATTAATTAGAGAAAAGGATGATTGATCTGGAAACCTTTGCAGAACCCAGGTATCTGTGCTTCCTTAGCCAGACATTCGTGGTCAACCTGGAGCCCAAAGAGCTTCAGTGCCCCTGTGTGTTGGTGCCCCACTGCTGGAGGGGGCAGAGCCTGCCACCACAGCTGGAGAGGTGGGTGAAGAACATTGTTGTTAGACCTAATCAGGCTTTGGAGCATATGGACCCCAACGTGTGGTCCAAGTACAACAGCTTGGTGAGTGTCCTGCAGGGAGACTTTTCCTAGCACTGCAACAACAATTCATCACTGCCTGAAGGTTTGATGGGTCTGGTACTTCTCGTCTTAATTGACCTCAGCTGGAGACCTGCCTTTCAGTCCAGCTCAGTCACCAAGGACTTGGTCTGGGCTTGAGCCTTAGAGGGGAGATTTATCAGAGAATCACATGATTAATGGAACTGAGTGATCTCTGTTCGAGAGTGGCCAGGACATGAATTAAGAGAGCAGGGATTTTGGCAGGTGTGAGGCATTGGCAAAGCTGAGATCCAAGTCTGGGCAAGCAGAGCACCCTTGGGCTCGGTGGGGTGCAGCCCCTGGCTGGGTGTAGGCAGCTTTGGGGGTTGGGGAGGAGGTCATCAGCTGGCAGAACTGGAGGCACAAAACTCTGGGCTTAGGTTCAGATAAAAAAAAGCATGTGTAGATTATTAATCCTTCACCCTGCAGCACCAAAATTAGAATTGCCCACAACCCCCTGGTAGAAAGGGCAAAAATAAAATGAGGTTCACAGAAGTTGCTGTTCCCATGTAAATGGTGAATAAATGAACAAATAAGTAGAAATGATCAAATGCTTTCTTTCTTCCCTGCTTTTCTCCCACTCTTATTTCTTTTTCCCTCCGTGTCAACACCAAACAAGACAGACTAAAATTAATGGGGAAAGCAGCAATTAGCAAATTAGGTTAGCGGCGTGTTGCAGTGTGCCATGGCTGCCAGGTGTGAGGGGCTCTGGCAGGATATTTATTAATGGCTGTCAGAAAAGTGACACTTTGATGAATGAAGCTGGGTAATCGGCACCCTCCGACAGTGAGCACCGAGAGGCCTCAACATGCTAAACTGCAAAATCAAACCTTTTTTAACCCCCATACAAAAATACAACAACAAAAATCACTGCAAGAGGAGTGTGTTTTTCCATCAGGAATTTGAGTTCACATTCTCCTCCAAATAACAGCTTTTTTTTCCTGTAACTTGCTGGGGACGAGTTGTCAGATTGAAGGTTTTCCTTGGAATATAGGACTAAAGAGTTTCTAAATGCAGGCAGCATCAAACTCTGTGTCCCGCTCTGTGTTATTGGTCTATCCCAGTAGCACTATCAAAGCCAATGGTGCTACACTCACACCTCCTGGGCTTTGCCCTTTGAACATAACAGCATTAATAACCCCTAAACCAAGGTTGTGAACCAGCTCCCTGTATGTCTCATGCCTGGTGTCAGCAGTTGCTCCCAGTCCCCAGCGCTCCCTGCGCTGCCCCAGAGCCCTCGCTGGGCACGGAAAAATGGGAGAATCAGGAGCTGAAACACTTCTGACAGTTTTTCACCAGTGTTGTTGTTGCATCCTGATATTTTCACTCTTGATAATTTTAGCTTTGAGTCCCTTCTGAGGAATATGTTGTTCCTGTTGGAAATCAGTCAGGTAAGTGATTGTTTAGGGGCATCACTACACGATCCATGACCGACTTTGAGCCTGTTACAGAGTGTGGATCTGTGGGGACAGTGCTAATGCTGCAGGTTCCTGTGTAAAATCACAGGGCTCTCAACCCTTGGCCAAGAGTTCAGAGGAAGTTTTCTTTTAAGTTTTCTCTTTTTTTTCCCCATAAAAAAAGTACTTGAGGAGATGAATCTACCTGCTGGGAGAGCATCTGGATAAAAGATTGCTCAGTAAATTGCTGGGGTACATGGAATTTTTTCCTGGGTTTTCAGACTTTGAGTTGCACACTGGAGGTAGGGTTTGTGCAGCACTTCAATAGCAGAGCTGCTCAAATCCCCCAATTCTGTGGAGAAATTGAATACATTTCTATAAAACCCTAGTTCTGGTTTTGGCCAGCTAAAACAACTGTGTAAGTTTTGATTAAAAACATGAGAATAAATGTAAATCATATCCTAGGCATTCATCTGCTCTCCTAGTTTGAAATGAAGCTGAAGGATCTTTCTGGAATTATCCATCAGGATCTGTGGGGTTGTTAAATTTGGATTGGCATTTAAGGCAAATCTGAAATTGTTCTCTTATGTTTTAATAATTGTATTTAGTTTCCTAATTTGGCTGGTAAGTTTATCAGAAGATAATTGAACTTTTAAAAGTATAAGCTGAGCAGATGGTAGGAAATACTTTAAAATACTTTCTTTCTGAAAGTATTTTTTCTCTGTTTTTGCTCTCTCTCTCTCACGCAAACTGTCTGCACAGCTCCAACCTGCTGAGGTGCACGTTCTTAAATCAAACAGCTCCTGAATGAAACCAACTTATTCCCTCTACGTGGCAGAAGGCAACAGATCCATGCCAAGAAAAACCAGTGGAGCCACCAACGCTGTCGGCTTCTGCCCCAGCCTCCTGCCCCGCCCTTGTCCCCTCCGTGGTGGGTGCAGGGTCTGTGCAGTGAGGGCCCCCTGACTGTCAGCAGGGATGCTCCTGTTTGTGACCTCCGTGAATCCCAGCGGCAGCAGCGGCTCTGCCATCACGAGCCTGTCTCTTCCCTCCCTGGCAGGGTGGTGCTTGCAGGGCTGGGCAAGCCAGAGGTTACTGAAAGGTTGTGCTTTCAGGTAACGATGGGCCTGGTTGAAGTAAGGTATTGTTCTGAGTTGTTCTGAAAGAAAAAAAAAAGAGACGGAAAAAAAGGAATATCTTATAAATTATTCCACGGACAGGAGAAGGTGTTCTTAAGTCTCTTTTTTTTCTTAATGCAACTTTTATTGTTGCTACTAAAGGACACACGAGGGTTTGGTTTGCTTGTACACAGGAGAACTGAGCAAGCAGGAGCAGATTCCCGGCTGGTTTTTATGGACTCTTCCAGCAGCACAGCTCGGGCTCAGCCCTGTGCAGCTCCCCGGCTCTGCTCTCCAGCACTGCTGGCCCCTTTTCCATGGGCAGTCCTGGGACACAGCCCGGGCTGGAGGAGCCTGTGCCAACTCCACCCCCTGGGCATCTCATGTTCCAGGCTGGGTCGCAGGTGCTGTTGTTTCAGGTGAGAGTTCCAGTGAAGTGAGCACGTTTTCCAGCTTCAGTGAGATTTAACCCCACTGCCTGTAAGTGTTCCTGAGTTTCGGGTAAGTGCAGTTCTCCAGTTTCACCGGTGGGCTGGAGAAGTTTATGGGTCTGTTGCAGACCAGTAAACCCAGGTTTTCCACATCCTTCATTAGGCTGTTTTTCCCTATCCAGATTCTTTTGTGTTTTAAAGAGGATTTGCTACCTTTATATTCTTCATTATATGAATTTCCAAAGTCTTCTGTCACCATGGAAGCAGACACAAACGTTTTTCCCTTTTTGGTGTTTATAGTTTACATCTACTTCTTACTGACGTGCACAGGAGTCAGGGAGGAGCAGACCCTGAGTGCTCTGTGCAGTGGTGAGGAAGCCTCCCAGCTCCAGTAATCAATCACACTGCACCAATAGCAGCTTGAAGAGTAAGCAAAGATAAATTACTTGTCCGGGCTAAGCTGGTCTTGGCTTCGCAAGGGAAAATAGTGCCAGAAATTCCCTCAGTGTGGTGTTGGCTGTGTGTGATGGGAGGGTGCTGCTACCCACTGCTGGCTGTGTCTGCAGTGCAGGAACGATCTGTTGCCATCAGTGTTGCTCCTGCTCCTTGCTGGGCTCTGACCACTGACCCCAAAGACAAGTACTTTTTCATGACAGTGTGCTCTGTATCCACCTGCCCAAGCTGCTTTCTGTTTTCTTGTTGCAGTCAGCTTGGCAGTGCTGTCATTTTCCAGGTACATGGTGTGTAATTAATGAGAACGTCATTTCCAGGTTGTTTTCAAAGACCAGATTGAGAGTCTGAGAAATTATTTCAGTCAATACCTTAGGATTTTTTGAACTATTTTTTGAACTAGGAAAACTATTATATTTGTTGCTTAGCTTGGGGATACCTCTGGAGGAATATCACTGTACTTATATTTTTAAGGATAGCAAGACTTGACTTCTTAGTAAAAATGCAGAATTTGGGTTCATGTGCCATCCACCAGGGCAGCTGGGTGCACCAGGCAGGGCTGGCTGGCTCTTCCCCAAACTGTGGCAGCACTGGCACTGCCAGCCTCCTCCCTGTGTGCTGTGAGGAGGTTGGTCTCCTTGTGGTGGTCTCGAGAGTTGTGCTGTGGGTGAGATCCTGCCCTGAGGAGCTGAAGGGGTAGAAGGATGTGCTGTGACTTGGCCTGGAGTCCTTGCTGCCCCTCAGGGCTGGCTGGGCTGGGCAGAGGTGTTAGCCAGGATGTACGTATTTTATTATACCTGTAACTTCTTTCACAAGAGTAATAAGTCTGCTTTATGGGAGACCCCGAGTGACTCCATAAGGAGCACAGAGATTGGTTTTAGCACCTTTGCTCCCCAGGACATTGCTATCCCCAGCACTGGATCAGAGTACCCAGCACAGACTCTGATGATGCATCTTAAGAACTGTCCTTTGTGCTCATTTAGGGACCTCCTCGGCCACTCTCCTCCTGAACAAATATCCCCAAATGTCTCTGCTCACTCTTATATTGCTTTAATTCTACCTTGCTATTTGCAAAAGTGAGGGGTGAAGGACTCTCAGGCACTGAATGCTTCCTTTTGCATCCTTTTTGACTCTACAGTCAACTGTTTCTCCACTCTCATCATTCCCCCAAGCCCTACAGCAGCACTACTTTTCCAGTAATACTCCCTACAGAGCTCCTATAGGTTGACCAAGAGAATTGTGGCTTTTCCTCACAGTGGTGTCATGATCACCACTTCCAGGCTGCCACTTCCCTCAGGGAGCACGGCACACTGTGCCTCCACATGCTGGACAGGTTTATGTTTCAATTTTGGGTGAGTTTTCTCAAGAGGGTGAATATTTGAAAACAATGAAGTTACTGTTGGCTTCAGTGGACTTTCTGATTATTGCAAAGGTTTTATTCCCGATAATCTGCAGGTTCCTCCTGGGGGGATGAGGTGTGTGCAGGGCTGAGCACGTCCATGTCTCCGGTGATATAGGGAGCGTCAGCAGCTGCCATTAGTGTTAATGGGCTAAACCCTTCACATCAAACTGAGAATATACTCCCACTAATTGTGTACCAGCCACCCCTGAGACCTTTGGGACGATGATGCATCTGAGGAGAGGCGCTTCCAGTGATACGATGCCTTGGGATAAATAAATAAGGAGCTAAAGTTAGACTCTGGTTCAGGGAAGTTGATTCAGTGCCAGCATTACAACACTGGGAAATCGGATAACAGGGATGCCAACCTTCATCCCCTTGGTCCTGGCCTGGTCCATGCTGCACAGTACCATCTTCAGAGCCATCCATCAGCACTCAGCCTCACCCTGATGATGTATGATGGCCATAGATCCCGGGAGCGGGAGTGCACTCTGATGTATTGCGCCGATACATCACGGACAGGGCTCGCCCGGGTGATGTATTAGTGCCCTGAGAATGTATTACTCAGGCTCTGGTATTGTTCAGGGATAAAGCCAAGCCAAGGAGTGGATTCAGTTTAATTACAGCACTAATGGTAGCCTGGTGCCAGGAGCACTTTGGTGCTGAGATGCTGGCACTCTGTGGAAATATGAGCCGTGGAGGTGGTGCTGTTGAGTCATGTTGCAGAACCAGGAGAAGAGGGGCCGTATTTTTTTTTTCCCATCAGTTTCCCTGTTGATAACTCAGAAATGCTTGATTTTTGGGTGGAGATTGAGGAAGACTCAGTCTGATTGACAGGAACAGTGGATGCTCCAGAGAAAATTACTTAGCACAGCACTGCAAAGGTCCCTCTCCTGTTCCATGACGGTCCTACCCTGTCACAGCCACACAAGCAAGGAAAACAATGAAGTTACACTTCTGTTCAAGGTGGTGTAGCTTGGGACAGAGGCAATTTACACAGCCCTGTGTAGATCCTGGGCTTGCTGTCTTTGGAGAAGAGCATGCAGTGCTCCTGTGTCCTCCCTCAGGGTTGCTCCTTGCCCACACTACAGAAGATGTGTTGGTGTCCCTACCAGTGCATGACCCTCAGAGCTGTTCGTCTCTTCTGTGCTGCCGTGTTGGCTCCTTCTGAGCTGGGTTCATCCCCACACTACCCCTCTGTGGAGTCTGTGCTTCACAGGGATCCTTATCAGCCTGTGATAACTGTTGCAAAAGTTTCTATAAATAGAATTTCCTCCTGCCCAAATCTTCTCGCTGGCTCAGCTGTTCTATTTTTAACAGAAAGGCATGTTGATGCTAAGCAGAAATAATTTTTTTTTAAATCTCTCTATTAAACATAAAAAGATGCTGTGTCTGAGTAAAAATGAAAGGTGCCCCTTAGATATTTTTAAAACTTCCAAAAATAGTCTCAAGTCTGTGACAAAGCTTATTGAACAGGAATAGCTGTGGACAGCAATTCTGTGATGGGAAGGATCATGTCTCCTCATGCTCCTGGCTGGGATCTGCAAGAAGGGAGATGCTTGAACAAAGACCTCTAAAAGGAATTAACTGAGAGCTGCACTTTAAAAGGCTTGATAGCAGCACTGCCCAGATAGTTTTGCTGGTGATCTCATGTGTTTTCCCTTCTGGGCTTGACAACTGCCCCTGAGGCTGAGAACTCCTCTCTGAAGTTGGGTCTTTGCAGGGGACTCGCAGCCCTGTGGGAGCGGCTCTGTGGTGACGGGGCAGGGGGGACGGGGGGACCTCCCTGTCTGGGGCTTTCCACACAAAGAGAGAGGCAGGAGGATTGCTGACTTTGCCTTGTATGCACAACGGGTATTGAACTTGGGAAAATGTAAAATTTGGTTATTGTTTCTGCTGCTGCACCCCTGCACCCCCAGGGTCAGAGCACAGCCATATATGCCATTGATTCAGCCTCCAGCCCAGCTGAGAAGGAAGAAAATTGGAGAGGGAGAGAAGCAGATGGGGTGGGACTCTCCAAGGAGATACGTTTTACAAGGTTCCCAATGCCTTTTCTTCCCCCCCATAGAGTGGGCTTTTGTCTCCTTATTCATGGCAAATGCCAAGTCAAATGTTCGTGTGTTCACACCCGGTGAGAGGGGAAAGTCTCTGGAGAACTTCTGAAAATTATAAAAGATAAACTGATTATTATTAAAATTGCAAAATAGTCAATTGCTGACTGCTGAACAGCTTATATGGAGAAGAAAAGAGCATTATAAAACAGGGAGATCATCTATTGTTTGGACTTAGAAAAAGATATGAGGTTATTTCATTCCCAAAGTGCCTGATCAGCCATCCTAAGCCAGCCTGCACTGGTGTGTGAATTCAGACTTATTGCAGATGAATTTCTGCCCATCTGAAGGCAGGGTTTTCCAGAGGCATGAGAGGCTGATTCTCTTGACTTTTTCAAATTCTCTTAGCAAAAAAGGGATTGGGCAGGAGATTAGGATTTGAGGCTCATTTCTTACTTTCCTGTAAATATCCTGCATCCCCTCAAGAAAACTGATTTATTGCTCTCAGCCTTGATTCCTTATCCATTAAATTGGTAAGAATACTTCCTTTATGCCTAACTTATTTATATGGGCCTCTCTTTCACGACAGACACTCCTCCCATCTGTTTGATTCTGTGCTTGGTGCAGTGAGGTTTCATTCCTTCCTCAGCACTCTAGAGAGCAGTTTTTATTGCAGCAATCCTGATAACTACCATTAAAATAAAATTACCAGAGACAGACCTAAACTGCCTGAGATTCTGATGCTTTAGCTGGAATTTGAATGTGAAGCTCACCAGGGTTTGGTGGCTGTCCTCTGCCTGTAGCTGTCAGCATGTACCACCAACTGTCAGGATGAATGATGGATTAACAAATGTGTAATGATTTAGTCCCTCTCCAGGAACAAGCAATACTGCCAGGGTGACATGCATTTCAGATATGCAGAGAAGAGGGATGTGTGGGATTGTCTCACTCAATAACATAGGAGCTGGCAACTGGAGAAAGCAATGTTTTTCACCATTACAGTGTGCATGTATCTGTGGACACCAGAAAATGCAGATTGGAGGCTATGATTAATTTGGGCTTGTCTTTTTTTTTTTTTTTTTTGATCCAAGGGTAAGATTTGACAGCAGAACATGAAACTTCCAAGCTGAAAGGCTTCATGCTCTGTTTTGCTTGGGTTTTTTTTCCAGATGAGGGACCAGCTGGGTTCACTGGACTCCACAAGGTACTTTTGTTTATGGATGAAGCCATGCAGATGGGGATCAAAGGTTGTGTAGAGCTGCTGTTGAGCGCACTGGGGCCGAGAGAGGTCAGGCACCAGAGATTAATTTCTTGGCTGGTTAGAGCCAAGGTTTAATAGCAGACTGGGAAAGGACAGTGATTGAGTTTGCTGCTAGCAGAACCTATAGTTCAGGTCAAGTAAAAGGAAGGAGCTCAGGGGCTCTGTGTGTTGGTTGCAGCAGAAAGTCTAATGGCTTAACAATATGTGGCCTCAGCAAGATGTATGGCAGTGGCTGCCACTGGTGAGAGGGGCTGCACCCCTGGAACATCCCCTCTGACAGAGCCAGCAGGGCTGGGGCTGGGCTAATGCTCCCAGCCAGGCAAAGCAAACACACAAAGGCAGCCTTGTTAATTCTGGAAGGGAGGAAGAAAAAAGGGAAAACAACCGTGTTCTCCAAGAGGGAAAGTGGAGTGTCTGAAGGGCAGTGGGAGGGGGTGTTTTCTCGCTGGCTTTAGTTTTGAGTTGTGTAGTTTAACAAACACATGGAGATGTCAACTTGCCTGGGATCAGGTGACTGATTTTGTGTAAATCAAAAACTGATTTTGAAACTAAAATTAAACTGTACTCTGACTTTACCTACTCTGATTTTTTCATGCTACTATTCCATTACACTTTAGTTTCTACGTTTTCGGTTTTGTGTTTGTTTTTTTTTTTCTTTTTTTTTTTTTTTAAATAGTTGTGTCCTTTATTGTATTTAATTATATCCAAATACAATTGTGATTTTTCTCTCTCTACTTTCAAAATCCTCTTCGATTATTTTTCTTTTCTTTTCTTTTAGAGTATGAATTTGAAAAATCTGGCTAGCAGAATCTGCTTTGAGCATTTGAATGAGGTTGTATGTTGTTATAAATCACATGTTAAGGTAAAGAATTTTGTAAATAATTTCAGGCTGTTGCCATTTTGGTGGAGGAAATCTGGCTGTGAGCAGGAGGGACTTAATGCAGTGGTAGCCTGCCAGCTGGGTGCTATGGACCTCACACCAAAATCTGTAGGTAGAAAATTCGTCTTTAATTAGTGATTTGTCCTGGAATTTCCAGGAAACAGGAAAATCAGAATAATATCATGGCAGCTGTAGTGCTGTCAGGATATACCTCAGCTATGCAAAAAGCATCAGTTTGACCCCACATTAGAAGTTCCTCCTTCTGTATCTGAGTCAGGTGTTCATTGGATTTCCTATTAAAAACACTTTCTGAACTGGTCCTGCCTTCAGTTCTCTTCCTTGTAAGTCCCCTGGGTGATGTGAAGTGTTGTCTTTTTTCACCATAGGGAGCTTTTGTTCATCTCAGGAAGGAACAGAAGCTGCACCAAATGTGAACTGAGCTCATGGGTTTGGTGATCAGGCACAGATGGGATTCCTCTCCCAAAGTGCTCCTGTGATGTCTCAATCATTAGATTTGCTATAAGAGCTATTGGCTCAAGTCTGCAGTCTTTCCTGGCAGAGTTATTTTGCTCCTTTAAGAAATTAACACTTGTTGGGTCACAAAGTCATGCAGCCATCAGGATTCTCACCAGAGATTTGGACCTTCAAATCAACTGCAGAGAGGGCTTTCTTGTCTTATTGTGTAGCTGTGCTGAAGTCATGACTATTTCCAGATCTCTTAAGACATTCTTCTGAAAAGTTTCTGCTTTTTTCCTTCATCTAAAGTGAGGGGGGAAAAAAGGATTTCTTAATTTGTTTGAAGGTTTTTTCTTGTCCAGTTCAAATTAGCAACACACAAGAAGGATCTTGGATACTTCTTGGAAACCATGAATATAATGTCAAGTTTTGCCTTTTGTGGAAAGACTTTTTTGAAGAGGACTTGTGAATTAAAGCTTCAATCAGTGTCTAGATCAGAGCCTGATCCATAGCAGATTATACCAGGTTTGCCTGCTGCAGGCCATATTCCTCCTCCTCCAGAGCATCTTGCAGTAGCTGCTCTCAAAGGCAGGACAGAAGAGTCAGTGGAGCCAGATCTGCTCTGAGCAAGCTCTGATTTTGCTGGTTTTCAATATAACATGTAATTTTTAATAATTTTTTCTTCTTTTCTCTTCCCTTAGGAGTGCTGTGTTTCATCTGGGAGTCTTTAACAGAGATGCCAAGATACTTTGTCACTAGAACTGTGTGAAACACCTGAGTTCACAAGGACTGAAGGAAAACAGTCACAGACTAACAGGCACACAACTTCCCTGGCTTTGCTGACTTTGAAATCTGTGGTAAGATACTATTCCTTGGATTTTTCACTTTTTGTTCAATTTGTTAAGGCATTACCAAATAATTTATGCTTTGTCCTCTGTATTTTCTCTTGTATCTTTTTTCCTGTGGGGGAGAAGTGCACAATACAACTAAAATAATCTCCACTCCAGAAGCTGAGAGTCCCTGACCCACTCAAAACCAACCACAGTCTGTTCCCCTTAGCTGATGTTCACACACTGCACTCTTCTGTAGGAAAATGCAGATATGATGGTATTTAGAAAGTCATATCAGATGACAAAGGGAATTCAGTATATCCATAATTTTACCAACACGAATGAGCACAACAGCTCTGCTGTGGGAAGGCAGAACCATGCCTGTGAGCAGACCTGAATTTAGTGAAGCAACCTGCTGATTTTGCTGCTCTACTGCCCCATCTCAAACCAAAATAAGCCCACTTTTATCAGCCTTTCAGTCCCACCTCGCTTCTATTTGATCTGAAATGTGTAGTAAGGTTAACCAAAGCAGGATAATGTAATATATGGTAGAAATGATTCTTTTAAAAAGACATGGCTTGCTCTCATTGCCCTGCGTTCTTCCTCTGTCAGATAACCCAGCTTCCTGAGCAGGACTCAAAGTTTTGGATTTAACCCCTCTGTCAAAGTTTTCAGCCAGATGAGCAGATGCATTATGGTGCTTTCCTGCAAATTCTCCTCTAATTGCTCCAAGTGCTGTGGCCATCAAGCAGAAATCCAGTTGGTAAACTCTGCAGCTCGTGGACAACTTTTCTTGCCAACCATGCATTACGAAGGGCTAATTGTAAAAGTGGTGCACCTGCTGGCTCCCTTGGTGGCTGGAGCCAACGGGAAAAAAAATAGTAATTTATTAATGATGGAGTCACAAATAGTAATGAAAACAATAGGAGCATCTGAAGGAAGCGCTGCCGGGGGCAGAGGTGCAGGTGCTCTGTGCCCTGAACAGGCTCGTCGGCATTTTTATAAAGCTACTTTACAGCCCTTATCAATTTCCCACTGCTTTCTGTGTACCCCCTGCCCCTTTGCAAATGTTTTGCCTGCACAACAGGCTCAGCATTTCTTGTTGTAGGTGATAAAATAGCTGTCACCCTGTGGAGGGAGGAAAGAGGCAAAAAATAAAAATGTTAGGTCCAAAGAAACAAAGCAGAGGAACACATTTCCCAGCAAACAAACGAGGGCTGATGGAGCCGCTGAGTCGGCAGCGGGAGAGCAATGGGGTGAACTTGGCTGGGGAATGCTGAGAGATTGGGGGTAACAAATGCTGAGAGATTGGGGGTAACAAATGCTGGAGGGCAAGAGAGACTCATTCCTTAAATGAGGCGGTACTTTGTGCGTAGCCTTGGATTCCCAAGGTGATGGGCACCTCCGCCAGCACCATCCACAGTTCTGGATCCAGCGCGTGTCTCTGTAAATCTCAGCATTCTCTTAAACAACTACATCACATCAGCAATCCAAAGACCTTTTTTCTTACGTGGTCAGAGCAGTTACTGATGATTTGGGCAACCTACTTGTACCATTTGAGTGCTTAAGTAGTCACAAGACATAGTTATCTTGTCTCTCAAAATATGGTGGCTCTTGGAATACGGGGTAATACAAGTGATATGCACAAATGAACACAAAATCTTTGAGAAAAGAGTATTACGAGCTAGGGAAATAACTTCCTTGCAGCCAGCTTTCACCACTGGTGCACAGCACTGCAGTGCCCCTGAAAGCTGATCAAGAGTTACATAAGACCAAAAAGTCAGTTAAGTCATGGCAGGCCCAGGAAGAAGGTCAGAGTTAACATCATGTATGTAATCTCAGTGTTTGCCTTTCCTCTGCTTTGACCATCACACATGGCTTTAGTGTGTTCCTTGAAGGAAAGCTGCACTGTCATTGTTAAAGTGCTCATATCTGGATATCTACCATAACTTAGATGAGATCTTGAAACTTTTTATGCTGTGGGAATCTGCTTGTGTGTCTGAGCCATAAACTGACTGTTAATTGACATCTGCTTGTATAAAAATTAGAGTTTCTCAATATGTTGCAGGTGTAGCTGTCTCAGCAGAAAGGAGTCAGACTTAGAGGTCAGCCTGGGTCTGTACCAAATCTCTGTGGGTTGCATGTCCTGCATTTACTGCTATGCTAAGGTTTACTAAGGTTGTGAGCACACTGAGCCATCACAGAGTAGCTGCAACCACCTCCCCAATGAACCTGATGGGCCAAAGCTTCCTAACTTCTCACTGCCTATCCTGCATTCAAGGGATTGAGAGATCTTCTGTCTTTAACTGGATTTTAGTGGAGAGAGGGAAAAGACCCCAAATATCTGTGTCTTTCTTTCACTGGGCCAAGTGCAATTTTTCCTGTAGCTGAGTTGTTCTGTGTAAGGGCTCTTAAGTTAAAGACCCAAAAGCACCACAGTGCTCTGCATCAAATCACAGAATCATCTCATGGTTTGGGTTGGAAGGGACCTTAAAGATCACCTAGTTTCAATCTCCCCTGGGACAACTTCCACATAGGGAGTTGCTTTGCCTCTTTTTTGATTATTGTTGATGTTTCTTTGTTCAGGAACAGTTACTTTCACGTACTAAACCAAAATATTCCTTTTTCTTTCTTTTTTTTCTTCTCTTCTCTCAGTCCCTTCTTTCCCCCTCACTCCCCCCCAAATCCCAAGCCCTCACACAAATGCCAGCAATTTATAAGACTGATTAAAGCACATAGTTTTTTGCTTTAGGGACAAAGCTTCACCTTTTAAAGTTCTGTTTTTCCTTAGGAACCAGGAATCTTTTCCTGTAAATCCATGCAAACGAGCATGAGTTCAGGTGTGTATTTTAATAATCATGCCTAATCCCATGAAAGCAGTGCTAAGAATGAAGAGCTGGCCATGCTAATTCCTGATGTGAGGGGGACCTGGGAGGTGTGGTGGTGCTGACCCAGCGATGATGACATGCAGG
Organism: Manacus candei; assembly: GCF_025592945.1. NCBI lineage: Eukaryota > Metazoa > Chordata > Aves > Passeriformes > Pipridae > Manacus > Manacus candei. The sequence continues at coordinate 15,679,187 of NW_026138105.1, read as the reverse complement.
GTGATACATGAGGGAAGGTGAAGGCAAGGCTCGTATATCCCCATCACATTGATCCTCCCATAACTTACAAACACTCACTGTTTGCTGTCTGCCAAATTAACCTCTTGTCTCCCCAGCCTGTGGATTGGGTGCACAGTGCAGGATTTTAAGCTTCTCTGTTGAAAAATGTCCCTGCAAAGCTGTCCCCCAGAATTCCTGCTGCTTTCTGGGGAGTGTTATTAATAAACTTCTCCGTAGCAGAAATGGAACCTTTTAGAGCTCAGATAAGGTATTTTGCCAGTTAACCAGCTGGGCTGTTTGGCTGTGGACAAATGCAGTGATGAATGATGGGTCAAGGATGGAGCAGGCTGATTTCTCTCCAAGCTTGACCTTGTCTCTGGTCTGACATCTGAAATGACAGATGCATTAAGGAGTTATTTATTCAGGGGAGCTGCAGTGCACTGAACCCTTTGTGAGGTAGCACCCAGGGTTATAAGAATGTTAGAATAAACCTGCCTGAGCCTTCCCCTCTGTGTCTGCTGCTCCAAGCAGCTGCTCTGCAGGCAAGCAGCAATCCTGGGTGTCTGTCAGGGATACCCTGGGAACTGGAGGGCAAAACCAGGAGCTGGGTCCACACATTTCCTCCCAGCCAAATAATCTGCATATCTGCAAATCACCCACCCATGGAGCAGCATTAACTAACTATGAAAATGTACCTGAAGGTTTCTGGGTTGTTAAAGGCCCAATGTTCTGGATAAAATGCAGCACTGACGATTAAACACCTTTTGCTGTTCAGCTTCTTCTGGCCTCAGCACACTTGGGAGACTTTTCTTTTTGTGCCTTTGGGATTTTTTGTGACTTGTTGCACTGTGGCCCAGTTCACTCTTCACTATAGCTGAAACCAAGGGAATAGTTTTACTTTTTTCCTTCATGTTGTGGGACACACAGGTGGAGGGGTAGCCAAGCTGCATCCTGTGAGCAGACATGCTTCATTTTTGGGAAATCAATTATTCCTAAAAGGTGAAAGACCTCAGCCTAAATCTATAGAAAAAATGACTGTATAACCCAGTCTGCTTCTATATTTGTCTGCCTAACCTTTTGCTGCAAGTATGAAAGCTGTTTGTACTTCTAAAACTAGACTTTTATTTAGAAAAATAACTTTGCCCATACACAAAACTGTTGGGCATGTTATATTTTCCTGACAAGAGCTATGGTATGGATTAATTTGCAGAGCAAAGTTCAGGAAAGAGCTCAGGTGCTGTGATTCTGGATCCTTTTGGAGTACTGGGAGGGCTTAGTTGAGGGAGCACCATAAGAAACCCAAAGAGCTACCCCTGGGAAAATTCCTAAATTTATTGCCCTCAGCAGAATTACCAGCAATTGACACCAGCTCTGAGTGCAGTCCTCTCTTTGTCATCTCCCCTCCTCCCCCAAATAATTCCACTTTGAAACAACAGCAGCAGAAATTGTTAGATATATGCAAAAGCCCATTTTGCATGGCAGGACCATTGGAAGAGCTGGATGTTGGTGTCCACCAACCCAGCTCACAAGTCCTTTCTGGGGCTGTCCAGCTCAAACTGATGTGTGCAGTAAATCTGCAGTGTCTTTGCAGTCTTTCATATGTCTGCTCCTTTCAGGATTCTAGTGCCTGGGTCTAGCATGTGGATGAGACTTACCTGAAGCATCTTCAAGGCTTTTCCAGCACAAAAATGGATGATCTGGTATGATGAATGATTTTGTGTAACACCAAAGAAAAAAGAGTATCAGTTGTGCACTTATATATATATATATATATGGTATTGATTGCAAGGGCACTTGTTAACTGGAGAGATCCAGGAAATTCCCACCGAGGTTAAGAGTGCTTGTCTACAAGGCTTCAGAATGGAGGTGTGACTTCTTTTGCCTTCAAAGAGGTTTGGAGCAGGTAGCAAGTAGCCAAAATTCAAACCTGAATGACCTAGCTATGGAAGTGTGTTGTCCCAGACTCTCCTCTTTTTCCTGGTGTAAAACAAATGTGCTGAACAACAGAAAAGTTGCTCAGAACCACCAACATCAGCATTTCTTGAGAGTGGCCTCAGGTGGTGAGGGCTCTCTAGCAGCTCAGCAATGGAAAATTGAGAGGTCCTGTTCCTGTTTTGCTTCTGTTTAAAGGTTTGATCTTTACAGTTTGGTCTGGTTGGGGGAATGTAGGTGCACAGCAGACCTGGGCTATGCTCTCAACTCAGCCCAACAAAGAAGGGAGTCAGGGAGCTGGGGCAGGGGGAGACTGAAGGTATGTTTTCCACAATGGCCTGTTTAAAACATTACAAGCAACCTCTCTTCCATCATGAGTCCTAGTTTAAAACTACTGCCCTGGGGCATAAAAATCAACTCCTAACTACTTCCAGTGGGACCACTATTCCATCAGTGTTCCCATCAAACGTTGACTCCATGATTAATATTCACCCTCTTTCTTCGTTAATCATCAGTCTTCATTCATTTTTCTGGCCCTTCCTGCTGACAGGGGTAGTGTGTGTAGAGCAGCTGGTAGGGAAAACAGAAAGACCTGAACTTCTGTACACAAGCTGCAAAGGGAAAAAGCCACCTCAGTGCAGTGTGTCAGCTCAGAAGGAAAAAGGATTCCTAAAGATGCAATTTTTCTCCTAGTCCTGAAGCAGTGGGGCTGAATTTTCAATAGCCTTTGTGAGACGGGACTTTGCACCAACTCCTAACTACTATTGTGGAGAACCCCTGGTTTGAGTAATACAATATTCAACAGCCATGCTAAGAAACCAAGCCCTGTGTGTCTGTAGTATTCACTGACTGGGGGTAATAGCAATGTCCCTGTACAGCAAATGTAACACAACTTTTCTGTGGAAAAAGGAAAAAAACCACACCAGTGGTTAATGTTTCCTTGTAGAGAACAATATTGCCTCTAGTGCAGGGCTTGTACTTGTTTGCTTGTTTTCTGCTAACTTTTAAAAAATAAATCTTTATAATTTAAGATAAATATTTATCATTAAAGATAAATATTATGTGAATAAAAACTTACACAATGTAAATTGCATCTTTCACAACCCAGAGAAATGATTGAATGTGATAGAGATCTGGCATAACTTGTGAAAGAATGGCAGGTTCAGGAAAGGTCAATAAATGGCAAAATGAGCGAGTATTGCAGTTGCACTGAAACTTCTGCTGTTTCAGTCAAATTCAAACAATGTTTGCTGCAGAAATAATTGAAAAATGCAGATCCTAATAATTGAAAAATGCAGATCCTAACAAATTTTGGATTTAAAACATTTTACATTAGAAATTTTTAAAGTTCCAATAAAAATGTTTGCATTTTTGTAAGTCAAGATTGTACTAAATCTCCATTAATAATTTCCCGCCTGCTCTTCTAGGGGAGAATTCTGCAAAATAACAGCAATCACTACTGGAAGCATTTAAAAACTTTCTCTCTTCATGTTCCCAATATTTTCCTCTACTACTTAAATGATGTGGTACAGGTATTACTTCATTTTTCTCCCTCCATTCATTTTCCAATTTGTTGTTTCACCAATATCTTTTCAAAACTTCCTCTACATTTTGAAACCTCATTTGCCATTAAGAGAAATGGAGCATTAAAGAAACATTGAAACATTTGGATATGACTGTGTGGGGAAAAAAAGAGCAATAGCCAGGATGCTATTACAGCCTTCACTTCATAGCATTTGATGAAGGGAAAGAAAAGACACAAACCACATTCAGTATTCATAAAAAGGATTTATAATTGGTGGCAGATATTTTACATTATTAATTGAAGGCATTGTACTGGGAGAATTTTGAGTTTGGCTGTCTTGTTTATGAAAATTGCAGGGGTTGTGTCTTTTATAGCTCTTATGTCTCCTTCGTAACAAATTCCAGCTTAAATGGCAGTATCAGAGGATTTTCTCTGATAGAGAAAGCAAAGAAAGCAAAGGCTTTTCTTTCAGTTTTGTGTCTTGATAGTTCCTGTGTGCAACCTAAGACAATATATCTGATATCAGAGACAGACTAGTCTGGTACTGGTTTTTATTTAGTGATGCAGGAGATGGAGTGCAAGGGTGTTCCAGTTGTTGTAATAACATGCACAGACTGATTACACACCAGCCTGGTATCTAATTTATATACTCCTTTCTTACTGAATTAGTGTGAACAACTGCAGCAGCCTGCTAGGAATGTGCCAGAGGCTATGTGTAAGTATTCTCATTTTTTACACAAACTTGGACCCATGTCTTGAAAGTGTTTTCCAAACTGTACATTGTGAAAAGGGTGGAGGTTTAAGAACTCCAGTGCTGATCAGCAGACATGTAACATTTATGTAAGAAATAAGCAAGGTTTGTCCCATTGTTTTAGGAGGAGAAAAAAAATCACTTGGACAAGTTGGACAATCCAGCATCTGTGTCCTTGTTACCGAGTGTTACTTTTTATTCTTTAAGCAATTTTTGGGTTAGAACAATCTTATTTTCTCTTCTTTACAGACCAGTACTTGGCAGCTTCCTGGGCATGAGCTTCTGAACCTTCATCCAGTGTCATTCAGGGAAGATGCTCTGTCCCAGCACACCACCAACCCACTGTAGGATCCTGACAAAACCCTTTCCCCCCCATCTTTGCCTCATTTCCCCCTCTTAAAAAACCCCTCAAGTCTCCATCTTTGCTATGTACAATGATTAAGGTTTACATGAGAAAGGATTTGAAGATGTTGATGCACCCTCATTTGTGCAATAATACAGCTTTTGACCTATAGAAACAGTATAGTGTAATTTTAAATGGTTTAACCTCTTCAGAGTTTATTTATCATGTTTTTTATTCAGAAAGCCCTTGGAACAGCAGTAGGAATGTAACTCCACTTGCTTGTGTGAGGAGTCCAATAATATATAAAATAGTACCTTACCTCTTTGATTACTACAATGGTAGGTCACATTTAATATTATTTTTGGATAGGATATAATAGTGGGAGCCTAGAGGGAAACTTTCTTTAATCATCCTCCTCCATTACCCCAAAGATTCCTTGCTGTGGCATTAACAGAGCAGGACAAGCCTCCAAATACAGTTTCCCAGCTCCCTCAATACAGCAGCTGCTGCTAAACCAGAACAAACCCCAGCTGTGCTGTGGGAAGAGCTGCCATAGCTGAAGAGGATGGTTAAACTCTGTGATACACAAGTGTCTGGATCTCTGAGAATACCCTTGGCTGAGCCTGTTCCCTGATCCTTTCTTGGAAGGGAAGAGAAGAACTGGAAGTGTAGCACTGGGACACGTCTGCAGCCACGGTGGTGGCAGAGCAGCGGCAGGGCTGCTCAGCTCTCAGGGTTTGTGAGCCCCAGCACCCTGGCTGTTCCCAACAAGGTAAGGCACAGGGTTGCCAGGGAGGAAACCTGTCCAAGTGAACACAGATGATAAGGGAATTAGCAATGATTTCGGTTGGGTGTTTATTTTTTAAGCACTGGGCTGTTCCCCACTGGACTTCTTAGAGAGGAAAACAAAATTATCCCGTAAACACTTCCCCATCACCAAGAACAGTGAATACAGAAAACAACACATCAGTGCTCATCAGCAAGGGCAAGACCTTTCTGTCAACGTTCATTTGCAGAGCAAATGTGCTGCAGTATCCCCCCTGGGGTTGGGAACATGCCCATTGTGCTCCTGCAGGAAGGGCTGCTGCCCGAGCTGGCTGGGCAGCTGGGATGGGAAACCTGCAGCAGTGTAAATAGAGCCAACCCTTCCTTCCTCCTCACCAACCACAGGCTTCCAGAAAACCCAAATACAGGTCAAGCATCCTCATGGCAGAGGAGGGAAGGCTGACACCTGGCTCACCTCAGGGTGCTCCTTTTCTCCCTGTGAGGCAGAAGGAAGAGAGGTCTTACCCCGCACCGATGTGTCTCACAGCTGCGCTTTCCCTGCAAGAACCAGGGAGGTTCCAAAGCCAAAGGGCAGCAATCCCACCCCATCTCACCTCTGCAGCTGCAGGGCCTGAGCAGTGACTGCACAGCAAGCTGGGACATGCACTCAGTGGAGCAGAGATGTTTGTGCTGCTGCTAAAGGAGGGATGTGCCCTTTGGTAAGTCCCACACTGGCTGGAGCAAGCACACACTGCTCCCCAGACTGTGACAAACCTGTGGTTCTCCCCCAGCTCTCTGTGGGCACATCATAAGGTACTTATTTTATTTCCCCGCTAAGCTGCTTTAACCCTGGTTGCTGTGGGATTGAGAAGATCTTGCATTTATCAGCATTAAGTAAGAAGCAATAAGCTCTTGGCTGTGCTGTGAAGAGCTTTCCTTTCCTGGGTAGTAAATCTGCAGTAACTCTCTCTTACAGTTTTATTGAGGGTTATCAAGTGTTTATTCAAAAGGCATTTCCGTGCATTCAACATTCTTCTAATTGGGCAGTGAGTGGGAATGTTCTCTCCAGGCAGACTGTTACTGCTGTGGTAAAATGGGCTCTGTTCAGCCAACAGACTGTCCACGTTGCCACTGGGCTGGGTGGAGAGAGGGAACAGGACTGTGCTGGTCTATGGCTTGGACTAAATGGACTTTGAGCAGTGTCACAGATTCAGCTGCCCCAGAACCCTAGAACGTGTTCTGTGCTGTCTCATAATGCTCTATAAGACAAGAAAACCTGTATGGAGACCAACCCTCTCCTTTCAAGAACTCTTAGGTTGCATCTGCACATTGTGAAGGGAGACACAGTGGTGCCTTTCTTGTGTGGTGTGGCTGAATTTCAGCCCAGGTGTCCCTCGATGAAGGTGGCCCTGGTGGTTGCAAGGAGTGTTTAAAGATGGTCTTCATAGTCTGGACTCCAAAAAGAAACTTAGTTAACAGGGCAGTTTAGAATTAAATCCCTTTCTAGCGGTTATCTAGAAAGCTGGAATGGACACTGGGAAGAATTGTGTGTAGGAGGTGGGGGGTTGTTGGAGGTTGGCTTGGTATATTCAGAGAAAAGAATTTAATTTTGCATTTGGTCTACCTCTTTTCTTAGCTACTGGTTGTTGAGGTGAAGAATTCAGAAATAAGGTGGTCAGATAAAGGGAATTGAAAAGGAGTCCCACAAACTTGCCACGTAACAGCAAATTATTTCAGACAGAGTAAAAGCAGGCTCACATTTGGGTGACATGTGACCTGCATGGGGCTGTGTCTCTGCTCATATCTGCTGGGCTCTCATGTCTCTCCTGCCATCAAAGCCTTCCTCCTGCACAGGATGAGCTCCTCAGAGGGATGCAGAGGAGGAGGAGGGGTGGCTCAGCCATGCTAATCCAATGTGCACCTGGACAGCTGGTACTTCTCGCAGTGCCTTCATTTTAAAGCCATCCATCATGCTCAGGGGATCACATCCAGGCCCTGAATTGCAGAACTGGCACCTTGGGAAGTGTTCAGCTGTGAAAACTGACTTGGCAGGACAGCTTTGCCATATGAAAAGAAATGCTTTGCCTTTCTTATTTTTTCAAAGGCAAGGTAAATGGAAGTGGCTGAGCCCACTCACAGGCACTTCCAGGGGATGTGTCTCCCCTGGGGCAGCTGTTGGATGGCCATGGGCGAGTCTGACCCTGGGGAATAGGTTTGGGACAGATGGGAAGGGCTGACTGTTGCATCTGCAAACTGTCAGGTCTTTAGGGTTGGCCTCCAGTGTGTTGTTGAACTGCAGTCCCCTGGCAGTGTGTGTGTCTCCAGAGGGGAACAGAGCAGTGAAAAGAAATGCAGGCTCTTGGGCAGAACTGCACCCCTCGGGGCTGAGGTTTGGATTATGATGGGATGCAGTGGTGCTCTTAGATGACAAGTTTGGGAGGGTGTGATATGGGTCACAAAGGGTCCAATTTCTGATTTACCTGAATGTTGTTCTCTATTCGGCTGAGGACACCTCTTTGAGGTACCAGCTGACCTCAGCCTGATGACCTGGAGGTTAAGTGAACTTTCATCAACCAAGCTGATGAATTTTCCATGGTTTTATTCCTAGTACTTTAGCTTTTATTGGCTTAGTAACTGGCAGGAGGAGTGGATTGCACAGATACAATAGGAGGCTTAATTAGTGTGCAAAGTGCTTAGAGATCTTCAAGGAAAGGTGAAATAGATGCAAAAGTTATCTTCCCTCCTCCTCAGAGGCTGCATTTCAGTAATGGATGAAGTGACCCCTAAAATATAATATTAATTCTGCAAAGCCCTTGGGAGTTCTTCTGAATCAAAGGTGCTATGCCAATATATTCTCACTTTCTTTTACCAGTCCCTTTGAGCCACCCAGTCCACCATTAGTGGTGATTCTCATTTAATCAGAATTCAGCCTTCAAATTTTCTGCAAGTCCATAGATAAATAAAGCAGCAGCCGTAGTTGATCATTTATTTATAAATCTATTTATAATCTATGTTTTGCATATTAATCAAAACCACTCCATGTGGCAATTCCTGATTAAGAACCATTTTTTTGTCTTGTCTCTCTTGCCCCTAGATAATATGCAAAGAATTAGATTAGAAATAGTTTTTATAAATAAATTATGATAAACTCCTGCTTTATTTATATACTCAGACAATGGTGCCACTCTTCCAAACACTGGATTTCTCCCTCCTCCTCTCATATTTCCATCTCCCTGCTATGTAAGCTATATAAGTTGTGGCAGAGTGGTCATTTAAATGGGAAATCCTTGATTTTTAGGTGGAAAATTGATGCTTTCTGACTCAGGTGAGACAGCCCAAGGCCTGATCCAAGGCAGCATTGTCAGGAGTTGAGGAGTTCAAGGTACTTCTTGTTCACACAAAAACTAAAGGGTGGAAAGTGTAAAAATTCAGAAAACATCTTGTGAAGTTTGAGAGGTGTGTGGAGAGTGTGACCTGTGGGGCAGTTGGGAGACAGGAAAAGAAGCATTAGAAACAAGGGAACAGGGAAAAGCAGCAGAAAAGGACTGAATACAAATAGTTTCTCTGAAGGTTGGTTGGATGAGGACAGCTCAGGAAGCAGGAGCTCAGGTCTCACTGGTGGGAAGCCCTGCAGCTGGGCAGCAGCTCCTGTGCCTCAGGACTGAGATCCTGGGCAACAGAAGTGCCAGTGGCAGGTCCTCCCTTCAGCTGCAGCAGTCAGAGGGCTCTGAGCCAGGCAGGGAGGACTTTGTGCATTCAGGAGCTGCTGTCCTGCATGAAGCTTTCCCCCTGATCTGCTGTGAGACCTGACCCTGTGTGCAAGTGTAACACGGGCTCTGTGGGGCTGCATTTGCACCCCCATTGCCTGTTCACAGTGTCACAGAATCATCCAGGTTGGAAAAGACCTCTAAGAGTCCAACATTAACCCAGGACCATCGTGTTCACCACTGAACTGTACCATGATGAGCCTTGCCCCAGGTCTGGCCTCAGCATCCACAGGCTCCTCCTCTCCCTGGCTTTCCCAAAGCAGCTGGAAATGACTGTAAATCATTCCTCCTGGATTTTGCCAGTGTTCCCAGCTCCCCAGTCCCAGTGCCACTGGCATTTTGCACAGATGTGGCTGTTGGCAGGAACACCCTGGGCTTCAGCTGCAGGGCACAGCCTGGGTGGGGTTGGGAAGCGGATGCAGCAGCGAGGGGCTGCTGGGATGGCAGGGGTTTAGGAGCTGCCTTGCACTCTTCCTGAGCAAGTGTCCATTGGGATCACTGTCTAGCTACACTTTTTGTGCTTTGTGAAATGAAGACTTGATAATGTGTAGTTATTTGTGTCAGCAAAATAGTCATCACCTGTACACGTGTTCCAGCAGCTCCTGGGTATGGTCTGTAAAGGATCTGAGAGCAGCAAACCAGAGTGTGTTATTAAACACTGACAGTATCACATGTGCTGCAGCTTTGAATTGGCCCTGCTGGGACTACTCAGAATGTTTAAATAGTTTGAATTTAATCTAGGGTTTTGGTTCTGTGCATATTACCTGTTCTCTAAGAGTTGTAGATTGTTATGGAATATAAATGTTGCATTGCAACCAGTTGGCAAAAATTGAGAGAAATTGTCAGTGAGTGGTAGGTCCTGGAGTCGTGTGTTTGAGGTTCAAATCGTGTTCCTTGCCTTAAGGGCTGAACGGAAAAGATTTAAAATAAAACCTAAATGCATTCTGAGGACAGGAAGAAAAAGAAACAAAGGAAAAAAAATCCCTGAATTTCTTAGGTTATGATGAAGGAGATCAGGAACTAGGGTATGACAAGGGCCAGGAGACTTGGCTTCACTTCCCATTCCCGCCACATGATTTTTTGTGACTTTGAACCAGACAATATTCTTTGTCTCTGTGAAGTGGGAATAATAACAACTTCCTATGTTGTGGTAACACAGGAAAACTAAGCACTGCAGTGACAACTATAGTCATTTAAGCGAAAGTTTTGGATAAAACCAGATGGTTCTGAAGGTCTCTACTATGAGATCTTTTGCAGTGAAATTCGGCAGCTTCTGGCGTGGGACCTGACACAACCCAGAATTAGAGTTGTCATGTTACAGAGTAAATGTTTCCTGGAGTTTCTGGGGAGTTTGTGTTACTGCAGCTTGTCTGAAGACCCAAACTCAAGGATTTCTGTGTACATGATTGAAGAAGCTGAACTTGTAAACGCAGAGGTTGGAGTTGAGTGGTTTGTTTCTGTTTTGTTGCTTAGTTCTGTACAGGTGCCTGTTCAAGGCAATGCTGTATCAGCCAGGCAGAGTTTAACAGATCTCTAACCCAGAGCAATAAATTTGACTCAGGGCCATTCTTCAGCCAATCTAAAATTCATACAGTAAAATACAGTCCTAGAATAATGTTGAAGAGCAAGCTTAGGCTACGAATGTTGTTGTGAATTATTTGTTCAGCCAGCTGCTGAACTTTAATTTAAACAAGGGCTGATTTAGAAGAGCAGTGACAGGTTGTAATTTGGCTTTCCACTCATTAGTGCTCTGTTCCTCTGCCTGCAGTTTTGCCTTAGACTCTCCAGTGTGTAGCACTCCAGAGTCAGCCCTTGGATCCCTGATGCTGTGGAGGGCACAGCAGACGGGGCCAGGACTGCATGTCCTGCTGTGCTTTGTCTTGCTTAATGAATACTGTTTCTTCAAGAACTTTATTGCCCTCTGTGTTCCAGGTTCCTTAATTACTTTCTGCTTGGCAGACAGGATTCTTTTATTTTTATATTTTTGTCTAGTATTACCAGATTCCCCAAGCATCACTATCCACAGAGAGAGTATCACAATAACTGAACCACAAACAAGCTGTATGGAAAGGAATAGAGAAGGGACAAATCTGAAGTCAGTTCTTCTTGCAACATCAAAAAAGAATTAGTACTGGAGGCTCCACTATATTTCTCTTTTACCTTTAGAAGAAGAACATGAGGCAACTCCACATGTGCCAACTCTGTACACAAAGCCTGTGGGCAGAAACAAAACACCAAACCTGGAGGCTAAATCAGGACCTGGTGCACAATTAAACTGCTTGGTTATAATTATGGCCCTTGGCAGTAAGATTTCTATTGAATTATCCTCTCTTTATAAGGATATAGGCTCTCCCTTGCTCTGCCTGTGCTGTTAAAAATGACTTGATGAACTCAACTCTCTTCTTGTATGTTCCAATTTCTTTCATATTTGCAACCAAGTGCTCACTCAGTGGCTGTGATCCCAATATCCTGAACCCATGCTTCTCTCTTTTCATTTGCTGTAACATTAATTCGAAGTAAATCTTGGTATTTTTTCCCCCTTCAGTTCCATTTCCATGAAAAACTTCGTTTTTTTAAAAAACAAAACAACAAACTAAGGTTTTTTGCTTTTCTTAGCCACTAAGGCAAGTCCAAAAGCAATTCACTTTAACTCAATAGGGTCAAAATGCAAAGGCAAATTCCAGCTGCGAAACATGAGTTTGATCTTTCATTTGTAGACTTTGTCTGCCCTATTTGTGAATATATGCCTTTCTCCATCTCTTCTATTGACTAGCCAAAAATGCCTTTTGTATTCTCTCTTCTGAAATGCAAAAATATAATAAAAATCAACTTTGTACTGGCTGTTCAGAAGCTGGGCTTAGATAAGGGTGAGGGTTTAGAGATTTTACTCCAAGGGTTTTCTCTCGACAAACCTGGTAGAAAAACCTAGGAGAGCAAGCTTTCCTTCAAAATTAGTGTTATTTCCTGAAATTTTATTGGACTGAGAGGTGTCATTCTTTGCCATCCTGGCATTTTAGGTCGTCTCTGTAGCTAGTGACTTTTTCCCTCCCAAAGCAGAACATAAGTTGACTTTACCATGTGTGTGATTGTTTGAGGTGATTCTGTTTGTCTCAGCTGAAGACCTTTCTCCTTGTACCTGACATCAACTGAATACAGCCAAGATGAGTGAACTGAAGTGAGGTCTGTGGGCACAAGGTGAGGACCTTGTTTCAATACTGTCATCATGCAAGTTAACAGCCCTGGTGCTGGGGCTCCATCTCTCCTGGGGTTTTATCCACTGACCCGTCTGCCTTGCTAAACTATCTTTTCTAGTTTTCACTTCTGTGGAGGAAGAAAAGAGGTTTGGAGTTGGTGTGTGGGAGCTAATCTAAAAGTCCTGCTTAGGTACTTCCTCAAGGGTTTTGAGGAGTGCAAAAAAAGGCTAAACAAGCAAAAAAACCCCTCAGCGATGTCATCTGAAGATACTGCAGAACAGGTGAGAACATTGAAAGTGGTAGGAAACAGAAGGAAAGAGAACAAAATGTGCCCTTGTGTGAGCAGGCAGCGATTTAACTTGGAACATGCACGTCTGCCATTGAAGTGGGATGTCGTGGTTGCAGGGGACTTGCCTCTGAGGTGATGATGATTTATTGCTTTGCTTCATTTGATAATTGGCAAATAGAGAAAACCAGGTGCAGGGCCAGGGAGGCAGGAAAATTCCTGTTCATCAGGACACCTCTGACCTTCACAGTAAAACAGAGGAGGCCCCATCCTGTGCTGCCTTCTGCAGAAGTGATGTGCTGGCTTCCAGCAGCTCTCCAGAGGCCGTGGAGACACGTGGGGAGGCAGCCTGGCCTCAGCCCTGACTCATGCCCTGGTGTCCCAGAGCCACCCTTCCTGCAGGGAGGCTGTTCTGCTGGCACGGGGGGCCTGTACTGTGTCTGCATGGGAACAGAAAGCTGCAAGCAGCTGTGTGCCTTGGGAAAGATCACATGGGACTGAGCAGTGCAGGGAAAACTCCTCCAAATGCTGATTTTTGGGATAAAGGGGTAAAACTGCAAGTTTGGTGCCTGGTAACATGACTGTAGGAAATGGGTGAGATGACCCCAAGGAGTGAATATCTCAGGGATCTTTGCAGAAGTATCTGCTTTTCTGGCATTCCATAACCAACCAGGACCCACTTCTCAGAGCTGTCACCTGAATCAAGCCAGAATGAACCTATTTCAGTTAGAGGTGAGACACCTAATTTCTGACCTACCCAGGCCACAACAGAGAGCTGGGAAAGTGGAAGACAGCAAGAGATGTTTTTGGAGAAAATCCTGGCAATTTCAGTGTTTTCTTGTTGTTTTACAATTTCTGTGTTTCTGATGAGAACACAACAAGGGAGGGCCAAAGCCAGCTGGGCTGAGTTCCTGGCCCCTGGCTCCGCTTCTCTCTCGGGCTGAGAAGGTGCTGGGGAAGTGTTGCAGAAGGCCCAGGAACCTTGATTTTTGCATCAATTTTTGGAGGCTGCCCCTTGGCCACAGACAGAGGGAAACTCAACCAAAAATTGTTACAGGGGTCTGGGAGGGTTTAAGCTACAACTCGAGATTTTTGCGGGGAAAAAGAAAAGCAATTCAAGAAAGCGCCTGCTGCCTACTGCCAACAGCTCCTGATTACTTCAGCTAATTTCAGGGCCTGGAAACATTGTTGACAATGTGATTTCTGAGACATAGGAAGTGTTATTTGTTCCTGCAATCTGTACCATATCTGTGTCAGGAGTTTCACTGCTGTCACTTGTAGCAACCTTCTCCACTTTATCATCATCTCCCAGAACTAATTACCTTAAACTGATGAAAGTAAATTTTTAAAAGTAAAATGATCTCAGTTATTTGCTTTTCAGGTTGTTTATGAAGCTGTTTTATCATGCTCTGTTGAGCTATGTGCTTGCTCCCATCTGAGAGAGGAGCAGAGCTGCAGTGAGGAATCCTGGAGTCTGGCCCCAGCTGAAGGAAGGATTGAGATGTTGGCCCACGTTGCCTCTGCCTGGCTCTGTAACACCCAGCTCTCTGCTGCCTTTGCATCTCCCTTCCTCCTTCTGAGACCCATGTGCCTTCTGCTGCTTCTGGCTGGCCATGATACTCCTTGCTGATTCTCTTTCCCATATACATATATATGTGTGTGTATTATAAATGTAAGTGGGGTTTTTTACCTCCTACTTGGCAATACTGTCAGTCTGCATCTATCTTGTCTTCCCCATCCAAATGGCATAATGCTACAGAGTATCTCTTAAGGCAAAATTCATGAAATAGGCTCTGGTCTTATTTTAACCTGTCCTAGTGCTGCATTTCCATGACCCCAAGGGGTGCTGTGCTTTGTAAGCCCTGATGCAGGACTAACAACTTGGAGGATATCTGAGGTGAACAAACCCCTTGAATTTTAGAGTATTTAACAAGGTGAAGTGCAGTTTTGGGGGCGGGGGGAATACTGGCATCTAATTTCAGGGGAAAAAAATGTGTAGTAATATTGGTAAAAGGCTTAGTAGCATTTTCCATGAGTTCTTGGCATGTGCTTCTTGCTGGGACAATCCTTAGGTTGAGCTGAGTCACTACAGCAAGTGCAGTAGCACCTGGAACATCCTTGCTGCACAACTTGTGTGTTTGGGTTTGTTTTCTCTCATCTTCTGAAGAGAAGTTATGGAATATAAAGTGAAGAAACTTGTGCCCCATGATCAAATTTGTTTAACTGATTTATTTCTTGTTAAAATGATTCACAAGGCTTGATTCTTTGCTTCACTTCAGTTTGAATACTAGGAAAAAGCATCTTTTCTTTCCCCTCACCTTGTTGAAATTACTGTTTCATAACCACCTTAAAACTATTTTGATTTAATACTGAGATATTTCAAATTTTAATGACAGTTTTATGAAAGATGACACTAAAACACAGAAAGGCTTACTGTGTTTCTTACTCTCTCAGTTGACCAGCGATAGCAGTACTTAAAGTGAAAACTAGTTTAACTCATATAAGACTTTTTTCTAAGTAGTCACTCATTAACTACTGGTGTTTACAAGTAGTTATCCAGCATTCAGAACCGTTCACTTAACAGGGCTCACATCATCACTGTCCGGCATCAGGCAATCATTTCTTGCTCTCCTGCTCGTCTCCTTTCCCCCGTGTTTTCAGTGTAAACTTTCACCCTTTTCCACATCAGCTTCTTGCACTCGGACACCTGCAACGTGTATCCACTCAGATACTGCTTTAAAGGCCACCCCAGAATCAAACAAATTTTACACGTGGAGAACAGATCTCTGAGTTATCTTACCGAAGGAATCTGCGGGCTGGCTTTTGTATGTGTGTGTTAATGGATCACTTAGAAAATAAGCAGTCCTTTTAGTGTCCATTAACTCTCATTTAACTAATGCTAAATTGCACTTGAGCACCTATGGACACACGTGCAGAGGCCTGTTAATACCTGTTAATACACATTACAAGGGAGGCTGTTGCTTTCAGTGTAAAATGAATTCATAACCATGGAAACTCTAGAATAAAAGCTTAACAAAAATACTTGGTAGCATGTTAAGTGTCCATTAATGCAACAGAACAACTCTGAGTTTTACAAATACAATGAAGTCCCCATGAAGGAGGGTGCCACAAGGGAGTTCTGAACAGGAGAGTGTTTATAATATAAAATGTGGAAATTCAGCCCCTACTTATGACCTTCAGTGTGTATAGGGGGAAGAAATTAATAGAACACTTCCCTGATAACAGGCTTTCATAAATATTATAAATCACATGAGAAGTTTCCTTTGAATTTCAGGATTTCCCTTTCTCCTTTTAAGAGAAAAAGGATTATTTTTGTTTCTCCTTTTTTTTTTTTTTTTTTTTCAGACAGTGCAATTGCAAAGAACCAAGATCTGAGTGGAACAGGGCTCAGAAATGACCTGCTGGCTTTGGGGGTCCCTGTCCCCTGGTGTCACTGCTGCCTCCCAGGGCCCACACTCTCAGTGGCTGCTCTTTGCTCAGTGTCACTGCAGTTTTGCTTTTGGTGCTTCCCATGGCCAGGTCCTGAGCTTGTCAGGTCTGCTCTTCCAGAGCCACAACCCTTGCTGCTGCTGAACTTTTTGCTGTCCTTTACAGGACACTTGTCCCCACAATCCCTGCCTGCCACTTACCTGAGTAAAATGTTTAAAAAACACCTCAACAAATAGTGTTAAAAAGCCTTGCAGACATGGTAACTCCTGCTGGTTGCAGTGGGTAGATGATTCTTTTTTCTTGTTTCTATTGGCTCTGGGCTCCAGTTGAGACCTTCTATGTAAATACAGCACTGTCCCTGCCCTGCAGGGCTTGCAAAACATGAGAAACTGGTAAAACAGATGTTTCAAGAAATGGAGAACTTGTTCAGTGGCACAGGGTGCAATCAGAACTCTCTTTGTCTCCTAAATACCCCAATGTATGGAGGCAAACCCACCCCATGATTTTGTGCATCTCTTTTCTATCAGACCTTCTGCTGACCCTGAACAGCTTCTGTTCTTTGAGGGCTCTTTGTTTTTTCCCCCTTTTTCTATTGTTGCTCATATTTCCCCCCACATTAATTATACACATGTACTGGGAGCCACGTGCTTTGCCACATCACAAAGGAAACCACAGGACTTGAGATCAGAAGAGCTGCCAGATGTACTTGCCCGGCAGAATCCACCCCAGGGTCCCAGCTCAGGCTGCAGCACGGGCTGTCTGCCTCTGCAAAACACGATGGGGACATCACCTGCTTGCAGAAAGAGGGGCCACAGAAGCAGAAATAACATCAGTGCAAGTGCACAGCAATTTTGGGGGATTGATTCTGTTAGTGTTTGGATTGGTTTTCTTTTTCCCTTTAGTAGATGTAATAACTGCCATGATTCTTTAAGGTCAGAGCTGCCTGTCCACACTTAGGCTGAACAGTATCTTATTTCCTGACAATCTCTTTGCCTCTTGGTGCCTCTGCAGTTTCAAGTCCAGGAGACTTCCAGGATGGTGCCTGCTTGGGAAAATGAGTGTTATTTGCATATTGGCTCACATTGTTCCTGTATATGTATTTCACTTTTGAAAGTCATTAAAGATAAGGAGTTTGAAGCGATGGTTTCCTTCAAGTAGCAGCTCAGGAACAGGTTGTACTTTGTTTCCTTTAGTAAGTTCACAGCTAGATCTCTCCCAGGAGTCTGCCAGGAATGCTCTTTCCATTGAACTTTTGGACATGCCTGACAGAAATAGCCGGTTTCATCTTTGGGACTCTGTTTATTTACCTATTTTATCTTATTTATCTTACTTATAGTTTTCTCCTCTGGAAAGGTGACCTTCTGAAGAGAACAGTTCCCACTGACTCTTCCCAGCATGGAGGATATTGTGTTAATATGTGTTTCTTAGGCTATGTCTCTAAGCTACTCCACTCCACATACAAGGTGGGACAGGGAGAGGGAAGAAAGCTACTGTAGTGTTTGTATTTAGATTCCTCAAGAGAAATTCAAAGAGGACAACCAGCAATTACAGATATCCAGTTGTCAACTCTGAATCATGTTCTTAATTCTTTTATCTATTTTCTTTCATGAACTTGGGGTTTGTGATTGGGAGATGTCATTGATGCTGTAGCTTAGTGCTGGCCTTTGGCTCAGGACCCAGCTCATCCAGCCTTGGCTGGGCAACTCTGGGTTTAAATGTCACTGATGGATGCTGAGTGTGTAGGAAGCCTTTGATACAGAACCAAGGGCTCCATAGCACTTCAGGCATCCTTGAAAATTGTACTGCTCCTCCTCATAAACCCAGTGACTTTGTCTATAATTATTCTTGTCCAAGGTTTCCATTAAACAGGTTATAATTCTAAATTCTCCACTCTAAAATAATTACTGAGGGCAAAAAATCTTCTGCTGGCAAATCCATTTGCCAATCTATCTAATGCATGTAAATACACTATATCAATTTCAATTATTTGATAAATTCATCCCATCTGAAAGAAGTTATGATCAAGGTAATATTTCACTATTCAGAAAACTGAGGAGCAAAATACATGACTTATTTAAAATATTCTACTAGTCTTCCATAATTTTCACGTAAATGAAATATTGGCCACTGGGGACTATGTTTGTTTCTTGGAAAATTCCACTGGTATCTGTTGCTACTGGACATGGGATGAATGAAGATCAATTCCCTATCACCCCTCACAGCCATGTAATCTGTGATCTACAGAGTTTTCCTCCTTTAAAAGGAAAAGGGAAGAGAGAGAATCCTCTGCAAGACATAGATAGAGAAAATGATTTCCTTTTCTTGCTGAAAATGGTGCCTTTGGGAATTCCATGGCTCGTGTTACATCTTTGTGTAATTTCACCTGAGCCTTTGTACGAATCAATGAGGAGGCTTTTTCTCTTTCATTCAGAGCCTGTGACTTAGAGTAGCCTTAAAGAACAGTCTCCTCCATCCTCCCTCCCTTGTGAGCCTCAGGACTGCTGCCCCTGGGTGTGGAGCAGCACAGCTGGTGGGGCAGCTCATGCTCTGCCAGCACAGGGCAGCCAGGCCAGGGGAGCCTGCAGGGCTTTGTTTGAAACAAAGGCTGTGGGTTGGACAGCCCCACACCTCCAGCCCGGCTGTGTGGCCCAGCAGCCAAACGAGGGACAGCTGGTGTTGCCTCTTCCAAACCATTCCCTGAGTCACAAGAACCCACCCACCCGCTTTCTTGTCCCCTTCTGCTGATCACTTCACTGGGGTCAGGTGCAGGACCTGCTGCTGAGGGGCTGCACCTTCCCCTCAGAACCAGCAAACGAGGAACAGCTGAAGCCACTTTATAAAGTGCCCCTTCCTCACCATCCCTCTCCTGGCTGTGAGGAGGCTGCAGGGGCTGCTGAGGTTTCCTTCCCAATGTTTTCTCCTGGGGTAAGTAACATCTGCTTTACTGCTTGCAAAGAGAAAGAGTTCTTTAGAGTTGGGCATGAAATTGTTGTAAATGTTTGGGTTGTGCTGCTCTGCCCAGCCCTGGGGTGGATCCCGATGCTGAGTCTTGGTGCCGGTTTGGGCTGGGATTCCTGTTTGCTTTTCAGGGCTTTGTGTCAGCACTGGTGCAGCCAGGGCAGTGACTGTGCCCAGTGCTGGGCACTGTGAGAGACCTCAAATCCTGTGTTCTGTTCTGGGCCCCTCACAACAAGGAAGATGCTGAGGGGCTGGAGTGTGTCCAGAGACGGGCAGTGGAGCCAGGGAGGGACTGGAGCACAAGTCTGATGAGGAGCAGCTGAGGGAGCTGGGGGGGCTCAACCTGGAGAAAAGAAGGTTTGGGGGGACCTTCTCCTCCCTGAAAGGAGGTTGTAGCTACGTGGAGGTCAAACTCTTCTCCCACATAAGAGCCTGAAGTTGCACCAGAGGAGGTTTAGATTGGATAGCAGGAAAAATTTCTTTGCCTTAAAGGTGGTCAGGCTTTGGAACAGGCTGCCCAGGGTGGTGGTGGAGTCACCATCTCTGGAGGGATTTAGAAGAGGTGTGGGTGGATGTGGTGCTTGGGGACATGGTTTGCTGGTCGGTTTGGCCCTGCTGGGGGAATGGTTGGACTTGGTGATCTCAGAGCTCTTTGCCAACCCAAAGAGTTCTGTGATGCTGCTGCTGCTGCAAAAGAACTGAACTGAACAACTCTGATAGGTGTGTCAAAATGCTAAAGCACCTTTTTTCACCAGGGCTAAATAGATTGGAAACCAAGTAAGAATACACATTCTTGTGGATTTTTTTCTCCCTGTTGCTGTGAATGTGCAGTTAGTAGGAGCTGTGTTGCTGTCCTATCTTGACCAAAGTGGGATACAGACTTGGACCTGGCTACAAGAGATGATTGGGAACTCTCTCTTTTTTTTTTTTTTTTTAAACTTATTTGTCACTATAATCTGTCTGCCAATGAGGCATTTGTTTGTGAACTTACTCAGATTCTCCCATGGCAGGAGAAAAGGCTGGGGTTGTCACTCTTTTTGGGTTTCCCTAGAGAGTTTTGGCATGTAACACATTTAATTACTTGGTTAAGCGAGTTTCTTGAGTTCACCAATGCAGGCTAGGAACTCTGAATGACAGAAAGTGAGACAAGGAGTGTGAGAATGTGAATAAAGAGGAATGAAACTGTGATCTCTCCCAGATGTTAAAAAAATTTCTATCCAGCTGAACAGAGGTGCTGTCTGTCCAATATAATTTTTATTCCAAACCTTCAATATTGCAGCTGATGGCAGAAAATGTGCAGTAAAACATGGGGAGGCCACTGGGTAATATCCACTGTAAAGTGTTAATTGCCTACTGAGGCTGTAAACTATGTCAATATGCCTGGATCTGAGTTATTGACACACTCCCATTTATTCCAGCCTCACAAAGCTGGGCTCTTTAGAACTGGGCTCTAATCAGTCATGCTTTACTGAACCCACCAAGAAGCACCAGTCAATAAATGTGCTGGCTGTCTTAACCCTTTGAAGTTTGTAAAATTACAAGTGGGATTGATAACATTGATTTGGGGAGAACTCTTGACAGTGGAAACCCTTTGGAAACGGAAGCTGCCTGCTGCAAATGGCACCTGCTTTGGCCTGCTGGGGGTGGGTTTGTGGGGCCACACCTCACCTTGGCTTTCTGTCAGCACCGAGCTCTGAGCTGGAGGAAGGAGTTATGGTTCAGAGAGAAATGTTTGCAGTGGTAGAGCACAGGGGCAGCTCATGCTGGCTGTAGTGCATTTATCACCATTAAAACTTCTGGCATCTGTGGCACATCCCTTGTGATGCCATTCCGGGCAAAAGGCACCCGACTAAAGCCATTAGCACCCCATAGGATTATGTGCAAGAAACAGGGTATTGCTCCTTATCCACCAACTAAAATCCCCCAAATCTGTCTTTCTGGTGTTGGTGGGAGTCTATATTTGACCATCCTTGTCCTAAACTGTTATTGAGTGCTGATGTACAAAAGCTGTGGTGTCCTTTGGGGTGTGAACAAAGCAGTGATTAAAGGGCCAGATCCTGAGGGTTGTGGGGGAGGAATGCCTTTGTCTGCAAAATGCAGGTTTGGGAAGTTTCTGAGGTGTGATCTGGCTTGTAGAATGCTTTGAGATGAAAGACTTAATGTGAGATAAAGGTTTTTTGGTGGGCTTGCTGGAATTCATCTTCCTTGGTTATTTGTGAGTGTGGGAGCTGATACAGTTGTATTGACTTATTGCATGTGAGTCCTTCTGGTTTTTTTGTTTTTAAACAAAGTGACTAAGGCCTGGGGATGATTGTTTTTTATTTGCAAGGAAATACCAAATAAATGCAGATGAATGTTTATCTGTGAAAGTTGAAAGAGAAACAAGGCAAAGGTGCTGCTACTGCTTGACATTAACTGTAACATTAAAGGTCTTTGAAATATTGCAAAGAATTAGAATTTAGTCAGAAAACTCTTCCTCTTGTATTTGGTTATAAAAATACCTATTTGTCTTGTGAATTAATTCTGGTTAAAAACATTTCTTCCTTCATCTTTTTCTAACTATGTATGAAGTAATATTTGTCCTTTCTGATTCATCCTGACTCTGCTTTTCCAAACTGAGGAGGTTTTATATTAAAATATGGGATCAAAATCTGCTTATGCTTAGATGCCAGCACTACCTGGAAAAAGAGGTGGTTTTTTTGCAAACTTTTAACATGTAGTTCCTGGTGTAGGCAAAAAGAGTTTTAGCTGGTCCAGGCCTTGTGAGACCTGGTGATTATGATGACCAGCTAATGTGTTTTTTAAATACTATCAGTCTGCCTGTTCTTGGTGCTAAGTGCTATTTTAATAATACTAATTAATTTGTACTTGCTAAATTAAGTGCATCTAGGTTTCAAGTAGGGAGGTTAGACTCAGGTTAAGTATTCTGCTCTTTTCCATGTATTAGTGCAAATCTTCTGCTTGTCAGACTGAAGCTGAACATCTTGCCATATATTAATGGATATATGCAACTAAAATCCATAGATTGAGCCTGGAAACATGCACTTGCTGGGTCTCTGGTATCTGTTCTGTAAATGATAATGACTGGCTATTTCTTGCAGCACCAGCAGCTTTATTTGCTACTCTCTGTAGCAAATAGGTGCATTTGCAGATGTTGATATTATTCATAAGGTCTCAAAGAGCTCGTGATTTCAAGCATGTCAGAGCAGGGGTTAGTTTGCTGTTGGTGTGAAATGAGCAGCAGTTTCAAATACATCCATTCCTGTTGCAGTGTGCAGACTAATACTCAAAATAAGCACTCCCAAGCTGCAAGGAAATAAGGAATTTGTTTCATTTTCAGTTCTTTTCAGCCTTTTTTTTTTTCTGCCCAATACATCTGTACAGATTTTCATATAACTTGAACTTTCCCAGCGTGGATGAAAATCAGGTGGATTTTGGTGGAGTTTGTTGAGCTAATTCTGTTTGTGTCAAGCTACCCTGATTTGGCAGTGCCTGAGTGCCTGGGTTTGGGATGAAGCAGGTTAATGCCATGCAGCTGCATCTGCCCATAGAACCATTCATTGTCCTCTGGGGAAAACTGCTCTGCTCTTGCACACCCCTGGTGTAATGTGCATGTGTTTCTGGAGCTACAGGTTCTCAGGAGGCTGTGAAATACAGAGTGCTGCTTGATCAAAAGACTACTGATATCAGACTTGCATTTCAGTGTTGCTTTGATATACCTTGCTTACATTAAGAGGGAGGGTCCTTGGTCTCTTTGTCCTGCTTGTATTGCAATTCAAAATGCTGTGACTTGTCTTCGTGGCCAGAGAGAAGGATCCAGGTTAAACTCAGTTAAAAGAAAAGCTTTACATGTAACAAGAGGGAAATGCAGAGAGCTCAGGCTTGTAGCAGCTGACTGCAGGTCAAAATGCACCTGGCCAAAACCTTGGACCATTGGTGGCTTTTTGTGGCTCATGGTTCTGGACAAGGGGGTGTAGAGATTGTGTTTCTCCATCATTCAAAACTGTTTGTGGAGATTGGAGCAAAGTGTGTTTGGTTTTAAATAGCTGCAGTTCACTGCACTCTTCTCTCATACCAGAAATGAGAGCACCAGTAAAAGTATCCACAATTCTGAAGTGGAGGGAAGAAAACAAGACTCTTTACATAACCTGGTATGTCTTTACAGGGAAAGAAATGCTGGAAGTTGCAGCAGCAGGGATAAGCACAGTATACTGGGCATAGCTCTTCTCATATTTGATGGAGAGGAATTCAGTCACAGTTTAAGATACTGTTTTCAATACGCTTTTCCCATGCTTTATTTGCTGTGTGATGTGACCACTAGAGAGCAGGCTTAACCTAGTAACAAGAGTTAATTAGTTCTTGGCCTCTTCATTTTCAGCTCTTCCCCAACCCCCTTCCAACTTCCTATCCAGGCAGAGGCGACTTCCATGGTTCTTAGCTCTGCCTCCAACGCTGTGCAGTCTTAGGGCTAATTAAAACACCACAGACGGCCTGAACCCCACATTAAAATTTGATGAGGAATTGATCAGCCAAGCAAACAGGAAATTTAGCTGTGTGAGTGAAGGTAATGTTTGCTCAAATGTGTAATGAGGTCCACGGGGAATATTTATGGGGACCTTAGTGACGGTTTCAGCAGTTCCTTCTCCTTGAAGTTATCTGACCTACCTGCCCTCTCCTTCACAGGAGTGTTGGCACAAGGAAACCCAAAGCTGCACCAGCCAGAGGTGAGCATGCTTTGGAAAATGGGTTGTTTGGCTAAGGTGGTGCCATGTAAAGCTTTGCACAAGGAGCTGTGGAACTGCAAACAAACTTTGCACTAAAAAAAACACCACAAAAACCCAACCAAATAACCCTTCCCATAATACAAGAAATTGTGTAGTAAAATTGCTGCTGGAACTCCTTGCAGTATGTTAACAAACTAAATAACTTGCTAAAAAAGGATGGGTCATGTTGTTCCAGCAGTTGTTAGCCTTATCTACACAGACTTTAGGATTGGCTATAAAAGCTGTCAGCACGCAGGTGTTGGGAGGAAAGGCAGGATCATGTCAGAGAGGGCCCTCCTCAGCACATTATATCTATTTCTAATAATTGCTCAGTATAAACTAGAAATGCTTTCCACGTGCAGCAAACAGATGAACTTACCTGCTTTTTATTTATCACTACTCTGTCCAAGGTAAATCAGCACATTTAAGTCTGAAGTCTTAGAGTGGGCTTTTCTTGATAGGTATCTCCTTCAGCCCTGTACCTACAAGGCACTGCTATTGAGAACTCCCTTCAGCCATTCAGCCTGACCCTGGAAGCTCTTCCACAGCAGAGAATTCCCACCCAGGCACGGGCCCTGAGCACAGCTGGTTGTCCTGGCATCCCCTGCTTTCCCTCCAGTGCCCCTCAAGGGTATTTGCAGTTTTGACTAAAGGGGGGGCTGATGCCTGGAAGGACTTTGGGGAAGAGGAAACTGTCTGGATGGCTGGTCCAAGCCCTGTGATATAAAGCAGGCAAGGAGAGAGAACTCCCTGGGTGTATCTGGGGTAAGGGCAGCTCCCAGTGAGAGCCGTGCAGTGAGAGTGGGCACACTGGGAACGCGGGACTGTGGTCTCTGCCTGTGTCCATACCAGTGATTTGTTCTCCTGCAGGAATACAAGACCAAAACGTGTTTACAGGAATGTTGTGAATTGTTGTGACTGAACATTGCAGGAGAAGCTGGCAGAACAAGTCTTTCTTACTTGCCATAAAATCTAGGGAAGTTTAGTCAGTTATGTCTAGAACAGCATTGATGCTGGGCAGTTTTATGTTCTTCAAGAGCATAATGAGATTGCAGCAATGAGATTTGTGTAAAAGGAAAGAAATTACTCTTACTTTCTAGAGGGAAATATTGAAGTGAGAAGTTTGGAAATACTAGGTTATACTCTGAAATTATCACAAAAAGCTCCAGTGGCATAATATCTAAGCTACTTTTTTTAATAGGCCAAGGAAAGTGAATTCCTGGTCTTGTGCTCAGTAAATTGGGACACAAAATTTGATCTTTTCCATGTAGGTTACAGTTTACAATAGTATCTCAGACCATGTTCAGGAGGAGGAGCAGTATAAAAGCAGAGCCAGCACACTCCTCTCTGAGCTGTCTTGTTGCCAGGGCTGGTGTCTGTGTGCTCCTCCACAAAGCCATGGGGACACCTAACCTGGTATGCCTTAAATATGGTCCTGCATCAGACCATTTAAACACTCATTTATGAGTCTGAGACTCACCAGAAGAGCAGCTTTATTTAATTCCTGTCTGCATTGGATCAGAGTGTTTAAATGAACAGGACACACCAACCAGACTGGAACCTGCCTCCTGAGGAGGCTCGGGATGCTCAGCCTGGTTTGGCTGCACAGGAAAAGTGTTGTGCAAAAAGCTAAAATGAGAACTTGAAGCAGAATCTAATCACCC
Organism: Manacus candei; assembly: GCF_025592945.1. NCBI lineage: Eukaryota > Metazoa > Chordata > Aves > Passeriformes > Pipridae > Manacus > Manacus candei. Next base: position 15,653,789 of record NW_026138105.1, on the reverse strand, counting down.
ATTTTTCAGTTGTTAGTCACTTGTTTGCATCCAGCTTTATGTCCTTTACTGAAGATGCTGCCTTCAACCTCGCTGACACTTCATTCAACTTCAGATGTGGATTTGAACTAAATATTAAAATTTCAGGGACCATCAGTAAATCTTATTTTGCATTATTTTCATCTTGCTAATTAACAATACTATTCAGGGACTGTGGGAGGGGACACAGTATAGGCAGACATTCAATAAGCAAGCACTGAACACATTAATTCTGAAAAGCAAGATAATTCATAGCTCAGGATGGTCTGCTGGGATTCTTCTCTCAGGTGTGAACTCATTTTACCCTTGTTTTCTGGGAGCATTGCTGGAAAATGCCAGGCAGTCCTATAAAGTACTGACAGTTCTGCACTGGCTGGAGAGAGATTCACAGCCCAGAACAAAGAAACACAAAATTTAAGTGCAGAAATATCTGGGTGCAGCCTGAATGGCTGCATGGGAGGTGAGCCTGCAGGAGCAATAATGTTGTTAAGAAGTGTTTTGCCCTGAATAACTCATACCTTTTTTTTTTAATAACTGTCTTTTAACTACTGATATCAACCTATAAAGAAACAGAACTTTTAACAACTCCAGTCTTTGTTATCTGTCAACTTTATTGACCATGAATTTTGTTACTACCTCGATCTTTGAAAGAATTCTGAAAAGGGTTGGACTGAGACTGGTTCTTGGTAGCTCTGCATTAACAGCTACACTTTAAGGTCAGTCAGTGAACCACTTATTTAATCAATTTGGTGACTAGAATATGGGGTTTTAAATAAGAATTTAGGTACAGCTGAGTCAGAAGTCTCTGAGAAATCCAAGTCCACTTTATCATCACAGCTGCCTCTATCAATTGGTCTTGTAACCTGGCCAAAAGAAGATGTGTGGTTTGTTTAAACCAATTTTCCACGAAACATCTCAGTTGTAGTTCTAGTCTGCAATTCTTTATTGATAGTTGATGAATAAATCTTTTATTATTTTGTCAGTTATTAAGGCTAGGCTAGCTGCTCCACAGTGCTCTGGAGTCATCCCTAACTCTTTTCAAATGGAAATTATGTTGGCAATCCTGCAACTTTTGGCATTTATGAGGTTGTTTTCCGTGATCTATTAAAAAGTTAACAGTCCACTGGTTCCTCTAAAACTCTTTGGTCTCTGTTATCTTGACCTGTTGATTTTATTTTTTTTTTTACCTTTGGCAGGCAGCCGAAGATAATGCAGATGACTCTAGCTGCTTGATGATAAGTCATCTGATCAAACCAAGTAGAGCCATAACTCTTTGTTAAACTCTCTGATCTATAGCTGTAGCATATAGGGGATGTTTATATACATCACTGTCTTTTTTTTCAACAAGTATTTGTGAAACACTCCTGCTTTTTCAGTGCCTCCATATATACTTTTACTGTTTGTGTTTAGCAATAAATGAATGCCTGCGTAAGGGTTTTGGCACTTCTTCTTTTTCGTATTTGCTTAGCTATTGTCTGTTGATGTTCTGTTTAGTCCATTACCCTCCTCTTTTCAGTTTTTTTTAACTTTTTTTAATACTTAAAAAAAATATTTTAAACAGGAATATTTTCTTAAAATTATTGTTTGTGTAATTACAGCTTTTCCAGTGTCCACTGAAAGTCCCTGAACAATTTCCAATTTGTAAGGATACTTTCATCGTTAAACATGATGGTACTGGTCAGTTATTAGTCTGAGTGTTTGTGCATAGAGAAAAGTCTTCTTAAAGACCACAGTGTGAAAGGTGTGAAAAAGTGACAAAATGTACTTGCTATATTAATGAATGTTTGAATTCTCCTGGCTTTAACCTTGCACTCCTCCAAGCTGCAGACCTCTAAACAGCATTGGGAACTCCTCTGCCACTACCTCCTGTTGGTTGTGAGGTACTTCTGTCTGTGCAAGTATATTTGAAGGAGCCTGTGTCAAAGGAAAGGTTTAAGGTGAAAGTAATGTGACCAAGCACTAAGTTGTCCTCCCCACCACTGAAGTGTAACAGCACCTAAGGCAGGCGGTTACACGGGGCCCGAGGGCAGTTCCTACCACATCCTGTCTAAGGTAACAAAACTTCCATGCCCAACGTTTCAGTCAGAGGGAGTGCACCTTGTATTTCAAACCAAATCAGGCACGTGGCAGTGGAGATGGCTGGCACAGGCACTCTGTTAGGAAGGACATGCCATGCAGCTCTGGCCAGCGGGCACAGCACTGGGCACGGCTGTGCCAAATGCCACCCAAGGGCCGGGGGGATCTGAGTCCAGCTGAGCAAAGCCAAGCTGACTGACACCCCTCTCCTGTGCCTCAAAGCCCCGTGTTTCTTTGAGAGTGATGGTGAAAGGGTGTGTTAATTCTGTGGACATTTTGGGAAGTAATACATTAACAACTCCAAAGTGACAACCCAGGGTTAATAACAAGGCACATATTATTGGAAAGGTGAAGGGATTTTTATTCCCTCTAAGAGCAGACAGCTAACTTGCTTTTTGGGTTTTTTTGTTTTTTTTTGTTTTTTTTTTTTTTTTTTTTTTTTTTTTTTTGTTTGGTTTTTTTTTTGTTTGTTTGTTTGTTTTGTGTTTTTTTTTTTTTTTTTTTTTGTCTAAGCTACATTCTCTCATTGCCTTTTCCCTCCCACTGCTCAGGTCTGAATCCCCTGTGGGTGCTGCTCTGCTCCAACTGCTCTGAGGCACAACACAAATGTACTCACTTGAGCTGTCTCTTTTTCTCATTGCAGTCTCTCACCCAAACTTATTGCTCCAGGAACACTAATGAGCTTGTCATCAGACCTCCCTGTCATAGTGGCAAATGTTATATTCATTTTATAGGCAGGGAATATATCTGTGCAAGCTCATACTGATTTCATCAGTGGAACAACTGGGACAACTTTCATTTTTGTTTTGTTTTTTTTTTTTAAACCAAGCCTTTCACACAGGCTCATCCTTTGCTTATTTTTATAATAAACCTATTTTCAAGAAAATGGGATGCTGCATAGCTTCCAAAAAGTTCAGATATAGACAAATTTGGAAACAGGGATGCTGTCATTCTGGCAGTGAGCATGAAGTCAAAATGCTGAGTAGCCAGAGAGTATCACAAGGGTGCATTTTGAAGATACCAGGCTGAGAGATGACTAGCAATTACTGTGAGCAGGTATTTTGGAGCTGGCTAATCTGAGTTGAAGCAGCTCATGCTGAAGCCATTGCAGAATAAATTTCCTGTTCTGAAGAAGGTTCTTTTGCCAGGTGCTCTGCTCCAACACACTCAGACCAAGGGCAAAGAGAATGCTCTCCATACTTTTTCATGGAAGAAAGCTAGGAAAGTCACAACAAATTAGTGACTACTTAAATATTGAATAAAATTCTTCCTTTGTTGAGGAAGTCTCTGTCCAACAGAAACTCTTCTGTTCAAAATTGGTGTCATCTTGAATGCCAAAAAGGGACTCAGTTCTACCTTGACCTCAGCCTGCAGACTGTCCTGTCATCCACCCTGAACATACCCCTGTAACTTTGTGACACACGGAGTTCAAACCCAGCCCTTCAGGGCCCTCAGTATTTCTGAGAGTGTCTATCTGCCTTGCTCCTTACAAAAAACCTTCAACACTTTTTGGAAGGACTCCTCTTGACTGAAGGCCTCAAGAGCCCAATCTTCAAGATGATCCCTTATGGAAGTCATTCAGCATCCCAGGAAAGACTTCTTACAAATGTCCTGTCACCACTTCAGATTCAGTTCTGACAAGAAGCCACAAGGGTCTCATTCATAAAAGCCTTGCACATCATATTATGTGCCCACAGTTACTGGAGACATTTCTGGGCTGCAATAAACTTGTGTGACAGAAACCATTCTTTATTTTACAGATGACATCTTCAAATTGCTGGGTCCTGTTCTCCACTGCTTTGCACCTGGGCTGGTGTTATCCAGTTATGCAAACTCCTACCGGATTGGAACAGGAGCATTTCATCCTCCTGCCCAGGGGAGTTGAGGTGGCAGCAGTGAAAGGCAGTGGAGAATTAGTTATAAAGCTTCCCTCTTGTCCCAAAGTGAACATTTGAAAGTTGATTGTTGCAGACACAGACGAAGGTGGGGATTTGAAGATGGCTTGGATAAATGCTTTACATTGTGTGTGACCTCTAAAAATGAAGGGACAAACTTGGTGCAAAGTCACAAGTTGCAGAGCAGTAATTAGCAGGGAAAGGGTCAACCTGTTTGTCAAAAGTACAAAATTAGATTAGAGAAGGCATTCTGGCCATGGGGCCTTCCTTAGGCTAAAGAAGAACAGGATGTTTTTTAGTTTTGCTGTGTCCTAGTTTCAACATGCCCTGAGGAAGACCCCCAAGGCTGAAACCTTATTTCTAATTGTTTTATAAATGACTTTTTCTTCCCTTTTTGGCATTCAAGATGACACCAATTTTGAACAGAAGAGTTTCCGTTGGACAGAGACTTCCTCAACAAAGGAAGAATTTTATTCGATATTTAAGTAGTCACTAATTTGTTGAGACTTTCTTAGCTTTCTCCCATATTCTTTTTTCCTTGCTAGGCTAACTGTGTGGTATATCTCACATCTGAAGTGGTCTGTATGAATACCTTGCCCAGAAAGAGTAAACATTCCAAACAAGAAATACTAAATTACTTTCAGAATGTGCTTTGTTCAGGTATCTGCCCTAGAAACTTCCAGGGAACTGCTGAATCAGTGCTGTGCAATAGACAATCCCTTCCATCCTCCTTTGAGAACTACCATGACCAAGGGCAGCCTAACTAAGGCCAGAGTCTCAGCTTTGGCTGCTCTGGTACTCCAGTGGTTGCTCTGGTGTCACTCTTTGCATCACAGAACTTGAGCACCCTTTGTGCCCACTGGGTAAATTAATTATCTGGAAAACTGAATGTTTTAGTGGCATCTATGTGACTTTTAGTGATTTTAAAGGATGTCTACACAGTAGGCACAGGTTCTGGCTGTAGTGGTGTGTAAGAGGAGATTTACTTTTTCTAACCATTAATATTAAACCATGACTTTTTTGTTCTTGTGCAGTAAATTTCTTGGGGTATTTTATAGCAGAGTCTTGGTCTCATGAGAAACTGAATAGTTTGAGAAGTGGAAACACCCAGGATTTCTAAATCTGTGCTGCAGCTTCTGAAATAAAACCATTGTCTTCAGAATCTGAAGGCAAAAGATCTAGAAATTTTAAATATATTGGGAACAACATTTAGTTTCAACATGTAGAATAAAACTAGTCATGAAACACAGTAAATTAATTTCTAACGAATTGTGAGACAGTAGCTTAATATCTTAGACTATTTTAAATACTCTATCTTTGGAAGGTCTAGAATGTCTGTGTATGAATTTTGTGTTTTCCATATACTTTGATCTTTTTTTTTCCTGAAAGGTCTCTTCCCAAATACTTAAGACCTCAGTGACTGTAATTATCTGAATTGCTAGGATGTCCCCTGATTAATGGTTATTAAAATGTCTTACTTTTTTCACTTTGCCTTTACAAGCTGTTTTGTGAGTATTCAACAATTTTGTTTTCTTTTCCTTAAATGTGTTTTTTTAAATAATCTCTGTTGCTGCTTCATCTACAACTAGTCTCAGGTTGGGTTCTCGTGGCATTAGTTACTGTGTGAGGTGACCCACCTAAAGTGAAACTTTTGAGGAAAACACTTCACCACTTACTACCTTTTCCTTCCTTGCCTGTAACTGGCCATGCTGGAAGGACAGTCCCTTTCTCAAGCTGAAATGGTCAGAGTTGGGTGTCTCGTGCCCACACTGTCGGACTGACTATAGAAATATGCCTGGGTTTTACACTGCAGTTAAAATATTTTTAAGCAGTTACTGGCTTTAGGTGAATGTTTCTGACTGCCTGACAATGCTTTTAGAGACTCAGATAAACATCTTTCCAGGAGTGTCGTTCCCCAGGTTTTGTGCAGGCACAACTTGAGTGGGACTGTGCCCTGCTGGAAGGCAGCGGAACAGACTCCTTTGGGACGTTATTGAGCAGCACAGAAATGACTGCCACAATTACTGCTGAAGTACAAACTAAGGTGAAGTAAAAGCCAGAACCAACACGAACTGATGATACATCATCTAAAAATGTCTTGTTTGTTGCTCAGGATGTCAGGCTGTCCTTTGGGAAGAGTGACTTCCAAAGGGTCAAGAGACCTGTAGGGAAAGATGGGCTGCCAGTCCTCAGTACACTTAGAGCAGATATTTATAGACCGCTTAGAAATGTAAATAGAGGGCATATGAAAATGCTGAGTATAAACTATTATCAAAGATGACATGAATCCTGGTGCTTAATGAATCTAGAAACCAGCTTTACAACTTCTTTTAATATGTATTTTGTCATAAGCATAGTTCTCTAATAAATGTGAAAAGGCTCCAAATGTTGCCTCAAGCTATTGTGGCAGATCAGGAGCCATGCAGCCTAGGGAGCATGAGGGTTTGGAGGTCAAGGATCGGGGTTTTTTTCATGAGTTTTGTAGTTTATTTATAAACATACCCAAAGGCATCACTGAGTTTAAGGCTCAAAGGGATCATTAGACTCTATTATCTGATTTCTGTCTAACTGGGACCATATAAAAGTATCTAAGTCCCACATTTTGAAGAGATACAGAGGTTTAAAACTTGGATGTCAGGATAAGCCAGCCCTTCCTTGCATTGCTTGGAGGGATGGGGGTCTGACTTCTCGGTATGGAAAATGTCATGTACTGTTACACAATTTATTAGGTTTCTCTTCTGGCCCTTTCTGGTTTGGGATGACTTTGGTGCAAGAGTGATAGGACAAATAATAGACTTAAACCAAAGGGGAAGCCTTGTCTGGAAAGCTGCTGGCACTGAGCCTTCCTGGTGCCCAGGAGGGGGCCGTGGAGCCCCATTTCTGAGACACTGCCAAGCACATTGGCTGGGCTGTGAGGGAACAATGCTGGTGCAGAAAATACCCCCAACAGGCTGCTCTGAGGCCAGAACTCTGAAGGGGCTGCCTGGGGGGAAGAGATGCAGGTTTCTGAATTCCCAGGCTGGTTTGATGCCCTGCAGTCAGCGGGCCAGGCTTGGACAAGGTCTGCTGCTCATGGGGGCTCCTTGCTGGGCCCTTCCAGCACTGTGGGCCCACCTGCCTTCACTGCAGTGGCTGCATTTTGCTCTCATGTACATTCCAAAGTCTTCTTTATGTTTGAAATATGGTTCTTGGTGATATTTCTGATTAATTTTAGCAGTGTCAGCACAGCCCTGAGGTCTGTGACAGCACAGGCTCACACTGACACCAAATTTGAGCCCAAACTTCATTTTGTAGCAAGTGTGAAAAGTCAAGGCTAAGTTCTGTCTCAAATAATCCTCTTTTTTATTTTTTTTTTGCTCAACACATGATCTAATACAGCCATAGCCAATCAGTGGGGTCTGTGTGTGCTACAGGTGTGCAGAGGACAATAATAACAACTTGGAAATATTTGAGATAAGATTCGGGGTGGGGAAAAGAAAACCATTTTAGTAATGTTGAGGCACAAGGGTATTGTGCCTAGTGGAGAGAGGAAACTGTAGTGTGTGGTGGGAAAAGCAGTTTAATCCAGGACTGCAGCCTTTGGGGGAAAAAAATGGGGATTTGGACACCTGAGCTACTGTTCTTGGGAAGAATTGCAGCAGTGTAAGAGGCATAATTTAATATTGAACTGACTCTAGCAAATCACTAGAACATGCTGAAATGTTTATGCTTGCATCAAACTGATGGGGAAACAAAATGCTTCCTTCCTCCTGCCCTCCATGCAGATGTAAGTCTTCAATTTGGCTGAAATTGTTGAGGTGGAGGTAGAAAAATTGCTTATTAATGCAAGTTTCCTAAACAGTCACATTGTTATAGCCAAAATACCTCAACTAAAGCAAAGGAAATAAAGGACAGACCTGTATATCTGTTGGATAATCTCAGTAAGAAGAGTGAGGTTCTTCCTAAAGGCTGAAGGGAAGATGTTTGGGCCACAGGCCAAAACTAATAGAAAAGTTCGTATTTTTCCAGATTTGTGAGAAATGAAAAATTTTATGCTTCTGCCTCAATTTATTTTTGTTGCTATTCATCACTAAAGTAGAATGTGCTATTTATTGCCTAAGAGTGTTTTTCCTACCAACATGGCATAATGTCTTTACCAAAAAGTTTAGCATCTGTGAGTTAAAAATGCATATGAGGATTTACTTTTTGTTCCTTTGGTGAATGCTGCTGTTGTTCTTACCTGAAAAACTGCTTTTTGCATTGACAGAAATGGTGAAAAATGACCCAATTCCAAATTATTTACACAAACTAGCTGCAGTTCCACACTTGACTTACAAACACAGATAACAGTACCACAGTATTTAAGCTCAGGCTTAACTTTACACTTGTGAATAGCTTTATTGACTTCAGTGGAACTACTCATGCAGAAAACTGGGTATGTCATTAGGTGTTTAGTTGGGTTACAGAAAGGTAGAGGGGTCTTGTCTGGAAAGCCCTGGACTGGCTGAGAACTCCCAGCTTGGAGGTGGGAGGATCTGCAACAGGCTCCCTTTCCAATCTCAAGTTAATTACTCTGTGTGACATGGTCCCACTTCCACCTTGGTTCTTAGTTTCTTCTTTCTCATTTCTGGTCTTGAAGTTATTCTGATGATGAATTTTTGAGATGGAAATTTTCTTAGTGAAAAACACCAAGAAAGGTCAGGTATTGAGTGTGTGTAGATAGATGCACCAGTAGGTGATTTCTCTCTGTATATCCCTGTTCTATTCCATTTCTTTTCCCTGTGGAGTGTGTGTGTCTGCTTGGAAGTGCTGGTGAGGCTTGTTTTTTCTTTCAGGAATAAATATGATGCAGTGCCTGGGGCAATGGAACCCTGCTCCCCTCTGAACACAGACACACTTTTAATTTCCCCTCTGTGAATGTCATTAAGGGAGGTCTGGTTTTATTTTTATTAATTACCAAATTAAAAAATTAAAGGTTTAATAAAATAACAAATCTAGTTCAAATTGAGCTTGAAATACTGAAGGGCCTCTGTAACACATTCATCTACATGATCTTTCTTATTAATCCAACAAATATCTTCCTTCAGTAAGCAATTCTGTTTCCTGTTTTTCACCCTCTTCTACAATAAGCACCGACATTTGTTTCTTCTTTTCCTTCTAGCCTAAAGATAATTCATTAAAGTAGCTCTCCCCCCTCTTTTTTTGATCCACCTCTCTACCTCCTAACACCCCCCCTAAAAAACACCATCAATATTTCATAAACTTACAGTGACAAATGTATTTTAATGTGGTCCACAGAGAACCCGAGATTGATTGGCCTCTCAGAAATATGACACGTTTCAAAGCAGGATATTCATGGAGTGTTTTAGTGCCTACATTAGTCAGAGAGAAGCAGAGCCTGAATTTATCATAGTTATGGCTTTCTCGGTATCCATTTTCTTTCAGCCGCTGACAGCAAGTATCTGAATGGTCCCTATTGATTGGCTTTGTGGGCCTGTCTTTAAAATGCATCGGCTGGGGGGGCAGATCAAATGAAGACTTGGTTTCCTGAGTTTGTGCATATCCACAGCCCTGTGTGGGCAGAGCCAGCTCCATTCATGCTGATCTTCATTCACCAGGGCACAGGGAAGGGAGAGCTGAAATCTCCACTGACAGGGTGGGGGAACTGAGTCTTCTTTGAAAGCAAACATTTCCTACTCCAGAAGGAAGCAGCAAGGAAGGCTGAGGCCAGGAGGCACCCAGAGCCTCTGCTGGGGTGCCAATGGCTGGGCTGTTCCTGCAGGGAGGGTGCCTGGAGGAACCAGGGCTGGGGAGGAGGCTGAGAGCTCCCACATCTTCAGCACTGCTGCAATCCCTGATCCCAAGGAGCGTTATCTGATGGGCTGTGCAAATAGTCTGTGCTCTGAACAGCAGCCTCGTGTGGCACTCGCTATCCCGCCTGCAGTGTCCCATCCTCCACAGACAATCCAGTACCACGCAGAGGTGGGAGGGAATTTTCAGTGTGGGGACCGAATTTTAAGATTGCAAAGAAAATCGTTTTCATGCTGAAAGTGGTTATGTCATTACTTCAAATGTTGAACCAAAGAAAATGCTTTGGTTTTGCAATGTTAATTCAGCTCTGTAAATTTCAATTTAGTTCAAATGAATTGCATACTTTTGTGGTGTAACGTGTCTAGAAAGTTTTCAGAGTTAGGGTCTACCACCACCTTCTTTTTCTTTTCCAAATGTATCAGCCATATTTATAAAGAGCTTTGAATAACACAAAAATAAGTTCTATGACTCTGCTTTGGTAAATACATAGTTGGTTAGTAGTAACCTTTTTTCTTGATATGAATTGCAAGGTTGGGGCAGAACAACTGTGAGTGATAAACCACCAATTTACAGAATAGTCCTTCAGTCATCTTGCAGGATGAGGTGCTTTGTGTGCTTGAACCATTTTAAATTCGTATTTTCTTCACTCCTACCCTCTACCCCCCTCTAGTTTATCAGTGTCATCAATCTAATACTCCTCATGAGTGCAAAACCCAATTTTAAAGAGCAAGCAAAATAATTAGCTCTTTGGTTGTGCTTCAGCACAAGGTTCAACTTGGCTTCAGATTTTACTCCAGTCTTTTGTACATCCCTGTTATAAAACACAAGGGTTTCAGCAAAGACTGTATGTAGGTGGAAAATCAGAATGAATTTATGAGGAGGGCAGAGAGATGGCTTTTTCATAGTTCACAAGTTCATGGAATTTGAGGCCAAGAGGGACCCCTAGATTGTCCCTCTGACTTACAGTGTGTTGTAGGCCGTTGCATTTCTCCTGGTTACCACAGGATTGATTCCAAGAGCTTTTGTGCTTAACTACAGTGTAACTTCTGTCTGTCTAAAACAGATATTCCAGATAGCACCCACTTCTTGATTTGAACGTATCCAAAGCTGGAGAACAGCTCGCAATGTTAAAAAAAAGAAAAAGAAAAAAAAGAATTGTGCCTGGTTTTAAATTTAAATCAGTCTGGCTTCAGGTTCCAGCCATTAGTTTTTGTTATGCCTCTCTCTGATAGATTAATGAGCCGTTTAATGCCCTTTGTTTTCTCCCCATGAAGGTACTTATACACTAATCAAGTTACCTCTCAGTCTTTGTTGATAGGCTAAATAGATTGAGGTCTTTCAGCTCTCACTGAGATCTGTTATTTGCCCCTCAGTTGTTCAGATCTTTGTTTTTTCTCAATACTCTTTAAAAAGTTGCAACACTGCAACTGAGCTTTGTATGCCTTTTGCTGGTCTCACCAATGTCATAAATAAAAGTATAATCACTTCATCAATCCTGCTTACTGCTCCTCTTGTTTATACCTCTAAAACCAACATTAGCTATTTCTGTCACAACACTGTGCTGGGAGCTTATGTTTAGTTGCTTGTTCAGTAAATCTTTTTTCCGAGTAATTTATTAGCAGGGCAGAGGCCCTCTGTTAGCATGGAATGATGGCATTGCTTTCTTTTTCATTTTAGAGTTTTCACTTCTGTGTTGCATTAGGAATGTGTCAGGCTCTTGCTTTCCATGAACTACGAAAGCCTCTTCGTATCCACATGCAAAGTTTACACCTCTTGACTTGCCTGCCACCACCTTGGACTCACTGTAGGAGCAACCAAAACATCTGGATAGGTACAGATGTGCTCTGCCTGGACTTCACAGATACCAACACGATCCTCAGAGCTCCCAAAAGTGCTGCCAGAGAACGGTACTCTCACCTGTTTTGTGCTTTGACGCAAGTTCTTTGGTCTAAACACCAAACAAACCCAAAACCAACCAAATAGAAAAACCCCAACCAACCCAAAAACCCGGAAAATCCACAATAAAACACCAAATTACGCCCCAGTCAACCCCAAAAGTCAGAGGTCTGTCAGATGTAGATGGGATATGAGGGCAGAGCAGCTGTAACCAACACCCTGTCCTGAGGCCATCCAGGCTCTGTTTGTCCAGCTGACTTGGACTGACTTGACTCACTGACAATTCAGCCTGGAGAGCTGCAGTTTGTGCAGTCAAGTTATTTACAAACACTTCACTTGGCATTTAAAGAGAGAAAATGAAAGAGTAGGTCTGAGCTGTGGTAATGCTGGATGTGATAATTACCCCTCCCTCCTAAAGGAATCCACGCTGAGACGAACAGATGCTTTCATTCTCCAGGACAGACTATTCTGTTAGTCTATTTTTAAATAAATGATTAGAGCTGGCTAAGAGGATCTGCAAGAAGGATTCTGCAGACAGTCTCACAGGCTCTGAGAGACTGTGCACTTGGACTGTGATTTGTTCCTCTGTATTTACTCTTTACAAATTAATTTTATTTGTATTGGGGATTCACCCAGAAGTCTTAATTAGGATGAAAATTATAGTGTGAAGAGAATCCAACCACAAACACTAAATAGAGACCAAATAGTCAGCTGATAAGTGAGTTTTAGCATCTAATTTGTCACACCTTGAGGATGACTGAGGGTGGGGTTTTTGATGGACAGTAGGTGGGTGGTGATGTGTGACAGCTGCACTTGTTAGGAAACCTCAGGTTGGGCACACAGCCCCAGGAACTTTGGTGCCATGATGTCTCTTCTGGAAAAAATTGAAGTAGAATTTTTGTTGCAGATTCTTAAGTGTCTCTTATATGTACAAAGACATGTTTTTGCATGCCAGCAATGGCAATTCATGGACAAAGGTGAGTATTTGCTGCTTGTCACATGCTGGCTGGAATTCTCCTGCTGAGCAGGTTCCTGTCTCAGCAAGGAGGCTGGAAGCTGTGTCACACACAGCACCAGGAGGCTGGAAGCTGTCACACACAGCACCGGGGGCAGATAACAAAGACTGCTCCCAAACATGAAGTGAGCTGCAAGAGATTGCTCCAAATCATCTGTGAACTGTAAAATAAGAGCTGAGGAACAGGGCTACATGTCCACAGGTTACTTGTCAGCAGTGGATTATTCTCTTCCCATTATTCAAGTTGCTCCATAGATGACTGCAAATACTTCCCTTTCAAAGAAGTTCCATGAAAGTAATCCTTTCTAAAAACTCAGGACTTGCTGCAGAATTCAAACCAGTTACTTTTCATGGGATGCTGCAAAACCCAGCCAAAATAAAGCTGGATGTAGTAGATGTGTGAGTAGCACAGTAATGCAGAGCATCTCATCCACAAGGTTTGATGTAAATAAAGGGGGAGCAGAAGTGCCTCTTGTGGTGTTTTGTTTTTCTTTTTTGCTACTGTGCTACCACAGCCAATCTTTGGTGTATTCTGTTTCAGGGCTGTTCATTTTGTTCCCTTCCAATTGAAAGCAATAGCCCTGGGAAGCCTTTGCTCTGTTTTAGAAGAGAAACCATGGCAAAGAATTGGTCTGTAACTCAAACACTTTACTTGTAGCTGGCTGGGAAAAATACCTGCTCTGCCTGGTGAAGCATCCTGGGTTTGGGAGCTGTCTGTGCATATGAGGGGTGATGGCAGATGCTCGCAGGAGAGACAGGCAGCAGACCCCATTCCTTTGGTGGGGAATCCTTTTCCAAGGATTGCATGGCACCTGACTGAAATTCCTTGTCTTTACAGGTAGAATGATGGTCGTTTTCTTTACAGCTTGTATTTAGCTTTTTGTAAGGTAGCAAAAAGTCCTGTGCCTTTTCATATGTGAGTCTTCTTCAGTAGAAGAGAAAACAGGCAGTGAATGAGCAGACCCCTGAGCTCAGCTGAGCACTGAACCTGTCACCAGACTGCTCTCTGCTGACAATCTGCACAAGATGACGTCCAGGGAATGGTCACACAAGAAACTAATTTTAAAACACTCAACTGGCTAAAATTTGAAGTAGTTGTTTGTTTGCTTTTTTCTGTTAAATGTTTGAAGTGTGTAAATCAGTGATGTGCCCAATTTACTCTTTGTAAGGTTTATTTCATTGCAGAAAGCCTTTCTGTGACCCAGTGCTCAATTTTTAAACTTCAGATAATTTTGCAGTTGCTGACTTGATTTACTTATAACTCCTCTTTTGCCTTCCAAGCTATATGATGTGAGGGAAACAGAAAAGAGTTTGTTTAGACTCAAAATTTACAATACTTTGGATTTCCTTTCCCTTTCTACGTTTGAGTGAAATGTCAGATGGGAAATTGTTTTGTTTTCTATTTTGAAAGCAGAAGTTCAGTCAACTGAGCAGGTCAGTTTGTGTTGATAAACTAGAAAGATGCAACTTTATATGCACTTATTTCAGAATTAAACCCCTTGCTTTTCTAGAGCAATATCTACTTTAAAGCATAATACAGTAGTTTGGTTTTTTAATTTATTTTCAGCTTTTCCTGTTCTTTTTCAAGTGGGAAGTCTAGGAGGACTCTTGAGGCTTGTGTTTGCATTCAGCTGTAACAAAGTTGCTACTCTAAAAATTGTTGTTGTTAGTACAGTTGATTCTCCCAAATGTTTGTGTTGTGATGGATAAATTTTGATTGAAAAATCTTCATCAACAATCCCCAGTAACTCATAAATAGATTATGTTAGCTAAGGAAAATATTGATCTCTTCTGCATCTCTCTGCTTTAACTGTCAAAACTTTACCTGATAAATTTTGGGTTTGATGCAACTCCTATACATATTTTTTGCCTAGATTGCAAAGTGTTAGGGAGGATTAAATTATTTTTGCTTATTACTGGCCAGGCCAAGCTTTACTTGTGCATTTGGCAGCTGCTTTGTGTCTCATTTGTATGCTCTTTACAATTTGAAGAGCACAGCAGAGTAGATTTAAAGAGATAGCTTATTAATAAACATAGGGAAACAAAAGCTTTCTGACAGCAGTTGAAACTCACAGAAGAATGGTGGTGAATTTTTTTTTTTTTGGAAAAACAATGCTCTTAACTGGGGAAAAAAATGTACTAAATTAAAAGAACACTTAAATATATTATCTTTTGTGGAGACTGGAAAGAAGTTTACATGGGCATACCCAGTAATCTCAAACATTAAGCCCATCTTTTAGTACAAACACGTTCTCGGTTCAACCTCTCTGGTGAACAGTTAAATAGTTGTGCTTATACAATGGAAATGTCACACACACACAATTTCATTAAAACCATGCAGGCTTTTCTCCATTTCTCATTTGCAGGGCGGATGTGTTTTATTTTAGTGCCATTTGCCACAGATAATATGGTGATAAAGTGTGTTTATGCACAGAGATGGATTTCTTGGTGCTTAGGGAGGAGAAATAAGAAAGGGAAAAGGGAAAATGGTAGAAGTGATATTGAAATACAACAAAACCTTTTAGCAGTTTGATTACACAGGGGTTGAGCTCTTGGGGAGCTCAGAGTTGTTCAGGGCAGGAACAGACTTTAGAGTATTACTCTTTTATTGAACTAATAGTTTTGAGTACATCTAAAAATAGCTGTCAAGGAAGCTTGTGCCTCCTTAAATATTTCAACTTGACAGAATATTCTGTAACTTGATACAAAACTATTCTTGATTTGATATATCAGTGTGGGCTGTCACACTGTGCTGCAGGACACAGGATTGTTTGAGCTCCAGCTCTTGAATCTTCCTGCAGGATTCACAATCCAGTCAGTGCAAAGCCCAACAATTCCATCAGCCTCACTTAGGGCAGGAGCTGTTCCAGTGTCAAAGCTGTAACCCTGAGACACAGGTAAAACTCATACAGGGAACTTTCTTAGAGAAAGAGGAAATTTTTTTGTTCATGTCTTCAGTGAATTAAAAATCAGGTTTATCTTCATTGTCTGAAGTTGTGGTTCCCTCTTCTCCCATTTGGTATTTTGTACTTTATGCTTGGTTTGATTTTTGAAAACAAAAATCTGTCACTGGTGAAAACCAGGTTTGGTTGTTGGAACACAAGAGCTGCAGTGGCTCACAAGCATTTCCTCTCATGTCAGCTTTGTAATTCTGATTTTTATGTTTGTTTCTCAGTGTAAACTTTCAAACTTCTTTTTACAGTCTGATTAAAAGCATGCACACATTAATATGTGGTTTACCACTGACTCTACCAGACTCTGGGGCATAATCTGAGCTCTAGGATCAAGGGAGGTAGTCTGTGAGCACACTGGGCATACAGTGAAATGGTTGACATGGGGCTTTTGAAAGACACTGCCTCAACACAGTACCCAGGGAGGTACTAATGGGGATGGAGCAGTCTAATGTGGCCCAACTTTCTGTACATTATTTGTTGTTGCTCTTAACTCCTCAATGCCTCAAATATTCTGAATTAATCTCAAACGCCTAGACCTGTGTTGTGGATTCCTTATTGTCTTCTGTTCTGTCTTTAGAGCAAGGCAGACTTTATCAGGAAAGGTGAGACCTTCTTCTTAGTGTCTGATATAGTGGGGGTTAGGGATAAGCAGCCAGTTCTGAACAGAAGGTCCCAAACTTGACTGTTCTCCCTTTGCTTTTCTCAGTTGCTCCACCTGGAACCTCGTCTGGTGTTTGTGCTGGACCATCATTGCTACAGTGACATTGCTGGCAGTGAATTAAGCATTGGTTCAAAATTCCCCATATGAGAGACTGGGATTAATTAGTGCCTAGATTTTTGTTCTTGCTCCCTGTGAAATCATGAACTTTGGTAATCCTTTAATATCTGTTACTGCCAGGGTGAAAAAAGGTTCTTAATCATGTAAGAGATGAAGTGATGCTATTGGGACACTCTTCCAGGTGGCAATGTTTCTGTCAATTCTTTGCAGGAGACTTGGTCCAGGGGTGTGGGGAGTGAGGAGAAGTGGAACAGGTTGTAGCACTTGTGATCTGCATATGCTGGGGGGGTTGTGCTTCTCTCTCCTCCCACTCAGGCACTGGGTGGGTGAGGAAGCACGACAGGGATGTGTTAAGTGTCAGTCATCCCCAGAGCCTCCAACAATGAATAAGGATTAAACAAGAAGCTGTGGAAGAGGAAAAGAAATCCTTGTGCAGGTTTTAATAATTCATAAACGTTGCATCTATTTCACTATTCTCTGCATTTAAAAACAAGGCCCAAACTATGCCTGCAAGCGTAACTTTCCCTCCACAGTAAAAAGGAATTGAATTCATTATGGCTAAGTTCTGTGCAGGTCCCAGCAAGGCTGCTCCTTCCCCATTTGCATCCTTTGGCTGGGGTAGTTCCCCCTCCCCTGCAATGCAGGGGAAGGCAGAACCAAGCCTTCCAAAGCTCCTCTGTCACCTCAGGAACGTGGCACCAGGCAGGGCCACCATCCAACCCAACAAATGGAGCATGTTCAGGTTCCAGGGCTGGACCCAGAGCTCTGTGCTGGAGCTGCTCTTTCAGGTTTACATTTTGTGGCATTTTTTAGTCTTTTACCTTTCTAGGCACAGTGTCCTGAAATGGAAGGATGCCAGTGCTAAGCTTCTATCTGGTTTTTTATCTTGTCAGTATTTTAAAGCTATTTAATTGTGGCTTTATAAATAATGCTGTTGCTCTTTGCCATTTAACTGCTGCCATTGTGAGGAACATGAAAACAATTCAAACTGCTCAGCAGTGGGAGCTCCTTGTGAAAAAACCCATATTTGGTGAGCTGAGAGTCACGATTGGGAGTGTTCCAGCTTGTCCAGGTGCCTGCCTTGCTTATCTAGAGATCTCTTGGGATCCTTGAGTTTGGAGTAATGTAGCCCCTTTATGTTCTAAATGTGACTGTAGAAATTCCTTTAAGATGAGGAGTTATTTGCAGTTCCTTCACCTTAGGCAAGTGGGACAAATGTCTTCAGCTGTCAAGGTCACTCAGGGCTTGAAAAATAGATCTTGTTTCAGTGTGTAAAGAGGGAGCATTAAGCACAACACCTCTCAAATCCTGCAGTAAGAGCTTTGATTTCCACTCGAGCAAATCCCTGACACTAACCAAGTGGAACCACTTGAGTTTCTTGCTCTAAAGATGTTTCTGCTTTACTACTGGGCTGCCCTGAGATCTAAAATCAGATCGTATGAGGGTTATAATAATAGCAATTTTTTGCACCTTGGTTATAGGCACTGGCTTAAAAAGGTTGTTTATTTTTCTGTTTTTTTTCATTCCTGAATGGGTACAAGAGATCTTGTTGTTCAAGGTTGTGTACAAATAAAAAGGAAGCTTAGAAATTGTTTCAGAAAAACATCTCTCTGAAGGACAATTAGGACCCCCAAAGTTCTGTTTTATGGCTTGATCTCACTTCCTCATGGCATGCAATGACCAGAAAAGAAGAAAATAGACTGCTGAAATGGCAACTGTGGCCAGAGTAAAAAAGTTGACTTCTTTTTTAGTTTTGTTTTGTTTTCATTTGGATCTGAATTCACTTTCTGTTTCTGATTGTCTTTTGGAAATGTGAAGAAAATCTTGAAAGGAAGTGAGAAAATGGCAAATGTTTTCTATTCCTCTAGTGTCTGTTCTTTGTCTTGTGTCCATTCCACACCCCCTGGAAGATACTGACTTTGTTGAATTATTTTTGCAAACGCGCTTTTTTTCATACACATAAAGTCCAAGAAGTTTGGAAGGAGAGAGGAATTGCATTTAGAGATGGATAATGATTCATTGATAAGTAATTGCTGCCAGGACTGTGGGGTCTGATTTAGGTCACTGTTAATTTTAACCTAGTTCAAAAGGGAATGGATACTTTTAATTCATATATATTTAATCAAACAGTCCCTGGGGAGAAATAGAGTGGGAACTGAGAAGTGAGGATCAGCTAAGAAGATGCAGTTTTGAAGTAGCTGAATTATTTTGCTCTTACTGGGAATGTTAGTCTTTCTTGTCCTTTTGTTTTCCTATGAATAAAACCAGGAGGCATCTCAGAAGGGCAGATCAGAGGCTGCTCATCCAGTGAAGTTGTTTAAAGCTCATTTAGGTCCTGCTGGTGAGGTGTTTCCAAGCATTGCTGATAACTCATTGTGATCATTTCATTAAAAACAGTTGTAGTTCCTAATTTCCTGCTTTGGCTTTTCTTCCATGGCTTTTGACTCTGACTCCTTGTTGGGATATTTGTGCCTGATTTATCCTCCATCCCTCACTTCTTTGGAAGGAGACAGACCCCAGGATGCTGATGGATCCATCCTGCTGACTGCTGTCCTGTGGGCAGGAGCAGCTTTCCCCAGTGCAGACATCCAGCACTGCTCAGTGATGCTGTGGGATCTTCTGTGGCCCCGGAAGTAGCACAGGATCTCCAAATATTCCTGTACTGGAAAACCATTTTCAAAAAAGAAAAGGTGGAGAACTCTAAGTAGGGGTAGGACTTTTCTCAGTCACTCTCCCTGTCTGTGTGGGATCCTTTACTCCACTGCCCACCCCATCCCCTGTAACCCCCCACAGACAGTGGATCTCTAAGCTGCTGGGACCCTTTTGGGGGACAGGAGAGAAGAAATAATGTTTGAAGGTGTGTGTGAAGTTCAAGCTTTCAGCCCATCCTTCTCCTTCCACTGGGAGAGCAGCAGAGTTCTGTGGATAAACCTGCTCAGGCTCCGGGAAGAGCGGCAGGACCAGGGCTGGGCTGGACCCCCCAGGCCTTGCCAGCAGGGCACACGAGCACTGTTCTGGCTGCCAAGCAGCAGGGCTGTTATTCAGAATTGTGATGCTGCTGTGGCTTTGGAGAGTCACCCCATCAGTTCTGTTCAGCACCTCATCAGACAGCCCTGTGAAATGCAGCATTTCTGGCTGCACACTGGTACAGGTGGTGTTCTCGTGCTGGAGAGAACATTATGGGAATTCCAGGGCTCCCAAACACGCCTCAGAGTGCAAGTAGATGCTTGGCAGGGATTTATACATATAAAAGGATTTAATATATTTCTTTGTGAATCTGATCCTGAAAGTGAGTGGTTGATGGCATTGGTTATAACTAATATTAAAAAACCTGATAAAACTTTGTTGCTTCTCCTATACTTCTGTAAGTCTACCCAATATCCTGCTGGATTGCTGTACCTCTGCTGGAAGGGCTTTGACAGTTGTGCTGAATTGCAGGACTGCCAAGGGAATGTGGCTTTGGCCAAATGTCCACTAAGCACTAGGACAAAATTGTCAAACTTGGTCTTGCTTTTATGATCTATTCTAAATTGTGGGTCCAGCTCAGAAGTCAGCAACAGAAAATAGTGTGGCAGGTCATGAAGCCACTCATTTTTCTGTTTAGAAAATGCCTAGTGGTGAAGAATTGTGTGTATTGAATGACCAGCATGAGATGGGCTTTGGCTTATACTTGGGTAAACTTCCACCTACTTTTGGTACCTGCAGGTTGATCTTGAACTAAATCACTGCTTTTTTCCTTTAAATCTGCCAAATCAGTTTTGCTGTCTAGTGATCTTGATATAAAAGGGAATGTTCTTCTGAAATGGCAGAAGGAAATTTGGAATCACTATGTTAGCTTAAACTAAAGAATTTTAGTAAGTGTGAAACTACAGGCAAAAGGATTTGACAAGATTACCTCCTCAGCCTAGGAAAAGGAGGATTAGGAGAGAACTGTAGATGCATTTTTCTGTGGATTTCTTGTGCTTTCAGATGAATCTTTCCAGGGATCTTTATGTTTAGTGCAGGGGTCAATTTTGTAACTTGCATCATGTCTTAATAAAGTATATATTGTGCCTTTATGAATATTTAAAAACAAGCACTCAGTAAAGCTTTAATAAGCCTCTAGTAAGCTTTTATGAACCATTAATAATGTTAGGATGAGCTAATTTTTGTGGTTTCAGCACAGAACCAAAGAATGGAAGATGGGAAGGTGTAGAATCCTTGTGGGATAAGAAAACAATTAATTGATTATTAATTGCCAGCAGAATTTCAGCCCAAGTTGATTCAGCTCTCATGTAAACTGGGGAAGGAGGACTCACCCAGTAAACCCTCACTGCTTAGCCCATGGGAGCAAAATTGGACCTCTGGGTATTTTTAGGGCAAAGCTCAGCAGTGGCTCATTAGTTGGCTGTGAACACAGTCCCTTGGAGGGACTGACTCCCACACAGAACCTCTGGCCTGGCTGGGGTCCTGCCTTTGGACAGTAAGGGGCAGAATTAGAAAGAAGGTGGCAAAAAAGAACTTTTAGCACCTTCTGCAGTGGAATTCGGGAAGAAGAAAAGAGGTTTTTAAGGTAATAGATGGACCAGAAATGGATGATGTGTTATTTTATTGTGTAACAAAGAGATTCTCTGTAAAAGATTGAGGTTGGGAAGAAAGGCACAGGAACTGAACCAGCTTTCCACATTTTACAGTCTGAGTGTAATGTGTAGTCTATTTTCTGTCCTAAAAGGGAGGAGGGTTTTGGCAATTACTTTAAAGCAATCTATATAGAAATATTTGTGCATAGGAGCAGATCTGTTTCTAGAATTGCTATGCCTGTGGATGACAAAGACAACAAATCTTACCTGCAGAGTATTTTTGGCAACACGATTTGTATCTTTAATCAAAACGTAGGCCCTGATTAATGTTTCAATTGTTAACAAGTCCTAAGAACATTAAAAAAAAATAATCTCTACCACTTTTCTTTCTTCCAAAGAAATTTCTGGTAAAGGTTTTTTGTGTTGGTTGGTTCATTTCTTCCTTGAAGCAATCCAGTCGAAGATGGTGTTTAGGGACCATTCTCTGTGAATGCCTTGCAAAAGGTGAAACTCTCCTCTGAAAAGCAAATCAACTGAGACAGACTTCTAAGTGTTCCACAAGGGCCATCTACATCATTATTGTTACAGTGTAAGGAGAAAGCTGATATGCAACATTAGATACCTATGTGAGATCCTGCTTTGACAAGCCAGTGGGAAGTTCAGACCACTACATGCTCTGATACAAATTAGTAAAAGAATATTTTTTTCTTCTATCCTTGTTTTCTTCAGGCTTATGGAACAAGGTGACTGGTATCAAAGGTGTGAAGAAGGCAAAGGTGGGCAGGATTGTTCCTGCTTCCTTGACAAAAAAAGGCTGTGTATATACACTGTCCTTTCATTAGTCACCGTAGGTGGTCACAAACCTGTGACTGACCTGTGAACATAGAGAAGATTACAGTCTAACAGCAGCAGAGGGTGTTTCTTCCTGTGGCTGTTACAGGGGAGTTCTGAGCTCCTCATGGACATGCAGCCTGTGGGTGGCAATGTGGAGGGAGGGAGAGTGGGAAGAGCTAATGGAGGGAAAAGAAATCTTACCTTGGCTTCACCAGTGGCAACATGAGCATATGCAATTATAAGATAGCTGGCAGATGACAGAGTTAGTTAATGTAACAAGCCCTGTAAAGCATTTAGCCACATTCTAGTGTTTAATCAGCTGTGTAAAGTGCAATATCTATCTTTCAATTTTATGCCATTAAGGGAGACAAGATTTTGATTAGGTACTTAATCTGGGCAAGAGGAAAACAGGCCCAGAGCAAGCCCACAATAGGCAGCAGAAGGGACATTCGACGAAGGATTCGATAAAGGAGAAAGACAGAAATTTAACATAAAAGAGAATTAGTGCAGCTCCTTTCAATTTAGTGCACAGATTTTTATGGACTAATCAATTAGAGGCTGTGGCTGTGCTGCTGGGAAGTGGTGCCGTGTTAGAGGCTTTGCCATATTAATTCTGTTCATTACACTGAGGTCACAGGGAGTGCTCTGGAGAAGCCCCTGCTGCTGAGCAGGTCACATAGGGGGTGCCATCCCTTTGTTCAAAGGGGTAAATGGGCAAAAGGAACACTGGAAATGGGGGGCAGTTGCTTGTGTAGCAGCTCTGTGTGAGCACATGCAGGTGCTTTTGCTGTCTCCTGGTGTTTGTTCTGAAAGCTCATTTCTTGATTTTTTCCTCTATTGAGGAAACACTCTTTGAGGAGAGAAAACGAGATCCAGCGGTAGGATGCTGAAGGAGCACTGGAAGGTGTGAATGCACTTTGCAGATCTACTTAAGTCTTCCTTCTGACCTTCAACAGGTTGCCCCAGCTGTTACCTTGAACATTCCCTCCCCCAGCAGCAGTGAAGAACTGCCCCACCCCGTGGAGATGTGAAAGGAAAGCACTTGTGGGTTCCGGGTAACCCCGAGCTGGGGACCGGTTCTACCAGGAAATGAGGGGCATTCAGCTGGGCCAGAGGCATTGCTGTCTGGGGCAGGCTGTGCCTCAGGCAGTGTCCAGGGCTGGCACCTGAGGGTTTGGGTCTTCCTGTAAAAGGGGAACTACTGTCAGAGTGGGAACTTGCATGGACAGAGACTGTACTTCTCTCTGAGGATGATGTGTCACAGCTTGGTACAGGGGTGGCAGAGATTCCTTGTTCCAGGAGAGAGAGCATCTGGACCTTTCAAGGGTTTGGAATATCTGTAGTGATTTGAGACTTGAACTGAGATGACTTAGAACAAACCCCAGCAAGGGTATTGGTCTCACAGAAGCATGGGAAAAGCAAAATGAGCCAATAAAGCCAAAGAAAAGACCTGGTACAAAAGCAGCTCCAGTTTTCTGCCAGGGTTTTCCCAGTGAAGACCTGCTTTGTCAATGGGGGAACTTCTGAAATTGTAATGTAGTGGAGAAATTGAGGAGGAGTATTTTCAGGCTGAGAATGGGTAACATTCCTCCTCCTGCCATTCAGGGGTTCTTCAGTGTTTCCTTAGTCTTCCCTTTTCCAGGCAAGAGCTGTCAATCCATAATCCAGCCTGTGTCCCTGGCAGAGCTTGTGTTTGTGTTCTGACCCATGAGCTGTTCAGGGAACAAGAAGGTCTCTTTTTCAGTTCTGGTGGGTTGCAGTATTTAAGACAGTATCTACTCCACAGTGTATGTACAGTCCTCACGAGGCTGGAAGACAGAGAATATCTTAGGAAAACTACTTATTTTGTTCAGCTGTGTCTTGTTTGTGGTGTAGCCTCTAGGACTTGCACCACAGTGTGCTTTCTGCATTGATTTCAGACCAGAGTAAATCTGTAAAGATCAAGGGAGAAGAGACTGCAGCTGTAAGAAGAGAGTCTTGCCTGATCTGTTCAATGCAGATTTTAAAGTAGTTCATTTCTTCCTCGAGAGTTTTTCTTTTTCTCCTCTGCACTGCTGTTCTGCCTCTCAGAAAGCAGTGCCTGCTGTGGGGCTCTCTGTCCTCCAGCAGCCTCTAAGGCTGACCCACCACACTGTGAGAGTCCCAGTAGGACTCTCTGTGTTTCACGTGGAAATCTGTCAGTCATTCTGGGTACAGGTGTGCAAAACAGTGGTACAGGTGTGCAAAACAGGCAGTTCTTGGGTGAGATGAGCTGATTAGTCCATGGTCTCTAGAAGAGCTTAAAATAGAATTACCACTTAGCTCCCTGTCTTTAGTGTGGTGTGTGCTTTGGGAATTTTTTTGTCACCTTCCATCTAGTCTTCATTTGCACTGGGTTGTGTTGGGCTTCTGATGGTTCCCTCTAATTCTATGAAACCACAGAATCACTTTTGCTGTTCTTAATACAGTGGCTTCTTCAAATCCCTGTCTCCTGAGGATGACATGACGGAGCATATTAGTTTATGGTGAGCTGCAGAAAACTTGAACTCCCTGACTGTTCAATTCATGCAGAGCTATGACAGGTTATGCCTCCAGGCTACAAGTTAGGGAAATTATTTTCTGTTCAAACATTTCGTTTCTCTGCAACTCTATAATTCTGTTTTTCTTCCTTTCTTTTTTGTCTCCTCACAAGGGAAGAACTGTGATATAAAACACTTTGGCTCTGGCTGCTCCTTCCCCCCATCTGTAGGTGGGGACTGGGAAAATGAGATACATTTTTTTCTTTAATCATACAGCCATCTTGTTTGCTAACCAAAATCATTTTCTGGAAGTCACAGCTGAAAGCATAAAATGCAAAGAGAAAGGAACATGTTTTTTTAATCTCATTAAGTCTGTAAAAACCCGACATTTGGAAAATACTGCTGAAGTCCAATGTGAAATGGGATAAATAAAGGTGAATTCTAAATTATCAGGAGCCTTCAGCTAAGATTTGCTCCTGTACAACTGGAGCCAATAGTTGTTTTTTCATGGAGTGTAGTGGGACTGAGGTTATACTTTATTTAATAAAAATAAAGGGGAGGAGGGAGAAATATAAAATAAACTCAAAAGAGAATCTTCTTAAACTCTCCATTTAGAATAAAACTGGACAGCTGAGACAAACCTACCTGCTTGCACTTGTTCTTTTGCAGAGAGATTTTTAGCTCTTCTAAAATTGTGTGCAAAGACTTTCAGCTGTGTTTAAAAGTCTGGTTTTGGACCAGCAGCCCAGTTGGTTGGTTCCCTGATAGGGGGACCATAAGGTGGAAGGACAAGCTGTCCTGGGAGTCAGGGACAAGTTGAAACAAAGGCACAGTTACCTGCAGGAAGGCTCTGAGCATCCCAACATGATCATAACTTTTTTTGTCCTTGAGGAGCTGCAGGTTCCTGCTTTATCCTCTTTGTGTCCACGGACTAAGCCAGGATCTGATTTGAACTGGGATATAAATGTACTTCAGGCAGAAAAATCCCTGTTGGCAGTTCCCATAAAACAATAAAATCATGTCAAATTTGACTAATTCTTGGGATGCACTGCCAGCAGAAAGCTGACAGTCTGAATTTGTCATCACTGGGGGGAAAAGTGTGTGTTTCTCTGTGTCTGTGCATGGGAGTGGGAATGGACTGGGGGAGAATAAGGCAACTGTTAACAAAATGGAGACAGCACGGTACTCCATTAATGTTATTAATAACCCTATCAGATTTTATTGAAAAGATGTTCTCTGTATCTGAATTTGCCTCTATTTCAACCCATTTATTAAAGCTGAAATAGCTGGAGTCACTTCAGACCATATTTATTATTATTATTTGCTGAATGAATGCTGTGATTATGGGTCTCATGAGAATTAGAAGAGATAAAGTGTCATCTTTCAGTCTTTTCTCACCTTCCCCAGGGAGCAGTGGAGAGAATGTCTTCCTCTTTGTCTTTTTCTATTAGACTTCCCTCTAATTTCTATTAATAGGGTTCTGAGACCTGCTGTAACACTTGAAAATTTATCTCTTACGTTTGGAATGGTGATATTTAACAATAATGGTATGCTCAGAGGAGTATTTTTCCTTTATGTTTCCTCCTGTGCCTTCCTGAGCTGGCCATTGATTCCTAGAATTTTACTGGCAGTTCAGGGATCTTTCTGGATGTCTCCAAAATAACCTGTGGGCTCATTCTTGCTTAGTTTTAACGTGAGATGAAAAACTGTTTCTTGTTTTAGACATAAAGCTGTGTCAGACCCAGGGAAAAGAAGAGAGGGAGGTGGTCCCAGCCCAGTCTGGGTTACCTATGAAGTCATCCACGGATGTGGGTCCCCTTCTGTGGTTTTAGGCTCAGGTTATTCACGCTCAAACCTGGCTCTGACCATCTGGTATTAGGTATGGAAATTATATCACTGTGGAAAACAGTTGGAATTGGTCTGAATGAGGTCATCCTTGGGAAGAACAAAGGACATGGATGGTGCTGAGGGAACTGATGGCTGCTGGGCTGTGCTGGTCCAGGGGAGCACCAGTTGTAGCACTGATGTGACTGGGGCACTGGTGAAAGGGGAGATGATGACCCCCAGCAACTCTCCTCGAGGGGACCCTGGGACAGGAAAGGCTTCTTGTTCTCCTTGGGGGATCCACTCAGTGCAGCTGCAGGTTGAGCTCTGGGTGGGAGCCCCAGAGCCATGAACTGCTCATCCTTGGCACAGGCTGAGGCTTCAAGGCTTTCAGTGAAAGGGGTGAGGGGGCAACCATTTGTGAGGATTAAGAGCCTTCAGACCTATTTATTTTATTCCCCTTTTTATGTACGTCTGAACTTCTTCATTTGCTTTGAAAAGAAAGAAAGAATGGAGAGGCTTCTCCCAGGTTATCAAGACAAGCTGATTTGTTTGTTGATTAGATGACTGGAAGCCATTCTGGCCCTTTTTGGAGAAGCTGTGGATTTCCTTTATTTGTTTGTGTACATCACCCAAACTCCTCTGTTAGTTAGCATACCCCTCTCCTTGGACTGTTTAGAACTTTGCTCATGCAAATATCTCCCAGCAATTCCATATACAAATTATTGTGTCCCAAAGCTACTACTGGAAATGTGGAAAAAAGGTGAGTAATTACAGATACACAAATGCTTCTACAAGCAGTTATTTTCATGCACAGATAAGTCTATCCCTTGCAAACCGCTGCTTTCACCAACCTGCATTCTTTTTTACTACCCCACTAGTAATTTTAACTGAGACAGAGGGTGGTGAATTACTAATTCTCTGTTTTTTCTCAGAGTATCCATTTGTTTGAGGTGCATGTTAGAGCCAGGCTGGAGCAGCAATCACATGAAACAACTGCACAACTCCTGAACAAAGCTGTTCTGATGGAGATTTAATGACTCTGGAGTGATTGCAGCAGTGTTCTGGGGCGGGCTGGCTGCTCTGAACCACATCTGTTCCCTCCTTCACTAATGTAAAAATGGTATGAAAACAAGAGCATTTGGGCTAAAGCCAAAAGTGCACGTGTTACACTTGCAACTTGTTTGGGCATCTTGGGGTCAAGGTTGACTCTGCAAGAAAACACCACTGAAAGCAGGGTCTGTGTGTTGCTTCTTTACTCTATATCTGCCTATTTTCCACTCCCCTAAATCTCTCTCCCTCTAATTGGAGAGTTTAAACTTCATCGTCAAAGATGAAGAAAAACAACCACTGTGTAAACAGAGTGAACAACCATAAGGGAAAAGAAACACATATTAGAAGCCTGGAAACATGTTTTGCTGCCTTCCTGTGCAGGAACAATACCAGAAGGAATAAGGACAGCAACCTTATGCCAAAGTAGCGTTCAAAAACAAGTGTACAGTCAGCTGGATGTCCTGAGAACACATCAACTACTTAAGCTAGTAGAGAAAACTGAACTGAAACAAGACACAGTGTGGAGCAACACCTCATTGTCCCCTGCTAAAAGAAAAAGGTTGTCTCAGTCTAAATTCTCATCCTCAGCAGCTCTGCTGTTTGCACTAATGCTGTTGGATACTTAACTGGTACATCTTCTTGGGGCCTGCTTTTCCCAAAGTCATCTGGTGAGATGGGGTGAGGAAAAGCTTTTTGAATGTACTGCCTTTTTTTTTTTTTTCCTTCATCTTAAAAACCTTGGCTTGATTAAGTTTTGGCATTACATTTGTTGCATGAAAGACAGGAACTCCTCTGATTATTTGGATTGTAGAGTCAGGTAAATCAAAGGAACAGATCAAAAGAAGAGGAAATATTAATGAAAATCTATATTCTCTGGTCAGCATTTTTAATAACTCTTGTAGAAAATCAAAAAGGAGAATCAGCTGTACCTTGGAAACTTGTCTGATAAGGATGATATAATGCAGAGCATTAATGCAAACTTCAGTACTACATACAGCTGGAAACAAAACTGAAAAATGGTGTTCTAAATAATAAAGCAATAGTTGACTGTTTAAAAGCCTCACAGTATGAAATTTGTCAAACTTTGACTGTTACGATTGGCCTGGGGAGGCAGAGCATAATAATAAAGCCCAAATCTGAGAGGCTGCTGCTCTTGCATCAGACATGTAAGTGGAAGAATTAATCACTCCACTTGCATTTCCTTTATGACAGTTGCTGAGTGGAATATGGGCAAAGTGTTGGTTTTTTTTTTTAATTTTTGGATTCTTTTGGCTTCTCTGCTTTAAGCTATGTCTGATATTGCACAGCAAAGTGGAGAACTGGGATCAACGGTGCTGGGTAGATTTGCCTGCCAAAGCTTATCTGGAAAAGGCTGGTTAGCATAAGCTAAGTTCCACTCTGTGATTTGACCTGGAGCTTTCTGCACCAGGTGCTTCACCTCCAGGACAGTCAGGAGTGGAGGGTGCTGTGGGACCAGGATCTGGGGGCAAAAACTGAATTGCTGGCAAACTTCACATTTTGGGATAAGTCAACCTCAGCCCTGCATCCCTCTTCCAGAACCTGTAGCAGGAAGACTCTGTCTGTCTGTGCAGAGCTGAAGGGTCAGTTGTGTGGAAATGCAGAGGAGCACCAGGACTGATTTGGGTGTGATGCAATCTCAGCATCACTCGGCTGCTGTCAGGGTGGAGGCTGCAGGGTGTGCTCAGCCTGGCTGTTCAGCTCCTGTGCACAGCTGGGAATGGCCAGGACACTTTAAAAACAACAGTTTCTTGGGTCACTGGGTTGGGGTGGGGGATGTTTTGGCTGTCAATGGGGAACATTCAGGAATGGAAATGAGCTGATGTCCATTTCTATGTCCAATTCCTGTCCCTACTTGTGCCACAGTGAGGAATCAGGTGGGAAGGAGAAGCTGTGAGCCCCTCAGCGTGGCCTCTGAACTGAGAGCACTTTGTCCTGAAGTGCTTTGTAAACAAAGATGGAGAGGCAGCGAAAAACCTGTAGGGTAGAACCAAAATGTAACTAGATGTGCTTAAACAGTGTTTAAGAAATATTTGGACCTGAAAGATAACCTTTAATCTTTATGAAGAACCTTAGTTCCATCCCATTGCTTATCTTTATGTTTAAACTCCATGCTAGTGGGTTTTAATAGGGTGGTTTTTTGGATGGTGGTTCAGTTAGATATGGAACTGTTAAATATTTTCAGCAATAGTATGTGAAATTTGGATAATCTGGGACCTTGCAGTGTAGGATTGTGAAAGCAGGTTTCCAGAACAGTGGGCTTGGAGTGAATGACTTCATGAAATGTACTTGGAGGGGGGAAGAGCCCACCAGCTTCTTTTTGGGGTCATTGTCCCATTCTAGTCTTCAGGCCTTTCATGTTCTTTTTCAACTGCAAGAACTGGAAAACTTAAAAGAAAGCTGGAGCCAGGAGCTCGTGTGACTGTCAGCACTGTGGGCCCAAGCACAGGCCTAGTTTGCTTTTGTGAGGCAAAGCTGGACTGAAGCAACAACAACAGCAAAGCCCAAATGCTTTAGTTTGTCCCTGAGGCCCTGCATGGGCTGGGTTGGACAGTGCTGGTACCTGGGAACTTCTACAGCAGCTCTGCACTCCTTGCTGAGAGCACTTTCTAACCTACTGGAACTGACTTCTTTGCAGACCAATGTGGTGGGTCCCCCAAACTCCAGAGCAGTCTGATAGCCCTCCAACAGCAATGGATAACTGGGATCCATCTCCATTCCTCAGCTGCCGCTGTCGATAGCTTTGGATGTTGAGGTGGATAACAGGTGGCTGTGGTGCACACCCGGCCCCACTCTCTGAAACCCAGCGGGGCTCAGGGCAGAGAAAAGCTTCTTACAGGTGTTCTTCTACAAAGCTTCTTACAGGTGTTCTTCTACAAAGCTTCTTACAGGTGTTCTTCTACAAAGCTTCTTACAGGTGTTCTTCTACAAAGCTTCTTACAGGTGTTCTTCTACAAAGCTTCTTACAGGTGTTCTACAGAGTTGGGAACTTGTGGCTGGAGGGGAAGGTGTTGCTCGTAGCAAAAACTGCATTGGCCCAGCTACTGCTCTGACTTGGGCTAACAACCACATTTATTTGTGCTTTTACCCTCATAGTTGCACTTGTTTAAAAATTGCTGGTGGAGTTTTCAGTGTGGGGAGGGCACAAGGTCTTTGTAGCAGTAATATTTCTGCTGGGTCTGTGCAAAGTGCCGTGTTCAGCACAGGAACAGAAAATGAGTGTGTTAAAAGATTGAGCTCACTGTGGAGCTGGAGGCTCAACCTTCCTGCCAGAGCCAGTTTAAACACTTACAGGGCAGAGTCTTTCTCCAACTTTGGTTTAAAACAGTGACAGACGTGGAGGTGTCAGAAATCTCAGAGTATTTCCGTGCCAGCCCTGCAGCTGTTAAAGGACACAGACTTGGGACAAGGCTCAAATAAACATCCAAGTTTTTGATTTTTTTTTTCTATTGAATGTTTAAATGAATGAAAGGTGAGCTCCTAACCTTCTGAGATTTGTAATTTATTAAACTGAGGAAATGCAATAGAGAGCTCCACTCAGTTCCCAAACTTCCCTGAGTTCCGATGTCCCCTCCTGAGCTCTGCTGTTGATCCTGTCTGCCAATTACTGTTGGAGACAAACTGCAGAAAGAAGCTTCCTTCATAAGCCAGCCCAATATTAAACATATAAATAATGCATCCCTCAGCATTATTTATAATGCAGTAGCATCCCTGTGCTATATCATATGCAATTCCATGTTGCTGCTTTTTAACTGCTTTCCTGCCAGGCACGCCCTTCAGAAAGTTCTAAACATAGGCTGCTTGTTTGATTTTTCCCTTTCTAGTATGACTCCTAGTTATTCTGAGAAGTTTTCATACACAAAACATAGACATGGTTTAAATTACAACACTAGTGAGTGTAATACTGTGTATAATACTATATAAATTACAATACCAATTGGATCTGCTAGTGAATAACGTTCTAAGAAAAATGACCAGCAAGACTATAGTATGCTGAGAAAACTGTTTTAGACTTGCTTTTTGGTGTTAATGCTGTGTTTGGAGTGACTTTTAAGTTTTTACTGAGGGATAATAGCAGAATATACTCTTCCACTGGTTAATTGTCCCATGTAGACCAGTCTGGTTTGTTGTGTTCTTTTTTTTTGTTTTTATGAGAGAGAATGCTTTTGTGTCCTGCACACACACACACACACACACACACACACACACACTCCGGAATAACAATACCGAGGCTTATCTTTGTAAGATCAAATGAAAGCCGCAGTTGAATGTTCCATTTGTTTCTTAATGAGTAGTGTCAGGCTGCACCCTGTGCTTAACAAAAGCACATGTGCAGATCCTGTTCTGTTATGATTACAGTACAATTATATCATGTCTCTGAGAGATTACTGCATCTGGCCTTTTCTTGGATTAGGAAGTCGAGAAGGAGATTAGCTGATTAACTTCTGAGAATGCACCTAAATAATTAAAAAATAATTTCTTTCTTTGTATATATTCCCCTATAGTGAGGTTTGGGAGAACAGTTATTTTAGGTTTTGAATGGCAAGTTGGTTTGGATTTTTTTGGTCTGTTTTTTTTTTTTCTTTTTTTTGGGGGGAGGGGAAGGTGTGTGGGCTTTTTTAATTATTCATTTTTACTTTAATGAAGACACTGTTTTTAATTACTCTGCAGTCCATAAGCCTGTTTTTATTTTAAAACAACCCAAACAAAAGCAACAAAAAAGTGAAATATGAATCTAAGGATGTTTCAGCTGGGAAATCAAGTATTTCAATTCATACATGGCAATGTGCTATTTTACAATAATTTCATGTTCCACTATTACCTCAATAGGTGTGACACCTGTAGTTTCATGCAAGAGCCTCCTCTTGGGAGGAAAATGGAGCATGTAAAGTACAACAGTGGCTTTTCACATTTAAATTTGCTTTTAATTCATACACAAAAGTCTCAAAAGCTTGTGTGGGTAGGAGGAATCAACTTTATTTGCTTTTCAGCCCACTTCACAACATACATCTGTTTTATATAATCACTGCCTTTTACATGAGGACACATCCCATTTTCCAAGGACTGGGGTAGTAAGAGTTAAAATGATGCCTAGGAATGAATGGCTGCTCTCAGACTGTGCTGGAGCTGAGATTCAGTGCCTGGGCTTTGAAACACTGGCTGGTGCATGAACTGAAATGGTGCAAAGAACTTCCCTGGTGTGTTAGTTACTAATCACCATCTAACACACCTGAGCTTTCATTTGCTGCTTCAGGTCCATTTTCTGATCAGAAGCTGGTATTTGTTTATTACTGGGGTTTAACTTTGGCCGGAGATAATGAGGAATGCTGAGGCTTTGGTTTGTTGGCTCGAGTCTGTCAGGGGTGAAAGTGCAGTTAGTTCTCAACACTGTTTGTGCTTTGGCTTCTCCCAGTGAGGGAACAGTGTTGGTATTAGCTTGTAACAAAGCCTTTAACCACCATGGTGGTAGAACTTTCCTAGCTATTTTTAAATTATTTTTTATCATCATGAAGTTGAAGGAATGGACTGAAAAGGATCTTCCAGGAGTCCCCTTGATCCATAACTTGGCTCAAACTGTACCTGACTGCACAGTGTTCTTTCTGTGGGCTCTGCTCCATAACAGCTGCCATTTGCCCACTTTCTTCCACAGCTTCTCCTTGGGTTTGGCTTCCAGAACACTGATCACTTATTATTGACTGTCAAGGGGTGATAACAATCCTCACCCAAGCTCTCTTAAGAAAGTTCCTCACCTGGGAGATGCACAAGTGATTTGATGGTAGGGGACATGCTCTGTCTGCTGCCTCTCCTGCTGCCTCAAGCCATCACCTCGTGCTTCCTCCACCGGTTTTATTTCTGTGCAGTTTTTTCTTTTTCATTGCCCTGAATTTTGATTTTGGGCAGATCGTGTTCTGGCAGTGTTTGCTGAACAGTGCCTTGATGTGTGATTAATGCCCTCAGGTGCTATGGTAGTACAAATAATTAATGAAGGGCTCTTTAATTCTTTTTCATAATAAATGTTCTGTGGCATGTTTGAAATACAGCTAAGATGGAGCCATGTGCACCGAAATAGGCACATCTATAGTAACTCTGGTGTATTAAAATGCACAGTTTTATTATCAGTAACTTTGTATGCCCTGCAGGCATTTAAAATCCTACTATCCTGAGCAGGAATGAGAAAGTAAGAGTTGCAAACAAGGAGCTTCCTTCATGCCAAAAGCCTGATATGGGGAGGGCTCCACAGTGCCTCTGTTCTCCTGCTCACTGCTCTGAAGTTAACACACACGTTCTCCCAACTTCTTCACAAGTTTAGCCTGTACCTGCTGTGTGTCCCTTTGCCTGTGCTGGGACCAGCACGGGGGGATTTAGTTCTTTGCTCTGGCTCTGAGTTGTGTTTCAGCAGCCTTGTTATTGAAGCAGCAAAGCACCCGAGGTCATAACAAAGCAAAGAGCAAGGAAATCGAGGTGCTATTTTCTCTGTGCTTTCAAGCTCTTATGATAAAAGCAGATGCAGGTGCAGTTCCAAGCCAGGGCTTAAAGGGGATATCGTGGAGTGCCAAACCTAGTGAGGATACTTGATTTATATATTTTTATGTGTAAAGCTGGGGAAGGTTTTTACAGTTACAAGTTTTTTGAGCCTCCCTCCTGCTCAGAGTGTGAGCATGTGATGCCAAACTGTTTGCCTTGCATAGATAAGAGAGATTATTTCTCTCTCCCCCTTAAATAACATTTCAGTCAGCACTGCTGGTATGATGTTATGCTCTGCATTCAGTTTAGCTTGTGTCCAGCAAAAACACCTGGTTATTTTGGGGTGTTAGAGAATGGTAACTACTGGGGTATAATCCCTGACAATGATTGCAGTGGGGAAAAGGAAGCAAGAAAGGTAACACTGAAAAATCTTATTACCTTCATGAGGAAGGTTGGACTGTGAGTGTGGACCAAAAAGTACCTTCAGAGACAGGGAGAAAAAGCAGAGTTGTTTTCTCCACTTATGAGGTGTGTGTGGATCCATTTATCCTTCAATGTACCCATATTTTTGTTGCTTTTTTGTGTTAAGAACAGAAACATCATTTGATTCATGAGACTGTTGTAGCTCTCAGCTTGTGGTGTGATGTGGAGTTGCCACAAACGCCCTGCCCCAGTCACTGGGGATGAGGCTGGCCCGTGGCTGCCCTGGTTCCTGAGGAGCGTGAGGGCAGCGCCCTGGCTGAGGAGCCCACACGGAACCCGCGGCCGGCTCGGCAGGCACTGCTGGGCCCTCAGCGCACTGTTCTCTCTTGTCCTTCAACTCAGCCACCCAGCAGGCAGTTTTTCTTTAGCTCCTGGAGAAAACAAACAGCAGAGTCCAAAAAAGACAGGATTTTCTACTCTCCCATAAAAAGGTAATGGAAATTTGAGAGGAAAGGAAGGCGATGGTATCGCCGGCTCTGAGGCGGCAATTCTGGGGCCTGGAGGAAGTGTTAAAGCCTTATTGAGTGGAGAGGGCTGAGAGGGCTGCAGGGGCCTGCATGGTGTGAGGAAAAGGCTGGAGGAAACCCTTATCAGACCTGTTATCCTGTCTCTGTCATTCCCATGCAGATTAATGAGCTCCAGGATGCCCTCAGCCATGTTCAGACCGGAGTCTGTTTATCCCAAAATAGAAGGTGCTGTCTTGTGCCAGAGTGTCATATTCCCAGGCCAGCAGCACCATTGTGTTTTATTACCCCATTGTATTCAGGGGTTATGGCCAAACTTTTCCTCTAAGCTCCTTAATCACTG
Organism: Manacus candei; assembly: GCF_025592945.1. NCBI lineage: Eukaryota > Metazoa > Chordata > Aves > Passeriformes > Pipridae > Manacus > Manacus candei. The sequence continues at coordinate 15,618,826 of NW_026138105.1, read as the reverse complement.
TTGATGGATGAGCTCCCTGAGAAAAGCTGCTGTGGGGTGGGTGTTGCTGGCCAGGACTCTGGATGGATCGAATGGTGCCTGGCACTTGCTGAGCCTTGGCCTGCTCCTTGTTCTTGCCCCAGCTCTTGGCAAAGCAAGGCAGGGGTCTTATCCTGCCTTGCCTGAAGGTGGGAGGAAGGAGTGGGATGGAGAGGAGAGGAGAGGAGCAGCTGAGTGAGTTCTGCCCTCACCAGCGGTGGGGGCTGTGCTGCCCTGCCAGCCTGTGCTCAAGGACATTTGTGGGATGTGCTGGAGAGGGTGAAAGCCAGATTTGTGTGTCCTGGAACATCCTCTGCCCTGCTGAACCCCCAGCTGTCCTTTCCACCCCGGTGCAGTGCTGAGGGAGCCTGACAGCAGCCCCAGGAATGTGCATCATTAATGCTGCAGGACCTGCAGCTCTTGCTGGAGGCTCCTGACTGCTCTGCCATTTCCCTCGTGCAATCCTGGGGAATTATCCATATCTCTGACAAGAGAATAGGTTACTAATGCACCAACACAGCTGTTTTGACACTTTTGATGAATAACATTCAATACTATTAATTGGAACAATTGCTTTTCATTTAACTAAATCACTAGAATTGCTAAACTAAATTGAAACGGAATGTAATTTTGCCTCGCTCTCCTTTAATATGGGCCTCTAAATGTCTTCTCCCTGAAGAATTAGTAACTTAATCACCTACCAGTGATAACTGTTTCATAGCCCTCAGCTGGAAGGCTTTCCTGCTAAGCAGTATTACATGGGAGTAGAGTGTTATAACAGGGAACAAATCCCATCTCTTTCCTTTCTCCCACTCTCTGCTGCAATATTAATCATATTAAAAATGATTCTCTTCCTCTTTCTCTGTTCCAGCAAGATCTTTATAGATCATCATAATTTCACCTCGCTCCTTTTTGCATTGTATCAATCACTTGGTGTGTCTAACAGGGTGCACAACAATTATATCTGTCCGTTATGTTAGAGATGGATTTTTGCTGTCAGGGACTGGGAGATGGGCTCTTGTTCATTTTCCAATAAACTTGTCATCCAGTGCACACAAGGCAAACACCACAGCAGAATATAGTCACCACACTGACCAAAAACCTGGAGAGATATCACTATATGGCAAATGTTTAGCTGCATTTATTTATTTATTTATTTATTTTTAAAAAAGCCCCAACCAGTCATGGCAAAAATAAAAATAGCCTGAAATGTGTTTTCATTACCTTAAATTTACATGGCTAAAGAGCAGGTCCTCTGGCCAGGAGTTTCTGCACTCTCAAGACAGAAGAGAGTGGGAAAAGTAAAGGCAAATTAAATAAAAGGCAAATAGATATAATTCAGAGCATGTCAGATCCTCATTTAGACTTTGCTTTGTTGAATGGGGTGGAACAAAGTGGTCTTGTTGCAGATGAATATTCCCACCTGTTTTTTGGGTTACAGTTAATGAACTGAAATCTGCTGCTGGGGTTTTGCCAAGGTTTCCCTTCAACACTTCTAAACTACTAATGACAAAAGGCCTTTCCTAAAAGCAGAGCTGGGCAGATTCCTGCAGGGTTCAAGGCTGTTGATGTCTGAGGATAAGATTCTCTACATGCACTACGACTGCAGTTCAACCCATTACACTCCACTGATTCAAACAGTTGACTTTGGTTAATATGTCTGGTGAATTTATATATCTTTAAGATGTTTCTGAGGTGCTTGAACACTTTTTCTCTGTCTGTCTCAAAAAACTTAGGGTTTTTTAGCCAAATGTCTTGCCATAATTAGCTGTCATTAATTCTTATTTTTCCATGTACATATCTGAAAATTGTCTGCATCCGTAGTCTTTTAGTTCTATGTCATGAGTGGTTAATTTACTTCTCTAGCTGTTGATTCTGTTTCCTGTCAAAGGACTTTTCAAAAAATTAAGACTAACATGGACTCTCTTCAGAAATTGCTAGTGAGTACCTGCAGCTGTATGAACCATGAATAATTAAAAAAGGTACTTCAAGGTGGAGTTGGAGCAAAATTTTCATTTGCATTAAAGAGGGAACTCTAGATTAACTAACCTCACAGAAAAGACATGGAGAAACAGCTACAATATTATGTAGCTGTTTATGTTAATCAAACTGCTGGAACTTGTGTTGCTCATGCTGTTTCCCTCTCAGTGGAGTCAGATGAGCAGATTATTGTTTCTGTGGAGTAGAGGCTGATCTGCTGCTTTAGTGCCTTCAGGATGGAACTGCATGTTAGTTATGCACCTGGGCATCCAGTTCATCTAAAATAGTATTCTTGCCCTGTTTTTAACACTCCTATAGCCCAGTCTTGTAGTCTGCTTACACATGTGCTGGGTTTCCTACATGCCATACAATGTGCTGGAGTCCTAAAGATTATTTTAGAGAGGGAATCATGGCTAGAGATGGGGTAAGGAGAAAGCCTGCAATTCTTCCACATGTGGCAGTGATTTACAGAGATTCATTGACTCACAGTCTGGCCACTCACAAGGTATTTCTAAACATAACTGAGTTTAGACCAGTATCTGGGAGGGGAAAGGGAAGTGTGATAAAGCAAGTGATGGAAACTTGCAGCTCGAAGTGTTTTGGCAGCTGAGGCTGGAGCGGTGCTGCTTGAAAGATGAGCACTCTGTGAATTGAGGGCATCTCAGGAGAAGTAAATCTGCCTTTTCCAACACAGACTGAGCACTGGCCCAAAGACCCCGGGTAAATAAGAATCAAACTTCACTGCAGGACATTTATGTGGTCATGATTTATTGGTGCTCTCAAAGCCTTTGAACCTTTGCAGCCCTTTGGGGGAAATGGTGTGTTACAGGGACTTAAATAAATAAATAAAAAATAAGAAGAAATACATGCCTATAGCTACAGGAAAAACCTATTGTGCCATTTGTTCCAAAAGCCTTGACACGTTCAGGGCTTTTTCCTGAATTTGACTTCTTTTCTTTTCTATTTTTTTATAGGATTTTGGTCAGTCAGCCAGTGCTGTAGGAAATAAAACAACTCTTTGACAGATTCTTGTTTCTCAGTCCCTTTCCCAGCAACTTCCCCCTCTGGTAAAGTGAACTGAGCTGCAGGATTCTGATGGAAAAATCAAACAAACCGGCCGAGCATGGCTGAGAAGTAATAGAAAACTACTTGGATCTCAAGGCCCTGCCAGTATAAGTTTAACATAGTGTTGTTCCTTCAGCAGATGTCAAATACCCTTTTTCATTTCCTGCAATGTATCGTGTCCTTGGTTCATCCTCCTCTGAGCAGCCTTTGGTGCTGAGAGCTTGGGATGGAGCCGTTACCCCTTAGCAGTGGTTTTCTAACCCTCTGTACAGCCCCCCTTGCTGTGATAGGATCTCAGAAGGGTTTGGGTTGGAAGGGACCTCAAACATCACCTTCTTCCAAGCCCCTTCCATGGGCAGGGACACCTTCCACTAGCCCAGGTTGCTCCAAGCCCCGTCCAACCTGGCCCTGGACACTTGCAGGGATGGGGCAGCCACAGCTTCTCTGGGCAACCTGTGCCAGGGCCTCCCACCCTCACAGGGAGGAATTTCTTCCCAGTATTTAATCTAAATCTCTTCTCCCCTCTTTTAGGTCTTTAAACATTCCTGCCTTGTCCTATCCCTATAGTCCATTTCCAGACCTCTTGTAGCCCCTTTAGGCACTGGAAGGTCTCTGGGGTCTCTCTGAAGCCTTGTCTTCTCCTGGCTTGACAACCCCAGCTCTGTCAGCCTGTCTCACAGCAGAGATGCTCCAGCTACCTGATCATCTTCATGGCCTCTTTTGGACAAGCTCCTGTGGTCTAGGATGGCACAAGGGCACTTGGCATAGAATGAAGAGTGTTAATATTATTGTGGATGCCATTTTGGAGATATTTTAAAACATACTTTTGAGAACAGTTTAAGATTGCAAACTCCTGAGAGAAATGGTGGAAGAGCTGAGGCTGTGGGATGTAATGGAGAGAAGCTTCTGGAAGTGGCTCCCATATCCACTCTGTTCTCTGCTTCTGCCAGGAGTGTTCCTCACTGTGGTTTCTCAACCCTTGCTGCATTCTGCTTTCTCTGATTCTTCCAAAAATTTGATAATGGATGTGATAATGGGAGCTGCCTCTCCCAAGGAATGTGGAGCTGGTTGTGCACATCATGGATGGGGCAAAGTTGGCTCAGAGTGTCTGTGTGTGGCTGTAAGCTCTGCCCTGAGTCCTTCACTCGGGAACTGAGCCCCTGCTCAGTGTGCTGTTCTGGGCACATCCCCTGTGCTCCGACACGAGTGTGTGCTGGCAGTTAATGAGAAATGCTGGAAGCCGAGTCCCAAGAGATGATTAAACCCCCCGAGCCAATTAAAAGAAGTGTAATTACACAGCAGGGACAAGTTGTTAAACAAGCTGGAGGTTATTGTCCTTCAAGTCAACGTACTGGAACAGCCAAGAAAAGCCTACCAGGAAACACTGGCAGGGCAGTTTTCTTGGCCTGAGGCTGCTTTCGGGGGAGCTCAGGAGCTGTGGGGGAGGAGGGGGCTAACACAGCACTGCCTTTTGTCTGTGTTTCTAAGTGGTCAGTGCCTAGAGCAGAGAGCTCTGGAAGGCAACTGCCCTGTCAGGGAGCTGAGCTGCCTCTAGAGAGGTGGAGGGAAAGCCTAAGCTGAAGTGCTTCTCTAGGCAATAATTCCTTGTGTTGGGAGAGAGGTGTGGGCAGATCACCCGCTCCAGGAAACCCAGTGTGTGCTTGGCACAAGCCTGGATGTGTCTGAGGGTTTGAAGTTGTACTCAGCTGTGCTCTGAGGGAAAATTCATGCACAGAGCAGACATGGGGAGAATTTACGGTGTCTGAGGAGTTCTGTGCTTTTATCTGTCCATGGGTCTGCAGACTGATGACAGCACTGTTGTTGAAAAACATTGTTTGGGCTTGAATTGGTCATAGGCAAAAAGGAATTTGGTATTAGCAGTTGCTGGTGTTGGAGGAAATGAGTCACATCCCAGTGTTTCTGTACATATCCCATCACATGTGTAAACATCAATCTGCCTCATCCTGCTTGTAGTGCTCTTTGTTTGATAAGGACCCTGGGAAGCTTCAGCAGGTACCTTCAGCTAGTGGAGGGATTAGAAAATGTTAATTGGCTGTGTCCTGTGTGTCCTGACCACCAGTGATGTCACACACTCGGTGTACTTTGTGAGCACTTCCAGGGGGAATGTTCACACCTGACTTGCAAACTTGCTTTTGTTCATGCAAGGCACAAGTCCATTTTTCAGCCATGTTTTTACTTGAACTCCACGTGATAATAAAAAACCCTAAACAATGTGGATTTTAGCATAGAGCAAATGAATTTTCTGAAAATGAGATGGTTTGCTTGGGTAGAAATTGAATTAGCTCTGTTCCATTATTGGTCAAACTGTTCGTTTGGTGGAAAACCACAGAAATGCTGCATGGATTTGGCTATGTTATGTTCTCAAATGCTTGTGTGTGTAACCTGTGACACTAAAATCCTCTTTTTGTCAAGGTGGCTGTAAGCAATGGCTTTTAAAATGCCCATTGAAGGGAAGAGGAAAGACTAAGCCTCACAGCTCCTCTTAGGAAATTAGAGTTGCTAAAGGATTTTGCAATTAATTTTTTACTGTGCCACAGGGCATGTTTGTGCATTCGAGCTTCAACCTGTAGTTAGGAAAATAAGTGCAAAATTTTCATTAAGGCAAATGTCTCCAGAGGGCAGAAGGGTCACTCACTCACCTGTGAAAAGTGACAACTGGGAGCCAAACTCAGCCTGGAGAAAGCAGATGTAACCTGGAACATCCAGGGATAGACCTGCTCTACTGTTGGGTTTTATTCCCAGCATCCTGACTGAAAAAATAGCTCCCCTGATGGAAAATCCCGATGGATCAGCTTCTCAGTCAAGGTCAAATCCCCATCTTTTGTACTTTTCTTGGCCGTTATTTTAGGTGATAGATGCACTATTGACTGGCAGCAATGACAGAGCTTGGAATGATGGGGGAACTGAGGCATATTCAACACACTGGCACACAGCTAACTCATGCTAATGTTCAATAATCCTATCCTGCTGCTACACTCTAATGGCTGTGGGCTTGATAGAGCCCCCTCATTGAACTGGTGTATTTCTTATGGGCCTGCCCGCCCATCCTTCATGAATTTTTATTAAACAAAACTGTAAGCGGATTGATTTTGTACTCCTTTATTGCATTTTTATTTAATTCCTTTCAATGGTGGAGGCTCCATCATGTTATCTCGACGTAAATCATGCTGGGGCAGCATGCCAAAAAAATAAAAAGACTACAGGATCATACTTGCATCCAGCGTAAATTTTACTCCTATAACCTTTATTAGCGTAGATTCATTGATTTTTCCCAAGTCCCCCCTCCCCCTCCCCCTCCCTCCTTTTGGTTAGACTTAGGTCAGAACCTGACAGCTCTCCTTTTAAATAGAGGAGGACAGCCTCTAATTTTTCTTGCTAAATAATTAAAAAAAGTAGTGTAGGTTGATTAAACAGGACTATTTTTTTTCTTCTTCCATGTTCTGCACAGCCAAGAAAATAGTGGTGATGCCAACAGCATCCTGGGCAGTTGTGGGATTGCAGGAGGAGCAGAGTTCAGGAGGGGAGTGAGCAGAGGTTTGCTCTTGTACCACCTCTTGAGGTGTGTGGGGTGGTTTGGTTTTCCTGACCTTTTCATGACAGATTTGCACAAGCACTGAGCAGCATTTTCTGATCTGAATTCCCTCATGTTGTTTCTTACCATTTTTATGGGTGCTTGAAGTTGTCAGCAGTGATAATTTATCATCCTTTAAGGTACCTAAACATGGACATCCTGTCTTCTGAACTGGCCCTTGTGCCTTTTCACTCGAGTCCATCAAGCAGTGAGTTTGAACGCTATCCATAAATGCATCATGTATATGTGACTTTCTGTAAAATACAGTTGGTAGATAAAGAAGGCACCAGTAGGTGGCATGGGAGAATATACAGTATAGTTCCAGATGCAACTATAAATTCCTACCTTGAATTTCTAAAACAGACAGTGTTTCCCAATGCCTTTTTGATTCTCTGGCACTCCAGTGCGCTGCAGGAGATGGGGCTTCCCCATCCATTGCCTTTGTGTAGTTTGACTATGGATAACAAAGCAGAGTGTTAAACCTGGTCCCAAAGTAGCTTGTGCTGCTGTGTGCATCTCTTCCTGCCCCTCATTTCTGGTTGGTTGTTCTTATGCATATTCTCCATCTAGGGGCAGTTCTAGGTGAGGTTCATATTGCTGCTTTGAGCTATAGGTGGTTGACACAGTTGTACAACATAAAAGATGATAAAAACAAGAGTAAAAGACAGTTAAAATGTTTTTCTCCTGACTGACATAGGAGCTGACCCTGCCCAGGATATGTTCTTGCAATGTTAGAAGCTCTCTACAACTACCTTGAAGGAGGTTGTAGCCAGGTGGGGTTCGGCCTCTGCTCCCAGAGTAGTGACAGGGCAAGAGGAAACAGCCTCAAACTGCTCCAGGGGAGCTTCAGGTTGGACATCAGGAAAAATTTCTACACTGAAGGGGTTTTCAACTATTTAAATGAGTTGTCCAGGGAGGTGGTGGAGTCACCATCCCTGGAGGTGTTCAAGAAACGACTGGACATGGCACTCAGGGCTCTGGTCTAGTTGACAAGGTGGAGATCAGCCAAAGATTGGACTCGATGATCTTAAAGGTCTTTTCTGACCTAAATGATTCTGTGAAAACAAAGTCTCAAGTTCTTTCCGGTTGCCACTGCTGTCAGTGAAATGTGGGATCAGTATTGCCTTGCAGGGCTGGAGTCTGGACTCCCAGTGAGTGCTGTCTGTGGCACAAGGGCAGTTCTCTGCCGACCCACAGGGTTTGTGGGTTTTGTCTCCTGAATTTCTGGGTTTGTGTAGAGAGCAAGATTATGCTCTGTTCTAGCAAATGCTGCTCTGTGAGGCTGTTCCAGCAGAGCTGCAGCAATCCCTGGCAAGGAATCCTGGCCTGAGCAAGCAGCTCCCACCATGCTGTGGGCAGAGGGAAGGATGGAGCTCTGGCAGCTGAGCCTGTCCTTCCCTGAGCACATCCCACAGACCAGGGGGTTCCTCGCTCAGCCCTGTGCTCCTGCTGGGGCTGCAGCCCTGCTGCCCCCAGTGGAACTCAGCCAGGGGGAAGGGGTTGTCATTAGGGCTCCCATTTTTCTGTTCACCAGTAATATATCTGATGGTTGACCAAAGCAGACTTGTCTCTTCAACCTGGGTGAATGAAGCCAATGAGGAATTTTTAATTACGGATGAAAGATGGCTGAGTTATGACAAAATGGAGATAACTGTGTTTTTAACTGTTTGCAGATCGTATCAGAAACATAATTTCTGTGCTATCATGGAACTGGTTTTTTCCCTTTTCCCTCTAAAAGTATTTTTGTTTAAAAATTCATAGTGAGTTTTGTTTTTGAATTGCTGTAGTAATGCAACAACGGTGAGGGTAAGACAGTGAAGAAGTGCTGCTGTTGGTATACAGCAAGAAATGTTTTGACATGCATTTTTGGTGGATTACTTCTGATGATCTCCCCGAGGAAAAACAACTGAAATGGAAGCAGAAGGTCCTTGGCTTACCTGAGTTAATGTCCTTTGGCTAGAGATGGGGTCAGGTCCAAACTGGATTGTAGCCAAGAGGCTTTGTCTGTGAAAACATGCCACAATCAGCAGGGAAGCATTTTATTGCTTAATTTCTCCCCCATTAGGATAAACTAACAAATAAAACATTTGTCAAACTAGTAATTTTTATGTCTTAGTGCTTCACTTATACTTATTAGTGCTAATAATTGCTAGTCATGGTTCCTGTGGTGGGACTTGTTCAGAAACAAATCAAGAAATCTCTTCCTGCCCCAAAAGTACAAGTAGTTTAAAGGTAGGATAAGAACCAGGATGTGATTCACTGGGGAAGAAACACTGAATAAGAACAATTCAGTGATGTTATGGCTAGATAAGTGATTTTCAGAGATCATTGAACATTCACTGAGCAGGCAGTTCTTTTTAACATAGCTAAAGTAGAGTTTAGAAGTGTTTAACCACCTTCTTAATTTAGTTATATATTAGTCCATTATTGTTCTTTAGCTCTCAGTGCTACCAGTGTATTTCCCCATATGAACTTAACAGGAGTGTTGAGGTTAAAAGGGGGTTGAAATGGATAAATAGTGCAGCTTGCTCGGTGTTCAGGGGTGTCTAAAAGAAAAATACTCAGAAGCAAGCAAGGGACTCTTCAGTCACTGCTGGTTTGGTTTGTCCTGTCGAGTCCTTGTGACAGATCCATTGCAGATCCTTCTGCAAACAGATCAATTTGTGGCTGAATTCTGCAGGGGACTATTCATTTTAAAATGTAAAATGACCAATAGCTTGCAAGTATTTCTGGGTCAATTTATTGATGGGGAGAAAGAGAGGTACAACACTTTTTGAGGGAGACAGGGGAGAAATGGTGAGACCGCTCACTTTGTTAGTAAATGGTGCGTGGCAGAAATAATCTGAGTGGGGTTAATGTCCTAGTTGTTTACAGTGGTTAAAAAAAAGAGTATTTCTTACAGGAATCACAGTATTAATCAGAAAAGAAAAATGGCGATCGAGAAAGCTAATAACATTCCAGTTGATTTGATTATGACATTAAGATTATTTAAAACTCTCATTTCTAATTTTGTTAAAAGAAATATCACGACTGAGATCCACAGCTTAGTGATCTAGGAAGAACATTTGAAACGCCAAGGGGAAGACCATTAGAGATGTTCTGCATTTAGTGCATGTTTGGGAAGGGGAAATGGATTGCCTCCTTCATGCTAAATTAGCATAGAGGGACTTGGAGTGTCTTGACCTTTTCTTAACCTTGTATACTCGAGTCTTAGAATGAATTTGCTAGTTTTACCCTGTGAGGGAGGAACAGTAAATTGCTGGCTTGGGAGGCAAAAGAGAATATTTATAAAAGTCAAAGTGGTGACTGGAGAGAAAATGTGATGTGGCTGTTTTCTGCTCTGACTTGGTTCACCTTTGCTAAGTCACATCAGGTGTTCAAGCACTTTATTCATTAAAAAGCCCACAAATTGAACAGTTTTCTCCCTCAGTCTCGCAAGATTTAGAAATGTTTTGTAGTACTCTTGAGATGTTGAAGACAATATCATAGGAAACCAAAGCTACAGCTATCCAGTGTGTTAAGGTTTAAAATGAGACCTTTTGGTGTGAATGGCTTTCTTAATTATGTTGGGTTTTTGGTTTCCTCCTTCAGTTTGCCAAGGCAGCAGAAATGCCTACAGGGACTACTGTTTGTCTAATCTGAAACATCTGATGGGCACTGAAGTCCACGATTATTTTGGGATGCAGAGCAATGTGGCCATACAGATAGAAGTTTACAGCTTCAGAAAAGTTTGTGGGCATCCTCCTGTGGAGGGGGAGCTGTTGCCTTGGCAGGAGGCTCCAAAGAGGCAGGAAGGTGAAGGCAGAGTTGGTTTTTCCCGTAGAGGAAAAGCAGCATTTTGCCCTTTGCCAAGGTCACAGGCACCTCCCGAGTTTTGTGAGCCATTTCACTACCTGTAAGATTTGCACCTCCCAGAGCCCAGTCTCTCAAGTTAATGTGGAGATGTCGGTGGATTCACTGGAATTTCGAAGCTCTTTGCCTGTATCTCGTCTCTCCCCGTGTCCCAGACCCTTCGTTGCCCGTGCTCCCCAGCCTGGCAAGCTCGGTAAGCAGCGCAGATAGATGAGTGTGCTCGTCCCCATTAACGGGACTGTGCGGGCTAATGACGGCACCTCCCGCTGCTCCGCTTGTTTGCTGCTGATTGTTGTGTAATGTTCGGCAGCGGGAGGTAAATTCCTCTCCAATTTTGAGCCCCGTTGCAGCACACAAACCCCACTGTGAGAAGTCACGGTGATTGAGCTCTCGAATCAAGTCCCACGCTGGTAACTATAAATCAGCCCTATTATACACTGAGCCCGACAGCTGGAAACTCCCTCCGTGTGCCCGTGGCACAGGGAGCTGGAGCTGCCCCGGGATGTTCTGGGTCTGTGCAGGGCTGGCACTGGGCTTTGGGGGGTGTTTGTGCTCATCGGAGAAAGGCCTGAGGTTGCTGTGCGTGCGGAAGGTCAAGCTGATGCTTGGGGTGTGCCTTTGAAGGGCTGTTCCTGCTCTGCTGTGGGATCACAGGGCTTGAAGTGTGGCGGCTGTTTTGGGGAGAGGAGTTTGTTCCAGCTGCTCTTCAGTCCTCTGTGCCAGGCAGGATCTGCGGGTTAGGAGACGCTCGGAATGAGCTGTGCATTCTGCATTTTCGTGAGGCCGAAGTGATGCACGTGGGGTAAGGGAATAATTACAGTGGGGTAGTGGACTTGGGGCAATAAGACACATTTTGAAACACTCAGGTCGGGTTATTGCAAGATTTATCAGGTTAAGTTCCACTGTCTTTGGTTAAGCAAGGAGACAACTTAGTTGTTTCTAGAGGTATTTTCATAGGTTTCAAACCTTCCATCTCCTTAGGCTTGTTTTTACTTGTTTCTTGTCCCATTTTTTTTGTTAGTGTTTACTGAATAAAACCATGCAAACCATTTCAGTGCAGTGTGTGGAAAAGAGGTATTTCTGTGAGTTTTAAAACTTCTCTTGGTGTCAAGCTGCTTTCTGTAAGCACATGGGAAGCAGCAGGATTTCTATTGACTATGCACTGCTCTTTTAAATGCTAGGAAAAAAAATCTTAACAGAATGTAAGCATTTTATTTCTAATATTGCAGTTATTAGCCTCAATAGTAGATAGAACAACTCTTTGACTGCTGCTATGAATGCAAGGCAACTCAATATCGTGGCTAGGCTGAGCAGAGGGATGAACTCAACACAGCCTGAGCTGCCCAACTTGATCTCTTAGTTCCTGCAGTAACCTCACACATGCAGGTACAGAGCTCCCAGGTTCAATTGTTAATGCTGCAGACTGATGCTACAACCGTTTTGGCTTTGTGCAGCTTAGAGGGGGGTTTTGACTCAGGAAAGGTGGAACATACAGTTAAAAAGGAAAGCAGGCAGAATATTTGCCCTTTGGGAAGTTCCATTTCCTCATGTGGCTTGGAGTTCTTGCACTTTTCCCACTTCATTCTTGCACTGCTGAACCTTGCAAGGCTGTTGTAAAGCTTAATTAATTTATGAGTACCTTGAAAATGTATGGCCAGCTCCTCAGCTGGTGTGATCTGGCATGGCTCCATGGAACTGGGCAGCCCCACACCGATGTCCATAACCTGGGAATTTGGCCTGGGAGTGCTCTGGCTGAGTAGCATGGTGTGCATGGGACAAGTCCTAAATGAAGCTTATGTTCAGCTCTCTTACACAGGGAGCTGGCCACAAAGTAGATCCAAAGAGTTGAGTGACAGGCCCCCAGTATAAAATTTGTGGTTTATTCCTGTTTAATAGTCAAAGATTAGCAAGCATCCAGGTAGAGATATATGGTCTAGTCAGCATCTGATGGGCTAATGATGAATGGGAGCTTGAGAGAGGCTTCAGATTAACTTCACATGCATAAATATCACATGTGAGTGACAAGGACACTGAGGTCACTGAACTGTATTTGTGCTCACTCATGGCCTTTAGAAACTCTGTGCTACTTGAGTGTGTTCCCTCTGGGATAAAGGGAGGCACGGTCAGACTCATTGGAGTTGGAAACCTTTTCCTCATGATATGAGTTTTGCAAACCTGTTGCAATATGTGTTAGTTCTGTGGAGTGCATGGTATACAAATAGGTATTTAAAATATTTATGTGTTGCTATTATTCCCTTTCTCTTTCCATGGTCCTTTCAATTCTTTCCCTACCTCACACTATTTTTAGTAAATTCACACTTCTTGAAGCTACAGGGAAAAAAGTTGTCAGATAACACTGACTTTCCCTTTACAAATGCTAATAAACTCACTTTATAGTGCATTTTCTAGTTTAATTGCAGGTTACACACACAAACCTTACTTATGAAGACTTGTAAAATTAATATTGTAGGCTTGAGTGTATTTTAACTTCCAACAGTATCAGCTAATGAAAACAACAGTCAAGCAATGGCAAAAACTTCAGCTATTAGAAAGCCCAAACCCACAAAATTAATGCTGCTTCATTCAGTTAAGAGAGACAATCTAACTCCAGTGAATTTCTTTTGTTTCTAATATTAAGTGTTAACATTTGTATTACTTTGTTAACTCTAAAGGCTGGGAGTACATTAATAATTATTAATGATAACCAACTTGTCTTTGGCATGCTGGGAGAGAAAGTGTGGGATCAGCAGATAGGCCCAGGGTACATTTACTCCCAGCCTTGTCCTTAGATTTGGGCATGTGGATAATTAAAACCTTTCCACTCTGACTGATCCCGAGCTGTGTTTCTTTGGCTGTCACAGTGTGAGCTGGTGTCCATTAGCATTGGCTTTTCCATGCTCTTATTTCAGAAGCATAAGAATAACAATAAAAGCAAGTGCTGGCCTATGAAGCATTGGGAAGTGTTGGAAAGGGCCCCAGCTGTCATATTCTGTTCTTCTTTGATGGGAAAAGACACAGTGTGCACATTTACTGCTGTCCCAGATAGAGAATATACTGACTTTGGGTGTCTTTGTCCCTAATCCCCAGAAATAGGGTGTCACATGTTTTTTGTCAGGGGACTGGGAGAACTGGCACTGAAAGGTTGCCTGATGGAGCCCATAATTACACCTCTGTGTGAGCTGAGGAACCCAAAAGCTTCTGGAAAAGTCAACCCTGTCCCGGGCACCTGAGGCAACATCAAGCCTTGGGGAGGAGCTACAACAGGAAAGCTCAGCTGAGTTGAGGAGTGGCTGTGACAGAAAGGGGACCTTCAGCTCCCTCTTTGGGAACAGGGCCTGGGGAGAGGCCACTGCAGAGCGAGCTGTGCTTGTCTGCCTTGGAGCAGGAAGGCAGGGCTGGCAAAATGCAGCTGCCAAATTTGGCTGAGCTCAACCAACCCAGGCTTCCCTGAGGCCACCTGTGACCAAAATGTTGGCTGTCCCAGTGCACTTCTGGGGCTGCAGAAGGGCAGAGCAGTAGGCAAGGAGACACTGAAAATGTAGAATTTATGAAATGGTGAATTGTGTTTCTATTCAGCAGCTGTTTGGAACATGAGACAATTTGAAAGTGGCAGCAAAGTTGCTCGAGCTCTGGTCAGGTCAGAGGAACTGGATGTTGGCAGGAGCTGGTTCAGCACGAGGAGAGCAAGGAGGCTCTGCTGGAGCCTCTGCAGGGCAGGGAGGGGAGATGCTGTGACCTGCTGTCCCTGCTCAAGGGGTGAGCAGAGCTCAGGGCTGCTGTAGCCTGTTGGAGTGCTGGGATGGCATCACCCTCCTGCTCTCTGTCTCAGGTCTGGGTTGTGCAGAACATTCCCAGGTGCCTGAACTGTGCTGTAGAACTCTCCCAAAGCAGAGGCAGGATCAGTATTTCAGGTGCTGAACTTTCCTTTGAAATCCTTCTAAGAAGGATACAAGCAATTAAGGGCAAGAGCAACCAAGCTGAGACAGATCACAAACCTGTGCACTATCTTTGAATTACCTTTGTTTTATTCAACTCCCTCAGGCAATGTAACCAAAGCCTTTTAAAATACCATCAGACAATTCTTTAAATAGTCTGATTTTGCTACCTCCCAACAAAAGGAAAAAAGATGACTTTGAAATGCAGAATTTTGAAGATGCCTGTTTCCCTCTCTTATTTCAAAGGAAAGAAAAGTGGGGAACAATGAGGCTTTTTGTCAGTTGCTCCTTACTATGGAATCATTGCTATTTTTGTAGGGCCCACAAAATTACAGTTCAACCAATTTTGCAGGTAGAGACAGTGTGCTAAAAGGATTAACATTTTAAATACAAGGGTTAATCTCTTCCTCCCTCTGGATACAAACTAGAGATGGTGCTCAACTACTTGCTAGGAGGGAAAAACTGACTGAAAAGAAACAGGTATGTCAAATTATCACACAAATATCCTTCTGTTAAGTCTGAGCTCCATTCTGAAAGCATTTATGAGTCTCAGTTCACTGGAGCCTGCACAAGGCTCTTGAGAGCCCGTGTTGCAGGATCAAGTTGTTCTCAGTTGTAGTAAAGCTGAAAGGAAGATGGACCCTCGTGTGTGTGTTGCTGGCAATGTGCTCGTGGATGCAGGCACAGCCCTGGGAGCACAGCCTGGGCTGGAGGAACCTTTCTTTATTGCCATCTCTGGAAGCAGAACCTGCCTTCCTAAAGGTGACCAACTTCTTGTCTTTAACACGTGAGACTTCAACTGACTACTTGTAATGTTAAGTGTGTGTTTTGCTAAACTGGGACCTTGATTCTGGAGAGGGAACTGTTCTTAAGCTTTTGGTACGTGAAGAGCATTTCCCATTAGATCATAAATTATTTACATTTAGGTCTAGTGAAATCCCCTCTGATTTAGAGTGATGTATGGGAAAGTCAGACCTATAAACCTAGTTTGAATAATTCTTCTGGTAGATCTGGAAATATTTAAACTCATTCATTTTTTATAGTACTGTAAATTTAAAGAATTTAATTTTTTAAAAACTTGTTTCTTCTGCTCTGTCGTATAACTTGACTGTCAGGGCCTGGACCCATGGTAACATTTGCATGGTGTATGTCATCATCTGAGATTTATCACTTTTGTGTGGATCTTGTATCAAGCCACAAAGAATTTACAGAATTACAGAATATGCTGAGTTTGAAGGGACCCACAGTGATCACTGGGTCCAGCTCTTAACCCTGCACAAGACCATTCCCAAGAGTCACACCATGTGCCTGAGAGTATCATCCAAGTGCTCCTTGAACTCTGTCAGCCTTGGTGCTGTGCCCGCTGCCCTGGGAAGGCCATGCCCAACCACCTTCTGGGTGGAAAGGACAGAGCCAAGTGTTGGCTTTAAGCTGGTCCAAGTGCAGTCTGGGTGCACAGCTGAGGGCAGGGCCATGTGTCAGTCAGTCATTCCAGTTTGGATTGTTTGGCTCCAGCCTGTTAAGTGTTGTGGATGTCCTGTGGACCAAAAAGTTTCCTCTCCGAGTCTCAGTTTATCTCAAAGGAAAATGGATGTGTCCTTGCCCTGAGTGTTACAGAGCTCTGACATGGTTGGAAGGAAAATGTTCCACCCTTTGGGACAGGATGTGGCAAACTCTCCTGACCCCCCAGGGCAGTGAGTGCTGATGGGAGGGGGGGAGGTACCAACCTTTGGCATCTGCTGGGAGTTCCAGGCAGTCCCTCCCAGCTGCATGTGGAGCCTCTTGGAGGAAGTAGCAGCCTCTGCCTCTGCTCCCCGAGCCTCTGCTGCACATGGGGCAGGAGCAGCTCGGCCTGGCAGGGTGCTCTGTGCTCCCAGGTGCCTGCTGGCAGGGATGGGTCAGGCTGGCAGGGCCGGGTCAGGCTGGCAGGGATGGGTCAGGCTGGCAGGGAGGGGTCAGGCTGGCAGGGACGGGTCAGGGTGGCAGAGGGGGTTCAGGCTGGCAGGGATGTTTCCCCTGCAGCAGCACAGAGCTGTGCCATCTCTCCCCCTGCACAAGCCCTGACAGAGGAGGACAGGAGGGGAGCTGTCAGACTGGAAGAACCTGAAAAGCAGTGGAAATGAAAGGTGCTGTGGTTTGCTCAGTTTCCAAGACTGACGTGGATCAGCCTTGCAACGTCTCTTGGGTTTTGAGGACATGAAGAGCTCTGGAGCTTCCAGGTTGTTAGTGGTGTAAGGGCTAAACCAAGAGTCAAAATAGGCTTTTCTGCTTGTAAAGCATCCCAATGTGGCAATACCAACATAAGGAGATGAATAATACAGTGATTCTTTATCTTGAAGGCTGAAAGGGAATTGTAAATAAAGACAGAAATGGGAATTCATCTAAAGATACCAAATCCAACTCACTGGAGCGTCACTACCTCAATTATAGAACAAGGTGATGAAACAAAGACAGTTTCACTTAAGACTGCTTTTATCAGTGACTATTTCAACAGAATTTAACAAATGAAAGTTAAAAAAATAATTGTT
Source organism: Manacus candei (assembly GCF_025592945.1). NCBI lineage: Eukaryota > Metazoa > Chordata > Aves > Passeriformes > Pipridae > Manacus > Manacus candei. The sequence goes on along the minus strand of NW_026138105.1, from coordinate 15,601,856 downwards.
TAGTGCATCTCTATACAATTCAAAAGCATATAGATGAACTAACTCTGGATTTTAAACACTGGCAAGTGACCTTCTATGTGATTTGGATGTTTTGGGAAGGTTATTTAGGCTTCTAGATGACTCCAGCAGTTTTGAAATCTGTTCCTTCTCTGTAAGCTAAATGAGACATGAGCTGCACATTCCTGTTTTTCTAGGGGACTTCTGAAGTTTTTGAATCCTGCAACATTCACTGTAGCATCATGAAGAAATAGAGAAGGCTGCAGGAGCCTTAACAGAGCCAGATAATTTGCAGTCTCTTGTTTCTAAGCAGTGGTTTGCTATGACCCATCATCAAGTTTTGTCTGGCTAATCAATAAATGCTGTTCCCTCTTCACCTCTGGGGAAAGAGTCGCCTTACCCAGGCTCTGGAAAGCTGCTCTCTGGTTTGGCTCTTCCCAACGTGGTGGCAGGAAGGCAGGTGCACTGAACTTCTTCAGTGCAGAAGCAGAGGATGCTGCAGCATAACATTTCCCCTTGCCCCACCTGTGGGGTGCCCAGGTTCGGACCTGTGCTCCTTCCCCTCCTCCAGTGGCACAGATGGCAGGATGGAGCCAATCGGAAGCACTCGATAAAATGGCAATTCAGTTTGCAATTCCTTCAGCATTCATGCTGACAATAGTGGGCCTGATGGGCTCCTTGGGCATGAATGTCGCTCTCAATATGCAATTCCACAGGAATTACACCACTGCTCGGCTCTCATTAACTCTGCTTTATTGTAAAGTGTTGCTGAGAAATCCTCCTATTACTGATACAGGACAACTGCTTTGCTTCAAAGAACTGCCTGATTTCCAAAAGCTCCTGTGTGTGTGTGTATCTGCAGGGGTTTTTTTAATACTCTTTTTACAGTGCATTATCTCACTTTGTTTATATTTTGGACGCTAATGTGATGTGTTTAAGTATGTAAATTGCCATAATGTGAGGAAATGAGATGTAAAAATAGCTATGGAGTGCTGAAGAGAGCGGGGTGGGGTAAGGTGGCCAGTGTGGGAGGAGGTGCTTTTGGATCCAGAATTTCTCTCTCCATCTTTTTAGGGAAGGTAAATCCTCCCTGAAGTAAAAATAATAATATATATGATTATAAGGCACTGCCTTCTAAAACAGATTTTACCTGGTTACGGTGGGGAAAAACCTCATGTTTTTAAAAACAGCCCGTGTCTGCTGGTCTGCAGATGGGGATTGAAGGCTAAACCCCAGCCCTGCAGCATCACTGTAACCCACTTTCTAGAGAAATAACTGGCATCCATTTAGTCTATCCATGTGATCTAAATCAGAAGTTAGTAATCCTCATCTGAGCCGTGAAGGGAGGCACTGATTTACCTGCCAGATACCAACATTTTGTCCACTGTTGATAGCACAGAGTCCTAAAGCCATGGGACTGTCCCTGGAGCTGTGGCTGAACTGCCTGCAGTGTAACTTGGAGAGGTGTGAGTACACGGTCAGCTCCCAATCCATTAACCCTCAGTTTTGGGGTCTATGTACACTCTTTCCATCCACTCTTTCCAAAAGCTCTGGGCAAAAGCAGTTGAGTCAGAATGATGAGGTGGTTTAAATAACATCATGCTTGTAGAAGAAATTTTGAGGAGGACTTGGAAAAGGCACAGAATTCTTCACCTGTGTTTGGCTGAGTGAGTCAATCATTCCACAAACAGTTTGATGCCAAAGTGGTGAAAACAATGAAAAAAATCAGTTTCCCAACTCCCAATTTCAGGCAGCCTGTCCTCACTGCCACAGGGAGTGACAGGACTTGTCACACCTGTCCAGCCCTCATTTCCATTACCTAAAATCCCAAGGCCCTTAACTTGACTCTGTCTCATTAATCACTTCCCAGAAGTTGCCTGGGGAGGTCTGAGGAGATTTACTGTCTTTTAGTCATGGTGCTGAAACTCCTCTTCACTTGGATGATCTCAAACACTGGTGCAGCAAAAGGCCACCACCTGCACTTCTCTGGCTCCTTCCCTCCCTTTCTGGGTTACTTTGTCACATGGCAGGGTCATGAGGGTCATGTAGGGCCCCACAGGAGGGTTGGTCACTGCTGCCAGACTGCTGGACAGAGACAGCCCCTTCCAGGCCCCAGACATCACCTGAACCAGGGCTCAGAGAAGTGCTGGTGGCTCTGGATGTCCCCTGGTGCTTCCCAGCCCTGGGGCCATGGGTTGCTGTCTCTGCTGTACCATCCCATGAGTTCACAGTGGAGGAGCAGAGCTGTTCCCATAAGGAAGAACCTCACAGTTCCAGCCCTTGGGGGTCATGTTGTGGTGACTGATGGGTGCTCAAGCCATGAGGCTGCATTGGGATTGTGCATTTGTCTGTGCTTGGCCTCCAGCCCCAGAGGATGGGTGTGAAAGCCCTGACCATCCAAACACCATTGCCTGCTGGCAGTGAGGCTTTAAAATCAGTTCCAATGAAGGGTTCTCTGCCATCTCTTGGGATTTTCTGTCACACCTAATCCTGGGCCCTCCAGCTGGGAGGAAGCCTGGGGACGAATGTGGCAGAGGCAGTGAGACCCCCATGCCCACTGCTGGATTACTGATTAGCATGTTAATGGGAGGGGTCCCACCTGAGTGCTGGGCAAAGGACAGTCCGTCCTTAATTGGAAATGTAAAGGACTGCTCATGGCCCAGCTTGGACTGGGAGGATTTATGTCTCTGCCCTGGATGGGTTGAGGGAATGCTGTGATTCCCTGAGCCTGCACGGGGCCTGATTTACTGCCCAGCATTTACAGCCCACTGAAGTCAATCAGTGCAGAAGGTCATTGCCAACCTGAATTTTTTCATGTTAAATCTTTTCTGTCCCAGACTTACAGTGAGGCTGGGAGAGACTCCTGGCAACCCAAGCTGGTTTTGAGGTTGTTAATTTTAAGTCTCCAATTAGGAGAAAGGAGACTGTAAAACAAAAGGGGACCAGAAAATGCTTGTGTGTCCATTGAAGGAGTCTGTACACGTGATAAACTCAGCAGACCCAACAAATGGCTCATTCCCTCATATTAAATCTGTACTTGCATATTTGTCATGATGCTGATGAATTCCTTATGCTCTGGGTCAGCAAAGCCAGTTCTGCCAACCCTGCCTGAATCTTGTATTTGGTTGGTTGCCTAAAATTTTACCCTGTCCCCCTTGAGATGAGCTGGTTGAAGACTTCAAATGTGAGATGGTTTAGATATGTCCCACCCCTTGAATGGTGCTCTGAACACGTGTAACCTGAACATACTAGTGAACACATTAAAGCTCTTCTAACATCTTTGTAATGAATCATCGGCCAATGAGTTATGAATATACTTGCAGCAGAAAATTAGGACCAGACTTACATGTTAGATGTGTGATCTGATTCCCAAATCACAAGTGCAGCTCAACCTGCAAGCTTGGAAAGAGTTTTAAAAGTTTTACACAACTAACCATTGTGCCTGTTGATTTGCTTGTGCAATCCTCTGACATTTCATGTGACTGGGTTTTGACAAACTTATGTACAGCCCTGAATTCTTACTCAAACAATTTATTATCAAATGCTCATAATAGAGGGTGTTTGTTTTTGTAAGATTTGGAGTAAATAGGAGCTGAATTGATAGAAATGTACAACTGTTTAGATTGGAAAACCTTTAAGATCATCAAGTCTGACCATTTACCATTGCCAAGCACACCACTTTGAAGTACCCCCAGGGGTGGTGACTCAACCACTTCCCTGGGTAGCCTGTTCCAGTGCTTGAGTTGTGATCTATTGACTTGATTTTTCTGTTAATCTGGCTATGAACAAATAACACACAAGAATTATGAACATCCATCTGAATTAGAAAGTGAGATTTTAATTACAGTTGAACAATGTGCATTTAAAAGTACTCTTGTGGTGTCTTGTAGCTCTAGAGAATATTGCTTGTTATAGTAGAAGGGCAAGTAACTTGAAACTTATGCTTTATAATATATTTTTTAATATGTAAAGAGAGAAACTTTAGAGAAAATCTAGCTCAACTTCTTCAGCTGTTCTATTCTTTTCAAGTTTTGATATTTTGAGAAATTATTAAATAACATCTTTGTCTGGTGATTTCTCATTAGGAAATGATCAGACAGGGCACTCCTCAGCAGTTAAACTGGTCACTGTGGTGGTTAGAGAACGTGCTGTTCTGCAAAGTAGAGCTGATGAAGTCATGGAACTGAGACACTCCTGTGTAAAATGGAGAACTAAATAACAGTTGAACATAAGCTATGCCAGGTTTGTGGAGCTTGGTCAAGGGGGGTGTGGTTTATTTAGTGAATGCTATGGCTCGATTTCCATGGCACTGTAGAAATCTGTGACTTTTAAGAGTATAATTGGCTTTCTTCATTGGGCTGTGCTGGTGAAGAGCTTGTCCTAATTAAGCAGCCTTCCTGATTAACCCATGAGAGCAGCTTATTGGTGACCTAAGCCCCTTAAACACTTCAGGGGATTATTGCAGCTTAATAGTGAGAGGGTCATCTTAAAGTATTTACTGACATCCCTAAACTGGTGAGAGCTGCAGAGGTCACCTGCTGTTACCTGGGAGAGCAGGTTCCTTCTAGCAGGGGTGTGTCTGCACTGCAACATTAATGAGCCTCAGAGATGATCCTTTGTAGCTCTTAATCAAAAATTATTTTGAGTCAAAGTGTTATTAGTACCAGTTCCATCTGGTGTTCATTGTGTGATGTTGCTGCTGCTCCACGGGAGCATCTCTGGTTCCTGCAATATCCTGACTTCCCAGACTTCTCTGGAAATTCCTGGTGGGTTTGTGACAGTGCCTTAAATACAGTGAAGCTCTTATAAAATAGATTCTGTGGCTTCTTAAAGTCTCTATCAAATTGCTCAAATTCGGAACATGTCTTAACAGCAGGGAAAAAAGTGATGTTTCTTCACACCCCTTGAAAATCTTTTCTGACAGGTGTTGGTGTTCCACTTCTATGTTGGATTCAGGGTATTCTCAAGGTCTTAACAGATCACTAATAATTAAACTTCCCTGACCTAACTTTATGCATATTTTGTATATGAAATCGAGATATTTGTACTTTTTTAATGTGAGTATAATTCTATGTCTTGGCTATGGGAAGGGTTGCCCTTTTTCTCTCTCTTCTGTGCAGGGATTATTCACATTTAGATAGAATCTCTTAGTGAAGTAAAAGCTAATTCATCAGGCCACTGTTATGTGCTGCACTAATGCAGTTTGTGACAAAGCTGTTCTCGTTGCTGGGGGTCACTGGAGGTCTGGTACAGTTCGCTTAAAAATTCATTTGGAACAAAACTCAAACCTAGATTTTATTTTATTTTTATCCCTCTAGATTCCCTATGATTAGACTTTTCCTTTATAGAATAAAATGGATCCCCTGCCTGTTGTCTCCGTGATGCACACAGTGCTGGGGTCTGGCTGCCTGGAGCGTTATTGCCGCAGCTCTGCTGCTCCTTGTCTGTTTTGAGCACGAGCTGGTTTGGGCAGGGGCTGTGCCCTCTCATTTATTTGTACATTTAACAATGCTATCGCAGGGCAGGCTTTATTTGGACAGGGATACCTTGGTTCTTTTCCATCCCTATTTCCCTAAGGACCATCCTGATGCAGGTTTTTATGTCTTTGCAGAAGACATAAATATCACTTTGTAATTACATGTAACCAAAGCTTTTAGTCTGTCTGGATAATGACTGTAACCTGTGCCAAACTACATTCGGGATGTTTTTTGGCATCTTTGCCTGTGAAAGGTGAGAATAATATAAAGATTCTAAAATATCAAAAGTGGAAGGTAAAGCAGCAAAGGAATCTCAAACTTTTATCTCAGTGAAACTCTAGTGATAATTTATTAGTCAACCTACTGTAATAAGCCTATATAAGGAATGAGAAAGTGAGAATGGATTGTCAGAGTAGCAGCCTGTAATTTACCTGAGCTCACTTATGTAGACTCAACAAATCCTTTGGTGGTTTTGAAAGCAATAACGTTATCAAAAATCATGTTAACCTTTCCTGTCAAAATTAAGTAATTCTGGGTTGCAATTTCTGTTTTTACTCTTGTGCTCTGCCTCTTTTTGATTTTGTGCCAGTAGATTTCCAAAAATCTGGAAGTGTTGTAATGATCTTTATTATTTGGTAATTTCTGCTGCATAAATATCCTCACATCTTTTGTCCACAGTAAAATTAATGCAGCTGAAGGACTGAAGGACAAATTGGAAAACAGATTTTCACCAGGATGAATGTGGAGGTGCTGAAGGCATTTGTGGTCTCACTTATTTGCTTTGCCTGGGTGTGATGTTGAAGGGTTGCATGGCCATTTAGCCCAAGCTGGAGTGGGTTGAGGTGCCTGATGTTGGCTGAGAAGGGGGACTTGAGGCTCCGAATTCCTGTGCCCAAACGCCCTTTGACTCCGTGGCTCTGCAGCATCGTGAGCCTCACACGTGTGACCCATCCACGGCCCTGGGAGGGCCTTTGGCACAACTCTGTTCCAGAAACCTGTTTAGCCAAAGTTTTCAGTCTCCAGTGCAAGCTAAAAAGGAATCCCCTCTGAAATATGCATTCACATGAGAACTTTTATTTCTGAATTCCTGCAGAGATGTCAACTTTTGACTACTATTTTAAGGAGAAAAGTGTAATTTTTAAGAATCACTGTTAATTCAAAGTTATTAATGCGATCCCCCTTTTAAGATGATTCTGGAATTAAGCACCTCCTTTTCTCCTCATCAGAAGTGCAAAGTGTGTATGAAGTGAGCTATTTTGGGGCTGGCTATGGATTAGAATTCAGAAGGGTGGTTATTAGCTTTTGATATTTTTTTGGAAGTTGATGCTGTTCTTCCCCATTCCCCTTCCCTGAAGGTTGTGGAGAATGCTGTGCTTAGCAGAATAATAAAAATAAAATAAACACCTGCCTTCAGATTGGTTCTGTGATTGGTACCACAGCAAAATAGGGGGAAAAATCCTATCAAAATGCTCTTTAATCTGTCAGATGTGCAAGTTTAAGACAAAAAGCAGAAATGTGGCCCATATAGAAACCTTATACAAGATTTCTATTCTGAAACCTGAGTTCTTTTTAGGAAGCAGTGGAAGACCATGAGTTTTCAAAGGATTTGGCAGCTCTTCACGTGGGTGCAAACTTGCAAGAGGCCTTCTGTGAGGATGTCATTCATATATAAAGACAGACCCACAACTCTGGAGACCTATAGATCTTTTCTTCAGTTCTGGAACAATGATATATTCTTGTTGCACAGAATGGTGGTAGTTTTTGAGACACTTGTAAGTATTTTAGGACATAAAATTCTCACGAAACGGAGAAAAACAAAGGTAAAATCATCTTAAACATTAATGAGACCAAATGTATTATACTTTAAAGGTATTATTCGATGAAGAAAGTGCAAATATTTTGCCATGGAATGCTGGACCCTGGAATTACTGTGTGAGAGAGCATTAGCTCTGTCTTTGGTTTATGGCTCAAGACCACCCAGTGAGCTCCTGGTAAGAGGGGAATGAGCTGCAGAAGTTTCATTTCCAAAGGCTGTGTTGTATCTTGCCTTGTCTCCGTGTGGTCACCCGTACTGGTGTAAATGGAGTAATGAACTGCATCCCCCTTGCAGAGCAGTAATAAGGCAGGACACAGGCAGTAAGGAATTGGTCCCTCTGTGTCTGTTCCAGGCAAATCCCAATGTCCTTCTGGCCATGTTCACTACACAAGGACAATGTTTGCCTTTATTTGCCTTTCCTTATGTCAGTCTCTTGTGTTTCTCCACTTTCTTTGCTTTGCAGTGGAGGAGTGTGAGCAGCTGTAACCACAGGGAAAGGATAAACCAGCTACTGCTGGTCAGCTGAAATCTCAGCTCTCACCACATTGCCTTCCCAGGTATGGAAGGAAATCAGCCCTGAGTTGAACAGAGATCCAGGGTCAGCACTGCAGTGCATTCATCTGGAATGTTTCTCAGGGCATGGCAATGGCAAGGGAAGACTGTGCTGTGTTGAATACAGCAGAGAGTGCCAAAAAAGTGCAATTAGACCTCCTTGCTGGCACAGAAAGTAATTGCAGTTTGAGTAATGGTTTCTCTTATTGACTTTGAAAAGACACTATTATGGATACATCCAATCAGGGATAAAACCTAAGGAAAATTATCTAAAACACATGTATTTTTTCTTTGGAATCAGCTCCATTCTTTGTTTAGATACAAGATTTCTTGACGTTATCTTAATCCTTTACTTGTGTATCATGCACCTGCCAAGTTATATAGAAGCAGGAGAACTGTTAAGAATCTCCTCCCCAAATTTTCTCTCTCCTAAGTAGACTTATCTCTCTGCCCACTTACAGGTCTGTGAGCAATCTTTCTTAGTGCAGGCTCCACTCTAACAGGCAATGAGTTTGCTGTTTATTCTATTTCTATTGAACAACTTTGCTTCTCTCAGTGTGGTACTCATCCTCTCTTCTGTTCTGCATTTCTACATCCTCCTTAACCGTGGTGACTAACATTTGGCCATGTCAGGGAGTAAGTTTAATTTGTGCCATGTGCCAATTCGTTGTCAAACTCTCGAAGAATTGTCCTAATGATGTGTTTCAGCCACATGTTCCATTGAAGTCACATGCTCTTCAGGAAGCAACACTGACTCTGCCTTACAGGCTTGTTTCTTCCCCCCTCACCTTGTTTTTTCCTTAGCCAGGCACCACTTTATCATTTTCTGTGGTGCAGAGCTGTGGTGCAAGCACGCACAAAGTCAGCTAATCCTCTTATTTGAGGGCTGTTTTGCTGTGCACCATTTTGTTCCTTTATAGTCCCAGTGCAAACATGTCAAATGGAAGAGTCCTTAACCCTGAAAAATGACTGTTCTGGTCGGAGCTGAGTCCCACAGCTCAGCCCTCAGCACTGGGGCAGGATGAGGTGCTGCAGTTCAATGAGCAGTGCAGGTCCAGGACCCTGGCCTGGGGTGCCCATCCATCACAGGGGGATTGGTGCTGCACCCAGAGCTGCCTTGTCAAGACCCCTGAGTAAAGGATTGGAAGTCTTTGCTGGATAGCTTGAAGTGTGAGAGTTGTCTGTGCTGTTTGTGAACAGCATTTCAAATCCTGGTGCTGACAAACACAGAACCAGCACCAGAAGGAGCAATCCCTGGATGAGCCCTCTTAGACAGCAGGTTTGAGCCACATATTCCATGAGCTTTGATTTAAAATTACAGTGTTTGTAGATATTGTTCGAGGTCACTCTCCTTGGCTTATGTTGTCTTTGACTAAAGAACCTGAGAATTTGGTGAAATATGCAGAATGTGAGACTACAAAGGCAATGTGATGTTTTCTTGTTGTGAAGAAAGCAGGAGCTGATGGAACTGGTTATGAAAAAGTTTTGATTGAAATGCAGTAAAAACATGAGGAGTGGACAGTCTTGTAAGAGTGCTGTAAATTCTCATCTTGGTCAGGGGGCAGGCATTTTCTCAACAAAATATATAAAAGAAGAAAGTATTTCTTTGGACTTCATCCCTTCGTTGATTGCAGATTTTAAAGCAATAAAATTATCTGAGGGCAAAACCTGTGCATCTTTGCTCTTTTCCCAATGTGATTTGAGTCAAAACACATGATTTTGCTTCCTTTTGCAAATAATGGTAACAGTGGGGGCTGCGTGTGTGTCCCCAGTTACATTTAATTATATCTCTGACTGCAATGGGCTGAATGAGTTCTTGATGGATGTATACCTCTTTTTGGTCTTGGAATTTTGTTCTTGGAATTAATTGGCCAATGTAATACTTTTGCCAAATCTTCTATTTCCTGTCTCACCAAAACTGTGGGGGGCCCCAGTGGTTTGCTGTGAACATCAAACAGAGGAGTGTTGCCAGGAGAGATGTCATAGGAGGTTGATATTTGTGGTAGTCAAGGTACATTTCAACACTTGAGGTCAGAGGGCTGATTTCAAGGTCTTGTTTTGTTGGCCATAGTATCATGGCTTTGGGCACACTCCTTGCAGATAATAACTAGCAATTATAAATCTTTAAACATTGAGGGCATGAGATTTTTTTTTTCCTATTTTCCTTTCCTATATAATTTACTTACCCAGAAAAGTTTAGCTCAAATCTCATTTGCCATCTGGAAATCTGTGTGGTCCAGCTCTTCCCTGCATTATTACATCCAAGAATGCAGAAGGTAAAAGTAAATTTCTTGAAAACAGAACATGAGACAGAGGGGCAGGGGGACAGTTCTATTGTAGCCAGATAAAATTGGTTGCCCACCTCTGTGGGCTTTCCTCGAGGAAATTAATTTTCTTTCTCTTGCCAGTTCAGAGAACTCCTAAATTATAAAGCAACTGAATAACTTTGAGAGAAGTATGAGCCTCAGGGTTACTAGGACTCTAGTCTGAACTTCAAGCCTTCATGTGATGTCCTTTTCTGTCTCTTGGGGGCAACAAAACCTGCTGGAAACTGGTGCTTTTGTTCAGCCCGAGGAAAACCTGGAGTGGAATGTCCTGCCCTTGTTCTGAATTGCCCTTGACCAAGGGCAGGAGGGGGTGCAATGGAACTGGTTGTGTTTGTCTGTGTGCCCAGGCTGGGGAGTGGCCACATCGGGCTGGGGGTGGTTCATTCACACACAAGGTTGTTCAGCTTCTTGCAGCTTCTCGACTCTTGCCGTTTCCTTGATAAAATCAAGGATAAAATTGGCTTATGCTTTCCCCCTCTATCCATGGAAGCTGAATAAGGAGTTAAAAATCACAACTTGCTATTGATTTACTTATTTTAAAATATGACCAGGGAAGAGGATGTTCTCTTGTGATTTATAAAAATATATTAATTAGCAATCTGGACTCATACAGAGTGTGAATGGGAAATTCACCTGTCAGCAGGGTCTGAAGGGTGGTTTAGGAACCAATATGCTTGCAGAATATAAAGGAAAAACTCAGCTTTTTATCACGCTGCTGGGCTGAGACTGAATTGTGACAGTCCTTCCACTCCCTCCTCCCCTCAGGTTCTCACCCTGCACAAACACAGGGTTTATTGCTTAAAAAACCCACCCCCAAACTCTTTAGTGAGCGTGGGGAGCACTGCTGTGGTGCCAGAGCTGTGGGGCTGCTGCTGCAGCTCCTGGGTGAAGCTCCATCATGAGCTGAGTGATCTGTGACCCACAGGTACCACATCTGTCACTAATGACCAGTCACTCCATTACAGCCTGGCTGACATGTTTATAAGGGTGAACTTTCCAGGGCTATTAGGGGATGGACAGATGAACTATACTGGTGCCCTCCGGGCAGATTTCACCCAGACTCCTCTGCCTCTGTGGACCCATTACACAGTAATTAGGGTGATTTTTAAGTAGGATGCAAGGAGTTAAATGACTTACCTTATTATTGCTTCATTTGTCACTGTGGTAAGTGCTGCTTTGGGGGAGGTGGCTTGGAAGAAAGTGAGAGAGAGAAAGAAAGAAAATAGAACATGAGGTGTAAAGTCTTGTCTTCCCTAAGTCCACATGTGGAGAGCAAGATGAAGAAGAAAAGTGTGGGTTTTTCCTGAGCTAAGACTGGAGGAATCTTTGAGCAATGTGACTTTGGTTTAACCACGTCATGAAGCAGACCTGCCCATTGCATAGGGGTGTATCATTATAATGGTGGTTTAGCACTAATAATTTCCTTTACATTCCTAAGAACAAAATCTGCATCTTGTGGACATACCAACTTACTGACTTGAGTCACTGAGGCCTTTTCAGAATTTATTTGGGATGTTTATTTTTGTCCTATAGAAAGAGAGAGAAGCACACAGAACTGAGATCTGTGACTCTCCATCATCTCTGGGCTGGCCCCCCTGTCCCCAGTGGCAGTGCTGGTGGCAGGGTTGGCTGGTGTCCATCCTCACTGACCCTGGGGCAGCTGCTGCAGTGCTTTTCTTGCTGGAGGCAAAGCTCCAGCCCTGCCCTTCTGATTCTCAGCCTGAGCCTTTGATTTAGCAACAGGGAGAGCATGTGCTGATTTACTGGCTTTGCTCATGCATGCTTTAGTCAAGGACTCCAAATCTTCAGTTACAGCCAGAGATTTGCTTGTGGGTGACTGTGGAAGAATTCACCTTCTCTGCAGGCTTTTTCTTGCATGTCTCAGTTTTGGAAAAATGCTTTTCTAATTAATTGCATGGGGATTTTGTTGCAGAGGGGAAATGAATGGTCATCTTCATTAATCTGGGTTTAACAACCAATTGTTCTTGAAATCTTAACTGCAGCCTTGAAGCAGAGAGTCGTGTGAGTCAGTTGTTGGTTATAAGGTCAGCTGGTTCTTTGCACTGTTTATAGCAGTGACTGCTCGAGGACAGAGTTTTACCAATACCCTTGAGTTTCCTTTCATTCACTCAGCTGAGTCTCTTTTCAAGTAGTAATAGTTGGAGGAAAAAGCTGCAGGGCAGACTTGCCTTGTTCTTTAGGAGACAATAATTGCTGAAGGGCATCACTAATTGAAGGCAAGGAGATAAGTTTGCACTTCTCAACCCAGGCTTTGCCCCAGCTGGATGGGGGCCAGTTCTGACCCAGGAGCAGTGTAGGTGGTTTAACCAGGGATGTGTATGAGCTAAAATGTCCTACTGGGAAAAATGCAAGTGAGCTGGATGTAAAGATGATTTTTTAGGGTTTTATGTGGTCCAGCTGTGTTGATAAAGGGGAATGTAGTTATAACCCTACTGTACAAGTGCTACAATGTTCCTGATTTTCTCAAGAAGCTCAGGCTGTGGGAAAGTAGTTATTAGGTCTTTGAGTACCTGACTCTCTTGCATTGTGCAGTTGGACTTGGTGTCATCTTTCTACTACTTCTCTCTTATCCATAATGACTAGCTTGCCACTCATTTCCATAATGACTAGCTTGCCACTGATTTCCCTGAGCAATCTGAGCCTGGAGTTTCCAGGTAGCTGTTTTAGCTGCTATTCACCTCAGACTATCAATATTTGCAGCTGTGGGCTGAGGATCCACGGCTGCAGTGTGATTTCTGGGCAGCAGGGCTGGAGGCAGTGACCCATCCTGGACACGTGGGGATGAACCACTTTGGGTGGGTCTCACCCTCACGACAGCAAAGCTTCCAGCTCTGCCTCCCCACTTCAACTGGCCCATTCTCCATGGAGATTCCTGGCTTTGGAAGAAGGGGCAGGAGGCTGGGGTGTGCTCTGGGTGCGGCTGGACTGTGTCTGTCCACAAGAGCTGCTCAGCAGGTTCCACCTGCCCCTGGGGAGTCCTCAGAGCCTCTGGAGCAGAAAGGTGTCAGCTGAGAAAAAACCCAGCCCCAAATATTCACTGACTTCCCCAAATTCCTGCCAGTGAAGGGGTCCCTGGCATTCCCAGGCTCCAGAGGCTTTCCCTGGGGGTGGTGCTGGCTGTCCCATGGGGAATGGTCCGTGGTCCATGGCAGCTGTGGGTCTCACAGCTAACACTGGGTTCCTGATAAATGTCCTGTACCATGACAGGATTGATTCTGTCAGCTGGGATCAGATCCCTCGGCAGGTTTTGTGTGAGAGAACCTTCAGTCTTAGTTGTAGAAAAGCCCCTTGTTTAAGAGCTGTAATGGAACTCTTTTTTTAAGTACTGAAGTAACTTCAGGAGCAGATTAAAGTAATTTTCTCACAGAAAATAGTGAGGATGAAATAATTAAGAAGTTGTCAGAAAACCTCACTTTCTGATTAAAAATGTAAAACCTCTTCTCAGTCACAGCAAAATACCAGGAAATAAAAGTTTATACGTTGGTCTGATATTGCAAAATCACTCCCAAAATAATAGTGAGCTCTCCAACAAGTTATAGGTGGAAATATTTCCAAAAGTCTTACAAGCTTTTGAGGGAAACTGTTATTGGGGTTTTCCCCCCCCCAAAAAATGAATTATGGCATTTTTGAAAAGTGTCCATCTCCAAATGAGAAACATGTTAAATTTAATGTCACAAATGATTTAACATGACCAAATAATTTTAAAGAAAAATAACTTTGCTGAAAGAAAAATTGACCACTGAAACAAGCCATAACGTCTCTTACACTTACTATCATTGTTTTGATATATTTAACAAAACAACAGGGAATTTCAAATTTCTGCCATCAGATTGAACTCTTTACAGACATGCAAAATAAAATTCAAGATTTTTCGTGACAGAATGTTTTCATTTTATGGTTGGAATGTTTGAAATTATTTTAATTTCCCCCACGGCCCTAATGTTAGAGAGGGTTTGGGTGCGTGAAATCCGAGTGAAGTCACCTGTGGTAGCTGATATTTCAGTTAACAAACAAGGCAACTAATGTCTTTAATGTAGTTGGCATAACAATTAGTAGTGACTTTCCAGGCTGAATTTCATACCAAGTGCTGTGTATCCTCCAGCTGTTTGAAACACTTCCACAGCCCACCAGGTGGGTTCAACCTACCTTAATGCTAATATCTGCCAGTGAATTACCCAGAAGTGTTTTGCTGCTGGGAGGCAGCAGGAGCAGCAGGGAGCTCCCGAGGTGTGGAGGAACCTGAACCACCCAACACCATCAGGAAATTCCAGGGCTGAGTTGGAAGCTGGTACCCAGGAACTTTGGGGTTGGGAAATTAATATCAGATGACTCTGAAATTTGCCTACTAGATAAATAGTCCAAGTGTTCTGAAATGAGCCTGTAATTTAAAACAGCGTGGGGCATTCAGAGAATTAGAAGCCAAAAAAATAGTTCGGGTGTGGGTGGAGGAAAAAAAGCAATTTGAAACTGTGCTTTAAAGAAGCAAATCAAGAACCACAATGTTGACAGGAAAATTCAGGCAGTTATCAAGTCCAAGGGTGTAAATGAAATAATTAAAAGCACACAGTATGAAATGGCTCTGGCTGCTGTGATAGACATGGGGATGCCCTACCTACTCTGTAGAGCTTTTAAATCACAGCAACACTGGGGGCTGGACTGGGCCAGGACTCCCAGGAGCTCTGGGCTGGCCCTTCTGTCATTATTTCAGCCAGAGCAGTTCATTACTGAGGCTGCTCTTTAGTGCTGAGCTGGGAAGGAAAGCTGAGTTCAACCTCCTGCCCCTGCTGCCTCCTAACCAGGGAGAGGTGCCTTGAGGAAGGAGATGAGGGGAGGGGAGAAGTTGTAAGGAACTGGGAAGGGACAAGCCTGTTGCTCCTGGGCAGGAGTGTCACTGCCACTGCTCTGCACTTTTCCATCAGAGAAGGTGCCTCTTCCATTCCTCTTTCCTTCTGGAGAACTCCCCCTCCAGTCTGGGCTGTTGGTCCTGTGTGTCCCCAGCTCTGCAGGCAGCTGATGGCTCCTGCTTTCCGTGGTGCTTTTATGTATTCCCTCCTCATGTCCCAGCCTGCTTGGGAACCCCTTGACAGGGGCCCTTTCAGAAGGGTGGGAAGGTTGGTGGGCCTCTGTTCCATCTCCCCAGTTCCTGTGTCCCTGTGGAGAGGGAGCCAGGACCAGCACCAGTCCCAGTGCAGGATGGTGGCAGCCAGGAATGAGTGCAATAGGATGACTTGGCACTGCTGGATGGCTTTGGGAGATGCCAAGTAGGTCCCAGTAAGACCAGCTTCGTGATTCTTGCACCTATCATGCAAAGGAAGGTATTTTGCATGCTAAGATATATTGCTTGCTTGATAGATGCTCTCAGCAAACTTAATTTCTATTCTTAACTATGAACTCTAAGAAAGAAAATAAATTTGGGTTCGAATTTAAAGGCATTTGGAAAGAAAAAACCCACCCAGAAGCATCTGGCAAACCCTTTCTTCTGAGGCAAATGGAATGTGTGGCTTTAACCTCTGCTGTAAATCATCTCACCCCTCTGGGCTTTGAACTTTTATCAATTTCTGAAAATGAGCTTCCAGCCTGTTGTGTATTGATCAGGTCCCCGTGTCAATAATGGCTGGTGTGAAGGTGAGCCTTGCTTGGAATTCACGTTAATGGTATTCGTGGGGGCAGGAGGGGGGAATGTGTGTATGTACAGTTAGAGATTTATTCCAAATTCTCCAAATCTCTAGAGAATAGTTGGTTGAACATTATTTGTGGTGTTGCTGCTCCATAGGCCTTTGATTATCTACATATGTTACTTAAAAACAATTTTAGTTATTTTAAATCAAAATATCCATAAGAATTATTTCTTATATCATATCCATAATTCTTTTGTGCATCCTAGAAGGAAAATTATAAAGTCACTGGGAGACTGGTTTAAATCACTTAAAGTAAAATTTAAATCTACCACAGCTTTTAAGGCCCTGCCACAAGGTCTTAAACACAGAACCTAAATTATTTTTTTAAAGGAAATTATCTTTTCTTTTAAATAAACCAGAAAGAAATATCCCATTCTGGAACTTCTTGGAATTCTCATTGCTGAAACTTAAATACTTGCACTATAAAAAGAATCCACCTGTTTTTCTTATTTCACAAGCAATTGTTTTTCAACCAAAACAAGAAAGGCTTAGAAAGACAATATCCACAGAATGTCTTTCCCTAATTTCCTCACAACTTTCAAGGAAAAGTAAACTTTAACCAGCATTTATATGAACTCCCACTGAAAATGTAGCATTTGCTGCTCCTCTGAGCTACTTCCTTTGCCACTTGCAGTATTGATTAATAACCCAGTTATGAAGTTGTCCTGCTGATCTATTTTGAGCCCTTTACAGAAGAGTTCCCACAAGTGTGGGGAAAACCATCTCTGTGGGAGAATTCCAAGCAGTGAACCAAAGCCCTCTTCCCAGGGGGGCTGCAGTCCTGGATTGGGGGTCTTGTAGGTGCAGGACAAAGGAGCTCCAAGCCCAGTGACACGGGCGGTGAGGGTGGCACTGTCCCTGTCACACACTGCACACACAGCAGGACACTTCGTGGGTTGTGTGTGTGAATGTCATTCTTTGGAACTGAAAGAGAGTTCTGCAGTTACTTTTCCCCTTTCTCTTTTCTGAAAACAAACAAACCCCCAAGTATTTTTATTTTCATATTTATTTTATATCTGCACTTCCCTTAAGGAGGAGCATTATTGTTATTATTACTACTACTGTTGTTGTTGTTTTATTATTATTATTTTAACCGAGAGACAAGTGTGCCAGTTTCTTTTCTGTGTCTGAGAAAACCCATTAAAGTGGTGGTTGAGACCACGGGGAGCAATGTTTGTGAGCCTGTACCAGGGTAGTGGCCTGAAGTGACTTGTGGCAAGAAGGAGATGGGTGAGTCAGGGTTTGTCCAGAGGTGTTGGGAGTTCATGGAGGTCTCTCATGGGAGTGCTGAGCTGATGGCAAAAAAAAAAATCTGTATGTGCTTATAGCAGGAGAATTATACAGCTACAAATACATGTACATTTATTTTTATGTATTATATATAATGCATTATAGGTTTGCATGTATATAAAGGTTTGGAATACATCTTTATATATATATATTCATTGATTTGCATGTTACTAACAAACCCAACATTATCAGGGAGTGATGTTGAGCCCAAGTTAGGTTTCAGATAATCTGTGAAAGGAGTTAATTAATTGTGAATCGTTCCTCCTGGAAGTGCAGGGTGGAGAGCCCTGTGGTAAAAGACGTCACCCCAGCGATCAATGTTTCATTAGCATGTCTATGGGAGATGTCGGTTCTGGTTTGCACAGAAAATGAAACAAGAGCTTTCATCTCCCTCTCTGCCTGGGAGAGGGAGAGGCAGTGAGTGGCTTTGTTCATTCAACTCCAAACTTTCACTGCTGGACACCCCCCTGTGCTTATTTTCTTTTGCTCTAAAGCTCTCAATCGTTTAAAAGGAGAGAACCTCCATTAAGAATAATGTCAGGTAAATGTTTATTATCATAATGCATTTATTAAGGTGTAAAATAGAGGGAAATGTTGCTGCAAGGACTGGAATGCACTTTCCATATTTCTGCCCATGAACTTCTACACTGAAGTTTCTGCAGCAAAGTCAGCCTATGTGCAGTACTGATTTTCAGCATCAGGCAGACCACTGAAGGCAAATTATTTGCATCTTTTAGTCCGAAGTCTGAATTTTGGCAGTGCTACTTCTTACACTTTCCAAGTTTAGTCAATAATTTTAGGGAGCAGGGCAGATGGCAGCAGTGTTTGTACAGGTCAGGTGATGCATCTAATGAAAATATACTTGAAATATGTCAGGTACGTTCCAAAAATGAAGAAGATATTGCAAGAAGGGGGCTCTGCTCTGTTGCTGCTCAGCACCAACTTGTTTTGAAGCTTTACCAAATGCAGTTTAAAACATGTTGTCTATCCTCAGTTTTTAGAGTTCTAGCAGTCTAACACCACCTAGATTTTGGACATGATGAAACCATAATTATAAATAGCATTATTTCTAATTATCCTACTAAACAATTAAATAGTGGTTTGGTTTACAATCTTCAGACTGCATTATATTTGGCTTAACTACACAAGTGCCTGTTTGATCTCGTTTTTATGTGGTTATATAGGTGCAAATCGAGGTATATACCATTTACCTACTTTAAATTACTCCTTGTGACATTAGAATTAGGCCCAGTCTGACATCACTTAAGTAAACAGAATGTGACTCTGAATAAATTGGTATAATTCTTAGCAGCCATGTTATAAAAGAAACATTTCTGATCTGTTTTGTCCATTATTGTTGTGTGCTTCAGCTCATTAACCAATTCTGGGTCCCTCAGCAAGATATTGATATTGTATGTGCTGGTGCCAGTTGTCATGACTTTAAATTTTGCATTACCTGTATATTTTCTTCAAAGCCCAATTCCTGAATTCATGTTATTAATGAGATTCTTAGCTGCATCTTAAATAAATTTCTGGCCTGCAGGCTTCAAATGTAGAACTGTAACTCAAAAGCACCCTGGTAGATTAAAAAATAGAAAGAGAGGGAGTCTCAAATCTTGTGATTTTCAGGGCATAACTCATTCTTGAATCCATTGGTTTGGCAATATTTTTCTTCTAACTGAACAAACATTAAATACCTGGGTTTGTGTCTTGGATGTGTTTTCTTTGTGCAGTATGTGTTCACTGTGCTGATAAGACTGCTAAGGGAAGCTGAGAGAGCATTTCCCCCTCTCCCTGCCGCTTTCCTGCTTTTGGGAACTAAAAGCAGGAAAAATCTCAGCCCTAGCCAGAAATTTGGCCAATATGCAGATATTTCATAGCAAGTGTTCTGAATCAGGCCCTTCATGAGGCCCAAAAACAATTGCAAAAAAGCTTTATTCTTCCAAGTGCTTTGTCCTTTCTATACAAGTTCCATTTCAGGTTATCTTAGCTGGGCCCAGGTAAATCTTAGAGTCAGCTTGGAAAGGTGATCCTCAGGGAAGCAGGGGCACATTTGAAAGCAGATGGCTAAAATGGCTTGGTTGTTTTCCAGGGTGAGGAACTTTGACCTGTTCATGCTTAGATGGCTGCTTTGGCTTGAAATTTCTGCAGCAACCAGCAGGGAAATCACCACGTCATGATGCCTCCTTCAGAAGTGCTCTTTTCTCCTCTTAGGGCACGAACATTAGCAGGTTGTGTACCAGAACCCCTGAAATCTGACTGTCTGCGGAGGTTTAAAGTGAGGACTGGGGGTCTCCATTCACTTGATGGGATTTGCCTTCTATTTGCCTACAGCACTTTCATAGACTAGTTTTTTGATTGCCTCCTTTCACTATTTTTACATCAGCATAACCACATTTAAAGTAGTTGCTGTTCTTCTGTGACTGAGTTGGACTCCTTGGAATTCTTGAAGAGAGGCTGCAGTTGAGCCTGTTTATGATCCAGGAGCAATTTTTCCAGGGTCCTTTCCACGTTGGGAAATGACAATAAGTTTCTTCCTATTCCCAAGAGGCAGCAGTGACTTGATGATGTGATGGAGAATTGAAGATCTTTGACAAGGTTACTAATCGAAATCTCAGCAAAGGCTTTTCCTCCACCTGACCCAGAAAAGGCCACGTGCTCGTCGACTGGAGTCGCACCTCGGCCTGGCTGTGAGTGCAGAGACAAGGCCTGTGATTAACCAGCACTGTGTTATTGGATGTGTGAGTGTGGAGTTAACAAAGCAGACATTTCTGTGTATGTGGCTCTCCTGATTTGCTCATGAAAACTGCCCACCATTTTCATCAGCATATTAAGGTTAATTAAAATGAATTCTCTTTGTATCGACTGCCTCTTCACGTATGCGAAGTTTGTGCGAATCGAGTGCGTGGCCGGGGCCTTCTTCCCTATAAAATCCATAATGTTTGCTTTCAGAGCTCGGGGAAAGGGGAATCAAAATTGCAGGCTGTTTGAAATTTAAATCAGAGCGGTGCTGGTCAATAGTACCAAGGTTACAGTGCCCTGGCAGGTTTGACTGGGTGCTGCCGGGGCTGTGCTGGGCGACAGCAGCTTTAAAGGGCAGCTGAATGGAGGTTTAGGGTTTCTTTTTGGTTAATGCTGGGAGTCCTGGCTGAAAAAGTCATGGAGTGCAATCATCCAGTAATCTGTACAGGTTTGTGGAGGGAGAGCATGAGCCCAGTGTTTGCACTGTGCTGATGTAAGAATCCCCTGGCTGAGATAAGGGTTTCCTTATACTAAGCCTTGAACAAATACATAACAAGACATAAATGTTGTCCTGAAGAGCTTGCAGTTTAATAGTGGGACTGATGGGCTGTGTGAGAAGGGAAGCACATGCACAGGAACATGGCCTGACTCCCTGAGGGTCACGTTGCAGCCTCTGAACACTGCAGTGGGCTCTTCAAGAGCTGGAAGTGAACCCAATATTCCCAACACAACACCACAACTCTGCCTACACTCCTTCCAGTGTCTTCCCAGCTCCTGGATTTCTACCAGATGCTTAAATGGTTACAACTTTTGTTAGATGAGAGTTTTCATGAAACTTAATCTGAAGTAACTGGCAATGCAGCAGTCATTGGCCATAGGTAGCACCTGAACAGGACCCCAGGCTTGCCAGAGCTTTCAGGTGGGTCTGGCTGGACCTCTTCCTCAAAGTGAGCTTTTCAGAAAAACATTTTAAATTACAAAATCTGTGTTTTATTGAATTGCAAACTGAGACAATATATAAATGCTTTAAAACAGCAAAAATTCAGATCAACAGATTTGAATTGGGTTAAGACAGACTAAACCAAGGACAACATAAACAAATTCCCTTTGCTTGCCCCTCTCCTGCAGCAAGATCTTTCAAATTTGCTCTGATTTCATCACATCGTCTTTCTGTGTAACGACAAGCTCAAGGCAGTCCTTTGCACACACTTATTTAAAGAATTCTGTCCATCCCTCTTTGAGGACCCTGTTGTGGGTCTCTCCCTGCTCCTCTCAGCGTTGTCTTTGCTCCCGTGCAGCTCCTGCTCTTGGTGGGTCCCGTTCTGCCCATCCCTCCCTCTCTGCACTGCACTGGGCACACTCAGCCCCTGGCAGGAGAGGGGTCATCTCCTCACTGCTCACAGGGTTTCCCTGTCCCATAGGAAGGGTTGTGGGACAAGCTGCTGACCCCCTCACTGGCTGCCCAGCCCCATCCTTCTCAGGGGAGCATCATGTGCAGAGAGCTGTAAACAAAGAACTTCTTTGTCTGTGCCATTTGCCATTTCATTTGCCCGTTTGTGAGCTCGTGATTAGCTGGGAGAGGACATGGGCTGAGCTCATTCCTGCAGCCCTTGGTCCAGACTCTCTGCAGGCTCCCGACTGTACCTCCACATGGCCTTACTCTTGATTTATGTTCCTTTGGTTTATTCCCCAGGGAGGGAAATCTCTACAGGGTGTAAATCAGGTTTTTTTCCCTTTTTTTTTTTTTTTTGCGGAGACTCTGGCTCATAATTCTTTCAAATGTAAATCTGAACATAATTCTGCAACAAGGGTGGATTCTACAGCTAATCATGCGGCTTCAGGCTTTATATCTCTGTAAAGCTTTAGGCCATTTCTGTAGAAATATAGAGAACATCTTCCAAAGAATAAAATAGTAATGTCCTATATCATGCAATTGCCTTTTCATAAGCCCTTGGAAAGGTGAACATATTTTGGTTTGTTTATATAACAGTCCTATTGTCGAAAAAGTAGGAAAGCAAAATGTAGGAAGAATTTTTTCCCATTAAAGCTGGATTTTAATCTGCTTCCTTGACAAATGTAGTTGATGCTGATGGTATTTTTCCATTCCTGTCTACTCCCAGTAAGACTGAATGATGTGCTTCTGTCTCTCTCTTGTCTCTGATGATGTTTTTCTACTAACATAACATAATGCCATACAATTAGAAATTATATGTTAGCTGTTAGTCATAGCCCAGTGAGTTTACATTAGACAAAAGAAATTAAATGGGAACCAGAGGAGACCTAGTAAGTGAGTTTATGTTGTTTTTTATATTCAGAAATATCACATTTCTATTGATGAGCATCATTTATGCCTGTTTGGGGGAAACTAACTGTGCTACAGGCAAAAGAATTCCTGGTCATTTCTTCACTTTCAAATCATGCAGAGTTTGTAAATGCAAAGTTAAGAGAGTTTTTCCTCTGTCTAGGAATTGATGGGTTGCTTCAAGATTTGTGTTCACTCCCTGAAAGGAAATAGGATTATTTTAGCCTTGATTCTCTGTAACACTAAATGATGCCTTGTAAATTGTTTTGTTCTGGGGAGTGAGAGCTCAGACAGCACCGAGGCATTTGATTCCTTGTGTGTTTGCTCTGTAGGAGCCTCCCTTTAACAGGCTTTTCTCAGTTGGACCAGTGGTGTTGCTGGTCTGGCGCCTCTAGGTCTGGTGGTGATTGGGAACTTTTACCTCAGAGGAGCTTGAGGGGAGCTGTGTCTGCAGGAGGGTTTCCCTCTGTCCCACTGTCAGGTCTCCACACCACCAGCTGGGGCTGGTTGCAGTTCTGAGGTACCTTTCTCATCCAACCTTGAATGTTGGCTTCACCCATGGCAGTGTCAGGTTAGTGCTTGGACTGATGATCTTACAGCTCATGTCCAGCCTTAATGATTCTGGGATGATCTGGAGTGCAAATACTTGTAATCTACAGGGCAGATTGTGCTGTGACCTCCCTTTGTGTCTCAGTGATGTCTCAGCTCTCAGTGCTTGCTTTGACACACTCCTCCTGTTTGGGATTGTTCTCTCCTCTTTGGGATTGTTCTCTCCTGTTCTGGGATGGTTCTCTCCTCTTTGGGATGGTTCTCTCCTGTTCCAGGATTGTTCTCTCTGGGATTGTTCTCTCCTGTGCCTCACATGCCGGAGCCCTTTGGATCGGGAACCCCAGCTGGAGTGTTCCAATCCAGGCCCATCTGCCCCCTCTCCCGGGTGTCTCAGCCCCAGGCTGGGACAGGAGCAGTGATCTCTTCCTCTCTCATGCTCAGCCACGAGGATGTTGCAGTCCTTTTATTCTCTCTATTCCCAAGCAGGTGTGAGAGATCAGCCAGCCTGTTTTGTCAGTGTGTAAGTGAAAGATTAAAAAGAAATAAAAAAGGGGGTAGATGGAGAATCCTGCATTTATTAGTATAATTTTTGGAAATTCTGTTAGTATTGTAAATATTGAAACATTACATGTTGGTGGTTTAGACTCTCCTGAGTTTAACTGAATGCAAAACAGTTTTGTCTTAGAAAAAAGTTTTAAAACAGCAAACAACACACCACAAACCCAAACTTTATTTTGGAGGTTAATTATGTTATTAGTACAGTCTGACTTAGTCTGTTACTCATTAAGTGTGTCACCTGTAACCACTGATTGCAAGAAAAAGAGGCTTTGTCTGCACTGATCTTCTCTCTAAAATGTTTTCTAATTGCAACTTCCAGATTGGCAGTTTAGGAAGAGAGGAGGATACTTGTGGTATCACTTTTAGGACTGTACAGATTGATTTCATAGAGATCTTTTATCAAAATATAGGGATTTGTCTTGGCTTTAATACTTTTATTTGGGAGTTAAGATGGCTGCAGAGATTTTTTTTTTTTACTTTATTCACTGGTCCTGTAAATGCTGCTGTAGCTGAAGGCACAGAAAAGCCCCAGTGCAACTTGGAGCTGCAACAGGGCAGACATGTAATAATAAAAAGCTCTTTCTAACAGTAGCTTCCTTGGTGCTCAGCTGGCTTCCAGCTCCTGATATTCCTTGGTGCAGGGATCCAGTCCCTGAACTTCTTACCTTTGCACTTCATCAAAGATTGATTTTGCATTGGTTTAAGCTGTGGGTGAGGGTTCACATTTGTTGTTTTCATCCCAAAATACGTTATGGTCTATGTTTCAGACTAAAAATTTCCTGTTAAATCTGAACTCCAGCTTGACTCCTGACCCACAGGAAATCCTCTGAGATCCACCACATCTTCCTTGCTTTTGTTCTCCATTTGTAAAAATCTTCCTCACTTTTTGCATAATTTCAGTTTGGTTGGGTAGGAACAGGCTGTGCCTTTTCTGAGCAGCACATGCTCGGAATGCCAAAAAGGTGTGTGAATTTTTCTCTTGCAGGAGAATACTTATCTGTAATGTTTCTCCTGGTTTTGATCCAGAATCCTTCCACACTTAATGTCTCTAGCACTTCGCATCTGTGGATTTTATAAACATAGCAGTACTAGTTCAGTCAGATAAGGAATTATTCATATTTTATTTGGTATTGCAGCGAGTAATATTTTATAGCTACTAAAGGCTTTTATAGATACCTAAGAGGGAATTTAAACCTTGGAACTTACCTTGTGTCTGCCTCAGAATTCTGGCAGTGTTCAGGTGTATTTCTGGGGTACCTGTTGAACTGAACCAGGGGCTCTTGTAGAGGAGATTCAGGAGCTCTGTCTGAGGCTCCTTTTTCCATCTGAAGAAGGGACCTCCAAAGAGAAGTTTCAGTACTTGGCATGCAGCTTTTCCCGCTCTGTTCCAGCCTTGCAAACAATGAAACAACCAATGGCAAGAGAGGGAAGGAAGACAAGAAAAGCTGTAAACCAGCTTGCAGTCATTTCACTCAGTGCTGAGCTGTTCCTCAGGGCTGGGGCTTCCTTTTGGTTATTATGAGTTTATTTCTTTTGTATGTTTTTTTGTTTTCTGCCAGTGAGATGCCCTTGTTTTCTGCAGAGAGCAGCTTGGAAGCAGGATATGTGGTACAGGAGTCTCTGTGAACCTGTGTAAGTCCACAGCCCAGAACCAGATTCCAGCAGTGCTCTGTGTTCCACAGGCTGGATTTGCTGCCCTTCCTTCCCAGTGCCACACCAAAGTAACTGAGCCAGGCTGGTGTAGTTTCCCTTTGTGTGAGAGGAACATGAGAAGGAACCAGGAACAGGCCAAGTAAAATTGCCCAGTGATTCAGAAATCCTTTCTGGCTCTGAGCTCTGCAGGTTGAGCAGTTGGAGACACTCTGCCAAGAACTGTCAGATTGCCTGGCTGAGAGTGCAGGGCATGGCCAGAGCCTGGCTGGGACACCTCCAAGGAAAACTCAGGTGCTGGAGGATGTGGGAATTACCAATTCAGTAGATAGACTTCTCTGAGTCAGTGCAGCATCTGGGTCTGATCTGGGGGATGTTGGAGCTGGCAAAAAGCAGGAGGTAAAGCTTGGCGGGACTATGACCCCATAAAACATTTTGGAATTATAAAGAAATATATATTGTGTATCATAATGGCACCAAGGCCTCTGAAAACTTGTTGCCCTCTTCCTCCCCACTCCCAAATTCCTCTGTAACCTGAGGTTGTGAAAGCAAAGATGCTTTTCTTACTTTTCAGAGATCCAAGTTCAAATTGCCCCTCTGGCATCATCATTCCTTGTCCAAATACATGTTCTGCCTGCCCAGGTCCGTGCCACGGTGGCATGGGGCTGTTTCCTTCTCACTGTAACCAGTGATTTTTATCTTGAGACAAGAATTAGCATATAGGGGTGGAACCCCCACTTTATTAACGTTCTCAGATACAGCTGAAGCTGCAGGGCATGAGCTTATTTCAGACCAAGGGAAAATGAGGCTGGAATCCAGAACCCCCCCACTTGTTTCTGGGACCTTGTCTGGGTTTCAATTTTTTGACTTCCTTGGCTTTCATTTTGCAAAACCTTAACTTTTAATAAGGTTATTCTTTCTGTTCTACCTTTCACTGTGCAGTGTTTCTTTATAAAATACCTGATGCTTGTCTGTCTCAGGCCTCCCCAGCTCCCACAATTAGTTGGTGCAGCAGATTGGACTTCCTGAGGATCAAAGTTCTGTCTGGTGAATAGTAAATCATAAGTAGTACTTTTCTGTGCAGTGGTAAAAACTCTTTACCTCTTCACCTGAGGGCAGTTGTTATTGATGTGGCTGAACACCTGTTTAAACAGCTCTGTACAGAGAGAACATTGGTAAAAGATATATGAAACATCATTTAAACTTTGGAATAACCAACTTTACACATGTATTATGATGTAAAATCTATGGTTTAAACATGAGAGAGTTTAGCTAGATCAGGATAAAACCTGATTCAGTTTTTTTCAGTAGACTTCTTTTACCTCTGGGCCAGCTTATACATTTGAAAAATGTAACTTTTGCACTGAAGATAGAGACAGTGTGATTATGTGCTCTGAAGATGCTGAGAGGTTAACATTTCTGCATCAATTTAATCCATTTGTGGCACTTTCTTGTACTGTAAGTACTGTAGCTTGGCCAAAAAAGCAAATTCCAAGGTAACAAGACAGACTTTCCTATTAGCTAATCTTTGCTTGATGTTATTCTTTGAAATCACCGTGTGAATGGAAGTGACAGTCTGAAGTAGCCCCCTTTTCTGACGGCCTCTCACAGGTTTGCAGCTGCTTTCTGCCTGAAATCAGCAAAGATTTTCTCATCATGGATGTGCAAAATATGTTAATCAATTATAAAAGTTTGTCCTGACTGAAACACTGCTATGTATATTGAGAAGGAGAAATATTTAAGAAAAATGTCAATTTTCATACTGATTTCCAAAATCATTTAGTATTTCTACAACCTATTGAGGATAAGTAGTTATGAATTACCTTTCTTGCTGTGATTAGTTTTTTTTTTCATTGAAGATGCTCAGGAAGTTTTGCAACTTGGACATGGGTTACAGGGATATGCTGAAATGTGCTTTTGGCCATGACCATTTACCTGTTTCAGCCTTGAACTGTGTGCATCCAAGGTTGTTTGTTTTTATTTTAAACTAAAAATATGTAAAGAATACACTTTCTGTGGGTACAAAGTTCATACTCAGAATAAAGAAAAGCAGCCTCTTCCTTGCTGAAATGTATTTCTTGCCAAGTAGGCTGAGAGAGCATCTGGGTTTTTACTGTCTGAGGTGGTCTTCAGTGGATCCTTGTTTTCTCTGCAGTGGTGATTGCCTGTCATAGCTGCATCTGAATGAAACACTGTCTAGAAACACCATCTATAAACTCTTAGACCATGGAGTTTCTTCAGTGTCATTATCTTCTGGAGTTAACATAACTTTTGAGTTCTTTAACTTCCTGACTTCTGCTTTTCTTGCCTCTCTTCTGGAGTAACAAACCCATACAGGCTTTACACTGGTTTTGAGATGTATATCATGGTGCTTATTCTGTGATGCCTTGCTCTTTTGCACATATATTCTTACCTCTAGTTCCTAAAGCAGAAACTAAATAGGAAAAGTGATGCTATTTCTGATTTCAGAGTTCCCTCTGCAAAACTTCTCACATGCCTTCAGAGAACAGCAAAACTCTTGTATCTGATTTCTGAAATGGGCCTTTCTAAAGAGCTTCAAGTTGGATACAAACATATAAACAGAAGAGGGAAAGAGGCTTGAGCAGCTGGGAAGAAACATTCCAGGCTGAGCTGCTGGACTCTGGTTGCAACAGCATGTTCTGTGCAGGGGATGTGAAGGAGTGAGGAAGAGCTCGATCCATGTTCCCTTTGCCCCCAGCACTGCCCTCTCAGCTCAGTGTGGGCAGTGAGGGAGCCACAGAACCACCTCTGCTGATTGCCCTCTCAGATCAGTGAGGGAGCCACAGAACCACCTCTGCTGATTGCTCCTCATGTGGGTGTTCAGACAGTGTGTCCATCCCCCGCCTTTGTGCAGAACCTGTTTGAGGAACACTGGCAGAGGGATTGGGTGGGGGTGAGGTGAGGAAAGAAGATGAGGCTCCAGGAACAAAGGCAGGACTGGCAGTGTTGAAGGGTTTTGGGGAGCCTGATTAATTCAGTGGGACTGAATGTCTTCATTAATTTCTGGATGGGAGATGAGTGGGTGTTGTTCATTCCAGGCTACTTTGAGTAATGTTTGTGTCCAGCCAGAGGTGGGATGAGCAGCTGTGTGTGAGTGACTGACCTGAGGCCACCTGTGTCCCTTTTCCTGTTTATAAGCCACTGCTGATTTCAATGAAAATTCTTTGTGCAGATTTTCTAGGCTTTCTGCTTTTCTAGTGTCTTCTTCTCCCCCCAGTATTTTGTTCTTCTCTATGACTTTTCATGATATGTGGTAGACAATGGCTGTAAAAGTTGCACATTATTGTTTCTGCTCTGCAATAACATATTTGAAATTTATGTTTTCCTTCCTGTCTTGAACTTCCCCTTCTCTCTTTCATAAAAATGTGTTAGTTTGGCTTCTGGGGACATTCTGTAGGTGTTGCAGCCTTTCTGCTTTGCATGGCTGGCACAAAGAAGAAAAAGTAGTATGAATGCTAGTGGAATATTTTTGGTAAGTAACTGAAATGTTACATTTGTAGATAAAAGGCACTTTTGTTTGTTCCAAGGCCTGCTCTCATAGATCCTTAAAACTAAGATCTAAGGTTTTAGTACTGGAAATGATTTGTACAAGGAAGTTTAGAACTCATTTATGTATTTTATATATTCTACCAATGAAATGGGCAAAGAGCCTCAGTCCCTAAAGGTCTCCATGGTATTCCATCATATTGTGCCTTCAAGATGTGTTCCTGCAGTCTTCCCCTGGCTCTCTGTATCTCGTGTGCAGGACTCAAATAAATCCCTAATGGTACAGGTTGCCTTCTTGGCTTAGTTCTTTTGGTGCTTTGACTGGGCTTTCGATCACCGTAGTCACTTTATTGAATCACAGCAGGATCCTTCTGGGATGGCCTCCAAGACACTCCTTTGAAAGATGAAATGTAGCCACTAATAAGCCATTCCATTTCTTTCTCCCCTCTCTCTGACTCCTGCCTTGGGCAGGAAGCTCTTTGGCTTCATATTTGCACTCCTGTAAAAAGTTGGAGATGTACTGTCTCTTTTATTAGAACTAAATTAATAAATATAAAATATGTACTGGAAGAGACTTGACCCGTGAAAATCCTTCCTTCCTTTTCCCTGTCTCTATTGAGGCATGCTCATGCAACTTCAGGCTCTAAAAATGGGTACCAAAAAAGGGGACAAAGAAAGGTGGGGAAGTTTTGGGGTGTTTTTCCTGCCTTACACCTGGACCTCCCCAGAGGGATTTCCCTTGGCTGCAGCCTGGGAGGTTGACCTTTGCTGGTTGGTTTTGTTTTGCTTTGCATCGGAGCTGCCCCGTTTGGACATGGATTTGACGTGTCCCAGGACCTGCACCCTCCCTTCCCCAGTGTCCTGATGCCTGTTAAAGTTCTGTGCATGGCTGTGGGTACATGTGAGGTGGGAGCCCTAAGTCATCCTGCAGGAAGGGATGGGAATGCCAGGCATTCTGAACTGGGCTGGCCCTGAGTGAGGCCCAGAGGCTCCACACAGACACCTCTGGTTCTGTCCTGTCCTTGCGTCGCTCCCGTCCCTGCCCTCCCATGGCCGGGTCCTGCTGCTGCCTCTGCTGGGAGCACAACAACAAAGCTCTGAGGAACACCCGGGCAGCCAAAAATAACAGCAATAAAAATAAAGACATTATTAAAGCCAGATATGACTGATCTGAAGTCACAGCGAGTGTAACATGACTCAGTCAAATCCCCAGGACAGTTGGAGACAGAAAGGGAAGGAGAGAGGAAAATCTCTATCTGTTTAAAGTTCTGGGCCCCAAACTCCTCACAAGTCAGCTTTGATAATTCATCAGACGACCACAAAAAAGAATGCAAGAATTCCTCCCCCGCTCCAGATGCAACCGTGTCTTGTCCCAGCCTCTTTTTCCACAGCCTGTGAATCTCACCACATCAAGGGGCAAAGCAAATACATTTCAAAGTTCTCCTTATTTAGGTTGGGTAGGTTTGAAATCTCCTCCAAAGGCAAACGTGTGTGCGTGTGCCTGGAAATGTGTGTGCATCTCACATGGAGAGCTGTACTTGGGACTAGAGACAAACTGCTGGAAAAAGCAGCATTTGCAGTTCACACCCAATGCAATTAGAGACAGAGGAGGCTCTGAGCCTCTTTATTGTGGAACAGTTGAGATGACTAGAGAAATAAACCCAAACCCACCCCAAGGAGTTGAAAGTGGACGGATGGCTGCCTGTGGTGTGGGGTGGGTGAGTGCACCCTCACACCACTGACTGCGTTGGGTACAAGAGGGAATAACTCAGAGGACAGGCAGTGCTTCCCAAAACAATAAACTCTCCTGGATGTGTGTGTTTGGCTGTTGGTGGGACATTTGCTGCAAAAGCAGCTAAATGTACCAGGGTGAAACAGGAATGGAGGAGAAACCCAGGATCAGGCACCTCTTGCTGTTCTTCACTAGTATCAAGATGAGAGATGACTTTCTCAAGCCTGTTTTTGTAGTGGAGGTCTGAAGGGGTTACCATGAAAGGGGTACACCCCCACATCATTTGGAGAGAGTGGCTTTGAATAATGGACTTGAAGCAAATGGTAGGAAAGGGGTCAACCAAGAAAACTTGGATCTGGTTTCAGTATCACACAGTGTGTGTGTTTTGTTCTCAGATTTTAGCTGAGGCCAACTCTGATATAAACAGATGGACTTCAAAGTAGTTGGTCTGAATAAAAGCTTACATAATATTTTAATGGTTCAAGTCTTTGGGGACTGTAAAACTAGATTGAAAATCTCAGAAGGTATTTATTTATGCTTTTTGGGTCAGGCAGAGAGGCAAGAAATAGATCTGGTTCAGTGTTTTTGGTTGCTATTTTGTTTGTATTTTAGCATCCTATGACTTCAAGATACTTTTGCACTTCTTATAAGGGAAGATAACTTGCTTTTGAATTGTTACTTAATTTTTAAAAATTTTGGTAGTTTTTCATTTAAGTTTGAAACTTTTCAGTCTTTTGGGGCTTGATATCCTTTTCTTTTCTCTTTTTGTATTTCAATACAAAGGAATCATGTCTTGCTGCTGATTTTTATTCTTGACAGGTTTTTGTTGCCATCTTTTTTTGACTTAATTTTATCTATTTTGAAAATGAAGATCTTTAGGAATGGTCATGTAGCAAAAGTGAAATGTAAAGAAAATGTGTGAATTCAGAGGAAAATGTCAACATCTGTGATGTTTCCAATGCAGGTGTTCTTTGCCTTTCCCCCTACCAGCTCTTTGTCTCTATGAAATGTCACCTTCTGCAATTTTTTTTTAGGGAAGGTTAATGAGAATTTCCATAGGCCAGTTATAAGTGCAGAAAGTTCCTTGTAGTGACCCTGCAGCTCTGCTCCTGGCTGGAATCAGGCAGTGCCAAATGTGACTGAGGCATGGAGATTTCATTGCTCTCTTTCAAACCTGAAAAACCTTAAATAATCTTTTGAGGGATGTGGATCTGGTACTGAACATTTAAACCTCAGTTTTGAGTATTTAATGTGTTCTTAGTCCTCTGGCTTTGCAGAAACCCAGTTCCTAATGTGCAAATCCCCAGGGATTTTTCATGGCTGCACAGATGGGCCAGTTGGACGTTGTTCTGGGTTTTCAAGAGCAAACTGCAAAGCCAGTGTTTGATGTTCCCCTTGTGATAAACAACAAATCATGTGATTTGACCAAGCACTGCCCTCGGGACAGAAGTTGGGGCACAGTCTGAGGGATTTCCTCTGTTTGCCAATCAAACCCAGCAAGACTTGACTGTGGGATGGGATGAGCTGGAGCACTTTATTTGCTGCTGCTGGTTGCACAAGCTCCAGACAGGCAGTGTGCTATGGACTGACAGCACAGACAGGGTAACCACAGCCTTTCAGATGTATTTGATGGCCCTGACAGAGCCATGTCAGCTCTGCACTGGATGCCCAGGCTGTGAACAGAAGTTTTAATAATTTAGAAAGGCTACTACTTGCAGTTGTGTCAATATTACTTTAAAAAGTGTTTGGGTGGAGGGGAGGGGGAGATGAGAGATCCACTTTTGACCAGATTCTTGGGATCCAGCATGTCAATATATAAAGTCAAATTTTATATTAAGGGTTATATACAAAATGAAAAGTGAATGGTCTGGAGAAGTTTTTGTGAATCATTACCTAGCTCAGACAAACTCCCCACCTAGTTTTTAGTTGCTCTCACTGCTGTCAAACCTGAGCACTTTCCGGCAGCTGATGTGACTTGCATCTGTCACACACATTTTATTTTCTATTTCCCTAGTAGAGCAATATGTTTTATTTATTTTTAAATTTATACACTGCTGTTGCCTGTATTATAAAAAAAATTAGGCTGCATAGGTCTGCTCTTGGTGTGGAAGGCAGTAAGGATCTGATGGTCCAGTCCTGCATTTATTCACAGGATGCTGGAAAAGCTGAGTCCAGCACAAAACAAGATGTGTCCTCTCTGTTGACAGAGGACCAGCAACTGTCCTGATTTTCTGGATTCAGGTGGTTGTGTTTAAAGGATGAATATTTTTAGATGTTTTCAGAATCCAGTTTTAACTATGGCTTTTTTCTTTGATAAAGCTTGGATTTTCATATGGAGTGAAAGGAGTTCCATGCCCAGTTTGGATGTTATGTAGGCACAGAGTGATGTGCAACTGCCTCAGGTTATTCTGACCATTCCTACCTATCTTTCAATTAGTGCTGCAAAAATGTGTTGATTAAAAGAGTTAAAGTGTTTCCAGAATGTGCCAACTTGTTCCACTGCAGCTAAATCCAGTGGGCCATTAAAATATCACCGATTTAGGATCTGTAGTGTCAGTAGGTGCATGTGCGTGTCTTGTCCCTGCCTGTGTCTTCCTTTGGGATAAAGTGTTATGCAGTCTCAGATAAGCTGGAACATGGAATTCATTTCCATGAGGTGTCTCATTTTATGAAACTGTTTATAGCTCTAGATTTAACATTGAACTGAACTTTCTAATTTCTAAAATATGTTAATGAATCTGATAATAATGAATGTCTCGTCTATGTGCTCTGTAATTTAATACCTATTTGGAACTGTATCCAAACACAGAACCACACTTCTGACCTTGGAGCTACTTTTTGTGCTGAGATTCTTTGTTTCCCAAAAGTCCTTATCAGCTGTGATCCTTTGGATGCAACCAACCTGGACAGGAATGTTCCTAAGCTGAGGGACTCAGTGTGTTTCAGGGGCTTTCTGAGACACCTGAGTTACTCTAAGAGATGTTTGTCCTTCTGTATTTCTTGTAGGCAAATTTCTGGCTGTGTCCTCCCTATCCCTGGCATGGTACGACCAACCAGTGGTGAAGCCTCATTTTTGGTTTGGTTCTGGTGCATCCAGGACATTTTCAGAGCACTGATTTTGAGTGTGAACCCTTAACCAAACAAGGGACTGTTAGCAGGGCAGAGAGGTGGTGTTCGACTGAACCCACCAAAGTTTAAGATTTAATTGGAAGGATATTGTTGGATTGTTGCAACATATTGCTTTTCCATATTTCCATATGTGATCCTAGCTTGGGGTCATTTGAGAACAGTCCAAGTGATGACTTCAGCAAGTATCTTAAATAAATTAGGATCAGCAGTGACGGAAGAATTCTGGTTGTGGTTGGTCTGTCTTTTGGAAACTAGAGCATATTAGCAGAAACCAACAACAAATTTTGTGTCATGAATCTATTGGGAAAAGAGAAAAACTTCCACATTGCAGCATCTCTTACCTCAAAGTCAAGGATGTGAAATATCTCAGTTGGCCACCACATCATGAAGGACGAGTTATTGCATCTGTTTAAAAACAATTCTGTATTCTCTGGGGACTCTGTCCTGCACTAGCAGAATTTTGGACTCAGTGATCTAATAGATCTTTTTCCATCTCTAACTTTTGTGGCTCACCATATGCAGAGATAACCATCTTTCTTTCCGATCAGCGTTGACGGACAGACTTTCAGGCATGGAAACATTATTGTGTGTGGGACAGGGGGAGGGGAGCTCAGGCCAATTGCTGAGTGTTATTGTCTCCAGGGCACGGGATTATTGGAAAATGATAAATAGCTGGGCAGGCAAAAGGAATATGAAAACCCTGTTGTGGAAAAGAGCTGCCCAAGATTTCTGTTCATATTGCAGTGACCAAAAGAAATTTACATTGGAAAAACCCTCCTGCCTTCGGGGCTGAATGTTATGAACCTTCAAAGTGATTCTTGAGAAGAAGAGGGGTTGGGAATGAAAGGAGTGGGAGGGATTGCCATGCTGTTTCCACGGAGCAGGGGTCACTGCACAATAACATCCCTGATGCTGTTGGTGCTGTTCTGAGAATGGGAACAAGGTGGGAGAGATAAAAGCAAAGTTGAGCTTCAATCTGGTATTTGTGGCTTGTTCTCCTGTCCCGTGGGAGCTGTGAATGGACTAAGGCCAAACTTTTTTTCTTCTGGATTTCATTCAGGGATTGTTCATCTGGCCTGTGGACTGGGTGCCTTTACTGTAATAAGTTGTTTTTCCCTCAACTTGCTTGGACTTCAGCGTTCCATTTGAACGTGTTAGTCACAGGTGTACGTGGAAAGGATGAGTGTTCTGCCAGTGTAAGTCAGTGTGGGTCTATGAGAGCTTGCAGCACATGAAGTTGGGGTCTAAGAACTAAAATCCTGCCTGTAATTTGTACCCCACGAAAGTAAGGACAGTCTGTCATTGACATGTAAATGTTTTCATTTGGGGTTGTATTCTATTCTAACATGTCACCAGATTTGTTTGTGTTATTTCAATTCCTCCCCCCACCTCACTCCCCAATCCAAATCCCCTGAAAACAATGAAGTACCTATGACTGAAATGTTAATGGGAGTGAACTGAAACTGCTCCTGTTTCATATAGAACCAAGGACATGGACTAGCCAGCCATGGTGGGTGATTCTCTGTGTTGCTTTACAACAGTGTAAGTCATGAGTGCTCTATATGCTTAATGAACATCAGAGGAACTTGAAAAATGTGGGATTTTTCAATGACATTTAATTTAAAAATAATTTATTTGTTTGGCAGGCTTACTTTGCATTTCATTTTTAAAACGGGAAGCTGCATCTTTGATTCAGTTATTGGAAGAAGTGATTGAATTCAAACTGGGGGCTGAATTTTCAGAGTAACTGAGCACCCTTTCCTCGATGTTGTGTTTCCAAATGCGGGGAAAAAAGAGTTGGCCTTTTGGCATCTCCTCTACCTCTGCACTGAAAGCTGCCATGAATTGCATTGCATTTTGCACAGGGGGTGATGGAAACAGTGCATCAGGCCCAGCAGCATGGATTCAGCTGCTGTAATTAAATGCTATCTTTGCTTTTCAACATATATTTAGACATACCAGCCATGCAAGGCATTGATTCCACATTCCTGTGGCTCCTTGGCTGGGCAGGCAGGCCAGCACTGCTCTGCTACACTCACCAGCTTTTTGTTCTTGGCAAAAGTCTCATTTAAATTATCTCATTTGGCCAGATCTGTCAAAGAAAGAAGAACACTCTCTTGTTGTACCTTGTAATCCCTGTTTAACTGTTTGATGTTGCTGTCCACCCCTGTGATGATACTTTGGTGTTCCAGGCTGATTGACAGCTGTAATGAGGTTGACATTTTCACATGAGAGGCATTCAGCACTTCACTTTAAGGCTTGTTTGCAAGTTCCCATTGCACTGGTGGAGAGATGGATTATCACTGCAGAGGCTGAGGATCAGTGGCTGCACTTGGTTGTGCTGGGTGATCTCAAGAGCTGGTTAGAACTGCAGTGCACTCCAAAGGTCCTATATGTTGCATTCCCATTTTCTTTCTAGAGAGTCACAGTCTTTAAATCACATTCAGTGCCAGTGCTGTCCTATGAAAATTCCTGACCACATTATCCACCCAGGGCTGCTTTCATAGCAACATCTCAGAGATTGATAAGGGAGAAATACTTTTGCCCCAGGAACATAAATCCACAGTGGTCCCTGAGGAGAGGGATCATGTGATTTGAGCGTGCTGAAGGCACAGGCAGATTTGGGCTATTGAAGGAGCTGTGTAGGTTTTCCCAGAGCTGGCACACAGGGACAATCTGCTGAGTCAGGGTGTAGCTGGGCAGTGACCTGGATTTGGAGCTGGACTGAGGCAGGTCAGACACAACAGTGTTGACCCATCCACTACATCAAGGAAACCTTGTTCCAAAAGATGCTGAAGTATTTTATGAGCTGTGGACGGGGCTTTGATGTCTCTCAAATAGTTATTGGACGTGATTTGGAATGGGGAAAAGGAACAGGACTGACAGCCATTGCTGCCTGTGCCTGACAGCCAGGCTGGTATTCTGCACACACAGTGGATGCTGCGGGGTTTTGAAGTGGATTTTTCATTCCCCACATGTGGCTCACATTTGATGGGGAAATGCCTCTCTCCCAGTGTCTCTGCTGGGCACTCCCAGAGCCATCGGGATCAGTGGCACCAGCTCAGGCCACTGGTCCATCCAGCCCAGTGCCTCCTTCCAGCCAGTGGCCAGAACCCAGATGCAACTTCAGCATCTGGAAAGGCCAGTTCTCAGGTTCTTGGAAAGGCCAGTTCTCAGATAACTTGGTGTTCAGGGAGACTTTCATTTCAGTACAAACCGACTCCTGCCTTGCAGCTCTACAGCCTAATGCTGGGATTTGGATACAATACAAAGCAGTTTTTCTGGGGTCTGTAGGGAATCTGGTTTAAACCTGCTCAGAAAGAGCCTTAAAGGGAATTGGGGACCTGTGGATTTTGCACTGTGGCTCAGAGGACTCTTCTCTTGGGACTGTTTTCTTTCTTCAGTACTTCTCAACCAATGTTTTCCATTTGACAACAGATCTTTGCACTAGCCACATATTTAAACCAAATAAACAAACAAAACCCGTAGTTTCTTCTTTCTCTGTAATTTCTGACCTGAGCTGACACCAGCTGTGACTGGATCAGGTTGCAGTGCTGCACGGAATGCCACAGTTTTCCTGAAGATGCTTCCAGCAGGCTAAGACCATTTAGTCAGGCTTGCTGTGGGCTCTGGGGGGCTGGCATCCTGCAGGATGTCAGTGCCAGGCTCCTGGCAGTGCAGCAGCTCAGGGGATCTCTGACTCACTGAGTGTGGTGTTCATCCTGCTGCTGCAGGCTGTGCAGGACAGGCCTTTTGCAGGATAACCCTCCTGGTAACTTCCTATCTCCAGACAGTGTGTTCCTGGTCTCCTCCTAACGCAAATCCCAGAGGTCTGATGCAAACAGCAGGACATGTAGGAATGACAGAGGCTGGACCAGTCAGGTCACAGCCCAACACTTGCCGACTCAACTGCTTCTGCTGTTGCATAAACACGTCTCACTTGGCATGTGACTGGAATAATTTACAGTGTTTTGCTTACCTTTATTTCTCCCCCTTGCCCATAATCCTTTAATACATTTACCCCCAGCTGAACTGTCTCTCAGCCCCCGGATCCTGGCTGTCCTGGGCCATGGAGGCACGCAAGCACTTTCATATCAGATTAAAAATTCACCGACTGCAGAAACTTGGACTCTGTGCCTCTTGGTTGTCTCTTCTTTTATAGACTGTGCAGAAACTTTATCAGTGTTTCAGTTATTAATAGATTGTTTTGCTTTTCTCAATATTTAAGGCCTCGTATGACCCTACTAATAATTTACAAGAATTTTTGTGTGTCTGTGTTTTAATTCCACTGGCTTCTGTGTCAGCTGATGACCTTTGATTGGTTGGGTTTACCTCATATATAACCAAACAGAGACAGCAACTGAATGT
Organism: Manacus candei; assembly: GCF_025592945.1. Classification (NCBI taxonomy): domain Eukaryota; kingdom Metazoa; phylum Chordata; class Aves; order Passeriformes; family Pipridae; genus Manacus; species Manacus candei. The sequence continues at coordinate 15,564,161 of NW_026138105.1, read as the reverse complement.
GGTTTACTCAGATATGTAGTTTCTTTCTAGGCATGTGATTCATTGTCTGTGAGAGAGACTGCAGCTGGACAGCAGAAACTTTGCAGGGAGAGAGACAAAGCGAGCTCTCTTCCCTTGCAGGCTCCTCGACACCGCTTCCCATCTCCCAGCCTTTCCAAAGTCTTCAGAAAATTCATAACAGTGGCTCGACAGGGTCACCAAAGAAAAACTGTAAAAGCTCTGAGACCTTTAGAAAAACAAGAAAAATTCATGTTGACCGTAAGTTGCCTCGAGAGTCTTTTCTCAAGACGTCTCAGAGCTCCCATGTAAACTTGTATACAAGGATGTGTCTGAGGATCACAGGCAGTGGCCAGTCTTTCAATAGTTATAATGTAAAACATGCAGCAGTAACTGAAGAAACATGCATTCAATTCTATGCCTAAAAGGGTAGGAGAAAATACATAACTCATGCAACTCCTATTTTTCTAAGGGAAATCCAAGTGCTGGCTCTCTTTGCCTTAGGAAGCCTGACTTTGGGTAGGGAACTGGAATATATTGCCATGGGACTAGATATCAGTCCAGCAGCAGTTCTGAAATAAAATCCCAGTTCTCTGATCCGGTGATGATACAACTTTGCATGTGGAAAAAGAACCCTTCTTTAGGAATTAAAGTGGGATTGTTTTAAACAAGTATGTGTGTGGGTGTGCACAGACAAAACACATGCATTTACACACTGTAGAAAAAATGTTATGAGGCCTTCAGCAATTTTTTTACACTGGAAATGAGATGTGACTTAAATAGTAAGGATAATTAACTATAGGAGCAGTTTACCGAGGGAAGTGATAAATCCATCATCACTTGGATTCTAACTTGAGACTTTTTTTAGAAAAAAACTGTGGTTCAGCCTCAAGGTACTGCCCCAAATCATATTTACTTACTTGGAAGGGAAGCACAATCTTCCTCCGCTGGAGGTGGGATTCTGTTTTGTGTGTGTGGGAGCACTAGAATGTTCGTCATACCCTTTTGGTCTTACAACTTATTTTCCCCCCACTCCAATTTTAAAGAGCTTTCTTTGGTAGCAAAATGGGGAAAAAAAAAAGAAAGAATATTCTGTGCTGGGCACCAACATGTTTTGCCTTTGGACCTGCCACTCCGGTTTTGCACTGATGTCTGCACTGGCCAAACCCTGATATTTCAGAGGACAGTGGAAGCCTTCTGCCAGACCACAGGCTTAGGGTCTTATTTGGTCCTTTCAAAGGATGGGTCAGGAACATGAGACACTCAGATATAATGTAGGATTATACTGTTTGCTTTCTAGATTTCTTAGGAAGTGCTCTTTCACTGTTGTGAAAGATCTAAAGATGGTCTTTGTCATCTTCTTGTTGAAGATTCCCTCTCCATTTTATTGTTTAGGTAAGAATAGAGTTTAACTTTGTTTCTTACACCCCTTTTAAGGTAAAATAATATTAATAAGTAATTGTGCCAAGTAAAGCTTTCTGGAATGCTTTTGCTGACAAATGCTGTTGTATCACAACTGAGTCAGTTTTGAGAAATCTATTTCTGCAAATCTTTAATTTTGTGAGATGGTGATTTTACAGCAAACCATTCATTTGTCTCTAGAAATACAAGACACAAGACTTAGTGCAGTGGAACCCAACCTGAAAGATGAGCAATTCTTTTTTCAGTGAAAGTCACAGATTTACAAGGAAGAAGGAAGTTTTCTCACCTGGGAAGTGGTAGCCAGCATTTATTGCATCTCCACTCCTTAGAACACCTAATTATAATCACGTTTAGTCTGAGGGAAAGTGCATGTTTGCTTGAAAACATAACATTCTCTCTTTGCAAAGATAATATTTTTTAAAAATTGATTTCTCAGCCCTTGAAGATGCACCAAAAAAAGAGATATTTTTTATACATCATCAGCTTTATGTTCATTTGCATATTTACTGGTCATTTGTGAGGTGAGCTCTGAGACTTTTAGAGAAGTCACACACTTAAGCACCTGGTCTTTGGTTGCTCAAATTAATGCTTTAAAGGGATCTGATTTCCAGAGAGAAGGAGCATGTGATTTCTGAGACATGTTCCTTCAGGATGTTTACAGTCAGGCTTCCCAAATGGCTTAATTTTGGAAAAGAGAGCCCCATTTATTTGACAGTGACATGTCTCTGTCATGTTTTACGTTGTGGGGGAGATAGAGGATGTTTTTTGCTTGGGAAGGGCAATGCATGTGGCTTCACTATTTCATATTTATATGGAGGAACTTGGTCTTTTTTGCTGTTTTCTTTGACTTCACTCAGCTTTTCAAGTGTATGATCAGGGAAGGCTCATTTTTTAGCTGCCAAGGAGGATGAATTAGCAAACACCAGGTATGTGGGAACATGTTGGCTCCTGTGAAAGGCAAAAGGACAAATGTTGGTGCCTTCTGGTCACCTCCTTTCCCAGGTTCGGCCTCTCCTCTTGTACCTTGACACTTCTGCTCAGTCCAGCTCTGCTGCTGTGCTTGGATTGCTCCTCCCTTTGGGCTGAGAACGTGCTTTAAGCCTGCTCATTTACTGCAAGGCTGTAATTAAAGCCTTGTATATGTTCAGAGAGATCACAGGCAACAGGGGCAAGAGATGTCATCAGTCATCATTTGCACAACCTAAAGATATTTTTTTTTTGGTTATACCATAAATTCTTTTTCTTATTATTTTGTGCCTTGGCAGAAATAACCTTTTAAAAGTAGGCCACCCTGTCCTTTCCAAATTCCTTACAAGTGGGCTGCTAGGAAAGCCCCAGACTGCCAAGGCCTCTATTTTTGGTTTCCTTTTGCAGTATGAGGACAAAGTTTCCTTCAGATGCAGCTCCAGCCAGGGAACTCATCTGATGGACTACAGCATGTAATTTTAGTTGAAAAGGAAAAAGAAGATCAACTGTAATCTGCAGTGGCTCTGCTCTGGGGATCTCTGAGGGTCCGTGGGAGTGCAGGCGCCAGGAGCAGCAGCCACTCTGCAGCTCAGGTTGCAAAACATCTTCCATTAGGCCACTGTTTTCAGTGCTTTGGGACCTTTGGAAAAAATTACCTCGTGGGCTGAAATTTTTGTTTCTTGGTGACTGTCAGAAATTATGGTCTCTCTGAAATGTTGAGCAAAGCCAATCCAGCAACTTCTCCTGCGTTATGTGAGAGTAAAAAACCTCGGAAAAGCCACGTTGTGGAATGAAAATACACACACAGTCCAGTGCTTTCCAAGTGGCACAATCAATGTTTCTAACAATTACAAAGTATTTTAAACCTTTGAAACTCTGCACAATTCAAATTTTCATTGAGCACTGCAACTTTTACATCTCTAAAAAAGGCTGTTTTTTCTAATTTCTTTTAAGAAATGAATATGTTGATGGTACTTGGGATGGGATCTGTGTTGAAGTTATGCCCCATTTATGCCCTTAATGATATATCTTTGTGCAGTTTGTGCTACTTAGGGAATTATTTCTTCCAAGTTGATGCTGGAAGATATTTCAAAAGGAGCTGCTAATCACAGACCTACATTTCTTCTGTTAACTTTACTACACTTTGCTTTATATTCTAATTATGAGGCTTTACTTTTGAAAGGGAAAAAGTATTTCTTTTGTGAAGATATGTATATATAATAGAAACAGATATGCTTTTGCACTGCCAATGCAGTTTTGCAGGGCCAACTTGTTGGTAGAGGAGCTGGAGCCAACCTGCAGAAGAGCTGCTTTCCAACTTTGGACACTGAACAAAGTTTTACTCTCCAGTAGGGCCCACATTTTTTCTTTTCCCAGCCCTTTATTTATTTATTTTTCTTTTCATTTGCTTCTGTCTCCTTTTACATTCTCAGATCTCTAATAGCTCAAACATGACTGGGCTCTGGTCCAGACTCCTGGCATGCAATGCCAGCCTTCAGTGGTCTCGAGCTGCCTACAGCGGGCAGGGGCTGTTCCTCTGCACAGCCAGGAGTGAGGGAGATCGAGGCTGGTGCCATCCAGGAGCTCTGGGGCAAACTGAAAATGGAAAAGAAACCTTGTAATTCCCAGTGAAGTCCTTCAGCCTTTAAACCATCCTTTTCTGTCCCATTCCTTCTATATCATTAGTGTAGTTCCAAGTGTCTTCCTATAGTGCCTGGAGAGATATGACTAATATGTCGTGGGTTTACTAATTTTATCCTTATATTGGAAGGGCCTGTGTCTGCTTGCATTCCCTACTGTTTAGAAGCCTCTTTAGAGGCTTTTTGTTTATTTTCTTGATTTTAAATGTTTGTGTCACTCTGCTTGTATTTGAGCAGGAAGGTGGAAAGGTGCTGAAGTAGTACTGAAGGCAGTAAGGATTGTGGTGGTCCTTAATTCCTGGTGGTATTTGTTATCCTTTGCAGACTTCATTTCAAATACTTATATTTTTCAAAGACATTGAGCACCTTTAAGGTGAGGACAGAGACATAGATTGATTAGATCTTCTACTGAAAGTCACTGAAGATCCAGGGGCCGTGTTTGACATGCTGGCAATACTCTGTGTTACTGCTGAGAGACCCTGCAAAATTCTCCTGTGGATTTGAGGGAAGTGACTTTATTACTGTGAAGTTCTTGCCAGTGTCAGTGTTGCAGCTCAGGTTTAGAAACTCTTACTTTCAAATGCACTACAATGCTGATTTAACAAATCACTGGTACTTGACATTCAAAGAAATGTTCTTTTTTTCCCCTTTTTTGTCCTTTACCAGTACTAATCTTGCCTTAGCTCTGCAGGACATGGCTTTGTACTCATAAAAAGTGTACTTCCCTTTTTGCCTCTGCAGTCTGTTTTCAGAAATAACAGGAACAAGGCTTGTGACTGTGAGGGGTGGGTATATATAGGGCAAGACAAGGAGTTGCATGTCTCGGTACGGAAATTGCAGATGTAAAATGGCATTCACAGAAATGTTGGCTACCTATGAAAATGAGCTTTAATGGTGTAGTGGGTGTATATCACCTTAAAGCTGTGTGCACATGTCCAGTAAAAAAAGAACCCCATGGTAACCCTCTCTAAAAGTTCATCTTTTGCTTTAGTCTCCTCAAGTGATGCCTGAGGTTTCTGTTTCATGGAATCACAGAACAGTGTGGGCTGGAAGGAACCTTAGAGCTCATTTCATCCCACCCCTGCCATGGGCAGGGACACCTTCCACCAGCCCAGGTCGCTCCAAGCCCTGTCCAGCCTGGCTTTGGACACTTCCAGGGATGGGGCAGCCACAGCTTCTCTGGGCAACCTGTGCCAGGGCTGCCCACCCTCCCAGGGGAGAATTCCTTATATCTGACTTTGTACAGGTTTATTAAACAAACACATCCAGCACCTCAGCACTTCTGTGAATCAAAGCCCTTCTCCTTCTTGAAAGACATTTTAGGTCCTGCTTCACATGCAGCATGAGCTCAGTTCCTGCTGACTGCAGGATGGCAGTGAGAGCAGCAAACAGCTCAGACCCGGGGGGGATCTGGGCACTGCAGTGTAGGGCTGGGACATCCAGACTTACTGTGCTGTGGCTCCCCAGTGCTGTAGCATGGAAATGTAAAGGCAATTTCCAGCCTGGGAGTGCCCAGGACAATATTCAACAAACTTGCCCTGCACAGTGGAACTTCATGAAGTTGGTGAGGGCAGCAAGAATTCACGGGGGAAGTGCTGGATGGGGAGCAACAGCTCCTTAGGTACACCCTTGCTCCTGTAAAAAAAAAAATGTACCAGGGTGGTCTGAATAAAAGAATCTGTGTCACTCTCCTTGTGAACAAAGTGGCTTAAGTTTGTAGCTAGTTAAATTTTGTATAAGATGTGGTTTATAAGTCAAAAATATACTTTTTTTTAAAATTTGGTCTAAAACCCACCCCCTTTAGTTACAAAAAATTGATATGGATTGTGTTAATAAGAAATGAATAATTATAATAATAATTCTTACTTGATAATAGCAAGTAAAATTTAGTGGTGGCTGAATACTTTAAAAGAAATCGTTGTGTTCAAATGAGAAGTTCCTAAGTCCCATTTCGTAAATAGCTGCTGCTGTAGACACTCAGCAGAGCTGATTTGAAACAGATCTCTGGTGGAGCTGCAGTCCATCCGTGGGGGCTTTTAAGTCCATATGGTGAGACTGCCTAAGGAGTCAAATACTTTGTGGAAGGATCATGCAATTAATCAAAAAAGTAGTAGTGATGGCAGTTAATCTAAATTAATTTAGTATTTTTTTAGGTGAAAAAAGTGTTTCCACTTCAAAGAACAGGAAAAAATCTTCAGGATTTCCTGTTTATTCATTTCTTTGTGGCTGTCACAATCCATATATTTTAAACTATTTTATTTAATAAAATCTGTTGCTTCTTAGTGACAGAGAAAATTGCATGATTTAAAAATAACAACATGCTGTATCTTTAATATGGTTTTCCTCTATCAGATATACAGCACCCAGTAAAGACACACTGAAGAATTCAGCTTTCGTTATCCTTACTAAATGGAGAGAAGTTAATTTATTTTTCTTGTAAGACTTTTAAAAATGATTATTCTGGGTGACTGGATTAAAATCTGTATTTCTGTAGATGTCCCAGTGTCAGCGTGCTTTGAATTTATTAATGTTCTGTGTTATTCAGTCTATATTTGAGGCTCATTCTAAATGTAAAATTTTGTGGGCATAATTGGTTAAGAAGATGGATGAAGCAGGAGTTGGATGTCAAATCAACACTTATGCAGTAGAAGTGCTCCTGCAGATCAAAGTCAAAGTCCTTTTCAACAGAATTTGGGGGAATGGAGAAGAAATGGCAAATGTGAGCCACCCTGGCTTAACTCTGTGGTGTGAGCAGGTCTGTGTTCCTGTGGGGATGAGAGCACAGGGGACTGCAGGATGGACTCTGAAAAATGGACCTTAAGTAGCAAAGAAAAAACAAAAAAGGGCTCCAAAACTGCCCCCGAGGGAGGTGCTGCTGTGGGGTGGGAGAGGAGCTGTGGGCAGAGTTTCCCTGCTGGGCTGCTGAGGATGCCTGTGGTGGGAGCCCAAGGGCTGGCACAGGCTGCTAGTGACTTGCTGCCCCTCTAATGCTTCAATGGGTTCCAATAAATAACCAGAGAAGTATTTTGGCTTGCTTTTTTTTGTGGGTTTTCCAGTAGAAATGGTTTGCTTAGCTTTCAAACTTTTTTTTTTAAATGTTTCTATACGTTGGAGAAATGTATTTCATGGTTGCAAAACACTGGGCACATTGACCTTTTCCCAAACTCCCTCTTCTTTAAATGAAAAATGGATTTGAGAATAATGATGATGGCTTTTTTTTTTTTTATTTACTGTAGTATTTAGAAATCCCAGTGAAAGAAAAATACCTGATATTAAGAAACTGAGACTCAGAGATCTGAAGACACTTCCCAGCTCTTCTCTCGTGACCTTGCTTGATTAAATTGCTCAGTCTGTCCCAGGCTGAGTTCCCTGCCTTTACTGCAGGCATGCTGCTTTTGCCTTGCCTTTATCAGGGAGAAAGAGTCTTGTTGTGTTTATCCAGGTCTGTTGAAGCCTTTAGCTGCTCTTGTGACATGATGTAAAGAGCTGATGCTGTCAGTGCTGAGGGGGGTGAGGAGGGTTTGGATCCTGCTCAGTCTGAGGGTGCATCAGCGCTGCCCGTGTGAGGACCAGGCAGGCCAGGCTTAACAAAGCCAGCCAGCCCTTGCACTGACACAGCTCTGTGTGCTGTCCAAGCAGGGCACCCTCCACTGCAGCCAGTGCACCTTCTGCACCACAGTTATACAATCAGGACTGAGGCAGGGCAGTTAAATGGGATTTCTTAAGTGGCAGCGAAAGAATGTTAATTGATGTGTGAAATATAATTATCCTTCTGGGCTCCTTGGCTTTCTTTTGTTCGTGACTGCTTTTGATTAAACAGCTCTACTTTCTGGGCCTATTGTATCCATTCACCCACCCCTTTCTTCCTCGAAGCAGGCGATGGCTAAAAAAGGCTGTCTGCTTGTGCATCCCAAAGATTTCCCAAGGCAGGAAAAAAAGGGGAGGGGAAGTGCAGGCAAAAATCAGTCATCCTGCTTGGTATGTGGGTCCTTTGCTGAATGCTGTTTTTGGGTTGGAGCCCTGCATCTGGACTCCAGCTCATGCCAGCTGAAAAGGAAACTTCCATTTTGTTTGCTTAAAAGGCAACAAGTCAATGTTTAAAAAGGCAACCTGAGGGGATTTTTCAGGGGCTTGACCTGATTGATCTGGAAAATAAGTTAAATGAGGTGTGGCCAAGAACTTCTTAAAGCAATCAAGCAAATACTTTCTTACCAAGATGGTCAGGAAGCAGGAGGGTGGGATACTGTATGTTCTCCTAAGCGTTGCCTCTAAATAATTTTCTTTATTTTTGTCCTGGTGGTATCATAATGCCCTCCATATGGGTGATTATAGCCAACAGAATATGCAGTCAGTTGGATATTTGTAGAGACTGTTTCTTCTGTATGAACAAATGGCATTGTGAGAGTGGGAAGAAACCAGAGCTGTAATGGCTGTAACCTGTGTAACTGTAACCTCTGTAATGGCTGCTGTGGTCTTTGGACTATTGTTTCTTTAAAAAACTTTACAGGGTTTTAGGATAACAGTTAAATAAATTTCCTTTTTCTTTCCCAACATCAACAAAATCGGATTCATAGCAGAGTAAGGGTAGACATTTTAAAAATTTATACTCATTTTTTTATTCCTGAAATTGTGAATTCATATATATATATGTATACCCACACACTTCTGTGCTGAAAGTCTACCGTGGTGTTGGTTAGCAATCTGGCCTTCTGGATACAAAGCCATATGTGTGCAGTGAAGCCCAGCTCCAGAGAGTCTTTCTGCTGAGCAAAGCAAGGTCGTGGCATTCTCAGGTAAAGCAGGAGGGGCAGGAGGTGACAGGTTCAAACCTCCTCTGCTCAGCTCCTCTTCTCTTCGGGTGCCCCACGGGTGCCCTGGGCAGCAACCAGGGGGTGTTTGCATGTCCCAGAGCACCCCAGGCTCCAGCAAACCCCTGCTAGTGTCCATGGGGGCCAACCTATCCTTGGAAGCTCTCAATTCCCTTCATTTTTTAAGTACTCATATTTTCTGGACTGAGAACATCCATTAGCAACAAGTGGCAGTTTGAACATGTACAGGATGAAAACATCCATTGTTTTGTAGCTCGAAGCTCTGTAATTCATTGGAGAATCCCTAGTTCTTGCTTGATTAGAACCACTGAATGAGTGTTTCCACAGTGTGGATGAGCTTGCAGTTGTTACTGATCTGGTTTTGCAAACCTCTCTTGTAATCCCTCTTTAGTCATCCCTCCCTGCTGTTGAGTCTGTCTGGTCCTTCCTGGTCAGCTCTGTTCTCTGGCTCTCTGTCTGATGTACCTTTTGCAATTCTGCTGTTACATTTCTCTGAGGCAACCAGGACTGCATGTGATGGAGTTCAAGATCTTGGAGTCAATGGTTGTAAAAGGAAAGGATTTTTAACTTTCTCAATTTCTAACTTCACATTTGCTTTTCACCTGTAGCTAAGCACTGGTTAGGTTTTGAGAAAAACACAAGGAATTCTCTGAGATGTGGTGGTCAATACTAAGCTGATCATCCTGTAGATGGAGTTCAGACTGTGTTTCCTTCTTGTGTGTGGTTGTGTCAGTGCAGATACCTGTTCCTAATGCACACAGTAGTGTGGATGGTAAAGTGATCCTTTCATGATATTGGTCAGAACTGAGCAGCTATCAGGCAAATCTGAGTCCCATAATGGAGTGCTCTGAAAAGCATAGGTGGAAGCTGCATTTTTAGTTTCCAAGAGGAACTTGAATCCACATTCAGTACATTAAAAATGTACTGTGATGGTTTATTCTAACATCCCATCTCATTTCTTACATTTCCATTAAAACATTTCGAATTTTTGCCCCAATGTGACATGAAAACATATTTTGAAATGTTATGAATGTTTGGCAAATGATTTGGGTTTGGATTTTTGCCTACCAATATTCCTGCATGGCCCACGCACTTGAGCAAAACTTGCTTTTGGTCTTTTAAGGCATGAAAATAATACAGTGATGGCTGAACTATGGCTGTTAGTTAAAGATAATAAAAAATGAAAATGAATCAATCTAAAATACAGAAAGGTGAGGAGGCAACTGAAGGACAGTGAGGAAGAGATAAGGTGGAAGCTGGTTCCAGGTGGGGCTGAAAATGCCAGAGGGCAACAGCAGCTGAGTGTTACACTCCAGCCCATGGATTTAAGGTGTGCTTCCACATCTTTTTACTTTTCAAAAGAATGCTGCTGTGTCACCTGTCCATCCAAAAATGCCAGTGATTTGGTAGGAAGTTGCAGATGCTCTGCTGCTCTGCAAAGTAGAGGCTAACAAAGTGAGAGAAGTCACAATGCTGTGTTTTAGTGACAGCTGAGATAAAGAACACCTTTCCCAGAACCTGGAATGCAGAATGCAGAACCAGAAACTCGGGGTGTGCATAAATCACTCTCACAGGGATTTGGTGGGGTGGGTGTTTGACTCCTTTCCTGGCACAATCCTGAGCGAGGAGCAGAGCAATGGAGAAATCCTCCCTTAGTGGAGCTGCTCGGTGGAGCCAGTCCCTGGATCCCCCGGTGCTGCAGCTCTTGTTCGAGCTCATTTAGCAGCACAGCCCCCATGAAGCAGAGGCAGCACAAGGTGCCTAATGGAGCGTGAGGAGCAGGCGGGAGCCCGGCGGAGATTTACTGCTCCCTGCCGGGGCTCAGCGAGCATCCTCCTCCCCCGAGAGCCAGCACTCCCTGCCCCCCTACACACACGCAGGCTCTTGAGGATGCACGTCGAGTCTTTTGTTTTCCCTCATTAAAAGTGCCAAGCTGCATGTCAAATGCCTGGAGCAGTCTCCTGCTTTATAGTTTTATTACAGTACTATTACGACTTATCTAATTTATTTTTTCCTCTTTGTGTGCGTGTGTCACTACTTCCATTGCCAGTGTTTATGTCAAGCAGAGATAATCTCTTTGTGTGTCTTCTGTCTACATATATATCTTTATTTTTGGAGGGGATCTTAAAGGGGCATGGATATTTGCCTTTGCTGCCTTTTGCAGGTAGGTAAAAGAATCCTAAAAAGGGCAGAACCAGCCCCCATTCTGAACACCACACTGCTGTCCCAATGATTGCACTTCTGTAGGGTCACAGCAGCATCTCTGTTTGCTCTCAAATTTACACAGCTGTATGTTGCAGTTATAGATTAGTTTAACAGATATTGAGGTGTGTCTAATGTCCATGAAGTTGGCACCATTCTTCAAAAAGGAATATTTATTGACTTATGGCTTCCTGGTAGTAGAGATGATCAATTTTTAAATCATGGTCATTAATTGTTTTTTTCTTACATAATTGGACTAGAATTAAAAATCCTCTATACCAGTGTGTATATAGACTAGATAGCCGTTGGTGGAGTATTGAGTCATCTTCAAGTATTCTGGGAAACTGCTGTATAACATCAGCAAGGATCCACTAGACATGAACTCAGCCAGCTGGAATCCCATATTCACAGCACCTCTATGCCAGGCTTGAACCCCAAATATGAGCACAACAGGCTGATTTGCTCTGCCTCATCCTTCCCTGTATGAGAGAGATGTTCTGAAGCCTCAGCCTTCCTCTGGCACCTCACCTGTGTGTCCCTCCCATGACACCCAGAGCTGGCTTCCCTCTGTCCCCTCGGTCACCCCCATCCCTGTCAGGAGCTGCCTCCTCAGCAGCTTTGCCCAGGCAGCATCCCCTGCAATCTCTGCACATGGACAGGTTCCCCATATCCCAGAAGAATCCTAATGCCTGGGAACTCTTCTCTCACCACACTAACATTTTATATTTCTCTCAGAAAGGCCTCTCTGGCTACTGTTTGCAGGAGAATTGCTCTGCATAGGAAGCTGTACTGCACTGTGCTGGACTCCTCCTGCACAGCAAAGGCAAATTGGTCCAGTCTCTTGCATTTCCTTTTGAGCAGCTCCAGCTACTCTGGCACTGTCAGTGCCAGACTGAACCCTACAGCCAGGAAATCCAAACTGAACATTGCTGTGGGGCCAGGACCTTGGGTTTGGGACTCATCCAGTTAGAGAAATACCCACCTGAAAAGACTAATTCTAAGGTGGCCCCGTATAAATGACATGAGAGAAACTCTCAGCCAAAACACAAATCCTGTTTCCACTTGTTGCAGGAACAGGGGAAGTGGATCTGCCCCCAGCCAGCCTGTGAAGCTGGGCTGGGACGTTGCAGTATCCTTTTTCCTCTACGTTTGCCTTTGCTCCTACGCTTGCCCTTCCTTTAGGACCCTTCTAACCTTTCAAATGGGAAAGGCAAGGGGCTTCCTGTCCCGCGTGTTTATGGAGTGAAGTGGTGGTTTTGAGGGAGGCTATAGATTTCCTGGCACTTGCTCAGCCCTCGTGTCCCAGCCTTCTGTGCAAACAATTCCCTGGCCCTGCTCTCCAGGCCTTTGCTGCTGCTGTGTCTTACAGGAGGTACTGGGGGAGGTTTTAGAAGCTGCCAAACTCTTCTATTTACCAGAGGATGAGTTTCCTACAGCCATTTCCTTCAAAAGCTGGAGAACTGAAGTTCTCTGTTTTGAACAGGTGATGACTTAGATGCTGAAACACAAAGCAAACCAGACCTGACTGGAGGGGATTTGCTGTCACAGTGAATAAATTGGGACCCTCTTGCCATCTCAGCTGCTGGTAATAAGTTTATGTCCTAATTTTGCTTGCTCCAGATAAGTCTGAATACTTTGCAGTGGAAATGAAGGGGCTGAGACATGCCTTGCTAGCACTGCTATTAACCTGACAATCTCTTGGTTCCTTGTGGGATTGAAGTCTCATGGGAGCGATGCTCTGTCTCACAGAGAACTGACACACAATCCCATGCAGCTGATTTGCTGTGGACAGTCTTCAAATGTTGAAATCTCAGACTTTCTAAGTACAGGGCTGCTATGCATGGGCACACTTCCTGCTAATCTGGAGGCATAAACACTCGGTGGCTCCAGACGCTTGAAGAAATAAACACACTGACTCAGTATTAATATTTCATCACCACACACTAAAGTTAAACCTCACTGATCCAGAGTGACCTGCAACCACTCAAGAAAATGTTTCTTTTATTTTTTTTTTTAAATAATTTAACTTTTTATGGGGAGAAAATAAGAGGAAATGGTGTCCTGCCTGGCAGGCTTTACATGGGTAAGCAGGGCCATTTCAGCTGGAGCAGAGCTTCTCATGTGCAGAGATGTTGCTTTGGAAAGGTTTGTAAGTTCAAGGAGGGCAATTTAACAGCTCTGCTTGTTGTCTCTGCTGTATCAGTTGAACCACACACACACAGTGCTATGGAGTAACAGAGACAAAATCACTGCACACTTAAAACAGCAGCTCCTGTAAATACAACCTGTTAGTCACTGCTGGAACACAACACATTTCACATCACTGCCATCAGAAAATCCTGCAGGCTCATCTCTGGCAGGCAACCTTATCACTGAAGTCTCCTGTGAGCTAAAGGGGGTTTCAACCATAAGAAAGATCTCCAAAACTGATGCTTAAGGAGTTTCCAAGCAGCATGATTGAACTGTTAGTATCTGCTCTTAAACACCTGGCATGTGGGGGGTACTCTTGGGTTGAATGCACATGATGATCAGATCAGAGCTCACCCAGAGGGCAGTGGGGACTCTCCTGAGCCCTTTGTGCAGGAGGGGTCGGTTCACAGCCCATCAGGTGGGTGATGGAAGTGCAGTGAGCTGGCTCCACAGGCAGGGTTGGGAGATGGGTGGCTGATCTTAGACACTCACTTCAGGGTTCCCAGGCAGTTGTTAACACAGCTCCTGAAACTCAGATCTAAAAATTGTCATCTTTTTTGTGAATTAAGCTGGCTCTAAGTGACCTGGCACTACTCCAGGTGAGTCAGTGTGTTACTTTGTGGGCCATCCAGCTAGCAAGGCCTTCACCCCCACTTTTTTTATTTCTCTGATAGGATAAAGCAGTTGAATTAATCTAATAGTGGATATTCCCTGGTTGTTTTGAGTTGCTGAGTGTGTTAAATCAAATCTTAAAGAACTATGTAAATTGCCTTGCTTTGCAATTTATGTCCTCTTATGTCAGTTGATTTTAGTGAGTGCTAAGCACTCAGATCTGCACATGAAGGGTGTTATATGTGTCCATCTCAGATGGACTGAAATAAGGAAGGAACAGGATAAATGATTCCTTTAGAGCAGAGTCAGAGGCAGTCAGCCCCAAGGACCACACGAGGCAGTGGAGAGCATCAGGAAAAAGGGTGAAGGGAAGCGTTAGAACACTCAGTGGCTAACGCTGCTCCAGCATTTCAGCAGATTTACAAGGGCTCCCGTAAAACATACCAGGGGAAAATGTAAAAACTCAAGTGCAGTTTAAACAGTGGTGTCCTGATAAACTCAGGATCAGCTGGTTTTGATCACAGCAGTTGGGTGCAGGAGCACCACTTGTGCATTAGGAGTGAGGGCTGGAGGAAGCTTAAAGCAGCTGTGCTGCTATATTTGCTCCCTCTCTGTATTCAAACCTTGGCTTGAGAGCTCAAAGGAAATGAGATGTGTTTTGCATAACCCAGTTGCAATCAGTGGAAGCACCTACTAATCTGCTGGTACCACTTCTGACCTTTTCAGGATCTCATTCCTTATCAGAAAATGAAAACATTTTAGAAACATTTCGTGGGGGGGGGGGGGGGTGTCGGGAAGTGAAAATTGTGAAAAGACAGATGTACATAAAAAATTATATGAGTTATTCTCCTGGCCGGAAGTGTCGTTTTACAATCTGATCTGTGAGATTATTTTGTAGACTTCTTCACTTTCACTGGTTTTGGGAATGCCTCTAACAGTGCATATCCTGATGGCACTAAGATCAAAGACATTCCATCATATCAGTAGTGTTAGATATGTTAAAGTATGGTTCTTCCTCTTAAGAGTTGAAATGTAAAATGAAGCCAGTGGTCCAGAATAACTGGATGGGGAAGACCTTGAAATGTGAGGCTTTAGTGTTGAGAACTTGGAATAGTTATGGCCATTCACAGAAATCACTGCTAAATTCCAAACTACCCTGCCTTTTCTGATCCAAATATTTATTTTGTAAGGCTGCAGAATGAGAAATAAATCCTGAATTATATAATGACTTAGTCTGTGTGCCCCCACCTCCTTCCCAGTTTCAGCATCCATCTGGGAATCAGATCTTCATTTTCTCTCTCATTTTCTGCCCTCTTATTTCAGGGCTTAAATAATCAGGCAGATCTGCAGAAACCAAGGAATTCAGTATATGCAGATTAATAATTGGATGTGAAAAATGGGTATCAAATGTTGAGCAAAAAATCTGCAGGGGATTTGGAGGCATGTTCTGTGTTAGTGAAGCAGGTGCTGAATGCTTCCTAAGTTACTCTGGAAGAGCCTGCCCTTCCCACCAGATCCCAGAGCATGGAGGCTTTTCAATGGCACTACTTCCATCTCCCACAGCGGGGAGTGCTGTTTGTGCTCTTTAGGTGAATGCATACACAAAAGCAACTCAACCAGCCCAGTTAATTACCTATCAAATCTAGGCTGCAAATCTGGATTCTAGCTGTAGTTTCAAAACAAACAAAACAAAAGCTCTAGACAAGTATTTGCAAGAGTTGCAAAGATGATGGTCTATGAGGGATGTGCAGGGGACTGTTAGAGCCTTTATGTGGAGACTCAGTCTCTCCTCACACACACTTGGGAGTTTTTCTCCTCATTCTGGACCACTCTCACTCTCCTTCAATCAGGGCTAAATATCAGGTTTGCTCCCATATACTCCCCTCTCCTTTGTAAACACAAAATCCCTTAATCAAATAGTGGACAGATCTTTTTTTTCTCTCTTCTGTTTATTAGAAGGACTTAACTAATCCCTGTGTTTGTGAGTCGTAGGGGTGTGTCAACCTACAAGCCAAGGAAGTTAATGAAATTCATCTGCTCTCTATTTTCCAACAGAATTAAGGGGAGGGAAGGTCCACCCAGGCTTCACTGCAGCAGAACTGTGACTGTCAGTGGTGTCTGCAGGCACAGACCCCACCAGAGCAGCAGAACTGTGACTGTCAGTGGTGTCTGCAGGCACAGACCCCACCAGAGCAGCGGGGGGAAGGAGGTGGAATGGCCAAGTGGGAGAAATGGAGGGAAATATTCCCCCTTCAATTAGAGTAATTAAAAATTAGTAAAAATAAACCACCCAAAGGAAAGTCAGGCCAAAACAAAGTCTTAATGTACACTTATGGTTTCAAGAGTCTGCCAGAGGCCACCAGTATGTGTCCCACAGAACTCCTGTGTCTGTGTCTGCCACGAGCAAAGCCCAGCCCAGGAATGGGGTTGGGGGTGGCTGTTGGAGCTCACTGGGCTCAGGGGATAGTGGGATTGGGGGTGATGTTGGAGCTCACTGCATCTGAGGGGGATAGTGGGATTGGGGGTGATGTTGGAGCTCACTGGGCTCAGGGGATAGTGGGATTGGGTGTGATGTTGGAGCTCACTGGGCTCAGGGGATAGTGGGATTGGGGGTGATGTTGGGGCTCACTGGGCTCAGGGGATGGTGGGATGAGCTGCCCAGGCACAGCTTCTATCAGAGCTGCCCTGCCAAGCCCCAGTCCCTGTGGCTTTCACGGGTCCAGCCTTCTGCACTCAGGGAAGTTTGGCACATCAAGGGTTAGGAGATGTCACTGTAACACTGAGTTGATCCATGGAGGGAGTTAAAACCCCTCAGAGAAGCCGGCAAAGTCCTGTTTGTTTCTCCATGAAGGTGTCTACCCCGTCCACTTCATTGCCACATGGTTTGTTTTCTCTGCTCTCATTATCTGGACAGATCTTCTTTGGGTTCTTCCAATTCAGTGTTTGCTGTTACGTTCGTGGTCTGTAATTCCCTGGAATCGTTGGCAGGGTGAAATTTCACTGGTGATTTCTCCTCAGTAATTTCTTTGTCAGTCTAGATGTACTTTGTCACGTGAGCCTCACTGAAGTAGGGGCCAGCCACGCTGAACTTCTTGTTGTGGTACTTTTCCTGGAAGCCTCAGGCTCCAAATGCATCTTCATTAAATGTGGACAAGTCCTTCTGTCAGCTGGCATTGTGTTCTTCTGACGTGGAAAGGCAAAGTGGCTGAAGAACGAGTTCAGATTTTTCGAAACTGAAACCGGAGATGTAAAATTATGTAGAAGAATATGGTAATTTGAACCTCTGGGAGATGCACCAATCTTTGTCTGCAGTCCAGAGACTCTGTGGCTGACAGGCTCAGTGGCAGGAATTGTTGGCATTCCCAGTGCTAGGGTCAGTAGATGATAGTTCTTTGTTGTAATCCCCAAAACACTTCTTGTAATAACAAACGTGTCCTTTCTAAGGCTGCCCTAGAAAAGAGGACCAAACTGTGATGTTTGATCTTTGCAATTTGAAAGGTCTAAGATCTATAATTCTTAAGATATGATAAGTTTTTTGAATTATAAGCCATTATAAACTCCAATGAGACAAATTTGTCAAGCCATTAGGGGTACTGACCACTTGGGGCAGTGGCTCAGTTCAGTCATGGAGGGGATGTAGGGCTGGTTGTGCATCTGATAACATCCCTTTACTTTGATTTTTGGTGATTATCTCTGAATTTTTAAACATCTTTAATTGGAGAACTTAGATGCTGGGGAAAGAACTCTCTTGAGGATCCCAGAGTTTGCAGCAGGTTGTCATTTCCAGGGAGTGTCACACGGGTGTTCAGGGCTTGGTGTCAGTGTGCTGAGGTAGAATTGCTCTGCACATGCAGGGATAACTCCAAGATGGCCTTGTTTGGGATTCATAACTGTTAGAAAAAAATTAAGCAGCTTAACTGTTGAATGAACTCCCAAGAATTGTCAGATTGTTATTTCCTTGTTTTCTCTTTTTTTTTCACGTGTGGTCTGTCCCCTCCTGCTCAGTCTGTGAATCCATGTATGTAGCACACTGTACACAATTCATTTTTAATGTGGCCTCATCTGCAGCTGCACAAATCCATGACAGCTGCAGTTTTGATAGCTAAACCAAAATACAACTGAGTAATGAGAAATAAATGTATTGTACATGTTTGAGAATCACCGCTTTAGACGTGTGTGTTTTACAAATAATTAATAAGATAGGGCATGCACATAATTCCCTTTGTGCCAAGTGCTCTTTCCTAGCTGCTGTCTGAAGTGAGGGGACAGGAACATGCCAGGAAATAAAATATTTGTATTTGCCACTGCGTTCAGAAAGTGTCAAATGTGGACCTTGAGTCTGTCCCTGTCTGGGGTTAGACAACAAGTGAGAGCAAGAAGTCCTGCCCTTCACAAAGCCCTGCTGTACATCCCTTGCTCAGCTGAGCCCTGGGGAACTGCAGTGTCATGTTTGCCTTAAACCCAAATCACTCCCAGTTTCTGCTCCTGGGGGTTGGATGAGCCTGTGTTTGAACGAGCTGCACCCAGAGCTTGAAAACAGCAACTTCCATTTCTGAGATGTGTGTGATACAAATTCACAGAACAATCCAGGTAATCTGCAGCAGAACCAAACCACTGGGTTTTTGTTGCTCGAGTTCATGGCCCTTTCAGCAGCAAAAGCCAGTATTGCAGTGGCAGAACCAGCTCCTGGCATCCCCTTAGGAGTGAACTAAAGCCATTGAGTCTGTAGTCCAGGAAAACAAGTCACATTTAACATTGTGGGCTGGACTGAGAAGGCAATACCATGAGTCCACAATGGGATGTGCTGAGTCCTTTGCTGCAGATAAAATATGAGAATGAGATCCATCTTCACTCTGAAAAAATGCAGATTGTGGCTCTCTAGGAAAATTTTTCCAAAGCTTGTCAGTTAATCCAGTGGCAGTGATACCTTAATTGCTGGTCACTTCAGTAGTAGGACAAGTTACTGCAAGGCATATTATTAGTGTGAGGGTAGGTAAATAAACAGAATCAACGTGTTTTGATTTTTGTTTTTCATACAGAGATGACATCTTGCAGCAGTGGTGAAGTTGTGTTCAGCTTTTAACATTAGCATTGTGTTTGGAACCAGCTTGTGAGTACTCTGGTAGGTTCCCTGGCATCAAACAGAGCCAAGGATCAGTTACTGGGAGGGAAGAATGGTACTAGTACAGATGATAAGGAGTCTAAATTAAACCAGAAGAGGAGAGAGAAGATGCTATAATATTTAAAAATGGCAAACTAAATAATATATAATTTACAGAAAATGACAGGGTAATGCTGGGACTATTTTTAAATCAACAGCAAATTAGAATTCAAACCTCTGATAGGTTTAACAGATGGTCTGGATCCTAGAATCCAAAACCCACACACTTCATTTCCCAGTATATAAAGAACAAAATAATGCTGTGCAGCCTTTGCAGAATGTTTCTTGCTATTAAACTGTGTTAAGATAACTTTTGACCAAGGAGGACTGAATTTGGTGTGGAAAAATAGAATAAGCTGGTTCAGTAAAAAAAAAAACCCCAACTCTGTCCCAGGGTGATCGTGGACATGTCACAGGTTCTGGCCAAGGGAGACAACAGGATCTGGGAGGTCGAAGGAATGTGATTTCTGAGTGGCCTCGTGTAGAACAATTCCCTCTTTATGGTGACAATGAGTGGCTGTGTCCCCTTGTCTGAGGCTTCTACAGGTTTTAGAAAATGTTCTCTGGTGTCAGTTGGAAAGGGAAGTGTTTTGATGGGAATGCATTCATCCTGGAAACATTCACGAGAGACTCTCACAAGTGTTTGTAGGGGTGGGGAGAAGAAAGGCTGGGGTTTCCTGAGGACACAGCCCATGGACACTCACTTGGAAAACTGGAGGTTTATATCTTGTGTTAGTAAAGCTGCTCCCTTGCTTCTGCCCCTGGAGCCAGTGCACCTTGTGTCCTGGGTACCCAGAAAATCTCATGTGGTCAGAAATTATTGGGATGCAGGCAAAAATAATGTATTTTTTCTGGCTTTGTTTTTACATTCAAAGCAATACTGTTTTGATAAGGCTTGAAATACTTACATATTTTTTGGAAGGGAGATATTTGTGGTGGGAGAGGCTTTCTGAACAATAGATGAGTGAGATCCATATTTGATTTCTTCCTCAGCTTTGGGGACAGTGATGTTCCCACTCTAACCATTGGAAAATTCTGTGCCTCTCCCCTGCTGGCACTGGGGTTTTATTCACAGCGGGTACAAAATTTATTCTCTAAAGTAAGGTTAAGGTTTTCATCTTAAGGCAAGGGAGGCACCTGGGATACAACTCCTGGCAAAGTATATTTGTTAAGGCAAAACCCTACAAGAAAGACTGAGAAAATGCCATAGTAGCCCCCAGTAACACAGGGGAGAAGGTACCACCCTGGGTGGTGGGAGTTGACCATTGGTGTTCCTTTAGATAGACAAGCCAGATGTCTCCCATGTTCCTGGTGAGCTCCTTAACCTTGCAGAGGCTTCTTGAATGGAAATTAGTGTCACCATCTACTGTTCTCCCTCTGCACTTGTGAATGTAGTCTTAAAAATTATTTTATGCAAATTTGTCATGAATTTATAAATACTTTTGGATTTCTTTACTTTACAAAGTGTACAAAAATCTTACTTGTAGGCTGTAACATAACGAGGAGTTACTTTGAAAAACAAACCCAAACCTTTTCTATTATGAACTCACTAGTGGTGGAAGAGGCACTGATGGGAAGAGCCGCTGTGTGTCCATCTCAGCACTGCCTGGGATGTTCTGTGCTCAGAACTGCTGAGAGAAAGGAGGCACTGATGTCCCAGCAAGGTTTTTGTCCTCCCCTGTGGCTGGGCAGTGGCAGCACTGCTGAGCAATCCCCAGCTCGGAGGGTGCCCTCGGTGCTGACACATGATGGGAGTGTTTAAAGCAAAAGTGACCACACACTGCTTTCATCCAGACTGGCTTTGATTGTTGAATCAGCCAGTGAATAATGTCTCCCAGTGAGAACCTGTGATTGTTTCAGGAAGTGTTAAAGGTTGAGCTGGTATCTGGCAAAGGTTGGTTGGGATGGTGACTGGACAGTGTGAGCAGCAGCAGCACAGCACAGACTCCTCAGCTTCCTCCCCCGCATGAGCCTTTGTTTTAATCAAAAAAAAGAATGTTTGATTCTCAGGTGTCTAATCCTTATCTAGTTCTTACTCAGAATGCTCCAAGGGCCCATTTCAGTGCCTCCCTGGCGGGCACCCCCCCAGAACTTCACCTGCTGCCCTCTGAACCTCTAAGGGAGAAATTACAAGTTGCCTCAGCAAACGGGATCCATAACCCCTCATTCCAATATCCTGCCTCCCCCAGTAGCCAGCCAGGTCAGTTCAGAAGGAAATCTCCCTGTACCCTGGAACTGGGAATTGCATTTTGCACGAGTGCAGTATTTTTATCTCAGGCAGTTCATACCTGGCATGTGCCCAGCCGGAATTTGAACTTTTTGTTGTAACTTATTGTTTTGATTTTCAGTGCCAATGACTACTCCTTTTTGGATCTTTACAAATACTTAATGCAGTGATATTTTATGTGAGGCAGTCAATGCCATAACTTGGTTGTGGGCTGCAGAGGAAACAGAATTTCTTTTTTTTAATTGGTTTTGAATTTGTTTTCATTCATCTTTACCTGATGTTTCTTTGTTTCTGTTTTATAAGGGTAAAAAAGAACACATGCACTGTGCTCTCTGCTGCTCACTCTTCCTGCTCTTCTCACTAAATCAAGTCCTTTCACCAATATCATATGGAAGTCTTTCCCTGAATCTCAAAAACTCTTTCCTCCTCCATTCTTGAGCTGCTTATTTCCGCTACATCTGGTTTTGCAGTGGAGTGAGGAGTGAACACAGCCATCCAAGGAAGGGTGTGCCATCGATTTACTGCATGTTATTAATACCACTATTTGCAGATTGTTCCAAAAATTGACTTATTTTCAAAATACTACTGAAGTGGGTGTGTGTAGAGCAGAATGTGTATTTCAAATACCATGAACTTAATTAGATACAGTTTTTGGTGTTATATTAATAGCCTCTGTTTTGATTGGCAGCTTAGCTTGATATCACCAGAGAAATCATCTACTTTTCCCAGGGGTGTGCTGGATGCAAAGAGGTATAATGGCAGAAATTAGTCAGAAATAATTGCAGAGACAAAATAATTCCATGTCTGCCTATTAAGATGCAAAAAAGCATGGACTGGATCCTTAGCTGGTGTGTCATGATTGGCATGATGCCACTTTACAGCAGTGAGGGAAGTGGCCTGTTCCCTCAATAACCCTCATTCTGGAGATGGCAGTCCCAGAAATGCTGGTGGCTTTGGCTGGTGACAGAAACCTGGCTGCTCTTGCAGCTGCAGGGACTGTGGGATTCGTGAAACTTTAGGAGAGTTGTGGCAAGAGTTGCCCTGAGATTGCTGATTCCATTCCTGCTTTCTGTTTTGTTTTAGTTGGCTGGCTGGGGTTGTTTTCCCTCTCTGCCAGGTGCAGAGTTGAATGGCAGGCCACACTCAAAAGCTCTTCTTTCACAAATCCACCCACGCTACAGATTTCTGTGTTGGTCACGTTCTGTGACATGGAGCTCTTGCAAATATGCAACTTGGAAATAATATCTTTGAATCTGAGTGTGCTTGGACTAGTAAAGGATAGATTTTGAACTGCCCAGAAAGGGCAGGCAGAGAGAACGATAGGAAAATAACTGGGAACCTTAGATTCCCTTAGAGTAGGATTGAGCTGCAGCACATGATCCAAACTCTGGATTTTGAAGATTCGGACCCAAAAATGAGACACCAGCTCACGCTGAAAATCAAGATGAGCCATGGTGCCAAATAAAGATATCTGTGGGGGTTTCAATCAGATTTTGAATTCCCCACAACTATGTGTCTTGCTCCTGGCATTTACTTGTGTGTGCTTGCTCTTGTCCAGCTGTGTTACCCTCCAACCTTTCGGATTTGTCCCATGTCTGCTCCAGTGGTGCCTTTTTTCTGCAGTCAGCAATCCAACCCTGCTCACTACACCCAGTGCAGGGTGAAGCTCCCCTGAGTTCATCACAAATGTACACAGTGAGCTGAAACATGTCCAGTTGATTTTAGACCTAGGAATACTTTGGGAATAGAGGAAACAAAAGAAGAGCTGAATGGGTTCTATTGGGATTAATAAAAATCTGATTTAACAGTTGGGATAGTTCTCTGGTCCCTGTAGGATCTGATCTTCTCCTTTGTACTTACTTTACACCAGCTTAAGTTCTCTGGCTTTGCAGTAACTTGCCTGGAGTTTGCATTGGAAGCGTGGTAGAGAAGAAAAGGAGTAATAGTTGTCAAGCTAACATGAAGAAAATAAGAAATTAAAGGCTAAATTCAGAAAATTATGGGGGTAAAAGGAAGACTGATAGTTTGGGGAATTTCATAATGTTTGGAACTAGATTCAGGACTGCAATGATCATAAATTCCTACCACTTAGTTGCTACTGCCATTACCACTCCAGAGGAGGAAAATCAGCAGACGTGCACTGGAAACTGGGTTGAATCCAGTCTGTCCTTATCAAAAAAATGAAATGAAATGCAGAAACCACAATTGAAATGAGGCCTGGCCCTCCCTAGGTCGATATTTTGGCACAGATACCGATGCTGCCCTTCCTTCAGTTTTATCTTCCTGGTGACTGTCTCCAGCACCACGAGGAGACAGACTGGGGAGGCTCTGCTTTATTCAGCAGTATTTATTTATAGCATTAACTGTAGATCTTAAACTCTTTGAGATTGTCCTGTTTCAGCCTTTCTTCTTATAATCTACTAGAAAATGGTCTAGTGGGAGTCTTTTAATATTACCCTTTTGCCTGTAGCTCTTGGATTTTGATTATGCATTGCATCACGGGTGAAATTTGGGTTAAAGATAATTGTAAATATGGTATTGATATTAAATGATGTTTTCCCAACATTGCAATAATGCTTGTTTTGTTTGCTGGGGAGTTTATTACTTTTTGATCAATAGCATGTGAGATTTGTGAGGGAAATTAGCATAGTGAATAACAATTAGGAGAAAAATCAATGGCATTCAGACAAATAAGTGACTTGAAAAAGTCCCATAGGCACACATACACTCACACAGATTCTTTAAAGTGTAATACATCTCATTTTGAATTCCAGAAGAAGGGAGAGCTATTTGGACCAGAACTGAAAGTGATGGCAGTAAATTGAACTATTGTGGGGCTATTTGTTGATACTCAGTGTTTCTAATGGCTGGAATGTGTGACTGCTTCATTCACTGCCTCTACCAACTTCCCCTGACTCCCACCGTGGTTTTTTCTTCAGTCCTCACCACTCTACTTTCTCGAGGTTCCCCACACCGTGTATTTTTTGTGTCACTTAATATACTCTCCTTTCCCCTCCACAGGGTCAGTTCCAGCTGCCTTACAAGACCCGGGAGGGTTAAATGAGAGAAATCATTTTAAAAAGTCAAAATAAGCAGATACACGTTCTTCAAAAAAGATTTAAGCTATGCACTCTTTGCCACAGCATGTCACAGATCCTATAAAGTTCATTTGGGCTCAAAAACTTACAGATTGTTTAATGGAAGAAAAATCTAGATAGGGCTATTAAACACAATAAAATCCTGGCTCAGGAGGCCCATGGTCAGGGCAGGGTCAGGAACTTACAGAGTACTGTGGTTCTCTTTTATCTCAGAGCATTGAACACCACAGAACAATCTGGGCTTCCTGCCTTGGAGAGCCCGTGGGACTGTCAGTGAAATGGAGAAGTGGGTGCCCAGTCCCCTGGGCTGTGGAGATGTGCAGCAGGAAAGCCTGCAGAAAGCAGCTGCCACATAAAGCTGGAGGCAGCAGGAGGGATCTCCAGGAGGGTTTGGATCCCAGGAAAAGCTGCAGAAGTGGGTGCAGAAGGAGAGAGGGTCAGTCTGTGAATAGTGAGTTCACTTCTCAGAGCCCAAGTGTCTTTGTGCTGGGATGCCCATGTTGACTGGCCCAGGCAGGGCTCAGGAGGTGCAGCTGTGCCAGCTGGGTTTGTTCTAGAAGAGTCAGCCATGAGAGGATGGGTGAAGCTCCCCAGTTCTGTCAGTCTAAACCCCCAGGGGTTATTGCCTGGCTCAAACAGATTTCAGTCTTTGCTGCCTTGGAACAAGTTCAGAATTGTGGCAACTTTAGCACATCTTGCACTCTCCTTTTATCACCCCACGTGTCTCTGGTTTTCTCAGGGAAGGTGACTCTGTCTCTGGCTGGCACTGGGAGCCTCCCAGTTTTCTGGGTTTGCCCTGGGATTTGTTTGCATGCACAGTCCATCTGTCTGAGCACACTCCTTCCTACAGTCCTGCCCAGGAATCAATGGTTAGAATAATGGCTCTGCTTTCCTCTGAATTGAGCTGGTTAATAACTATTGCTGGGGAAATCAATCAGCTCTATGATATCTTATTACTTACGCTAATTTAATCCCAGGGAATGGGTCATTGCTTCGGTTCAGAGGGCACAGTGAGTGTGGGGATGAGAGTCTGTGGAGAAAGCAGCAGAACAGGGGAGACTTCATGGACTGGCACAGAAGGGGCAGAAGTGGCACAAACTCTCCCAAGACTGTAGGATGGATGATAGAGAGAAAACTCACATCCACTCTCCATAGTTCCTGCTAATCTGGTTACAAATCCATTTTTAATGTTGTTTTCATGTTTCAAAGAATCTGATAGGTGGAGACAACTGAGAATTTTTCTTTTTTTGACCTTTCTCCATTTCTCTGTGTTTTCACAGGCTAAAAGAGGAGGGACATCAAGAGAGACAAACAGAAAAGACCTGTGGCTTCCACCAAGGACCTCTGAGCCCATTTCAGTTTCTTGCATGTTCAAGAAAAAGGTAAAAGCAAAGGGATTATTTGTGTGCTGAGGGTGTAATAATTGAAAAGAAGGAAACACCATGTAAATAGGGTGTCTGCAGAAACAAGCTTAATTCACAAAATGTGCAAATTCAGCCTGGCAAAGATTGTCATAACATTTTCAAGCACTTGTCTAGATTCTGTTCCCTTTCCTGTACACTTTTCCTGCATCCTCTTGTTCCTAGTGGAGAGTACTACTTTTGTCAGTCACTGCAGAAAGTAGATTAAAAGCAGTTTCTACACACTTAACTGTATCTCTACTGTAAAAAATTTTCTCAAAAGAAATCTTGCTGGGTTTGTCCAGGTTCCTCTCCAGGATGGGAGGGCAGGGAACACTGTTTACAAACTCTCAGAAGGCAAACATGAATTCTGGAGCAAACCCTTCCCAATCTTTCAGTATATTGCAAAAAGCAATCTGTGTTGGAGGAAAGGCAGTGAATAGCATTTATCAAAGCCTTAAATAGAATACTGTTTTATGTAGACAAAAACAGATGTGTTTTCAAAAGTACTGGCTGATCATGCTTAATCCTTAAGGAATTACTTTTTCTGAAACAGTGGAATTGCTTTTAGACTTGGTCCTTTTCTAGGGGGGAGAAAAGAATCAAAAACTGACCCATCATATGATAAACACATCAGACTGTTGCTGAATCTCTCCCTGCAAACAACACCATTTTTCCTGATAAATGGATGGTGGACACTTTTAGAAAAATAGCAAACCCCAGTGCTGAGTGCTGCACTGACGTTCCCTAATTCACATTATTAACTAGGTAATGGACTAGAGCCATCGTGGTCTAATTGAAATAAATAAATCCATTAAAACTGTGAATTAAAGTAACTGCATTTTGATGGGTTTGGGTTATTCATATTGCTTCAAAATGTTATTTTTAATCTGAACACTGCTGGACACATCTTCTTGTGCCCCAGGGATAGTACAAACTGTGTTATTGGCCTCTATTTTTGTACCCCATTTACTTCACATTCACACTGCCTCCAGTTGATTTTTTCCTAGTAAGATCTGATAACTTCAAAAGAAAAAACACTAAAAGAATGAGGGAAATGTCAAATGGCTTTAGAATGAGCACCAGAATTTAGGTCTCTGGTGTTGGGTATCTCTAAAAATGCTTTGATGGATGTCAAAAGATTTTCAGAAATGCTCCCATTTAGCCAAACTCAGCTTCTAAGGAATTTGATGGGGATTTTGCCATGGCCTTGGAAACAGTTTCTCTGATACAGAGCTATTTTGAAATGTGTGCCCTAATTTTGGGTTTTTTTTTCATCAACTGCAGCATTCGGTGCAATAACATTAAATGAGTTTTAGTGAAGATTCAGTGTGCTCAAGCAAGGCTGCTCATCAGGAGGTGTTTGCTGTTCATGCAGCACTCTGGTGGCCCCTCAGTGCTCTGTCACACCTGGGCACTGCTGCAGCCTCTTGCAGCCTGTTCTGGGGGATTCCAGGGCAGCTCCAGGTTTGTCCTGGTTGTTGCCTTGTGTTTGGCAGAGGAAAAGTTCATTAACTTTGATCTTCTGGGGGGGGGATTTCTGCAGCTGCTGCAGAGATGCCTTTTCATCAGCCAGAGGGAGGTTCTAAGTGGGAGGAGAGTGCTTTCAAGACTCATCTGAAGCTCTATTCTGAACTGTGTGTGACTTGGAGTTTTCTCTCTAGGGTTTCTTTTTCTCTCTTGAGAAGATAATGTAGCTTTACTTCATCCCCTTCTTATTCACTTAGTGATCAGCTGGGCAGGTAGAAGAATGACCTCTCTTCTTTTACACTCTTTTCACACAACTGTGTCGTTCTCCTTACAGCAAGATGTGCAGGCACTCAGAGGCTGGACTTGTTTTCATTGGCAGTGATAGAAAGCAAGAGAAACTTTATCTGTTCTTGGTTTACACCCATTTATCCCGTTACATAGTTATGTCTAAAAAGATAAGTGGCTCTTTGCTGGCTTCAGCCCATGGCTATTGCCTGTGTTGGCCTCCTGCTTCTGTGGGAAGAGCAGTTTGAGGGCACCAGTCAAGATTTCTCCACCATGAGGATGCTTGGCCTGTCAGGTGAGGGAGGAAATCTTTACTCTGTGCCAGTTGATTCATCGTGGGGTTCATTTCTCTCTTTCTTTTTCAAAGACAAAGATCCTGGGATAAATACATTACTTTTGTGTGAAGCAAGAATGTAAAATTACACCCAAAGGAAAGTCCTGAGTCTGTAACTTGCTGCATACCTGAAATACTCCAATGCCTCTATTAAGTTTATTGATGAGGGCTGTGAGATCCTAACAGGAGTGCTGGCACTGCCATTTTGCTTTGCTGCTTTACAGTTTGGGGGAAAGATTAGTAAGAGAGTTGATTAATTGTAGGCCAGGGGACCATGGAAGTTTGGGACCAAAGAAACAGGTTTCTTTTAATATATATATATTTCAAATTCTAATTAATTGTGTATCACCCGTTATATAACAGACTCCTGGTATGAGCAGTGTCAGAAATCAGGGCCTGATCCTACTTCCCACTGAAATCGATGGGAGTTTTGTCATTGATGGAGCAGCTGAGCAAGGAACTTGCAAGAATTCATTTATTCAACAAATCTGGCTGCTGCTTCTGCTTATCTCTATTGATTGTACTCATGTCCAATCAGGTTTGCAGCATTAGCTGCATTACCTTACAATAACAGGGTAATTCACTTGGGGCATGTTCCTACCAAGTCCTAGAATCCACAGAAAAAATAAATAAAATGTTTATCAGACACAAAGCTGCCCCTGGTTTCTTCAGGGGCAGCTGCTTCTCTTGTTGGTCTCACACCTCGAGGAACTGTATTTCCTTTTTGGAATTGCTATTCTAAAACCAGAAAGATGAAGTGACTTGAGGAAGTTTGGCTGGTACAATGGAAAGATGATACAGCAACAAATATAAACTTTAGACTTGGGAAATTTAGTTTCCTGTTTCAGTTCTGCCACAAATTTCTCTGCCACCTTCTGGGTCAGTCTGTATCATCTGTCAAACACCCCCTGGGGAACCTTTGCTGAGAGGATGAGGTGGGAGCACAGATTGGCATGCTTGGAAAAGGGGGCAAAGACTGTTATTTTCTGTTTTCTGAGTTTGTGTAATAAACCACAAAGACTTAAAAGGCACAAATATTTAAGCATCTTCAATGAAACCTTTTCAGAAACAGGTTCTGAGCTGGGCCTGTACACAGTAGAGTGTACTCAGAGGACAGCCAGGGCCTTCTGCCTCCTTGAGGGACCAGGGTTTGTGTCCCCCATCTCACACCCAGCAGGAGCAGAAGAGCAGGTTTTGAAAAGGTAAAACATCTCTGGCTGTAATTCTGGTTTGTAAATAAACCATCAAAGGGAATCTTTGACAGGAGGGATTCTGCCAAGCTTAGCACAGCACATCCTTTTGCTCTAACTTAGCATTCCCCAAAATGCATGTTCTTCTAGTGAGAGGCTGCTGGGGAGATTACCCAAGGGATTGTTGCCCCTCTGTGTGTTTGCAGGCAGAAAAATTAATAGGCTTGTGAAGCACCTCCTTGAAAGGAAGTCTGCTTTCATATAGCATTTGCTCAGAGGAGATCCCACTACCCAAAAGTCTGGTCAACCAAGTTCAAATTCAAAAGTCTTTGACCTCTTAAGGAAGCCAAAAATTGAGCCCTAAACCAGAATTTGGAAGGGCAGGTTAAGCTGAGTTCCTTCACCTGTTGGCTGGTTCCTGGAATCCCTTCTCTGTTCCCAGCAGGGTGAGGTGTGAAGGACACCCTGCAATGGGAGCTGCTCATCTCTGCTGGGGCTGCCATGCTGGGCTGCTGGGTCAGCTCTGCAGATGGCACTGACTTACAGGGCAGCACAGATGGAAACAAGTGCCAGCTCCCCTCTCTGCCTTTGCTCCTGCAGAAGTTTGTCAGAGAAGCAACAGGTATTACAGGAACACACGGGTGAGAGAGGAATAACACGAATTAAAGATGAATTACACTTACAAATTGCAGCCCATCACTGGATGAATGTGTGACTATTCCTCAAGTCATCACTTAGTATAGGTCCTGCATGTGGCAGAAGTGTCTTTTCAGAATTGTTTATAAATGCAGAGTGTGGACAGAAAGATGGTTATGACTTGAGAGTTTTCTAGACAAAGGGCCTTGGGTCAGGCTCATGGAGAAAGGATGGACTCAGCTCTAGCACACAGGGTTGAAATTGTGCAAGGAGGTTGAAAGATGTTTTAAACTTCTTTTGACTTTTAGTAGGAACAGAATCTCCAGCAAAGTTAGGCTGCTCTTCAAAATGCTGACTGAAATTTATAATAGAAATATATACAGGAGGAAGATACACTTTCTCCTTCTTTATTTCATATATTTTTAAAAGTATTTTCTCTCTCTATCCCTCCCCTCCTTTGGTTTCATTGCCTAAGTTTTGTTTCAGAGGAACTGGACTGAGGAGATGAATGTTGTTGGGGAGGGAGCACTGGTATTACCCTTAAATTTTATGCACCAATTATGAGCACATCTACAATATGAAGAGAAGAGAGAGCAGTAGACTGGAAGAGCAGAACTGCTTTTGGATCAATAGATGAGCTGACATTGAGGCTGGAGGAGTGATAGAAGCAGTGGAAGGGATGGACGTATTTGGCAGATTCCTGAAGACATTCAATAGAACACTGAGATGGGGCTGATAAATCAATAGCTCTCTGGGCAGATTAGATTGATATTTTAAATGTATATGGAACTGTCCTAGCCAGGAAGACTGAACAACCACTGAAGGAATAGATAAGCAGAAGAACATTTATTCATGTTTCTGTATCATATTTGTGTGGGTTTGGAAGGAACTGTGTGGAACACCAAGCTCTTTTCTCTTTTGCAGCTGTAAGTTTGCATCAGATGGAGGCTTGAGTTGTACTGTTACTCTGGAATTCCTCAGGCTGGGGTGGGCTAAAGTAACAATAAAGAACAAATTATTGTTATAGTGAAAACCACTGAGCACAGAGTTTGTCAGTGAAGAGCAGGACAGGACTGGCACAGCTGTGCCAGGGGTGGGTGGATATTGCCCAGGCTCACCAAGGATATTACCTGGGGGGAACTTGGGAGCACAAGGATGTGAAAAAGGCATTATGGCAAAGCTCCCAGCCATGCCACCAACACGACCTGGAGTCTAAATGACATTCACTGAAGACAAGGACAGCGTTGTCAGTTATTTCAGTGGGAGTAAAACTTATACAAAAGCAAAGCCTTTGTACTCTCTTTGACCAATCCAGCTGCTTCCTCATGCTACCAATTATATCAGCTGTCATAAATTAGAGACTAAATGTTATAAAGTGGTTTTAGTCATCTCGGAATTCCTGGGGTGATTTGCATCTTTTGGTGTGTGCTCGTCAGTGTTTGTCTCTCCCATCTTCCCTAAGAACCTGCTAGAAGTTGAACTTGAAAGGTTTTTTTGCAAGTGACACTGTTGTTGTGTTCACCAGATGTTGCAAAGCTAAATTAAAGACGAGCTTGTACTAATGGAATTTCCTCGAAGTTTACAAGTGAATTATTATGGTTGGAAAACTTGGGCTATTTAATATATATTTCCATGGAGGCATGAGGGGAGGACTGTGCTGAATAAAGGAAGTATATAATGATGAGGGGGGAAGGATGTCCTTGGTTTGCCTTCCCTCACTGTGAACTTGGTGGATCAGCCATTCCTCTGTCCGGGTTCCTTTAACCAAAGGGGTTTGTCCTGTACCCTTTCCCTTCCCCAGACTCACTGGCCTGGCCTGGCCTGTTCAGCAAGGATCTCTTCTGTGCTAAAGTATTTTTGGAATAATTTTATTTAACGGGAAAAAAAAGGTTGCTAAGAGGAACCCAATTCTGTGACAACTAGGTTAGAGTGATCTTGTCTTTAACTGCAAATACCACTTTATTATATTTGCATGTAAATAGGTGCCAGATAACTGTGTCAGATGAAGAGAACATTTCAAAGTCATTTGCTTACTGGAAAAATAGAATAGCTCAGCAGGGCTTGGAGGGCTCCTAACTGGAGATGTGTTACATTCAGTGTTGATAAAACTGGTCTTTGCAAGTTAACAACCCCTCAAAGTTACCCTAAAATGTGGCTGGCTCTCTGCAAAGCCTCTCGCTGATCCCTGTGAAATTGTGGCATGTTGTTATTTAAAGGAACAGGGAAATGAGACCTGGCAGCTGTGTAGGGCCACAAAAAATGCTTATAGGGCTGACAGAATGGATTTATTTACTTGAGAAATCAATGAGTTAGTAAAGAAACTGGGATATCATTTTCTCCACTAGATATTTGTGGCTGGACACTTGATCTTCCTCCTCTTGACACAAACACTTGTTTCTACTTATGTGTATCATGATTGCTTGAGTCCTGATCATTCACTGGAATGAGGGAGGGCTCAGGAGCTGTTGTTCCCATGCCTGGGATGTTCTCCAGGCTCAGGAGCTGTTGTTCCCATGCCTGGGATGTTCTCCAGGCTCAGGAGCTGTTGTTCCCATGCCTGGGATGTTCTCCAGGCTCAGGAGCTGTTGTTTCTGTGCCTGGGTTGTCCCTCAGGAGTGGCAGGCTCAGCCAGGTTGTGCTGGGCTGGCAGAGGGGCTGGTTCTGAGCTCCCATGGATGGAGGCCCAGGTGGCTCCTCTCTGCAAACCAGGGGGCTTCCAGTGCTGTGTCGTGTGCCCTCTGTGCTCCCAGTGCCTCCAGCAGTGGAGCAGCACTGGGAGAGCTCAGACCCAAACCAAACAGCTCTGACAGCAGATTAGACCAGAATGTTTCCAGGCCAGAATGTCAGTAAGTGGAAGATGGCTGTTTTCCTGGTGGTCCTGCCATTCCCGAGTGTGAAATACGAACTAACAAGTTACTTCAGTCTTCCTGAAAAGTCCAGAAAGTCTCTAAATGTTATTGGAAACGTGAACATCGTACAAAGTTTGGATCCAGACCCACTGTAATTAGGATTTTTTTTAAAAGTATGATATCACTAAACAAAAGTAAGCCTGGGCCCAAAACACAAAAATGTCTGAAGCAAAGCAATACGCATCACTCCAGGGCTGAGATGAAGTCAAGAGAATGCTTTAAATGTGTGCTGAATCATAATTGGTTTGGATCTTACTTAGCTTAATCCAGCCATTGAATTTCCTTAAGATTGATTTTGAAATTATTTCAGTATGTCAATAATTATCCAATTTAATCCAAATTTCATTTGAATTTAACTTTTGTCAAGGAATCTATGTATATGTGCCCTCAATATATATGCATTCATGCTTGTGCATTTGTGTGCACATGACTGCATGGATCTGTGACCTCAGATTTGGAAGACCTGGGTGTTGTTCTTGTGTATCCTCCCCCTGTGTGGCTTTGCAAATGTTCTTATCTTCTGCATCCCCTCTTGCACTTCTCTCTGGCTTATGGAAGCCTTAACTTTAGGGGAAAGATCACTTTGCTTTTCCTGGTGTTATGGTTTTATGGTGTGTACCAGATTGATGGAAATGGTGACTTCTGGCACTCCCAAAATCCAGACGAGGTGAGAAACTTCAGGGGTTGTTCAACTGCAGACTTCGGGTGATGATTAGCAAACATAATAATATTTGTAAGCACTGAAGTTTAAATAATATTTGTATGGTTTAAACTGCTGCCTAAGCCCAGGCAGACTCAAGACACGTTTGTGTAACATTCCCTGGGCCCTGCATTTGATCAGTTTAACCCCCAACCCCCCCTGGAGCTGCTGACGTTGGAGGGAGATGACCATTCCCAGGCTGCCTGGCCCACTGCAGGGCACCCAGCACCCTCCCTGTCCCTCACTCCCACAGTGACAGGGGCTGGCAATTCAGTTGAACCCAGGCTCAGACTAAATCAAAGATCTTACAGGTATTTTAATCCTCCAAGAGCTAATGAATCACCTGATATAAAATATGAAAGTTTTTAGTCTTTATTAACACTTATATCACCACCTGAACCCACTTTGAAACACAAAGCCCTGCCCATCTCAGGAGTGGATGTGTCATATGTGCTAAGGGTGTACTGAAACCTTGAGCTACTGGGGAAGGCAAGGGCTGGGAATGCAAAGCTGCAGTTTCTGCTGGACAGCCTCTGCTGGTGCTTGATGTGAGTGCAGACACCTGAAGTTCCTGTGAGCTGAGACAGGCAGGACTGTGCTGGGTTCAATCTCAGGCAGGAATGGCTCCCTGGGCTCTGTGGTAGGTTTGGGCTCCAGCTCTGGGTTGCAGCTGGGCCAGCACCTTCCAGCAGGTCCTTTGAGCCTCGTGCTCCTGCTGTGTGGGGCTGGGGCACTTCCCTCCTGCCTCAGCTGCTCAGCAGATCGTGCCTGGGAGAGCAGGAAAAAGATTATAACTGAGAATTCCTGTGATGGTGGTACCTCTGTGGAGAGCAGTGGCCTCCAGATGTCATGGACAGCTTTGAAAATCCCATCCTCTGCATTGCTAGATAATGAAACAATTTTAACTCAACCCCTCTCTCCACCCTCCACTTGCCCCTTTAACCACCCCATGCTCAGTGTGCTGAAATCTTGGGTCAAACTTGTGTGGGGCAGATTATCATTTTGTGTTCAGGATGTTTAATGTAAGGGGAACTTGGATTCCCAGTGGTGTCACTAGGGAGAAGAAATAATTCCAGTAAGTAACCTGTGCTTTCTAATATGATGGCTTTGATTTTGGATCACAGTTAACTTGTTCTTTGTCTTTCTCATCAATACTCTTAATATTTCAGATTAATAATCTATCACTCAGCTGATGGGTAGAACTTGGATAAGTAACAAAAGAAAGATCTGAAAGTTGAAACAAAATTTTTACTGTGAACTCCTTTGACCTTTGAAAAAGAGATTCATACTTTCTCTAAAAAATATTTTCCATTTTTACTCAGTTCACTTCCTGGTTATGCCTGGGAACAAGGAGCAGGAAGCACCATAAATCTTGTGAAAAAACCTGTTCTGGCCAGTTTCCTAGCCCAGCTTTGCTGATCACTGAGTTTTGGATCATTGGAATAACTTCATGTAAGTAACCAGGCTCATGTGCTTCTTCAAGCCATTTGAAAACTCCAAATCCCAAGAAGCCAACTCGTTGCTTAGTCTAGGCAGCATGAACTCTACCCTTTTCTGCCCAGCTTTTTTTCCATGTATAAAATACAGTGTTAGGGCTGCTTTGTTTTTTGGATGAACTTGGTGCTAATGTGACTTACAGTTTTACAGCCAAGTACAATATAAGTGGGCGTCGTGCAACCTTCCCTCACACTGCTTTGCTAATGCATCCTAATCCTGCCTGGTGATACCTTGTGCTGTCCAGAGCCTGAATTAATCCTGAGCAGAGTTTACTGGTTGTGCTAAACCACCATAAAATCACTCCAGAGCTTTCCTTGGCTTAGCTTGAAGTTAACAAGTTGTTCCCTTTGCAACAGAGAAAAGCAGCTTTGAACCTCAGCTCATAAAAAATGACCTGGGAGTAGATTTTCAGATTCATTCCCGTTTTATCTCGTGGTGGCACAAGGCTCTGTGAGGGGCACAGTGAGGCCAGTCAGGGTGGCAGGTGAGGCCACGTTGCTCAGGGCTGTGCATACAGGTGCGTGCCCAGTGATATCCCCAGGAATGCTGATGTTCCCTTGGGCATTAGGTCTGTTTTGGTCTGGGAGAAATGCGGGGTTTGCCAGGGCAGTGCAGCCCCCCTGGCAAAGGGCTCTGTGCCTGTCACACCTTGACTGGCAGAGCGGTACCAGGGGGATCACAGAGCTGTCAGCACAGAGCATTAGCATGAGAAAGGGAGCGCTCCTCGTGTTTTGGCACCTCACAGCCGAGTGACAGGGAGCACAAATACAGTCAGGCACACACAACAGTGCAAGTCAATGTCGGCTTTGACAATGTTGGGCACCAAGGCTGTCACTCCTTTGACACAGCCCCTCCTTCCCCCTGCCCACGCTGCCATTCGCAACAGCAGCTCGCCCACCGCTTTTATTTCTGCACAATGTGTCAATAAGTACTTGTCAGGCCTCTGCTTATAGACCTGGGATGGTGAATAAACGCTTATTATGCCTGGAAAATGTTGCAAGCTTTACCATAAATCTTGTGTTACAAATGCACACAATGGGGGTATTGACACAGAGGCAAACACTGCCATTAACATGGGAAGTCACGCTGCCCACAATGCAGTTTGACAAACTAACTTGCAGCAAAGGAGTTTGTTGACCTTTTCTTTGCCTTCCTGGCAACCAGACTGGGCTTGTGTGTGTTAAAAATCCAGCTGAATGGGAGATGAGAACAGATATAAAGTTCTTCCTGTCAGGGCTGCTGGAGTGAGGCTGCTCTGCATCTGAGAGCACTTCAGAGCTGCTGTTATCGGAAATCATCCTTGGATATACAGGAGCTGAGCAAATGTGCAAAAGCTAAAGTTGACTAGATTTGATTTCAGCAACCCATAGGGTTCTGCCTGGGCCTGTTGACCCAGCAGAGGCCCTGACTGAAACATTATTTTGTCCTGGCAGCCACTCAGGGCTTGCCCCTACAAACTGCATTTCTCGCTGCTTCACCTCGCTGGGTTTCTGGTTGTTCCTGGCAGTGGATTGGAGCTTTGGTTTTGATGTACTGGAGTGAATTGTACAGAAGGTGCTTGTGTCAGAGGTGAAGGTGTCATGAACTGAGCCTGGAATAAGAATGTTTGAAAGGAACTTTACAGAAGTATTAGTTTGGGCTTGAATTTAGGTACCTGACTGAAGGCTCAGAACTGACCTTTTTAAGCACACACATCTACCCTCTGGGTGTCATTAGGAGGGACAGGAGAACTCCACAGCATAGTTCTCCTTGTAGGTAATCTGAACTGCTTCCTACAAGTTTTCATTATTTTCCACTGGTTTCATTTTATTCTTATGTTTTCTGACGGTTTTCTTTTTCTATTTCGTCTTTGAAAAGTTCTTGTTTAGTTTATGCCTATTTCTTCCTGCATCAAGTGACTGAAGTTATCCCATACTTGTTTAACCCTTTCATATTTTCAATAATCTTTTCCTACAGTTTTTTTCTATCCTTTAGTATCTACTTCACTTACTTGTTTATTTATTTTTGCAAGGAGACTTCAATTTCATTTTTATTAGCCATTTGTCCATAAGATTTCAGTCTTAGATCTCCTATCTGGATCTAATGATCCCACGTTTGAGTTTTCAAATGCTAGAAAAGAATATTTTTAAAGAAGTGCTGCTTAAACCACAATGTAATTGAGAAAACAGGAACACATTTCTTTTGGGTAGCCTTTAAAACAGACAGCTTCTTTTAAGAGAAAAAGAATTTGTTTTGCTTTTAGTAAAACCTGAAGTGTGGAATATACTTGACCTCGACTCTTTAAGCAGCCCCAAATCTCTTTGGCTGCTCTGGATGTGTAAACTGGTTTTGTCCCTGCCTGTTGTGGTGCACAGATGAACGTGTAAAACCCCATGTACCAAGTGCAATAAAAGTCACACCAGAGTTCCCATGCATGTCTGCATCTGTAGAGCTGCCAGGGCACTTTGTAAGGTCAGTGTAGTGTTGACACAATCTCTGGAAGAAACACATGGCCTGGATTTATCCCATCTGACTTGAGTTCTGGTTCCACAGCAGTTTAAACCAGCCTTGGTCTGTCTTGTCCTGCTGCCCCCTCCTTGCCCACACACAGAGCCCTGGGCACCCTCCTGCCCTGCCCCAGGTCAGACCTGGGGAGTTATGCAGGAGCTCAGCTGGCAGCAAACTTGGCTTTTTTAGTGGGATTAATTTTCTTTTGGTGTTGCTTCTTGAATTGATTCACTACAAATTCAACCAAGCACAAGGGAAGGGTCATAAACACATCATGGGGAGGGAGGAGGGTTTTGGCTTTTGCACAACCACACCTTTAGGCACTAAACAGTTCCCCTGAATTAGAAGTCTAATTATCCATGTCCTTCTCCTTCCACACTGAGCAAAGGAAAAAAGGCACCACCAGAAGAGTTTTCAGGTCCCTGCCATCTCTCTACTGACAATCCTTCATTCTGGTGGCATTTGGCAGGACAAATATTCATCACTGTTACCTTAAACAGACCATGTCTGCTTTGTTTTAAGTATACTGGTCTCAGTTTGGGATAAATGCACTGATAGCAAATGTTTTGTCACTGTGAGATTATTGGATTGCCCCTTGCTCCTCAGCAGTGAACCAGGAAACTCACCTCTTGCTACTTGTAAGGAAAAGGGATTTTTCACTTTTGACTCTGCTTCCTCTGTCACGGGAGAGCATCTGAAGTCTCTCAGTGTGTCCTGGGGCTGTGCTGAGCTGACCTAAATTCTACCCAGAGCCCTCAACCTACTGTTTTCTAATGGCTTGGTTTCTCTTACACCCTGGGGCTAAAGCTCAGGGGGAGGTGTAGCAGGACCAGTGTGGAGCACTGCTGGACTGACTTGTGTTACATCCATTTGTAGACGGAAGTACCTGAGGTGGAGCTCCTAGTATTTCCTCTTCCATGCCTTTTTGGTGCCCTGCTTTTCCAGGAAAAGGTCTAGAAAGATGAATTCCCAAATAAATAAATTGTTGTTTTTCTTTCTGAACTCTGCAGAAACTCAGAAAGGTGAAGGCTGTAATAGGAACTCAGCACAGAGAAGCTGGCTGGCTTTGAGAGCCCCTTTTGGCTTTAGAGAGAACAGACTTAGAAAGTCTGGTCTGTTTTCTAGGAAGAAAGCCTTCCTGAAACACTTATGAGGAATATTGTGTATGCTTAGTACTGTCATGTTTGTGGCTTTTTCCCTTTGATCCAGTGCTCGGGTGTCACTTCAGCCTTCGAAACAGTGAATGAGGTAAAACAACGACTAAATCCAGCTGTGCTACTTCATAACCTTGTTTAGAGAGCATTTTGCTAAATTAAAGCATGTCTGTGTTCCACCAATCCCAGCATAAGTGCTGGGCATCTCACCCTCTTCTCTCTGTTAACACAAGTTTCAAACTGTTTCTCTTCATTCCAGAAAGCCTCTGTTCTTTTTGTCACCACAGTGTCCAGTCTGAAATTTCATAGAAAACTGAGAAAACTTGAACAGCTGAATTTATTGTTCACAGATAGATATTGCATCCTTTCCCTCCACCACAGAAGAGCACTGAAGCACTTTATCTCAGTTTTGCTTTCAACATTAAGGACAGGGAGGGAACAGGGTTCGATTTAACTGTAATTGCAGGGGAGACTTTGAGAGGCACAACTTAATGAGAATCACTGGCACTTGGCCTGGAAGATAAAACCAAGCCCATCTCTTAAATAAATAAATAGGCACACAGGTTTTTCTCTAATACAAGTGGGCAGGAGTTTAGTCTCACATGTAGAAGTTTCCAGCTGAATGGCCTCCAATTTTTGGGCTCTGCAAATGTTACATCCCTTCCAGAGGTATTATGATGCTAACAATTTAAACTGGGAGACTTTCATTCTCTACCTTTTTTCCATGTGGCTACTCCCAAAGTTAATCTGGTACCGTTAGGGAAATTAGAAGAAACAAAGAACTAGTCACTTGGGTTTTTTGTTTTTTACTTTTTTATTCTAGTTTCTGACTTTTGAGTTGATTGCAGGTTTGTTTTGGGGCTGTGTTTTGTAACAGAAAACCTGTGGTTACAGTTCTGCAAACAGAGCCTGTGCTCCAGTCCTGCCATCTGCCAGCAGGGCCACGGTGGGCACAGAGGGACTGCTGTGTGAGCTTTGGCCAGTGCAGCTGTGCCAGCAGGAGTCACTGCTGTGAGAGTGGCTGTGCTGACAAAACGTCCAGAGGGTAATTTTGTCACTGCTTGTATGACATGACCTTTCCCACCCAAAATAAACACAGTACAAAAAGCTGAATAGTTGTCTAATAGCCACTGTCTCCTGCTCAGGCTCTGGAGGTTTTCATGTGGCTCTGTGGGTGGAAAACAGGCATGGGACTGTGCTGGTAACTCTGTGTGCAGGGATGGGCTTTGTTTGTGGCCCCAGTCAAAGTCTGTTGGAGCTGTGACATTTCTGAGCTGGATCCTCCATTCCCCTGGGTACAAGTGTCCTGAGATCCCCACTGTGCCCTTTGTGAGGGTCTCTTGGGAAACTCAGGGGCCAATCCTCTCCTTTCCTTAACCTCAAAGATTAACAGAAGAGGGACAGTTGAAAGGAAAATCTGTCCCTGGAGATAATATGATCTAAGGTCTATGTGCAGCTCCTCAGAAAAATGCTCTGGTGGTTTTGGTGTTAGAAATCTACTTTTAAAATAGAATTTAAATATTTAGTCGTTTGTCTTGGCCTGGCTTCAGCTCTTTAAATCCTGAAATGTACATTTTTAAAATTTATAATTTTTGTCTTAAAAATGGCGACTACTGAACTAAAGGTTTCTGTGTTCAAGTCATGAAGAGATGCTTCTTTTTTGCATACCTATAAAATGTTACCTTGTCACTAGACCCGACCTTCTACATCTAAGGCCAATATTCCTTAATAAAAGAGACTGAGATGGGGAAAATTAAAGTTTATTGATAGAACCCAAATAATATTTATCTGTGGAGAGACTGGCATTTCATTTTTGAAATATTGGGGCAAAATGCTTCATCAGGATACTGGATGGTGTGGAAACAGTTTTCCTCTAAAACCTGCCAGTAGCTGTTGAGGACTCCTCCTCATCAAAGACATAAGGAGATACTTTGGCTGAAGACAGTGATTTTGGGGTAGCTGGATTATCTAATTATTGTCATGTGTCTGGTTTTATTCACTCCAGAATTTTGATTTGTAGTGATTTCTTCAATTCTTCTGCTCCCTCAAGCTCCAGACAGACTGCCCATTTTAGAATGTCAGATCCCTGCCTAGAGTGGAGTTTTGATGGGCCAGCAAGGTGAGGGTTTGGCTGAGACGCTTTGGAAGGTGCCCATGGACAATGCCAATCTCATGCCAGTGTGCAACTGTCTCCCCATAAATTGAGGCAAATTCAGGGTGGGAGGGTCAGGCAGCCCCTGCCCACAGCAGTGCA
This sequence comes from Manacus candei, assembly GCF_025592945.1. Lineage (NCBI taxonomy): Eukaryota > Metazoa > Chordata > Aves > Passeriformes > Pipridae > Manacus > Manacus candei. Next base: position 15,523,501 of record NW_026138105.1, on the reverse strand, counting down.
GGCTGAACTGAGCCTCGTGTGCTCCCAGGAACCCCCCGGAGTGTCTGTGTGAGCTCATGCACACGACTGATGAAGTGCAGGACACAGAGGACACCCCTGTGCTGGTTTTTCCCGAGCACTGCCCTGAGTCAGCAGCACAGGCCGTGTCCCAAGGTTACATCTGCAGGGGGGACAGCCAGGAGAACAGGCTGGGGGCTGAGCACCAGAGCACACGTTCAGCAGACGCCCTGCCCTTATCTCGGGTTCTTTATGGCTCCTCTGGGAGCATTATGACCTTCTATCTCCTTTCTGTGGAGGGTGGATTTTGTCTTGAAAACATCCTTTCCTACAGAAGTGTCACAGCCAGTTGGAGTCAGTTTTATAAACCTCACTTCTCAAAATGCAGTACCAGCAGACTTTTGTTTTTCACTTACAACGGTGACAAATCCAATAACTATGGAGTGCATTAACCTCTCTGCTGCTGAGATTTTATGTATTTTGCTGTTTGTTTTCTGAATTTATTTGTCTGAATTGGATCTAACCACTGAGAAACTAAAAGCCTCAAGTTTAAGTGCAGACTGCTATAAACTACTGTTTTCCAGGCTCTTGTACTGACATGCCACCGCTGCAGGGCAAATGTATGTGTGGTTACTCCAGATTATAGTTCTGTCCTTCTAATTGTTGAGGGCAAAATATATCTTTTAACTGACTCGTGCGTACCCAACTCAGTTCCTATGATTTCTATTAGGAGTGGAAGCTATATTTTGGTTTGGAGAAGGTTATCTGCCATTGCTCTCTTCCTGCAAAACAGTCTTTCCAACAGAATGCTTTTACCTCAGCCTCTCCCCACGCTGTCTTTCAAGAATGGTCCTTAGACTTTGTTACAGCTTCTTAGACATTCTGGTGCTGAAATGGGACAAAGAAGCATCTCACTCTGAACAGTTTCTGACTCAGATGTCCTTTAGCATAATGCTGGAACTCTAAACTTTTTGATAAACAGAAGGAATTTTTAAAACTAAGACACTGTATTGGGTCTGGCTGTGATGGAGCTTAGGGGTTTGTTACTTTTGCTATAGGTAAGAAGTTCTTGTAAGAAGAATATTGACAATTTTCTCGGTGTCAGATGGAATAACTCAAAAAGTAATTGGATTCAATTACTGCAAAGTTGCAAGTTGATTTGTGTAAGACACCAGGAAAATTAAATGATGAAAGTTGCGAAGCACTGGAAGATGTATCCAAGGAGGCTTCGAATTTCCTTTACTGTACATTTTTAGCAACAAATTAGATTGAAATCAATCAGGAACAGTCTTGAAATATTTATCCAACTGTTGTGCAAGGGGAAGAACGTGCTGACCTTTTGAGTCTTCCTTTTCTATGATAATCTGTCTCAAAAATCAATTCCTGCTATTTTGCTTACAAGAATTCAGCTTCTAAAATCTTCATGTGTGTAAAGCTGGTTTTGTGACTGTTTCCCACTTTATTTTTCTTATTTTTTCATGATCTGATTTTTGTCTCACACTTGTGGAGTTGTGTTGGCTTTAAGAAGACACAGAGCTGGATGGAGAATAATGGTTTCCTATGTTGAAAATATTGAGATTTCTAGAACATTTTAATCTACTTATGAAGAAGGAAAACTAATTTTTTTTTTCAAATGAACTCCATAAATTTGGGGTAAGGTCAAAGTAAAACATTCATTTTGATATGTTTGGCATGTTTTGATGCCTGTCACACATGGAGAGACAGATGTGGAATCAAGAGGGAGCAGGAAAATACTGATGTTGTTATAAGAAGGCAAGGCCCACATTGTTGATTCTGAACAAATCCAACAAAGCTGCTCGTTAATGCAGTGCTAAAATGTGTTTGGAGGACAGCCCCAAGTGTGAGAGCGGGGTCTGAGCACACACTTGGCGTGGAGCAGCCCCAAAGCCACTGCGGGCTGTGCTGCTGCCCCAGCCAGTGCCCACATGGCTGATGTGGCTGCCACATGTGCACAGCCCTGCCAGCTCTGAGCAGGCAAACTTTTCATTAGAAACAAAATTGTCAGCCCTGCTTTGACATCCTTCCCAGAGGAGTCCTCCCTCCACCCCGCCCCCAGCACTGCTCTTTGCAGGGAGGAAAACTTTCTGGGCAGAAAAGGGATTTCTTGGCTGTGTGAGCAGCAAGAACTGGTCAGACAGAGGATTTGCTGCCTGGATGGCAGAAGTGCTGATAGCAAGGCCGGGACCTCTTTTGGCTGCAGGGCTGGTTTTGGGTGCTCATTTTCTGGTGTGATAGACAGGAGTCTTGATGGACACTGTCAGCCCTCAGGTGAGTTACTGTGATGACAGAAGGAAGAGAAAATAAATCAGTTAATGAAGTTATGTGAGTCACTGCTGGATATCCATGTTAGAATGAGGCTTTTTCACCCTCCTGGCAGGATGTATGACCTCATGTGCCCACAGGAGACTACAGGTTGGATCTGTTCCATTTTGTGTAATTTTGAAATTCATGAAGTTCATTGGAAGGATTAATTATGTATAAGGCATGTGTCTGCATGTTCTTTTCATCTGTGAATGTTCCCCTGCACACAGTTATTAGGGGTCTGATTGGACTGAACATTTTGACAAGAACTCAGTGACAAAAGGGGCCCATTAGTCTTTGAAGTCAAGGGCCAAGGAAGAGGAGTGCCAGTAACATCAGTAATGACCTCATTTAACTTGTGACAGAGTACAAGATAATCATGAAAGGTCATAGTAATGTAACTGGGTTTTATTCTATATGCAACACAGCTCATGTTTCAGCCAGGCTGTGTTGCAGTTTTAATGAATGTGAAACCCTCTTCTGTTCACATACAGGAAGGATGGACAGAACAGGACAACAACTGGAAAGATCCTTCCCTGTCTCATACACTTAAAAGTGCATTAGCAAAGAGCTAGAAACAATGAAAGACTTTTGATCTCCTGTGAGTTTTTTATGGAAAATTTAATTTTTTACTAAAGAAGCGATCTTGTCAAAAGAAAAAAAAAGAGTAGTTTCCATAGAAAATGTTGTCTTTTCATCATAGCTACAAAACACAAAGACTTCTCTTTTCAGTCAAAACTGAAAAGCTGTAGGGACAAACAGTCTGTTCAAAATTGCCAGGGGAAAACAAAATATAGTCTGCATTAATGGAACATTTCTGTGAACCGATAATACAATTATCCAGCTCACTTTAGCAGTAGCAGGCAAAGAGTAAGCTTTGGAAATCCATCTCCCTGCTGCACAACAGTTATACCTAAAGTAACAAAACTTTTGGGAAAGAAAAGAAACTAAGCCAAGCAAACCCAACTCAGTTGTCCATTTCTCACTCTTTCTTTGTCTTGTGTCCTCTTGTGACCTTTACACTTTAGATTTTGAAACAGATTTATATAAAAGTACAAAAATACCCTAAACCAGACAATTCTAGTATTTTTGCCCTGGTGGGAGACAATAATTACTGGAAATATCTTGGAGTAAAGCTACGCTCAGAGGAAGCATCTCCCCATGCAGTCCTCTGAGATTTGGGTATTTTCCAAAGGCCTTGGGTCAATGTCAAACTTCTGTGTTACTGGTGAGGTTCAGCTTTTGAGTACTGACACTGTAGGTAGTGTCCATGAGATGTCCATGTGCTGTCCTCTCCTCCCTTTTGCTTCTTAGCTCTGTCTTTTCAACACTCAGCTTATATGGTTTCAGCAGTTGCCACTTGAGTTTTGCAGACATCTCCAGTTAGGATGAGTTGTCATCCATATGGACAGACTTCTGTTTCATCAGATTTTTGGAATAAAGAATATCTTGCCATCAGCACAAGAAAGGATGATATTTCCTTTTTTAGACCTTGTTGGGAATGTTTTGAACAGATGCAACCCACAAGTGCCTGATTTCCTAAAGCAGCTCTGGATTGTGCCATCAGCTGATTTCTCTCCTGTACAAAATGGGCTTTGTGTTTGTGTTTTAAGCAGTAAATTGTCTGACAGCCAAGGTTGGATATACAGACATTTGGGTGAGGACCCGTGTACAGAGGATGTCAGACTCACCTCTCTGGGGAGCTGGGGTTCCTCAGGACTGAGACACCTCCCCATCATCTCAGAACTAAAGTGACCCTGCAAGAAACTTGTGACCCTTCCATTGTACCCAGAGCATGCCACGGTGAGAGGCCAGGGAGCAGGAGATGGGTGTGATGTAAGGGCTTGTTTGTGCCTTGTGCACAGCACACGAAGTGTTTTGGACATCCACATGCTTTTCTGATTTCCTCACAGTGTTTGGTGTTACGTAAGTCCCAGTGACAGTAACCACCATGTGCTCAACATTCTCCACTGATCTCATCCACACTGTCTGAGCTTCCACACAGCAGTGACTAAACTTTGTGGATCCTGCTTTGGGATGCTTTGATTGCAGGATAAATCATGGTACAGATTTTTCAGGCTAATTCCTTTTGCTGATACTTCATAGTCTTCATCAAGAGTTTTTGAAGTAATATTTTTCATCCCCACTCCTAAAACAATGAGCAACACTACAAATTTTAGTTCCACAGGTCTGCTTTAATATCCAAACATTAAACTGTTATTTCACAACAGCTGGATGTTTGAAAACATTCAAGTGTGTAGAAATACTTTTAGACTAATTTAAATGTCCCACAGTCAAGCCTTGCAGTTGTTTTCTTGCAACACGTGTCTCTTCCTGGAAGCCAAACAAGTGGGGCTGGTGGAAAACATGTGACTCTGCCCGTTATTTACACCCCTTTCCACCCCCGCCAGCCAACACAGTTTGAACATGAAAGTCACTGGAGAACAGCAGCCTATAAATATTCAGAGAAATCCAGGCAGGGCAAAAATGTTGCAAAAACCTTTGACTAACAGTTCACAGACCCTGCGAGCTGGGACTAACCAGCTCTGGCCAGGGACACGGCCTGGACTCAAACAAAGACTGATTGTAATTTTGTGGTTGGACATGAATGTTTTGCACAACGCTGATTGAGGCCACTTTGAAAACTGGGCCAGGGTTGTAAAATAACCTATTTACTGCAGTGTGCATTGTATTTGAAAACACAATGGAGCCTTGTAGATTCTAACTGGGCTTGGTAGAGACCTTGCAGCTGAAAAAGGCTCTTCTGGCTATGAGGAGTCTTGTGGGATCTTGCTTATTTTACTTGTTGCCTTTGATTAGGTGAGGTAAAGTGAATTAAACACAAAGCGAGGAATTGGGTATTTTTACGTTCTAATTCCAATTTTTCCATTGATTTTTCTCACTGACCTTTGGCAAGTCACTTAACCCTTTGGGCCTTTGATTTCTCACACAAAGAAACGGAATAAGACTGTGCTACTTGGGGGCTCAGTGTGGTGACTGATGAATTAATGCTAATGAATTAATAATTGTAAAGCCTGCAGTACATACAGAGCCCTGTGTTAGTGGTCAATGTTACAGGAGTCTCAGGAGCCTGTACAGCACTGTCTGTGTAGGATGAACTCACCTGCCATGGATTTGCTTTGTGGCCTCAGTTGAACCCAGGCTGGAGCTCGAGGGTTGAACTCGTGCCTTGGCCCCAGCGGTGTGAGGACCTGCCTGAGGCAGAGGATGAGCAGCTGGACTCTTAATAGTAAGCAGGTGTTGAAAGATGCAGGTTTGCTCTTTTTGAGCTTTGCACAGGGCTGTAAGCTTTGCACAGGGCCTGAGGTCCATCAACCTTTGTGGAGCTCCTTCAGAGCCTGGCAGACAGGCAATGGCACCTGGAACGAGACAAAAACCTTGTTCTCCTCTGTGGAGGAAGCTGAGGAAACTCAGGCATCCCAAGGATAGTCCCCAGTCTACCTTAGGGAGTGGGGAGCAAAGGTGGGACCTGCCTGCCCAGGCCCTCCAGTGCAACAAGGAGTGGTTTGCTTGGAACTGCTGTTCACCTGGAGCTGTTGATCAGCCTTTTCATTAGACAGTTGATTTTGTTGCTTCCATCCTTTCTGTCTTGCACAGCAGATCCAATGACCTGCCTGCCCTGGCAATAGAGTGATCTGAGATCTGAAAGCAGAAGTGTTGTGTGTGGAAGGTGGGTCTCAGCTGAGGGACTGGCTCCTCTCCTCACCTTGCTCAGACTTGGCTGCTCGTGGCCAGCTGAGCAAACCATGGCTTTCAGTGGTTAACATGTAGTAGGCACCCTGATCCCTTTTTCAGTCATTTTGGGATCTGAGAGGGAACTTAATGAAAATACTTCCTTTGGTAGAAAAAAAAAGTGCGGGTCCTGACTAAATTTCAATAGCAAAAGCAAAAATAGGGAGGGAATAGACAAGTATTGTAGATAATTCACTACAACAAATTTGCTTTCAAATGTAACTTTGGCTTCTTTCTCACATGGTTAGGACCTAACTGCTACAAATCTACTCTGCATGATCTGCCTCCATATATTTATATGTCGTCTGTGTGACTTCCACACAGAACAAGCCATGATAGAAATCTTTCATTTAATTAAAATTGATTTTAAAATTCCCTTGATCAATAACGAGTTAAAATTCATCCCAGCAGTGATGGGAACAGCAAACCTTCTGAGAAAAGCTTTCAGGCCAGTGGTTTTGGCTTTAGGGACTGGGTCTTGCCTGAAATTATCCCTTTCTTGGCTCCAGGCTCCGTGTGCTTGGCACATTATGGTTTCCCCTATAGCCCAGCTTGTCAACCACCCATATGAAAAGCCAAGACATCCAGACTAAAGGTCTCTTTTTGTTTTCTGCCTTTTTCAGTGTAGATACTTTAAACATCAAACTCTTTATAGCATCTATTGTCATCAGTTTGGTAATGCCTACTGGGCTTCAAAAGGAAATTAGAATCTTGTGGAAAATGACCCAATATTTCTTCTTTGATTCCTACACTGCAGCCTATCTAAACCTTTTGAAGTGCTTGCTCAGATGGCAAAATGGGGTAAGTTATTAGTAAAGTGATATTTAACTGCTGAGTTTTAAATGTTGCAAAAGGGTCCCTCTACATTTAAGTTTTATTCCCCTGCAGAAGAAAGACCCAAAGCAAATATGTATAATATAAAAGCACATGGTTTATGTAACCTTGCCTAACAGAAATTGGAGAGATTAATAAAGCTCAGCTTCCAATGACAGTAATACTGTTGTTCACACTCCAGGGGCTTCGTAATTAATTGTCTCCAGCCTTCACTGAGAGATACTTTACCAAAAGTGCTGTGATCAAGGAAAATGAAGAGGCTGGAGTACCCACTCAGGGCTGTTCCTCTCCTGAGAGTTACTCATTGGTCCCACACCAGCATTCCTGTCTCACTGATGAGAACTTTATTCCTGTTCAGGCAACTGGATCACTCTGCTTGACTTCCTGGGAAGCCACATTGGGCTGAGATAATGAATCAACACCGAGGACCTGACAGCAGGATTGAGGCTCTTGTGAACTCTGGGCTAGAGTTAACAGTGCAACTCCGTGTAATTAATGTGTAAATAACAGCAGTTTACATAGTTCCATAGAGAGCAAAACCAGAAGAAGAGTGCTTTGAACAGCAATTGCAGAAAATCAGTCCAAACAGACCAGTCCAGTGTCAAAAAAAAAAGAAATGTCAGCTGTAGTAGAGAGGTCTCTCATGATCTTGGATTGAATGGGCAGGGGGAAAATGGTTCATTGAATTGTTAGTTTGCATCTTGTGTGGAAAATATTGTGAGCTGGTTTGCTGTTGTGTCTTTTATAGAAGTATAGAAATCCAAAAGATTCCAGGATGAAAAAAACATTTCTGGAAGCAGAGAAACAGGCACCTCCCCTGAACATTTCCAAGCATGTGGCAAAGGAATACAGTGCAAAGATCACTCAGTTTGAATTAATTCTGTAACACTGAAAATTGTGATAGTGGGACTTCCTTTGCCACTTAAAAGAAAATTTAGACACCTTCATGTTAATAAGAGAAGTAATAATTTCTTAATAAGAGGATTTTAAACCCTAAAAGATTACAAATCTTAAACAACAACTGAATCCTTGAAAAGGTGTTTAAATTGCCTCTCTGTTCAGAGTCTGTGCTTGAACAATGATAAATCCTTACACCCTCTGTGGCACTGGTGAAGGTCCCAGTCCCTCCCTGCAGCTGGTCCTTCCCTGAGGGGCACAGTGCCCGGTGATGGGCTGTGGTGGCACTGCCTGGGTGACAGTGAGTGCCCTGAGGGAGCTGTTCAGCCCCGTGTGCTACCATGGGCTGATGGCAGTGCCAGGAGCAGACTCCAGTGCCCCAGTTCCTGCTCTCACTGCAGACAGCCCTGCTCTGCCTGCAAACATTCCTTTGGCCTTTGGTTTTTTTTTATTCCTGCATTATCACCTTTTACAGTGACATAACCAAATGTTATTCATTTCACTGTCTGATGAGAAACACTTTTCACAGCTCTGCTTGGTGTCAGAATTAGATGCTTGCTCCTTCCAGCCATGCATGTAGTGATTAGGGACATGGGTTTTGGTTGCTGCAGCCCAGTGTCTCTGAGCACCTTGGATCCATTGCAGGGCAGTTCCCTGCTGTTCCCCAGAGGAGACTTTGGGCCACCCTGCCCTCTGGTACCCTGTGTTTCATTGTGCTTGTTCTGTGCTTTGAGGTGACTGGAACTTTTGCATTTCTCCATTCTCCCTTTTCCCTCTCTGCTCCCAAACAACTGAAGAACTTTGCAGGTGATGTGTTCTGGCTATTGATTTCTTTTTCTTGTTTTCCTTGGTACTGGTAATGGGAAGAAGTGCCTCTGAAAAAAACAGTAGGATGAAATACAAATGGCTTTCTTTAATTTGCTTATTTATATTGAAAAGAAATTCAGTAGCTGTCTGAATTTTTTGGTTTTCTCAAAGTTCTTTCTTGGGGGCATATTCTTCTGGGAAGAAGACTATTGTCAGAAGGAGAGCAAAACATCTACTGTGATTATATTTTATTTTACTTGCCACTCTCCTTCTACGCTGTTCCACAGAGGAGCATAAGGCTGTTAGATCCTTGCTGATAATGTAGTTCCAGTGACTGTGCAAAGAAATGTCAAAATGTTAACACAGTCATCAAGAGCTCCCATGTTGCCTCAGCTATTTGAATTGATTTCAGAGAGTTCTGATCAGAGGAGCTGTTCTTTGCTTGCAGTTTAAATGTGCTTTATTTTCCGTGAAGGCATTTTGGAGCCTGTACCTTCCTTCCTGAAGTCAGAGTTGGGAGAACATTTGCCAAGCTAAACAAGCCCCGTTTTCCCTCCTCGCCCACTCACCTGCTCTTTGCTACTCTCTGCTCCATCCTTGTCCTTGTGCCATTGCAGTTGTTGCTCATTGTCCCAAGGGAACTGAGTCCGTAAAGCTGAGGTGATTTAAGACAAATAGAAGACAGACAAATGTCATTGCCTGAGTTTTCATTTTGGCCAGTGAGGGTGTGCTAGTACACAGGGATTAAAACAAAAGCTTTCACACATTTCAGGATGAAGAATGGCCAGTACCTGGATTTGAAAATGATGTGAGAAGCAGGAGCTCTGAACAGCCTGATTCCACCTCCTCCTGCCACACTGGGAAGCTCAGTAGGTCCCACTCCAGAGATTTGTAGTGAGTAACCATCACCACCTCCTGGGTGGGAAATTTTGTCCTATTTACTTTGTCCTGATTTTATTACCTAATGTAATTTCAAGTTCTCTCAATAAGTTCATTAAAATATATGTGTTTTTCTATAATACAAGCAAGACTACGTATCATCTTAGCTATGGAGAAATGTTGGTTATTTCCTACATCTGATTGTATTTTGACTGGAGATGAGAACGGACAGTGCTGCCCAGAAGAAAGCTTGACCCTGCACAAGACTATATGGGAGGCAATTTAGGGATTATAGTTTGTGCTTTCTGAAATAATTGCCTGTTGTGTGGAAAATTCAGTTGGCAGAAAGTCCACAAAATTGGCCAGAGAGAGAGAGATATTCCATTACTTTCAATCATCAAACAGTTGGTTTAGATGAAAGGCCTTGTTGTTTTTGTCTTACAGTTTCTGTCTCAACCCTACTACTTGTGAGCCATGTAGTTACAGTCTGTAGATCTGAAAACAGCACCAAAGCTGTGGCAAATAATTTTCAAAGCCTTGGCAAATTATTTTATTTGGTGTTTCTGGTGTAGTGTATTTGATGTGTTGGAAAACTGCTTTTAGAGCTTACCTGTTCCAAAGACAGACATCTTAGAGAGTGGTGTGAGGAAACTGAGGGAAAGGAAAACCAGCAAAAGCTGCTGCTGCTGTGTCCAGTTTTCCAGTGCATCCTTTTCAGGGGGTCGCTGGAACACACCTTGAGTTCTGGTACTCTCTGGAGTTCCCTTGTGGTTTCTTTTTGTCTCTTCCTCTCAGGACCCTTTTGACCATCTGTGGCTTGTGGAGAATATGAAAGCTCCTTCCTGTGTCCAAGATCAATAGCTTTAAAAACAGAGCACAAGAAACCACTAATCATCTTTTCCACCGGGCGTGATTAATTTCTGAAGTGCTTCTGCTCCTTTCCTTTGAAGTTCCCTTTCTATTTCTTTTTTATTTTATATTTTTTTTTCAGCAAGTGTCCAAAACTCAGAGGCCCACACCCACATGTGTCCTGCAAGAGGCTGGGGCTGGCAAGGACTCCTCCAGAGCCTTTGCTGTTTGGATGTGGGTGGGCCAGAGCACTTTTTGGAAAGCGTTCCCAGATCCTGGAAATATGATTTCCAAAGCCAGTTGAGATGTTTCTCAAAGCACCCTGGCTTCAGGGGAAAGCAGTGCTACTTTCCTGTTTGAACCTTGGATTGAGAAGAGAAGGAAAAAGGAGGGGGAGGAGAAAACACCCCAAACAGCCACACTACAAGTTTTAATTGACTGTGGTTCAGTTCCTCAGCCAGGCCAACGGAGTAAGGAAGTGACTGAGAGAAACTCCGTCCCCACAGCCCCCTCCTCTCTGTGTGAGTAAATAAGACATTCCAGCAGTGCTGAGGCTGGGCCAGGAAAAAGATTTTTTAATTATTGTTATATTTTTTTAAATGTTATTTTTAAAGTTAAGTCATCTACAAATCCACCTGGTCCCTCTTCCCGCCTGTTCTGCACTCCCAGGCAGCACCAAGTGCTGCTGTTACTGCAGCTGTTACTGCTCCTTGCAGAAGGACAATTGCATGTGACATGTGTGAACAGGGCTTCTGGAATCCTGACACTACACAGATTCAACACTGTCATCTTTGCAAGTACCAAAATCTGGTTGTGCTGTAAATGGGTGAGGTGGTGTTGGCTCAGTCAGAAATGAACGTGCCAACATGTCAGGGAGGGGATGTGCAAGAGCCTCAGCGTTGCTTCCAGTTGTACTTGGCTGGAATTTCCTGAGGCATTGTTGGCACTCCAAGAGGTGTCCTCGTGCACAAGCCATCAAGGGCTGACTTGGAACTGATTGTTGCCCAGTTTGCAGGTACAAAGAACTGTATGCACAGATTTCCTCCTCTGCTCAGACATTCTTAATGATCAGACTTTGAAAAGGAGTCATATTGCATGTGTATGTTAAATTATATGCTGCTCTTGTAAGACTGAATGCTAGGTAGGGAAGGCATCCATAATCTGTTGCCAGGATAGCCTGTTTGAAAACAGGACTTGGCTCCTATTTATTTTGAATGTAGCGGATTTGTTTATTTTTTGTTCATGCACATCTCAGTCATAACCACTTCTGGCTACCACAGGAACTGTGATGCTCTGGGAAGAGCTCTGTTCATTTTTGCAGCACTAGGTAAGGGTGGAACCGTGGTGAGGAGGCTGTGCTGGCAAGGTTTGTACCCAAATGTACCAGCCTGTGCATTTCTGGGCAGCTGTGCCCAATGGGAAGCACCTGCTCAGTAAGGTGTGTTCTGTACAGACTGGATGGCGGCCCAGTTGGAAAGGAAGGATTCCCACATTTCAAAAGAAATACCTGCTGAAGGCCCAGCAGTGAGCAAAGCTCGTGGCCCTGCACCACTGGGACACCAGGGCTGGGCAGGAAGCCCCTATAGCAGGAAAGGAGAATGTGCACAGAAAATGAAAATGTTCTGTAGTGATTGCAGTAAACTGCTAATGTGCAAACAGAGGCAAGGGATTCCCTCTGGGGCTCTGTCAGTGGGAAATGTGTTTTCTGCTGTCTCCTGAGAGTGACCCACTTATAAAGCAGTTGAATGATGACAGTAGACAACAGTAAGGCTAAACTAAATAGATACAACTGTAGACATTTTCATAAAGGAGACTATCCCAGGAAGTAAATCTGTTAGGGAATCGAGGCCTTGGTTTTAGTAAATACTGGATGCAGTTTCTCCTGATCTTACAGGAGATGTGTGTTTTTCAAACTGAGTATAAACATAATGCCCCATTTAATACATTTTCCCTTGTTTCTCTCTCATCCATCCTGTTTCTGCTGTGTCTTCTAAGATGCTTTTCATCTCCCAGAATGGGATGAGATCTCTTGTCTCTGGGCACTTGTCGCAGGGTTTCATGGCTAATGCTCGTGCCTCTCCCTCCTCGTGGATGTGTGTTATGAGGGAATCATGACCAGGGTGACTTGGACTGTACACATAAACTGTGGCTTTCATGACTTTGTAAGAATCAGGTATCATGATTGATACCTTCATTGAATTATGTCATAATAATATATAAGTATTTATGTATTTTTTCCCATTAGAAAAGGGGAAAAAAGTATTAGTCCTTATACTGAATTTTCATGTGCCCAGTGTGAAAGAGTCCCCTGCATGATGGTCCCCAATCTGTGTTCAGAATCTGATATGATATTAATTTGGCTTATATCCAGATAAGGACTTAAAGTGAAATTCTGTCCCCAAGAAAGAAAATGGCAGTGCTGCCAACTCAAGGCTTGGATTATTCCTGAGCCCATCTATGGTTTTATTGCACAGGAGAGCATGTGATTCACAGACTGGCTGTTACTGCACAGACCATCTGAAACCATCAACTCCAGTTGCTTTGAACTGTCCTAATTTCAGAACAGGCATGTGATCTGTACTAAGTCCAAAGCGAAGAAAATATTTGCTTCTGTGGCTCTAAACTTGCATTAAGTACCAAATGTAATTCTAATTCACATACTTGGGGGTGAGTTATGACCCCCTAAAGCTCACCAAGACCTCCTTGGAAAGGATGGGGTCATTCAGTTAGAGAAGAGGAATGTTAGTCTTTAGGAAAAGGCTGCCAATCCATGAATTCCTCTCTTTCTCCTTGTGTCCCATAGTGCTATTCCTTAAGGAGTCTCTTGCACAATAGGTTTTATCCTTAACTGTTCATTTACTGCCAAGGCACCCTTGCCCTGCTGCAGCAGCTCTGGGCAGGGGCTGTGGGTACCAGGGCATGTGTGGAAGGGGCAGGGTATTTTATGGGCTCATTCTTTGCCTGGGGATGCTCCATCACTGTATAGTTATTTTCTTGTTTTCCTCCCAGCCTGTGTCCCTGCACTCAGCCCACAGACTGCAGGTCAGTTTGGCTCAGGACTGAGGACCTGATCCACAGCTAAAGCCTCTTTTCTGGCTTCTTTCCGTTGCTTTTGCCCCTTGTGCCAGAGCTTGGGCGCGGTGTGGAACTGGGGTTCAGCCTCAGCAGGGGCAGCGTTTGCCCAGCCTGAAAAGCAGTGAAGGGTTAAGGTGGCAGAATATGAGATCTAACATTGACTGTTTGGGTGATATTTGTTTAATATAATGAATAATACTGAGCTGGGTTTTTTCCCCCTTCCTTCCCCCCCCTTCCCCAGTCTGCTTTCCTCATCCATTGCATGTTTTCCTTCCCTGTTTTTGGAGGGGTGGAAGGATGAAGCTGTAGTCTCACTGAAGTTACTCAGAGTAGAGTTTCATCACACCCACACAAATGATGGTTAGTGGTGCACTGTTTCTGTACAAACATTTCACTGAATCTGTAGCCTCTGTATTAAGCTACATTTTCTCCCTGAATGGTTTTTAAATGATTGGCAAGAGAGGATTTGAGGCCCTTCAAATCTCACCCCAACCCCCAATAAAATTAATGTTGCTACTGAACATTTTGGGTGGAAAAATAATGCTAAAAAATTTCCTTCAAAAACTTATGAATATAAAAATATAAAAGGTTTTCCCTATGGCTTTTAGTGTCTTTATCTTGTGCCTGGGAATGCTGTTTTCGATCCCTGTGTGAGATGGTGGGGGCTCTTCCTTCCCTTTTAAACAATTTATTTCCTTCTTGTGGAGGAATAGGCTTTGCAAAAAGAAGTGAGATAAAGAGAGATAAAGAGACTGTAAAGGATAGAGGGTGGAGTGCTGATATTGGCACACGTACAGGTCTGGTTTTGTGCCTCACTGAAGCGTGTTGTGCCTCTGTAATGCAGCGTCTGCCTTGGCACAAGAGCTCCCTAATATTCATGGAAGTTATAAAGCACATGAAAATATATTTCTTCCTCTTTCCTGCCTTTTCCCCTTCTTTTGAAACCTGGAGGTGTTGACTGGTGGCTCACTGTAGCACTCAGTTTGTTACCACCCATTCACACCTCTGGTGTCTGCTGTCCCCACCTCCTCTCACACTTCCCTGCTCTAACGAGGTGTCGCAGAAATAAATTGTGTTGCACAATGAGTGCGTAGAAAGAACAAGAGGGTATTTAAAAGCTGAGAAATCAGAGAGCTGGTGTGGAAAGAGAGATGGAAGTGCTTTTGGCACACTGAGCTGGTGGTGTGTTATAATTCAAGTTGATGTCACTGTGCTGCAGTGATTATAACACTCATTTGAATGCTGGGAGTTGAGTTTAACAGAAAAGGATTGGGAAGCCCAGGGCTTGGGGTGCTGTTTGGGAGCTTGGGAGATCATAGTGTGGCTTTTCTGCTTTCCTTTAGTGTCCATATGAAAGGAAGAATTTGAATTTTTTTTTGTTGTTGTTGGGTTTTGTTTTCATTTTGGTTTTTGAGGGGGGGGTTGTGGCTTGTGTTTTTTCCTCCCACTCAGGTCTGTAACTAATGAAGGTCTTGGAAAGATACTGTTCAGTCATGGACCCTAAAAAATCCCACTCAGCACCTTGGTGATTTTCCTTGGTGTGAAAAAAGAGAGAGAGAGAGAGAAATGAGTCAAAATAAACATTTAGTGTTTCAACCACACAATTGTAACACTTTCCTTTAGTTGCACATCTCTTTGGGAAGATTGTGCACCTTGCTCACACTCTGAGTGAGCCAAGGCTGTGCTTTGCATTCCCAGCACAAGCAGACACCAGGCACCTTTACATTCCATGTGCAAACCTCCTTTGCTCGCTCCTTGGAAGCTGGTGGGGAAGGAGATGGCACAAAACTTCATTATTTTCTTTCCAATTTCGTTAAATTTCAGTGAGCTCCCAATCAGAAATGATGGCTTGCCCTTAAAGAGCTGCTGGTACTTGACAAGTGTGTGGCAGTACTTCATTAATTACCAGCAGCCCTTCCCAGCACAACCTCAGTTAGGTGGAATATTTGTTCAGCGCACACAATTATCTCTCTGTCGTTCTTTCTCTCATATCGATTCATGTGGAAAATATGATTAAAACATGAACATCTACAAATGATTCAGAATAACAAGAGAGGAAAGGCCATTGTTTTTTCGCACTGACTATACTAGATTACTGTAATTACAGCTGAATGGTTATACATTTCCCCGTGTCCCCCACAAGACCGTGCTCATTCACAGCCTCGAGGTACCGTTTAAAAGTAGAAATGTTTAGAAGAAATATCCTCTTAAGGATGTTTCTTTGACCCGTTAAGGGCCTTTACCTTGGCACTTGTACATGTAATCTCTGGCATAGGGTCATGCAAAGCGGGGGTAGGGCTTGGGAAAGAAACACCAACCCTTCAGACATCTGTTGTGGTGCTGGGGCCAAGAGCGAGGGGAGGCAGTGCCAGCTGGGCAGCCGCTCCCACAGATTGCAGTCGGGCTGCTGTCGATGCCAGCGTTAATAATGTGGGCTCCCCGCTGCTGGGTGGCACTGCCAGATTCCTAATTAGAATCCACTGAAAGCAGCACAAGGTGAAGTGGTCATTTCTTTCCATCCCCCACGTCTCCATCTCCTCTCCCAATGGAATTGTTCCGCCTCGTTTTTGTTTGGGCCGCTGAGCCCATGGAGGGCAGTGGGGCAGGGCCCTGTGTGCTCCTGCCTTGGTCTCAAACTGAACAACTGGAGATTTCGATCTGCTGAACCCCTCAGGAGGGCCTGATTCACTGTGGTGTGTGTGGAGATGACAGAACTAATTTCACACTTCATCCATTGTGCACAGTGGGTTCACTGCTGTTTGCTCTTGCAGCTGGTGCAGACTCCTGGGACAGGGCATCGTTATCCTGCTCTGCTGGGAGATGGGCTGCCTTGGGAGAGCCCAGTTCAGAGGGCAAGAGCATGTCACGTGTATCCCATTGGCAGCTCTTGCTTTCTCTTAAGAGGCTGTAAATACTATTCCAGAGGTCTTGTTTGCTCCTGGATAGCTTCAGGCTGCTTTTTAATAGAATCATAAGAATGGCTCAGGTTGGAAGGGACCTTAAAGATCATCTTGATTCAACCACCCTGCCATGGGCAGGGTCACCTTCCACTAGATCAGGTTGCTCAAAGCCCCGTCCAATCTGGCCTTGAAAACTTCCAGGGATGGAGAAGCTACAGCTTTTCTTTTTGGTTGGTTCTGGATCAATCAGGCAATTTGGAAATCCTTGAAAAGGTTCTGGCAACTCAGGCTGAGAAATAATTGAATTGTAGGATTGTTGCTGGTGTGGGTAGGTGTGCTTGTCTGTGCTTCCAAGCTTGGAAGCAGGCAGGACACGGAGGCACAGCTTGGAGAAACCAGCCCAGCCCAGCCCAGCCCAAACCAGCCTGAGTGCCCCTGCAGCCACCCCCTCCCACGGGATGGTGGCACAGCCTGGGGGCTCTGCTGTGAAGGAAAGGATGGGAATTTTCTGGAAGATGGAATAACAGTTTGAATAACAGGATGAGGTTTTGGGGTTCTTGGCTGCTTCTCTACCCCTTCAGTTTTCTTAAGAAGGGGCCTTGTAGAAGTTTATTATAGATCTGTTTCTGGTTATTTAATGAAGGAATGGGATTAGCTGGACCAAAAAACAGGCAAAATGCAACCTGCAAAACTGCAGAGCTTGGCCTGAGATTACCATCACTGGTCCCCTCATAAGGAATGTACTGTGCTTTTTTCTTGACATGAAACAAGGCATTCAGTTTTTGCTTGTAAGGTTTGAGTTGCAAACCTGGAACTCAGGCTGCACAGAGTTGCCTATGAATCAAAAGGAGTCCCGTGAACTCTTGCCAGCTGAAATTTCTGACTTTTCCTTGGCTTTACCTTTAATTTGCTGTTAGAAAACCTGTGATCAAATTTTAGCCTGTGAGCCAGAAGTAGCCAACTACTCAGCAGCCTTTCTCATCACCTGATTAAATGAAATCTTTCATACTGTCCTGCCTTTTGATCAGTAATTCAGTGTGATGCATATTCCAGTAATTGTGAATGCAGAACAATGAGTTTTCTGCCAGAAGTATTTTAACACAACTGCACTGCCCTCTGCAAATAGCACTTGACTATCTGACTTCAGGATGGAAGGGAAATTCCCCTTCTTGGTGTCCACGAAATACTTACCATTGACCACTAAATACCTTCTAGTCAGCACGTTATTTCAATTCCTTTCTATTTGTGTCCTATAAAATAGAACAATGCCAACTCTCTCTTTTGGCTATCTACTAACCAAGGCATAATATTTGTAATAAATATTTTGGAAAATTCCTATAACATATGTGTGGATATAAATGAGAAAGAGCTGAAAAGATGAAAATATTTCGGGTTTCTGACATGGTGAGAGAGGAAGGGGGTAAAAAAAAGATTTTCTGAGAGACAGCAAACGTGTATCTTTTGTTTGGTAATATGGTATCCATGTAATGTCTCTGAAATGGCCACAGTTAAAGTTCATGCTACATTAGGAAAGCAAAGTGGTTTACATTGAAACTTAATAGAAGTCAATTGTGTTTGAAACATCTGATGCAGAAATAAAACACCTTATGTTTGATGGGAGTGAGGAGCTGCATGTCTGGCACTCGTTCTTCTTTCTGAACACGTGTGCTCTCCCTGTCAGTGTGAGAGAATCCAGGGCTGGCTCCTGCCCAGCCACTCCTCCCACCCGGAGTCACAGACACGTCGAGCTCTCTGCACACACACTCATCCTCCCTCTTGGGCCACCTATTACCTGGAGTGAGAAGTGGTTGTCACCTACAAATCTTCCATGTCCCAGGAGAACATTATTAACAATAGATTTCTTGTTCTTTAATTGATCAGTTCTTTTCTTTGTTTGGGAAGAGCTTGGGTGTTTCCCCTCATATTTTTTTTGTTACTCAATGGTTACTCCATGCAAACATCAAACTCCTGAAGTTCATGTTGGAGCACAATCTCTAGGACTGCTGTTGTTTGACCCACTTCCCTGAACAACCAGAAAATGTAGTTCCACTGACAAAGCCTCTCTGTTTTATAGGTGGGAATGGCCATGAACTGATCCCCCTACTGAACCAAGGTTTCCTGTGGACACCTTCCAACTTCTGTTGCCTTCCAGTCCATTACATGCTTATTTTCCTAATCCTCTGTTTGACAGGCACAGATTTGTACATTTGTGCATTCAGGATGAAATTCTTTGCTGCACTGGATGTGTGCAGTGGTTCCCACCTCCGGAGTGTGGGGGATCGAAACACAGGGAGTCGGGCCCTGAGAACACGATCTAGAATTTGCAAACATTAATGCATTTCTGCACCCTCTTCTTTCTGAGGGCCTGAAAGTCCATTTAATTAGCTATTGAAGTGTTCTATTTGGTAGATTAGTTAGGATTTGGATTTTAAGACAGGATTAATGTTTTGTTCCTACAAGGTTATATGACAAGTCTACAGGAGAAGGGAAAATAATAACCAGACCTCCAAATCATTTCAGTGCTGTCACTATTGCTTCAGTTCTCCTGCCTTTAAATGTCACCGTGCCTTCACTGGGACCAAGCTGCAAACATTATCCAATTGCTTATGTATATGAAGTCCAAACTAGGTTACTCAATAACTTTAGGTAAATGGCACATTTGTTTAGGTAAGTTAATGTGTCAAAATTTATCTGATACTCTCTGATAAAATAATAAAAAAAAAACCCAAGGAAATATGTGCTCGTCAGCCACAGTTAAGATTATGTGCATTCAGCCTAATTGTTCACAATAATGCTTTTAGTTTTCCACATGAATCTTAACTTTTGATGGAAAATTAATCTGAAGTGTTTTGTTTAAAAGTCTGTATAAGTTTTTTACAGCTAGCAGTGGTTAGGCCTAGGAACATTTCCTATGCTTTTAGTGTATTTTAATGAGATGTTAAGGATAGAATTAGGATAGGCCCTTTTTTCAGTTAATGTAAACCAAGATTTGTCAAAAGTCTTGATCTGTGCAAGAAATGGAGATCAGGTTGATATATTTGATATACCAGTATATTAAAACATGTTCTCCTAACAACTATTTCTGTTAAATTGAAATTGGCTATTTTTGTACCTGTTTCAAAAATAGGAAAACAATATGTTTTGTGAAACAATCCAAAGAGTGGAAAACCTCACCCTGAACGGGAGTGTGATAAAGCAGTGAACTTTTTCTGTCAAATTTTTGAACTCTGCTCTAGCACTACCCTTCCTAGGGGATTAATTTCCACAGCACTGAGCTGTGAGCCACCTTCTGTCACCAGGCTTTGTTTTTGTTGGCTCTCTCTGAGGTTTTCCTTTTTTCCTTTACAAAACTCTGGTGAGTGTGTGCAGACGCTCTGGTGAGCTGTGCATGACAGTGTGAGGGAGGTGACTCTGCCTGTGAAGAGCAATGGGTGTTGTTCTGCAGGCTCCAGGAGTACTCTGCAGAGTGAGAGATTTGTCAGGAGTGAGGAGACAGGCTCTGCTCCAGAAAGAATTAAGTGTTTAAGTGTGGAGCTGTGGAGAACATGGAGCTGTGTTTTGAAGTCCAGTACTCTCTGAATCTCATGGTATCATGGAATGCTTTAGGCTGGAAGGGACCTTAAAGATCAACTTATTCCAGCTCCCTGCCATGGGCAGGGACACCTCCCACTAGCCCAGGTTGCTCCAAGCCCCGTCCAACCTGGCCTTGGACACTTCCAGGGATGGGGCAACCACAGCTTCTCTTGACAGCCTCTGAGTCAAGAATTTTCTCCCAACACCTCATCTAAACTTCCCCTCTTTTAGTTTGAAATCATTCCCCCTTCTCCTATCACTATGTCTTTGATATGGTTTGAAGGTTCAAAAGTCCACAATATGAGATTTCTTCCTGGTTTTAGCTCTGGCTGCTTAAGGCTTTGAGCAGTTGTGGGGCTGTTTGTTGTGGCTTCTCTTTGTTTGTTTGGTCATTGTTTTTGGGGGGTGGTTTTGGTTTGTTTGTTTTTTGAGTTTTGGGGGTTTTTTATAACACAAGGATGATTCATTTTGAGGCTTTCAGTGTTTCCATTTCTATCCTTATTTGTCCATCTCCTTTCTTTTTAGAAGCAAATTCTAATATAAGCAAGACAATGAAATAAGAATACGCCCTCCCATGTTAGTGAAATTTAAAACCACTTGAACACACAGCATAAGGCAAGAATCACAAGTTTTCTTACATTGGCATTAATATTGTCATAAAAACCAAACAGTGGCATGGCTAAATGTCAGTCCTACTTGGATTTTCTCAGTATTTTTCCTAAAGCCACAGTTCTTGGCATTCAAGAACTAGGTGAACATCAGATCCTCATCCCAGGTGGAAGAGAAAATTTTGGACCTAGAGCAAAACTAGGAATTTAAAACTTGAAAAGTTGTGACTATTGGTTAAAAAGGGTTGGGGTTTTGTTTTTTCATGTTTTCATTTATTTATTTATTTATTTATTTTTAGAATAGCTTTGTGACCTTAAGTCCTGACTCCTCACTTTTGAATGCCCAGTTTGACAACACTGGAGTAATCTGAAGTGGAAAGCCATTCCTGGTAGGGAAGGCTGACCCAAAACCCCAGTTCTGCCCTGGGATGGGCTCTGTAGGTAGGTCCAGTGTAAAAGTGAACCTCAATATTGCCAAAAGCCAGAGGAAGAAAGCAATTCCCTGGGCCCACACTGCAGTCCCCAGGACAGGAGTCCTTCCTCCCCCTGCACTCCTTGGACATCTGGTGAGCTCCTGTGCCAGCCCAGCCCGGGGCTGAGGAGCACTGGCCCCACAGCTGCTGCCATCCCTGCCATCCTGCTGCTGTCAGCAGGAACCCCAGCCTGGAGCACACTCTGCTCCTGGGAGGGGACAAGCCACGTCCCAGTGGGCTTCCCTGGCCCAATCCCTTGAAGACTGTGAGTGTCTCTGAGCAGGAGCTTTTGTCTTTGCTCCCCCTGATCACGGCGACACCGCTGGTTATTGCAGACACCTCTCCCATGGGACACCCGTGGGGGTCGTGCAGCAGGGCAGACCTCAGTGCTCCCTGGGACTTTAAGCCCTCAGTGTTGGCTTTGCATCCCTCTAGGACAGTCTGTCCCTCCCTCCTCACTGCAGTAGCAGTACAGCAGGAAATCTCCTTCTGGGACCAGTCATTGCTGTCTCCTCCTTGCTCTCCCCACCCCACTCTGGAGCAGTGCTGTTCCTTGATTGCCATCTAAATTGTCCTTATTGCGTGCCAGACACCGAGAGAGCTGCAAGGCATCATTTCCTGCCGGGCACTGCCAGGCACAGAACATATGCTAGACATCCACAGGCAGATGGGGTTGGTCAGGGCCAGGGAAGCATGAAAAAACAGGGGCTTGGGAAGGAAGAGGCTAAAGAACTCCCAAACTGGTTGAGTGCTGTATCCCAAGCAGTGTTAACAGCTCATTAACATTCCCTACAGGGCTGGCAGGTCAGCACAGGAGGTCAAAAAAATTAAGAAGTATTTTCTTAAGGAAACAGGAGGTAAAGAGGTTTAGACACATACAGCTGGTGTAGGACACAGTGTAGGGATTGGCCTGGAAGAAGGCAGAGGGGAATGCTGCCTCTCAGTCTCTGCCTGCTTAACCAGGACCAGCCATCTGTCCATTTTCTGCCTGGGATTCTCCCCATGCTGAGCTCAAACTGGCTTCATCACTCAAAAGCAAACCTGCCCAGTGGCACAAGATGTTGGGAGGCAGCTGATTCGTGACCTAGCCAAAGACATCAGGAGGAGGGAGCGAGGCTTCCCTTTGAACCAGGCTCTGGCAGCATATGGTGGGCCTTGTAGTGCAGGACGTGATCCAGATGCTGCTCCTCAGTGCCCATATGCTTTCGATATTTTCCGTATTTATTTATATTAATCAGGATTGAGTCTGTGATCTTGATTTTCCTTTTGCTGCTGGCTGTAATTACATTTGGTTGTGCTACTGGAGGTAAGGCAACAAGGTTAAAAATGAACACCAGAGTGTTCAGTTGTGTCCTTTTAACATCCTCCTGTCCTGTGTGTTTTGCGGAGAGTTGTATTCTGGGTTAATGATCTGTAATACTATTAGTTTACATTGCTTCTTGTTGCAGCTCGAAAGTGGAGTTTCATTGACTCAGGGTCAGAGGAGAGACAAGCTCCAACAATAGAGTTGTGCAAACATTAACTGATATTTGCTATTTCTTGTAGGGTTAGAAGCTATAAATCAGTGTATTCTTATTTCACTGGACAAAGCAGTGGAATTGAGAAAGCAATTCCATCTCCAAAGGTCTCCATCTCCAACCAACATGGCAGAATTTGACCTGAGGTGGTTCAGATTTATAGGGACAAGGAAGCACTTGTGTCTTCCTCACTAATACTGGGATATTTTGGCTCCAGAGGGGCAGTATTTCCTGATGGCTTTAGCTGAAGCCTTGCTGTCACATGGGCTGTGTGGTGGGGACAGCTGTGGCTCCTTAAGGTCCCAAACCAAGCAAAGAGATGCTGGTGAGATCCCCCCTGTGCCCTGCAGAGCATGGGCACCAAGAGCAGCAGCATCTCCTGAGCCCAGCAGAGGGGCTGCCCTGGCTGTGCCCAGGCTCAGCCTCTCCAGCAGTGCCTGCTCCTCCTTCCACACTCCAGCAGGGATCCCCCTCTGTTCCTCGGGGAGCCAACAGCAGAGAGCAGGAGCTGCAGGAGCTGCAGGAGCAAGACCCCTCTCTGGCATGTCCAGCCCATCCCCATCTGCAGGAAATTCATCTGATAAAGCAAAGTATTGGTAAGCACAACAGGCATTCAGAACAAAATGAGTGTTCCGGAAAGAAAACTTACATTTTCATGTATTTAGTTCTTCAGCCTTCAAGAATCTTGTTTTCACGTTGATGCTGGAAAGTCAGGGCTGAAAACAGAAAGTTATTTCTCAGAGGTAAAAGGCTTTATGGCCCAATAATTTTAACCATCCCTGTGCTTTTTGTTTTCCTGCGAACCTGCTGAAGAATTAATAGTGAAATCTGATTTGTTTTTCATTTCCACATTATTATAGAAAAATAACTCCTGACAAAATAATTCCTCTTTGATATTGGGGCAGGGGGAGTATTTCTTTTTGTTACTTTTTTTTCTGTGGGAAAGAATGTACCATACTCTGGGCCTAGCATTAATGAAAGCAGATTCTTTTGAGGGTTCTCACTAGTAATTAAATGAATATTCCTCACTTTTCATTGCATACAAATAACAAATGGGCAGATTGGGTATTTCCTGCATGAAGTGATAACATCTGTGTATTATTGGGGAATACTTTAGTCCTTTATCGCTGAGTAGTAACTCACTTTAAGATTATTTAGAATTACTGACAGTTTTGTGTGAGAAAAAACAATGTCCTGGCTCCTTAAAGGCTTTATCATTGACGTGTTTTTCCACCACAAAATTTTTAGACGCTGAGAAGATTTTACAATGTCAAGGACTGGGGACAAAACAATGGCTTTCTTGTAAGAAGAACCATCTCAAATTTTCATTTAAATCTTGTGGTGAAAAGTATTTATCCATAAATACTTTTGGATTTAGAAATTGTTATTACTGCAGAATTTGAAGTGTCAAAATACTGCATGAAAATCTCTTGTTTCTGCTCTCAAAGAGAAGCAGGAGATATTATAAACCTTGCAGGAGAGCCTGTTTTTGTGAGAATATGGAGATCACTGTTCAGAATGAAGCCTTAGAAAGAAAACTTTTCAGGAGATTTTGGTGGAAGGCCTTTTGGTAGAAAATAAAGTATTTGAAACTCAAAGATTTTTTGCAAGGGAGGTATAACATGGTCCTTACAGAAGATTGGGGGCCATGTGGCATTAAACTCCAGCTCTTGAAAGACATCACAGTGTTTGAAGCAGATAGACTTCAGTGTGGAGTGGAATCTCATTTGTCTAACAGGGAATGTTAACATGCTTTGTATTAACAACAACAACTCTTTTTATTTTCTCCAGTAAAAATTGTATTGGAATTTTCTGCTCTACCCCTCCCCCTTGACAAATGTTTTTATTTTCATCTCAGTAGGAAAGAAAATGAAATGAAGAAATGCTGGAGTCTCCATAACACGTGACTTTGTGTGTAAAGAACTCCAGTTAGGAAAGGCAGAAAATGTAGGAAAGGATCTGAATTTCAGACCTTCCAAGGTTCAGTCATTTCTCTTCTTTAGGACTTAGATTATCACAGGAATATAGGGTCTCATTTATTCCTTCTAAGACTTCTCTGAGTTGTAGAATAGCAACCAAATCTTTGGATCCTCCCAGGATAATTCCCTGGGCAGTTCTCCCTCTCTGTCCCAGCAGCTGGGGAATGTGAAACCTCAGGCAGCGTCTCCAGCACGGCCAGTTGGGCTCTGCCTTCTGAACCTGTCCAGTCAGCTGCTGATAATGAGGGGAACCACTCCTCTACTGAGGCTTGAACAACAACTTTCCTTAGAGTTCTGGAAAGAACATTTTTATCCTGCAACATATTCTGAGAAACTTCACGTTTTAACTCTCCTGGAGAACACGTGGGAAGTCCCCGCGTGTTTTATGGCCAGCCTTGGGTGGGATTTTCCAAGCATAAGTAGACAATAGAGGGAAAAATGAGTCTTGAGTGAATTTTAAGAATCCATGTGAGGCAGGGAATGTCCTTGATGCAAAGGAAATAAGCCCCTGAATGTTTGCTTGATGTGCTGAGCAAACTCTGTTATTGGCCAGGAGGGCTTGGGCTCAGGTAGGGCCAGAGCAGAGCAGTGTCTGTGCTGTGCAGCTCCAGGGAAATGCATCTTCCCTGTCCACCCTGAACAGCTGGAATGGGGTAAGAGGGGAGGAGGTTCTGAGACCCAGACCCCATCTCTGGATGGGAAGTACTGTTGTTTTGTCTTTGTTCTCCTGGTGAAATTTCAGGGTATTTGTGTCTGTCTCTTCTTTCACCATTTAAGGGATGAGAACCAAACAGATCTGAGAATGTCTCCTGCATCTTACAGCAGAGAGCTTTGATTCACACTTCCTTTAATTCACTGCTGTGAAAAATGGGCTGGCGTCCTACTGTGAATTTAAATACTCCCAACCCAGGAATAAATGGATCCCATGGCTCATTTATCTTTCAGCTATTAATTAATAGTGGTTAATTGTAGTTATGAACTGCAGCATTCCAGTCTCCAGCATCCATACATTTTATTTAATATATTCTGATTAAGGTGGAGTCAGCGAGTTAGAGAATAATTAAAACAGCTCCTTGCCATCAACTTCTTACAAAATTTCAGCTTCCTCATGAATTCATAAGATGGTTGCATCTGCCTCTTCAGAGAGAGTTGTTTTGGGACTGAAGCAGAGCAAACAGTGGGAAGATCTGTTTGAACATGGTACTTGTTTGTCCTTGATGTCCCAGATAACACACACTACCTTTCTCAGCATTGCACTAATGCAAGAACTTTGCACACCTTCAGTCTTTGTTCCAGAATCAAGATAAGAACAGTTCCCACTCTTCTGTCCATCCCTATGCAATGAAATAGTTGATGAGTGGGGGAGTCTGTGTCTGAGAGTCTACAGAATGAGATAATTCCATGAATGGCTCTTCTGTATTAACTTTCTGAAACCTGTTATCCCAGAAAAGATGTGCCATAGGACAGGGCTAAGAGAGAGTTTGCTTGGATGAGCAGTGTCTTCTTCATAAAATCACAGAATGGTTTGGGTTGCAAAGGACCTTAAAGATCAATTCATTCCAACCCTCCTGCCATGGGTAGGGACACCTTCCACAATGCCAGGCTGCTTCAAGACCTGTCCAAACTGGCATTTTCTTATTTTGAAATACACATTTCCTTTATCTGAACACATGTAAATGATATTTTTCTGTGCTTTATTGATATTTAATTTATTGGTGGTACAATAAGCAGATTTTAGGTTGATGAAAATACAAAATGCCATTTCTTTGAATCTGTATTAGTGAGCTTTGGTTTCACAGCTCTCCCCTCACGCTGTGACTGCAGGCCTGTGTTTGAATCCCTTCACACAGCTCTGGGCTGAGGGGGGTCCATGGAGCCTGGCAGGTGTTAGGGCACAATCCACTGCAGGCTTTGAGGGCTGTTTCCTGAGGGATCTCCTCCTGAGGGCAGCTCTTATTTGGTTAAGAGAAAGCCACATCCACCCTGCTCCCAGTGGCATCCTGGAATACACTTGGAACACAGAAATAATGATGACTCCAAAATTGATGTGATGATAAAGCTTCCCCCTCCCCTCATAAATGCTTGTGGCTGAGCTCTGGCAGAGAGATGTCCTGTTGGAGACTGAACTCTGTTCATCCAGGCTCTGGTGGGAACCCTGTGTTCAAGATAAACATGCAAGTGCTCTTTGAAGTTGTTTGCTCATCAAAAGCACAGTTACTTTGTTTGTATTATGCTTGATACTCCCGTGAGATGTAGTTCAATTTATGGTATAAAATCTTGGCAAGAGGAGGCAGTTTAGAAAAAAAAAATCCCCCCCCAACCAAACAAAAAAACCCTTTACACTGCTGAGAAGGTGGAATATTGTTCTCAAGGTCCATCATATGTTTCTTTTCATAGCATTAACAGATTTTAATTATACTTTTCTCTATATGGAAAATCTTCCTTATGTCTCCACTATTTTCAGAGTCTTTTGAGGGTAAGTTACATGTAAATTCATTTGAGATTTTAAATTGGGCCAGAGACTGTAGTGTGTTATTACCATGGTGGGTGCTTCTTTGATGATCTTTCACTGCTGGTGGAGAAGTAAAAATCCCCCTATGGCAGCAATCATTCACTCCTCCTTTCTCTGCATCCCATGGAATGACTGTTAGTGATGTACCTTTGATGGCAGTTTTTAGATGGTTTTGTTCTATTTCAGCTTTGAAAATGTCCCTATGTACAAATTCTGAGCTTGGTGAAACACATGCTGCAAGAGGCACTGTGGAAACATGGCCCTCACTCCTGGTGAAGGCATCACCCATCACCCATCCTCCCAGGGCATCACCCATCACCCATGCTCCCAGGGCATCACCCATCCTCCCAGGGCATCACCCATCCTCCCAGGGCATCACCCATCACCCATCCTCCCAGGGCTGGGGGAAAGGCAGGAGTGGCAAAGGCTGAAGGTATTTGAAATGTATTTTCATAAAGGTCCCACGGGTTGTTGCAGTTCTGCACAAAGAGCAGAGGATGTTCCCTTCCACTGCCCCCAGCCTTCTGGAGCTGAACTTTACCCAGTTAAGCTGTGCCTGTGTCTGACCTGTCTTCATCTCGTGTCCCCGCTGTGGGTCCCACTAAGCTGGATTTTGGAAGCCCAGTGTGTTTCACCTGCAGTGTTCTTTTTTTCACCACTGCAAGTTCACCCCAGTGGCTCATAACTGCTCTTCTCAAGTTTGTTTTTGATTCCAGTTTACCTGGAGCCTTCTAGGAACCTCCTTGGGGAAACTGTGGCATCCAAGGATGTCATTTGCTGAGACTGACAATTTAGCTCACTGGAATTCAAGTTCTAGCAAGATTTTAGTGCTGAATGGAGGTTGAGACCTTGTTTTTCCCTTTTCATAATTAGAAAAACCCACCCAACAACCAAACAAATACATTTTGGAAATAAGTCCCAGGAAGGAACTGGTCACTCTAACATGTAAATGTCCAAGTTTTGTGCAGTTGTAATCACAAAAATCTCCAACTGTGACAAATCTCTGAGTACCAGCAATTTATAACAAGATAAATACATAAGCATGTATATTGATATATGTTCTTTACAAGTGGGTAAAAATGCACTCTGAGCAGTCAAAGCTGAGCTGAGGGACATTTGTCATGACTGGGGACACAGATAGGAAAGGAATATGACTTTTCTTATGGTGTGCTTCCTTTTTCTTTGAGAGCAGTGATACATTCCCCATCCGTCTCTCTCATCTACATTAATGATAATTGATACATCTGAAGTAGTACTGGTAAATTAAATATAATTTTAAGCTTCTTGATTGCCTTCTGAGAATCTTAAAGTAATTTGCTTTTAGTAAAGAATTTAAGAAGGATGTCGCTGTTATAAAACTGGCCATCGTTGTAACAATGATAATTTTTTAAAAGGCAAGACATCTAAATCATAGAAAAGCTAAGCTCAGGATTTTCAGAGCACTTTAAGTACATCATTTTTGTGGTTGCCTGCTTTGAGTTGCTTAATGTAGTCATCTAAAATTCAAGGCTCCTAAAATCACTCCATGGAATCACTCCCTCACTACATGGATTTTGCCCAAGATGACAGTGGGAGTCTGTAACACTGCTGGGCCCAGAATCTACATGCTGATTCTGACCTTGCTTAAGCTAATCTTAAATCTTCTATAGTTGTTAATGTCAGTAGATTTACTTTTGATACAAAATTACTGTCACTATGATTAAAATTCAGATTTACAGACTTTTCATCCTGTGCTTTAGCTTAGCAGAAAATAATTCTTTCTCCATGTGCTATTTTTTTGGATAAGCCTTAAAATCAGATGCTTATCTCACTCTCTTCTTTTGGCAAAAGTGAACTGGAAATCCCAGCTGGAGGTTTCTATTCTGGCTGTGTCAGAAATGTCTCGGGAGCAACTTTCTTTGCAGTGTTTCAGTGCTGCTCATTCTGTTCCTATTCACAACATCAGGAAGTACAAAACAAAATTTGCATTCTGGTGTTTAGGCTTAAGGAAAATCTACTTGATTGGTTTAGAGGTGGCTGAAAACATTCCTATTTCTGAAATAGAGCTGTGTAGCTGGAGACGAGCTCAGCAATGATTTTTGTTTTCTGTATGTTTACCCCTTCTGGAATACCAAGGGTAGAATTTAGTTCAGTAATCTCTAATACAGCTCATACAGTCATTTGACAGCCAGCATAGGTTATTGTGCATAAAACTGCTTTGTCTTGCTTATTCTACCTTTATTTCTGTGTGCACACACTGGTAGTGAGGATGCCAGGAGGTGAAGCTCAGCTGTAGATGTATTCCAGGTTTTACCCTGTTGATAAAACCATCCCTTTTCAAACAGATTGGACTCACTGCTTGCCCAGCCATGAGTTTCTCAGTTATTGTTATGGTCTTAGTCATGATTCAAAATATCTTTTAATCTATCAGAAATACCTCCTTTTTCCTCTGTGAGAGAAGCAGCCAAGTTTCTTCTGTGCCTCATAGCAGTGGTTCAGTCCAAGGGAGGTGAGAGAATGTGCTACTTCACCAGTGATTTAAGTGAAGGTAATATTTTAGGCTCTTTCAGAGTCTTTGCATTTTCAACAAGGACCTCCTGAATCTTGGTTTATCCTGAGGTGTTTCCATGGACATAGAACTGGCTCTGAGAACAACCACGTGGGTTGTGCTGACTGGAGCCAGCTCTGGAGAGCCTGGAGTGCTCCTCAGACTGTGCCTGGCCTGGCTCCTGCCTGCAGCTCATTTACTCTCTGTGCTGGCCTGGGGGCAGCTGGCTCTGGAAATGAGAGCTGGTAGAAAAAGGCTCACTGAAAAGAACAAATGAATGTTTCCTGTCTTCTGCCCACATGGACAGTTTTTGGACAGTGCATCTGCTGAGGTGTGCACCATGTGCAAGGACTCTTTAAAGCTGGTTATTCTCTGATGTCATGACCTAGAGAACAAATACAGAATTGTTGGGTGGATGAGCTGCAGGTTCTCCCCCTCTTCTTTGTTCAGTATTTCTTCATCTCTCTATATGTGTCCCAGTTCTGTGGTTTTATTTGCATGTGACATCAAACAGACATTTTGATTCTGTATTGCCAAGGAAAACTGGGATTCACCTGTGAGTGAGTAGGCACAGAGTTAAATCAGGAGGCAATAACAAACCCCCATTGCCCACAGCTGAGCAGTTTATAAAATATGAGAGGGGCTGGAGGCCTATCAGGACCATTGTCCAGCTCTCCCCAGCCTTGGAGGGGGTGTCCTGGCTGCCTCTTTGCCAAGGGCAGGGGTGGCAGCAGATGGGCTGTTCTTCTGCCATCCCAGAGGGATCAGTGTAAGAACCACAGGAGTCCTCAGAAGCTGGATCACATTTTGGTGGAGTGACAAGTCCTCCTGCACCTTTCTTTGGCTTTGCACGTTTCCTAATAAAAGTGATGTCAGCAGAACTCAGCAAACAGTGATTTTTGCCTCATGACAATGATTGCTGTGGCTCACAAGCTCACAGGGTATGGGTCGAGGTTCTTCTCAAAACAATAATTAAAAAAATGTATTTTTATTTCAAAAGAAGGTTTTGATTCTGACCTGCTTGCTTGATTGTGGAAATTAGGATTGCACTTATGTTGCTAACATCTTAATTTTTTGTCCTGGAACTTCAGGTTTTGAAATAATTTCTTATTTGACCAAAAAGCATCCTCACTTGCTGCCTGCCAGTGCCTGCCATGAGGCCCATCCATGCCCTGCTGTGGTGGGAGGTTTCAGGGCTGTTGGGGGGTTCGAGGCTGTGCTCATGTAGTAAAACTTGGGGGCATTCACAGCCTCACATTGTCACTGCCTGTCCTGTCCTGCCTCCCTCTCCCTTGTCAGTTCATTTAGCTGATTCCTTTCCTCTTAAATTACTCCCTTCTGCTTAACAGCTCTCACAACTTGTTTGCAACCACCCGCAGTCACTGTGGTTGTGTATTCTTTTCTGGGGGATATATTACAGTGTTTATTTAGGCTGAAAGCTGCTAAGGGAAGGTTTGCAACTGTGTTTTCATGCTGTCTAGCACCAACAGAGCCTGACCATTGTTTGTTTCAAAACTCACTGCAATAAAAACAATTGATGTTGCACGCATTCATCAACAAAAGTCATAACACAGTTGTAACTAAATCCCTTTATTTATGAAGTTGTTGTGCCCCGAGACTCTGTGAATGGGCCAGAGAAAGGCAAACGTGGCCCAGAGCAACTTTAACAGCAGTAGCTGCTGCTTTGAAGAGCCTGTTTCACCTGCTCTCTCCTCCTCACTTGTTCCCAGCAGTGTCTCTGTCTGGAGCTCCTGCTCAAGGCTCCAATTGAGCGAGCACCCAAATTCCTGGAGGTACCATTTTGCAGCAATATGAGCCTAATTGTTTCTAGATTGAATATTTTCATGGGATATCCGTCTCAGTGCTGCTGGAATTAGCTTGCTCACTGAAGGATTGAAGATGCTGATCGGGCCCGACAGCTTTGGTGTCAGCGGGACCAGCGACGGCTCCGGAACTTCCCGTGCTGGCGACGATCTTTATCTGTGCGGAATGGAGACATATGGCCGGAATCATCCGCTCCCTTTCCTCACTAATTCAAACATCTGGGAGCTCAAAAGGGCCGTAAGAAGGAAAAAAACCCAGCCCTCTCTGTGCTAAATAAAACAGGAGCCCGGTGCCTGTACATGATTGCCCAGCTCTCTCCTGCCGTCGCGGCGTCTCTGGGGGAACAACTTCTCTGATGTTTTTTGAATGTGTGATGGTCAATGGAAGCACAGCTGAGCTGAGCACAGAGCTCCAACTTTTTGTTCATACTCTATCTTTATTTTCCAGAGGATGGATTTGAATGGTCCTGAGAGGAACTGGGGGTTATTTGGGGAGTAGCAAAGGCATACTGAAGTCATCAGCTGTTCTACAGACCGTGATTATGCAGTGATAGCTTTCTCTGTCTGGAGCATTCTGTAGATATATCTTTGATAAACACTATTTCACTGAGAGCTTTGAGGCTCAAATTCAGACCAGGGCAGTATGATGACAGCTGTTATCATTTGATGGATATTCAGTACAGTGTGTGAAGTGTGTTTAATGCAGTTTTATGTAATTTCCAGAGATTAGGTGTCCCAAAACCAAAGCCATCTCAAAATGAAGTAATTGTCTAACTTCTTGGCCCTTGTGAAATCCCCAGCTGAGCTGTACACTCTCAGCCTTGCAGGGTTGGACTTTAGAGGAGGAATCTTATTTTTGATATAAGAAACTTTTAAATTCTAAAATCTGTCATCTGCAGAGATGGGCAGCTATTCTGAGAGTTGTTTTATTGTACACAGGGCTCACACTGTGCTGCTTTGTAGAGACTTTATGTCTTATTCTTTTTTTAAAGTGGAGTAAGATCACAGAATTGTTAAGGTTGAAAAAGACCTTTAGGATCATCAAGTCCAGCTGGGAACCCAGCACCATGATTTGAGTGGCTGTTCTTCAGGTTCCAGTACCTGAATAACATCCCATCCATGTTTTGCTGGCAGTGGTGAATTTACCCTCCCAGTATCTCCCATGGGAAAAATGTGAAACTGAGGCACAGGGATGAAACAGAATTGTCCACAAACATGTAAAAATTCTGTGGCTATCCGAAAATTGAATTGAGCTCCTCTGAAGCTCCTCCTGTGACAGCTCTTTGTGTTCTGAAACCACAGCTGAGCAGTCCAGTGCTCCCAGCAAGGAACCTGACTAGAAGGTTGTAATGACTTTTTATGATCTTAAAATCTGTTCGAGTAAAAAACTCACTGCCCCTGAGGAATGATAGCACAGCCCCTTTGTCTGGAAGGGCTCCTCTGTGGGCCCTGGTCTGTGCTGTGCTCCTGTGTGTGTGACAGGGCTGGG
Organism: Manacus candei; assembly: GCF_025592945.1. NCBI lineage: Eukaryota > Metazoa > Chordata > Aves > Passeriformes > Pipridae > Manacus > Manacus candei. The sequence goes on along the minus strand of NW_026138105.1, from coordinate 15,490,687 downwards.
CCCAGGGCAGCTCAGGTAGGTGATCATTGCATCATTGCCCTCACCTGCCCATTGCATCATCACATCATTGCCCTCACCTGCCCATTGCATCATCACATCATTGCCCTCACCTGCCCATTGCATCATCACATCATTGCCCTCACCTGCCCATTGCATCATCACATCATTGCCCTCACCTGCTGCCCGGGGCTCACATCCCCTTCCTGCTCCTCTAGAGCAGCAGCTTGGGGCTGGCTCCCTGTCTCTTTGGTGTCTTCTGTGGTTAAAAACCTCTCCAAAAAGTTGTGGTACTTGGGTTCCTCTGTCTCCAGTGCTCTGGGAGATGTGTGGCAGTGGCAAAGCAGCAGCTCTTGGCATCTGGAGACCCTGCTTTCGTAACTGCTCCAAGGTAAGAGCTTCTCTGCTGGCTGTTATGGGGCTGCAGGTTGTTGCTGTGTGAAGGAACATCTCCTGCCTCTTGTTTCTGTTTTTGAGCCCTGAATGGTGGTGCCTAAAGCAACCTCAGTTTGCCAGGAGTTTTTCATGTGGGCAGTGTTGGGATCTGAAACTCGTCTGTGAGCAGAAAAGGAGCTGAAGGGATTGTGTAGCAGGCCAGGGACAGCAGGAGCTGGGAGAACTCCCTGCTCTGAGGAGCCTCATTACAAGACTTGTTAACATTCTGCTGTGTTTGATTGTCCTGTCTCCTTCTGCAAGATATGGAAAGACTTTGTGGTGATGTTGTCAGAGGATGTAGAAACCCTTTTGTTCTCTCCCCCCATGTGGTTCCTCACTTCAGGAGAGTATTGACCACTCTGTAATTGCAATAGAGAACTGTGTAATCCTCTAGTTAGCATAATGTGTCCCCTAGTTAGCATAACTTGTCCTCTCATTACCATATCCCCGCCCACTGGACCCTTATATTTTGAGCCACGTGTTCAATAAATATTCCGGCTTCTACCCCTGGCCTGGGATTGTTCAGTTTTTGACCCTCACAGGGCAGGATTAGGTTTAGCCCAGGCTCTGTGAGATGGGCTGTGCTGTAAGTTATGGCTCCAATTTTAAGTGTTTTAAGGAAGGACAGGGGATAAATTGCAAGTTTGGGGAGGTGGATAAAATGGAGGAAGAGGGCAGTGATGAGAAGAACATTAAGTTCTTCACTGGGAATTTAGGAAAAAACATGGAACCCCAGCATCTGGGTTCTGCTGGTGCTCAGTTTGCTTTTGGCACTCCCTGTGGCTTCCAGCAGCACCCAAGCAAAGTAAATCAGGAGCCACTGGCAGCGATATCCAGACCAGCTTTCATATGGCACTGGGAGCCTCTGCAGTGCAGCAGCCCTGCACTGATTCAGCTCTGTGGCAGTGAAATGAGCTCTTGTGGAGTGCTGGGACATTTCCAGTACCTGACCTGGCTTCCTGGCCTGGCTGGGCTGTGCTTGGCTCAGGAGGGAGGTGTGTAAGGAGGGCCATTGAGGAACCTCAGTGTTCATCATTTTGGCTTGTTACTCCTTCTCCATGTCTCTTATGGGTTCTTCCAGCTGCAGGGGGATACCCCTGCAGTGTTAGCAGCTCTTGTGTTTTGTACAATATCCCAGATAATGACAAGAGATGTTTTCCTAAAGAAAACTTATCCCAATAGAGGTCTAATCCAATATATTTATATGACAAACAGTTGAAGCCTTGGAAATGTCTTGCTAGCTCAGAGATTCAATTAAATCCAGCCTAGTTCTAGGTGTATTTCCTAATTAAAGTATTTGACATCCATGCAGACATAAATATTTATGCTTGGTAGAACCTATCCCAAACAGCAAAACAAATTACTCTGACAACATGGAAAACATGAATGCTCTCCAGGTGATGGCTCTATTATCTGCACTAATAACTTGAATTTTAGCAGGTGTCATTTTACAAAGGGTGGAAGAAGCTGTCAGATGTGTTTGGAAGGAGGCTGTCACTGGGAGGGAAGGTGCTGGTTTTAGTGGGAATGGAACAAGAATTCCACAAGTAGCATTGTGGGCCCAACTCTGCCCTCACTTCCTTAGGCTCAACAATCTGAGCCATATTCTCAAAGACTTTGGTGTCCTTTTACCCTGCCTGAGTGCCACAAGGACCCTGACAGTACTCAGAAACAGGGCAACAGATGATTTTTACCTTGGGAATTGTGAATGTTTGTTTGGTGGGTTCCACGTGGCTGTGGCCAAAAGCCTCAGCCAGATACATGTTCTGCTTCCACGTTTCCTGGCTTCCTAACAAATCCAGAAAGCATCCAGTCTCTTGTAAATTCCAGTGTTATCAACCCATAATTCCTGCAGCCCCACAGTCTAACACAGACAAGCACTTAGCAAAATATTTTGGGGCTGTGTTTTGCTGCTTGCTTTGGAAGTTGTAGTTGCTGGCATGAGCAGAGTTCTTAATTTATAGCATTAGTTAATTTTCCTGGAAACTTAGGATCCTTAACTGTCCCAATTCTGTGTTTTAGGCCCTATCCAATGGCATAATGAGGGTGATCATGATTTAGCATTCTTCTAGCTGGTGTAAACAAGGGATCTTGGATTTAGAAAGACCCCAGTGTTCAAACAGAGAAATAAATCTCAGAAGGAATGTTTGGAACCAAGATGCATACAAGATTAGGTGTTTCTGCTTTGTTTACCAGCCTTCATTTAACCCCTAATTGTTATTTTCCCCTGTGTCTCAGTGTTGAAAATGGGATTAAAAAAACAAAGCCAAAATCTGGGGACATCTCATAGAACAGAACACACTTGCATTTATTTTATTTATTTAGCAACAGACATGTATTTTTAAAGGAGTCAATAATCACTCACATCCCTGCTTCCAGGCAGGAAGAACACTGGTCATAAATAGTGTAACAGACTTGGTGCCAGGTGAGCATCTACATATTTTTTCCATTTACCTCCCTTTGTGTTGGTGATGTTCCAGGACACCAGAAAAGTAACTCTCTTCCCATCCTCCCCTCTGCTTCTTCAGTCACTTATGGAGTGGCCACCCCTTTGTCCAACCCACCTCAGCTGTTCCCTGCAGGAACATCCCAAGCTCTCATGTTGGCCTCTGGTCTGTGTAGGAGAACCCAAACCATCCCTGGCAGTGGTGCTGCAGGCTCAGAGCAGGGCAAGGGAGAGGCAAAACAAGGATGCTCCTGAGGGAAACTCCCTTTCTGTCCCTTTTCCCCAGGAAGAACTCAGTTTGGAAGAACACAGCGTACAGACCCCTGTGGAGATGTTTCTCTGAGTGCAAATGGCAGGATGGAAAAGCCCTGCCAGGCTTTCCACAGGCAGCATTTGTAGGAGCTGCTCCTTGTGGGCCACAGCCCGGATTTATCTGTGTAGCTGTTGGTGTTAACATTGTTCCTGTGAGCTTTGGGGGAATTGGAGTAAATTTGCCTAGAATGGAGGGCTGGTTTCAGCTTGTTTGACACAGTGTTTCCTGATAAGAGCTGCTGGGAAAATACTTCAGTTTTCTTGTCAGACCGAGCTTGCTGAGTTGCCAGGAGAGACTCTGAATCCACGAGGTCTTGAAAAAGGAATTTAAACAGCCAGGCTGTGGAGGGAGGGAACAGGGACATGTGAAATGGCTGCCCAGCAGGGGCAGCTCTGTGAAATATGGCAAATGTAAAACGTTTATGGAAACATCTCTCTGGCTTTGCCTGTCAAAGAAAGGCAAAGCTTTTCATTTTCTCTGTGATTCCTGGTTTGTACCTGTTGCTCATTCCCAGTTGTGCCTCCAGGTGGGGCTGAGCTGGGTGATCTGACTGAAATGTGGAGCAGCCAGGAACTGCAAATAGGGGACTTGTTCACCTGCAGAAACTCTGGAGAGTTAAGGGGACTCAAATGATTCTGTGTAGTTTAAAGCCAAAAAGAAAAAGGGAACAAACCCAGTACAGGAATGTTTGGGGTTTATTTCTTTTTTGTTTGTTTGGTTTTTTGTTTGGTTCGGTTTTTTCTGCTGAAGGGTTTTGTGTTCACTGTAGCTCAGTCCTGCTGCAAATCTGTTCCTTGTGTTGTAGCTATAGTTGGTGTTCCCATGCATCCCAGGTCCTCCGATAATCCCACTGATGTTTCTTGGAATCACAGCCTGTATTGCAAATAACATTGTTTTGAAAGTGTGTGTGAGTGTGTGCCAGCAAACATAGAGGCTTCTGTTCTGAAACCCCAAAGCCTGGGTAATTCTTGAGCTCTTTTTGTGTGCATGAAGTTAAGCCCTGGTCTAGTTTTTGGTGGAAAACACACACTAAAATTTTATGTCAACCCCAGTTGCAAACCACAGCCTGTGCATGGGCTCGACGGGACTTGATGGCTGTTTTTTGCCTCAAGTTCCTTCAGACTCTGAAATTCAAGGGTTACAAGATCAGATAAAAGTAGAGACTTTCCATGAACCACAGTGAACTGAAGCCACTTATTTTCAGCAAAACTTACAGTGAATTGTTCAGCCCTGAACTGCCCTGACTCCAGGAGAGAGAGAGAGAGCATTTGCTGTAACACTGTTGTCAATGTTTATTTTTGGCATCTCTGGAAATCCAGCCATGTGCATAGGTGTGTAGTGAGGATTTATTTGCCACCTGAGCTGAAAAGTATGTTCTGTATATCCGGCATGAAAAAAAAGTTAAAACACGAGTGTGAAGCAGAATAGGTTTGTTTCAGCTTATCTGTGTGAAGTAGGAAATACATTTTCATACCCTGTGAACGTTTCAATCTGAATTTCTTGTTGCAAGAAAAGACAAGCACTTGTGAAAGAGCACACTCATGACAGACACACACAGTGACAAACTTTTAAAAAATACATGTGCCTAATTTTCTGAGCAGCTGTTTAAAACTAGATACATGTCAAAAATTACCCCAGTGATGTCAGCTCAGCCTTTTGCATTTTTCACTACCTGTCCCTGGGCAAATTCCGATCCATTGCCCTGCACAATCAGAGATGTGTTTCTTCTACAAATTAAAGTAGTTAAGCAAAATGGGAGCTTGAATAGAAAAGTTTATAAATTAGCTATGAAGTCCTGTAAATGTTTGCTGCTTTATTTTTTTTTTTTTTAGATTTAATTGCAGCTCTAAATGTTTAATTTGGAGATTTCAGCAGCAGACACAGCCAAGGGTTCTGATGGGGCTGCTGCAGCACAGCCTCCTGTCTGTCAAATGGACAGTGCTCCCAGGAAAAGCAGCCCAGATTCCCCAAAAGACATCTATGTCAAATTGATGCTGAGCTTGGCTGGCATCTTAGAAAGATCTTGAGATGGCAAGATTAGCCCTCAGATGCCCTGGGAGGCAAAGGCCATGCCTTTTGAAAAGAGGGGCACACAGAGGATGTGGCAGATGGAAAAACCTGCAAGGCTCAGCTAAACGCAAGTCTTGTTCAGAGATGGTAACTTCAGAACTGGGGGAGGGGCTGCAGGTGATTCTGGTGGCTCTCTCTGCTCTTCCTTAGGGTGGGATGGTTCTTTGGGATGTGTTTGCTATGGAAATAGCCCCCATGGAGTGCTTCCTGCAAGTTATAGGCCATGTAATGCCTTTCAGGCAATGTATTGGGAGGTCCCAAGAAGAGAATCATGGAATATGCTGGGTTAGAATGAACCCACAGGGATCATCCAGTCCAAGTCCTGGCTCTCCACAGGACACCCCAACAATCCCACCCTGTCCCTCAGAGCATTGTCCAAACCCTCCTGGAGCTCTGGCAGCCTTGGGGCTGTGCCCTCTGCCCTGGGGAGCCTGGGCAGTGCCAACCACCCTCTGGGGGAAGAACCTTTCCCTGAGATCCAACCTGACCCTGCCCTGGCACAGCTCCAGCTGTTCCCTGGGGTCCTCACTGCTCACAGGGAGCAGAGGTCAGTCCTGCCCCTCAGGAGGAAGCTGCAGACCCTGATGGGCTCTCCCCTCAGTCTCCTGCAGGCTGAACAAGCCAAATGCCCTCAGCTGCTTCTCACATGGCTTCCCCTCCATCTTCCACCACCTTTGTACCCTCCTTTGGATGTTCTCCAATAGCTTTATATCTTTCTTATACTGTAGTGCCCAAAACTGCCCCCGGTACTTGGGGTGAGGCTGCACCAGCCCATCCTTTTACTTTTCTCCCAGCCAGAGGAATCCATCAGAGCTACTGAGGAATCCATTTGGTGCTGCTGTGGTGCTACCAGAAACTAATGAGCCACCTTAAAAATTCAACAGGAGCTCCTTAGTGTTTCCCTGGAGAAAACAAGAAACAAGAAAGACAATTGCCCTGACAGTCAAGGGAGAGCAGTTGCCTGTGTTTGAATTTCTGTGCTACTGTAGTGTCAGCAGAGTGACTCCTGGAATGGAAGGAACCAGTTCCTCCACTGGGATGTACTGGTGGGTCCCTACTGCAGGATTTATTTACACCAGAGGAAGAGCTGACCTTCATAAACTGTAAACAGTGCTTGACAGCAACATGTACCCACGGCCTTGTCAGCTCTCAGAGGCTTTGTCAGGGCTGCTCCACTGGTAAATGTGCTGGCAAAGTTCCTCCAGCAGAGCCAGCAGAACCTGGTCCTTCCTGGCCTCTGTTCCAGCACCTCCTGTGGCAGCAGGAAACCTGAAGCCAAGGAAATCTGAGCCAAGGGAACTTTGCTGTTGGGGTTGTGTCTGTGGCACAGTGGGGTTGGTCAGGAATTGTGTCACTGCATTTCTCAGGGTCTGTATTCTTAGCAAAGTTGTGCATTGGAGGTGTGACTCAATGTATGTCAGAACTCCACCTCTGCAAGTATTGATTGTCTCAGTGAATTTAACTTTGTTCCCAAGGCTTGTGAATGTTTCTAGAGCTGTGAAAAACCCTTACATTCTGGCCATAAAGAGATAATCATACATCTTTTAAACATTAGTTTTAGATCTGATAAAGATGTAGATTAAAGCAAATATTTTGGGTTTTCTCTCATGATAGTCACAGGTCTCGGTTTGAAAAATGCTTTGTGAACCCAAATATAGATTGTGTGCAAGTCTTACATTGCTTGTAGTGTTATGAGAGCATTAGAGCCCCCTGTGCTTTTCCCTGTTTCTTGGGAATTAGCCAAAGCATGCTCAACATTTTATAAGGATGAAAATAGATATTTAATAGTGGATAAACACTGAGCCTGTTTTATTCCTAAAAATGAGAAGTAAATTGCCTAGAAATAGTCAGCAAGAATGTGAAAACGATTTAATAGCTATTAGGTAGAAGCTGATGGACCTCAAGACACTTTATTAACGAGGAATACAACTCCCACCTACTGTTGTGATTGATATGAGTGTCTCCATGTACAGATGTGAAATACTAATGGAGGCTTCAGGAGAAGAGTTAGGGCTCTCCTGGGGATTTATCACAGTGCTTTGGACTGGGGAGCAGCAGAAGTTAGCAGCAAGTTGTAAGGCCTCTTGCATTTTCTCACCTGCTGTATATACTCATTTAAGGGACAACAGTTTTATTGAGGAGGAAATGGACTCTGAAAATGTCAAGTTTTATGAACAAATGCATTTGGAAAAATTTGAGGACATCTGAAGGCCTGGTGGGAGCTTCTCAACGTAGAAATCCCCTAAGTTTACATGTTTCTTTTGGGGTTGCAGGGTGAGTTCAGGTGTTAAGGGGCTGGAATGCTGTGAGTGGGGCTGGCAAAGGCAGCTCTGCAGCCTCCAGAGCCCTTCCCAGCCTGATGGTGCCCAGGAGAATCCTGGCTGGGACTGAGCTCAGGGGATGAAGAGCAGCCATCTCAGATAAATGCTCCTGTCAGCCTGGTCACTGGGGTCATAAATCCAGGTGATCAGTGCATCATCCTCGGGGCTGACACTGGGTCAGGACATCCACCAGCTCTGGGTTTGTGGGTCATTAATATCTCAAAGTTCCAAACTGGCACAGACCACAGTGGTTTACAGCAAGTGAATTAGATCAATTAATTTCCAAAGCAAACCTAATGGGCATTTTAGAAGAGGATTTAATGTCTCATTTACTCTCTATAGTTATCTTGTTAAATGCCAATTAAGTATCTAAATATTTCTTACAACCTTAATGAATTACAGTATAATAAGTAATAAATGATCACTGGTTTTTGCTAACGTGCTGAAGGCTGCTGTTAGCTTGAGAAAGTGAATATTAAATTTTCCTAGGACACTTGCTTGTGACAGTGAAATAATTGTTTTTTAATAGCACGATAACATTTAAGTAGCAAAATAACTCTCAGAATACAGACTTTTTTTTTTGTCCAGTAGGATAATGCCAACAAGAAAAAGTTGAGATTACCCTTTAAAGGTCATATATTCAAATAAGTTTTTAAACTTATTTTTCCTCCTAAATTGTGCAAATACGTCTGTTTTTTCCAATTAGTTGCTGACATAATTAACCCAGTTTTCACATGCAATTGCACAGCTAACCTGAAAATCTGGCCCCACATATTCAAACTGAGGAAAATATTGTGGAATTTGAGAGTGCAGGAACAAAGATATATTTTCCAAGTGTATTTGGTGTCCTCCAGAAACATCTGCGACTTTTTTTTATTTGCAGTGAACCACAAGAGAATACATATGAGTATGCAGGTACAAACAAAATACTTGTAGGTGATTACTCCCCCATTTGTATTTGGGCTTCATCCTTTCCTTCTATTATTTGTGAACCATGTGCAAACATCAAGGAGGTGATTTTTAATCATTCCTTTCTCTTGTCTTCGAAGAGAAAGAAATCTTAGTTGTTCTTCAGTTCTAAACAAACTGTTTTATGTCAAGGTGAGAGGTGGATAAAGCTGCAAAGTCATGCCAGCAGGGTCAGGTGGGGGGCTGCAGAGGACAGACTTGCCTGTGAGTAACCCTGGACTGAACACAGGCTGCCCAGTTCCACACTGATGTTTGGGACCTGCTGCAAATGGGCAGCTCTGCAGTGGAAGATGTTTCACTCCTCCAAGGTGGCCCCAGGGCTTGGTCCTTCTGAGGAAGTGAATGTGAATAAATCACCTCTTCCAATGCCCCTCCTAAAGTCAGGAGAGCCCCCCCTGCTGCAATAATTTAGCCCCCACTGCTCTAACCCCAGGGCAGCCCCCGTTCCCAGCAGGATGAGGTGGCATGGTTGGCTCTGGGGTTTGAGGAGCTGCAGCCCCTGAGCTGGGTGCTGGAGTCCCTGGGTGTGTGCAGCTGGGATGGATCGGGGGGGTGGGAGCTGTGCCTCACTCAAGCCTTTCTGTTCCCATAGGAGTGCTGGTACCACAACTGCCTTGTGAGGCTTTCTGTGCTTTGTTCCCAGATTAGGGCCTCTTAGGAGCATTCCTCAGGTATCGTTTCTAAGCAGTGCCTCTGTACACTGTATTAAAGAGAATGCAAAGGTATTTCATCTCCTGGGTTGTATTAAAGAGAATACAAAGGTATCTTCAGAGTCTTTTCTTTGAGCAATGTCCTCCCTATTTATGTCAGCAATTAGTTTATTCTTAAAAGGAGGAAAATAGAAAAAGCAGCACACAAGCACTCAAACTGTGCAGCTCCCTAAGTGCTTTTTTCCAATTTATGAAACAAACAAAGCAAACCAAAAAAAATACCCTCCGAAGTTAAACTAATCTGAAACAGCCCCAGCATTTGAACTTGTCGCACGAAGCTGGTTTAAATTTTAATGTGAGCTCTGGAGTAGATTTGTGTAAGGCAAGGTAAAGCAAGTCCCATGAAATATTGATTCTGTACATTTTCTTATGAATTTTTATACTCCAATTTAGTAAATTTTTCATCTCGCCTGCACTTAGAGGTTGCCTATAAAGTCGTTACTACCAATTGTATTAACTGTTGTAAATAAATCATCTTGGTTTGGGCTATTTGTATGAACATGGGCCGACAGGACCCGGCTTTGTTTGAGCTGTGCCATGTTATGGCCTCAGCCTGAACGGGCTAAAAAGGGATTATCAAAATTTAAAATCCATCGTGGCACAGTGGCAGAGCTGCAAAGCCCCTGAGCATCTGTCAGAGGCGGAATCTTCCTCCTGTGTGTCCCACCTGGGTCAGGCAGAGCAGCAGGGAGGGCTCTCCAGCAGGACAGTTGTGTTCTGTGTCATGTCAGAAGAAGTTGGGGTGGTGGAGTTACCCCCTGCAGTCCTTTTACCTGCAGATCGACCCATTAGAGAGAAGAATAAAAGCTATAAAGGTTTTTACTGTTTGGGTGCAGCCTGACTTTGCAAAACAGGGTTTTCTTTAAAATGCCACCTGAAAAAGGACATTGGAACACCTGATTTGAAGGAAATCCATGACTAAATATTTTTTATTTGGCAGCTTCAAACCCCTGAATCCCAGTTCTCTCTCTACCCAGAGCTCTACCATGTGCTCTAATTAATATCCTCCATCAAACCCAGCTTAGATGTTCACACTGCCTCCTCAGCTCTAATTATAACATATTAAGTGGGTAGGTAAGCAAGGTTCTGTTCTGCTTGGTGTCTCTGTATCAAACACAGTGAAATGTAGGTTTTCTGATGCCTTTCCTTTTAAAAGAAGTATTTCAAAACAGCTTTTAAAATATTACATAACATTCACCTGAATAAGCTGAATGATTTCTTTTCTGTGAGCTATTCTATGGTAAGTCTGACTGGTTAACTCAACAAACACAGCACGAGAGACTCAAGGTGTTTAAATAGTTTTCTTTATTAATTTGAACTAATTTCTCATTAATGTGCTTTTTTTATTATTTCTAATTTGATTTTCAATGCCCCTTTTCTCTCAGTGAATTCAGCAATGTACTCTTGGAGGTTAGGGCTGATCATACCTGGAGTCTGCTGTGCACCATTAATGTTGTGAAGCATTTTGAGTCATAAATGTCAGAAATGGTTTGATGAGGAGCTGACTTGAAGCAAGTTTTTGCATGTGCTTACACCCTGTAGTCTTGAGAGGTGCTTCAATAAGTCCTTAAAGCTGGAGTATATGCTTCAGTGTTCTGGAGATGGATGACATGAATGTGGCTTGCTGTGGTTGATGTATAAATGAGAACAGATGGTTTTTCCAGATTCTGGTTAATGGTAATTAAACTCTAATTTGTTATTTTATTCAGAATAAATCTCTATTAAATTTCTGGGTGCATAAATATTCTGAAACAATGCTTTTTGAGATACTGTCATGAACGTTTGGACTATTTTGAGATAAACCTTATGGCAGTTTGACAACAAAGCACACCAGGTGCCCTTCTCCTGATTTGCCGTTGTCTATGTTTAATTTTCCATCCATTTTTTGTTTCACCTACCTATAAATAAAGATTATAAGTTTATTTTCACAATATCCCTAAGAATAACTTGTTTCAGAAAATAAACCTGTTAAGAAATTCTGTAAGTGCTTGGAGGTAACATGAAGACAATTCATAACTGATGAAAATGCACTCAATGGGCAAATAATCCTCTGACTTGTCCTCTTCTATCCAAGCTGAGTCTTGTTCAAAAACCAGCTGTGCTCTGGGTCTTACTTATAGGTTGGCTTGTTAAATGCATTTGAACCTTTTTTAAAATTCAGAATAGCAATAGTATTCAAGGAAAAACTCAAATATTTTTCTAAAGGAGCAGCACCTCCTCAATTAATGGCTTTCTGTGATAATCCCCTTATGTTCCATTTAACCTGCCCTCTGTAGCTGAGCTGACCTTCCAGTGTCAGTGTGTTCGGAGTGTTTGTGTAAACAGCAAAGGAGCCCCTTAATTACAGAGCCTTCCTCCCATTCAGCAGGGCCGTGTCCGGCCCTCTCTGATTGCGGGCAGGAGAAGGCTCTGGGAGACAGGAAGGAGCTCTGCAGGGAGGGAGGAGGGAGCCTGGGGGAGTGTGTCCTGCCCTGAGGAAAAGGGAAAGGGAGCAGGGGCACGGGCAGCACCTGGCACTGGGGCCCTGGGGAGCTGTGGGAAGGATACCTGTGGTGCCAGAGCTGCCTTCTCTGGGGGGTTACGGGGCTGAAGCACCAACAGGTTTGGCCTGAGAAGTTCTCACCAAACTCAGAGGTTCGGTTTGGTACCACATTCCCTGCCCTGTGCTGTGGGTTAGGTTGGATGCTAGAAAGAGGTTCTTCCCCCAGAGGCTGGTTGGGCACTGACCAGGCTCCCCAGGGCAGTGGGCACAGCCCCAGGGCTGCCAGAGCTCCAGGAGAGTTTGGATGGTCCTTGGGGCACAGGGGGTGACTCTTGAGAAGGGTCCTGTGCCGGGCCAGGAGTTGGACTGGATGATCTTTGTGGCTCCCTTCCAACTCTACATATTGTGTGAGATGTTTTCTCCAAACTTACAGCTCCCCCCTGAAGTTTAGTGGAGTTAAACATCAAGGCAACCCTGTCATGTTGCTGCTGTTCCTCACCCAGCTCTCCCTGAGTGCAGAGGAGGTTGTCCTCTCCATTTATGGGTTTCATTGCTTTGGAACCTGCCTTTCCTTCACCCTGGCACGGTGCAGTTGTCTGTCTCTTATGCAGAGAGGGCAGGGCTCAGGGTGAGGTGCCTTTTCCCAAGGGACATGGGATTTTTGCATCATGATAAATGGAATATCACTACAGAAAGAAAGCGAGGCTGACTGCAAACCTTTGTGAAAGGGTCAGCATCTGCATTGCCTTAGTGCACAGTATCAAGACTGGGAAGGAAAATTAATTGTAGAGGAAAAACAAGTTTTTCCTCTGTGTGTTTATTTTTACAACCCTGATTAGTGTTGGTTTTTCTAAATTTCCACACTAGTCAGCTTCATTGGAGATATGATGTTGGAATGATGGTGACGTGGTTTGCTGGTTTGGGTTGGATGGCAGCCCTGCCTGGAGCTCTAACATTTGGAGGATCTCAGATGTGACTCTTCCACTGCAAACCTGTATATTATTGATTCATTTTGTTTCAAAGATGCAAGTAAAATCCTGCTGTTTGATTGGATCTGACAAAGTGTAACTCAATCAGTTACATATGAAAGCCTTTTCAGGGCAACTAGAAACCAATATTACATTAAGTTCAGATATTTAGGCTTCAACATATATGGCAAAAGCCATATATTTAAATTTTGAAAGGCTATTTGGTCATCATAGTATTCTCAACCAAAAAATCTTTCTTTTGAATAGCTGCCAAATGCATAATTTTCAAAGTCTTTCTGTGCAAACAAGTAAGATGTAGGCACAGCTAACTGATATCAGAGAAGGGAGGACAGCTGAATGAAGGAAGAAAATCTTGCATATATTCAACTGAATTTTTAACAACTTGGATGTGCAGGGTTGTCCTTTTGGCTGTGATGTCACTTGATGTCATAATACAAAATCCCTTTTGTAAATGAAGCTGCTCACACACCAACTAACTAAGCCTCCCAGTAGTTACATATGGTTAAATTAGTATTAGTACTTTTTTTCCTATCAGTATTAGTACTTTTTTTCCTATCAGTTGAGGAAGTAAAAGCTCAGAAAACTACATGTTTTGATAGAAAAAGGTCTGATTTTTTAAACATGCTTTCCTTCATTTTGCATCTGAGATACAACTGGAAGCACAGATATCCAACCCCTGCTTTGTGTGAGCATATCTAGATATAAACTCCTCGTGGAGGCATCAGCTTCAGCATGGATCTGCTTATTTGCTGAGTCTCCTTAACTCCTCATAACTCACCCTGAGCAGACTTGAATGTCAGGTGCTAGAAGGTTCAGCAGAGAGCAAGGTCAGACCCAAGGGTCCAGCATTTTCAGAGAGAGGAGCAAATTAAGGTCACCCTTCAACTCTCTCCCCTGAGAATCTGCCACTTCTGTAACCTGTTTTAGCTGTGGTCCCCAGAAGTCTGACAAACAGGAACCAGAAACATTTCAGTATATATTTCTCTTGGAAGCAGGCAGTGTCAAGAAATGCAATTTTGGGAGATGACCACGTTAGCCTTGAACTTTTCAGACAAATCTAAATGAAGAGGAAGAGTTTATTCTGGCTTCTAGAAACTGATGGGAGCCCTGTGGGGCGTAGGTTCAAGTTTTTAAATGTTCCCATAAAATCAGATAATGGTATCCACCCCCTCAAACAGACCATGCCAGTGAGCACATGCAATCCTTCAGAGTTCATCACACAGCAAGTGTGTTCCAAAGGACCTTGAGAGCATGTTTCCAGGGGAGGGGCAGGGTCGATGCATGGATGGGAGAAGCCAATTGAAATCAATGGGAATTGATTTAGAGTCTGGGGGCACTGTGTTAAAATCTCCAGCCTTACGCTGGAGCCTCATGAATATTAACGGCTGGGATCAATGCAGCTGATGTTCAGATGTACAGCTGGCTCCTTTTCGTCTGTAGATTAAAGGCACGGCAATCTTTCTTGCTTTAGATAAGACTGAGAATTCCAAAAAATGTCTTGTGGCTTTAGATCCAGTTCTCCAGGACTGTTTGATGAGGTTTATGGTATCTTCCCACTTTTAAAGGATACGTTTTCCTCTTGCCTTTATCTCTGGTGTCTGTTTGGAGATGTCATCTTAATGAAGCAGCGTGTGTTGCTCCTGGGCACTGAGGTGGCTCTCGGGCACTCGGGAATGCCGGGTTTTTGGGAATGCCAGGTTTTTGGGAATGCCGGGTTTTTGGGAAGCCTCGGTGCCCTCCTGGGGGCAGATGCTGTGCTCTCATGGCAGGAGCTGCTCCTTCTGCTTCACACCAAGGCTCTGCAAAGGGCTCTGTGTGTCTGATCTGTGACAGACCTGCCTCCAAACGAGCGAGCTGCCAATCTGCAAGCCCAAGTTCCTGACACCATCCACTTGGAAGAGCTTTCCAAGGTTCAGAGGCAGAGACCTGCGTGGCTGCTGTGCCTGTGACACCTCAGCTGAGCCTCTGCAACCCCAGACACTGCCCCGGCTGTGAAAGTGAAATCTGGCTTGAAAACCTTCTCCCTTAACAAAGGATGCACATTATTTGACACATCCTGAACGTTTTTGTTTGTTTGTTTGGAAAGTGCAGGTCAGGATCCAGACTTGGCAGCTTGTCCAGACTTCCTTAAGGAGCCGAAAAAGTGCCCTGTATCCAACCAACCTACTTAAACTCTGGGAATATTCTGGACTCCTCTTAGCAGCAGACAAAGATTTCCGTGTTCAGGAAGCCTAAGAAAGAATAATCATGTCTTCTTTTTTGAATTAAACCCCCCCAAAATACCAAAACCAAAATAACCAAAAAGCCCCAATGAACCAAGCAAAAAAATACTCAGACTCAAAAAACTTCCTCTTGTTTTGGCTGTGTGTTCTTTGTTATCAAGAGTGTCACCCTGAGCCAGTGTGCCTCAGCTCAGTGATGCTCGTGGGCAGCACCAGCACTTGAAGCTCCTCTGGCATTGCTGGGCCTGTGCAGCTTCAGCAGAAGCAGAGCTCTGCCATGGGGATTTTTTGACTCTGAGCACAAACAGCTCAAATTTTGGGTGCTGAGAAATGTGAGCCCTAAATCCCACTTTGCCAGGGGACCATGATGGATTGGGTGTTTTAGTTTTATTTAAAGCAAGGATAATTATACTGCATCTCTTCTTTAAGGGGTTTTGAAAACCCTTCTGTAATGTGAAGAAGATATTTTACATGTATGTTGCTCAAAAAGTGCTTCTGAGTTGTCAGGTCTCAGTGGAGCTGTAACAATGGGGCTTGTCCCAAGCTCTCTGAAGTGAAAAGGAGGTAACAGCCAATGAACTATTCTAGTCGCTTAAATTTTGCCTGAATTAGATTTCTAGATACATTGCAAAATACTTATGGAAAGCTGAATATGTCTTAGGACTGAGAGATTTAGTGCTGTTCCTTGTGGTATCTTTAGGTAGCATCTGGCATCTGTATATTAGAAGATCATTGAAAATAGATTTATTTTATTCCAGTTTTGTCACTCTGGCTGGTGATACAGATGTGGATAATGGGAGATATGTGCTTTATCTCTGGCATCAGACACTGGAGGAGGTTACTGGGGTTCCTCATGGAGCCCAGTTGTGCCAGTGACGGTCTAATGCACCTCAGGAACATGAAGGGCTGAGTTTTGCTGTATCCTTGTGCTGCTGAGCTGTTCCTAGTTATTCCAAAAGTGACAAAGTTACCCTTGTGCCAAATTCTGATAATTTTGTGCATCGATGCCTTTGCATGTTGTGCCTGTTTTGCATGTAAGGGAGAGCGGGTTTTGGGACAAGTAGCTTATATTGGCTTTTCAATGTGAATTCTGCTGAACTAGACTTCAAAGGCTGAGCTGATGCTTGTGACAGGAAAAAAATAGCTTGAAAAATTAGGAAAAAGGCTAAAAAAATTGTTCCTGTGAGTTTGTTAAAGGCCCACGTAGCGGGGCTGCCGTGGCTTTTAGAACAGTTTTTGAAAAATAAAAATGGTATGGAGGAAGGCAATGGGAACAATGTAATACAAAGTGGGGTAAACTTTGAGACTTTGTCTCTCTATACATTATTCATCATGGCTCGGGAAAGGCGACTTGGCTTCCCTGGTGGTTTTGGCGGCCAATTGGAAATGGTGAAAATGTTTGTAACTTCTATTGTGTTTTTTTCTAATTAGACAAGGCAAATAGTTTATGAGGAGCAAGGACAGAATTAATCATGGGCTCTTGCTCATCACAGCTGTGCTCTGAATGCCTGACAGAGCCACTTTATGGCATATAATTCAACATATAGAATAAATGTAGTACAAAGGACAGAGTTTTGAAAGCATTTTCAGCGGCGATCGTGTTGTTTTGCAAAGTCCTGAGCACGACTGATTACAATGGAACTGGATGGGAACTGTGGGATGCTTTGGAAAGTGAAATCCTCGCTGGCAGTTTCCAAGAGGAGATCTGAATCTGGATTACAGCTTTTTGTGCAATTTGGATATAATTTCCATGTCTAATTTGGTGGCTGCATAAGCCTATTGAGTGTTTTCTGCTGCAGTTGGTTACCTAAGCATCCAACTCTCTGGGTTTCACAGCATAGAAATCAGGAGGTTCTGAGGGTACTTTCAAGCCATGTGCATAAATTCTTCCCTCTGTGTCCATCTGAAGACTAGAAGCTCCATCTATATTCCATATGAACTGTAGGTATGTTTTTCTGAATGATCTGATGCCAGGAGCTGTTGTAATTAATGTTTCTTATTAACTTCAAAATGTATATGACTTGGCATTAGCTTTTTAAAGACATATTGACATGTTTGTTTATTGCTCTTCAGCTGCTTTTCTTTTGCCTTAAAGCAAATCTGAAAGACTTCTGCTCTTCTACTTCAATTTTAAAAGCCCTCTCCCACTTTTACCTTAGTAAGACTGTCCACACTTGCAAACAACATTACTCTTTCAATTGAACAACACTGGCTTAGGTTTACAGGGTGCAGCTGAAGTGACTTCTCAGTCTTTTACCTGAGCCAGACTTCAAAAATGATTCATGATCCTTTTCACTTGTGAATGGACATTTGTGCCTGTTCTGAATAACAAGCACAAATTCTGTCTAGATGTGCAAAGGCCAATAATTTGCAAATTTAAGTAGTTGTGTCCACAATTTAAAGGTCTATTTTAGGTAATTTTGAGCACGCTACAGACAGAACCAGGAATGTCAGTGTTAGTTCATAAAATGTCTAGCAGAAAAGAAAGGGTTTTTTTCTCTTTTACAACATTATTATATTGCAGTGGTGTCTGTAATATTCAGGTTGATGTAAAAACTGAATTGAATGAAAATGTGGCTTGTTTGGCTCCCATTTTATCTGTTTTTAGAGCAAAATATTCACTGCTTTCCATTTGATTTGGTAATGTTTGTATATAGTATTCTACAACACCTGACTTTAACTCTTTTGCCAACTCTGGCTGGAAATACTGAAAGCTTTGCAACTACTCAGAGTTTCAGGGAGGTGAGACAAGTGTCTGATCATGTGGGTGCCAGTGGAAACAAACCTGGCCTTTCAAACTCTGTCCCAGCTGTCCCTGGGATGTGGTGGGAGCACCTCGAGGGGGTTGTGTCCAAAACACTTCTGGCTACTGGTTTTTAAAGCACCAGTTTTCATGGAGTAGAACAGGAATCATGACTTGCTTATTTGTATTATAAATTGCAATGCCCAGTCTGTTAGTAGACAGATTTCTGAGGTGTTTATCTCAAGGCCTGATATGGCACATGCTGGTGTTTAGAAGAGTTTAAGAGAATTGAGATCCTCGGAAGAGATGGTGGAAAACAAAAACTGCTCCTTACTGGTATTTGATACTTATTTCAGTATAGAAAATCAAAGTCTTACTGGGTTCAGAAATGCCAAAACAGCACATTTTGTACTCCTCAAAAAAATATCAGCTTCTGGAAGCGAAGAACATCTGCATCTAAAACACATCAATTAGCAGAAGCCACGAGTGATGCTGAAGCTCCGTCTATTTTTGGTCACTGTCTACGTGATCAGGAAAAAACAGAGAATGCAGTGGCTTTGATTAACTCTTCTCATTCCTTTTTAAAAGCATTTCTTCTCTTCAGTAGTCAGAGGTTGATGAACAAAGCATGCCCGTGAAGATGTATAAATACAGCTCAAGGAACTGAGCAAGCACACGGTCATGGTGATTGACTCGATATATTCACTAAATACCCTGCAGGCTCCTGAGCAGGATGCACTGTACCCTCCAAAGAGAAGGCCAAGAAAAGGCCTATATATTTACATAATTCATATTTGTATAGCAAAATTTGAATTTTTACATCTAAAATTTTTATTTAGTTTTGACTTCAGTTGTCTTATTTGACGTTGTCTTTTAATGTTTCCAGGAATGTCCTGGGTTCGTGTTTAGGTCTGGTACAAGTAACCATAATAAAAAGTCAGGTCCTGGTACCTTCAGCTCTACCAATGCATCATGGTTTTATTTTTAACTCTATCCCTTTTTCAAACATCATTGCTCTCACATTGCACTAATTTATACCAGAAATACTGTTCCAGTAGTGACCTGAAATTTTCCTTTCCATAAGTTTTTTTAATTTCACCAAAAAGTTTATATTTTTTACTTATATACATGAATTGTAATGTCCAATGCACTTGTCTTTTGAGTGAAGGAGTTGTTCTGAATCACACAGTGATATTTCATGAACAGGACACAGAGAGAATGCAAAACTGTTTAAAAAATACCTTGATTACTAATAATCTAGGGGTTGAAATTTCACTGTCCTTATGCTCCCAGAAAACTTGAAGCATTCTGTGATCTCAGGCAGGACCTCTGCTCTGTTTTGGGTCACAAGATGGAGTGGTCCCCTGGTGCAGTGTGGTGCAGCTGCATTGCTCAAAGTGACTTCAAAAAGAAAAAAGTCTCGACCCATCCAAAATCTGGATGGGGAGTTGCTAAAGACTTGGCCTTGATCCCTTTTGTAATTGTTGTCCTCCTTTGCTCCCTGAAAAGTTTCAGATCTTTTGATTTGCTAATTTATTGCCATCTTGCCCCATATTGTTTCCTGTGCCAGCCCTGATCTGCCAGGAATTCTGCATAACACTTTAAAACCAGTAAAATTGGTACCAAACCATGTTGGCAGCAGAAACTTCAGTAGAACCTGTCCAGCTCACTTCCCTGTCAGAGAACAGAGATGTGTGGTTGCTCTGGTTTAAGCATGGCTGCCTTTGAAATGTTTCTTTATTTTTAGTAACTTTGTTATGAAATTATTGTCTTTTTCCAAAATCACTTGTTGAAAAGTCTGTCGAGAACAGACTTTTCCCTTCAGGCTATGGGAAAACATAAATTCCTAATACATTGCCATCTCTTGGTTCTGCAGTCTGTGTGCTTAAATATTTCACAAGCACCAGGGCAGAGCAGAAGGTGCAGTTTTAAGTTAATCGAGGAGATTTTGTCTTTTGCAGAATAAGTCAGATTGAACATCTGAGCTCTCACCAAGGATCTAAGACTCAAATCCATGACCAATAATCATATTGATACTGCTTATAAACAGATACTTCAGTTGGAGGTTCAGCTGGGTTTGCAGTACATATAACCAGTGGCAAATAATTCAGTTCTTTGCTGTTTGGGAACTGTGTTGGAAGTTGTTCAAGGCTTGGCTTGAGAGCTGCTGTGACTCTTCAGGCTCGTGCAGAACAGGAGTATTTCACTACATTTGCTCTTTTTCTTCCTTCCAGAGGTCAGCTATTGTCCATATGTGATACCAAGCAATTGCCATTTATCCCTGAAGGGCTCATTCAGCCCCTTGGAAGTGAAGGCAAAACTTCCTCTGGATTCTCCTGCATTTCAGACAAAGCCATTAGTAACAGTGGAGGCTCTGCACCTGTTAGAGCTGCAGTTTGAAGCCATACCTTAATGGCTTTGCAGCTGATTTACAAATGCTTTAGTCTTGTTTTATCTCAAATGTTTAGCAATTTTCCTGGTCCTGTCAGGTAAAACCAATTTGGGTGTTAAATATTGTTATTTGAAGTGTAGCATATGGGGAAATGAAAAATGTCTTGCAGGTACAGCAATCAAATGAAATCCTAATTAGTGCTTGGGTAAAACTGACATCAAAAGAGGGCACTAGTCCTCCACTGAGCCCAGTGCAGCTGTGCCCAGGAGTCTGGCTCTGGAAGTGTGAAGCACTGATAATGGAACAATTATCTTTTTGGGGTGGAGTGAAATCTGTGTTTACTCATATTTGTAATTTCAGTGGAATCCTTCCAATGCTATTTGTGAGCCCTTGAACAGACTCGAGATAAGGAACAGGGAAGTTCATTGCAGAACTGCAGTGGCCTCTGGTTTAGTCCTTCAGAGCAGATGTGTGGAGGCAGCAACAGTTCTGTGGTTCCAGGGGTGTAATAGATGTGACCTTTAAAAGGGTCCCCCAAGTTCTGCTGCAAGTGCTCAGAGCAGGGCAGTGCCCCCCATCAAACTGCTTCCCAGCTCTGCTGCAGAGCCCTCTGAGATGAATCAGGAGCTGCCTTTGGAGCTGAATTGTGGTGACTTTGCTGGGTTTCAGGTCTCACTCAGGAAGCTCTTTCTGTGCTGCTGAGCACGGGGTCTCACAGAACCTCCAAACTGCATTGTTTTGGTCAGCAAGAGTTACAGATGATGACTAGCCCCAATCTGTGGAAGAAATAAAAAAGTAGAAAACCCCCCAGTCTTTGTTTCTTTGTCCAAGGCCCAGGGGTATTCTGTCTTTGTGTTCTGTGGGTGCTGGCTGTGTCTTCCCTCAGGAGAGCAGCTGGATGAGGCTGCCCAGCACTGGGAAATGAGCTGCTGGCAGGGAGTTTAGAAGTTTAGACCCAGCACAGGTGAAATACAGGAGCCAGTCCTTTGGCACCAACCTCCAAAGGGCTCAATAGACCTACAGTCACTGCTGTCACCTCACAGGCACCTGAAACCCTGACATGGCTCCACTCTGGGGGGAACTGGATATCCTACAATCCAAGCAGTGGATTTGGGGGCAGTCCCGCTGCTTAAGTGGCTGTTAAATGAGGTTCTGCATTTATATATTGAATATAATACATATACAGCTCTTATTCCAGCTGTTTCCTTATTCCTTCCTTTGAGCTTTAATTTAAGTGGGAGTATATTTTCTAAAGACAGCTGATGGGTAACCCAACAAGAATAGGAAAGGATCCTGTACACACTAGTGACTCCAGCAGCAAATACAAATGATAGAAGAAAATGAAATCACAGGTTTTTAAAAGTATCATTTTGCAATGGTATTATTTAAATTTAAGGCACTTTTCAGCATTTCAGATTCCTTGAGATTAAGATTGCACTGCGCATCACTTGTTTTTTTTATTCTTTTGTCACTGTTATTATTTTTCCTTTGTTTTCTGTCCTATTGAACTGTCTGTATCTCACCCCACCTCTTTTTTTCATTTTCTCCTCCACCCCACTGGGGGTGAGGGAGTGAGCAGCTGTGGGGCACTTTGCTGCCTGCCTGGTTAAACCACCACGGTTGCTTAATCTTCAGTGGAAACACTGAAAACCTCTGGCTTAAACTCTGAATTTAGGTCTGGTGCAAGTAGATAATGACTGGGCATCAAATGGTTCGAGTACCTTTGCGTTGTAATTGATCTCTCTTACATCCCTATCAACATTTCTTTCAAATTTGAAACAGCCTGAGGCTCTCCCTGTATAAAAAGTGGATCCTGCCTTTCCCATGTTTAAAGAGTTGATTCCAGAGAGGTTTGCCAGTGTTTGGTTCCTCTTAAATGCTTGCTATTTCTGTACAGCTCCCTGAAGAGTATGATGGTATATTTGATTTCATTAACATTTGGAAAGGATTTGAGGCATTGCATGGTTTGGTCACTACAGTAAAAAGATAATAATGCTCTTGGGAGCAGCTGAACGTGGAAATTGCCTGTGAGGAGTTGTGTGTCCATCCTTGGAGGCTGTGACTGCCTTTCTTTATGGTGTGCTGGAAAGTTTGAACTGCTCTAATCAGCCAGGACCATCACTGCCACTCCTGTCAGAGGAATGGCTCTCCTCTGTGATAGCATCTGAAGGCTGCTCTCACTGATGGCCCTGCCTATGCATCATTTTCTAGGCACGTGACCACGCTCAAGTCCAAATGTTGCATACTGAAATAATTTGGAGGGAAGGCCACCGTGAGAGGACTGGCTGGGATCTGGCATTGGGTGGGGAAGCTTGAATTCCCATTCCCTCTGTCCCTGAGCTGAGCATGCCTGTATTCCAGGCTCAGTCCTACAGCCTGTTCCTTCCCTGGCTCTCTCTTTTACCAGCCAAGGTGCCAGAGCAGCCCAGTCAGCTGGTTCCCTTTCCTGCAGAAATGGCCCTGGGGAAGGGCAGCAGCAGGGCTGGAGGCAGCTGAACTGTGCTGGGCTGCTCTTGGAGTGCTTTAAGCACCTTCAGTCCATGGGAACCAGCTGGCAAGTGTTGCTGTGACTCCTGCACTTCAGCACCACGTTGCAAAGGGGTTTGTTGAGTCTTGCAAGTTGCTTTGGTGAACATGGCAGGGATGTGAAGGGACTTGTGGGATGTGGCACGTTAAAGCAAGTCCATATCACTTGGTACTTAAAGAGGTTTTTGAAGGCCCTCAGAGGAGGATGCAGTGATTCCTGAGTTGGAACCTGGTGCAGTGGTTTGCCCCAGAGACCTCTCAGCATTGCTTGCAGCCATGGAAATTGTACTTCAAAGAGGGTGCTCTCACAGCAGCCCAGGCTGACAGCAGGAATAAAATAGCATGTGGCCTGCAGCATGTTCCTTGCTCAAGATCACTGCCTGTAAACCAGCAAAAGTGCTGGAATAGTGGGGTGGGAATATCCAAGTTGTCTCTCTCTCTTCTTGAACTTGGTCCTTCCATGTTAACACAGTGATATATGTGTTACCCAGCTTTTTGAGAGGATATTACAGGGCTTTATGTCAAATCTCTGAAATCTGCTGACCTCAAAATCTGAAATGTTTTATATGATAGTAGCCCCTTCTTGGGAGCAGGGTTGCCCTGACCCCAAAATTAAAAAGGCAAAAGCTTAATTTTGTTTTTCTTTTCGTTTAGAAGCAACTTGTGTGAATGAGGCACAGAAAAACTTGCCAGTCTACTGTCACTGTAGAGAATTCAAGCCACAGTTTACATCCCTCCCTCCTCTCACTGTCCTTCCCTCCCCACCTCCTCTCCTTGCACCATACATGTGTTTAATCTTAGACATGGATGTAAACCTGTCTATTCCTTATTTTGCATCCTTTGAGTATTATTATAATCAGGCCAGTTTATTAAGAATTAATGCTCCTTCATGAACTGAGGATAATGGAATGGCCACATATCCTCTTGTGCTGGACTGTGATTTACTAATAGGAGCTTCTAGGGAAAGGATCATAAAAGACTGAGGCCCCCACCTCTAGATTAATATTTAATCAGGTGTTAAGAGAGCCTTGTGTTGGATCCTAGAGTTGCTAGCAGAAACCTGCAGGGGAAATGAGAGGGTCCTGCATCTTAAAGGGGCAATGCAATGATAATTAGAGGCTTGATCCAAAGCCCATGGACATAAATGAAAAGCTCCTATTAATTTGAAGACCTTTGGATCT
This sequence comes from Manacus candei, assembly GCF_025592945.1. Classification (NCBI taxonomy): domain Eukaryota; kingdom Metazoa; phylum Chordata; class Aves; order Passeriformes; family Pipridae; genus Manacus; species Manacus candei. The sequence goes on along the minus strand of NW_026138105.1, from coordinate 15,466,891 downwards.
GGCCCAAAGGGAACCAAAAATAATGAATGTTTTTGCATGTGAGACAGCAAAAGATATGGCTTACTTTTTTATATATATTATTATTATTATTTCAGAGGTATCATGGTTAACATGCATGGTTTAAATTTAAAATGAATGGGATGGAAAGGTCTGCTGCCAAAAACATGCATGAAACAAGCTGGGGGCCAAACTGTTCCAAACTTTTTAAATATGGGAATGTGAATTCAAATGGCTTATTTCTTGTATTTCATGGCTAAATAAGCTACACTGAGAGAAGTGTGGCAGTTGATTTGTTCCAAATCTCATTATGGTTTGTGGACTATAGCTCAATAATCTATTTTTAAGGAGGCACAGATCAGTTTGTTTTGATTATCTTGAGGTCTTTGCAGGCTCCTTAAAAAGTTAGGATGCCCAGTTTGGGCATTTTGAAGTATTACAGCACAGTCAGTGTCTTCGAGGATCACAGAGATAAAGAGGGCACAGGCCAAGCAGGAAAAGCAGAGAGGGGGATGGATGAGGAACCTGCATCCACCAGATCTCAGCAGAGCTCCTGAGCCACAGAGCTGAACAGCCACCTCTGCTGTAATCATCGCTCCCAGAGAAAGATTCTCCCTGAAAACCTCTTTCCGACACCATCTAATAGGCAAGGCTTATTTCAGAATTTTATTCCAGCTCATTTAAGTTTAGGGCCCTTCCCATTGCTCATTAGTCTCAAGGAAAATGCAGATGAGAGAAGTTCAGTGTGTGCAGCCACTGCAGGTGACTCTGGGCAGGTGAATTCTGTCCTGCTGGCTGGGGGTCAGGAGCCATGGCTGGATGAAAACCCCTCGACAGAGCAGTGCCCAATTACAGCTCCTGTAAGGGCTGGAGACTGGGAGACCATTACTATGGGATGGGAAGAGCTGGATCTCCATCATTTGGTGGGAGATGAGAAATGATCAAAGAAACCTGACTGGTGTTTGAAACGGAGGAGAGAAGGGACTTTTGCTCTAATGAAACAGTCACAGCAGCTTTGTGGCTCAGCTTGCTGCCCTTTCTGGAAAATAGGACCCAACTGTCCATTAGTGGCACACAGCACTGCAATAACACTTAGGGAAATTATGTATTGCTGCATCAAGCTGTAGAGTTCCCTCTTATAAAGCAAGATACAGCAGAAATGGGGCAAAGCCCAAGCATTTAGCATTAAGTTCCCAAATACTAAGGTCTTACCAAATGTGCAATGTATCCTTTGCAATTAAGAGTAGAAGTTAATGAAGTTTCTGACAGTCCTTATCTTTTCCCAGGGGAACTTTGCTAGTCTGGGGTTGGCCACAAAGCAAGTTATCTCCAGTTCATGCAAACCTCAGCCTTGCTTAGGAAAACCTGATTCCTTTCTCAGAACACACCTATTAACCTTGCTTTTCTTTTTTGAGAAGTCCTTTTCTGCAGACATTGTTGTGTGGGAGGTTGTTGTCTGTGCAGTCTCTCCCTCCACCAGACCTTGGAAGGTGAGGGCAGGTACCTGAGCTGAGCAAGGAAAAGCCTCCTCTTCCTGTGCTCAGTGGGAACTTTGCCACTGGCTTGTTAGAGTCAGGATTTCAGCCCTGATGTTCTCTCAGAGATATTGATTATATATGGTGGAAAACACAACAGGGTATTTTATCAGAAAAACAAGCACAAATGTGCAAATAAAACCACAGAGATAATAAAGGTCAAAGCTGTTTAATGGACCTTCATAAAGTTATGTACCACTTAAATCCTAATTAACTCCAGTTTGGGGCATTTCAGTGGGATTTAATAAATAGGCTTGTGGAGAACCTCTGCGCAGGGTTGAATTTCAACGTTTGCAAAGAAAATGGGAGGAGGTTACTTTACATTAGGCATCTGTGTATTTTGCTCCCCAAGTAGCATTTAGGAAAATGGCCACAAACAGCACATGCTGGGTTACAGCTGGCAATTTAATCTGCAGGCAGGAACATATAAAATCCATGATAGGATGAAGTTTGCTGTGACTGCTGTATAGTGGAAGCACTCAACAAAACCCAGCAGGCTGAGCAACAAGTGGCATTTCAAACCTCTGAGTTTCCCACAGCCTCATGAGTTTTGCAGGATGGGTATTTTCTTAGGTTTCTAGTATTTCAAATGCTTTGCTTGTTGTGGAAACAATGGGGCTGCACCAGTGGAGTGCAGCTGAGTGGTGTACTACAATGCAGAAAAAAAATCAATTTATTCTGTGGCTCACAATTTATTTCATGGTTGGGGAAATATCAGTTTAAGTGATGATTATGTTACCCAAGTATGTGGTACCCTGGCTCTGTGTCTAATACAAACAATTACTGTATATGGGTTGCATGTGTGGTTATGATGTGGTGGTGTGGTACTGAGATTTTATCAGCTCTGGGCTGCTCACATCATTCACCAATTCCAACTTTCCCTTTGGTAAAATTCTTAGGATCTGTGCAGGTCATCCCAAATGAATGTGAGCAAAGCCTTTACACCACCAGTCTCTCATCACATATTCCTTTGTTGGCACATACTGAATAGGTGTGTTATAAATTCAGTGTTTAGGGAGTCCCTAAAGGCACTCGTGGGACTCTACCTGGAAGGGTTGGTTTCTTCACTGCAAGAGTCCCACAGAACAAACTGCTGGCAAAAAAGAAAAAGATAATTTTATAAGACCCTCTGGATATTATTTCTTTATAATATAATAGCTTGGTGATTCTTCTGTGGCATCTCAAGGTTTTTTGGCAGTGCAGGGATAAGTGGTTTGAGCTCTTTAAAGTGCCCAGGGAATTGCCCTGTCCCGTAGCATGTTTTGTTCACAAGACACTGTACTCTAAAGCTGGACTCTCTGTCCACTCTCTAGACTAATCCTGCCATTCTTATCATCTGTTTTCTGATTGGCAATACCGAAAAATTAGTTTCAAAATTTCAAAATGTGGGAAAGAAAAGCACTTCTACTCATTTCAGCCTCATTCCTGAAGCCTAGTGACGCATTTGGAATTCCAGATAGAAGTGCTGTCAAAGCCTGGCTGGGGGCTCCTGTGCCCCCACAGACTCTTCCCTCCCCTGGTGCAGCATTGGGCAGGCAGAGAGCCAGCCCAGCTAACCCTGACAGAGAGCTGGGCTGGGTATGAAGAGAGGCCCTGTCACAAAATCTCTGCAAATAGTCGGAGCTCTGCCTTTGCTTAGCTGGGAGAGGAAGGAAAGGGGCAGGGACAGGCCAGGGTTCCTCTCCCAGCAGGCAGAGTTCCTCTCTTGGCCTGGCATTGCAGCCTTGCCTCTTACTCCAGTTCCCTCCCCCCCTCCTCCCTTCAGCTTTAATATCTGGGTTTGTCTGATTTTAAACTGGGTTATTTGAATGTCAAACTTTCAATAACACTTTAACAGAGGTGTCCATTAACCCATGCTAAATTACAGCAGAACATCTCTGGAAATACTTGTGACATGCACATGAATACCAAATGAATTCATTAGGATCAGTGCTATTCCAATGAATACCAAATGAAACCCCCTGTGATGGGGACATCATCTCCCTGGGAATAATCGACAGCGTTCCTTTGGCACCACTCAAACACATCAGCTGTTTGTTTGCACTGATGAGAGGTGGCACTCTAGGTTTTAGTTAGATAAACAAATGATGACACCAATAATCACTTAGTTGGTGGCTGTAATGCTTAATAATCACATCCTGATATCGTGCACACTAGAAGCAGTGCTGCACTTTTTATGCATAATGAATCCCAAACACTTCATAAAAGGTGATAACTTCTTTGACCACTGAATATATTATTTATAAAAGTGCTCTGTTCCCTTCCCCCTCCCACCCTTGGAGATCCTTTTGAATTTTTTTTTTATCAAGTAGAATACACTGGTAGCACATCTTAGACTATGAGGTCTCTTCTTATACATAATTTATAAAACAATTTACAAGTGATTTATTTTTAGCAATAAGATAAAACATGGTGTGAAGGGTTTTGCCAACAGAGATATAGATGGTTTGGGAGTAACACTCGTGGAGGAGCCTGGGGTCAAGTGAAAATTATTTGTCTGTTTTTCCCTGAGTTGTGAATCTTAAGGAGCCTCCTCTTGCACCCATTTGCACAGTGCACTAAATACACACTTCCCTACAACTGCAGGAATTTGTATGGCACCATGTTTTAGATGGCCTTGAAAAATACCCTTTAACTGAACATACTGGTGGTTAGACCGTGTTGAGAGGCACAAAAAGAGTGTCCCTTCCAGACACTCCTGGTCTAGTGGCTGGCTCTGTCTGGTTGAAGCCCTGCTGAGTGCTGGGGCTGCCGGTGTCCACACAGAGGAGGTAAACTCTGGTTTATAATTAACACCTGGTTGATGAAGAGGAGGGTTGTGCTGCCTCCCCTCTCCCAGGAGATGGCAGTGTTTAAGAGCAGTAGCAGAGCCTCCTGCACGTCGTGATGTCCTTGCACCAACCGTGGTTCTCAACAGCCAGTAATTCAAAATATCGTGGTAGGAGTGTAATGGGAGAAGAAACGTGGCTTGACCCGAGGATGCAGAGAGGGCTGTGTTGCAGCAGAAGCCCTTTATGTCAGCTGTGGTGGCCCGTGGTCTGAGTTACTGTGGGGGCTTACGTGTAGCAAGATGTTCAAAGATGTTGGCCTTGTAGTTTGCTCATGTCCCAGCCTGCAGGTGTGTGTGCTGCAGTAGGAAAACCCAGCTAACTGGCTTTCTCTCATACTAAATATCATTTCATATCAGCCACGATTTTCTGCAAAACTGAAGAGTCCATTTCTGCAGGGCCCTTGCCCTGGAGTGCTGGTTACCAGCACAGCACAGAATGTGATGAGCATCAGGGCTCGTGTGCTCGCCCAGTAACAATCCAATGAGGTTCTGGCTTTCCCTTTCCAAGCCTCTTCAAAGAGATGTCAGGAAAAATTGTCAGTTCTCCCTGGCCGTGTAGAAACACTGGTCAGAAGTGACCCCTGCCTGCTGTGGTCACCAGCTGGTGCCTTTGAAAATCGAAGCTCTAGGTTGGGTTTCCCAGCCCTGCAGGTTGCACAGCCAGCTGTAACTGTGAGATGTGCACTGCTGCTCTGCTGGAGTGCTGAGAGCTCTGTGCCTTTGCTCTGTGTGCGACCGTGTAAGACAGTGCAGAGCAGGACTCCAAATGGCCAGGCTCTGGTTTTTGTGTAAGAGTGAGCTGGTTCTGCCATTTGTGTGTCAGAGCTGGGGAAATGTGTACCTACTGTGGGCTCCTAGGTAGGATCAGGGCTCTGGCACTTATTTTCCTAGAGGGAACATCCTTCTGGAAGGTCATCTGAAAGGGTAAACTTGTCACTACTTAACCAGAAACCCAGTCAGCACAGTTCCCCCAGTTGTGTTGTGTCCAGACACTGAAATGACAGTGATGTAAAAGAAGAGTACAGAAATTTGGGATATTCAGCCATTTTTGGGGGCAGATTAAAAAAAAAGGGAGGAGGAAGCCGGAAGCACAGTCTGCGTGTTCTGGGGTCTGCCTTGCTGCACAATTCTCTTCTCATGCTCCGCTCCTCAGCATCTCACCCTGCACTCCTGGGCTGACAATGAGCTCTCCATTGTGCAGTCCTGGCCTTGAAATGGCTCAGCCTTCCAACTCCTAGGAAACTAATTTCCTACTACTCTATTTGTTTAAAATTAGCATCTTGAAAGTGAACTCCGTGAGCAGCCCGGACTTTGATTTGGGAAGATGGGGGACATACACCCCAGAAAACTGTAAATGCAGGCACTGCTTTCCTTTGCATCCAGAATTCAACAGAGCTGTCAGATAACACATGAGAGATGGTTAATAATAAATTAAAAACATCGCAGCCACAGGGAAACTGCATCTCTCCCCTCCCCCCCAAACTCCCCCTCTCTTTTGCTTTTTCCTACCCCATGGGCTTAATCAGCATCAAAGAGTAACAAATCCAATAAAATGTTTCCCTGAGCCAGGAACCAGCCTGAACTGGATAGCACACACACACCCCAGCCTCTCTCCTCTCCCCTGACTGCCAGCCCCTTTGCAAAACAGCTGACAGTCGAGGTGGAGATAGAACAAAGGCAGAGATGGGGAATGGTAAATCACAGAGACACCCCCAGCTCTCATCTGGCGCTACAGAGCTCCAACAGGGCTCCCCTGCTTCTCAGCTACTGGGGCAGAAAGAGCTGTTCTGGCTCCTGACTTGGTTTTTATCCCAGTAAGATCAGAGATTCAGGGGAGGGAATGGAAAGAGGGAAGATCCATGCATTTCTACTGATTTCTCCCCTTTTAAAACTGAATTCAAACGACAGCAGCTCTGTCAAATTGCAGCGGGTCACACACAGACCTTTGATGGGTTTATGGCCATGGTGCTCCACAAATACCTGCCAGAGCCTCACTCAGCTTGAGAGCAGGTGATGCTGTGCTGGGAGCACTGCCAGGACCCAGCAAAGGTCTGTGTGGTGCCCCTGCCCCACCCTGCCCTTGCAGGTTCCTCCTGTGCAGTAGCACCTCTTTCCAGAGCTGGAGGAGCAGGAGGAGAAGGCAGTGGTGGGCTGCACCTTCAGGGCTGAAAGTCACTGTGGGTGTGTTTGAAGGCAGTGGGCTGACATTGCTGTTTTTGTAGCTAAAGATTCAGCCTGAGGTATCACCTGTGTAATGGCAAGTGCTCCAACAGTGCTTATGGCACCAAGAGATTAAAAAAATGAAAATGAGGTTAGCAGGAAGAAGTAAGGAAAGGAAGGAGGACATAGCCTCAGCAGGTTCTTCATTCTGGGCTGCTCTTTGTGATTGCTTCTAGGGTATGTCTGTGTCCCCCAGAGCTGTAATATCTGAGCACTTCCCAGTTATTAACATGGTGAGTTAATAACATCTCCTCCATAGCCTTGGAGACAGAGCTGCCATCATTTCTGTGTTTGAGATGAAAGCTGGAGCACAGAGGAAGGAAGCTTTAGCTCATGGCCATGCAGAAGAGCCTGTGGCACAGTTAAGAAGTTAATCCACATAATCCAACTCTGGTGTATCAGATCATAGCTGGAAGAACATCCTTGCCTTTGGCCTGTTCGAGCTGCAACACTTTAGGTGAGTTCAGGCATCAAATCTGCTCTGTGCTGAGTCCAGCTTTCTAAATCTATGCTAAAGTGTACCCATGCTAAAGGCAGAGATTTTGAGTAGCTGACAGGCAACTCTGTCTGCCGAGTGTAGCGGACATCTGGAGCACTTTGTAACTTGGAAGTTTGAGCCTTGCAAGTGAAGTAAACTGGCTGGGCACTTTGTGCATACTCCTTCAGATGAGAGCCCCAGAGTCTGCCCGTGTTTCCTGTACCTCACAAGAAAGATCCCTTGGCATTTTTCACCAGAAGAGCTATTTCTCTGCATCTTCTGCTCTGTAATAATCCCCTCTGTGTGTTGTGGTGCTGTGGGTGCTGTCACCCTGCTTAATACCCGTGTCCCAGAAGATTCCCTGTGTGTTGTTTGAGAGGCCAGGCCAGGGGTAGGATCAGAGGAGCCTGGGGCTCTGTGCTGGCCAGGGCTGATCACCCCAATGGCACTCACAGCCATGAGAGGCACTGCAGGGGCTGCTGAGGGGCTGCTGGGGAAGGATTCCTATCACAGCACTAGAAAATACCTTCTTAGAGAGCAGAGTCCCTTGGATTTGCTCTCGTGCAAGTCCCTCCCATGAGAAGCTGTAGCACTGAGGACTAGCCAGGCTTTAATGAATGATTTCAGAAACTACCACAGAATTCCTATGGAAATACAGATGACATCTGCATTATGGTCAGAATTAATTAACCAATCAATTATCATGATTAATGCTATTTTAATGAATCAGTTCGAAATCATTTTCGGTTCTCATGGTTTTCGTTGGGAGCACATTAATCACTCAGATTCTTTGGGTTGCAGAGGAATGCAGGATGTAAATCTGAGACCTGAGTCCATCCTTAACAGAGGTGAGCCAGGTTCTCAGCAATCACATCCAGATGCAGGTATGGAAAGCTCTCCTGAAGGTCAGGGGATCTTCACATTTGGAAAAATAATGCTGGCACATGATAGCCATTGGCCCAGAGCACGAAACAAATGGATCTGAAATGACCTAGGACTGGGATGGTTTTACAGTTTCAGATACGGACTTTCCTGCTAATTCTGTTTATACTGGAAAAAAGGTAAAATAATGCATGATAACTGTTTTTGAAATACTGGATAATCCATACCAGTTTTGGGTGTTTCGGGTTTGTTTGGTTTGGATTTTTCCTGATGTTAAATGAGAATTCTTGTAGATTTGTATAAATTCAACTGACTTTGGCAATGCTGCACAGGAGCACTGGCTTTCCAAATGGAACCAGTTGAGGGACTGGGGTTTAATCTATTCTTGAATGTCTGCTTGGACATTGCTCTTATTTTCAGTGTAGTGTTCATTTACTCCTGTGGAGAACTTGCATGGTTCTACCATCTGTGAGAGCTTCCAAAGAGTGTGAAACAGAAGTACCGATTTAAATTAATGATTAGACTTCAACCCTTGGATGTAACTTCTCTATTTATCTGAGGTGTTGCCAAAACTCACTGATTGCTTCTGGAATGAGCCAGAAGATGTACTTGGGGTGTTTTGTACAGCTGTGCCTGAAGCTCCTTGGAATCAGAGCTGCTCCAGGGAAGTGCAGCAGATCCATCCCAACACTCACAGCACTGAGGTGGAATGACAAGGAGCACAGGCTTTTGCACTGCAGGAAACACTGAGTTTGGGAAGTGGGTGGGGATTTATTTTTTTTAATTATTTCATTTTAAAGAAGAGATGGCTGGGAAAAAAAAGCAGTAATAGGGAGATAAAATCTTGGGTAACAAGAGTTCTGAACCCGTTTGAGGAGAATGATTGGCTCTGCATTTCAGGGCACTGTAGTGAATGAGGAGAATCAAAATGGAAAAAACCCAAACCAGCTGGAAAATATGTGAAGTAATGCACAATGTCAAGCTTGAGCCCGAGGTAGTTTTGTAGTATATGTAACCATATAGGCATTAATTTAGGAATTGATCTCTGTACTGTACCTGTTATGAACAGCTTATTTCACTTGCAGCTCAGAAATACAGAGCTATCCTACTTGCATAGCTGAGGGAACATCAGGGGATGGAGTTTGGGTATTTATTACATTATTACTACTTACCCTCTTAGTGCAGCAGGTTGGAATGTAGTGACAAGGGGTATTTTCAATGAGTTTAATGGCTTGGGTAGATAGAGAATATGGGAAACTTTTTTTGTGGACACAGGTATTATAGTTCAGATAATGTTTCCCTTCAGTGTTTATTATATGTTGCACTCTAAAAGACACAGTTTTGGCAAATGTGAGCTTAATATTTGTTTCATAAAGCTATACAAAAGTATCCATTGACTTTTGGAAGCCCTTGGAAACCCCCTGTCTTCTGATGGGATGTGGGCACCCAGTTCATGTAACAAATACAAAAGCTTGAGAGTAGTCTTGACATGGCTGTATTAAAAAATGTGGGGAAATATTTGTGGGATATTTTTTGGAGTCTTTATACTGCTTTACTGGCAATCCAATGAATTTTATATCTGTCACGAAATCTCCTGACATTTCCACCAATATGTTGCAAGGAGGTCATTAGAACAATTACTGAGATGTGGGAAAAGAAGTAGCATTCCATAGCATCAATTGCCAGCACTGCCATCTCTAAGCAATTAAAAACCATGAGAAGAAAAATTGGACTTTTTTCTGGCCTGTGTATCGAGAGGGTGCACCCGCATTTGTTTTTGAGGTTTTCTGCATTGCTGTAGCACCAGACGGACATTCTTGAAAAAGATGAAGCTGTTTTGGGAAAATTGAAGTCAACTGAAAAAAAATCTCAATTCATCCATTGAACTCACTGAATTGATGTGTTTAAAGATTGTATAGAAATTATTAAATGCTGAGAACTTCCCATGGGAGACGAACAAGTTTCATTAGAAATCAGTTTGTTTTTCTGAGGTTCCCATCAGATTTTGCTTGAATTGTTTGTGAACCTGAAGTGTCCAACAGCCACAGTTGCCCATTGTCCCTCCAGCCCTGAATCTGGCCAGGTCAGGTGGGCTGGAGAGGAGCAAGTGTGTTTGGGAACATCACCCCGGGGTCAGGCACTGGAGCTGGGAAATGTGTTCCTGGGCTTCCAGCTCCTCACCCATCTCCCTCTTGGAGAGGGACTTTCCACAGGGACATATAGTGACAGGACAAGGGAGAATGGCCTTAGGGAGAAGGGAGAGAAGGTTTACATTAGATGTTAGGAAGAGATTCTTGACTCAGAGGGTGGTGATGCACTGGCACAGGTTGCCCAGGGAAGCCGTGTACTCTCCATCCCTGGAAGTGCTCAAGGTCGGGTTGGACGGGGCTCTGAACAACCTGGGATAGTGGAAGTTGTTCCTGCCTGTGGCAAGGAGTTGAAACTAGATGATCTCTGAGGTCCCTTCCAAGCCAAACCATTCCAGGATTCTCTGATTCCAACCCATTGCCAGCGACCTGCGGTTTTCTCAGGCTTTTGGACCTCGGAGGTCTTTAATTGCCAAATGGCTGCGACAGATTTGAAAATGAATGTGACACTTCTCGCAGTGGTAATGGCAAAATTACTGAGATGCTGTTTCACCCTTGCTTGGCAGGGATGGGAGATGCTGAAGCCAACAAAAATTTTGTCAGGCTGGGGCTGTAGCGACCGAGGCTGTCTGACTTGCTGTAGTCCTCTAGGAAGGTATTTGGACACCTGAGAGATCGTAATTCATTCTGGAAATGACATAGTTCAATATTAAAGTTGAATTTCACTGCCATGACATGAAGCTGATCTCTGAATCCAGATGGAAAAAATTCCCAAACTTATATAATTGAGCAGAGCTGATATCTTGTTTCCTGACCAGCTCCATTTCTCCTGTGGCAATAAGCTGGAGTTCTTGAGGAAATCATCAAGTCTTGAAAGAGCTGAGGAATGGGTGTATCCAAAGGCTCAGCCAGTCTCCCACTGCCAGTGAGGCACGCAGGATTATTCCCCTGGAGACTGAGAGCTCAGCCTGCTGATGGTGTGGCTGTAATAAAACAGGAAAAAATATTAGTGAGGTTTGTCCAAGACCTGCTTTGAGTTTGTGGAAACACTTTTTAGTCTTCCTGGGTCCAGATATGTGATCTATTCCCCTTAAATCCCAAATGTAGCAGAAAATAAACCAGCCCAGGCTTTCCTCACCTGGGTAAGGAATTTCAGGCTGTTCTGTTGCTGGACCTTGCTTTGGGAGTGCAGGAACGAGGATCAGTTTGTGGATCAGCAGCACTGCATCTGCCCTGCCCTGTCCCTGAGCAAGGCCAGCTCTGACCCCCTCTGACACCTGTGTTTTTGCACTCCTGTGGGAGCAGTGGGTTGTTAGTTTGGACAAATTCTAAAGCTGCACAGGACGGGGTCTGGGATGGTCTGGGGTCTCCTGTTGAGGTGCAGGGGGGAGGCTGATGGAGCCTTGTGGAGACACCTGTCCCTGGTTGGGGTGACTGAGCCTTCAAACCAAATCCCTGGAAACTTCACTACTGTTGGAGAGGTGATGGCTTGCACTTTCCCAAACAAAGCACAGCAATGTTTCCTGTAATTCGAACCGAAGAGACAATTTAGTGCTTTGTAATCGGTGGGTGGGGGAGGCACTGTTGAGTCAGGAAGCCCCCAGAGGGTGCTGGCTTTACTGGTTTCAGCTGTGAAATCAAAACACATGCATGAGTCAGGCCAGTGGTTAAGTTCTGCTCACTTTGAGGCCCTGGCTTTGATTAAATTCATGTGTCATTTTCAAAGGTCCATGTTTAGCTTGGTTTTAGATCATGCTTGCATAATTAGTTTATTTAAACTATGTCTCATGTTAAATCAGGTTTTGCCTGTGGACTTAAGTACAACTATGTAATAAGATATACCTATTAAACAGATGTTTAATCTTAATGACTATGTTCTTGACAATCAATTGAAATTGAACATCTAATAACTACACTGCAACTAGGCATATCTCTTTGCATTTAATAAGATCCTATAGTAATATAATTATATTACTATAGCATATTATACATAACATATTCATGGCAATATACCCATGTTTGTATAATACATAAAATATATATTAAAAAATCATCTGAGAAATGAGGAGGCTTTAGCTCAGCTCATCATTTCCCTGAAGGGAAAGAATAAATAAAAAAAAAAACCAAAACCCCAAATGTTATCCTCTTACAGAGGAAACAATTTGTATTGGCACTTTGCAGTGCATGTCCTGTAATAGCACTGTGCCCACAGGTCATCACCCCAAGGAAAGGCCAAAGCAGTGGTGTCATGGAGCAAAGCTCAGGCTCATGTTCCTGTGTCTGGTGACTGGTGGGATACTTTTGTCAGACTCAGTAGTAAAAAAAGGGGACTAAGAAAAATAAGGGGAACAATTAGAACAAATATAGATGTGGAAACACTATATTTGTATATACAAGCCACGAGGCTTGTAAAAAAAGCCCAGCCAGCTCTGTCAGTCCCCATTGGAATTGTGCTTCTAGTTGGGTGTAAATATGACACTTCTGCAGTTGTGCACCCAAGTCTCTGATTTGTGATTGTGACCAATAAATGAGCCATTTCATTAATAGATCCCACAGAATATCTCATTGTTCCACAAATTTGATCAGATAGTCCTGACTCCAGAGCTTTATCTTCTCTATCATGACATGTACAAATGATTTGTACATGCTTCTGTACTATAACTGTATACTAATGGACATTTAAATATAAACCCAAACAGATTCATAATGTTCTGGTCAGAATTAGCAAGTATGTGTCAAAGAGCCTATTAAGACACTTGAATATTTTGGTAGTTTTGCAGTATTTTAGGATTTTATTTTTTCTAGGCCCTAGTTTGAGGAGCCTTTAAGCCCATGGTTAAATCTCTTTTCAGCAAATCGATTGCACATGTGTTCAATATTAAGTGCATGCTAACTAGAAACAAACTGATTAACTTTTGTCTTATGGTTGGACCAACTATTCATTGAACTGTACAGAAAACTTTCCATTGAATCCAATGAGCCCTGAGCTAAACAGTTTAAAATGTGGTGGAAAGGCAGGGAGAGAGAGTGGGAAACAGGTGGGTTCAAATTAGGCTGGCTTCTGTGGTATCTTTTGGGCTATTGAATACGTATAGAATGGAACTCTTGCTAATGCAAATTACAAACATGTCTCAGAATCTGTTTTGTGGCACGTGAATAGTACAGTGATGGACTTGTAACATATGAAAGACATATTGATGATAGTAAACATTAGCTTGGCATTCTGGTCTCCAACATTGCTCAGAATTGGGGGGGAGAAGTCTTCAAACTTTTAATGTTCCATAAAAATAGTTATCAAGGTTTCTTTTTGCTCAGCCTCCCAGATTCCTCTTTAAAAACTAGCCTGGTTTCCCTGAGCATCTCTTTCCTAGTGCATTATATTTTCCCCATGCCTGCCTGCATTAATTTTTGTTAATATTGTAGTTGCCATCTTTACACTAAAAAATGCATGAAGGAGAGAGAAGTGTGTGTGTGTTCTCCCTCCCCCCCATCCTCATCTAACTCAAGAACAGGTTTACAGTGGAAAGGCAGGGAATTCTCCAGAGGGAAAACCTATTTTGGTGGCCTTCTTGTAATCATATTACTGGAGGGCACCTCTAGCTAACACTGTGCTAGAACTTCTCAAGAGACTAATTTTACTGCTGACTTTGTTTAGCCCTCTTTACCCCTTATTTAGGCTGGGAGAGGATGATGCTCTGTGTTTTGTTTTAGGTCTTTTTTTCTTCTCCATTCTGTTGGTAATTTTTCCACACACCTTTATTGAAGACAGTGATTGCAAACACATTCAACTTAATATTCAACTCACGCTTTAACTTAACAAGTAGTTCAAAGATTAATTACCATGTACCTTGCAGTTCATAGATTCTATTATGATATAGCTCAAGCAAAGGGAACAGGGGGAAAATCCAGCTGATTAGCCTGTGATTATGTGTTAGCCTGTGCTTGTGGTCTTTGCTTGGTTGTCACTGTGTGATGCAGGAACTGCTGCCTGGTTATGGTTCCCCATCTGCATTAATTTTAACATCGTTGATGAGTTTTTAGGACTTAAAAAAATATTAGTGGCAATATTTGTCAGGTTAGTATAGTTAAAATTGTTAATGCTTTGAGAGGTGAAAGGAATCTTCCCAGTGGTGGAAGGAGGGCAGTTGTTACCCACATTTCACAGGGGCTATTGGACTGTGGCTGATCAGAGTCCTGCACTGCCCCAGCCCGGGGGCACAGATCTGAGCAGGATCTGCACTGGCTGTGCTGCTGCTTCTGCCAGTTCACCAGAGCACGGGGTGGAAGCTACACTGGGGCTGTTTTGGCCCCAGGAGGGACTGGGAGACTCTGAACTGGCATGGTGAGGCTGAGGTGGGTTGAGCAGCCTGGCCATGGTGTCCCTGCCCATGGCAGGGGGGTTGCAGGGAGATGATCTCTAAGGTCCCTTCCAACCCAAACCATCCCGGGATTCTATGATTCCATGTCATACAGGTGCAGAGCTGAGTCAGCATTGTGTCTGGGCACTTCTGATGTGGTAGTGCTGCACCTAAAACTATATTTAACACCTCATCAGACTGTTGCATCTGGTAAAAGTGGCTTTAGCAATGTGCAGAAAGCCCCAGATAAAGAGTTCATCCTGTTGTCCCTCTGCTAATAGCCCAAGTTCTGTGTTTTAAGGTTTGCAGAGTGAGACCTGTCAGGGATGTGATTAGACTTTTCTTCCTGCTCTGTTCTCACTGGGAGCATCTCAGTGTTCCCCTTATTCCAGAGTAAATCGATTAGGACTCAATAAAAAGCAGGGGCAGAACCCGCTTGTCACTTCTTAAATGTCTCAGCCTGTTTGGAGACTTTGCCTGAATCCCTGAGCAAGTGGGAGCTCTCCTAGTGTGAACTCCCCACATCTCCAGTTTCCCTGGCTAACAAGGGAAGGCAATATACATAGGACAGAACAGGTTTCCATTCAGCCGTGGAGAAAGCACTTGTGAATGTTGCAGGAAATGAGATCTTAAGTCAGTGCATGAAACAATCTAATCCATCAGAGCCCCTCGAATGGCCTCTCATAACTCAGGGGCTGTCACAGCCCTTTGTGTGCGTGAAGGCAGTTGTGGAAGAAGTGACGAACTGCACACATATTCTGCTAAATCCGTTCTGGCAGCTGAGGTAATATATTTTCAATGCCAAGTCACATAATTTTACTTTAGCTCATTTGACTCCAGGCTACAAAGCTATTCCAGAAAACAAAGGGATGGTGTTTGAATAATGAATAATAATGAATTTAATTCTGTGGGCTTGTGCTGGGCTGAAGCCTCTAGGAGGTTAAATGCAGATAAAGTAATGGAAAGGAGAAGTTTTACCTTACAAAATGGTGTTGTTTTACTCTGGTTGTCTTGACTTCATTAGGCATTGCTACCTTTGGGTAGATGCAGCTGGCATATCATTTGAGAACTAATATACTGTTAAGTATGATTTACAGATTTACACCTGCAAAGTATCATAGAATTACTCTCAGCATCTTCTGTCTTCCAGTTGGTTTGGGGTTTTTTACCTGTCCTGTTATTTTCTCCTGCTTTTGACAGTTGCAGACCTTCACAGTAGCTGCAAGGAAATCTGAGTGGACCCTTGCACCATGAGAGATACACAGGCACTCTTGTGGTGTCACCCCACACCCTCAGCTGATAATTCAGTGCTTTTCAGGAAAGAAGGAAGGCAATACTCCCAGAGTTCTGGGCAGAGAGGGGATGCCTGTCTCTGCCTGTACCACACTGAACATGCACTAGCCCTGACACTGCTGGTATCAGTTTAATATCATTGACAGGGGGTTTCCTGGGGAGGGTTTCCCCCATGGGGAGATCCTGGAAGGCAGCTTTGAGGAAGACTATGAAGTTTCCACAGACAGAGCTAATTACACCACAGTGGCATTAAAGCTCTGGGTTCTTAACTGTACCTTATATCCCTTTGAGGATCCCCCTTTCCTTTAGCACTTTAAAGGGAGTTTGAATTCATTCACAAACTGTTGAGGTTGTTGGTGGAGGTGCTTCAGCCTCTCAAAGCCTCACACAGGCAGGTCCAGGCAAGCAGGGGTGGGGAAGTGCTGCAGGTGCTTGTCTGGGAGGTCTCACCCCACCTGGCAAGGGAGCTGGTGAATGTGTGCCCAAGGATGCTGGAACCTGTGGGGTCCTGAGCACCACACCTGGTGGGGTTTGGTCAGAGATGCTGTTCCAGCTCAGTGGTGAGTCACTGCAGACCCTCAGAGTCTCAATGTCCTCAGACCCTGACGAGGTTCCTGCCCAGGACCTGCTCTGGGAACAGTCAGGGGAAGAGGTGAAGGCAGGAGCAGAGCAGCAGCAGCAAACTGAGGCAGAGGCTGTGAGAACTGCAGGAAAGCCCTGGTGAGCTCACCCCTGGAGGAGGTGGAAAAGGCCCATGGTCAGGGCAGTGCTGGTGCCCTGGGATGTGCTGGAGGAGTGGCAGTCCCAGGATGTGCAGCTCTGACCTTCCCTCCATGGCAGCTCCTTCCAGCCTGAGGGGTTGGGTGTTCCTGTGCAAGGGAAGTCACTGTGACACCAAAGGTTCACCATCACTGTTCATTCATGGCAGAAGATCAGGTGAACCAGGAAGGGAAGTCACCTTTAGGAACAGGTTGATAAGTAATTAAAGAGGAAAAAATCCCAGGGCTTGATAGGCAAAACAGGTTATGGAGAGCCAAAACATAAACAGTGTTTTCTGGTGCTAAAGACAACAGATTTATAGAACAGCTCTGTGTGGGATGTGTGTTCTTTGTCTGCAGCCTGACTGTGGCAATACTTGGTTAATTTGAGAGAATGAGAAAGTGAAGCTGAATATAAACAGAAATGAAATAGTCACTCAGGCACCATGTGCATGGGACTTCTAGGGAGCTCCACTGGAGGTCCAGGCACTGAATATTTGCAGGATTATGTGTCATCTTGTGGATCTGTTTTCACAGTCCAAGCCATCTGGCATACAGGAGTAAACAAACAGCAGAAAAGATAATAAGTAAACTGGTTTTTAACTGTTTCCCCCCCCCCCCCCCCATTCTTAATACTGTAAGAGCTAAAGAATTTGGATTCCTGAAATAGATTGCATCTAATAATGAGTGAAATAGTAAATGTAACATTTCCACCTTGCAGGAAGGCAATATCCTCTCTCTTTTGTTCAGAAGGTGTGGACATGTTTTCTCCCAGCTCCAGCTGTGGTGAGAAAAGGGGTGAGCTCAGCCCTGCCCCAGGGCACTGTCAGGGCTCTGAACTGATGCTGAGGCAGCTGAATAGCCCCAGACACCAACCCTAGTTCTCAGAACTCCAGTTCTGAGCACAACTTTTGGGGTCACCTGGAGAAGCTGTGATGGTTTTACTGCAGAATTTCCATTGGTCAATGCTGCTTCATCTGTCCATAGCACTTGCCAGGTGCTGCTCCCTAACACTGAGCACAATTGCACTGCAGGGAGGGAAACTGCATTGACCCAAACTTGTTTTGCTGGGAGAGTCTGGCAGAAGGGTTACAGCATCAAGTTGCTTCAATTCACTGTATTGGTTCAGAGAAATAGTATCTCAGAGTAGCTAAAGAGGTTCTGAATCTCATCAAAAAGTCTTTGACAGATTTCTATTATGGTTGATTAACTGTACATTAGATGTTAGAGAATCAGAGCTCTATCAGAGTAATCCAGATGTGTGTAGACAAGGCCCACTGATACCAACTTATACCATTTGACTGAGATCTGCATTATTTAATGACTTTCCTTCTGGTGTAATCTCCTTTTGCAAGAAATCTCACTCAAAAAAGAAAGGGAGTTTTTTAGCTCTAGTTCACAAATGGCCATAGTGAGGTCATCACTTTGAACTACTTCAGATCCAGCTGGTTAATCTGGGCTGTAAGAGAACAAGGTGGGTCAGCTCAGGGTGCCACTTTGGAGGGTGATGCTCTAACTCCCAGCTTGCATCAAACAAGTCAGTCCTTCCATCCTTCTTATCTCATCCTGCATGTTCCTGCCCTGCTTGTGGTGCTCACTGGCACTTGTGAGAAAAGCCAGGCCAAGGAGTTAAACTAGCTGAGGAAGACCATTGGAAAAACCCAATTCCCTACCAATTTAACCCCTTGGATCCAAAAGAGGAAAATTATCTACCTAAAGGTATACAAAGGTAATTAAAATGGGAATTTTGTCTGTTGGAAGATGGAAGCTCTGGAGATAAGGTACAGTGAGAAAAACTGACAGCCCTTTCTCTCTGGTCAGTAAGATTTTCAGGAACTTGTCTCAATCTTTAGACACTGTGTGAAGTATCTTCCCATCCCAGATGTTTGACAGAGTTTAAACTTCCTCTAGAAAAGGAACAAAGGCAAAGCCTTTAGAAGCTGCTTGTTGTTAACGTTCTCCTTTCTGAAAGGTGTAGAACAGCTTTTAACATTTTGAATGGAATCAGAAATATTAAAGAGAAGGAAGAGGCTCAGGGGACAGGAATTGTCTGGATACCAACAGTTGCCACGTTGGTTCCTTGTGTGTGTGTAAGCTGGTGTTTGTTTATGCTCTTTGATCTCAGTTCCCAAAAGTATTTCTCAAGCTGTGCTCAGACAGAGCCTATGGGAAGGAACCTTCTGACTGAAATGGAATCCCTCATTCAAGATGAAATAGGATTTTTTTTTTTTGGTAAACTGTTTCCTGGCAAGGTTTTCCTGTGACATTTGCTGGGAGGGGAAACCAATAATTTGGATCCAGGCCCCAGCGGGAGCTGATCTGGATGACACGAGATCAGGCTTGGCATTTGTTTCCACCCTGGTGAGGTGCCATGGGAAATATTTCCAGTGGTGACCCATGTTTCCAGCTTTGGAAGCTCTGCTGGAAAGTGCAGTTTTGCTGGGAGAGTTGTCTGATGATTTTATTTCATTTTTACGAAAAGTCCAGTGGAAATGTTAACCAGTTCACAGCAAATTCAGGTGCAAACAGAGTTTCACACCTGTGTCAGTACCAAAGTGAGGAGTTGGCACATGACTGCTGTCCCTGTTATTTATTATCTTTACTGTGGAAAGGCTTAACTTCCCAGCTGAAGATGAGGATTCCACTCTGCTGAGTCTACACAGGCAGCTTAACCTGCTCTTGAACCTGCAGAATGTCTGTGGCTGCAGGTAAAGGCTCCCAGAATGAGCTGCTGGGTTGAAATCCTCAGGGAATCCTGCAGAGCTGGGCTGGAAACACGGGTCATGCTCAGAGCTGGCACTGCACGTGGTGCTGGGGAGACTTAACAAATCTGTACATTCTTGTGGCCCTTGCTTTGCTTTCCTGTACCAAGCTGTAAACCAGCCCTGAAGTTTCTTCAGATTTAGGATCAAACACTGAATTTCTATTTCTTCTCTTGCAAATTCCTGGGGTGGGGGGGAATCAATATGCTAACACTGTTGCATCAAGCTTTCAAATCTCTGCAGCCATCAATAGGCAGCTGTTCTGTGCTTTCTAGCATTTTGGGCCAAGTTTCTGACTTCAGAGCGATGTAAAAGCAGAGGAACATCACAGGAACTTCTCTGGAGTTACACCAGTGGCTCCGGTGTGTAAAATTAAATCAGGATCAAAATTTGGATTTTCATTTACTATTAATATAATAATTAGCATTTTATTAGGAATGGGGTTTCTGTGCCTTCATAGCTATTCCCTCAGGAAATTAAACCATAATTTTGTGGCATTGTGTGCTGCCCAATGTATATAGCTGTTCTTAGCTGGTAAATGTGGATGAAATAGTATTTGCTACTTCACCGATTTAATAGAAAATAAAATCCTCTCAAGTCAGAGTAATGTCCTCTGCTTTATATTTGAAAAAACAAATTAATCCCCTGATAGGCTGTGATTTGCAATAAAGTTGATCAATGGGATCTACCTCCACAAATTGCAGAACATACCATTCACATTGTTTTGAGTAATACTGTTGTTTTACTTTGAAGTACATTGCTGTTGCTCCTTGTGTTCAGTACAGCATCTTAAGAGTTTTTAATAGAAAGAAACTAAATGAAAATTGATTGATAAAAGCTCCATCAAGGTGTTTATTGTTTTTTGCCCAGGGGTAAAGCAGAAACTTTTGAAAGGCATGTCATTTGTCTTAGATTCTGTTTTTCAAAGTGCATGGGCAATGAAGATGTGAACATAAAGGTAGGAAATTGCTTTTTATCATTAATAACTTGCACAGGGGCCTTGTAGTACAAGGTGGAGTATCCACCTTCATGCTGGATAATGAGGATTTTTTGCAAAAACTGGTGTTCAGGGGTGGAGTGGAGGATCATGTGTGCAGTCACAGCACTGGTGCTGGCACCCACAAAGCTTGGAGCATATGCAAAGGGAAGAGAAAATCCCTGACTAACAGGGGAGAGCTGTGTTACACTCAGCTCCTTTACCAGAGGTGCAGCAGCAGAGACAGGATGTGCTTCAGCAGCAGTTGCCTGTAGGGCCTTTGAAGTTCTTAACCCTGTGGAGCAGGGCCTGAAACAACTCATCCTTCTCTAGTTCTTGGGGTATTCGGGTTGGATTTGGGCAGAACAAATCCATTTTCATCAGTAAGAGAATTTTAGTGAGGGTAAGAACTGTAAACTCTCCTATTACACAGGGAAGTACCATCCAATGTGGGAGCACAGAGTAAGTGATATAAAGATGATGTTACTGGGTTGATTTGTTTTGCTTGTGCAGTGTAGACTCCTTAGGAATGGCATACACACCAAGATTGTTTCTTGTTGGGAAGGTAACTATTAAAACCAGATGAAAAGTGTCCCTGCTGTCCCTTTTCTCTAAAATAAATTTCAGTTTTTCCTCTTAAGTTGAAGAAACAAAAAGCATTTTGTTGATTTTTTCTAGAGAAAAATGAAAAATAAAATTGTATTGAAACAGCATGCTATTTTTTGTTTGAATATGTTATAATTCATCAGCTAAATAATTTAGGTAAGAAAAAAACCAACCTTAAACTTCAGCTCTAGAAAAGATCCTTGTAGCCAGAATATAGTTTAACAAAGAAAAGTGATCTAAAAGTGGAAACATGAATTCTTTGTTTCCATACACTGTATATGTCAATGTAAACTAATAGATTTATTGCTTTTCTACTTGGAGAGGGAAGGAAGGAACTGTTTAACTGGAGAAAGTTCAAACACTGGAGTGATAAAACCCTGTTACTGTGTACCTAAGTAGTGTGTGCATTTGTAAGGTTGTTCTGTTGCTTCACCACGGAGGTAATTTCTGTAGCCCTTACTTGGTGTGCATATGTGTGTGTTTTAAAAAGAATAGAAAGGATTTAACAACCTTTGTAGCTGTGTTGTGCATATCATATCCTATAGGAAGGGATTTCAGGTAAGTATTTGAGAAATAGATAGTTCCAGGCATAACTACTCAGGACATGCAAATGTGGTTGTGCAAATTAAATGGGCAGAAATGCCCAAGGTCAGGCCCTGGGAATCCTCTGCACATCAGCTGTGCTAAGAGCTGGCAATGGGACTGAAACAGAACATGTGACAAACATATGGAAAATATATTCCTTTGCTTTGTATTTTTAAAAAATGGATCATACTCAACGTGCTGCTGCCTTTGAGGGCTGTAAGATAAAACGTTGCAAGGTTCATTGACTTTGAGATGAGAATCCTGGGCACAGCCCAGATGGAAGCCTGATACAAAAGGCTGCTCTTGTCTTTGAACATTATTGGCCCAAAGAACTGAAATTCCTTTTAGGTTTCCCCCCACCCACTTTAATGCAGTATGAGTGCAAACAGTTTCCACTTGTTTTTGTTCCTGGGCCAACCTGCAGTTTAAGCACTGAGGAAAATGTGTTTTAGGACAAGACTGGCTTACAAGTCATTTTGAATTCAATGGCATGGACACCAAAGGTTTTTGGGAGGTGCAAAAAGCCCACCTTAAACTGCTCCAGGGTTGCTCCAGTGTGGCTGTTCTGGTGCTTGCAGAGAAGATGGTTTAAGGAGGTTGTGCCCTCCATGACCTCATTCTCATGCCATGTTGATGTTTCTCTGTCCTCACCCTGGTTTGGCTGACACAGTCACTTGTAGATCTGATCCTTGGGTCAGATCTTTGAGGTGATCAGGACTAAGACCTGCATTTCTTTTTTTTTTTTTTTTTTTCATTTTATAAAATTTATTTATAAATTTATTTATACATGGCATCATTTCACAGAGATGCCTTAGGAATACTTGTTCTTACAGCTGTGGCTGGAAGGCCAGGTGAGTGTGGACAGGGCTGGTGCCAGTGCCAGAATCAACCCTCAAAAGATACCTTCAGGATTTTGTGACCCTTCTCCCTTTGCACTGTTTTGGAGGCACAGATCTGCTGTGACCTGGTTACCAGACTGGTGTTTGACACAGTGTGTGTGTTCCTGGGTGATGATGAGGTGTGAGGGGGCCATGGCAGGGACACTCTGCCCTCTGGCACCCACAATAAATGTCACTGTCCCAGAGAACGTGGTACCTCTGGCACTGCAGCCCAGGTGACACAAGGGCACCCCCAGGAACAGCCTCCTGCAGCTCCTCTCTGCCCCTCCTTTGGGAAGTTCCCACTTCCTCCACTGGAGTTCTGGGTAGGGCTAATTCAGGCAGGAAAATCCTTCCTTAAGGCTTGTTTTCATATTGGTTTCCTCCCTGAAGTGCACATTGAGGGGGTTCCACAGCTCATCCAGGGCATCACACAGCTTGCAGGGACGTGGGACCTCCCTTTTTGGGGTCCAGGTTGAGCCACACGTGGGTAGGAATGGCTCGAGCTGCTAAACTGGTCTCAGCTGGTGTGGTGGTGAGCACAGAAGGTGAAAAGATGCCTTAAATGTAGCTTTTCCTTTCCTCCTTGCAATCTTGTGCCAAATAGGGAATGGAGAAATTGGCTCCAAAACCTTTATTTTTTCCTGCTCATTTTCTCTTAGTTATTGTTTTTCTTTTCAAGTAGACTTCCAGGCTGACTGCAGTTTTCCCGTGGGAGTAGCTGCCGAGCTCTGCCTGCGTTTTTATCTCCATAGTTGACAATAATAAAAATTCCAAACAACTTCCCCCGCATTCCCTGCTCTGCTGTTGTCGTGTTTTCTGCTGGTTGACAAAGTCACCTCTGCGGCCTTAATATCTGAGTACATTTGTTTTGCAAAGTGCTGGGAGCTGCATGGCTTGTTGATGTTTTCCAAAGCTTTCACAAAAGCTGTTGAAACCCTGCGTGTTGCACAGTGAGGAATTTAGGAATTTTCCACTCCCACTCCCCAACTGTTTTTTGGGTTAGTGTTTGTGTTTCTCTGGAGCACCCTGCAAACACCTCCTGTCAGGAGGGGATGGCAGAGGGGCTCTGATGTCAGGAGGGCAGCCTGTCTTTCCATGGAATGTTACTTGTCCACTGAGATCCTGTAAGAAATTCCTGGGAAGACTTTCCTTCATGTGCACAGCCCTTCCAGTGGAAGTGATGTCCCAAAACACTTAAAAGGGTTTCTTCTGTGGAGTTAAAACCTTCTCTTTTCCCATTCCTCCCTTGCCTATTTCCTCCTTCCACCTCCAGGCATTCCAAAGTAAGGACTTGCCTGGTCACTAATTTGTTTTATCTATTTGAAGATGAAGATGCTTTTGCTCTTTCAAGAGCAAAAAAAAAGTAGTTTGAGAGATGCTGATTTTGGGAACAACTGAGGCAGCAGGACCAGGCTTAACTTCAGCCTGCAGCTGATGTGTGGCTGGACCAGGAGCAAAGTCTCCTCTGGCCAGAGGAAGGAAGGAACAGCTCTGCTCTGACTGTTTATTGTCAGCAGTGTTGCCTGGACACTACAGTAGCAAATGGCCTCTGAACTGGAAGGGAAATGATGACAAATCACTTTCTGCTTTAGGACACCATCATGTTTTAATGTGGGCTTTGTTTATTCAACTGCTTTTTCATGGATAATGGTCTCCTTATGCCATAGGGTTTTGTGTAGATTGTCTTGATCATCTGTTCTTACAACGTGGTATGAGATGGTTTCCATGCTGGAGGAGGAAAGACAAGCCACACTTTGCATCTTGAGAATCCCCAGGAGCCAAATAGCAAAGCTCCCTCCAAGCATTACCTCCTGTGCTCCAGAGCCCTGATTTTGAAAGATTGCATCTTGCAGAACTTCCAGACCATGAACCTTGGCAAGCATGAGCTTCTACACATTCCCAAAATGACAGGAAAAATAAAATTGGCTAAATTAACCACTGAACCTGCTTCCCCTTTCCTACACCTTCAAGTTATAGCAGTAAACATCATTAAGATCATTCACTTTTTAGTCAAATATAAAGTGTGACTAAAAGATACTTTACACCACAAAAAATATTCTGATAAATGAAGTTCCAGGCTGGATGCATATTATGTAGCAGTTTGGAAAATCACTGCCCCTCATTTCAACCCTGTGCTGTACAAATCAAATTGCAAATGAAGCCTGCTTCTGTTGGATGGTGCCAACCATCTGATAAGGAGATCTTGGCTGACTCCTCATGTGTCTTAAGGGGATATAAGAAATGAATATTTGTAATTTTTATTACTCTTTGAAAATACCATTTTTTTATGCCTTACAAAAACTGCTTGATCAATTTTCATCTCAAATCAATTATCACAGGGCCTTTTCTCTTTCTGCAGACTGTTAAGCTTTTGTCTCTCAGAGTTTATCTTAATAATCACAAAAAATCCAATGACCCATAACAGGATTCACATTATTCCTTTTTATGTTTTACTCTGTGTACAATTTGGAAATGTCTGGATCTGAATGGAGCTGTGACTGAGGGTAATTTAGGATGGTTGAGGTGTGCAGAATAGGAGCAGAAAGCTGGTGGTACCTCTTCAGTTCCAGCCAGGTCAGCATTTTCCCTCACATCCGGACCCTGAGCTGCAGTTTCATTTTAAGTTTCCCTTGATGGCTGTTCTGCTTGGACTTCTGTTGTAAAAGCAAATAACTACATAGAAATTTGTTATTTTAAACTTGGCCTGGGCCCTTACCAGGCTGCTGGTGAACCACTGGTGCTGCTGGGGAGAAGGGGAAGGTGAGTGATGCACACACTGAGGAAAGGAAGGTGAAACTGGGGGGATTAGCCCTCCAATGTTCTTGCTCTTCATACTTTAAGCTCAAGAAATTTGTCTAAATTGGAAGTCAACACCATTCATCCTGCAGTGGTTTCTGTGCAGTGATATGGAATGTGAATTAGCACAACGGTGAAACAGAAACGTAGTTTTTATCGTTATTTGTTAAATTTTTACTTGGTTTGTATTAGGAAAAAGGTTATTTAGTAAAACTACCTCATTTATTTAAATATTATTATTTTAGAATCAAATATATAAATTCTCTAAACTGATAGTTACATTAATTATTAAATGTATATATCAATTCTATAAATGAATAGCTACTCTAATTATTAAATGCTTGCTTAGTGTTAAAGTTTTCTCCAAGTGTGTGCCTGCCATATGCTAATGGCAAGCTGGTTAATATTATTTATTCCAACCTACATGGTTTCTAGCTATATGAATCTGTAGAAAGAATTTTTTTTGTGTGAATAGTGATGTGTTTTCAGAGCAAGTAATTTTTCAGTTTCTCCTCATCTGTTGGGAACTGGTTTCAAGGGCTGTGTTTGCTTGTTGTGGTTGTAATCCCAATCCTGAGCTTGTTACTCTGACTCCAGAATCCTGTCTTAGGTAAAAGTTTAGGGATGAAACCTTCAGTGAAGCAGAGCTTGGTTCTTCAGGAGTTTCCCAGCACGTTTTCCAGCACAAGGGATCAAGTGGGAAGGGTGAGCTGCAAGCAGAGAACTGAACAGCACAGGGTATCTCCCCAATGATTATCACTGTTATCAAAGTGGAATTTATCCAATTAGCCAGTGCCATTAAACAGCTTCCATGGACTCTTTTCTCCTGCCACATTTCAATGTGTTTATATCTTGAAGGAGTGAAGGATGTATTGTCTGACATGACAGCTTGCTTTGTGTGCAGCTCCCTCTTCATTTCAACTCAGTGACTGACAAAAGACAGGAGTGGGTCTTTTTGATGTAGCACAGGGAATTATTTCCTGATTTGACATCCTAATTGATTGGGGATTTCTTATTATATTAAGGGGTTTTCATCCTGAATTGCTCAGCAAAACAGCATTGGTTCCCTGCAATAGGAGGATAAAAAGGAGGATGTATTTAAGCATCCTTTTCTGTGCTGTGACTACTCCATATGGCTAACAATCTTTTCCCCCCTCTCCTCTTGTTACCTTCAGCCCTGTGCTTCTCTTCTCTGAAGTGGCTTCAGAACTTCTTTATAGTGGCTTTTTTTTCAAAGCATTTTCGAGTAGTACTGGTTGAAAAATAGAGTGTATTCATGTAAAAAGTTGACAACCTGCATGTTTTCACTACAAAATTAAAGCCATGTTTTGGATTTTCCTCTCTTTTCAATGATAAATGGATGGTAAAGGAAGAGAGGGGAAGGACACTGGAGAAACTCTTTGGTACAAAGGAAAGATCCTTTACAAAGAGAAATTCACACCACTCAGCTGAGGGAAATCTGGGTTGGTGGCATTGCTGTAGGTTTAAACTCTTTTCTACATGATCTGGGCAATCCAGAACATTGACTTTTCCTAAAAAATATGGGAATTCCCGGGAGCCTTCAATCAGACCAGAAGGCATTGGGTTGGTGGGATGTGAGGTGCTCCTCTGGTGAGCTTTCCATGCCTGGTTTTGGCATTGACACCCACCCTGGTGCCACCCCTGCTGTGCCAGGCTGGTGTGCCAACCAGCGTGGCCAAAGCCATGGGCCACTTGCCTCAGTGCTCCCTCCTGCCCAGCCAGAGGAAATTTGTGTGAAATTATAGCCTTACCCTTGAAATAAAGATTGTGGAATCATAGACTAGTTTGGTTTGGAAGGGATCTTAAAGATCATCTACTGCCAACCCCCCTGCCATGGGCAGGGACACCTTCCACCAGCCCAGGTTGCTCCAAGCCCCGTCCAACCTGGCCTTGGACACTTCCAGGGATGGGGCAGCCACAGCTTCTCTGGGCAACCTGTGCCAGGGCCTCCCCACCCTCACAGGGAAGGATTTCTTTCTAATATCCCATCTAAATTGAGACTATCAGTTTAAAGCCATTCCCCCTTGTCATGTTACTCCAGGCCCTTTTCCAGAGGGCCTCTCCAGCTCTCCTGCAGACCTTTTGGGTACTGGAAGGGGCTCTCAGGTCTCCCTGGAGCCTTCTCTTCTCCAGGTGAACCCCCCCAGCTCTCCCAGCCTGGCTCCAGAGCAGAGGGGCTCCAGCCCTTGGAGAATCTCCAGGGCCTCCTCTGGACCACACCAGGGTGCAGCCAATGGATTTGACTGTTGGGCAGAAATAGGAATGTCAAGAGCACTAGGACTGGTGAGATGCAGGCAGGGGGGAAGCACAGGCTCAGCACAGCATCTTAAAAAAAATAAACAAATGAAGTGAATTGATTGTTTTTATGGAGATTTTCCTTTAGGGAGAAAGTTGCTCTGACTTTTGGAAGGAGCTGGATTTTCCATCATATTCGTGTGCTTCAAGAAATGGAAAATACAGTGATGATGATGCTGATTGTTTTTAAAATGAAACTGTCTGTAGTTATCTCTAGAGATAATAATCCCCTGCTGGTTTAGTGCTTCCTTGATTTGGTTTGTGTAAATCTGGAGAATGAGGCATCTTGAGGCTGCCTCCCCCCCCAGAGCAGGGGCTCAGCTCAGCCACCTTTCCAAAGGGATTTTCTAAACTGATTCTGCAAAGTTTTGCTGGGATGCTTTAGCTCTCAGATGTTCTTAATCCTGGACCCAAAGCTTCAATACAGCAATCTTTTCTCCCACTGATTTCATGTTTTTATTGCAAGCTACTTGATTTTGACCCTCTGATTTGCACAGACCTGGTGGCATGTCTGTGTGCTGGCAGGTTTGAGCATCTTGGGGGACAGAACAGATGCTGCCTGGCCCCCAGGTACTCCAGTACTGCTCTGCAAAGTCAGTGGAGTGGAGGGATGGTGCCTATTTTATACCTTTTTTTCATTTGTCTGAATGCAAGTGGCCACACGTGAAGGATAAGATTCAGGATTTGCAGGTTTATGTTGGGTTTGTGCATAGGAACACACAGGTAAAACAACTTTTTGTGACTGATTTGACAATTATTCCTTCTTAGGGGCAGTTTGGTCTTGCATATACCTTTTAATTTTTTTATCCTAATATCTGAAAGTGCTTTTCAACCACTTAGATTAATTATTTACATTTTAACATTATAGAAAATAGGAAAGAAAGTAGAGAGAGGTTAAACATACACGTCTCTGTTGCTTATAATGACACCTAGATCTACACCAAGTTTGCCTGATTCCCACTCTCCACAGTTACTTTGGGACAGTTGTTTGACCTGCGCTCTGTCTGTATTTATTTCAGCCATGTCTCATGGTTGCCCCAGCTTGTGGTTTTTTGAAATCACTATCAGCTGAATGTGCTGTTAAAAAAATAATGTCTGAGGCTGCCTTTCAAAACAGATTTTGCTGTGATCCCCACGAATTCATGTAAAAAAAGTCCTCATGTGCTTGTTCATGGATAGAACCCAAATTTCTGATGCTGGTGGTGTGAGACACGAGTGTGACGGGCACCAGCTCAGCCAGCTGAGTGCTGTCACCCCTGTCAGAGGCTGGGCCACCAGAGGTGACAATTTGCAGCTGCCACCAGCTGATGGAGTTGGTCCCTCAGCTGAAGTGAGGGGTGTCAGCAGAGCTGTGCTCACACTGCATTCTGAGTTCTACTGAGGCAATGGGGGTGTGAAAATGATAAGGATGTGTAGAACAGATCAGAGGACCTCTGGAATGGCATTTGTGGAGCCCAGTTAGGCCTCTTTTCTCCAGATTATGTCAGTATAACACAGCTGATTTTGGAGCCTAAATATGACAGTGCTTCATCAGAATATCATGTTAAAAAGGGTGTAAAGTGTAATCTGGGGGACAATCATGAGGAAACCCCCTGGGAGTGAGACATAGGATCTTCCAGCTATGAAAAGCCACCAAGGGGTTAATCATCCTCCACTGCATATGAAATGACAACAAGCTCTTGGCAGCTTTCCCCATTCTTTATATAACACTTCCAAGCCTGAAGCTTGTATCCTCCTAGTAATGCTTTTAATTTGTGCTCTGCTGGGGAGAGGCCAAGATTTAATCGAAATCATTAGAATGTCTTTGCTTGAAGTAGCTGAGGGCTTGTAGTGAGCTGGAGGAGGTTCCTGCAGAGTAATTAAAAGGAATCCACGAGGTCGTCACTGGTGCCTGAGCTACTCCAGACACGGGTTCAGGGGGGAAAGGTTGAGTTTAATGACAACTCCTCTTAACTTACGTGGGATGCTTGCACAGCCACAGAGTTTTAATAATTAAACTTTGTCTTCCCTTCCCACACACCTGCCCAAGGATTGTTTTTGCTTTGTCTCAGTACAGCCAAGAGGGGCTCCAAGCAGAGCCCAGGAGCCCCATTTCTCAGAGATTGGGGGCTGAGGGGGCTCTGCCACCTGGATCCACATTTCAATTGTCTGGTTTATCTTTTATCTCTAAAATGAGATGAATTTCAATGTTCCTGTACGAGTGCACTGTGAGAGTGTGGAGTGTGAACAACTGTGGGTATTTATTTACAGTCTCAGCTGAGATCTGGTCTTGAATTTGGATTCTATTTACATGGGACTATCAGAACACAGGTGTTGTTGCTCTCACTGTATATTGGTGCCTCTGTATGGATTTCAGTCCTGTATGTGCCTGAAAGCCAGTGCCATGCTCTTGGTGTGTGCACAGGAAAATCAGCTGCTGAGGTAATTCTGAGGCACAATACATATGCTAATTGCTTAGTGTAAATTAGAACATGCACTTTTTCTTTGTTAGTTATATATTAAACAAAAAGGTACTCAAAGGAAAGCTGAAAAAAATGAATTTTCTATCTCTTGCACTGTACAGTCCCAGTGTTGTACAGGCAGTGATGGAGTGAACTGGCAAGTGAGGAATTTGTGTGAGAAACTGTCTTTTTTGAATGACTTCTTATTCCTACATTTGAATACAGCCTCTTATTGTAGAGTAGGTACAAATAATGAACTAATAGTGAATGTTAAAGATTTAGGGAATTGTCTGTGAACTTTTGACCCTGGGAATATAAGGAGGTTTGCTTTTCAGGAGAATTAGTCTAGCTGGGCTAATGGGTGCCAATAAGGGCTGTAAGCAGTGTGTCAGGGACCAAATCTTTTAATTAACCGCTGAGTGAAAAGTAGTTTGGGAAATGCAATAAGTCAGATTCAGGTCAGATCAAGCAGAATAATATGTGGGCAATGAAGAAATTAACATACTAGGAAATGCAAGCTGAAAATCTCCAAACTTTCCTTATTAGACTGATAGAAAATGGGATTTACTTTGATTGCTTCAAGAAAACATTGCACCTACTTTTACTGACTTGTTCTAGCAAGGTTTAGACTTTCCTGGCCAATGTCATGGGCAGATGAAAAAGATTAAACTGGATTAAACTGGAGACATACCATGGTCCAGCTTTGAAATGCCTGTGACTTGTGGCACAGGCTGGCTCAGTACTGGCCTGTGTTCAGTGGTTCTGCTCAGGGTGAGGATGCCCACAGTGTCACACCAAGGATTACATTGCTGCTCTGCTCCTACCTCGTCTTTCTTGACAAATAATATTGTCTCTGAGCTTCTTTGAATTCTCATTTTTTCTGAATCTACTGTCTGTTGCTTTGACAGTGGCACTTTAACTTCGCAGGGAGCAGTTTGTCTTTTTGTCCTGTGCTTGTGTCATCCCTGTCACAGCTGTGTCAAGAAATCACAGAACCATTTAGGCTGGAAAAGACCTTTAAATCGAGTCCAATGGTTAAACCAGCACTGCCAAACCCAGCACTAACCCATGGCCCCAAGTTCCACATCCACACGTCTCTTAAATCCCCCCAGGATGGGGACTCAAGGTGAGCACCACTAATTATTAACTCAACATGGATAATTGCATTCAGCAGTGGCCTGTAGATGTAAGGATCTCAATTTTAATTATACCTTATTAACAAAATGAGTAGGATCAGAACTACATCTAGAGAGTTCAGAAGGTAAACCAGTGCCTGTCAACGTATCATTACAGAGTAAGGGTTGAATTATTAGTTTAGTTCATATCTAATAGGATTTTAATCCTATTCTGATTGTTCTCTGTGCACATCAAAAAGTATTATTTTATAGAAGGACTATGACTTAAATTGTGGTCTAGAGGGCTTTGAAATTAATGGAAAAACTCCAACTAAGCTTAAAGGGCTTTGAATCAATCTGTTTTCAGTCTTTTGCATCAATACTAAAATTTAAATACGCTTTGGAAACCGTGATTGTGGGTCCCTGATTTCTTAAGTATCATTATCAACAATGACAATGTGGCATCTGATCTGCCAAATGACTTCTTTAAACCTCCACTAATGTCCCAGTCATCACTAACTACTTAAGTAATTTATTTAATTGGAAACTGCACTAACTTCAGTGTTACTGCACTGCAGAGTTGTGAGGGATTCCATAAGATCAGAAACAACTTCCCAAGCCCCATTGCATTTCCTCCTTGCTTTCTGACTGGCTTGATAGTTGCAAAGTTTAGACAGAAAAATATTTTCTTTCTTCATAATTGTTGCAAGGTGCACCTCTTGCCAAAAATCAAAGGCCTAAATTGAATTCACTGACTTTTAATCCGTCCTGCTGTCAGCTACAATGCATGTTTAATTGTTCTGTCTGTATGTTGTTGGGCTGGAACAGTTTCAAACAATCTACCAATCATGAGCAGGAAAAAAATCATTAGAAAATCAATTTCTGCTTAATTGCAGATCTTTCTTCCAAATGGGAATGAAGCAAGATTTATAACCTCAGCCCCACTGACTGCACAGGGATGGCACTTGAGCCTGTCAGGTTTTCATCTGGTAGCTGTGGCAGGGACAGCTTTGACTTTTTCCACCTGCTGTGGGTGAGCACAGGGAGGGCCCTGGGGAGCAAAAGGCTGTGGCACAAGCCAGGTGGAGCACAAGAGGCAGTGTTTACAAACCAAGGGAGAAAGCAAAGCAGTAGGAGGGAATTTCAAATGCATTTTTTATTTACACATTTCTTCTGAATGCTCTGAGTGGACACCACAGTGTCTGCCTTGTGGAGACCCCCCTTTGGCATCTGACTGTCGATGCCAACACTGGGAAAATCCTGGATCCCAGAGCTCTTTGGGTAGTTCACTCTCTGCTCCCAGAACAAGGGATCTCAGAGGTGAACTCCTGTCACTCAACAGGAGAGCTTTGCCATTGACATCAGTAGGGTCACAATTTCAATCCATCTGAAAACCTGTGCTGACCCCCTTCCAGGTTCCTCCTGCTTTGCTGAGGAAATGTAGCTCCACTCCCCTTTAAGTTCAAAATAAGTAGAAGAGAGTCACAGTGTAAATATCAAGCAATAGCTAAAAGTGAATTTACCAAAGTTCAATAAACATAAAAATGATGAATTTAGATGTCATGTAATTAACTCAGAATTACATGAGCAATAACCAAGTAATTACACCTTTAATAATGCATTAAACTTGTCAGGAATACTTAGTCATTCAACTAGAATTTAACAAGATAGCCTATAGCAAGTTACAGTAATTAGATATCACTACTGAAAACATTGACAGTTCCTAACTGATACCTTTTATTATAAAGTTAAATGCCAAACATTTCTTTGGAGTGGATTAAGGAATAATATTGCCAGTGTTTAAGACCATACTGCCTACCCCTATAAATTGTATGCAGGTATAAAAAAGCAGCAACAAACAAGACCCTAAGAAAAAAAATATATCTCAGCTACACCTATCAATCCTTTACCCAAATGTGGTTCAGGTTCTCACTCCTGTGATTTAAATTCCAGCCTAAGAGAGTCTGTGCCCTGGCAGGACCCTGAGCACAAAGGGAGGGGGAAGAGAACACTTTGTCAGGCAGGTGAGGAGAAGGCCAGTGGCATCCCTGGGGTGCAGGTTCAGAGGGACTGAGGCCCAGAGCAGCCTTTGCAGGAGGACAGCAGCAAACCCAGCCACGCTCAGGAGTTTGTCAGTTAGATATTAGGGCAGGACTTGGGCTTGCTAACAACTAAATCACATTGTTTAGGCTACAGGAGAGGGGTTTTGGAGAAAGAGGTGGAACAGAATTGAAAGTTTACTTGCTGCTTCTGAATGTGGGAGATATTTCTGCTGGGTTTATGTTCTTCAGTCTATGCACTTGGCAAATAATTCTTTTTCTTTTCTTTTATAGTAACCATGCCAAAGAGTAAAGTTTGTTCCAGAGCAAACTGAAAGAATAATGTAAAAAGAAAAAAATTCTATTGGTCAAGTCTAATTGTAGTTTTTCTGCAACAAGTATGTTTTGTTTAATTATACTCTTTAAAAACTTTTGAACCCTTTTCTTATTTACAACAATAATCCCCACATTTTGCCTGGATTCACAAATATTTCTGGTTTTATAAAGTTCATCTCTTTAGCTAATTCCTTGAGAGAGAAAGTATGCAATCCTAACCTGGACATGGACTGGAATCTCTGCTGCTTAGGGGAACCATCTGTACTTTATACCAAACTAAACAGAGATTAATGGTGTCTCTGTGGAACAGGAGAGATCAGCTGGAATGATCACATACATCTTTTGTAATTTCTTTGTTCATCTGTATAATTACAAGTCTTATCAGGCTGCATGCTGAGCTATGGCTGATTGTCAGTAAGGCTTCTCTTGATTGCATCTTATATAAATATTCAGTCTTGTAGGATGCAATTCCAGGGTCCAAACGACTATACCTTAGTCCATGGATACAAGGTCCTGGCCTTTTTTGTTACACTGATAATCAAATTAACTCCTAAAAGGCTTCCAGCTACCAAGCCCCCAGTTCCTCTGCCCTCCTAATGCTGCTGCTCTGCTCTGGAGCAGGGTGGCTCTGCTCACTCCTTCTCTCCACATACATAAGATTATTCATGAAATGAAACCACTGCATTTATGTTTACAGGATTCTCAGCCAGTTGCATGGCAACTGGAATTGTCTTTACTTTTATGCATATTAAAATAATTCAATAGATGCCCTTTCAATAATTAATTGGTAATGAATGTAGAGGCTGTAGAATGCTTTCTCTGATGTGTTTAGGCTTTATCCAGTGGTTAAACTGGATAAACAAGCCTTGTTCTTCCATGTTAGGACTTTCCCGGAGATGCCATGCACTGTTCTCAAAAATAACAGGCAGTAAACCAAACCCAGAGGAGCTGAGTGACCTGAGCAGTGTCAAGGCCATCCAAATGTGTTTGTCAACAGGACAGAAACACTCTATCTGTGAGTAGGCTGCAGCAATTCTCAATCCATTTCCAACATTTCCTGTGCTCCCAACACCCACCCAGTGCCCTGCATCTCCTTGCACTCCCAGCTGGCTCCTCCAGTGTGCAGCTTCCTCCTCAAAATGCCCAAGCTCAGAACAGCAATGCCATGCCTCCTGGATGTGTCTCTCTCTGCATTGTCCTTGTGTTGTGTATCTAAAATAGCTGATGTGTTGAACCTTTTAGATGTGCTGGTTGTGTTCTGCTTTATGAGACAAGGAATTGAGTGTTCCCCAAAAGGCTTCCCACGTTTGTTCCCAGAAACAGAAGTACAGGAATTTGTTGAAAGTCTGAGCCATGATATGTGTGGAGGCCCATTTCACTAAGCAGTTGATGAGTTTATTACTGAATAAGTTGCTGGGGAAAAACTCAGATCCTGTCTTGAAATCCAAAGCTTGCACAGCATATTGAGGACTCCGGCATTGATCCTGAGGGTGGGCAGCTCCAGTGGGTGCTTTCCTGGGCTCTTCATCACTGTGAGCAGCCTGGAGCACAGAGGAGGCACCTCTGTTGTCCCAGGCTGGCAACTGATGAAGTGACAATGGGCTGTGATAACTCTCCAGCCAGTGCTGGATTATAGACAGTCACTGCAGCCTATTAACACTTCTAACAATGTGGGTGGCTTTGCTTCCCTGAATGTGAAAGGCATTAAATAGGGACTGAAAAGCTGAAGCCCATATGAAGTCAGGAGTGTTCCTGGGACAGCAAAAGTAGAGGCTTTCAGATGATTTTTTTTTTTGAGCCAGTTTGAGACTGGGGGCCATGTGTGTCAAGAGTTTTTTACATGAAAGCCCAGCATGTTGTGTGGGGGGTTTATGTGAGGGCAGAGCCTCTGGGCTGCCTCATGAGTGACCTGCTCATCTCCCCTGATGTGGACAGGAGAAGGGGTACACTGAATTATCACCTAGGTATTTTTATACTAACTTTAAAATTTCCTGGAGAACATGGAGTCCAGCAGGTCTTGATCCTGCAATGGATCTGGACCTGGTTTACCTTTCCACTGAATTTCCTAACTTTAGACTGCACTTCAGGGTCCTGGACTTAGAGTCCAGTTGCTGAAGAGAGGCTGATCTGGTCTCTTTGCTGCCAGTGAAAGGAGGAATAGGTTCCCCAGAATAAGTTGTTTTGGGCTAGTGAACTGCTGATTCCTGAGTTAGTGAGCTCAGGGAGTTCAAAGCCCCATGAGCAGCAGAGCTGCAAAGGCAGGGTTGGAGTTGTGCAGCTGGAAGGGGGGAAAATGGCAGAACAGTAAAATTGCTGCCCTTTTAGTGATGGTGGAGTGTCAGGTTCTGTGGGCTGAGCGTGGCCATGCACAGACCTCTCTCCCACACCAGCAGGCAGTCTGTTCTCAGTTTTTTTCCTGCAGTAGTAATGCTGTTAAAAAGTCATATTTAAGTGATACTTTCTTAAATGTATATTTTAAACTAATGTACTGTTTACTCAGAAATCATCATAAGTACTGTCAGTGGGGCTGTGGTAGCAGATGAGGAAGGCTTTGGTGGTTGTACTGGGGCATGTCCCATTTCCTCACTCTGCTGCTTTTTCCCAGGCATTTGCTGTGGTGTGCTGGCCCTGTGGATTTTGGTGATACATCTGTGTGACTGGGAAGGACAGTAAACATATTTGACTTGAAAATAACCCTGCAAAAAGGGTTTGGTTTTAGTCCATATTAATTTGTTGCAGGCAGTAAAAGGATCAACATGAAGATGGGAATGATCCAAAGGAATGAAGAAATAATGGGGGAAAGATTGTCTTAATTAAGACACTCTCCCACTTCTATCATGTCATGAAAATGGTGGATAGAAAAGTTTCTTTAGAGCTATAAAAGTTAGTCCACAATTTCTGTCATATATTAACTGTATTCTGGCTGCTGCATGAATTACCCTTTAATGGCATGCACTCTATAATAACCTACATAGACAGATACACCTTAACTATTATCTTTCCCAAATGGTGCAGGAGCACTGGACCGTGCATTACACCCCCACTGGAAGCAATCAGGCAGTAGATGTTTAGTCTGGAAAGGTCCAGAGAATATATTTCTCCTACCACCTACTTGCCACAAAATGTTTTCCAATGACTTATTTAAGACCTAATGAAAAAGACCAAAAGGCTGTAATCCAGTAGAGGAAGAGAGCAGGAGAAATCAAAGTCATCAGCAGTGTCCCAAGGGCTGAGAAATGCAGGGAACTTGCTGAAGTACCCAGGAAATCCTCGAATGCTGGTGGTGCAGGCAAAACATCTGGAGTGATTGCTGTTAACAGGGCTTGGAGGAAAGCTCTTCCCTTCTTAATCCACTGCCCTGTGCTGGGCTAATGCAGTGCCCAGTGGCTCCAGTGTCACTGCAGGTCCTGCTGTTCTCCTTAGGGGTATCTTCAGGGGATCAGGGAAAGCAGGAAAACTGAATTGTTTTCTCCCCCTTTTAATATCGAATGTCTTTTTGATCCTTTCAGCAAACTAGTGGAAACCCTGAAAGATGGGATTAACCCAATATAAAGATGAGGTGGGCATGCTGGGAAAAGATTTGAAGTAACATATTTATTAAGTCCTTAATGAAAGTATTAATCTTTTGTGACAGGATGAGGGAAGTGAAGTGAAGATGACCTAGCTGTTTTACAGCTGTGTAAGTACACAGTCTGCACATATATCCCTGCTTTGGACAGCAATGGAATTCTTCAGTGTCCACCAAAATCTAAATTTCAGTCTTTGTCTTATTACAGCCCTGACTCAGCAGATCCCTTCAGCATCGTTTTGCTTTCAATTCCATGAGGCACAAGCTGGCTTAAATACTTTGGACTCCCCAGTTTGATTCCAAGTGAGATAGAAAATGGCAAAATTTAGAACATGGAGCCTACAGGTGCACTAATCCCCTGGCGTCCTGGGTGCCAAGATGTGTTTCCAATCTGGCCCATGTGCCAAAGATCCTCTTCCCCTTTTATAGTTCATTTAATCAGGAGTGGTTTTGACAAAAACCAGAAAAATCTCCTGGAATCACCTCCCGTGCTCACAAGTGATTGTCCAATGGTTTGTGCAGTGTTCCCATGCAGAGGTTATATAAAAATGTTCTGTTGCCATGTGAACTGGAGGTTTGTTTGGATGTAGCATCAATACCCAGGAGGGGAGAAAGGGCTGGGGGGAGGGAAGAGAGGAGAAGACACTGGCACAGTGCCAACCTCTGGAGTTTTTTGTGATGATAAATGGTTCACAAGGAGTCAGCATGACCTGCCAAGCAAACCCAAATGCTCTCAAAGAGCCCTGGGCTTCAGATCCTGCTGACAGACAAGTCCTCCTTATCAGCCTCTCTGCTCAAACTCAGCAGAGTGTGCACAGCAAGGGAGGGCACAGAAGGCTGCCCTGGCAGATGATGTCCACCCACTTTGACTGCTGTAGCAGCTTTGCATTTGCTCCCAGCTGGACACCCAGATCACAGCAGATCCCCTCTGCTCTTGCCTGGGGTGGAGCAAAGGCCTTGCTGGTTTCTAAAGGGAGGAATTCCCGTTCAAAAATGTTGGCTGGGCTAGAAGGGACCTTGTTTCTGTTTGACCTGCATCAGAGCTAGAGCTTCCCTGCATTTGGGTTGGATTTTGTTTTGTCCTGCTTTTTGGGTGTTTTTTTTTTTTTTTTTTGTATTTGACTCCAGTGAAAGGTTTGGGATGTATAGCTTTGAAAATGGATTTCATATTTATTCCTGATATTTTTTTTCTCGTTATCCATGCTCTCCTAGAAATTTTCAGTCTCGTTCTGATGGGCAGGTTAAGGCATGAGTTCAGTGGTGGTTTGGGGAATGTTTGTGCACCCCTTGGAACTCCTGACTGATTTTATGGAAATCTGTAACTTCAGCCCCCATGGTACCCCAAGCTGACAGAAACCATAATGCACTCAAATTACTCTTGCAGGAAACAACTACAAGGACAATCAAAGGTATAATTAATGTGAAATAAGTATTCCCTGGCAGAACAGGCTTAAGGGATTGAGGAAGCTGAAGAGAACTGGGTTTCTCCCATTACTCTAAGGGGGAATTTTGAAGCAATGGAAAATCTTCAGGAGAGTAATCAAATGTAGGAAGACACGTTAGAAAGATCCTGCAGTTAACCAAAGGGGAACTATTCAAATCCTCTAAACCTAAAAAGAATGAAACAAGATAGATTGAGAAATTAAAAATGTAAACCAGAGAGAAAAGATAAAGGGACTGAATAATGAGTCTTCCACTGTTTGGGGGAGTCCAATCACCTCTCCCTTATCCACTCTGCTGTTCATACAAAGTGCAGGTGACAGGGGACATAAGAAGGACATTATGAAATATAAGTAGTCACAGGACACTTGAAAATACAAAGTATTTTAATAGTAGTAACTGTGAGCAGAGTGGATTAAATAGGTGCTTTGGTGAATAGATGATGAGTCAGATGATCTGCAAACCCCAAGCTGTGGAGAGAGAGCCTGGTGGCAGCAGCAGGAGGACAGGGTGAGCTAGCAGGAGATGGCTCTGGGGGGAGCAGAGGAAACCCTTGGAACAAGCTGTGCCACATGTCCCTGAGCCAGCCTGGAGGGAGCTGGAGCACATGGAACGTGCAGTGCAGGGCTGGAGGAGATGCTGGGGTGGCTGCAGGTGTGGTGGAGCTACACGGGCTCTGTGCCTGAGAGGAAGGGCTCAACGAGCCAGGGGCTGATCAGCACCAGGCTGGGGAGGCTCTTCTCTCTCTGGGCTGGGATTAGCTCTGTCAGAGTCAGGGAAGGCTTTTCTGTGCTGTTCCTTGCTGTAAGTTTTTGAAGGGCTTTGAGGGCTTGGCCATGAGCTTGTGTGATCAAGCTGAATTCTCTGTGCTTCCCACAAAGCACATGGAGTTAATGGAATAAATGTTAATGGAGTTAATGGAATAATACCTTATGATAAGCACAACACGGACACAAGAGTTAACACTTGCAGTCCATACCTGGCTTTTCCCTTCATTGACTTTGTCATGTATTTATCGTTCTGTGCATGTGTAAAACGAGGAGAGGTCGCAGCAGGTACCACCTTTCTGTACAACTGGAGAGAAATGGGAAAGGAGAGTCTGGGGACAGGTTGATACAAGTGGGTGAGGCTTCCAGGGATGAGGAGGTTGCTTGTCTAACCAATTCCTTCCTCTCTACTTAGTTACTGTTGCCATCAATGTGAAGACTCAACAGCTGCAATACATATTTGATTTTGTGAGTGGGACTTAAGTAGACAGAAAATCAAATTGGAGCCAAGAACTAGCCTGAAGGCAGGCACATCCTAATGCAAAAACTTTTTTAAAAGGGATTTGAGCATTCCCTGTGGCACAGCTCCCCTGTCCCGCTGCTGCTGATGCAGCATGGACTGGTTTCCCCCAATTTCCAGAAGACCAAAGAAATTAAATACTCTTCTGTCAAAACCAAACTGCCTCTGGGCAGCAGATGAGGAGGGTTTGTGAGCTCTCTGTCTTGTATTGGTTTTACTTTTTTTTTTCCCTTTCCATCCTGTATTTGCTCTTTAAGAAATTGTCATTGGGGAGGGAGGGGGGAAGGCAAACAAAAGTTGACTTTTGTGAAGCGGCTGAGACTTGGCAGTTGTGTGGAGGTCACGGTGCTCAGTCAGTGTCAGCCTCCATTCCCCAGAGTTGTACCCTGTAATGTATTTATTTATCATTACAGACGGCCAAAATTTTCCCCCGCTCTCAGTTTGTTGTGTCCAAGGCCGCGGGTTCCGACAGGGATCAGCAGCACTCCCGCGGTGATGGAGCAGCTCGTCAAAAGCTGAATTAGATGTTAAATCTTTCTGAAGTGGGGAGGAGGTGGAAGGAGGGGAATCACATTGTGCTAAGAATTTATCATGTGTTGTTTCCTGTGAGATAATGTACAGGGGAAGATTTGTTACGGTGCAAGTTTCAAACTGCTGTTTCAGGGCTACAGTGTCTGCCAAGCTTATGATGTATTTGATCTTTTCTGAAAGTCCTTCTCCTTTTCTACCTTTTGTTAAGCTGTCTGTCTTCCAGGTAGGTAAATAGTTAAAATGCTCCACCTGCTGAAATATGTAAATGTAAGCACCTAAATTTGCATGGATAAGAGGAATAAGAAGAAATCTGCTAGATGAGTGTGAGACCCGGTGAGGCTCCAGCTCCCAGACAGAAGGTTGGATGCTCAAGTTGTCCCTTAGCTTTGTGGTTGGATATGTTAGACAAGTTGTGAAGGTGTGCCTTTCTGCAGAAACTCCTGAATTTTGGGATAGACCTTGAAAAAAACAAGGCCTTGCTTTGCAAAGGTGCTGCACGTGCCCAGCATTACAGAAAGCCCAAAGAAGCAACAGTCTGATGGTGCTTCTCAAAACATTTGTTGAACCATTTTGCATCAGTCAGCATCTCTTCCAGTGCAGGTCCCTCTCTCTACCTTGTAAAATGGTGGAAATACTCTGTGTTCTTTTGCTCTTTCATCACACTCCTTTTATCCTCAGACAGAAGTAGAGATGAGTCTCATTTATGCTTCCTGATATAACTGTGGTTGTTATCTGCAGTCACTGAAAGGGCAGCTCAGGTACCTTATTAATGGACTGTAAAATACACCCCTTTTAATCTAAATGGAGAAGGGGTAAGTGTCAGATTTTTCTCTCTGAATAAATATGTTGGCATAAGAATCTTTGGGGTAAAAGTTTTTCTCCAATTCCTCAATAAAACGTCAAGTGCAATGATAGATGAACTGGCAGTCCTGAAGTTTACTCAATATTGTTTTGTTCTCAGTATCTAGGTCAAGATATTTCTGCTTTGCTTGGATCAGACAAAGTTTCCACAGATCTTAAATAACACTGTTAATATTATAAGTGCTTTGGTTATCAGGCAGGAAGGAAGCTTATTGATCAGCAGGGTAAGCACTGTGTGCATGTGAGCCACCTTTTCCTGCCTGGCTGTAATGAATCTGAAATCCAGAGGCAGGCATGTCCCCTGTGCTGAGGGTGGGAAGAGAGCTGGTAACACACCTTCCTCCCTGCCTCAGCTGCTTCAATGGTCTCTATCAGAGGCACCTGCACAACCTTTAACATAATTTTTCCACAAAGCAATCCTGGAAGTTTGTGCTTCTGTGTCCTTTGCACAGGAGACAGTGAGGTGCAGGGAGAAGTCAAAAATTCACCTGCTGTTGAATGAATTTGGCCCTGACTTTGGACTTGACCCCAATCTATGTACTGCCAAGGTGCTGGTTTGTCCTTTGGGCTGGGTGAACTTGTCAGATGTGGGTTCCCACCTGAGTGTCCTTAGAGGAAAAAGCCATGGCTGTTTAGAGCCCCTGAGCTCAGGAAACATGAGCAGATATCAAATGTGTCATAAGTCAACAATGACTTTGGCACTGCAACCCCTCACTTCATCCAGGGTTTGGGACCTCAATCAGCTGCTCAGGTGGTTTGATTTGGGTAAAAGTGACTTAGAGGTTAAATCCAGGAAAAAAATTTTCTGACTTTTCTAGGCTGTCCTAAAAAGAGCTTTTGTCCATCATTCTTTTTGGAGGTTTGTGATGTTGCCAAAGAAATCCAAGGTAACCTGTCTTTGCTGTATGTACATTGTGACATTGTCTCTCTTAAGAACAGCTCCTGGTTTTCACATTGTTATTTACAGAAAACAGCTCACAGGGCAATAGCAGGAGCCCTGAGTGATCATCCTTTGTGGGATGAAAGATAAAATCATGTTGTTTCCTCTGCCCATTCACTGAGTGAGAGTTGAACCCTTTCTGTGAAATAGGGAGGCTTTGACAAGAGGAGAGGAGAAGAGCAGGTAGCCAGGGAATTAGAGCATCGTTCTGGGATGTGGGAAATGCTTATTTGAACCTCTCTGATTGGGAAGTGGAGCTTCTGCAGGAGTGCAGGACCTGCTGAGCAATCCAGTGAAGCAGCAATGGCATTTATGTGACATGGCTTGGCCTGAGAGGAGGCCCTGGGGTGGGCTCTGGGAGGAACATGCCCCTCCTGGGAGTGCTTGGCACTCACCTGCAGCTCCTGCAAGGGACTGAGGGACAGGAAAGCCTGTTTTGTGGGGTCCCAGCAGATCAAGTGGTGACATGCCCAGACACTGAGCTGCACAGGGAGCACTGCTGCTGGAACAAGGATGCAGAAAGAGTTGGGAATTAGGCACATCCCCTGCTCAGTGAAGGTGGGCACAGGGCAAGTTGTGCAGAGTGGCTGAGCTGCTCCAGCAGTTCACTCTGACCAAAAGAGTTCATCCTTTGCTGAGAGTCAGGATGGACAGAAGGGACAGCTCTTCCTTCAGCCTGTCTCCTACTGGCACTTGTTGCACAAGAGAAGTCTCAGCTCAGTGTTTTAAGAGGAACCCTTTCCTAAAGTTGCCAGCTTCTGGTGAAAAAACATGAAACTGGTGGGGTTTGTTTGCATAGAAGGTTTGGAAAGTGTCACCTACAGCCTGTCAGAGAGTGACAACCTCTTGGAATCTTTTTTATTGGCACTTCCTTTCTGCAGCATTCGAAGAGAGCAAAGAGCTGATCCTCTGTGACTTTCATGTTTACTTTGGAAAGGATGTTTCTCCAAGAGAACTGGGATTGTCTCTGGAGAGACCAAGCTGTCATTGACAGACTTGTGCATTCTGACTGTAGGAGGAGAAAGGCCAATTTTATGAAGCTGTGTCTCCCCACATGTGCTGCTCCCAGCCTGAGGGCAGGCTGACAGGGAGCAGGGTGCTGGGGGACAGGGAGTGGTGCCCTTGGCTGGTGCCAGCAGCAGAAAGACAGAACCTGGTCTTCAGGGACCATCTCCCTTGTGGTAGAAAATCCTAATGGATTTGTTTTAATTTAGGCCTGGAAGTCAATAGGTTGGCTTTCTCTTCCCTCTTTTGTTTTTGGGATCATAAATTTACTATTTTTTGACCATGAAAGGAGGAACTGGTTGAATGAGAAACTCCTTCATAATGTGCAAGAGTGGCAGAAGGCCCTGGGCAGGCTGGGGACAGGGCAGGGTTGGAGGAACACGGGCAGGGTGGGACTCTGGGAGGGTGTCCATGTGCACGGGGGGGTTCTCCCCATCAGCAGCTAACGCTGGGGCTCCAGGGCTGGGCTGTGTCTGTGGGCTTGTGGGGGAGGCTCAAAGAGATTCTTGGCATAAAATCTTGGGTCTTGGATCCTCTTTGCTTAATGGATTGCTCTGTCTCCCCAGTGACACCACTGCAGCTGCAAGCCACAGAGGCACTTTGGCTGAAGTCCTCGTGGTTTAAAGGAGAGAACAGTGGATAGATCTCCACAGCAGGAGCAGGACTGAATGATCCCTGTCCACTCCAGCCTGG
The DNA here is from genome assembly GCF_025592945.1 of Manacus candei. NCBI lineage: Eukaryota > Metazoa > Chordata > Aves > Passeriformes > Pipridae > Manacus > Manacus candei. The sequence goes on along the minus strand of NW_026138105.1, from coordinate 15,423,275 downwards.
GTGAGTCCCAGTTCTGCTCACCTGAGGGACACATCTCCCCATGTCCCAGGCTCTGGAGAAGAGAGAATTAGTATGTGCAAAGTTTTCAGTTCATAGAGAAAGATTTGAGGTCTCTGCCCAGGAGGCTTTTTTGTACCTTCTTTGGCTTTTGGAAGTTACAAAGTTTATTTTTGTCTGAGTTGGCCTGTTTCTTTAATATATGGCAAAGGTGGCTAGAATCCTGCATAGACACTTTTTAATATTTCGTATAAACCTAAACAAATACATTAAATAAAGGTCCTTTCACCTCCAGCTTGATGGTTCAAATCCAATCGTGCTTGGGAACAGAACTGTTCAAGCAGTAAAAATAAAACATCTCCTGATTTATGAATAGGAGTGTCAAGCTTTGACTTGTTCTGATTACTGGCATCACATTATTTGTGAATATTCAGACAACTGCCAGAAATTCATGGAACACGTTTGTGAATCCCCAAAGTTTCATAAACTTCAGCCTGAGCAGTTATTTGCTTTCTGGTGAAGAAGTGGGCTGGGGCTGAAGCAGTCTGACAAGACCAGCTCACTAATGCTCAGGTCCCACAGTAACAATAATGAGTGCAAAGGCTCTTGTTTCTCTTGCACAGCAGAAGGTGGCAATTCTGCCCCAGTTCACACCAGACAATTGCCATTTGCTCTCGGGAGCTGTTGCTGCTGGTTTGAGGAAGCCAAGGAAGAAGGGACCCAGCTTGACTTTCAAATGTTGCATTGTTTGCTGGGCCAGCTGTTGGAAAAAAATCTGTTATTTGCTTCAAGGCTGAATTGTTCTACTGGAGAAACCATGGCCAAGTGACACCAGGTTGTGGAGAACAGGAGGAGGGGGAAGTGGGGCTGTGGTTCAGAGTCCTGCACAAGGCAGGACACAGAGCTGTTCCAACACAAGTGGATCAGTCACTCTGTGTGTTTGTACCAGTGTCCAAGTGCCCTGAAAAGCACAGGGATTTGGCAAATCCATGTGGATTCCACACCAGGAGTAGAGGTGCCACATCTAGAACCTAAAGTCAAAGCATTTCTGTGCTGAGATGACTCTCTCCCTGCCAGACTCTGCCATTCCAGTGGAAGGTGTCCCTGCCCACAGCAGGGGGATTGGAATTAGATGATCTTTAAGGTCGAACCCAAACCATTCTATGATTCACTTATTTTTTAGGCATCCAAAAGCAATTGGTGAATCCCAGGCTATGGGAATCTCACTCAAAGCAATGTCAGTGGCTTACAGTGTGTCAGAGCTACTCTGGGACTAATTGCACATGATGTTTTGAGCATTTTTTTAATGTTCTTTTCCTTTTTCTATGAGTCTTTATATTTTCTCACTGCTTTTTCTCCATCTGCAGACAGTAAAATTTAGAAAAGGTTATTATAGCTTTGTCACAATATATAACACCTGCATGGAGAAGTGGCAGGGTAGGAATAACATGGCATGGTTTGCTTCTGCTCTCACTTTGCAGATGTGCAACTTTAAAATGTTACTTGTAATTTCTGTTGGTGTTACAAATAATAGATCAGGTCCACAATTTATTTGCTGGAGGTTCCAACAGATGTGGTGTAATTAACAGACTGTAATCATTAGGTTTTGGAGAGAGGGTGACACATCAATTTTTTAACTGTTTTTTCCACTTAGAAATACATCCAAGTAGTGCTGCCTCCAGAGGGATGTGCACATGGATGGATGTACTTTGTGCATGCCATTTTATACACACTCCCACTTTGCTTTCCAAGCATTAACATGTGTAAATCCCTTTGGCACGTGCAGATATGTGCAAGTGGGTCGTGCATCATAGCATTTATTTGCATGTGGAAGAAAGCACATGTGGAATTGTGTGCACTGGGAGAAAAGCACATGTGGAATTGTGTGCACTGGGTTACACTTGCACTGAAGGATTTTGAATGTTTGACCTTAGGTGGTGTCTCTTCATCTGCAACTCAGTGATTCAGTTCCTTTTGCCTTAAAAATAAAGGCAGGATGACTTTGGGTGGAGCAATAGTGATATTATTTTAGGAAATAAACCTTTGAGGTGTGTTGCTCAGTTACACCTCCTTTAATATAGTAACATGAAAACCACAGAGATGGAGAAACCAGTTTTGGTGGGTGCATAGAGGTGCAGCTCAGGGGTGCAGGTGATGAGCTGATACCCAAGTCTGCAGGGAGCACAACCCAGGGGTCCTTCCTCCCCACACAAATAACCCTGGGGCTGCAGCACAACACCACAAGCTCTCTGTTATGGGTCCCATCTGTTCCACAGACTCGTCCAACCAGTTGAGTTTTGCTCTCAGGGTCTTCAAGCAGGAGGGGCCTGTGGTGCTGTGATGCCCATTCCCAGAGTGATGTAGGACAGGGCTCAAAGGGGGGAATCTCCTGCAGGTGGTTCAGGTTAGGAGTTGTAATGAGCTTCTGAGAATGTTAATGCGTGTGTTTGAGTTTTGAGGGTGGTTGAAATAGGGGGAAAAAAGGTCTGGAGAGAACTGCTTTTCCTTCACCTTTTGGGAGGGTTCTCAGAATTTTATCCAGTAGCTCCTAGTTTCTGCCAATAAACTCTCTTGGTGCACAGCAGTAAGGGTCATGGCAATATCTGAAAGCCTTGCCCTGAAATGGCATTAAAACCTAAGAAATTTCACTGGGGAAGCAGGTGAGAGCCTTGTGGCAAACTGTTGGGTTATCCACCACTATACAGCTGCCATTGATTATTTAAATGCTTTTTTTAAATTATAAGTGAATGAGAGTACCCCTCTCATGGTACCCACATGGATTGTTTTCTTCTGCTTTAGGAGAAATTGGATTTTTCACTTTGTGTCTTTGAGAGGCTCTGATTCAGGTTTCCTACTGTTCTATCCCTTTCTTTAGGGACAGTGCAGGAGGCAGGAATCTGAACTGCCTGATGCTTGAGAAGGTGAGTAATGACTTGGAGAAGACCTCGTGCGTATCTTTTGATCTTTGGGCTTCAGGCACCCCTTCACCCATAATTAACTCATGTGTTGACTGATCACCTGAGTGATCAAGGGAGACTCAGCATGTCAGGGGAAACCAGGAAACTATTACTCTATGGCAAAACAGCAATCAAGCCAACTCGTCTGTGATACAAATCAGATCCCTGCAAGAGCAAGTCACGTAATGGCAAACTGTGCTGGAGATGGATGAGATCCTAAATCATTATCTTCAATAGCATCAATTATGTTTACAGGGTAAGCCCATGGTATCTTCATGGCAAGCACTACATCCAGATAACAGCAGCAGCAGCAACAACAGAAATTAAAATTACAGCCTGAATTTGGGGAGGGGCAGTGCACTAGACACAACTGGCCAATAAATCAAGACCATCCGTGGGTGAGATGGAGGGGAATGGTAATGGTTATCATACTGTTGTATAAAATGCACATCTTAGGGTATATAGATCATTTAAAATACATATGAATTTGAAATCAGCCAAAAGATATGTCAGGCATTTTTCTTTGTAGAATTATGGTATGTTTTTAAAGCCTAAGTGCTTTTCAGTACAAATTTTAGCATGTTTTGCATTCAAATGGAACATCTACTATACGTGTGAAGCCCTTGCACACACTGACTGTAAAAGTGGAGGGAATCATTGGATTTATAGGTTCTTTTGCACATTCTGTCAAAGTCAGCCCTTCTGCCTAATGGAGCCAAGGAACTGGAAAGGCTTTCATTGCACAACTTTGCATAAGAGAGATGGTGTTTGCTGTCTGACACATCACAACCTGTAAACAAAGACTCAAAACAAGTCTGCATTAAAAGAAGGAACCTCAGCTGGGAAGGGATTACATTAATAACAATTTCTGTAATGTCTTTATCAGCATTTCTGTGGCCAGTTTGTGATAATAAACAGGCAAAAAAAAAAAGCTCTTGTTTGAGATGGAAGTAAATTCCAGGCTGATATGAGTGATGTACCTCATAACCAGTTATAATTAGAAGGGAGGCTTCTTACAGCTCTGTTCCTCTATAAATCACAGCAGATATTACCCCAACTTGTACAACAACTATGAAATATGCTATGAAATGTGAAATGCATGAAATAGGTTCTTTTGTTGCAATTTCATTCTCAGAAAAGCTCTAATTTGACACAAGCTTATGCCTTTTTTTGACAGGTTTCTTAAAAATAAGGCCCCAATTCCCTATTAAAATTTCCATTTAATAAAGTCTTTTTTTGTTTGGTTTTTTTTTTTTTATAATCACAGTTTGTGCAAACTGAAAGCATTGCATATTTGGGTACACAGAATCCCTGGAAGAGCTGATCGAAAAAACTCAAGCCAACCTTGTCTACAGCAGAAGCTTCATCTCAAACAAAATTTTACACTGAAGAAGCCAGAAATACAGGATAGTAACTAAATAGATGTGTATTTTCCTTTCCTCTTCTGACAGAGTCATCTTTGAGCTGGCCTGATGCCCACCTGCTTTATTCCAGATGTGGCCATGGAAAGTCCCTAAGGAAAGCAACCACAGGGAAGAAAGTCTTGCTGGCTTAATACCTAAAAACAAAAGCAAAGTAAGATTCCTTGAGTCTTTTTCTTATATTGATGTCTAAGTTTTTGTCCTATGAATTTTATTATATTTTTAATAGAAGATGAATGAGTTTATGTCAGAAGTGTGTTCTCTGGAAACAGAAGAGCCATCCAGGACTGTTGGTATGGCAGGGCTGTAGCTGCCTCTATGGATCCTAATTTAAAGCTGTAATTGCAGATAAAAACATAATTATATCCCCCAGCCACCTTAACTGAAAGGATTGATTCACAAGAGCAAAGCATGATAAGAACTTCTCTATGGGCCAAGTGCTCATGGACATTTGAACCCCCTCGTTTGGGCATGGCCTGGATTTGTTCTTGTGTGGAAGAACATCATGGGCACTGGGGAGACTTAGAAAACAACCATGGTTCCCCTTCTCTCAGAGCAGGTTTTTTGAATGAATGTGTTTAGAGGACCTGAGGAGGAATAAAAGTAGAAGATTGTAGTTCCTCCTTGAATCTGCCCATATTACAGGATATTAAATGTACAGCATGCTAAATACGCCCAAGGTCTTTTATTGTGAGTGATCCTCAGAGAAGATGCAAACCCCACTTTTCCTTAAAGGGAATTGGTGGAGGCTGAAGATCCTGAACCCCCCTTTCAGAACAGGGCCCTGTAACAGAAGGGGGGCACTCCCTGTCCTGGCATTCTCTCAGCCCACCGGCACAGGAGTATCTCATCACAGCTAGGGAGGGGAACACCCAGGACCTTCAAGGTACCAAAACACTTTCAGGGATCTCAGCCCAAGAGATTAGCTCTTCTTTAGCAACCCAGATTATTTTATCTTCAGAGCCAAATAACTCTACTTATGGTGCAGTCTAACAAGCCAGTCATGTCTGCTTAATGTTCTCAGCTTGGAGGAGTAAATCTGTAGGGCAAGAAATATTTTTATAAGTCTGAGATTAAGAGCAATGGGGGGGGGAAGGCTTACACTATGGCTGCAAAAAGAGTGAGATGTCATTACTCGAGGGAGGGTTCAAATATGAGGGACAAACTTAGCTGCTTTAAAAATAAATTAGTATTTTTAAAGAATTAGACAGAACTCTTGTTTATTAGATGAAATTATCAATTGTTTTGTCTTCCAGAGGTAAACAAAGAGCTGAGGGAGTTTCAATCACTCACTCAGTCTTATGACCTTATGGTCACTGTCCAAAATACCAGCAGTAATGTTCCATGCTGGAGAACTAAGGAGAAGAAAAGCAGATACTCAGCAGGGTTAGCCCAGTGTCCTTCCAAGTAATCCCTTATTTTTCCAAAACATTTCCATATGGGGAACTCTGTCACTGAGCAGAAGCACTGAAAACAGTGTGGTCAGTGCTTTGTGTGGATGCTGATATTGGCTGTTGAACACCCAGAAAAGTTGACAGGCTGCAGGGCTGCCCTGCTGGCTGAATGGAGAACTGATGCCTGGGGCTGAAATGTGATTTGTAACATAAACTCCAATCAGCAAACGGGCATCACCATCTGGGAGGGAAGCAGGGAGCTTGGATTAGCTCCTCTGGTGAAGATGAGTACCCAGGTGGAGTCTGAAGAACTGTTGCAGATATGAAACTCTTGCCCTGAACTTGGTGGAAAACTGGTTCAAAACACAAATTTGCAGGATATAGTTATTTATGCAGTGGGCTTGAGATGTAACCCTGAATCTAAATCCATTTTTGCTGGGCAAAGTTGGGATCTGGCTCTCTGCTAACCCTGGAAGCCTAGCTACAGTTCACCAATCCTAGAAAGCAGAGGGACTTACTCTTAAGAAAAATACTCTCTTTTTTTTGTGTGTGTTTGTTTTTTTCCTTTTCTTTCATTTCCCCTTTGTTTAGTTTATTTTTTTGTTTTCTTAAAGGGAAAATTTGTTGCAATAACACAAAGCCATCACGCTCTCTCTGGTTACAGCTGAGTGACACTACACGGGCAGCAGAATATGTACAAATTAAACTGTAACAACGTCCCGGGGAGAGGCACAGCAACAGCAGAAAAATTATCCACAGTGCAATATGACTAATGTTGTGTGAAATGCATTCACTGGCGAAATGATGTCGAGGTGTATCTTAAGGAGTTATGCTGCTGGAGATAATGGTTGTAGAGGGGAGCTGAAGGAAGGGAAGGCGAGTGAAGGACGAAGGGTTGCAGCGAGGGCAGCCTGGCTGGGAGGAGGCTGGGGCAGGTGAGGGTGAGCAGGAAAGCTGAGCTCCTCTGGAGCACAGAACCATGTGCTGAGCACTCAGTGGCACCTTTCCCTCTCACAGCCTGCTGTGGAGGTGTGCTGCTCTTCCAGGCACGCTCATGTGTTTCTGTGCTCCTTCTCACCTCCTTTTATATGGGCTTTTTGCAAACATTTATCCAGAAACACAAGCTGCACATGTGTTAAATATTCTCTAGCTCCGTTACTTATAGAAATGTCTTTTTTTCCCCTCTTTCTAGGTACAAAAGAAAACAAAAATCCCAAAGAGAAGGGACTGATTTTCTATTAGGACATCTAAAACAAAGAAATCAGCTCAAATTTAGAGAGAGGGTGGCTAGAGTAAACAGTTCATTAAGGTGCACTCACAAGTTTTCATCTCATTCCTTAATCTGAGAGTCTTTTTGAAGTAAGTACATGTTCTGCCTGAATAAGGAACTTGGGTATTGGTAAATTAATTTGATTTTCCTCTCCATTAAACATAGATTTAGGAAAAATATGTGTAGTGACCCATTGTAGCATCATGCTTATCCACAGATGTTTATCTAGCACATGAACGTTTTATTTTCAAAGGAATTTAGGGATTACCCAAGCAAGTCTTTCCTTTAAAATCCAAGTTCCATTTTCCAGAACAGCTGAGGTGAGCTCCCAGCTCACTGAGTATCTCTTACAAACCTAAGTACTTTTTAAAATCAGAGCACTGGTCAGCAAAGTGGACTTGGCTGAAATAAAACCATTCCCTGGGCAGTGTGTTGCTGGAGTGCAGGGCCTGGTCTCTGGTGCAGTCACAGCCTCTCAAATTACCAGAAAAACAGTGTTTTGATGGTGGTTTTGATTATTTGCTGCCTGGTTGGTTACAAAGAAGCACCTTAGGCTGAAATCATGCAAAGGTTGTTCTTTCTGATGTGTGGGAGCCACGTTAGCCAGTTTTGCTTCTCATTTATTGATATGTACAAGGATGGGAGGTAGACCCAGCCAAAAATGCTGGGATCCAACTATTTTCAAAGCCCTCAGATATCCAGAGGGGGGAGTTCATTTGTCTCCTCCTGAAGATAGTGGGTCCCCATGGAACACTTCAGTGGAAGGCAAAGCTCTCCAGAGATGTGGGGTGTGCTGGACTCAGGGTTTCTGTTCTGCTTCAAAGGCAAAGGAGGAGGGAGTGATGTGATAAAATCAGTGTTTTCAGCCCTAAATCTAACTTGGATCTGGGGGTTCTTTGTGAACCTTATAAAGCTTTTTCTGCAGCCAACCACCTCCACTCGGCACTGAGCACGTGCCAGGAATTCCCCAGCAAAGGAAGCTGCCAGAACTCATGGAGTTGGGATAACTCCCTGCTGTCAAACCCATAAAACCCCCAGTGCAGGCAGGGCTGTGGTGTGGCCAAAGGGGAACATCCTCAGCCTGCAGCCCCTGCTCAGGGATTTTGCACCCTCTCTGTGCTGCAGTTTCATGCTTTTCCAGAGCTGTGCTGGCTCTGTGCAGCAGGATTTCTGTGTGCCCTGTTCCTCTGGGAGATAAACCTGAGCCGTGGACTGGGGGCAGGAAAGCACGTTCTGGCTCTGCCAGAGTGTGTGCAGTGATACAGCAAGCTCAGCACTGGGAAGGGGGAGAGGCACTCTGGGGCCTGGGCTGCTTTATAGCTCAGCTGATTCTCTTCTTTCCCTCTTCCGTATCCCCTTAATAGCTTGACAGGAGAAATCCAGGGAAGATACAGCCCTGTGATTAACAGTGCTGGGGGCTGGGGAGGGATGACAGGGAAGTGCAGCGTGGCTACCAGCCAACTTCCAGCAAGAAACAGAATATCTGGCTTCCTCTAATCTCCAGAGGAAAATTAAGTTACAAAAACCTTTAGTGGAAACTTTGCATAGGTTCAGTGCCATTGCCATGCCTGACAGGGAAAAAAAAACCCTGATGTATTATTTAGTTTATAGTGATACAATTAAAGGCATAAGCTTTCCCACCAGGAATGAAGGGGAAGAAATCCTCTTGAAAACTGAAGACAAAACCCCTTTAAACTCCTTGAATGTTTTGTGCTGTCAGAGATCTTGAGAAATTCTCCTTTCTGTGTCAATGGGTGGTTGTGTGAATTGTACTTGAGAACATCTTCCCCATGAATTTCTGCACTTGTATCCAGAGCCCTTCTCCTTTTCCCAGCCATTTGTGCTGCTTCCCTCAGGAGCACTGCAGGGCAGGAGAGGACGGAGGTGGGCAGGAGGCTCCCAACTCCCCTGGGCAGACACTGCCCCAGGAAAGGCTTTGGCTGCTCACGCTGCCCCTGAGAGCCAAGGCCCTGCTGCTCATCAAACCCGTGTGTGACACAGAGGAACTGCTCCCCCTCCTCCCTGTCTGTCATCAGTGGTGATGAAAAATCAGGGAGTTTGATTTAAAAAAATAGTTTAGGTGTTAAGTGAGCAACAAGTTGGGAACTATGTGTGTGAAAGAAAGCACTGATTAAAATTAAATGGCCTCCTTATTGACAGGTACATCTAAAGCAGTTGGAGCAACCACGATGAAAGGATTACTTACATGTTAGCCAGTTTAGGAGAGGAAAAAAAGAAGCTGGATTGGCTGGTTAGATCCCTGCTTCATTTAATCTTATGGCATGTTGATAGATGTGTGAACTGAGGTATTTTTCATGTCAGAAACACTGAACAAGGGTCTGAAATGGCATCATGTGGCTCAGCACCAAGCATTCCCCTGCCTGACTGTGCTGTCCTCTTACTGGTTGCTCAGGCTGGTAGGAATATGGCTCTGTTTGCTCTGAGAGGAGAAAGTACAGTTGCATTTTGCAGTATTTCCCTCTACCTGATTGCTCCCAACCTTCCTCATGTGATTCCTTCACCAGCCTCACCTGAAGGGAACATTTTCCATGCAGATGAATGTCAGAGTTATGTCTACATGCCATTTCCCCTCTGAGCACTTTATTCCTCTTCAGCCTCAGGGACCTCAACCCCAGGCAAAACTCCATGTGGGGCTGAAATTGTACCCTGGCCACAGGAGAGGGATGTGTTTGTGTAAGTGGGCACACACAAAAGCAGATGTGTGCCGTCCAGAATAAAGGAGGCTATTCAGGTCACAAAAAGGACAATTTATGGCCAGTTTCAGCAATTAGTCAGACCAAAGTGAGGTGGGTCAGTATTAAAACCTCACTGTTTTGTTTACTTTAAAAAAGCAACAGGGAGTTCCAACTGATGAGCAGAAATACTGAGAGAGGGTAATTAAAGAGAAACAATCTGCAGTGTTTCTCTTCATTTTGTTGTGCTCCCCTTACTCAGTGTTGAGAAACAGAGCTGCTGCTTTCTCTGTGGGAGGGTGGTGTGGGGGTGGCTGTGTGGGCACTTTTGCAGCAGGAATTCACTACTCCCTTCCTGCCAGGCTCCTGCACCTTGCAGTGAATTAAGGTCCTTCCTCCAGAAGTGCACCCAGCAGAGCTCCTGGGTCTCAGGCTATAGGGCCATCCTCTCCTATGACTGTTTTTATTGTGCTAATGGGGGAAAAAATTTCCCTGAAATATTGATAGCTTCTAAAATACCCCCCAGCCCAAAACTTCAACTAAGTTAAACCTCGAGCAGGACCCACGCCCCACAGTTAACCACCTTATGTTAGTATAAATATCCTGTTCCATTTGAACTATTTTGTGTTTTATTCAGGTCCCAGTTCTCCTGCTGCCAGCACTTGATTTTATGCCACAGTCTCATGAGTAGGGATTTCACAGATGTTTTTACAGACTCCTGAGCAACCCAAAGCTTTGTGCTATGTGGGACCCTTTAAAGTGCAGGTTGTAGGTGTACAGTAAGAAGGTAAATTTTCCATGACTTTTTGTTTTACCTTTTAAGAGGTCCATGGGCAACCTCTTCTGCCTTGTGCATCGTGGGGGTGCCTGGGGAAGCTGATGGATGATCTCCTCTGTGGGGATAAGAGTGAGAGATGGAAAGTGCAGTGGAATGACTGGGCATTACTTAATGGAAGTGTTTTAATGAAAGAAAAGATATTTAACTACGTGGTTTGATTCACTGCAAATTTGTGGCAGTAGATGGGGCCCTTACTGTAATAAAATTCCCTCGAGTTGGGAAGTCTCTTGGGGGTGGTGTGAATATGCAGATACTGGTGTGACTTCTTAAGGATCAGCTCTGACCTGACTCAGGCACTTTGTTGTTTCCATGTAACTGCCCCTGAAAAAAAGGCAACACAAAAAGGTGGAAATCAATGTTCTTAGACTTCTGTGTCCCATCTTTTCATTCCACTCTGCCCTAATGTCTTCTTTTACTGTCTTCCTTTCCAAGAAGCTGCAAACCCCCTGGCTCCCTGGTCTTGCTGACTGTGGACAGCACCTGTGTGGGATCAGAGGCGAGCGAGAAGGGAAACACATCCCTGGAACAGGATGGGGCAGGACCAGAACCTCCCTTTGTGCCACCACGCTGTGGATTCAACATTTCCCTCCTGCAAACACGTTTCCTGGCAGTGCTGGGCTGGCCTGGAATCCAGACCTGGTCTGCTCGAGGCAGAGCCATTATCCTAAAGTGCTTTTATTGATCTGTTGACTTTCTGTCTCCCTCCTTCTCTTCCTCTCTTCACCCTGCCAGCCTCCTGAAGACTCATATCTTGTCTCATACAACCAAGGTATTTTAAGGGGAGAACAATGATTTTGAAGTCAGATTAGACAAATTATACTTGACCACTGAAACCAGATATCCCCCGAATGATGTCTGTGGAAGGATTTGTCTACATTTACAAACAGCCCCTCTTCCTTCTCCTCTTATTTTCCCCCTCTGTGTGTGTCCTGGTGTTCTTCAAACAATCCATGTCAAGGCCTGGTACATCTTCCTTGAGCAGCCTGTTCCCCAGAGGGAACATGCCATCCTGTCATGCTTTATTTTTGGTTAAAGAAAGCTATAGTAGTAAATCTATACATGTGCTGTGATATCCAACAGTATTGAAGGCTGAGATTTAAAGAGGGACCTGAAAGAATTAGTAGTTGATGCCTGTGGAAAGCCCCAAAGAGCTGTGTGCCTTACTGGAAATTTGAGGTGAAACATGTTGGAGTGCAATATATTACAGTGACCTGAGCTGCAAATCCTTTGGAGGTGGAGATAAAGGGAGAAAGATTAATACTGGAGAAAATCTTAACAGTCCTGTGCATTACCAAATACTAAAAAAGGGGTTTGGAAGTTGGTTGATTTGATTTGATTTACTATTTCAGTGTTCATAGTTTCTCAGGTTTCTGGAAAATTGCAGTTGCTTCCAAATTACATTGCTCATTAACTAATTGGTTAAGGCACAGGCATTTAGTCAGTGGTCTGAAAAATACACAGGTAAATACTGAACAGTTAAAAAAGCTAAATTTGGTTATAAGAGTGCATTAACTTTTAAAAAATCTAAACTGTGAGGTCTTTCATATGTCTGAATACATCATTATTCATGAATGCAGTATTTGACAGATAAAGAAGTTATCAGCAGTTTATAGTTAGGTGTGCATGTTTATGTATAAATGCTTTATAATGCTAATTTTTTAATGTTGAAACAATATAAGTAAAAATGTATTTCAGTAAAAAACCATAAATTCACATTGAACTTTTTTGTTAGGCTGGATGGTATTTTATCCTGTGAGGAATATGCCCATGAAAGTAGTGTGAGTGTTTTCACTGGGAAATGTTACTGAGATTAGGGACAAAAACTTCTATGGTCAGATTTATTCCTTATCCAGCTTATTCATATCACCATTAGTTTTCTTCTTATGGAATCTCACGGAGAAGAAGATAAATTAATTTGCACTAATGAAAAGGGTTGCCTGTGCAGTACTGAAACCCTGAAGCTTCTGCTGTTGCTCTTGTAAGGCAGGAGGAGAACCAGCTCTGTGGTCTCAGGTGGGCAGCAATCAATGGGCAGGGTCTGCAGGCAACCCACTGGGGAAATGTTCATGGAGAGAATTCAGCCAAGAAATTGGAATATATTGAAATGGGGAGGGGGGAAAAGAAATCCAAGTCTGCTTCCATATTACTGGGGAAGTGAAAACATGTTGGTGATAAGTTTCCCAGAGCATGGGATGCCAACTCGTGCACACAGGACAGTGGCCCTGGAGTGAGTGGGGGTTCAGGTGAGGAGCAGCAGGTCACAGCTCAGGGCAGAGGACTTTGCTCCTTGTGGGGCTGTGTCAGGAACAGTGAACTGTCCTTTGGAAATCACAGGCAGGGAGAAGGGAATGGGAGTCCTGGGGGGAAGAGAACCTTGAAAGCTCGAGGCTTGGCAAGCACCCCCTGAGTCACTGACTGTCCTGGAGAAACCAGAGCAGCAGCAGAGCTCCTGAGCTGCACCCCTGGGAGTGCAGCACATTCACCTCCTGCACTGGCTGGAGGGAAGAGCCAGAATTGTCTTCCCTCCCAGACAAAGCTCACAGTGACACTTTCTCGTGGAGAAAGTGTAACTCAGTGTATTCTGAACTAGGCACAAATGTGCATTTCTTTGTCAAAACGTAGAGATTTTGAGGCAATATGGTTTTGAGAGGGGGTGTGTTTGGCCAGTTCTGTAGAAATCCTGATCAAAGCACTGGCTCAGTCAGTGAGATGCTATTAACAACTGCTGTAAGTAGACTGAGAAGTTTGTTTCTGTTTCAAAACCTAATTGCTCAGTGAAACTTCCTGAGTAAACAGGTTTCAGGGCCAGGAGAGGCTCATAACCACGCTTGTCTGGTAAGAGATTGTACAATGATAAAGCTGATGTTAGTTCTAAAAGGTAAATTTGTCTTTATACAGAGCAAGGTGAATTCGTGGACCTCCCTCCTGCAAGATGCTGTCAGGACAAGCTGGGAAGTTGGATGTCTGAGACAGATCAAGATGATTTTCCAACCACCAGCACGCAAGTAAACACACGATGTAATTTGCAAGCAAGGGAAAGCAAGCCAAAAATCACATTTCAAGATATAAATGATGCTTGAGCAGAATTATGTAAAACTCTGTCTCCTCTGACAGCAGCCCTGAGCATGGGCGATGCATTTGGTGGGGTGGCACTGCCAAGCTTGCACATGCCAAGCATGAGCTCAGGCAGGTGAGCTGGTCTGCTGGGGGAAATCCTGTGTGGACAGCAGTCCTGTGCTTGGGGCCTCTGGGGCTTTGCAGGAAAGAACTTTCCTATGGATTAGAATGCAGTGTTTGGGATGGTCAGTGGCACAGGATTGGAGGCTGTCCCAGGGAAGAGGATTCTGAACTGGGAACTGCTTGGCTTTTTATCTGCCAGCCAGGTGAGCCAGGCAGCCCCACACCTGCTCTGTCAGATGGAACACAGAACAAGAGAGAGAAGGAAGGGAAACGTTCTCTGCTAATTCAGGGGGAGGAGAGAGGCAGGAGGAGCCCTGTGCACCTTTCAGCTCACACTGACTCGAGCTGCCAGCAGAGCAGTTGGGAGCTGCAAGGTGTGAATCCCACAGGAGCCCACTGTAATTAAGGATCCTGCGAGGTGAAGGGGGGGGAGAACACTGCAATAAGTTCATCAGCAGCATCCCCATCGACCCCCTGCCCCTCTTGGACACCCTTTGGAGATCTTTAGCGTGTTCTGGGTTTGTTTCAGGGCCAGGAAGCAATGCTGGCAAATGCAAAGGTGTGAAATGTTGGCCAACCGATCGCAAGCGCCCTACGAGGCACTGCAGGGAGTGTTACTCTAAGTGGATGATGAGCTCAGTTCAGAGACTGCGAAGTTAAAGCTTATTACCCTCATTAAGAGATGTGTGTAATGTGGTTTCAGGCTTCTGATATGGTAAACCCAACGTTTTCCAAGTGTTTTGTTGTTCTGTCTGTTGTGCTTGGAGGGGAATTCAGTTTCTGTTTTGCACTGGGTCGTATTCAGCCCAGAGAAAAGCTTCCTTCACGGAGTTCAGAGTTTGGGATTGCCTCTGTGAAGGCAGAGGCTGAGTGTGGGGCAATGTGTGTCAGAACCAGGAGGAGTTTCCCTGTGAAGAGAGGGAAGCAAGGAGCAGGGTGCAGGGATGTTCAGGTGCCTCTGCTGAGAACCAGTCCTGTGCTGTGAGCACTGGGGCTGAAGTGCCAGGCCATGCAGGGGTCCCTGTGCTGTGCTCCTTGGAGCTCTGCATGCCAGGAGATGGGGTTGTGTTTCTCCCATCAGGGTGTAAATGCAGAAAGACAGCTCAGGTTTAGCTTCCTTTGCACTTTAACAAGCAGGAGCACTGTGGTGGCTGGGGCAGGATCAGGAAGCAGTTTACCAGGTACCCTTTGCACAAGAAGACTTGAGTGTCTCTGCCATGTGCTCCTCATCCCCATTATCTGTGCCTTTCCTCTATCTGGGCTCCCACAGCTCCTCCCAGTGATGGGGCACTGGCTCTCCACTCAGCTTGGGAGGGTCAGGTCAGGAGAGCTTTGAGGTGCTCAGCCCTGCAGTGAAGCCCTCCCTGCCTCAGAGGGCTGCAATTGAAACCAGCTGATCCCACGTCCCTTGCAAACATTTCCATTTCAAACCACTGAAGTTTTATGTCTTTCTAGTAAATTTTTTTTCTTAGGCCTCATAAATCTCATAAAGATCTGGAAGAGCCAGTAAATCTGGCCATTCAGATACACATTTTCCAGTAAAGAGGATAATGGTTGCTGATGCCACCTCCCCTCCCCAGCCCTCAGCTGGAGGAGTTCCCCTCTCCCTGCCTGCAGCTCTGGCCAAGCTGAGAGAGGCACCAGGCAGGTCCTGTTTGCACCAAGGACTGAGCCACTGCTGCACCTCTGCTGCCTTTGCCACTGCCCCTACCCAGGACCTGAGCAAAACCATTTGTCCTCTGCATGTCTCAGATCAGGAGAAATAGGTTGGTGCTTCCCTGCTCAGTGGGTTGGGAATCTTGGCTGAACCTTAGTTCTGCTGTGAGAAGTGGCAGAATTCCAGGCTGGGGATCCTCCTAAACATGAGAGTGGACTCTGTCAGCAGGGCCTCAGTGCTCCTGCTCCCTGCCCTCCATGCAGTTTGCTCGTGGCTGGGCTGTGGTTGGCTCTAGTCCCTGGGATAATCCAGAGAGGAACCTTTCCACCTTGTGCACCCATGGCAAATCCAGCAAAGTCTCTTAGGCTTGGATTTCCAGGTAGGCTTGAAAGGACATGAACTCGAGGACAGCATAAACCCAAGACTCCTCAGACTTCCATTGGAAATACCAGGCAGAAGTGCTGAAATTATTTAGAAAAACATACTCTAGAAATAGAACATTGAAAGCATATTTCCCCTTTATTTGTTGTCTCCCAAGTTCAAACAAGCTTATTTCCTTTCCTGCAATGCTGCTTTTGATAATCTTGTGCCAAAGGCACTGAATCTCTTCTTATTGCTGTCAATAGCAAGATGCCTGTTGCTTTTAATGGTTCAGCTATTAAAGCACTGCACCCCAGGTGTCTGGCTGTGAGCAATCCCAAGCTATCGCGGTGACAATATGGAACCTTTTTCCTCTCTGAATGTTTCTCTGCAAAGTTTGACCATTTTGGCTGGGGTAAAACATGTGTCTATCTGGGATTCTTTCCAAGGATGAGATTTTGACAGCTGTGCTCATGTTGGCAAAAATCCTGACATCTTGTGCTTGGTTGAAATAGCAGATTCTTAGTGGAGAGGGGTGGGAATCCGATTTCATAGATGAACACTTATGAATTGAAGACTGTGAGCCTGGCTGAGCCCCTTTCACTTGGGTGAAGAGGCTGAACCTCCTCTGGGAACAGGGTGGAGCCTCCCTTTCCCCCCCCTGCCCACCTGTGGGCACAGATGGCCCATGGGCAGTGGGTTGGAGCTCTCTGTGCCTCTGCCAGCTTCGTGCAGCAGTTTGGGACATGCCTTGGACTGCACCCACCAAAGTGGGAGTCAGCCTGTTTGCAGTACATGCCTAATGATTTTCATTTACATTTTGGATGTTTGGGCACGACTGGGGGTGGTGTGAGTGAGCTTTCAGTGAAAATCCACCTTTGCAGCCCTGAGCAAAGCTCAGCCTGTAATTTATGCTGCAGAGCCTGTGAAAAAACAAAGCCTTGCTCCAGTCTGAAGCAGCTTGTTTGGGGGTTTTACAATCACTGTTATGATTAAGATGACTGAGTGTTTTTTGTTTGCCTTTTTTTTTTTTTTTCATGGAGTGAAATCTCCATCTTGAACTGGAGAAATATTTCCCACAAACACTGTAATTATTCAAAGCTGATATGTTTCTGCAGTAACCTTCAATCTGATGGACTGTCACTTTTCTGATGAAGAATCACTTGTTTGGAGACTCGAATTCCTATTATCTCAACAAATAGGGAATGGTGGCTCAGAAAATTGTGTCATGAGGTCACCCAGGTTCTCCACATCAGAGCCAAGGATAAACTGGAGCAGGTCTGGTGGAAGGTCATCAAAAAGTTTTCAGAAGGTATTTTGCAAAGATTATATTTATTTCAAAGTTTCCAATGACCAGATAGTTCCTTTATATTTTACCAAGAAAAATAACTTAAAAAAAAAAAAGTAACGAGGTTTTAAAACCCCATCAACAATAATTTTCCATGTCTGGTATTTCACTGGAAAACAGGGAAAAATATTTTTTAAAACACAAACAAGATAGTAGTCAAACAACAAACCCCCAAACAAAACATACCTCCTGATGAAAACAATTCAAACAGTTTTGCTCAGGACAGATTGTAGCTTAGGGTTAGACACAGAAATTCAGATGTTCACCCTTGCTCCCATGGCAAATATAAGGTATTTGATGTAGCTTTTAAAGGAAAATCAGCTAAAGTGGCTCAAATTCATTCTTGCTGTGCATTAAGTGACGTATACAGATATTTACTGTCCATGAGAAAGCACTTGGGTAGCCTTTTCATGTCTTTAGGTGCTCAAGCCTTTTTTAAGTATTTGGGAGGCTGCAGATCCCTGTTATGGGACAGATGAGTGGGATTTGAAATGGGTAAATCTGGGACAGCCCAGGACAAGAGCAGGGGGATGTGTGGGGCAGGCAGGGGAGCTGGAGGTGAGCACTGAGCACAGAGTATTTATCTTTGCATAGGCTGGCCATGCACTGAGTGGCCAAAAAAGTGACCAGTAACTACAAAAATATATGGAAAAAGCTGTAGCCCTTGTGCTTTGCTTGTGGGACCTGTTTGAGGAGCAGAGGGAAGGCCCCTGTGCTGTGTGGGAGGTTGGTGAGTGTGACCCTGAGCGATGCTCAGAGGCCTCTCAAAGTCCTGCCTTACTGCTGAGCTCTCCCCTTCCTCTTCCACTTGTTTTTTGAACACTAGGGCAAATATTAGCACATCTGGGAGTGCTGGGCTGCTGTGTTTGGAGTGCTTGTAGCACCCCTGTTAGCTTGATTAAAACTAACATCCCCATTTCTACACCGAGAAATTCCAGTGGCGTGTCTCCCATAAATTAAACTGAAATTCCAACTCTGGGTTGTCTTCTAGTTCTGCAGCAGATCTGTTTACTCTGGAATAGCATAAGGCAGATGTCTTCATCTTCGCTGATTCTTAACAGGTCACAGGCATTGACTTTAAATAACTAAAAGCCTTTAAAATAATTTTAACACATGCTTCCCCCTCCCCAACAGACCTTAACCTTTAGCTGGCCTTAACCAGAAACGCCCAGGATAAAATAATCCTAAAACAGAGCATCATAAACCAAGGAGCAGCTTTAAATATACAGTGTGATCATTACCTGAAACCAGGGAAGAGGTTGGAATAATTATTGCTCGTGTTTACACTTCTGTATCTCAGTGGGTTATGTTCAATCCCTTAATGATGATGATTAAAAACATAGTGGAAACACGTGGTAATTAGAGCGAGCACTTAACCGTGATTCCGAAAGCACAGAGGTGGCTTTGAAGTGGGACTGGACACAGTGTGTGTTGCCAAAACATTGCCAGAGTCAGGAGCACCCTGCAGCAGGTCCTTGGTAAGCATGGGCACGATGCCCTGTCTGGTTTGGCTCCTGCAGCATCTGCCTCCAGCACCAACCTCAGAACTGCTCCTTGTACGTCACTGAGGCTCCTGCAGCCCTCAGAAAGAGCTGATTGATGGGGGGTGAAGGATCATGCAAATACTCTGCTTTTTAACTTCTGTAAAGCCAAAGCTGAATTTTGGTTTGTTTCTCCATGGGGAACCTTTGGAGGGCGAGGCAGTGTTTGGGAAGAGGGAAGGAGGAGGAAGTTTGGGGTGACAGCGGGTGCTGGTTTAGGTACTTTGCCCTGCCAGGACTTCAGTGTGGGTACTGACATGAAAGGGAATTCTCCAGCCACGAGCTGTAAACCTTGTGTTTTAGGAGTGTTCCTGTGGGTGAAGGATAGGGGCATGTATTGCAGAATGGATTCCTTTGTTTGTTTTCCCCATTTAAACAAACAAAAACACTCCTATTATAATAAGCAAAGAAGGGTGAGTGATGAGGCTTGTGCTGCAAAATCATGTTTGCTGGAAAAGTTGTCCTGTTTTCCATTGCTTAATTTCAGCTGACCAGGGAGGGCATGGAGGCTGGGGAGAACACAGCTACTTTCTTGGATGTATTTTTATGAGCAGTAGAGAGGAGTCCTCCCAGGGGGGAGCAGTTTAGTGTAAGGAGAGCAGAGCTCAGAACAGGTCCTCCCTGTTCCTTTGCGGCTCTAAGAGAGTCACTTCTCCTCATTATCCTTTACTTTTCTCCATCATCTCTCTTGATAATTTTCTCTGCAAACCCAAATTCAGTTTCTATGCCCATACTGATGCCACAGAGAGCACGTGCTTACACCGTGTGGCTCCCATTTGGGTGGTGTTCCTGTCCCCCCACAATGTCCCCTTGCAGGCTGTCACTGAGACTCAATACACCTAAAACAAGACTTTTCCCCACAGTTGTGCTCTTTCTTAAACAATGTGGACACACTTATGCTCCTGCCTGTCTGTCACACCTCTGGGAATTCCCTTTACCTTGTGTCTCTTTAGGTTTGTGCCTGCAGGCAGTGTTGAACTGGCCACTTGTTTCTCTGTAGCCTCTCTAAAATATTGCCCCTCGTGTCCCCTGTCCTGGCTCCCAGGCCTGCTCAGGCTGTCACTGCCATGCTCCTCAATCACTGTTACAACAGGGCTAATTCTGGCCTTGGCAAATCCCATCTCACCCTGTTCATGCCCACTCTTTATGCTCAAAAAAAAAATCACTTACCTTGCCTGTCCATCACTCCTCCTGCTGCACCTCCCTTGCAAGTCTTTGCTCTCGGTCATATCAGGCACAGTCTACTCATCCAGCATTCTGCAATTCTGCTTTTGGGTCTCCTGTCCCTCTGCTCAGAGATCACTGATGGTGGCAGATGGAGGGACGTGCAGAGAGTGGAGTTTGTTTAGGAGAAGATGCAGCAATATCAGGAGTCCACATCCAACTTCACTCCTTTTTCCTTGTTAGGGTGTTCCTTGGAGGAGCCTGACATTGTACATGGAGTGTCCCATGCCCTGGCCTGTGCAGGACAGGATCAAATTGCTCTGGTAGGGCTTTGCAGCACACTTGGAGCTGTATTCCAGCTCGGAATCTCCTGCAGCTCCCAACCACGTGGGACCAGTGTGAGCAACAGACTTCAGTCCATTTTCTAAATGAGAGTTTGGGCTGCAAAGCCCAACTGCTGAGCAGTTCCTTTTCCTGTGAGAGGGAAGAACTGTGGTGAAAGCTGAAGGAAACCCCTGCTGCAGCCCCGTGTTGGGAACAAAGGTCACTGGCTCTGCAGCAGCCAAGTGTGCAGCCCAAGGCCAGCGAACACCTTGAGCCTTGTCCCGAGGCTCTGGGACCTTTCACAAAAGCTGGGCAGGATTCCAGTGCTGAGCCAGAGGAAGGACACTTGGCCCATGTTGCACCTGGGGCATCTCAACCTTATTGCAGTGTCACATAAGGCTTTGTCTGGGTTTATTTTATTTAATGGCCTTTTTTTTTTCCTGGTTATACTGTCACAGGAAATTCTCACTGTTCTATTACCTTTTTCCTGCCGGAACTAGCCTTAAAATATAATGAATAAATAAATATATATACATACATATAAAAATATGCAGACAGGAAAGCCATTCAGATCTGCAGAGGCCTCGATAACGCTGCTGCTGAGGTTGCCAGCTTTCCCTGTGTCTGAGCTGAACAATTCCCCACCACCTCCCCAACCCCTGGGAACTCAAGGGTAGGCAGTTGTGAAGCTTCTAATTCCGAGTACAGGTGTCTGGTTTGAAAGACACCACATGCCATGTTTTAATCTCATTTAGGAAAAAGGTAATTAAATAAAAATGCAGATGTGTTACAGTCACAGTTCCTGAACATCTGAAATGCCTGTCGGGTTTAAAAAAGTAAAGAATAAATCTCTCTGGAGGAGCACTGTCCTCTCCTCTGTTGTAATATTATCCAGTATTAGTATTTTAAATAAGAGGAAGAGTTTAGAATGTCAACATCTGCTCTTACCCATCTCTTTACAGCAGGAACATTGTGTTTAAAAACAAACAAGATAGGAATGCCTGAGCTCTCCTCTTTATTCTGTGTATCAAAATATTCCTGCCAGTGTTTACTTGTTGCACGTTCTGCTCCATCATTTGGTGTTCTCAAGGTGCTGTAGATCATCCAAAGCAGAGCAGTTGTTAGACCTGCTCAACTCTGTCATAACAACTCGGGTACTCACTGATCTTGCTCTTCTGAATTCTTAACTCGAAAAGTGTAAATGCCACTATATTCTGGATAAACTGCTTGAAAAAGATCATTTTGAAAAAGATTAGCCAGCTTTAGGATGGGCTGTTCCCTGGGGAGCAGTAACGATGATGGGAGCAGCGATAACAATAAGCTTACCACAGAATTCATCTGGTCTCAGGCCAGCCCAGTATTTAACCCCATGCTCAACTCCTCCAGTGTGTTTGCATCCCTGCTGAGCAGAGTTAAGCTCATCCTTCAGCTCTCTGCTCCATTGCTGCTGGATTCCAGCACATGCTGCTCCTGTTGTTTGTTTGAGATGTGCTATTTCTGGGTTTGGCCAGCCAGAGTAAACCTTTGGGACTAGCAAAGGCTGAAGAATGGCTAATATATTAATTATTCATTACAATTTAGGAAGTTACAACATATATTACGAGGTTTTTGATCTCTCCTTTCCTCTGTTTAACCCTTTTTCTCTAGTGCTACCTGAGGTTGGGAGATCCACAGCTGGGAGTGGAGACTCTTGACCTTGGAGAAGGAGTACAGATATACCAAGCCTGGCTGCATCACTGGGAATCCTGCTGGGAATCTTTCAGTAATGCTGGGGAGTTCTCCTAAAGGTACTATTTCTTTGAACTCTTGCTTTTCTTGAACAAAAAATGAACCCCAGAGCGTGGCTTCTTTAGAGGTGCAAACCCACACCTTTCTAGTCCTCCTGGTGTGATGGAAGAGACCTTAAAACATGATGTGGTTATTGTGTTCTAGGCTCCGAAATAAAAAAGTACATAATAAGTTTCTTACACTTCTTATTAATTTTTTCAGGATTTTCAAGCCAATTTCAAGCCTTTTTGAGACCTGACAAGTTTTGAGCACTTAGTGTTGGCAATTCCTTGAGCCCTTAAGCCAAGCTTGTGGGAAATCTGATTTTTATTGAACTTTTTTGAAAATTCATCCTTCCTTACTGCTCTGAGCATTATAGAAACACCACACGAGAAAGAGTGAGGGCTTTAAAGCCTGTACCATCTAAAATGATTGTCACAGAGTAGGAACTCCAGCTGCAGCAGGTTTTATCCTCTCAGACCTCACTCTGCAGCACTTACAGAGGAGCAGAGCCCTGTGTCAGCAGCAGCTCCTTGCACAGCTCAGTGATGCTGCAGGTCTGAGCTTCAGGCTACCAGGGGGTGCTCAGGGCTCTGCCTGCTCCTCACCTGGGTTTGCAGGCACAGAATCACAGAATGTGCTGAGTTTGAAGGGACCCACAAGGATCATCAGGTCCAACCCTTAACCCTGCACAGGATCATCCCTGAGAGTCACCCCCTGTGCCTGGGAGTGAGAGCAGCAGTGAGCTGGGGGAGCAGAGACCCAGCAGTGCCCTGAGAGTGCCAGCTTTCCAACTGGACTCCGGGGTTATCCCTAAATGCCTACAAATACATCAGAACCCTGCCATTGTCTCAACCAGACTTTGGATCAGGGGCTCTTAAGCAGAAGAACAGCACATCTTCTGTTTGTTCCACAATCCTATAATGCTTTTAAAAGAAAAGATAGAAAAAAGAAAATCCCCAAACACAAAAGCTGAAACGTGCTGTGAGTTTTGCCCTGACAGCCAGAGGTGGAAGGGATGGTTGGCCAGGATTAGAGTCCCAGGCTTTGAAATCTCCTCCTGTGAGTTATGGCTGTGTGTCAGGAGCAGTAAGCAAAGCAAAAGGCAGTAGCTGGGCCGGTGTTCTGCTCAATTGCCTGGGGCCCCAACTGAAATTTAATAAGCAAATGTAAGATTTTAGTGCTTTGGAATGGAAACTTTATGGCAACTTCTTTCTGCAGCCCCTGTTGCAGTGATGTATTGCATGTCTGGGTTGTGCAGTGCACCTGAGTGCTGAATCCAGCTCTGCTGTTGTGCTCTCAGTCCTGCCTGGGAATTCCTCTCCCAGGCTGGAGCCAGGGGAATCTTCAGGTCCCAGAGCAAACTGGTGTTGAATACAGTTATGGCTGACATGTCTTCACTGCAGCTCCTTGCACACGTAGGATGAGAATCCTAATGGCTGTGCCAGGTGGGGGAATCTCTACTGGGGATTTTTTGAAATCCTGTGTTACCAAATTATGTTCAGGGATTGCATATGGAGAGTAGATCCTGGCATGGGGGGTGGGAGGAGAGGGGCATGACTTGTTCCAGAGCTGTTTGTCTTTATTCTTTGGGTCATTCTTCAGATTTCAAAATACAGAGGTCTTCTATGGGATTCTCTGATTTTTTTATTTTTTTTTTTAAGACACAGATTCATTTATTGCTCAAGGAGTGTCCTGTCAGAGCTTATTTGACTCAGTAGTGAGGATGCAGAACCCTCTCATGGGAAATGAGGAAAAAGCTCCTCATTTTAAATCCCCAGTGCCTCTGTTCCTGCATGAGAGCAGGTGAGGAGTGTGTGCTCTGCTCTGTGACCAGCTTCTGTTTGTTATTTTACAGTTTTTTCATTATGATGGTTCACAAAGACTTGTTGTCAGCTGTTCCTCATCTCTCCCCAAGCATGACAATCTAGTCTTGAGGGTTGTGTGTAGAATCAGATCATATCAGGAGCTGTTGTCAGGAATGCACTGAGATGGCAAAGGTAGCTTTACCCTTTTCCCAGCTCTCTGCCACTGGTCCCTCTTCTACCAGCTGTACAGCCCATTTCTTAGGGATTTTCTGTGTGTTACTCAATACCTCCAACATCCATTGCCATCTCTAGGAGATGGGGAGGCTGAACAACTCTCAAGAAGTGCTTGAATTCAGTCTGACCAGGAGAAGAAAAATCCTCTTTACCTTGCACAACTGACTGTTCCACCTTCATGTCCTTCCAGCACGTGCAGAGATGTGCAAAGGGCCAGTCAAACACGGAGATCCCTCTCTGGGGAAACCCAGCAAAGCTCCCCACAATCCTGATGCTCCTTGGGCACCTCTCGTGTGCTTTCACTGGGGTAGGGCCCACGTGGAGGCTCTGGCTGTGCATGTACAGCCACTGAGGGCAGAAATGACAGGAACTTTTTTAAAAAACGTGCCTCTGTTTCAGCCAAGTCTCTCAAGTTCAGTCCCTGTGAGGTCCCCATTCCCTCCTCCTGCCTCCTCACGCGTGTGTTTATTCCTGTTTGCTCCTTTCTTTCTCGCAGATGGCAGAGAAATCTTGTCAGTGCTTTTCTGGCTTTGCAGCCTTTTCTCAATCATCTCTCCTTTTGTATCTCCAGCAATGTGCAAATCTGATGCTTTGCTATTTCTGTGTTTCTTTTCTGTGCCGTCTCATTGTCTCAGTCCTGTGCTTTTTGCTGGGTGAAAGGAGCAACGAATTTCCAGTAGGCAGAAAATAAACCATCCCCAGCTCATGAAAAGAATGACCCTTTTTAAGCACTGCTATAAAATGTAATGGTTTTTGATGTGAGTTCCTTCTCTAGGTTGGAAGACTGACCAATAGGTCCCTGAGAAGCATCTTTTGATCTGTCTCTCGGATCAATTGGAATTTTATTGCACATGAGGAGAACAATACTGCACGAGCCCTTGAAGGGGAGCGAACACAGATGACATTTTTATTCATTCTCAGCCAGATTGCTTGGTATTGTGTCCCTTCTGTGCAAAATGACACTCTGGCAACAGGCCACTGACTGCAAAGCATCTTGGCATGGGCCTCCTGTTTGTCTCAGGCTGAGCATCACCAGAGATGCCAGACTGTTGGCCATGAGCTGAGGGTGTTACAGCCCCGCCTGTACCAGCCCCTCGCTGCCATTTCTGGTGCACAGTGCCTGAGGGAGGCAGGATCCTGACTGTTCAGATCTCTGGTGGTTGGCTCTCCCCTTGGGAGAAGCCCCAGCTCTCCTGGCTGGCAGTGCATTCTTGGGGCAGTCCTGCCAACCCTAAACAAATTAGTCTTTGGGGCTTCTGATCCTGTGTTTCCCTCTCCTTTTTCTTTGCTTATGTATTAAGCATTTTTGAGAGCCTTGAAGTGACTAGGAAGTCAAATCTGTTTGACTTCCAGTTCCATCTGAGCCAGCCTAGTTACTGCAGCTTGCACTGACAGAGCCAACACCTCACGGATTGCCCTTGGATTTTCCAGAGGGCAGTGCCTCAGTGTGGCTGGGCCTGGGAGCTGTCAGGAGAGGGCTGGATGTGCTGCACAGGTACTACTGAGCTGTGGGCTGTGTTGTAGCAGAACTGTTGGCCATCAAAGCCAGGTGTAATACTGAGGCATTTCCACAATTATCCAGTAATACGTATAATAACTCATATTTTCAAAGTCCCTGTTGGGTCTTTCTGCCTTCTAAGACAGTTGTTGAAATGGAGAAAGTGGAAGAAGATTGTCTTCTTCCAAGCACAACATTTTACCTCACCTGGAGGTTTTCCTGCTCCTGGTGACCCTGCCCTGGCTGATCTCCAGAGGTCCCTTCCAACCCCAGCTATTCTGTGAATCTGTGAACTGTTATTTCGTAGGATGCCCAGATATTTCATTTAAATATTTTTTTTTTCTATCCAAGTAGGAGTGTGGTGAGATGTGCAACAGCCACCACTGTGCACTTGGAGACACTGGCCTGAAAACCTGGCTGTGAATTCCTGTCCTGCCTGCTGGAGCCAGGCTCCCTCTGTGCCTGCTGCTGTGCAGTGGGTATTTCCCAACTAAGGAGTTGCATTTTTCTGAAAGAAGGACAGGAGCTTTGCCTTCAGCTCTGATGCAGGGTGACATGGACCGTAGGACCTGTCATCACTCATGAAGTCAGTTCTGTTTCAATGTTAATAAGTCCTTAATCAAGTCATTTGTTTCATCCAGGATGTCACATTTAGCAGTGAATTGTCACATGCTTGAAAACTGGGACCATAGGAGAACTATTTAATGCTAAGTGGTATCTACATCATATCTGAAGCTGGAACATGCCAGGAAAACATCCTTTACATTCTGCAACTGATATTTCTGAGCTTTCAGGATCAATCATGGCTTGGCTGGGTATGTGTGCTATTTCCCTCTGTTTATGTGTGGCATAATATTATATTCTATATTTGGTAACTCTTTCTCACAGTGCTTATCTGTTACCTATTTTCTATGGCTGTTTCTTTTGCTTTTTAAAATAATACTGTGCAGCACTGAATGAATATCTTGAAACCAAGATTGACACTGTAAGTCCAGCAGAAAATAACTGACGTTTAAAACTAGTACTCCTCATTCTAGTCTGTTTGTGATATGTAGGGGAAAAGGAGAGGTTTGAGCCAAGCAGCTGCTGGTGGCATTAAGTGGGAAATGGTGCAGAGAGACCAGGTCTATGATCATCATCTCCTGTTCTTGGTGTTGTCTTCAAGAGGAACAGAGCTAGTTTTAATATCTAGTTCCTGTAAGTCTTTTCCACTTGAAAAAAAGCAAAGGAAGTCATAGTGAACTGATGGCAAACGTCATCCCAATGCATTTTCCTCCTTTATTTCAATTCCATTTGTTGTTGTGCCATGTTTTCTCACAAGCTTGTTTCTGTCTGCAAACAGGTCCATCCCTCCTGTCAGCAGGAATGACAAACACACCTGTACAGGCACCAGATGCTGCTGTACAGCAGTGCCATTATGTACATTGCTGCAGAGTGAGACATTGAAAAGTCTTTTTTTGCCTTAGGGAACCCTTTGTATTTATATTTGAACTCTGCCTCACTGTTGTGTCCCTGTGAGCCAGACCCCTTGTGGCAGGTTCGGGAAGACACAGAAGGAGTTCTGGGCACATCTGTGGGAAAAACCATTTTGGTTTGGGATTTTCTCCAGTTTCTGTCAGTAAATGGTGTAAAAAAGGAATTATAAAATACTAGTTTAGTTTTTATTTTGTGTTTCCATAGTCCTTCCCAGTTCCAACCAGTTGATCAGAAGTACTAAGTATTATAAAGATCCATGTTTTCTGAACAAAAATGTTGTGCTCTCCTAAAAGCTCATTTTCCTATAAAATGTTCTGTTTGAATTTAGTCCAAGTCATAATGAGTGCTGGAGCAATTAAAGTATCAGCCACTATAAGGAGTCTTGGGAGCACAGGAGACAGATAGGATCAAGGTTTAAGCTACTTAAATACCTTTTATGAGAAATAAAGATTTCACAAACCTCAGTTTCAAACAAAATAGTTGACATATGCTAAGCTTGAAGTACTAAACTTCTTCTCCTGCCCCCTCCCATTAAACAAATAAAGTTCTATATAATATTGAAACCTTATATCTGCAGGAA
Organism: Manacus candei; assembly: GCF_025592945.1. Classification (NCBI taxonomy): domain Eukaryota; kingdom Metazoa; phylum Chordata; class Aves; order Passeriformes; family Pipridae; genus Manacus; species Manacus candei. The sequence goes on along the minus strand of NW_026138105.1, from coordinate 15,395,768 downwards.
GAAAAAAACCACTTTTTTTCTATGCAAAAATTTTTGTCAGGTGCTCAGATATTTATGATAATGGGATCATGAAATGACATGGAAAGGTGAGTGGGAAAGTGTGCTGGGAATTTTGAGTATGACTTTGTAAACTGTTGCATTTGTTAAATCTTAATCTTACACTCAAATTGTAGCCAGGTTGTTTGTTCATTTCCATGTGTCAGGGAGTAGTTCTGGTGCATTAGGAAACTCTTAAATCAATGAAGTGTTTGTGTGCAGGGCTGGATTGTGCCTTCATATACTGCAATCAATTAAATTCCTTTAATTCTTGTAACCATTACCCTTAAAAAAAAAAAAGAAGGAAAGAAAGAAAAAGCCTTTTAAATATTTTTCATTAACACATACTATTAAGTGGGTAAGTGGCCTAAGTATATTTTAATTTAATTTAGATTTAACAGCAACATTTTTCCCATACTAATTAAATGCCAGTTTGTTATTAAGAAAATATTTATTGAAGTTGAACTTGGTGATAGATACATATCTATCACATCACTGTTAAACCTCATTAAATAGTGTTTTAATTGCAATTTGTTTTTAATTACCATTCATTAAGCATATTATTAAATCTAAATTGCATGCTTATGAAAGACGAGTTTGCCAATACAAGTGGCTGAGGCCCTTAACTACTGCCTTGCTTTTAGGTTCCCATAATTTGAAGTGTGTAGGGTGAAAGTTTGATCTATTTGTATTATTTCTAACAGTGTGCCCTCCCTCCCTCCCTCCCTCCCTCCCTCTCTCCCTGCCCGTGTCTCCCATCGTCATCAACAGAATTAAGAACATCTGAGCCAGTCAACAGATCAGAAATGGTGACAAAACACATCTTTGGGCAAGGCAGCTGGAAGGAAGCAACAGCAAAAAGGGAGCACAGGCAGGGAAAACAGAAGTTAAACAGGGTATTGAAACCAATTATCTAAGTTGGAAGAAGTGGAGGCTGGGGATGCAGAGGGATGTGGGGATGATTCCAAGAGTGCTGGGCAGGGTCAGTCCCTGCTGCCCTCGGGGACAGCCCAGGGGCTGCTCAGCAAAGGAGCTGCTGGTGCCAGGTGCTGTTCCTGGCTGCTGGGCTGGGCAGCTGGAGAGAGGGCAGAGCCTCTGCCTGGGCTGGGCAACAGGGCTTCACAAACAAGAGGTTCAAAGACAGCCCAGCACCTTTCACTTTTTCCTCATTTTGAACCCAGGGGCAGCACTGCCCCCGTTTAGAACCACCATGTGGGATGTGTGAACTTGCTTTTCTCAGCCATGGTTGCCAGATTCCTTAGTAGGAGTCCATGCATTTAAGGCAAGCTGAGAAAATCCTGAGATAGGAAGCTTTCTTTTCTAAGGGTATCAGCTCTTTCAACAAAAAGACCCTACAGAGTTAGGGTTTTAAGGCTGTTTGTTAAATCTTAAAAGAGTGTTTTGGAACCTTTTGTCTAGGAAGGACACTTGATTTTTGCCAACGAGGAGGAAAGGCTGGCAAGAAGAGTGTGAGGGTGCTCTTCTGCTGGAGACCAGCTCAACATAAGCAGTTAGCAAGCTGGAGAGCCACTGCCAGGGGAGATGGAGAGGCAGGAACAGACAACAGGCACTGGTCCCTTAGGGCTGCAGCATTGGCATCCTCCAGGATGCCCGTGGCTGACCCTGTCAGGGCACTCTGGCAGGGATTACTGGGGATGGGGGCTGTTGGGCAGTGCCATGGGGGTGAACAGACAGTGGGTGTAGAAATAGCAGAAGCAGCCTGAGGTGCTGCCAGCTTTCCATGGGCTGGATGAAGGAACATGGTGCAGCTCTGCACAGTGACACTCCCTGGCTCTGTTCTCCCTGCACTGAGGATGGTTTTGTGCCAGGTTCTCTCCATTGACTCCAAGGGATTAGCTCCAATTCACAGTGCCGTTTAAATCAGATGCAGGACATCTTTTCTCCTCTTTCCAATTCATGAATCTCTTTCAAAACTTTCTGTACCAGATGTTACAACTGTAAGCAAATCATCCTGGCAAACCAAAGTATCTCCTCATGAGTCTGTGTCACAGGAGGCCTTGGTGTCTCTATCTGCCTCTGGCTCTTCTGCTCATAAAACATTAGTTATACGACGTTTTTTTTGGCAGATGGGTGTCTTCCATGAAAAAGCCATTTCCATTCCAATGCAATAGAGCTTTTATATGGACTGTTTCAGTCCCTGTTGCACAACCCTTTTGCACAGTGATTCATTATTCTATCTTCTTGATATGCTGAATCATGGGATGACACTTTGCCAGCTTTGTTGTGTGCCAACAATAACTTGTTCATGTTTCAAAGACAGAGAAGGCTGCAAAAACCACTGCAGCACAAAAAACACTGCAGCACAAAACCCACTGCAGCACAGGGAGCCTGGACATTTGGCTGAGGAAGTTCTCAGCAGGCTTGGAACTCCCACATGAGTGGGGAAGTCACCTTTCAGCACCTGCTCTCTTTACATGGCTGTAGGGAACTGCATTTGGCCTTCACTTGTCTCCTGTTCCCTCCAAACTGACAGCAGTCAAACACTCCTGCACATCAACCAGTCCACCTCTCCATGGAGCACCATCTGCATTCAAAGGCTTGACTTGCAGAAAGGTGCAGCCATGGAGAAGCCTCTGGAATTACCCACAGAGCTCCATCAGGTGGCCTCTGGGGGATTCCCTGACACCATCTCCAGGGTGCTGATGTGAGGAGGCAGCTGAATTAATCCCTGTCCTACTGCAACAGCCTCAGCAGGGCACATGTCTCCAGGTATCCTCCCATGGCTCTGGGAACTGGGGCTGCTGGGTTACAGTGCAGTGTAACAATTCAAGGGTTGGCTCAGTATTTCTAACTTCTATTTAAAAATTAATTTACTTTCTGTCAGTGATGCACAGAATCTTTGCAGAGGCAAATGATGCTTTCCCTTGGCCATCCTGGAGCCCTTTCTGATTTGTTTTGTTAAGAGTTTCTAACTGAAACTCTTTATCTGATCACAGAGAATTTAGAATCAGCTGAGTATATTGACAGCTGTTCCGAGGAAAGGGACAAGGTTTTGGTCAGAGTGGAATACGTTACACTGCTTGAAAACAGGGTTTTAAAGGGAAAACTCTTGTATTTTTAAAAGGTATTCTTATTTGAATACTGTATTGCATTTCTCAATGTACGTCAGCCTGAAGCGCAGCACAGTATTATGCGCTACCTGATGCACTTCTGACAGACACTTGAAAGGCCCTTGGTTGTCTTTTGAAGACCCTAAACCAGTGAAAAATTCTAGATTATGAAGGTGGTGTCCTAACAGACCTTGAGGGTACCTTTGCACATATGATATTTAAGGGTAATTATTAAAGCAATTTCACATACAACAGTATCCAGTATTTTTAGGTATTATAACCTGACTGAGATTTTATAAGACAAGCAGCTTTAGTGCCTGTTTCCTCCCCCGTGCTTATTGCATGCTCATATTCCACGAGAGTCTGTCCATGGGCAGTTAGACTTTGATGTGAGATACAATAAAGATCAGATTTTAAGAGCAGTGTGTACATATTTGTCTGACACGTGTATGTACAGAAAAGGTCAAGGGACTTACTGTTAATGTTTTTATTCGAGGTTGTGGGTATGTGAAACATCTTTATAGGCATGCTGTATTTCTATATTTGTGTCTCTGCTTTGGTATTTCTAGTTCAGTGTCTTCAGCCTTTTTTAAGCATCATGCCTTATTTTTCCACACATTTATGTCTTTATTGCCTTATGTCTTCATTCCTTGTGTGTCACCTTCTTGCCTCCACACCTTCTCTCCTGCCCAGGTAATTCTGGAGGGCTGCCCTGCCACAGAAGTGGGTCAGACCAGTTCCAGGAGCTGTGCAGTGCTTGGATGGGGATCCACCCAGCAACACCACCACAGTAATGCCAGATTGGGAAATTTGCCCTACAGGAGTTTGTCTTGATTAAAGGCTTCAGTCTGTCTTTGCAACACAAACACAGGAGCCCCCATGCTGCTCTCTGAATTTACAGCGTATTTTCTTTTTACTCAAGCATATTGAAGCAGAACAGAAGAGAGGATCAAAGGTACTGTAATGTTTCTATAAACAAGTACTACTTAGTTTGGTTTTTTTATCTTGGGTTTATTTTTTTCCAAACAAATCTTCTAGGCACATTAGGCTCAGATTTCATTTTATTGCCAAATCACCAGCTGGCAACAAAATCGCATATGTCTGTGTAAATAAGTAGATGAGAAGCTGAACAGGAGATTGGGAGATGATTCAACCAGTCCCATTGGCTTCTACACCTTAACATTTGACTGGTTTATCTGTCTATTCAGCAATGTCCTGTACAGACCCCATTTCAACATGAAATACAGAATTACCCCAAGCTGAGATTTTAGTCTGTGGTTTTCCTCTCTTCTAGTGAGTTTACAGGAAAACAGATAATTCTCTGGGACCATAGCTCAAAAATTCAGCTTTTTGTTCACTCATCAAGTGATGACTAATCCATTCCCTGTTACTCAAATATAGGTGTAACTCTTGTGATGACTGACATTATTATGAAGCATTTTCACTTTGAAAAATGTGATGGGCCAGATGATCCCTCCTTTGAAGGTAATGACATTTTGCAATTTGCTTGAGGGCTCTGTTGCTGTCTCTTGGGTTTGTTTGGGTTCACTTGGCAATGAAAACTCAAAATTGATTAATGCATCCTTTAAGCCAATGTTCCTGTATAGCCCTTCTCCTTTTGTAGATAGACAATGGCATAGTCACTTCAGTTTGTAACCTTAAATTGAGTTTCTTCAGTAATTCCCAGGAAAAAAAAAAGCCCTGAGCATTATTAGGTAAACATATAAAAAGTTAGTAATGATCATCTTACTTCTAAAAGCAGATGGATAGAGCATTTTTTCAGACCTGGGTGATAATGAGACAGACTTTTCCCCATGCAGTCAAGAACAGTGGGCTCGTTTTGGATATAATTATGCTCCTTTTGGGTCTCAGGTAAAAGAATATTTGAGTTTTAGATAACTATTGAAGAATCAGGATATTTGGTCATATAGTTCTATTCAAATTTCTCTCCTACAGGGGAGATGATGTTCCCTGGCAGAACTTGGTACCAGGACTGCCTTTGTCAGAGTGTGGCACAGAAACACTGCAGGAACCATCAAGGGTCTGTTTGTAGGGGCAGTTTGCCCTCAGTCAATAAACTCTGAACCAGCTTAATTAATGAGCAGGGAAAGAACTCCATTATCTGGGAGGTGGAAGACAGAAATCAGAGGGGTTAAGCAGTAAATAGGATTTGTTTCTTGCTAAAATTTTTTAATCTTTGCCTCTTCTGTAGCACCCTCCTCTCAGGAGAGTTCAATCCCAGAGGAGTTCTGGAAGCTCTGAGTTCTACTAGAAGTTATGCTTTTTTTCTGTCAAGGGCTCCAATTCTCTTTTTCCTGGTGTTTTCCTTTAGTTTGTGATGCAGCCTGGGCTGTGATGTGGGGCTCCAGTTTTGGACACAGCACTGCACACCCTCCAGCTGCCGTTTTTCCCAAATTGGGCAGAACAGAGAATCCTTCCTGCCCCACTCAAAGTCATCTGCATAGAGGATAAAATGGGAGTTAACAAGGGTCAGGTTTATGACAGGGAAAGAAGGCTGCTAATGACCATTATCTGTGCCACAGGTTTAACTTCATTACTTTTGCATTAAGTTCCTAATGCCCAAAGCAATAAGCAAACTGAGTATTGTTGAACTGTAGTAACCTAATCTTCTCTCCAAATGAAATAGAGGGGAGAGCAGAGTCATTTGACATGGCTTTTATTTTGTCTTCTCTTTTCCCAACCCCCAGTCCCATATTAGGCCCATTGGGAGTTTTCCTTCCTTCTTTTATTTGTTTCCTTTCTTCCCGAGTTTTTCTGACTGTCCAAAGTGGGATTTGGTGCAGGATGTGATGAGAGGGTTTAGGCCTTCCATAAAGGTGGCCTGGGGTTTGTCACATGGAGAAATCTCTCTTGATAATCTTCTGAAGTCCAGAATTCTGTAAACTTTTAGTTTCAGAGGTCAGAGAAACTTGAGCCAGCCCTGCCATTGTGGCTCCCAGTAAGTCAGTCCAGGAGAGCACTTTTGCTGCATGTTTTGGAGTCTGACCACACTTTTGCAAGGACAATTGAAGGTCTTGGACTATAACCCAGTGTGACTGGTTGGTATTGACCAGCCTGGACTCCAACCATTAGTTCATCTTCTGCCCATTCTCCAGTTGCAACCTCTCATGACATTGGTAAGTGTTCAAGGCCAGGTTGGATGGAGCTCTGGGCAACCTGGTCTGGTGGAAGGTGTCCCTGGCCATGGCAGGGGGTGGAACTGGATGATATTTAAGGTCCATTCCAACCCCTGAACATTCTATGGTTCTATGATTTATGGCTCTGAAGTTGCTGCACCAAATGTGTGAACAGTTTAGGCTTAGTGAGCAAAGATCAAACACCAACAGAGAATTAAATTGAATATATGATTTAGAACGAGATCAGCATTTCTGTTGTTTCAGTTCATTTCCTACTCACCCTCAACTTTGACAACTAAAAAATAATGAATTGCCCTCTTCTGGTATGATCTGAAGAGTTTTGTTCTGTAGCTGGGAAAGGAAAAGCCATTGAGTAAGAAGAGGGAGTTTCTTAATACACAAGGTTCCCAGACCAACAGCTTCAGCTTTTGGCAGAGGGTGGAATCAACAGTCCATCTTTTTAGGGCTCTCCAGAAGGAGAGGGAATGAACCAGTGCTGGCAGGTAAGTGGTGAATCTGTCCAGTGTTTAAGAAATATATTACTGCTCACAGAAGAAGGATCCTAAATTGATAAGTGCCTGAGAAACATGGTAGATTAGATATAATGAAGAAAATAATATAAACTACAGAGAGTTGAGCAATGAATGTGAACACCTGTGTAAAAACCCATCAGCAATGCAAGGTAATGTATCACCATAATCCAGTGTTCTATGGTAACCTCCATATGAGAACCTTGCACTCTGAGCAATAAGTGCTGAAGGCTGAACATTTATCTTCTGGCCTGTTCCCTGCTCAGAATGATCAGGGTTACCTGATGTGGGACTCTGAGGAAATTGCCCTTCTCTAATAGTGTTTCCTTGCTGTGCAGCACAAAGGGATTTAGTTTCCTTGCCCCTTCCTGCCTTAGAAAGGACATATCAATGTGGTTTTTTCTGTAGCCAGGGAACTGTGGCTACAGTAAGGTCCATGATATACCAGTAAGAGTTAATATATCAGTCTGACAACCATCATCTGTTCTGAGGGGTGTCTGCTCTCTCCAGACCCATCTGCCTCCTGACTGCTTGACTTGACTCTGCATCTGCTTTTTTTGGCTTTTGCTGGTCACAGGTTCTCCTTCAAAGAATGCTTTCATCGCTGTTCTCCCAAACAAGATATTTCTTGTAACTTTAAAAGGAGAGAGTCCAACTCCAGGGCAAGTCAATTCAAGGACTGGGAATGCCAGAGGCAGGAAGGACTGAAGAGCAGGTTCACCTCAGGTATGTGTAACTGAGAGCAAATTAAATGGTCTCTGGTGTATCTTTGACAGTCACTTGATAAGCTTTGCCTCCCTGTGGTGGGAGGGAAGGGAGTGTGTTCCATCCCTGCACTGGGATATCAACTCAGATGTCTTCCTCTTGGATAAGTTTTGGGCCTCTCCTGCTTCTCATTTGTGTTTTTTTCTGATTGTGGTCTCCTTTTTGACATGGGAAACAATTTTGTTGGATGCCAAATTGGGTATTTAGTCATTAAATGCCTATTTTTTGAACAAACAAGCTGCCCTAGTTCAGAAGTTCAAGGTGAAGAGGGCTTGGGGAGAAGCAACATTATTTTCTGGGAGTGCAGAGCAGATCAAGGGCCCCTGTGCAGTGATCTATATCTGATTCAACATAGCCTGCAAAATTAAATTTTGTTCAGCTTAAGCATCTAATTACTGCAGATGTTCAGGAGATAGTCTGTGGAGCATCACCTACTGGGGCCCTTTGGACAGATGCTGTTTGCTTTGACACTCCATCTGTCACTTTGCAATAATCACTGAAGCTTCAACTGGCATAACCCTGCAGGGTTGGCATCCAGGCATGGCATGGAAGAGGTTAAAAATCAGGTCAAGGTCATGGCATGCCATGGACGGCAGGAGGGCCATGGATGATGATTGCCAGCTCTTGCTGTCCATGATTTCCAGCAGAGCACTGTGTGTATCCTTCCACAAGGACTTTGGGCTTTCTGAAAGATCTTTTAACACCAATGCCCTCAGCCCCTTGGCTTGTGAGATCCTTCTATCCAGAGTGTATCTGGGAGATGAGCAAGATATGGCAGCAAATAATGGTTATTTTCTAGAATGTTCCTTCTTCTGAGGCGTGGTGACATGGTGAAGGCATTTGCTTCTCAGTTTGGGATCTCTTAGATGGACATTGCTTAGGTATATTGTCTTGAAAAATATCTTGCTGTGGTAATACTTTTTGCATTTTAATGTTAGCTCTAAGCACAGATTCCATTTTAAGATTCCTAATAAACTTCATATTTACTGTATTTTACGCATGATCCTACTGGCTGTATAATTTTCCATGCTTTTATGAGGTTTCTGTAATTTGTTACTGTGTATCAGTTATTTGACCAGTACCATTTCTCCTGTTTTTATTGAGTTGTGGCTTTTGGTACAATGTTCATAAACAATTCCCAGTCACGTTTGTTTGCTCAGTGAGACTCTTTCACTCAACTGAATTACCCGTGACAGTTTCAGAAAGCTGAAAGCTTTTCAGGGCACCAAGTATAGATCATTAATGGTTAGATAGATATTTTTGCCTGTAACAAGAGCGACTGACTCACAACTAATTCTGTTATGTTACTGCTGGTTGTTGTGTTGTTGTCAGGAGTAAGTTGGTCGAGGTTTTCCCCAGCCTGGTGACTGCTCTGCCAACTTGACACATTGCAACAGGGATACTGAGCAGTTCTGAGGGGTCAGCATTGACCTCTCATGAGGGAGCCCGTGGGGTTGGATTGTCTTTTCATTCTACACCAAACAACCAACCAGTTTTTGTGTCACTCCCCCTGGTTTCCAGCAGGATGGAAGGGGATGGCAGCTGTAATTCCATCTTGTTGCTTTATCAGGGTCATCAAGTAGGAAGCATTCAGGACAGCTTGTTTTTAAATTGTCCGTGACTTGGTTATGGGTAGTGCCATCTTTTCCACTCCTCATTTTCTTCTGAGATCTAGGCCCTGCCTCAGTAGATTGTAACCACTGATTTAAACATTGCCATGCAAATCATTCTGTGAGGTTCAGTGGTAGCAGTGTAAGGTAAAATATACTCAGGTATCTTCCCCCAAAATCCCAGGGCAGTGGAAGGGATTCCAAAGGTTCATTTTGAGGCAAAGACATTAAACCTGACAAACATCTGGGTGTGCTGCAGGACAGCCCCAGCCCCCAGAGGGAAGGCAAAGCACCCCTGCTCCTCCTGTCCTGCCTCAAAACCAGGAGCTGAGAGCTGGAGCTCACGAGCTCCCTGTGTGGCTTCTCCTCTGTCCTGGGACACAGTCCTGCCTCTGACTCTTCTCTGTTCTCCTGAACTGACACTTTATTGTGCTTGGGCATTTTTGGTCCCTCTCCCCAGCTGAAAGAGATGTCTGAGTTCAAGGGACGTACTTTGTATCAGGAGATCAATTAAGCCTGTTCAGAGTCCCTTCTGGAGCTACTTTTTGTTTTCATATCCTAACTTAGGCTTCCATGGCTGATTTCTGTTACTGCTCATCCTTTATATAGATCTTCTTTCCTCCTTCATCTGAAGGAGAATATTTTTTCCTATTAAGAGGTGGCTGCTGCTGCTCCTCATCCCAGGATTTAAATAGACAAGCATTTTTTCTGTTTTGCCAGCACTAACTTCACATAATATGACAGAAATCCAAGCCCATACAGTGTTAGAGACACTCCTACAGTGTGGTGACCCTCTTTCTGTCACCTGCCACATTTTTCATGCTCAACCTACAGCTGTGAATCTCTTTTTCCTCCTCTTTGAACAGCAAAGTCCAAAGCACACCCCTCAGTTTGGTGCCTGTCACAGTTTGCAGAACATCCTCAGACAGCAGTGACACTGCTGATTGTGAGGGAAGAGTCCTTCTGAAAGCAGCAGCTTCTCAGTGCCAGCCCTTCCAGTGGGTCTGAGCTAATAACAGCCATGTGCAAACTTCATTTGCTGTGTGTGGGCCTGTTCCAGAGCCTTCCATTGACTCCAGGCCACTGAACAGGCTGCGTGGAGCGACGGCCTGGCTTTGTGACTCAGTGTCACTGTCCTGGAACAGGCTCTGCCACATCAGTCAGTTTTTCCATTAAAACATTCTCTGAGGAGAAAAATGAGTGTTCAGCTAGCTGCCTGCTACCAGAAAAGTCTGATTTTTCACTGCTGTATTTTTCCTAAATAACTTTCTCCTCTGCCATGGGAAACCTCTGGGTTTCAGGTGGGATGATTCTCTGAGTGTCTTACAGACAGCTCAGAATATCTGCCTGGATCTTTACTAGTGGGTTTGAATGTTCCTTTTGTCTTTTCAATACATTTCCATGTTGTCACCTGAGATGAAAGGAAACTAATTTTTAGGAGTAAAATGTGCAGACCTTGTTCCCAGATGATCTTGTGATGGCAATAGTTGTGTGATTATATGATCTGTGACTAAATAACTACAATAGTAAAATAATTTTAACCTAACACCATGAAAACCAAAGCTCAAGCTATGACTCTGTAAAGCAGTATTTTTTATGACCTGAGTATATACTCCATTAGGGAAAAGGAGACTGTTTGCATTACCAAGCTATACGATATACTGCCTCTTTCCATGGAAGTGAATTCCAAAGGTGGCTGTTTTAGGCTTGTATTTTTACTGTTAGGGTTTTTTTCCTGAGGGAGAACCAGACCTGAGTTTTGTAGTCTGATTTGTGTTTTATTTTGGTTGGTTTGTTGCTGGAAATGATTAAGGGTGTGAAGTTAATCTGTCTGTATAACACACCTACTGCCACTTTTGCTCAGTTCCTCACCTTCTCTGGGAATTTAGATGCTGCTCTGTCCATGCTGGACTCAAGGCAGTTTGGCCCCAGGAAGGGAGGGAATTAATTTCTCTTCCTACACATCAGTGTGTTGGTCACGATTTCTTTGCAGCCTGTTGCTGTAACAAGTGGGGAGATGTGCAGAGCTATACAAGGACCAACCAGCTGGAGAAAATGTGGGACTGTGGGAGTGGTGACTGGAGATACACAACTGCAGAGAGAAGCTGTAGAAGGAGGGAACTGCACCTAGAAATTCATCTGATATCCAGCTGACTATCTTGGCCCCTAATGACAGGGAAAGATAAATATAGGTAATAATATAAGTGGACATACTTCATTGTAAAGGAGAGTCAGGAAGCCCCTGGGAACATAAACTTTCACTTTCAAGAGGGAGTTGGGCTTGAACAGAGAAAAGTTGAGATGTATGGACTGAAGTCACAGAGCAAGCCATGGCATGGCAAACCAAGATGTGACTGGAGAGATCCTCCTGCAGCACCACGCTCAGAAGAAAAGAAGTAAACAAAGAACTCTTAGTAGTTTGCAGTTCTGCTGCTGTCTGCTCCTCTTGCTGGTTTTCTTCCTCTCTGTTCTAGGAATTCTATAGCAGTGCTATGAGGAATAATCAATTAATGCTTAGAAAGCAATTATAGTGATTCCCAGTTTACACATGAATAAATAGAATGCAGCTTAGGTGACTGAGTCACAACCATTTTCAGAGGCTGGTAGGGCATGGGCAGCAACAAAGAGCCGGCTCAGCACTTGTGCTCTAATTGCTGTTTTGCCAGGAAAGTTGAGGCTGGAGATCAAACAGAGAGAAATGAGTTGTAAAGCTCCCTGAATGTAATTGCTGTGCACTGTTAAAAAAAAAAAAAAAAAAAAAGGGAAAAAAATCCCTGCACTCTGTAGTCATTTCATAACTGTTACATGGCTAAGACAAGACTTGCCTGAGGTCTCACAGGATGGCCATGGGTCACACCAAGGACAGGAGCCAGATGTTGTGGCTCTAGTGCTGTGCTTAAGCACAAGACCATCTTTTCTGCTTCTACAAACTTGGTATTTTATTATAGAGGCCTTTATATGAGTCCATATGTGATACTTTGTCATGTGTTCAGCCTGCAACATGGTTAATATGGAAACATCCTTTTTATGTGCATCATAGCTCGTGATGTCTTGCTTTTATTGGGGAGCTCACAGCTTCAGTTCAGACGTGTGGCTGGTGGAGTGAGTGCTCACTGATGTTACTCACAGGTCTGTGTCCACTGAACAAGTGCCTGTGGTACTGTGTGTTCAGACAGCAGAGGAAATACAGGGATCACTCTTTTCTCTTCCAGGGATGAAGATGTTACCATGAGCAAAACCAGGTCAGGATGAAGTTCCCCTTCATGTCTGGGGATGTGTTTAGTTATCTGAAAACCCACAGAGCCCATATAACTGCAGAAGAACAAGCACGAGCCTCACTCTCCTACTTCATACACCGCCAGCCAAACGAGCAAGCCAGCTTTGAGTCCTCCAGGGTCATTTTATTTTTAGGGCTGTTGCCTCAAGCAGGAAACAAACAGCTTGATCTGTAGGCTCTGCTTTGAGCTTCCAGTGCTGGCAGCAGAAAGCAGGTTCCTTTGAGGTGCAGGCTGGTTTAACCCATGAACAATCCATGTTCTGAGTGTGCTGAAGCACAGCACAGCTCCTGGTCTGTCAGAGCTCGTTTACTTCTGATCTCTTCCCTCTGTACTTGACATTCCAGCTGTTTTCTGGCTCTTTATTTAATATCAGGCTTTTTCTCTCTCCATGCTTTTTCAGGTTTTTCATTTTTCCTCGTTTGTCTGAAATCCATCTTGGAGACACTTGTTGCCCTGTTCTCTGATCTGTTTTGAGCCCCTGCCAGCTGCTGCTGCTGCCAGTGGAGAAAATGACTGAGTCACCACTTTGTGAGTTTTGCATTTGCTTGTGGGGTGGCAGAGCCAAGGCCATCATGAACATACCAAGGAACCACAACAAAGGCCCAAAACACAAACACTGGCACTTAACCTCAAAGCATGTGCTGGAGCCCAGTGAGGTGACAGCCAGCAGGACACATACCAAGGGACCTCAAAGCCTTACTCAGGCTCAGTCCCTCTCTAACCACATCAGAGGCACACACCTCATGCAGCTCTGGATCAGGGGAGAGGGTGGAAGGGAAAGGTGGGAGTGACTAAAGGACCATTTTCCCCTTTCCAGAATGAATTTATCACAGCAGATGTAAAAATACAGAAAAAGAAAAAATCTGCTCAGGGTTATTGAACACAGCAAAAGCTGCAGTGGAGGAGAGCAGCACCAAGTGCACCAGGAAGGCAGCCTGGCTCTCTGGCTGCACCACCTGATGTGTCTGTGGGCCAAAATGCCTGCTTTGCCTTGTTTCCCAGGTCAGGATGGTTGGCAGCTCCTTTCCCCCACGCTGGTACCATTTCCCAGGGGGTGTCACCACAGACCTCCTGCTGCCTTGGCTCTGACCCTGCTCCCATGGGATTGTCTCACTTGCTGTCAGTGGCTGTGCTTCCTTGTTTCCCATGCTTTCTAAACATCCTGCTTGGTAGCCTAAGGAACTTTATATCAGGAGAAAACCTGTCTCTGGTTGACCAGAAGGACCAGTGGGTGTTTGGGCTCTTTGCCCCTCTGTCTGCTGGGACTGGAACTTGCCCAAAGGTCCTTTATACCCAGTGTGCCAGTGGTGGTTAACAAAGCACTGGGTTAATCAGCATGGCCAGGCCAATGCTGGTGGAAGTTTTGCTGCTTAATTTTAGCGTGCTCAGGGTCACTCCTATGCTCCCAGTAAAGGCATGGGGGCATTTATTACAACCTGGGCATCAGGGCTCTGTGGCTGCCTCCAAGTTTGGTCACTTTTCCTTATGGCATGGTTTGTTTTTTTTTAGGATAGACAGGAGAAAGGCTGAAATGCACTCATCCAATCTTCAAGTAGAGGATGGGACTGTATCAGTGTGTTGTTTAAAATATCCAGGCCTGTTTAGCTTGTAATAGCCCTATAGTAAATAGATTTTTCATTCTTTGGCCCTGATGCAAAAGGGAAATGGGTTCCTATTTGCATTGTCCCCACAGTGTTTGTGTAATTAATGTATGTGGGAGTTCTCCCCCCCCCACCCTCTCCCAAGGTAAAAAATGACCTTGTCAAAACTTAGATTACAAAATCTTAGTTACTAAGCAATGGGTAGGGCCCCACTGGGATGGCATCCCGGCTCCTGAAATGGTATGTATAGTAAAAACTAATAAAAATGGTGTCAGAGGCTCTCAGGCTTCCAAGTCCCCTGCTGTGTGACCCCCTGATCCCAATTTATTAGCTGAACCCAGGGAAGCAGACAAACCTCGCTGGCTCCAGACTGTAGGCTCCAAGAAATCAAATAATGTGAGCTCCAGAGCAGTGGCTCCAGAGCAGGAGGGAAGGAAATCCTCATGGAAAACAGGGCTGAAGGGAGCTGCTGACAAGAGCCATCTGAGCAGGATAGGAAAGGGAAACTCTCTCTGTGATATCTCAGTACCTCGAGTTCAGCTGCTTTAAACATGGCAGGGAGGGAGGGGGTGGGGAGAGCGGGGCTTGTCAGGGGGAACCAGCCCAAGTTGTTCCCTTTCCTGTGTCAGGAGTGTGCTTTGCTCTGGGATCACCTTGTGCTGGGGATGGAGGATTTAGCAGCTGGGGGTGGCAGATGGACTGGCAAAGAATGTGCCCTGTGGGTCAGAGGGGGATGCTCTGTCCCCCTTCCTGCTCCCCAACTGCAAGAATTTTCTCTTGAAAGCAATAAAGGTGGTGCAGCTCATCATGTTGCTGCACCCCCCTGGCTTTCCCCTTTGGTGTGTGATACACAGAGCAATTAAAGCGGGTTGCACAGGGGAGTGGGATTTTTTTCCCTTTTTTTTTCCCCTGGAAAGGCTGCCAAAGCAAAGTGGTAGTGATGGGGATGGCTGGCTTCGATCAGCAGAGGCTGGGGAGGAATAGCCACCTCCAGCCTCTTTCCCTCCCCCTCTTCTGCCTTGGACAAGAACCGCTCGTGTTTTCTCTGCTTTCAGCAGTTGTCTGTTCTGCACTTCTAATCTATTACCAAATCAAGCTTAAGTAGGGGTAAGAAGTGTAACAATACTTATTTAATGCCAGCCCTTGCATTTGGAGAGCTGATGTTATCAGAAGGCACTGCACTTCTGTATAGGCATGGTTATCCAGGAAAGGGGCTAATGATGGAGATGAAGGGATGAAGGCCATGGGGAGGGTGAGCCTATGGCAGCAGAGCAGGCCTGTTCCATTTGCCAAGTCTTTACACATGTGTAATTTGCTGTTTGGAAAAGGATCTGGGGTTCCTGAGCAGTGACTGCCCCAGTCGTTTCTCCTGCTCAGTAACCTTGATGTTTATTTCTAAGAGCAGACAAAAAGACAGGCCCATAGCTTTGGCTGCCTTTGTGACATCTGGTTTGCATGAAAAGGGGCTGTGGTTCTATTCCTGCTTACCCGAAGGTATCTTGGAGAAATACCTTTGGGTGTAAGACCAGTACAGATAACAAATTTGGGGGCTGGAAAACATGTGCCTACAAGGTGGTTTTCTCCTTCGTGCTACAAGGAAATGGGCTACAGGTCTGTAAATCTGGATTTCCCTGGCTCTGTTTTGTTTCTTTTTAAATCACTGCCAGGGTGATCAGTTTAACCACATCATTTGTGTTTTCTGTAGTCAAACACAGGAATTTTTGGAGCGTTGTCTGAAGGAAAGGAGTGTAACATACTCCTCCTCTCTGGCTCCTCAGCTGTGACTGGTGTGAGTCTGACAGGGAGCACAGGTCCTTGGGAGAGGCTCAAGATGTGCTTTGTCCCCTGGACACACACCACAACCAAAGAAAGCCTAAACCTGCCTGCAGACGTGGCTCAGGCATTGCTGTTGAGACATAAAGAACCTGAGATGCCACTGGGGATCTGAGCTTGGTGTTTGCCTCTGCTGGGCAGGGAAATCAGTGGGACTGTATTGAGGGAAAGGTGGGGGATGAAGTTGCTTCCCCAGGAGCAGAGCCTGGGGTGAAAGAGGAGCATGGCTGGAAATGATGCTGCACCTGCACTTCCTGGGGCTGGGGTGGTTCTGGATGTTGGAGCTCCAGGGATGGTGACACATCCACGTGCTGTGTCCCTGTGCAGGAGGAAGCATGGTCCCACATAGGTAGGCTTCCCTCCTGCAGGGGCTTCAGTGAGAGCAGCCTCAACCCTGAACTAACAAAACAGTCACCCTGTTTTAGGGCATGTGTTGATGACAATGTGAGGCATCACCTGGATACTGGGCTGGGGCAGTTGCACCGTGTGTCCATGTCCTACAAGTGCTTCCTGAAGGTTTGGGAAGGGGAAGGCAACTCCCTTGGATGAGTGCTGTTGTGCAGTTTGGTTGTGGTGGAGCCTCTATATCCACAATTTAAGGCCAGCAGACCTTTTCCCTCCCTTGTGTGCTGAAGCAGCACAGGGTGGAGAGTCCAAGTTCTCCATGATGTGGATCCCTCCATAACCTTGGGCAGGCTGTGTTCCCTGCACAACCCTCCCTGTTGGAGGATGAGGTATCATTTTTCTCAAGATAAGCTGAAATTGTGTGTGTTGTTGGATGACTTTTATCTTGCCATCACAGCCAGTGTGCATTTTCAGTGAGAAAGGAACTGTTTTGCTTTATGACTTGCACGTGAGGAGGGATTATTTTGCAAGAGGTCACGGGAGAGTGAGAGAAGTTATGATCAAGTTGTGCCCTCTGGAATATGCTGTGGGATGAAGATGTGGAGAGTGATATCTTCACTTCTTGTCCTTTCCCTTTTTTTGCTGTTGATTCAGAGCAGAAATGACCTTGGTTGGTTTATGTCAGCAAAGATCCTGGGCTGATCTGGAACAAAGGCAGAAGAGCAAGTCACTGTTTCAAGTGCATTTGTGGTTCAGTTGAATGAAAGCCCAGTCTTGCCAACTCATGGTTTGATCATCAGTGCTGCAATGCACAGTCCTTTCTTATAGCTCCAGGTCTTGGATTATGGAAGGTCTTAAAATATAGTCTGCTGCCACCCCCCTTTCCTTGTAGGTGTCATGATTTCAAAGGAAATATAGGAAGCATGACCTCAGTTGGAGGGAGTTCGGGACTGAGGTAGTGGAAGGCAGTGGATTAAAAACTGGCCCACACTGGGAAGTGAGGAGATGGTGATATACAGTTCATATAAAAAAATATATATTTATTTTTGAAAAAAAGGGATTTTAGTATTTCTAGGTCAAACTTCAAGGAATATGAGAGAAGTTCCTGGATTTGGGATCCGAAAAGGAGCTGCAAGTCACCTCTTTCTAGCTCCATTTTGAGTGAAGTGGGTGGGAGCTGAATTTGCAGGAGTGTCATGGGGATCTTCATGGCAGATGTGAAGGCAGGAGAGCAGCTTTTGGGAATTTTTACCAGCACTGTGCTCTTGGTCACATTTGTGTAAATCCAGAGGAATGTGGGTGTCTCGTGTAAACTGATGAATTCTTACTGTGTTGTGAACTAAATCAAAATATATGGAAAGAGATCTTGTGCCTGCCTCTGACACAAAGTGACAATAAGGTTTTTGGATTTTTTCTCTTTTTTTGTACTCTTCTTTAAACTAAGTTTGATTGAGAGGGTAAAAAATGAAGGGCAAAGCTGATCTTGGGGAAGACAGAATAGTGATTTCAATGTCATCATGTTATCTACGCAAACACTGCATTTCACAGTCCCAGTCAGAACCCACCACCTTCCTCAGAGAGTGTCTCTGAGGTGCAGAATGCTGGAAAGATGAGAGGGGCAGAAAAGCCCAGGACAGGGCAATAATAAATCCTGGTTACTCAGAGCCTGAGGGGGATGGAGCATCTAGTGATGGGATTATCAAACCTTGGATCTGTAAATAAAGGTACCATGTTTATTCCCTTTGGGGCTCCATTGTCAAAGAGACCTTTTTTCCCCTTGTCAGCCAGAGGAGACAGACATGGGAACAAAGTGTGTGCCCCTTTCCCAGGGCCTGACACAGCTGTGGGGATGTGGGTATGACAGGGAAAGGTGCACTTCAAATGGACCTTTTCAGGAGGTGAACTCATTGTCACTTCAAAGAATCAGATGATTTGCAGTGTCTGTTTATGGGCAAAAAGTAACATCTCTATCTTTCTGTGGTGTGCTTAGGAGAGACATAACAGCCTGGTCATGTGCTGGAAAGAAATGACTCATTTCATGTTGGGTCTAAGTGAAACTAAGGTATTACTCATTTTTATGCAACTCTAGTAAATTGTACTTATTAAAAAAAGGGGGGGGGGCTGGAGGAGGGACTATTACCTAAAGTCTAACCAAGATGTACTAGAAAATTAATTTAGAAATATGGTTGACCTCAGCTTCCTCATAATGAAAATCTGCTGACAAATCTTGTGATTTTGTTACTCTTTTTAAAACAGCCCCTGGGATTGCCAGTAGTTCAGGTGTCAGGACCAGTTACTCATTCAAACCCTGGCTGGATGATTTTTCCATTGTTCTTCCAAAGAAAGACTTCACATTCAGTCATCCTCTGGGCTTTCTGCACTGCTTGTTGCTAAAGCATCTGAGTCCAACCCCAGTGCTGAGCTCTGCTCGTGGTGTGTGAGATCTGTCAGGCTGCTGAGCTCGGCTTCAGCAGCTCTGAGCACGGTGGTTGCTCCTCCTGGTGATGCTGAGATCCTGTGAGGTGTCCATGTGCCAGGGTAGACTGATGTCTGCTCACAGCCCCTCACAGAGCTTTTGCTGACTGTCCTCTGCTTAGAGCAAATACACCCCATTCCCATTCCCAGCACTGTTCATCATTGAATTCTGGTTACCTGCAGTGCCATATCCAGAGGAGCTGGAAAACAGCAGCACTTTTCAATTAGAGTATCCAGAGCTTGTCACCTCTTTCATAGTCATTGCTTTTATTTTCCAAGGTTGATAGGTGTTGTTCCCAGCACTGAGGCTGTTCTCCCTCAGCCATGGCAGTGTGTGCATGGCAGCCCCTGCCCCAGGCTGGCTCAGGTCACAGCTCTGTGCTCTCTGTGTCCTGGTTTTCCACAGGGATTTCCAGCCGGATCTCTGAGCTCACAGAGTGGCAGCTCTGTGGCACCTGAGGCTGTGGGTGTGCTGGGCACCTCACCCTCCTCCTCCCTCTGTCTCCACGAGGTCTGCGGAATCAGGACAGAGCTGCTGGCTTGGTCACAGGTGTGTGAACTGCGGTGGCACCTCCTTTGTTCTCCTACAGCTCCAGCACAGGGACACTGTGCTGGCAGCAGCCAGGCACTGTCTGATGTGGGTGTTGGTGAGAGTTCAACTCAGGATGGGACTGAGAAGAGAAGATTTGATATTTCATAAAAGGTGATTGTTTTTATTTGTTTACTTATGAACATTGTGGAATTACTCCAAGCATCTGACTTAGTCTGTCAGCCTTTCCCTGGCAGAGCAGCCTCACCTCCCCAGCAGTGTGACCCAGGATGCTTGTCCTGCTGGCTAAGACTTTCTCTCCCTTCCCCAATGTCACCACACACCCTTTCCTTCCCTCCTAGCTGCTGCTCTCTTGCATGTTTGGCAGCAGAGCTTGTTAAAAACACAACCATCTTCTCTGGCCTTGATCCTGTTTGACATTCCCTGACCCTCTCACTTTGCTGAGCAGAATCTCGAAGAAGCTCCTTCACCTGCTAATGCAGCGTGAGGATGATCAGCACTCAAATCCCTGAGATCTCTGCTTCTTCACAGAGGTTAAAGAGAATCGTTTTTGCAAACTTTAGCTCTCTGCCAAGTTCAAAGGGAGGAGATCAATGGGATCTGTGCAGCCCTGATGCAGTGCCCCCAAGGTTACATTCCCAGCCTGCTGAGAGCAGCCAGGCTGCTGAGCCCTCCTAACCCTGGCTGAATCACAGAGCTGCTGGGTTGGAAAAGAGCTCGAGAATCATTGAGTCCAACTGTTAATCCAGCACTGCCAATTCCACCATTGAACCATGTCCACGTGCCCACAGGTGCCACATGTCCCAGATGGGAAGGTTCAGGAAAAGCCACATGGATGGGAAATGCAGGACTGCCTCAGGTAGGAGGTTTTGGGGGAGGTTTGGGCGAGGAAGCTGCTGGTCCAGGGTGGCTGTCTGGCTGCTCTCCAGAGCTGGTGCCATCTGAAGATAATCAGGCATGGCCTTCGTATCCTTCTCCATTCCCTCATTAGCAGCCTGGAATTGGGCAGGAGGAGGGCACTGGGTCCTGCCAGCAGGTGCTGTGAACTGTGGGCAGTGTCCTCAGGGTGAACTTGGCCAGGGCTCCTCCAGCAGCTCAGCTGGAGGCCAGGGCTGGGCAGGGGCTGCCTCGGGCTGGCTGGTGCTGCCCATGGCTGGTGCTGCCCATGGCTCTCCATGGCTGGCTGCTCCCTCCATGGGGGTTTTGTCCCCACTCCTGGCCACCCTTAGAGAAGCCTTCAGCACCTTCTGTCAGGCTGTGGAGGGGGGAGGACACAGCCAGCCTGGCCTGGGTGCTGACAGAGCTGTGGGAAGAGGATCCCAGTGCAGGCTGTGTCTGGGATGTCGGGGTGTGAGATGAGGGGGATGTGGCAGGGCTGCAGGACAGGCACCAGTGTGCAGGGCAGGGAAGGGGGACATCCCAGGAGCTCGTGGGCTGGCTATAAGCTGAGCCCTTCACTAGGGCACCCTTGGGATGAGGCCCTGCAGTGAGGGGTGTAGCCTGGGAGATGATGAGCTCCTGTGCAATCACTGCTAACCACAAATAGGTTGTACAAAAAGAAGACAAATGGCACAGAGAATAAATGTAGTTTAAACTGGTCGATGGCAACAAAAATAGGGGGATTTATTTAAATTGAACTTCATTTAAAAGTCTGTTTTAATCTAGTCCCTGTCTCTATTCCTCATGTGCTGGCTGGGCATTGTCTCCAGGGCTGCTGACCCTGAGCATGCAGGAGCTTGTGGTGACCTGGGGATGCATTTCCACCATGTCTGTGCAGGCACTCCTGGTAAAACCAGGGGGGAACTCATTAGGGGAAGGTAGTGAGGGGGACTAAGGAACCCCACCATTGTATTTGGAGTAATCCTTGTGCTCTGGGTGTACAGTGGGGTTGTGCCCACCTCCCAGTCCTGTCTTCTCTGCTCAGATTAAGGCTAGGAGTGAGCAGTAGAGGTGAAGGCAGGGGGCTGGAAGGCAAAAATCTGGGTTTTATTTCAGGCAGTGCCACTGCAACATGCTTTGTAGGAGGACTGGTGGATTATGTGTTTCCCACAACCAAAGGGAAATGTACTCAAAGGGAGTGTTAAGAGGCAGCCAAGGGAAGGAGGAAAGGGGTGATGTGGTCTGATACCCGCTGACCTCTCTTGTACAGCCATATCTGCCCTTCTCCTGGTACCCTGAGAAACACACAGCCCTCCACAGAAAGGATGTTCCCTGAATATTCTCCCCCACACCCTTTCCCCCCTTCCTTTAGCCCTGGATCTGTTTAGAAGTCCCCATTTGTTTGCCTCTGGTTTCCATGACCTCACTGGCAGGAGAACCCAGCGTTAGTGGCTTGCAGTGGAAGTTCAGCCCAGTCCAGCTGTGGGCAGCTCAGGGTTCACTCTCCCTTTGGTTTTTTGTTTGGGATTTTTTTCCACTACCATGTCCATTTCTGCAGGAGCAGCTGACACTTCAGTCACAAGGCCAGAGTCACAGATCTACCAAAGCTCTTAATACCTAGTTGTATGTTTGTGTGTGCACTTTCTTTTTCAGGGTAAGTACATCTTTTAGGGATGGAATAACAGTTTGTCCAAGAATCAACAGTCTTCAGGGAGCCAAATAGTCCAGCAGCCAAGGCTTGTGCTCTTTCCTTGAGGTTTTGGGGATGAGTTGCTTGCCTGTCCTCTTGCATAAAAGCAGAGCAAATTGTCAGAATAAACACATTTTAAAATATACAACACCATCAGTCAGAGCTTAAGAGGAGCTCATTGGCTGGAAAAGAGATCAAGGCAACCGGGAATTTGGATGACCTGACTGAGGCATTTGGACTAAAAAGTCCTTTTTCATTCACTGGAGCTAGTAATTTTTTTTCTTTAGGTAATCAGCCAGGAAAGAAAAAAAAAAATCATCCTCCTTCCTGCAGGCAGTGAATCTGGACTCAAAATCCTATTGTGTTATTTTACAATTTTATTTTTTTTACAAGATTAGCTTGCTACTGGGCATGAGTCCCTGCCTTGGAGCATGCTGGATGAGGAGCCAGTGTGCAGCTCTGCTGTCTGGGGTGGTTATTGCTCTCTGATTCACAAGCCAGTGACTAATTCAAGTTAACTATGGTCACCTGAGGATGATACCCCCAGTCTTCCAGTCAGGGTTAGGGTTAGGTCAGCTTTAATCAGCCCTGCCCAGGGAGGGAGCTCTGGCAGGAATTAGACTGAGCAGAAGAAAAGCCTGGCATTATTTTTGGTGAGCTGTGGACATTTCTGTGCAGTTGGTTGCCCACGTGGGGAGGAGAGATCCTTGCAGCTGTTCTTTCTCTAGAGGTGCCATGAGGACTCTTCCAGGACAAATTCCTGCTCCTTGGGCATAGCTAGGTTTCCCTGGCATTACAGCAAGGCAGAGGGAGAAGCAGGGTGGGCCAGCCTGTGGATCCATCCCTGTGTATCCCAGGAGCAGCAGGGCACGGGCTGGGACACCAACACCCAGCAGTGTCTGTGAGACTGCACTAAAGGCACAGGCAGAGATTGTTATTCCAGAGCACGGGGAGGAGGTGGAAAGAGGCTGAGGTCCAGCTAGGAGTTGGCTAGACTAGTTCTTGGATTGTTTTCCACACTGTGGTTATCCTTATCTGCATCTGGAAACTAGAGTGTGTTGTATGTGTTTGTAAGAGCAGGCAGATGTGTGAAGTGTTCTGGCAAAGTCAGAGCCCTCATTTTCCCCTCAGTAAATGCAGCCTGATTAGATTGTTATTGACATGCTGAGAACCTGCTCAGGTTGTCACATCTCTGTGGAAAGGCATCTGTCTGTTCCTCTCCTCCTTTCTATCTGGAAGGATTGCAGAGCTGGAAATGGGAAGGACCTTTCAGGCTGCAAAGCCAGCTGTGAAAGAAATCTGCTGGGAAGGCATGGTGTGCCCGCCAGCTGAGCAGCACTTTGACAGTGTGTGTGGAGCTGGGAGCCAATTAATAACAGTCTGGAACAATTGGTAATTCCCTAATGGGGAAAAAATAAGAAGAAAAAAAAGAAAAAGAAATAACCCATAGTAAAACTCTTAAAACTGCTGTAGTTTGCTGGATGTTTCTCATCCTGTAGATCATTGCTAAGCAGAGTTACTGGAAGTGTTTGGGTGACCAGATTTGTCTGCCTTATTGCACCATGTCAGAAATGTGCAGTGCTGCATGGCCTGCGAGAGCTCTGGTTGCTCAGGCTAAAGCAGAGAGGTGAGGATGGGCAGGGCAGGCTGTGGGTGTGCAGAGGAGGCTGTGGGTGTGCAGAGGAGGCTGTGGGTGTGCAGAGGAGGCTGTGGGTGTGCAGAGGTGGATGTGGGTGTGCAGGGCAGGCTGTGGATGTGGAGGCTGTGGACGTTCAGAGGTGGATGTGCAGGGCAGGCTGTGGGTGTGCAGAGGTGGATGTGCAGTCCAGTGTGGAGGTACCTGAGGGAGGTGCAGTACCTGCAGTTGTGTGCTGTGGCTCTCCACAGGTTTGTTCTGAGCAGCTGCCTGGGAGAGTGTGTCAGTTCTCTGCTCCCTCTGTGCTTCAGCTGGCTCATGCTGGATTAGCTCAGGTATTTCTGTGTAGCTGCACAGTGGCTTCTAAATAAAAGCAAGAGAAGATATGGACTGACTGGCTTTAAGAACATTCTCCTTCCCACAAAGGGCCCATGGTAACTTTGCACCATGAGGTGGTCGGATAATGGCAATTCTGACATTCAAAATTTGCCTTTGCAAAATGGGGACAGACTCAGTCTAAATATCTGGGATGTTGCTGCCTTAGATCACAGCTGATGCAACCTCAAAAACCCTCATACTGAAAGCTCTCTGAAGACAGATTTGTCTCCAAGAATGATTTTGGGTTGAGTAAAATTGCATGTTTCAGTGAAATGATATTTCTTTTCGCCAGCTTATTTATATTCATCATAATTGTCTCACTGTGATGCCTCCTATTCATTTGCTGGATCTACTTGTCTTGCATCTTGTTCTGACTCCGAGTGCTGTTTAGGGTGAGCCTGCCTTTGGAGAATGTGCCTGATTGGGACCATTGGAAAAGCTTTCATGTGCTTGCAAGAAATGCATTGCTAAGCAAAGCAAGCAGGGAAGCTGAGAGAGATGAGTGGAAAATGACTGTGAGAAGAAGTGGGAAGAATTAAAATAGATGGCAAGGAGTTAATCAAATAAACAAAGGTCTTTTCTTAAAATTTCTTGCTCTTTTTTTCTCTCTCTGAATAATCTCAATCTGATTATTGGCCAACCCTCGATACTTTTCTGTCTGATTACAGCTGGGTTGTAGTGGCCATGATGAGTTACCACAACAGTCTATTATTGGCATTGTTAACTAGTGTCCCTCATTAAATTAAACTGAAAGGGGCAGGGAAGAGAATATTTTCAAGCTATTCCTTGCTTATAATTATTTAAATTTGTTTCAAAGGATAAATTTATTTTAATTTACCACAATGTCCTTGTCTTGAAAATGAAGGCTCTTCAGTCTTGATAGTTTTTATTTTTTTTTTTTGCCTTCTTCTATAAAATCATGCTTTGAGGAGAGTTAATTTACTATGCAAAGAATTTTTGAAGGTCATGTGCAGTGCCATTATCATTGTACAGAGGACCTTTGGGAAGAGCTGTTTGTCTGTGCAGGTATTTCTTGGCCCTGTGTTGCATTGGGAGCCAGATGCCATTTACTACCAAAACAGGGGCATCTTTCTGACCACTGTGATCAGATCCCAGGGGTGAAGTTACTGAACAGCAAAACACAGAGAGAGCAGAAGGACCTGGCACTGCCCAGTCCTGGCTCTAGAGGCCACTTTGGTGTGGGTGGGGAAGGAGCTCCAGGAGGGCTGGAGCTGGCAAGGAAATGCTGCTTTGGGAGTTTAGCAGGAGGATAATCTGCTGCATGGCCTTTGTCTGTCCTTCTGCAGAAGTCTGGGGAGGAATCAGATGACTTGTTTCTGCCTTTATTGTAAAGAATGAGTTTTCTTGAGGTTTTAGACCCAAAAAGTGGCAGATTTGTCCAATGATGGGGAAAAATAGTTTACTTACACATAACAGAGGAGAAGAAACTATGGAAAACAATCCCTAAGGACTCTGTAAGTTTTCCCTCAGGATCAGAGCTCTTGTCCTGGGGTGGCTGCAGAACTTTCAGTGCTGTGTAACTTCCCCTCCATGACCACAGGCCCTAGAAATTGCACAGGGGAACAAATTAAAAATCTGTTCTTCTTCACAGGAGAAATCCAAGGATAGTCTTTCTGATACTGTTCTATTTTAAACAATGTGCTCAAAATTATAAATATTCTTGACTGTTTCTGTTGTTTGACATCAAAATGACAAGGTGCAAATGTGACATCCTGGAGTCAATTGATGGGGGGAGAAGAATCCCACTCTGCTTGGCATTTTGTTGGATGTGAGAACAATTGTGGCCTTGTAGTTTGAGTAGTTTTATTATTCATTTTATTTAGGAGCAAAAGTAAAATATCTACAGGAACAACCAACAAGAATTGCAGCAACTCAGAAACTGAAACAGGAGTTGGTTCTTAGTAGTGGCAGAGATTGAGCAATACCTGGAAGAGAAGTGATTAAAGCTTCTTACCCTTGTGAACTACATTCTTCTGCCTCAGAAATGCTTCAGAAATGTATTCCCAACTGCTTTTCTGTCTGTTGAATAATGTGGGCATATGATTGGAGCTCTGAGACTTAAAGGATTTAAGCATGTACCTGAAATTGGGCATGTGTGTGCTTTTTGCTGACTAAGGGTGTCCTAGTCAGGTATTTAAATTTTAAATGCACTGGGGCCTTCACTCATTAAGTAAGCAAATTTCAACCTAGACAGCAGTGGGAGGAATAAACATTAAGCTCAACACAAGCTGTTATCAAACTAGCTCTTCAGACTATGTAGAATTACACTTTAAGATGGGCAGAGTATCTTTAAAACCCTTTTGCAAAGCTAAGAGCTTATACATTAGCTTTCATAAGAGGCATTAGAGATGTCTGAATATTATATAAACACGAGGCTGTTTGCAACAGTTTATAAACCTAAATATTTTATAAGAAAATACCGAACATTTAACTTGCCTTGTATTTTTTATACGGCAATAAAAACACCATTTTTATCAAAAGATGCTGGAAAGCCTGACTAATAATGTGGCACTTTGTTATAAACTGGGAGGAAAGTTCACTGGCCTAGAATTAATAAGGTGTATAATCTGTATAGGAATTTTTACACTACGGGGGAAGGAGCCAACTTTGGCTTTGCTTCTGCATAAAGATGCATGTGATTGGTGAGAATGTTCCCTAATGCATCTTTATGTCTCTGTGGCTAAAGAGGTTTCCATGGTTTCCAACTGGACATTGCTTGGGAAAGGAAAATCCCATGTCCACCTGTGTGATAGCTGGTGTTGGATGTGTCTGTGCAGTGACCTCCTGCAGGAGGCAGGAAACAGCAGCTTTGAGACCTGAGCATTTTCTGCCCAATATAGGGACCAAGAAGAGCTGCTCTGCCAAGGGAGAGAAGTGTAAATCCATGAGTGAGGGAGATTTAGGACATAACCCTTGTTTTCCACAGTTTGTCTTAACATTTCCAGCAGGAACACCACAGCTTTACCCTCTCCAAGCAGAGCAGTTGTGTACTCCAAGTGAAGGACCATGTGAACTTCTGGAGAACTTTAACATAGGTGTACTGAGCAACCACAAGTTTTCAGAGCTTTAAAAATGAAGTCACAGCTAAACAGCAGTTTGAAAATCCCAACTTGAGAGACTACTTAGGAGGAGGAAAAGTTTCCACTTCTAAGTCTTTGCAAAGCCAGACTTTGTTGTAAGGTAAGAGTTTTAATTTTTTTATGTCTCTTTTGCTGATTAATGTCATTATTCTGATTTTACTGATTGATTTGATTATTTTTCTTGTTCTTATTACCTAAATATCTTTCTCAAGCTTGGCCTTTAATGCATTCACTCACCTTTCAGTAGGTATTTAAGAGGTTGCTTCCTCTCTGTGCTTGAACAGTTGTCCATGAGTGTTGTTCTGTTAAAGACAGCAATGCCTCAAGGAGGAGCCTCCATCAGCAAGTGGGATGGGCCAGGTTGGGATGACACACTGATTGTCACCACTGATGACATGTCTGTGTGTAGCAGCAGGAGAAATGTTGCAGTTATTCATGATTAGTGAACTGAAAGGTCTGTAAATAAGGTCTGGTACTCTTCTCCTTTGTTTTCTCCAGAGCACAGCAACCCATCCAGGCTGTCATTCCATTTGTGAGACTGAGTTCCTATTTTTCCACTCCAAAATTTGCATAACACTTGGTCAGTTAGAGCAGAAGAATGAACAACATCAGAGATTTCCATTTTGAATTGTTTAGCAATGTGTCTTTGCTCACAGAGTGATAAGACTGCCCCTAAATGACCCATCAGCCCCGGGTGTGAAAGAATTATCTTCTCGTCCCTAAAAAGGAGACCGCAGAATTAATTGCAAGGATCCAGAGTTACAGGATATTTGTACCTCTTAACTCTTCCAGGAATCATGGAACTGGCTTTGCTTAATGGAAGATCATGCGTGTTGAAGGGGAAATTCCTTCCAGATCTGCACAGACATCAGGTCAAAACTTTGTACTGGCCAAAAATGTTATTGCAGTTGACTAAGGTAGGCTGAGAAATGATGGCCAGGAAAATGCATGCTCTGGAATAAATGAGAGGGTTGATGTGGCCAGATCTCACACATGTCAGGGGTAATTCCTACAGCTATTTCCACTTTACATTGGCATAAACAATGTAGAAAATAAGGTTAGCACTTGTGCCATCTACAGAGCAAACACCAGTGCCAGCCAGGGCTGTGTAATTCCTGTGTGTGTGTTTTTCCTATAGCTTGAACAGGAGCATGGAAATGTCAGAAGATCTATCACCAGGCTTGTCCCTACAGCTTTAAGTGTTCTGCAGTCAGTTCTTTTGTATAATTGTGAATCTACATTTCTATTTTGAATAATTTAGGAAGCCATCCAGTCTCCTTTGTTCAATGACTACATCAGGCTCCCTCTAAGCCTTGAGGCTGTAGAGGGAGATAGTTCTTCACCTCCACAAGTTGTTTTTGTTTTATTTTTTAACAAGGTTCCTGAGCTCCATTTCACTTTTTGGAAGCTGAGACACTGGATGACTTGGCCGAGGTCATACAGGAAATTTGGGATGGAGAACCAAACATATGATTGCTACTGGTTTCCAAGCCAGCACTCAAACCACTGGGCATCCTTCTTAATTTCCAGTCTTTTCTGGCACTGCTGCCAGCTTTCTGGTCCAATTCCTCAACCACCTTATACCTCCTTTTCCCTCCTTTTGTAAATAAAACCAGTGTCAGGAGGTAACCCAGCAAAATAATCGATAGGTAGTCATTTCCTCAGCCACTTCCACTTCTCTTTCACTTCCCAGCTTGCCCACCAACAAATTTATTTCTTGCTTGGAGCACTTCACTGAACCATTTCTGTTCAACAGTGTCTGTTAGCACTTTGCTAAGCCTCAGACTGAACATCTTTGATCCACCCATTTCAAGATTAGATGGATGACAGAACCCAAAGTCTGGCTCCAAAACCAGCCGTGTTTTGGAGGTATATTCAAAGCCCAAGCTTGGATTTGGCTCTCAATGTGGTTACTTTGATCTGCCTTCAGATCTGGGTGCTGTGTCCTGTGACATCTCTGTTTCAGGCACAAGATCTCGTGTTCTATCTGTGTGAGAGCCCTGAGCTGTGCACGGACACATGAACACACCCTGAATGGAATTTGAGAGGATCCAGGGGTGCCTCCGTGCACTCAGGTGGGAAGTGGCACCCAGGGATCCTCTCAGATTCCATTCAGTTGTGTTCATGGGCCATGGAGTTTTTTAATAGTTGGGGTTTTTTTGTGAGTTACCTGCAGGCCTAGAGAATTGGGCACTTAGACAAGTCAAATGTGCAGAAACCCCACTGTTGCATGTTTTCCTTGCACTCTCCCTCTTGCCTGTTTTCTGAGCAGCTGCTTCCCCCTTCCTAGAAATCACCCCAGCCCTGCTCCTCCCCCCTGGTCTCCTGTCCCCACACAGTGAGAACATGGTGTGGTTCTTTCCCCATGGGTGGGAAGGCCAGGGAATGCTTGGTACTGTGGGCTTCTGCACTAACAGCATTTCAGAGCAGTTCACTCTTTCCAGGGAATTATTCTAGATTTATTCACCACAAAGCATCCAACCATAACAACTCGGTAATTTTAAGGCCTAAGGAAAAAATGTAACAAGATGTTCAAAAATTTTGGTTTGGGATAATTGGGAGTTGTTTATATCCTTGTGCTGCTGATTATGTTGTCATATACCACCATTACTGGTGTCCTCAGGAACAGGATTAGCTTTGCTTGGAAACAAAACCTCCATTTTAACCATTTAAATGCTGGTTAATGTAGCTGGGATAATAATGGGAAGAAAAATACTCCCCTGCTGTTACTGGATGTATCAGATCTTCAAAAATCATAATGGTGAGGGTTGAATGAACAGATAGATGGATAAATGAAACACACTGGGATTTTTCTGATAAAACAATCAGGGCAATGCAATTTTTCTTTCAAGCACTTAGGGCAGTGTCTCCCACTGCTCTGTAGAATCAGTTCTTGCCCTTCCTTGGCTTGAAAATATCTTTCTGTGCATTCAGGTCATATCAAGCTTTCCAAGCTGTATCTTCCTGGGGTTTTGTACCCTCCCATTATTTCTGCAAGAACCTCTGGGTTGTGGTTATCCCCCTGGCTCCCTAAAATATGTGATGGATAATTCCTGTAATGGAACTGTGTTGATTAAGGTGTGGAGCTTGTCAGAACTGTTTCTCCTCAGGTTCTCTGGGACAGCTGGAACTGGCATTTCCCACTGTTCCACTGGAGAGGATTGTACTGGGGCTGGGGCTAAATGCTCTTTACAGAGCTTTGAGGGTTAAAAAGAAGTTTAAATATTAATTACATTTGCACTCATAAGACCTTTTTAGATTTCCAGAGTGGCATATGAAACCTTCCTTGTGAGTTCGTTGGGTTTTGTTGGTTCTTTCTTTCTTTCTTTGTTTATTTTTAATGCCTTATCAAAACATGAACAATAAATTCTGATGTTTTGTACCAATTTCTAGCCAACCTGAGGTTTTCAGCAGTAATTTCCTTCTGATTTCATGGAATTTGGGACCTGAAATGCAGTAAGTTAGATGTAATTTGTTGAGAGAAAGTCTTGTCTTCATCCAGAGTTTTCATAACATCTAATTTAAAGTGCATCTTGAATTTTTTTGGGGAAAAAAAAATCTCAACAACTGTAGAGAAGAAAATGAGCCATTTCCTTAGCTTGAACCTGCATGAATTAGTGGTAAAGTGTTGATCTCTAAACTTGCAGTTTCTGAACCATAAAATCTGTTTATTTCACCCTATAAAAGAACATTTTAACTTATATGGCTATTTAAGTTTAAAAGCTATTAAGGAAGTGGGTGGGGAGAAGCAAAGCAGCAGCTTGAATCAGTAATTCAAGCTTGCAATCCAATCTTTATCTGCTGCATAGCTTGCATAGAAATCCCCCTCAATGTGGATTTTCTGTGCTTGTAGCAGTCCCACCATACAGGAAATATACAGTATATATTTCCAGCATTATCCATAATTGTAGTAAAGCTTATAAAGCAACCCATTCCTTGTGTGTTCCTGGTGATCTACAATAACTGGATATTCTTAAGTATGTGTTTGAAGAAGGGAAAAACATAACAGGAGCTGGCAGAAGTCATCTGCAGTGACTTTCCAAAGGGAGCTGGGGGAAGGTCTTTGACGTGCTCTCACTGCAGGAACAGCAGCAGCTTTGATGGAAAACCCACACCCCTGGGTTTTCTTTGTGTCTGATCTTTGGGAGGTTGTGTTTCCCTAGAGATGGAAAATCTGGGACTGAAATCATGTCAATGAGTACCTGGGTCCTGCTGCTGTCCCCTCCCTTCCCTGTGCCCTGGTGCACCCTGGAGAGAGCAGAGAGGGGCATGTGCTGGTTCCAGTGTGAGGTGAGTGTTTGTCCTTTGTGCCAGGGTGGGGACAGGGAGGGAAGGCTCCTCGCACAGGCTCTGATGCTCCTTCACACCCCCAGAGCAACCTTGCTGCACAGTCACCTTCAGCATGAGGGAAGAGAGGGTCTGATTCCCTCTCTGCAAAACTGGGAGCAAATTGTCAATGCTTGGAGAGGCTGTGCTTCACTTGGGCTGTGCAGGCCTTTTCTAACCACCCCTGAACTTGCAGTACCTTGCTAAAAATAGTTCAGAGCGTAACTGTGAGTTCCCTGAACTGTGATCCCACAGTTCTGTGTTATCCCACTCACCATTCCTTTGGAAGGATTCATCCTTCCCCTCATAAAACTTAAATCAGCTTGTTCTTTGGGCCAAGGGTTGACATCATTATGATGCTACATCCTATGTAATGGTGTGAGACCTGGAAAAGCATTCACAGCAGAACCACGCTCAGAATTGGATTTGCAGCCCCTCAGCCCTGCAGCCCGGGCTCCCTCCTGCCTCCACATCTACTTGTACTTCTAAAACCTTGGAAATACCCCACAGTACCACAGCAGCACACTCCTGAGGATTTATCAAGGGTCTTTTTAATGTTCCCATTTTTCTTTCCGTGAGCCCATTTGTTTTACAATGTTTGCAAGAGCAAAAGTGATTGTTTTACCAAATTAAGCTAGATTTTGTGCCAGGAACAGTGGCTAGAATCTTGTTGACAGATTTGGAAAAGATTATTCTTTCAGTACCTTTTGAATGATTTTTTTAAGGATGTCTGCCATGTACTGTTTCCAAAATCAGACCATATTTAACTGTTTAATATTATATGGCGACAGGGACAAATTAGCACCTTTCATTTTCCTATCAAAATTAACACATCCCAAGAAGACAGTTCAAGAGCTACAGATCTCTCATTTAGAAACAAATGTAGGAATTTACTTAAATATGTTCAACTCAAAATCTTGACACAAATAAAGTTTGAGAGATTTGTTATTGATTTCAAAGGCCTCAGAATTTTGCCCGTTTTCATAGAATCATAGAAAGGCTTCTGTTGTAATCAACCTTAAAGATCTAGTTCCTAAACTGAGAAAATTACACACAGAGCAAAGAGAAAGAAATGTCTCTATCAAACTAAAATGACAGTATTTAGATATACTAAGGAGACAGATCTTAAAATAATTTATGTAGTTGAGAAAACTTAAGGGCTCAGTGCAGGTGAAATGGCATAAGACTTATGAAATGCAAATATTTATAAGATTCTCTAGTTTAGTAAATGGATTCTTAAAAACTAAGAGATGAATAGCCTCCCCATGTATATAAAGAATGTGACAGCACTCTGCAGACCTTCAGAGAGCATAACATAGAGCACAAAGCATTTCTGCAGAAAGCTCTTATCTCCTTGATGCTCTTGAGTCCTCCCTGGATCTCCTTGTGGATGTTGTGAATCTTCGCTGCAACATTTCTGTCCAGACCAGCTGTTCTCTCCATTTCTCCTCCCAAATCTCTTTTGAGAGTATATTTTCCTGCATTTCTAGATTAAATATTCTTCATGTGTTGATAGGTGACTCTGAAGGAATTTTCTGAGCGACTGATAAGATAGAAGTACCCCTTGTTGGGAGCAGCTGGCAAAGTGCATTGCTATTTTCTGAAGGATAAGATATTTCCAACCCAGACAAACTCATAATTCCAGGAGCAGGAAGGCCTCCATGGGGCTCCCGAGGCAGAGGCTTCTCCTGAGCCCTCGCTGTGCTCTGGCAGTGCCCGGGCTGGGAGCTGCTGACAGGGCATGATGAAGTGTCTGGGGAGGCTCTGGTGGCCACGGGTCACTGCTGGAAACGTGAGACTGGAACGGGCCTGGTGCTAATGAGTGTTGCTCCAGGGGCAGGGAACGAGCGCCTGGCACACGGCAAAGGGCCCCGGCTGCCAAGGTCAACATCCACGGGGCCTCGTGTCAATAAACAAGGGCCAAGTGAGCTTTTCCTCACACTGGATCGTGTGTTGAGCCCATCACACCCATGGCACACACACACAACCCCCTCCCAGGGCAGCGGGGCAGGGACAGGAGCTCCCAGCACCTTTTCCCAGTTACATTTCCCTCTCCTTGCCATGAAATCTGCTGGAGCATCTCTTTCCTCTGCTCCCATTCTGTGCTTACCTGGCAGGATGTTCCCTTCCTTACCTTGGAACTCATCCTCCTCATCTCCCAGGGCAAGCCCCCTTTCAGCCACCACCTCTCCTTTTATCTTCCCAGCCTGCTCAGATACACACCAAGATTCCATTTCTGCTTTGGCCTGGATTATGTTTTCCAGGCCAATATATTATGCCACTTTCAC
Source organism: Manacus candei (assembly GCF_025592945.1). Classification (NCBI taxonomy): domain Eukaryota; kingdom Metazoa; phylum Chordata; class Aves; order Passeriformes; family Pipridae; genus Manacus; species Manacus candei. Next base: position 15,362,239 of record NW_026138105.1, on the reverse strand, counting down.
ACTCCCCTCCCTGCCCCATCTGGCTCCCATCCTACCCCCATAAAGATTATTAATATCTCCTGTTTCCAAGTGATTTATTATCAGGGGCCAAACTGGTGCCATTTCCCATTTTAGTAGAGCACTGAAAATAATCCTGAGGAGTGTGCCCAGCTATAAAAACGTACTTACACTGTCATATTTGCAGTTTCAAACATGCACCACTTGATAGTCTCAAAAGTGCTGTTTAATTGGGTTTTATGGGTTCTAATTAATTATACTAGGTAAAAAAATTACTTGTCCCATTACAGCTCTCTGTGGTTTACTCTGAAGAGCAATGTAATTTAGAGATAAATTGTCCTTCTCTATCCCCCTGTTCCCCTTTTCCCAGCAAGTTCCAGAATGGTTTAATTCTCCTTAAACCCAGGAATGAAGCTGAGAGAAAGCTACATTTTGTTCAGGGGACACAGCTTTTCCCAACACCCATAAACAGCTTTATATGTGACTTGAAATGATTCCACGTTGCTTCTGCTGAATCAGGCTGGTGAAATTATGAATAATCCTGTGACTTTGCACAGCTCAGGTCTGGGGGGCTGGGATTTTGCAAAGCCTTGAATATATTGGCAGTTTTGTACACTGGGGATTATTTCCTCTGATTATACAGAGATAACCGTGAAGGAAGCTGAGCATGGGTGCAAGAGTTTTTGGCTGGATGAAGGCCTAGACTGAGATTTCTTTCCATGGCCCTTTAGAGAAACAGAGTGTGAAAGGATCTGTCTGCTTTTATGGCATTTTGATGTGACTAGCAGCAGAGGAAACCTCTCAAGTTAACTCTCTATTCTGTCTTGCAGAATCATGAAGCCTGGATTATTCACACAAATTCTGGGACAGTCTTCTGGCTTTTAAATACTTCCTTGAGTGACTTGGTGAAAAATGAGGAGCCAAGTAGGTACATTCATGGTTGTTTAAAGTATACTATTAAATTACATCCCTTACTGTAATAAATTTGGTCTCATGAGGCAAAACATGAAATGTAGGAGAGCTGAAGTAGAAAACATTGTATCCTATGACAAGAGGGAATGGTTTTAAACTGAAAGAGAATAGATTTAGATTGAGATATTGGGAAGAAATCCTTCCCTGTGAGGGTGGGAGGCCCTGGCACAGGTTGCCCAGAGGAGCTGTGGCTGCCCCATCCCTGGGAGCGTCCAAGGCCAGGTTGGAGGAACCTGGGACAGTGGAAGGTGTCCCTGCCCGTGGCAAGGGGTGGAACAAGATGAACTTTAAGGTCCCTTCCAACCCAACCCCTTCTGTGATTCTATGACTTTTTCTGGAAATTAGGGAGTTAAGAGTATTAATTAATGAAAAAAGGGCAAAGGAACCTCTTTCATTTGCCTTTAGAAGGCAAATGCTACTTATTTTAGAAATTTCACTTCACTTGAAAAATGTGAAGCTTCAGTGTGTGGCAGATACCTCCAAAACTGCCCCCCAGCCCTAGGAAGGAAACTCAGTGACCTGTCCATATCTCTTACTATGAGCACTAAAAGGTTACAGTTCTTTATGTGAGTACACAGATGAGTGGTCACTGGATCAAAGAGTTTGTAAGTCATGCTTCACTAATTTGCTTATTTTATAAAATAAATAACCAGCATGTGAGTTGCTGGAAACTTGGACCATCCTGGGTGTCCAGATCATGTGCTGGAGCAGGAGCAGTGAGGGCTGCCAAATAAAGAAAAAAAAAAGGAAAAAAGAATCTCCACAGTCACACATATTACTCATCACAATCTGAATTAAGAATAATACTAAGAACTGTTTCTATTAAAGTAATCCTTTTGCGTAGTAATATCAGTTTAAAGAAATTTTAGTCCATATATCTGGTTGGTTATGTTAACAATAACTAAAACCTGCAACATTTTAAGGGATGAGTTAACAAAACAGAACCCAAACCTGAATAAACCTGAACATTTCTGGGCAGTGTTTGGGTAAGTCCAAACAAACCTGAATATCTTGGTGTTTGTACAGTGTTTATGTTTGCTTTTACATGGCTTTTACTGCCTCAGAAAGCCATTTATGAAGAGGAGGCAATGAGAAACCTGCTCTTCTCATGTGATTTTCATCATCCAGAGATTTAAATGAGTGGAATCTGCTCTTTTCATGCTATTCTGTCCCCATAAATTACTCCTGGAGGCATTAAAAGGGCTTGTGAAAAACACCAATAAATAGCCAAAGCAGAAATACAAATGTTGCAAACTGCTCAGGCTGCTGTGGCAGCAGCTCTGCTGTTAATTTATTGAGGAAAAGTGCTGAGGGACTCCAGGCCCGTGTCAGCTCTGCTCTGTGTGCAGCCCCATCTTACACTGCTGAAATCAGGGCTAAAACCCCGGCTTAGGGGACAGCTTTTATAACAGTGTCCTGAGCATCATGGCAGGAGCTGAGTGAGTTACTGTGATTGTTGCAGAGGAGCAGAGGATTAAGGAAAATGAAGGGAGAAAGGAAATACCAACTGGGAAGGGTCTCCTATCCCGTGTCACCTGGGCAGCTCCTGCCCCGGGGATTGAGCCTCTGTCACTGCCTGTGGAACAGTTTTTTCCTTGTATTTCCTTTATTTCCGTGGAACACTGACTGTGTACCAGGGAGCTCTGCCAGGGCCCTGCTCTGACCCAGCCCAGACTCAGTCCAGCCCCTCCATCCCAGGGACAGCAGCCCCATGAGTCAGGATCTCCTGATTCCAGGGGAATTCCTCCTGTGCTGGCTGAGCCCTCCCCACTGCTCAGCTCTGGGAAAGAGCCACTCTCAGCTCGGGGCTGGAGCTGATTTCTCACCTCCCTTCAAAAGAGAACATCCTCACACAGGGGGTTTTTGCCTGGACAGTTCTCATGAAGCCCTGACTGATTCTTTATGAACCAGGAGAAACCCAACATTCACACAAGCCCCAGCGTGTCCTTCAAAGGCACTGGAGTGAAGTTTCTTGTCCCCTTGATAAGAAAACAGAACAAAATATTAGTCAGTGAAAAGGCCAGGTTGTCCAGCTTTTCCATGGCATGGAATTAGCCTGAACCCTGGTTTCCTCTCTTAGGAGTCCCCTCTGTGTTCTCCCAAGTGTGTTACCTGTGGGGGCTGCTCTGCCCCAGGTGGGAAGCTCAGAGCTGCTGCTCCTTCTTCCACAGGTTACTGGGGGGTCCTTTGGGTTAAAAAAGTTCAGATTGGGGTCTTTTTTCATGGGTGTATGAAATGAGGCAGTCCTGTGGCTGAGGAAGGGCAGAGCTCCACTCCTCACTCTCTTATGACTAAGTGGGAGAGGCAGAAAAGCACCTGGAAAATGAGGATACATTCCTGAGTATCACTGCACTGAAAATAACACAGAGCACATTTAATAAGTTTTTTCTAACAAAATTTAGATGCTAGTGCAGTGATATTTTAAAAATAGCTGGTGATGTACCTGTAACTAGGATTGCTTGAAACTTTCCAGGCTTCTTTATTTCCTTGTAACTCTGTCAAGCTCCAAACATTCACTCTGAAATTTCCCATGCTGGTATCAGCTCTGGTTGATTTATTTAGAACAATGTAAACCCAACACAAATAAAATTTTAAGGGGAATTTCAAAGTTTGAGGCAAGGGAGGTATAGGTGTTCTCTCGATTCAGAATGAAATGAAATCATGAAATAACTGAATTTCCTGAATACTGGAAATTTGGAGTCCTGCTCCTACATATTCCTTCAGCAGTGAACATTATAAAATACAAATGGTTTTGACTTACCCAGGCACGTACATCCTGATTTTGTGAAACAGAAGGATGCAGTCAAAATGCTGAACTGAAACCTACTGGGCAGATTTTGATCACCTCTAATTTTAACTTGAAAGCTTTAATCATTTGGGCTTAGTATACAATGCCAGGTACCTTTTCCAGGTTTTGGAACATTTCAGCTGATTATTACTCAGGAACAAGAATATAAATATACATAAATTTATATAATTACACTTATGTAACATTCCTATCCTATATATTGTATATATCATATATATATATAAGAATTTTTATTTTAATTAAAAATTACATTTGTATAAAAATTTACATTTTTATATATACATATGTATAATGGAGACAGTGTTCTCCTTGAAAAGCTTATTATTTAGAAAAGGGTGTCGGGAATTCATGAAATTAGGGTTTCCTGCAAAGTGTTTATTTGGCTTCCTTTTGTACCTGTGTTTGGTCTAGTCTTTAATTACAGGACCATGTGCTATATTTAGCAGAGGACCCTGGGCTCGTTCCCTTCAGAAGGTGGAGCAGCTCAGGGGATGAGTCAAAGCTGGGTAGAGGAGGAGTCTGGTTTCTGGTGGACTTTGCCTGTATTTGCTGTGGAAACAGGGAAAGTGGAGTAAAAGAGAGAGAACTGAAAGGAAAATGGGGGATCTCATGGCTGAGGCATCTCAATCCTGCAAAGATCTCACCAAGTCTCAGAGAAGTCAATTTGAATTCTTCCCAACTGGCTATTAATTTGATTTTTTTCTGTGTTCTCATGTGTAGAGTGCTGTTCCTCCTGCCATGGGATGCTGCACAGAGTTAAAAACTCTGAGAAATCAATTCCCAGACATCTCAGTTTGGGTGCCCAACAAAAGCAAAATGTTTTGACCTGAATCTCTTTGTGTTTCAGTTTCCCATCTGTCAAACAAGAATAATAATATCCTCTCGTTTTCCAGGGTGCTGTTAGAAGCAATGAGCCTTGTGAAAGCACTCAGATGCCATCCTGATAACAGCCCGAGAAAAGCTCACAAGAAAATCAGCAATTGTGTCTTCCAAGCAGGTTTGGAGTAGTTTGTGGTAAATAAGGCCTCAAGCCACATGCTGAAAAATGACACTGTAACAAAATATTGAATATCTGCTTATTAAGTGAACACTGTCCATCCTGAGGTAGAATCTGGTGGAAAAGAAGACATAATCCAATATTTAAAGAATGAATCATACAGCAGATGAATAAGGGTTTATGTCTATCCTTAGTTCTGATATTTGATCACTTGGTCTTGCAGATATAAGTCGTGCACGTGCAAAAGGATACCTGTGCCTAAAAAGAAACAAAATCTGAATTCCAAAATGGATGTTGTTCAATGAAATGTGCAGGATCTTAAATCTTGGCTCTGCTGAAGAGATGCTTCTTGGTGCCTGGTGAGTTTTGGAAAGGAGGAGACACTGCAACTCTCCTATTTGGGAAACAATTTTCAGGTAAATGTTAAAATGTAGGTTGCTGCCTCTCCTTTGTTTTTAAGTGATGAGCAAATTTTTCCAGCTGGGAAAGCTGATAGTAGAAATAGTTTTGGAATTAGTTCATGGATTCTTGCACACACCTGGATGGGCTTCTGCAAAAATTGCATGGGATATTACAGCATGTTCTGTTATTAACATTTCTTCCTATGGCTTGTGGAAGAGGGAACTCCTTGGTTCTGCAGCAATCAAGTGTAGAGCTTGCACAGAGCTAGACAGACTACTTATTAAAGATAAAAGAATATTTTGGCACAAGAACAAAGGGGTATTAATTGGCTATGAATAAATTCTGTCTGGAAAATAAAGGAAATTTTTTTTAACCACCACAACAACAGGATTCTGGAGTATCTTCTCAGTGGAAAGGAACATGGAGTTCCCAATTCCCTCACATGGTTTCTGATGCAAGTAAAGGAGTTTGCAGATCTGAAGATCTTTTTGAGGGTAAGTAGGTCTTAAGAACATAAGAAGTTGGTTTCTAGTCCCATATCTGCCATTTCTTATTCCTAAAAACAGTCCTCACAAGGTTGACGTTTCCTTTCTGCACTTCACACAGGAGAGAGGGACTCCTGGAGGGATGAAAGAATAAATCCAATCTCCTCAGCCTCCTTCAGGAGCACTCATGAGCAGAGCAAGGAACCAGAAAGGCATCTTTCCAACTCAGACAGGTCTTAGGAAGGAGTGAAGCACTCTGCCTCCTTGTGCCCCCTCTGAACCCTGTCCTGCCCTCTGAAGGGTGCAGAGCACCCATGGCAGAGGGTCTAGGGGGATACAGGGGTGTCTGTACCCCCAGGGTTTGTTCTCCTCTTCCTTTGCTCTGCTCTTTGCAAGGTAGGGCTGAATTGGCTTTGCTGACAAAGGATCCTTTCCAAACACAAGAGAGGAACAATTCCAGGCCACTGTGGAAGTCACTGGGAACAAACCATGCCCCTGCCCCTGTGAGGGTGTAAAGCATCTGATTGCTGTGCCAGCAGCAGGAGGCAGCTCAGGGTGAGCCCCTCCTGCTGCTTTGCCACTATTAAGATCCAGCAGTACCTTGAGGTTTCCTCACTGGCAATAATTTGCAGGATTAAATACTTCAAGCCACTCTAAAATTAGTTCCAGGAGGCATTTTGTGCTTTCATTTCAGAGCTCTCGTGAGCCTTTCCTACTTTGTGAGTCTGCTCCAGCTAATTACCTGATGGTTACAGCGCTCCAGAAGATTTCAAGTATCTGTCTTTTCCACTGCTCTAAAGACCCAAGTGGGGTTACAGAGCAGAACTTGCACCAGGAGTGTTTGCCAAACACTGTAATGAGCTGAGACAGCTCCGTGAGATGGGCAAATAAACCACTGCAGACAAAATTACCTTTGTCCAGCGTCTCCAGCCAAGATGTAAAGCAAACTTATTTTCAGCCTTTAAAAACATCTCAGAAACCCATTGAAAGAAATTTTATGTCTTGAGCCCTCCCCATGTGTCTGATCCCTTGGGGAGGCTGCAGAATCACAGCAGGCATTTTCAGCCCCCAGTGCTGTGGTTTAAGAGTTTGCAAGGAATAGTGTGTATTTTATTTTGAGAACACCTGTAATTCGAGGTGCTGCTGTTTGTCCTGTGCAGGCATGTCACTGTCAGAGCCAGAGGTAGAATAATTTTTGGAGAAGTGGGAAATCTTATCACAGCAGCAAAAAAAGCACAGTTTAAAGAAGACTGTCAGCAGAAATCCACTGGCAGTGGTATTCCCCTCTTGAAGATACAGTTTGCTCTCTTTGGTGTTTTTGGCCACATTTTTTGGCCCATGCTGACTATGGCTAAACCATGATCCTTTCTCTTTTCTTCCCACCCTTCCCTGGCCCCCTTGAGATGATTCACTCTATTCTGAATATATACATGTGTCATGTATAAAAACTCTTACTCTCCTGACCACAGCAGAATTCCAGAGGGGTTTGTTTCTCTACTTGTGATTTCAGAGGCTGATTTTTTCCACCTGGCATCGTGCCCCAAAGAAACCATCTTTCTCTCATGCTTCTCATGGTCATCACTGCTGTTAGCTTCTTTTAAAACCTGCTTGCTCATTGCTTCTGAGGCATCAAGGCAGGTCCAGCTTCACCCACCAGTTCCCAGCCTTAATTTTTGAGTTTGGTGTTCATGTTGTTAAGCCTGTGGAAGTTTAAAACCCATTGCATGAATCCCAATACCAGGTGCAGATATTTTTATTCTTTGAGCCATCACTGAACAAATTGAAGGTGTTTATTCACTTACTCTGGATAAGAGATGTCCCTCCCCTCCAGGGTGTTTGGTGGAGCTGTTTGTGTCCATCCCCTCCAAGTGGGTGTTTGGTGGAGCTGTTCCCCACAGTAGGTCAGTGTTTCTTTCATCAGCCATTGCTGGGAACCTCCAGCACATTGTCACACTGTCTGAAGTCGTGGTTTGTAAACACAGTGACCTAACACAAAACTCTGCAAGTACCAAGGCCCTGCTCCTGCTCCAATAGCAGGACTCAGTTGCTTCAATATGATTTGCAGTGTTTACACTTGGATGTGATGTTTGAAAGCCACGCTCTGAGAGAGAGACCCAGCTCCCTTTGAAGTCACTGGGAGTTTCAGCCTCCACTTCCCCAGCACAAGGGTTGGGCTCTTTGTTCTTTTGTCTGGTGCAGTTTGATAATGATTGCCATGACCCAAGTGACAGGCTGGATTTTCTAACTTGTTTCCAGACTGTGCTCCTTCTGAGACCAGATTCCTCTACTGCCTCTCCCAAAAGAAGATGCCAGAGGAGCAGGGATGGAGGAAATCCGCTCAGAGCGAGTAAACAGCTCGGGAGGGCAGGCCAGCAGGATTCATTCATGCTCATTCAGCCCAGGCTGGCTGGTTGGATTCCAGTTGGAGCACTCTCTTCATTACAGGCCCCCTGGGGAATGTTAATCTGTACAGTATAAACATTTATAAACATCTACTAAATCATTACACTTCAGCTGCCCCATAAACACTCCTGAATGCTTTCCTCAGGCAGCACTGCTTGGGTAACGTGTGGCTTTTTGGAATGAGTTTATGGGTGTTTGGCACCAGCAGAAATATGGGGAGAGGGCACGGGAGGTTAAATAACATTGTTTAAGCTCCATGGCTTATTTAGGATAAGGACAGAAGCTGTTTGTGATGGATTAAAGCAGGTCTAACTGGTGGATGTTGAGGAAAAGCCCAGGTTGTAGAGGGGCTGAGAAAGCCCTTCAGCTTTGCAGGCTGGGCTTTAGTGAAACCATTGCCATGAACATCACAAAATGTGCTTCCCACCAGTCCACTTGACATTTCTGGACCCAGGCAATACATCATCTTTCTTCTATGACTGCAACACTCACTGCCTCTGGAAGAACTGCCTGATGCAAGGGGAAAATGTAGACATAACTTCAGAAAACTGAGCCAGAACTAACATAACCCACAGAACTGTAATCAACTGGGCTGCAGGCCCAGGGCTGGCTTGCAGAACTTACAGAACACGTGAGTATATATGTATATACACATATATAGGCAAAACCAACTGTGTTTCTGAACCAAAATGAGCATGTATATGTATTTGCATCTGTGAAGTGACAGTACTTAGTTTTGAATGCACACCTAGCAAAGCAAACCTTGAGCCTCCTCAATTCTTGGATGTGCCCTATCCCCTTCCTCCAGGTGCTGGCAGGACTGAGCATTCCCAGGACTGGGATCAGTGACTCCATGCCTACCTCTAGAAGTTGTGTTGAATACAGAAATAGTAAGAAAAAGCAAACAAACAATCCAAACCTAACCAGTCTCAAATGGATAAAGGACAGTCCCCTCAATTATTAATAATTTTGTTTGTTTGCAGGGGTTTGGAAAAGCTGGGAACTGATAGAGGTGTCATTAATTACCACAAGGATTGTGTATGAGTAATGTAACATGAGCCAAAGTTAAACATGTTGTATGTGAGAGAGATGTGTTTACTGACAGCCTGATGAATAGGTAACAACTTGATTTCTAAAAAGCATCTTAGGGAAAATTATTTAATTGACTATAATTATGTCATATCCTACACTTGAGTGAATGTGCTGGTGTGCACAGATCTGTTTTACTTGCACATGCACAGGTATGTGGCTGGGGGGAATGGCTCAGCTGCAGAAACTGTGAGCAAGAGCCTTGTTTTGTGTCTCCTCTTTCTTGTGTTCACAGCACAGAGCCTCTGCCTGCCAGCTACAGCCACAGCTGGTGGGAAATGAGGGCACAGAAAACAGGAGATTTTTTCCTAAGTGGACCTGGATGCACAATCCATCCCTTTCAGAACCTCAGGGCCATGGGACAGTGGCTGTGACATCTCCAGTCTGCCCTGGCTGCTCAGACACCAACATCAGCCAAAAGGGTCTCTCAAGGAGATGGGACAAGGAAACTGGTTTTACTGTGTAAGTTTAATTACCAAAACCTCCTAAACCACGAACTCAAACCATGCCCATTGTGGGCTAAAGGTGACTTCACCATATCTGTACTTCCAGCCTGCAAATCTCCCTCTGTTTGCCATCAATATCTATCTATTTATCTGTCTATCTATCTATCTATCTATCTATCTATCTATCTATCTATCTATCTATCTCTATATCATCTATATCTATATTTTCAGTAGGAGAGGATGGTTTTCCCTCAGATTTTCTGTGGCAAGTAATGAGGTAATTTAAAATCTTCTCTCTATGGTCAAGGATTGAGCTCACAGAAAGCATTACACATTATTAGCTGCAATTGGTCTTTTAACATCCCTCTTAGAGGGTCAATAAATGAGATTGCCCAGAGGTAAAGCAGTTGTTCTGGTGGGCAGGGTTATGTCACAGCTGGGGGCACGGCAGGGCCAGGCTGTCTGTCTGCCTGGGCAGGAGACTTCAGTCTCTAGAGTCAGTGTTCTATTAATTTTATAGTACCTTAAATTCATGTTGCAATTATGAGAAATAAGCAGAGAGAGAGAGAGAGAAAGATATCTCCTTTTAATATATTTTAAAAAATCTGGAGCCTATTAACCTACTTAATTCTAATTATATTACAGCTGGACTTTTAACTCAATACTTTGCAAATAAATTCAAACCAAGGTAACCTGGATACACATTTTCCAACTCAACAAAAGGAACATGTGGACAGGAGACAGAAGAGAGCAGAGCAACCAACATGATGCCTCAGGAGTGTCACATTATGCATTTTAATTTTTATCTTTAAATATCCAGGCTGAAATTTAGTGGTTTAATTCAAAAGCAAAAAAGTAAATGGTTTTCCCTTAAATGTAAATATCATAAAGTGCTTGCAGAAGGCACTTTTATCAACCTGGGTGAGTATCTGTGCCCACATAGCTGATTTTTAAGTTGTTCCTATCGAATTAAGGATCCAGAACATGAGCTTTTTATCCAGAAAAGTCAGCTTTCATTGTGCCAGTCCTCCTTTCTCCAGTCTTGCCTGCACAGTGAAGACTGGGCATGCCTTTCACAAAAGATACTGGCCAAATTATTGCCAATAGTAAATGGGCACATGGAAAATTAAAAATGGTCCATGAACAGCAAGAAACTGGGAAAAGAGGCAAGGTCAGCTGAATATAACCTGATAATTTAGTTCTTGTCAAGGAGACAGAGAAGTTGTACTTAGTCCTTGGGTTGACCCAGTGCATAGAAACAAACCCTGCAGCCAGCTGTGGAGATAAGCATGGCTTCAGAGTTCCCTGGACAGTGTTTTCCAACGCTGAGGTACATCCAACACAGGACTTCAAGCAAATGAGCAGATTGGGCTGTGGAAACAGTTTTGCTTCCTCCTTTTCTTGTGGTGTAAGTTTGGGCAGAGGGAAAAGTTTACCCTTAAAAGTTAAGTGCCATTAATGTGATTTTGGTAAGTTATTGCATCTATATCTGAGCTTTTAGCAATGTCAAACATGAGCATGAGACTCTGTCTGACTTTGCCAGCGCTTTTCAGAAGTGTTTGTACTGTCATGTGAAAAGTTCAGGTCTCTCCAAATTGGTCCTTCTTGGACTGAACTTGTCCCTGTCACAAAGTCCATGGTGTGCTCAGTCTGAAGGAGGCAGGGAAGGGAAGAGCTGTACAAACCTCTGCCTTCCAGAAAGCTCCTTTCTCGTGGCTGCAGTGGATGTGTTTTGGAGAGGGACAAGGGGAAGGCACTAAAACCAGTGCTTCTGCCAAAAGGTGTATATGCTCTTTAGCTTTTTTCCAAAGGTATGGATTCAGAGCCATTCCTTCAGAAGGAATGAGTCAAGGGTTTGATCCAAGGGGTGCTTGTCCATAGCAATCCTGCCCACTGGCAGGGGTTTAGATTTGAACCTAAATCCTACAACCGTGCCCATTAATAATTATTAATAATTAAGTAAAAAGCCTTGGCAAAGTATTCCATCCACTGTAAACAAACATGTTCCCAATATGAAGTGCATTTAATGGAGTTTTGCAGCATTGGTCTCCCGGGCAAAAATATTAGTCTCTGTTTTCCCTCCCTGTCCTAATGGCCACAGCCAGGAGGGGGGCTGGTCTGAGCTGTGAAGGAGGCTGGTTTGTATCCACACTGAGTGGAGAGGCATAAATTGGCATTCCATATCATCTGAAAAAAAAAGTCCCAGCAATTATTAAAAGATTCTTATCTCTTGCTCCCTACATGGATAATGAGATCCCTCTCTGCTGGACTGAGACAGGCTGTCTCTCAGCTCACTTAATGAAATGGGCCCAAGTTTGCAAATTAGCATAGCCCTGACTCCAAACGTAACCTCTTGTTGTCTAGTTGTACATCAAGGCCCCTGGCTTATGTCTTTTCTTATTAACACCCCGTAATCATGTCAACCCTCTTTAGTTTTCATTTCCTGTTTCCTTTTACAAATTCACTTCTGAGTTTTGAGCCCGTTGGATGCCTTTGGATGCCTTTGGATGCGCTGAGATTCGATTTCTGTCTCCTTTTTAACGTTGGTGCAGTACAAGTTTATCAGTGGGGCTGGGGCTGGGTCAGGGACTCTGTTTTCTGTTCCATATTTTTGCTGCTTCGTTACCAGGTGATCTTAAAGCAGCTCCTTTTGTGTGTCTGTTCCCCTTCCACTTTTTGATTTTTATACTTTAGACTGTAAAATCTCAGCAGCAGAGATGTCATCTTGCTGTGTGTTTGGTTGGTGCCCTGTCGAGTTCATTTTTGTTTCTGTGAGGATCTCTGTGTAATAGATTATTAATAATAATAGAGAACAGTGATATTGCACCCTAACAAACACAATAAGCTAAAGGCTTTCTGAGAAGTCAAGAAGGATGAACCCTTTGAAAGTCTTTTCCCCTCTCTCTCCCCTGATGTGAAACTTCATTGTTGGACCTTCAGAGAAAGAAATCAAAGCAGCCGAATGAGGAGAATCCTGATTCCTTTTGCCCATGTGCAGCTGACCCACTCTGCCTTTGATAAGGCACTGCCCTTCCACTTTATCCACTACCCTGCTAATTATCCTTCACTTTCATGAGCACCAAAATCCACACACATTAGAATAAGAAAAGAAACAGGGATGTGATTAGTTGTGTACAGATAAGAAGCAGCCCACGGTGTTAGCTGGGTAATAACATTTTTCTAAGATTCCTTTTCTTTTTCTGGAATTCATTTTCTCTCACTTAGATCCATTGCAGTAAAAAGTACTTACAGTTTGTAACACAAAAGATAACTCTTCAATGCAAAGCTTTAGTGTGTGTCTTTAAAAGATTTATTCCTTTATCAAGTATTAATTTAAGAAGAGGTGCCTTGTAGGTAAGGCAGCGACATCAGTCGTAGTCTTCAGGGCAGCAGATTTATTAATTTAATAGGTTTATCCATTTTACAGCTTGGATAATCATATTTCACTAAACTGGTACACAAGGAGCCCTCAGCCCATCTGACAGCTTTATTCTTGTGTCAGTTAACAAGCACATTTTGTGCTGGTGACCTTGTGAATTGTACAAGTGTGAGGAGCTGGGGAGGGATGACAGACCCAACCCAAGGAACGTGGCAGCACTTCAGTTTTCCTGAAGGGATTAATGAAGGGAACAGTGAGGGATCTCAGCTGCAAAGGGAACCTAAGCATTTTTAATTATTTAGCTTAAGAAAATATGCAGAATTAAAAAAAAAATAAAACGAATGGAATGTTAACTTAAAAAGTAAGGACCTAATTGGTTTATCAAAGATATCAGTTTAACAGCAGAATCCCTCCCTGGCTAGAGGGGAGTTCTTGAACTGGGACAACTAGAGAAGAACTGGGCTGGTTTTGTCCAAGGTAAATGTCTCTGTTACACACTTATGTTTGCTCCTTGTGACACTGTCCTTGCTGTGGCCACTAACTTCCCTCTATAACTGTTTAAAATTCTTGAAACTGGATGAGAATTATAAGACTAAGCCAAGAATAGAGCCAGGCTTTTAAAAATGCCAAGATAAAAGCCATTTTGTAGTTAAAAACCTCATGTATACATGTGTCACTTTAAAACATTTCTTGTTTGCTATATAGGAGAGAAGGCAAGAATACACTTCTTTACGGTTTGGGCTTTTTTTCTTATTGAAACTGTTGGGAGGAAAAGAAAATATTTTCCGATTTGTTGAAAAGCTTCACTTAAAGCTGCACTTTTTCTAAAAAACACGTTTCAGTTTCTTGTTGAAAAGATGACATATTCAGGAAGAAGATATTTCCTGTGCAAAATAACATTCAACTGAAACCTAACTTCTGTTCAGAAAATTTAACATAAAAGTAGGGGCCAATCCTACTCTGTCTTTTTAATGAAAACAAAAGCTGAGCTACTTGCACTGCAGTAACTGCAAGCTCTTCAAATAGAGGAGCAAATACCTGGGACCTCATCATAAAATGGTCCATTTGGCAGCACTGAAAGAACTGAAAGAATTGTAGACCTCAGGGATTTATTTTCATTTATATTCCAACTCCTTCACACCATTCTTGACACATAAAGAGGAGTATTTTGTGCAAATCAGAATTTGGGCCATGGGGACAGGAATTTCAAAAGCTTGGATATTAGTTGGACATGACAGGGCAGTGCTGAGGTACAATGTGCTCTCAGTGGACTCTCCTCTGGATCCTGCCCTGGCATTCCCTCATTTTTGGCAGCAGGTGATGGTTGTTGAGCTGCTCCTCGCAGGTGTTGAGGTCTGTCTGTCCTTCTGGATGGAGAGCAAAGTCCAGCACTGGGTCTGCACGTCTGGAGAACTTCCCGTCCTTCTCCAGTCCTGGTCCGTGCACAGCGAGAGTGTTTGGGTTTAAAGTGTTGTGTGGAAATATTTATGTTTGCAAGAGAATTCCCTTGGAAAGAAAATATTATTAATCATGTTGCATTTTGAGCTGTTATATTTACTGAACTTTCCCCCTGAAGTACACAAACAAGTGTCACAGAGGGAAAACATTCCTCTTCTTGTAGCTGGAAATTGAATGTTCTTGCCTGCTCTGGTTTAGGAAAAGAAAGACATTACCTGAACCTTTTTGATTTGCAGGGCCTGAAATTATAATTGTATCCTGCCTCTGGCCGTGTTCCCCGCAGGTCTGGCAGGACTGTTCTGAGAGATGTTCCTCCCTTGATTTTTTTGGGATCCTGTGGTTGTTTTCATGGCTGGCAGTCTGCAAATTGGGGTAATGATTCCAAAGCATTGTCGTGTAAATGAAACTCCCATTTAACTTCTGACCACGAGGGACACAAAGAAGGTGGCCAGTTATGTTGGAGGACACCATAGCCCATCTTACCCTAAAAATGGCAAAAAAGGAGCTTTTGTTAGAGATGATGTGGAGGCTTTGATCTTTCTCTTCTCTCTTTCAGTCTGGAGAACGTTGTTCCAGGACCATACTCAGTCCCAGGGCTGTATTGTCCCAGGAATGTGTTGTCCCAGGAATGTGTTGTCCCAGGAATGTGTTGTCCCAGTGCTGTGTCAGAGTTGGCTGTGGGTGCATTACCAGTTGGGAGCCCTAATTATTATCAATTTGCAGATTGCCTTGAATGTCTTATTAAAATTCGTGTGGAATGATTGATCATAATCAAAAAATTAATCACCAATCAGCCCTGGCAATTAACATTAGCAAGTCTATTTGCATATATCTGATAATTTATGCTGCTGCTGGAAGAAGGGACTTTTGCTGAATATTATTGATTAGGAAAGAAGAGCCAGATGCTTCTGTCACTGGGACATGAGGCTTTATTAGACATGTAATGTGTAAGGAACTGAAGGGCATTCCCACAGTCTGCTGTAACATGAGCATCTTCAAGTGTCTAGAAGGAATTTCTTAAATATTAAAAGTGGGATATTTTGCTTTAAAAAAGCTTTGACTTTTGGCTCTTATTTACTGCAGGTACTTTAAATCCATTAGGAGGAAAACACATGATAATATCAGCCTCAATAGTGAGAAGTTACTTAATAGATGTAGTTATTTACTGTTATGAATAAAGAATTTCCAGGCTTGCAATTAGTTTGATTAATTGTGCTATTTAAGCTTTGAAGAACTGCATAACAAAGTCCTAGAAGTGGCTGACAATAGTCTGCACTGTTCAGTCAATGAATTTTGCTTAATAAATTTATAATCTTACTGCATTTTTTCTTTTTAAACTGATACTTCTATTAATGCATTTGTAAAGAGAGGTTTATTATCCATATCAGCAACATTGATTTTGTTTTCAAATTGTCTTGAAATGACTTGTAGGGTATCACATCTGATTGAAATGTTCTGAGTCTGGTCACATCTCCTGGTATTTTTTTGCATTGGAGTCTTTGGTTTTATTCAACACAGGGTGAGCAATATTTTATGCTTAAAATATATTCATTTCCCTTCTTCACTCAGCTGATCTGAAGAGTGGAAGTTTGCTGGGAGCTGTTAATTATCCCGTGTTCTGACTTTCCAGGGTTTCTGCAACCAGCAGTGATGCACTGTTTACTTTGCAGTAACCAGAGAACCATGGCTGATTTCAGAACTGAAGGGACATCAAAATGTTAAAATAGATCTGAATCTTGTAAATCTGTACTGACCTTGGTGGGGAGTGAGGATCTCTGTTGCCTTCAGCTGGCTTGGGTAAGGAAAAAAAACAAGTCATCTCACTTGGGGTAGTTTTGAAGTTTTGAGCTTAAGGATGGAAATGAGAGACACATTACAGAAATATTTGAGGCTTATTACTTGGAGAGGGGTGGACTCTGGGTGTCCTGAAAACTGGGATAATCTAAAAGAAATAATCGAAAAATCTCACCTTGCATGGTTGTCCTAATTTACCTGATCTAAAGCCTGATTTTAATGACTATTAAGCATAGACCTGCGAAATCTTTTCCTCCCTTTTCTTCTCACAGCCTCTTCCACCCAAAGCCAGATTCTCCTGTGCATTCCAGCCAGGCTGGAGCAGAGACCTGCTCTGGGGCCAGTTTTGCTGTGTATGTGTGTGACTGTCAGTGCTGTGTCCCCTGGGAAGTGCAGGCTGGAGTCAGGACCCTGCTCCCTGTGCTGTACAACCCCCAGACAAACCCACCCCTTGGCTTGAAGCTTTATTCCCAGGTTTTAATCTCAGTTCTTTTCAATTTGGGTTCAAGTGACTGTTCTCAACACTACACCCATCTGTGGAGAGCATTGTGAGTATGACAGCCTGAAATGAGCTCCTTGTTCCAATCACAATAAAGTATATAAATCACCCAAATGATTCTTGTGAATAATTCTCCAATCTATTGTTACTCGTCCCCCAGAAATAACAATGTAGTAGTGCTGGTGGCAATTAATTTTTTTTTCTGCAAACATGTTAAAATGAAATGTCTTTGTATCTTCTTTCAAAAAGGCAAAAGCAAATCCAGAGTGTTGAAATCTTACTAATGAAAACTGAAAACTCTTTTTGAATTTCACAGCTCTTATTAGTTTTTAAAAAAACAAACAAAATAACTCCTAAAAATTCTCCTGTTGTTTTTATAACCAGCAGCAGCATTTTCTGTTTGTTTCTTTACTTGAAAAAAATGATCAAAGTTACTTGGTTCTACTTGATTCTAACTCAAAAGTATTACTTTGAAATGTGACTTAGCTTTTGTCAAGCAAGTAAAAATGATCATTTCTGTTCTGTATACACTTAGAGCTAATACTTCATAAAAGCTTCTCCTCTGATGGGGTGACAACATATATAGACTGTACACAACCAGCAAAGGGTTTTTCTGTGTAATTTATGTGCCCCAGCCACACACTGAGCCCCTGCACTGCCGGGGAGGAGGAGGTAAATCAATCAGGGGTGATTTCCAGTGAACAGCCATATCACATCTACCACCCATTTGCTCTTGGCTGGCTGAGAAATGAAGCAATTTAAACCTATTGGGTCACGCTGAAATGGGGGCCAAAATCTTCGCAATGTGCTGCACACAAGGGAGCCTCATTTCATCTTCATTTGCAGGGCCCGTGGGCAGCAGTGTGGCCCTGCAGTCCATCAGTGTCTCTGGCACTGCCCCCTGGCTCCTGCCTGCTCAGCTGATGCCAGAGGGGCAGAAAACAACTTTTTGTGGTATGGATGTGGAGACTCCAGGCTGGAACATTTTGGATCTACTGAAAAAAATATGGAGGAAAACACAATTAGTGCTCAGTTATAATGCAGATATGAAGATAAGCTTGTGAAATACAAGTTTGTGGTGGAATATGAGATGGGAAAATAAATGTTTTCCACTTACTTAATGTTTCATATAATCTTGGATGTGTTCCACTGCCTGACTGTTGTGTTTTCAGAATATTTCCACATCTGTCTCAAAGCCTTACCCTTCTCAAATGGACCAAGCAGCTAGTTTCTTAGTTAAAATAATAATAATAATAATAAAGTGTAAGAGCACCCCAAGTGTGCTGAACCTTCCCACAGCTCGTGCTCTGTGGAGAAGAGAGCACCTGGAAAGGCTCAGAACTGGCCCACCCCCCAGGCAGGAGTAACACACAGCATGTGTTCCCTGGGGGGTTTTCCTGTTTCTTGTTGCTTCATATTAAAGATGGAATTCCATATGGACTTTTTAATGGTTGCTTGGAAATTGGATGTCTGTCACCCCAGAGGGATGTATTGGAATTCTGCACCTGATTGCATTTCTCCCTTCTCCCCCCAGGAGGAGTCAAAGGTTATGGTTCAGAGGGGAAGGAGTTGGCAGACAGCAGGTTCTCCTCAGGCTGAGAGGAGGCTTCTTCTCTTTACCAGCGTGGGCAGGTTATGTGTGGATGTAAAGAGTTGCTTGAGTTTGTGTATGTGAATTTAGGAATCTGATCCAAAATAAACTGACAGGAACAAAAAGCTGAGGCTGACCCCACAATAAATTGTTCTCTTCATCTAATTGGCAAGAGGAGTAAAACAAAGCAAGCAGATATAAAGCAGCAGTTCAGAGCTAGGCACAAATTTCTATCCAAATCTCTTTTGTTTCCTATACCTGCTTAAGGAAAGAATAAAAGGCTTTTTCTGAACTCTAACACTTCTCAATATCTTTTTGGAAATTTCAGAAATAAGAATATTTTCTGTTGCATTTTTTTTTCTCTGCAGTGTGATGTTCCTGTGGTGCTGTTCTTGCTCTGGGCAGTGATGCACAGCAGGGACTTATCCAGATGGTCTGAGGAGGAGCCACCTCACCAGTGTAAGACTGTAAGAGCTTCTTCACCCTGTTTTGGTCCAAGTTCCTGAGCTGGTATCTCTGCACAACGTGTTGCTCATCAAACACCCCAGCTGTCCTCAGGTGAGCCCGTTCCAGCTCCCCAGTGTGTGTTGTGATGCTCTGACTGAATTACCTTCATTACACCTTGGGTAGTGGTTTGTACCTTGGCAATGCTGCTTTCTCCATGTCCCACTGGCAGTTCAGGCAGCAGAGGTGAAGGTCCAGGTCCCTGGTGTGTGATTCTCCTTGGAGCTTGGGCTGGTCTGTGCCAGCCAGGGGCACACAGGGTGGCTGTGGCACAGTCTCGTCCCCGAATCTTCCCCCAGAGCCCTGGGCTGCTCTGCCTGCAGTGCCTGCAGTGCTGTTACATGGCAGGAGTGGGGAGGGCACCGAGTGCCAACATCCTCTGGTGACCCTGAGCTGCTGAAGTGTGACTCTGCAAGTTATTCCAGTAAATCTGCTCCCTCCAGTTTGGTTTGGGAGAAAGAAATCTGTCCTTGCCTCTGGGTGATGGCATGTGGAACGGTGACGAGCAGTTAGCAGCAGTATTTCCAATTCCAAATATATAGAAATCATGAATAAGGTTTCCAAGTCTCAGAAATAATTAAATAAGTTTTTAGAAAGAATATTTCAGGTCATGTCTGGTTTCTGCCTTCTCAACTCTTTTAGGTGCAGTTGGTTTACTTGTGAAGTATTTAAACAAAAATACATGGGTTTGAAGCTTGCTTTTAAAAATGACACTCAGCTTCTGACATATTCCTGTCTTCTAGATCTGAGCTTTAACAGCAAGACCAAACATTCCTGGTAAATTTATACGTGCTAATAAATGCAAACTCCTTGCCAAAACCATATCCCCCACAATATGCAGAGAGCATCAGAAGTGAAAAGTAAATTAAATCTGTGACTGTTTCCTAGTTCTGTACTAGAGGTTGCACAAATTTAAAGCAAATGTAGATTATAACCAAATTCTGTTGCATGGGTTTCATTTACAGTAACGTTGCTGCTGTCAGCCAGCCAGTAACCTCTGCTCTGGCCATCAAACATCACCACTAAAAGTTCAAGACAGGTAAGAAATAATTACTATAATACCATTTTTTAATTTGTCTTCTGCTTTTCCATAGGGATTACCTTATGTTTTCCCTCTTTCTTACTTTTAAGTTTTCATTGTTTATTTTTAATACCATTTCTTTGAATGGTGACAGCTAAAACTTTAAAAAATGGAAGTTGAGATTCATAACAATCACCTAATGGCTGAAGCCAAGGCAGCAATGAAAGCATCAGTCATCTTGAGACCTGTGATATATTCACTGGAATTAACGAAATCACTTGAATTGGCAGTGAAGGAGAGGTTGCCTTGTCATCAGGTCGCTCTGGCTGGATGTGATTTTATTTTAAGGCTCTTGTTGCACTCCCAGAGTCTTTAGAGGTGGTACCCAATTCTTTTATAGTTTTATAGTTTTCTTTTTACAGTGTACTCTTTATAGTATAAAATGGTGGTTTGCACATGGCCAGGCCTGACCCAGCTCCAGGCTGATGTTATTAACATATGGACACGAGTCTTGGTCTCGGAGCTGGGTCTCACCTGGCCAGAGGTTCCCCCAGACCTGTCCTGTGCTGCACCCTGTGCCATCTGTGCCCTGCTCCCCAGCCTGCACATGCCACAGGGTTCAGTCCTCAGTGCAGCACATTGCTCTGGCTCTGGTGAGGGCAAAAAGAAGCTTCCCTTGACTTTAACTGTAGTTGTAAAACTTTCCAGACACCGAAGATTTAACTGTTTTTTGGGCATATGAACTCCACGGAGTCTGATGGAGTTTGCCTGCTCCAAGTGTCCATACCAGTGTTTTCAGGAAGGTTTTTAAAAAAGTGTGTGTTCCAGTTATTACCCATAATTGATATAATATTGCAAAAATCTATGTGGCTTATTGGCCTGACAGAGTGCAAACAGCTTTTTGGAAGTCTCCCGATATGAAATATTCCAGCCCCGGTATTGTTCTCGTACACAAAGTGCAGGGAGACAATAAGCAATAAAATACCAGATGGATTTCCTTTGAAACATAATTACTATCCAGGTGCAGACCCCACTTTTCATAGTCAAAGATTTCCATCATTTTAATAGGGTTCTTTTAAGTTATAGTGTGAGAGTCTCCTGAACTGAGCTGTTGGTCAGTGCACCATATGTGTGGTACCGGTGAAAAAGAGGGTTCATCTCACAGTCCTCTTTGGCCACTGGCTTTTTGTCCTGAGGATGGGAATTGAGGTGCCAGCTGGTGCCCACTGGGGCAGTGGTTTCTGGGGGGGCTCCCCTGGCCCAAAGCAGCTGCCCTGGAACTCGTTTGGTCCTTGCAGAGAGCCAAGCAAGAACGTTTTTCTTCCCTTCTCTTTTCCTTGCAAGGGAGCAGACCAGTCAAATAATAATAATAATAAAAAGGCATAACCAGCCTCCCCTCCCATTCTGACATGCTGAGTGCCAAATCTCCCATCCAGGCTGTAAGGAAGTGAGAACACAGTGAAAACAGGGGCTTTATTTAAGGGCAGGGCTGTGAACTTTTTAACTCTCTGTGCTCCTGGACGTGCCTCCTCACCCTGCACAGCTGCTGAGGCTTCCAGGGACTGTGGGTGGTGGATAGGAAAGGGGAAGAGGTGGTTTAGCTGTGCACAGTGTTTCCCATAAGAAATAAAGCAATAGAGTCTCACCTCACTGCCTGTTTTTCCACATGCATCGAGACGGGAATGTATTTATATAACCCTATTAAAAGGGAACACTCAGTAGCAAACTTGGTCTTTAAATAGCTACTGTTCTGCATACTCCCGTCTCCAAACTCCTCAATTTCAACTCACACCCACTTACATTCTTTTGACATATTCCTCAGGTTTGGATTTGGGTTTTTGTTTTTGTTTTTGGGGTTTTTTTTGTGACTTTAGGGTTAAATCCAAAACTTATTGAAAGCAGTGGAAAGACACTCAGTGAATTCAGTGGAATTTGGATAATACTCTTAGAGCTCAGATACCATGGTGACAAATGCAATAAATTACATGGACAAAAGTGGCCCATTTTGGGCCAGCTCTGCTTCCAGAGAAACAAATTAAACTGTTGCTATTGACTGCCACAGGAATCAGTTCTGCCCCTCCCTGGTGGCATTTCAGCAGCTCTCAAAACCCTTTACAAATAAGGGGAATATCTTTATCTCCCGTTTACAGAATGGAATAAACTGAGACACGGAGCCACAACTAAACCTGGAGTCAGGCAGTGCAAAAGAGCTGGAATGAGCCCCAGATACCAGTCCTTGGACCACCCAGTGGAAAAAGAGAGTCAGTTGGCTGCCAGCAGGCTCACAGCCTCTCCTGGTGCTACCAGATCCTGCTGGTGCCAACAGGAGTGGAGAGGGC
This sequence comes from Manacus candei, assembly GCF_025592945.1. NCBI lineage: Eukaryota > Metazoa > Chordata > Aves > Passeriformes > Pipridae > Manacus > Manacus candei. The sequence continues at coordinate 15,340,054 of NW_026138105.1, read as the reverse complement.
ACCCACCATCCTCCTGTGAATGCTGAGTGTTGCTGAACTGCCCAGCCCTGCAGCAGCAGTTGGTTTCACCACCAACATGCATTATTTCATCCTTCACCCCCCCAGCATTCATATTTTCCCTTTGACTCCTGTGATGTTGTTTCCATTTAGCAAATACATTCTTGGGGTTTTTTTCCCATGTGTCCCTCCAGCCACCTTAGTTTGCCTCTTTTTTTTTCCTTCTTTCCCTTAAAAACTTTTTCCCGCGTTCAGTGCACTAAGTGGATTTATGACCCATTTAGGCAGCTTACAGTGGCATTGCTTTTACAGTTCAGAGGCAGAAGGGCTGTAAAAAGATTTACAGTTACAGCAAGAGTCTGTTGCATGGAAGTTTGAGATCCAAATTAGACAAAGGGAGCGGGTCTGTGTGAGTGGCCAGTAAAAGAAGCTTGGAAACAAAAACAAATGAAATTGCTGTTAGAGGAGGAGGTTGGGATGGGGGCAGAGAAGGAGGAGGAAAAGTTGCCTGTTAACTACACGTTACTATTGCAACAACTCTGTTAATTCTGTTATATAAAGCCCTTTTTCCTCCTTTTTTCCTCTCTCGATGTTGTTGTTGGACAGATTTCCTTTGCAAACACAAATCTCAAACTGGAGAGCAGCAGCTTCACACAGTAGTTGAGATTCCAAGGCAGATATTCTCAGGATTTTGGCAGCTGGTTTTGCTGCTACTGGGACTCCAGGATACAAACTTCAGAGAATAAACCCCAGCAGCTGAAGGAATGGGGCTGGTCAGAGTGGAGGACTTGAGGTTGCATTGCATGGGGATAATCTGGTGTTTAAAAGGAGCTGGAGACTAGGAGATAGATTTGATCCTCTCCCACAAGCTGAGGGAAAAGGCAGATTTGCCCCTGACAAGTCTATGGTGTGGAAGCAATGGTAAATAAGCTGTATAAGAAAGGAAGCCAATACTTCCCAGTTTTGCTCTAAATGCTGATTTATTTTTTTTTAGATAGTTAAAATCACTCTTTGGTTTTGTTTCCCTTCTCATTGCCATTATATTTATTCTGCTGCTCTTGTTCCTAACCAAGTTCCTGTTCCAGATCTCCCCTCTAGTGTCACACAGATCTGGCCCTTCCTTTCCTGGAGCCTGTCACACAGTGATGGGACCCGACTGCCTCCTGGGCACCACATGGTTCCCTGCATTTCAGAAGTGAGTGATATGTCTTTTAAATGTCTTACTCTTATTTTCTGTTGGGAATCATTGCATTGTTCATGGCAGCATCCTCACAGGAGTTTTTATTTCTTAATTTCTTGTGGATTTTTGTCTGGGTTTTTTTGTGAGCTTCACTGGTGAAGCTGTTAAGGTTTTCTTGATGCCTTGCATATCCTTTACTCACAGTGGGCTCATAACTCTCCAGTGAAATTAGTGTTACTGGTGATGCTGAGGCCACTGGGATCCTCTGGATGAAAAATACTCCATAAAGACAGATCTTTAATCCTTGTTCTTCCCCCTACACATTCTCACATGGATGTAACACTCAGGTTTCTGGTTTTCTGTAAGAGAAGAAAAGCAATCATAATGCTTTCCTTAAGTCCATTTTAGATCTAGTTCTTTGTTCTTCAGCAGAAAAGTCTCTGAATAAGGAGAGGAGCTAAAGATGAGTGGCCATGTTTTAGGGACTTTGGGCTGGTGTTTTGCTTTCTAGAGGAAGAAGAAACAAGAGAGAGGCTTCTGCCTAAGCCAGAAACAAAATATCACTCAGGCACTTATTAATATTATAAAGCTAACTGGGAATTGCCAACTGGACACCCATTACCCCTTTTTCCCTGCTCATCCCTGGGTCAATCCCAGTGTGCAGCCAGAGCCTGCCAGGGATGGCCCTGTGTGTTCTGTGGGGCTGGTTTCGGAGATCCCTGCCCTGCCAGCCCGTTCCCAGCCCATTCCCAGCCCTGCTGCTGTTCCATGTGCTCCTCACAAACCCCTCTGGCCAGGCCTGGGGGGCACTGAGGAATTCCTGGGGCTCCCTGGGCAGATTTCCAACAGGACATTGAACCCTTCCCACCCTGCTGTGTCAGGGCTGTTCCTCTCTCTTCCTTTTTCCATCCCCCCTAAACTCACTCTCACTTCTGTCTCATTCTGTTCTTCCTTTTTCAATGAGAAGGGCCTTGAACTTCTGGCAGAGACTTTGACATATGAGAGAAAGCACTGAAAAGGAGAAAAGACTATATTTTATGAGTGATGGTTAAAATGTATTCTTGAAGTGCTATTTTTTTAAGTTGAATATAGTCGGGTGGACAATGCAGCAATTGCCGTGAAAAATTCTCAGAGTAGTAAAAGGCTCCTCTTCTTCTGGGGAAAAAAAGGATTTAAAATTAATATAGTCTTCTTCCAGACTTACCAGTTCTGTATTTCTGGTTTATCTGATCTATTATTCCCTCCTCGTGTTCTTTTCCTTTTTCCTTTATATTTATACAAGAAATATAACTCCCAGTTATAAAGTTAAAAAAAACCCAAAACAACCAGTAAACCAGTAACCTTCAGACTTTATTATGATTCTATAAATTTTAAAACCAAATCACTGCTTGCAGTTTGAATCAAGCTGGCAAAAACACGAAAACGATTTTAGATCTACTTTGAAACAAAATCTACTGTTCTCTATAGAACTGAACATGCATTTCCAGGGGAAGGGGAGTGTAGGACAACCTTCTTTCCTTAAAAGAAAATAGGATTTTGAAAGCTAGGTTTTAATGGCCACTGATGTCACAGGTCAGTACAGCCACGATCCAGCACTGGGTCTGAGATCATCAGAAAAGGTAAATTAATTTTTCCACTGTTGGAATTGTTTTAACTCCTTCCCATTCTGTTTCACCTTCCACTTCTCCCCTGGTTCAGAGCTGGGACTGGCCCATGCAGTGTTGCAGGGGGTTCATTCCCTCCAGCCCCTCACACACAGGGCAGAGCCCACGTGCCCAGCAGGGCTCAGCCGCCCAAGGGAGCTGCACATCACAAAGGACTTTTACTTATCCTGGGGGGCCCCCATCCCCTCTGAGCTGTTTTTGACTCTGAGTGTGCCATGTGCTCCATAAACAAACACCCTGTGTTTTTTTAGCTGGGTCAGTATGAGCTGAGTGGTACCTTGAGCAGGGACAGGGAGGAAGTGGTGGGACAGGAGCAGGATGGGGACAGGAGCAGCCTCAGGCCCAGAGGACCTGAGCAAGCAAACATGGGTGGCTGCCAGAACAAATCTGAGAGGAACTGTTTGCAGGTCTCATGACAAAGTCAGAGAACAAAGAGGTTCAGGAAGGCACTAATAATGTCAGAGCTCCAGGAGAGCCGCTGGCCATGGGCAGGGAGCTCCAACCCATGTGTCCAGGTGCCACATCACTGCTCCTGCTCTGTTATCACACCTTTGGTGGGGTTCTCTGTGGACACTGAAGCCAGAGCCTCTGGACTTCTGTACTCCAAGAAGCATGGAGCAGTACAACAATGAATGGGGAAAAAGAAAGGAAGAAAAGAGCTTGGAAACAGCAGCAACTTTGTAAGTCTCCATATGTGGTCTAGCTTTTGGGGCTGGAATGAGTATCCTCAAAGGCATTTATGTGGCTGAAAGTCTGTGAGGCCTCGTCAAAGCACAATGTTGTGTTAGAGGGAGCAACATCTGGGGATATTCCTGTGCCTGTTTCCTCCCTGGTTGATATGTGTGAGTTTATGGCCCTCTGCCTTGTTTATTAATTTTTACCTTTTGGGTTTAAATCATCATGAAGACTCATTGTGAGAAAAAAATGCCCATCTCAGCTTCTTCTTACTAAAAACTGATTCAAAAAATGCTCATATTTTCCATCCTTTATTTCTTTAGAATTTTAGTGTAGTAAGTTCCCTTTTTATTGCCCAAGTGACTACATTCAGTGTTGGTTTAGAGTCATTATTGCTGCAGCCCCAAAGCCTGCAGGCGGCACTCAAGAGCATGGAATGTCCCTGCTCCAAGTTTCTGTGTTCATTGGCCACATCTCCATCACCTTGGGAAGCTCTGCTGGCTGAGGGAGATGAAGATTCAATCCCACATTTTAGTAAAATGAGGCTTCACCGATTTACAGCTGAAAAAAATTAGTATCTGCTAGAGCTCCTTTGTCCCCAGGGCTGTGACTCATTTTGCTGTTCAGCCATCCAGGGAAGGCTTTTTGGGTGCTGGCTCTAGGGGTGGGGATGGTAACAGAAACCACTCAGAGCAAGGCAGGGAACTGTAGAGCCTCACCCCAGTGACAGGAACAGGAGAAATGGCTCACAAACCCACCAAAGGAAAACAGGGATACACCAGTGATCCAAGAGATAGGATATCCTGCCAAAATGCCCTCTAAGTGGCCATTAATGGACATCTGAGTTTTGCTAAATAATTAATGTGTCTGTTGTGTTTTTTTCTTATAGATCTTTCAAGGAATTTAGTTTCTGTTCCTTTGCATTTAGTTTCTGATCCCTGAAATGTTGCTTTTGAGCCTGTCTTCTCAAGCATTTATAGACATGGCCTGTAAGGCAGATTTCTAATAGTAGTTCATGTCTGTTATGGTCAAAAAGCATTTAGCCCCAGGTACATAAGAAGGTAAATAGCTCTCTTTGTTCTGCTGGTATAGTTTGGAAGCTGAGGTGTAACCAGCTGAAGTGGAATTGCCAAAGGCAAGATACAGGTCTGTATAATAAGCAAGAACAAGTCTTGTCCTTTGACCAACACAAAGAAAAACAGTAGTGGAGATCTAAAAACTACTAAATGAACTGTCTGAATCCTAGCACTAAAGGAGATCTAAATAATACTCTTTTATCCATCTTCACCCATGGAAAATGGCTATTCTGTTGTTGTCTGTACTGAAAATATCAGTGTTTTGCCTGGGCTTTGCAGTTCACTTTGCCAGCTCCCACAGTGGAGAAATATCACAGGATCACAGGAGGGGGTGGGGTGAAAGGGACCTTAAAGATCCTGTTGTTCCACCCCCTGCCATGGCCAGGGACACCTTCCACTATCCCAGGTTGCTCCAAGCCCTGTCCAGCCTGGCCTTGAACACTTCCAGGGATGGGGCAACCACAGCTTCTCTGGGCAAGAAGGGCCTCACCACCCTCACATTAAAAAATTTCTTCCAAACATCTAATCTAAGGCTACTCTCTTTCAGTTTGAAGCCATTCCCCCTTGTCTTGTCACTACAGATATCATATAAACTCCAATATCATGCAAAAGATGGGGTGTAGAAATGCTGATAAGAACAAACAGAAGCCCCTCCTGAACATAACTGGTCCTTTCCCAATTTTTCCTTTGTGTCTCTGTGGTTGGGCTGGCTCCCCCAGATGGCTGGAACAGGCTTTGGTCCTTTGTTTTTTGCAATGCCTGAGTATCTGGGGAGTTTTCCCTCCTTCCTTCAAAGTTCTGGCTATTGGTGTGAGTAGGATGTTGTAACACAGCAACTCATATTCTTCTCTTCTTATCACCAGCTCTTTTCCCTGAGTGCCAGTTGACCACATTGGCTTCAGCTTGTAGTTCTTGCAGGGCCCTAAACCAATATAACCACAGTGTTAGTGGCTGGATCAAACACAGCCCAGTGTCAGGGGACTTGGCAGGGCTGAGATTTTGGGTTGGTCTTTGCTGCAGGTGGGGGATGTTCACCAACACCTGCTGCAGAGGAGGGCGTGGATCCAGGCAGAGGAGGCTGTGTGTGGAGGGAGCTGGGGGGCAGATGTTGGGTATGGACCACTCTGGTCCTAAAAGGGTGAACATGGCACTGAGTGCTCTTGTCTGCTCTTAAAAATAGCAGAGAGGTCACAAATGAAGGTGTGAGCTTAGCTCCAAATGATGGTCAGCTCCCTAAAACAACCCAAACTTTTCACCATATCCGCTTAGGACAAGGTGTTCTTCCTCTCCTGCAGCACAGAGGAAGGAAATGTATCTTCAGGAAATGTTTATTTTACCCACGGACTGTCTGAAGCAAGGCTCGACAATACCCGGAAAAAGAAATCCCCATAAAATTAATATAAAAATAGGTGGGGTTATTGAGCAAATGCATGGGTTGGACGAGCTGGAGAGAAGCAAATGTGCTGGGATGGTCCATGCCAGCAGCTGGAGAGCAACTGTGTGACCCTGGATCCTGTCTGGGCCAGGTGAGCAGGAGGCAGGGCCCTGTCCCTGTCCCATCCCCACCCTCCCAGCTCTCTGCACATCTCAACACAGCCATTCAAAACCAGAACATGAGAGACTGGACAGTGTAAATGTAATATGTGGGAAGGAGCAATGCTACTGAACACCTGACCCTGAGGGGTAATTTAAACCCCCCCCCATCTTCTGACCCAGGAGATGTGTTAGACACGTTCCTTCTGAACATAAGGGTCAGCTCCCCCTCCTTGTTTTCCAGCCTTATTTTTCCAAGCCTTGGAGAACTGCAGCAGAAATCTTGAAGGCAACTGGTGTGTGGAAATCAAACCTCTGAAATTTAATGCCTTAGCTAAGAATTAAGGAGTTAAAAAGAAATATTTAATTTAGTTCTCTGGAGCAGAGCTCTGCCCACCCTGCCCCAGAAACATCCCCCATGTCCCTGCCCCAGCCCAGCCTGGCGTGTCCCTGCTGCTGCTCCAGGCTGGCTCCAGAGAGCTGCTCCAGCCTGAGCTGCCTGACAGGGGCCTGGAGAGGCCTCCACAGAAGCCTTGGAATGGGCTCTAATGGCTCCCCATGGTGGGATTCCCAGAATTAATTTGTGTCTGGCTTTTGACATCAGGGACGTCGTGTGGAAGAAGATGGATGTTCCTGAGAAGCATTGGAAGGAGTGAAGGGCTGACTGGGGTGGTTTATGCTTGGCCATGGATGCAGAGCAGTAAATGTGGTTGGTTGATTGAGATCAGATTTTTCTTTTATTTTTTCCAGTGGCAACACCCACATAGTTTATTTATTTATTTTCCCCTTTTGCTTCAAGGCACCTAACAACAACACTGTACTTTATAAATGCCTGTGATTATAAATCTGGAAGGATGGCATTCTTGGTTTCCTCAGAGGCCAGGAGTCCATACCCACAGGAGACGGATGGGAGCAGTAACCAGCAAACTTTCTATATTATTGCACAGAATTGCAGGAACTGGTTTTGGTTACACCACATGGGGAACACAGAGTCTGCACAGGGCATCTCCATTTACTGCTTCCTCTGTGAGCAGCCAAGGCAGGATTGCTTACACTCCCTCCTGACAGTTCCTGGGGAGGGAATGATGCCCCAAAAGATGCAAAGCCATGGATTTACATCAGCTGTTTCTGTTATCCTGCTTGCAGGTACAGCCTAAGAGGTTTAGAAGTGATTCAAGTAACTGTGCAAAGCTGGTGTGAAAGTCCAGAGTGGTTCAGCTTTTCTCTTCACTTCCACTTCTGTGCCTTGTCCCAGCAAAATGGCTCCAAAAACTGCATGAAAAAAAGCCTTCCCTTCCTTTCCCTTGCAGGCAGCATTGGCAGATGACATTCTGAGATCCCCAAGGTGTGGGGAGCAAATGGAGACTGTTGCTGCAGAATGAGTCGAGTTGTGCTGCAAAGTTAGGAACTGTTTTTCCATAGTTTAGAAGATGATTTTTGAAAGTTGGGGATTTAGTTTACATTTTTGCATGGGCTACAAGGTCAGTGGTGGAGTAAGAGCTGAATTTAGCTTTAGAGTCATCTCTCAACTTTGAAGAAAGAAAAAACAATAGTCATGTTTGATTTTGGTGCTTTGCTTCATCTTCTTGCTGCCTTAGTCATGGGGCTGCTTGTGGTGTTGTGGGGGCAGCCCCATAAGATCTCTGGCCCTTCCCTCCTCTTCCTATCATTTACCTCCTCCCCAGCCCTACCAGAGTCAAATATAAACTTTCTTAAAATGAACACAAGTTTCATTCCACTTGACCAAGCCTGACTTCCCAGAAAATAAACAGTGAGAGCAGAGCCAGCCAGCCCCCTCTCCTGGAGCTGCAGCCTCCAGAGAGCTGATGGGCAACCCAGAGCAGCTCTGGGCTTTCTGTGGAGGAGAAGAGGGTAGAAAAGAGAGGGATCCAACCTAAAGGGGTCTGCTGTAAAAAGCAACATTGCTAAGTGTGTGAATTGTCACAGTTCTGGTTTCTTGTTTCAGTCTCAGCTGGATCCTGGATAGCTGGACACAACTGCTTCCCTGCCCTGAAACTGGAGCAAGAAGAGCCAGGTCAGTACCTCTATTAGTGCTATGGATGGAAGAGGGTTCTCCAGAGCCCCACACTTAAACTGAGCCAAACAGAGCAAAAACCCATTCCCTTTTATGATCGTTTTTTACTGCTGTTCTTTGTTTTCAATGGTTTAAACTAAAAAGGAGAGATTTAGAGTAGATGTTGGGAGGAAATTCTTCCCTGTGGAGGCCCTGGCACAGGTTGCCCAGAGAAGCTGTGGCTGCCCCATACCTGGAAGTGTCCAAGGCCAGGCTGGATGGAGCCCTGAGCAACCTGATCTGCAGGATGGCATCTCTGGCCATGGCAAGGCCTTGGAACTAGATGGTCTTTGAGGTCCCTTCCAACACAAACCATTCTGTGATTATTGCTATTAAAATGAAGCAAAAAAAAAAATGAAAAAACAAACAAAACTCCATCATCACTGGAACTGTGCACATTCATCAAAAGAATGACTAAAAAATAAAGCAAAGAATATGCTGAGCAATTTTCCAACCCCATTTTGCCTTCAGAGTGGACTGAATTAGTTTCTGCTGTGAGCAGTCCCCCAGTTCTGCTCTGGCTGGGCTGTGCCAGCACTGTGCCATCTGTCCACGACCAGGGATGAGGGAGTGGGCACTGCAGAGGCTTCAGTTCCCGCTCTCCAGGGCAGCTCCCAGACACTGGACTTCCCCTGGCCCCTGTGCCAGGCCTCATCTGCTGGGACACTTTGTCCCCAGTGCCTGGTGTGCCCTCAAGGCAGCAAAGCTCTGTGGTGCAGCTGAACCCACAGGCTGGGCTGTGACCTTTGGGACTCGAAGTCCATGTTTTTCCTTGGACTCCCAGCCCTGCAGGTGTTATCCCTGCAATCCCCTGGGAGCAGCTGTGTGCAGGTGTTGCCTATGGGACTGAAATGATTCTCTCTGAAATGGCACGGGTAGGAAACAAGTGTAGACAAAATAATAAATACACCTGTATAGGCTCCCTTTCCTTGCAGGCAGGAGATGTTTTGGGACCCAGGTCAGAGTTATCTGATCTGTCCCGGATCCCTCTCCCAGCACTTGTCACCTTCTCTAACTCCTGATGTTTATCTGCCTTTCTTTTCCCAGGACAGGTATCTTTGATCTCCTCTGCTCTCACTGTTAAACACTCTCTCTTGCAATGAAAGCATGAGCTCCTGATCCCCTCCAATCCCAAAACATCCTGTGTGATTGTGTGAGTCTCTTGACTTTCTTCATCCTACCAGCAACACCTGAAGTTATTTAAAAAAAAAAAAAGAGGAGAAACAAAGTGAGAGAGCCTTTACACTGCAACAAACCTGCTCTTCATGGAAAAAACCCCTTGAACTAAGCCAGCTGCAATGTTCCCTCCTGATGTGTGACTGCAGAAAGCAGCAGTAGCCAGAACTCAAACACCTTCCTCTGTGAGTCTTCTTGTTTTGCCTATGCTGATATTTACAGGCAGCCTTAGCGAGGACAAATGTCGTTAATGAAGATTGGCCAACACTTCTGCAAATTACTCATGTGCTGCTAAGGATAACATTCAAAGTTTAAAAATAAAAATCAAGGAAAAAGGTTTATTTTCACGTTAGGTTTCAATTTGCTGCTATTTTTTTTGTCCTTACTATCTGCTGTTTTCCGCTCTAAGCATTATCTGTTCAAGCCAGAGCAGATTAAAGCTAATTGTTAGGCCCCTCTGTTTTTCCTTCTTACTGTTTTATCTCCTAAGCAACTTTATTTGGTACAAGACAAATAATCTGAATTCCTGAAGTCAGAAACAAGGAGTGGGAGTCCGGGAAACTGGCTGCTGATCTAATGCAGTTTTTGCAAGTGTGGTTATGGTTAGAAACTCTAAATATGGCCCCGTGTTACTGTACACACGGTAACTGCCCTGTGTGTGTCAGGCTCTGACTCACAGCACTGGGCTTTACTGACAAAAACATGTTTTACTACTCTCAGTAGTGAGGAGTCCAGAGAGCTGGGAGTGAAAGTGTTGAGCTCATTGCATCAAGCGTCTACAGCTGAATCACAGAACAATGGGAAGGTTTGGGTTGGAAGGGACCCTAAAGATCATCCAGTCCTGCCTCACTGGACCAGACTGCTCAGACTGAGCTTGGGGCATGCCCAGGTTTTATGTTGGTGGGAGGGGAGGCAGCAGCAGAAGGGAAGTGACTTGGCCAGTGGGTGTTGAGGTGCTGGTTTGTTTGTGGGGTGAAGGTGCCATGGAGTGGGGATCCCTGCCTGGCACCCCCTGGCACAGGAGAGCTGTGATGCCCATGGCCATGGTTCTACTTCTGTGAAAGGGAGGGAGGAGTTTTGTTCCCAGCACATGGAGAACTCCAGTGTGTTTGCAGTCCTTGGTGCTGTGGAACAGAACTGTCCCCCTGTGGCTCCCCCCCCCACTGCAGGCAAGGCTCCTTCCACCAGCAAAGGACCAGCAAAAACTGGATTTTTTTGACTTCTGAACTGAATTGGCTTGATCTGAATGTTAATGGCAGAAACTCCATTAGTTTCATGTTTTTCTTTTAACACAGCCCCCCCTTTTTAATCTTTACAATAATAAGTATCCAAGGAGCCCAGCTGGCATTCCCATGCTGTACACATTCACCCTAACCTTTACTGTTGACTGACTCATGCAGTGTGCATCTGCAAGAGTTATTAATGGAAAGTATTAAATGAATTTGGTTTAATATTTGGTAAATAGGAGGTGTCTTTCCTTTGTGCTTGAATTCGTGTTTCAAATGTCTGTGTTTGTGTTATTTATATTAATATATTTCATGGGCTGCTTAATAATAGTAGCAATTAAGATAATAACAATAAATACTAATAATACTGAGCTCTTCTGCTTTTCATCAAAGGAGGTCAAGACTCAAGGGTGTACCTCTGGGGCTGGTAAAATGTAGATCTGATCTCCTCCTGCTGTTTCTTTTTGTGGAAAGTTTGGAGTATCATGCAAAGATCAGATCGCCTGTATTTCAGCCTCTGGAATGTCTCTTAGGCATTATAAATGTCAGTAAGAAACATAAAATTGGAAAGAAAACAAACACCGGGACATTGAAAAATATAACCACAAATACTGACCTATTTGTTGGTTTTTTTTTTTTTTTTTTCTGATTTAGCAGAATGCTATTAATATTGTAATTAAAGCTGTTTTGTAGCCTGGGGCCTTGAGCACCTGGCTCTTATTAGAGCTGGATCCGTAGCTTGTGGTGGAAAAACCAAAAGGACAAGAGAGGAGATGGCCCAAAGGAGAACACAAGAGGGCACAGTGGCACCTGTGGTGCACTTTTTGTTCTGTGGCTTTTTGAATTGTTGAGGGCAGGGTGAGTTCAGGCCTCTGTTTGCACGACATAAATAACTACAGTAACAGGGTTGATTAGTTGGAATGGTAAAAATGGAATTTTGTCAACTCGGAGTGTTTACTAGAATTACTTTTTTGGTTAGTTCTGAGGGTCAAAGATAAGATGTGATGACTGTGTCATGGAAGGTCAGTATGGCAATAATCCCCACTGCAACTCTGACAGAATTGATGTGGGCAGCCAGTGGGAATGTGCTGATTATATTTAATGAGGTACAAAATACACTTCCCAGGCAGGTGTTTCTGCAGTTTCCTCATCAATTCCACTGTTCTGCTGGATTGTGTTGATGGAGACGAGTTCTCTGATTTCAGAGACAAAGAATCCTAATGCTGCTTTTCATTGTCTGTTCAAGGAGGAGGTATGTTTGTGTGAAGCCTTTTTCATGGGCCTGGTCAGAAATGACCCAGCAAAGGCAAGAAGCTGAACCTTAAGCAAGCTTACCCTGGTGATGCTGCTGAATGAGAATTTTCTTCTCAAAGAGTTAATGGTTTAAATGGATCTTTGTAGGGCAGCAACAGAACTAAGCAGGATTCTATCCCGTATGTTAATTTGAAGTTCAGGGGTCACAGTTGCCCTTCCATGTCTCGTGCAGGATGCTCAGGGGCACAAACAGCCTCCCTGTGCCACAGGCACCTGCCTGGGTGGGCTTTTGTGGAGGGAGAGCTGGGTCAGAACTGTTCCACCAGAGTGAGTTCAGTGAAGGGGTGCAAACAGGCTTTTTTGGGTTTGTTCAGTCACTGTTCCTGACGTTCACAGGAGGTTACAACCTGGGCCTTCACTGTGGGAATTGTGGTTGAAACCCCTGAACACTGTCATCCATGACATGACATTATTTCACAACTAAAAATGAACAACCACCCTTTTTTTTTGTAAAGATGCCCTCATCCTCAGGTTTCCCATTAACACTATTTGTAAGACACAACTTCTCCCATCCAAAGCAGACTCTGGGGGTTTTATGCCCTCCCAGAGGTCAATCAATCTGTCACCGTGTAGGGGCTGTGAAGGGAAGATGCCACACTACCCTGCGTGCAGGGAAGTACAGAAACAAGATCATTAACATCTTAATATCCTGTCCTGACATCTCACAAATTATTTTAGACTTCATAGCCAATGTAAACAGGTTTGTTTTCAACTCCCCTAATTGCCTGCTAATTGAGAGCAGATGCAGGCCTTAACTTTGGGCAGATAATGAGCAGCTCTTCTGCAGGGCTCTGCATCCCTTCTGCCCGGCTCTGTATCTCTCCTGCAGGGCTCTGTATCCCTCCTGAGGGCTCTGCATCCCTTCTGCAGGGCTCTGCATCCCTCCTGCAGGGCTCTGCATCCCTCCTGCAGGGCTCTGCATCCCTCCCGAGGGCTCTGACGTGCACCAGGAGCTTCCCTGGGCAGCGATGCCGAGGCAGAGGGGGATTGTAACAGCTCCTCCTCATCGTGCCTGCCCTGTGAGACAGAAGGGGAGGCAGAGCTGTGGGACTCATCAGTAACATCATCCTGATTGTTTCATTTCGTACTCCAGTGCACTCTCTGAACAGCACAGGTCTCCTTCTGGGGGGTTCTCCGAATTAGAGATGGGCTTCTCGTTATGATAGAAATCACTGGGTTTATGAAAAATGCATTGCTGTCATATTCCATTATCTGCTTCCTCCCATGCTGCAATCCTGTAGCTTGCAAGTCATTAGATTCTTTTTCAGAGTTCCTTTGAAATAATCCTTTCAAAAACCACTATTCATTGGGTATGACCCCGGAGAGATACTGTCTGCTACTAAAGCTCCCTTTTAGTTCTGTGAGGGAGACCTGTAACAACAAGATAAGTGCATGTATATTCCAAGTAATGTCTGGAGTTTGCTGCCTCCCATTAAATGCAGTAGGAGCTTGCAGTTCAAATGGTAGAACTTTGCTTTGTAAATGTAGGAGAAAATGGAGTTCAGATATATAGGTAAATTTGCATTTGGTAGTGATTTAATGTTCCATGGTCTGTTTTAGCTCCAACTTAAATATTACATTAAAACCAGCAATGAAAAAAAAAAAAAGGAAAGAAAAAAGTGCTAACTGCTGGGTTCAGAAGGAGTGGATGTGATTTTGTTCTTGCTGTCAGTGTGGCAGTGAGCTGCCTTTTACTTTCTCCTCTTCATTTAGCAAGTCAGCAGCACCAGCTAAATGATAGCCCTCCGGTCTTTCTTCAGGACTGTTTTTGCAAATGAAAGCAGGAACTTCAAATCCTTGTCTTTTTCATATCACTTACAAGGTGTTTTGTGAATTTTAACATTTTTGCATCTATCTGTGACTAGGGGGTGGGGTGGAGGGGATGTGAGTGGTGCTCAGTGGGAAATGCCCTTTGTGCAGGAGCCTGCCTGGGTTTGTACTGCTGGGATCAGGATGTCCTAAAGGGATATTAAAGAAAAACCAGCCAAAAATAAAAAAACAGCTTAGTGGCTTATGAGTGATAAATGGGTAGAAAGAAAAAGAGGGAAGAGTTCACATCTAACCAGTGTCTGTCAGAAATACCTGAAGAACCTGGTGTCCGGATTATGAAACATTATTCAGTCCCAGAACCACAAAAACTTCAGGTTTTCACTCTGATTCCTTTAAGAAGTCCTTTTTCTCTCCCAGGGCTGGCTCCAGGGCTCCCTGAGAACACAGAGTCACCCCTGCCCACATTATCCCTCTCTGGAAAGTTGCCACAGACCTTGCAGAATCCATTCCTGATCCAGCAGCGATGCAAGGGGGTTAATGGGAGGGCAGGGGGTTGCACTCAGTAGCACAAGGCAGAACAGACCAGTGCAGTGGTCCATTAAATCAGGACACTGGGGCCCAGGCATTTACAGTCACACAGTCAGATGTTTCCAGTAATTATTTCCCCATAGCATTTTTATTAGGTGCTCCATAAATAATATTCACTGCCATGCTCTTCTCGTGGTCTTTTATTTAAAAAAAAAAAAAAGGTAGAAGAGAAGAGGAATTTGCTTTACCTTTAGCTGGACTTTGAGGTAATTCTGTCTTTGAGTCCTATGGAAGCAGTTACAAGCTTGGAAAACATGGGCAAATGAGTTCCTTGCTGACCAGACATTGTGCCTTAAAATGGTCGTTGGACCAGCTTAATGCAAGAATTATGGAATCATCATGGAATCTCAGAATGGTTTGGGTTGGAAGAGACCTTAGAAACCATCTCATCCCACCCCTGATGGGCAGGGACACCTTCCACTAGCCAAGGATGCTCCAAACCCCGTCCAACCTGGCCTTGAACACTTCTAGGGATCCAGGGGCAGCCACAGCTTCTCTGGGCAACCTGTGCCAGGGCCTGCCCACCCTCACAGCAGAGAATGTCTTCCTAATATCTCACCTAAACCTGCCCTCTGTCAGTTTGAGCCATTCCCCTTGTCCTGTCACTGTATACCCTTGTAAGAAGTTCTAGGCAGGGTTCTAGTTCAGATTTAGATTTGTCTTCTTGTCATGGATCCCATGCAGACCTGGGACTGACAGTGCTGGGATTGCAGTGAGATTTTTTTCTATGTACCATTTGTTTGTTGTTCACTTTTTTTTTCCTTTGGTAATATTTATGTTCCTCAAATCCAGGGTCATTGGTCATTACACCAGCAAACAGCACTGCCTTCTCCTCTCTGGCAGGACTTCCCAAGGCTCAGCACTGTCACTGGGTGTTCAGTCTGCTCTGTACATGCAGCCCCTATTGCCAAGCACTGGCTTTTCCATGGAGGCTCCTGTGCAAAGGCTTTTTGCAGAAAATATCCCTGCCTTGTCCGAGTTATGGCACTGATGTTAAGCAAGACTGTTTCTTTCCTGGCACCAGCACTTGTGTTTCGCAAAGGGCTTTTGCTCAGGTATTTAATTTTCAACATCAATTTTCTATCCAAAGTAAGATTCCTCAAATAAACCCAAGGATCTGGGGATTTATTTTTGTACTTACTGGACTGCAGTATTGTGACCAACCCCAAGGAGAACTCAGAGGAGCAACAGTAAAGGGAAGTGAAGTAAATAGTCACGGTTCAGGTTTGCTACAAGGGTCACAAACTCTTCCAGCTGTGTGTGCCAAACCTCTAGTCAGCAGCAGGTGGGCATTTGTGTAGCTCTACCCACAAGTGCAATACTTCTGTCTGAGCTGAAATCTATGCATCAAGTGTGGATGTGCACAGGGAGCACAGAAATTGTTAATAGTTGGGCAGAAAATAGAGCTTTAAATCCAGAGGGTGGGTTTGCTCACAGTCACTGTCAATGCCTGCTCAGGTCCCACCCTCCCTGGCTGCCTCCTTGAGGTGCCCTGGGGCTGTTTCAGAGGGAATGGTGTGTTTACAAACAGTTAATTGTCAGTGCACTGGAGGTATCTTGGCAGCCCTGGTTGATGGCTGGAAGGTGGAGTGCAGACATTTGACCCAGGACTGGGGGCAGACCTAACTGAGCCCTTAGACCTGGTGTGAGAGCCGGGTGAGGGAGCTCCTGCAGCCCTGGCCCAGCTGGAAGATGCTCTTGGCCATCACTGTGGCTGTGCCAGGGACATCCTGTCAGCAGGAAAAGCTGAATCTTCTGCTTCTCAGAAAATATCATCTCCAGATAATTTCTCAGTTCCTTTTGTTCTCTGTTTCATTTCTGGACTGCTCAAGCTGAGGAAGTTGCAGCCTGAAATGAAGAACCCATTCAATGTAAATGTGTGTATCTATTTTGTGCTATAGGAAGACTCAGTTCAGTGAACCCAGGCCACTGGCATTTCATAATTTCCTCTTGCTCCAGCAGGTAAGGGATTAACCCTTTGTTATTCCTCTCTAAAGGAACAGAGAAAAAGATATACTCTGCAAAACCCCTGATTTTTTTAAAAAATAATAATGCATTGGGTTTTTAAAGAAATATTTTATTGGAACCATAAGGTTTCTTTTTTTGAGAGAGAAAATTTGAAATCCGGAGTTTATTTTTCCTTCAGTGTCTCTCCTAAGAACCAACAGGAATGGAGATATTTTTTTTTCTCTCTTGTGTTTGTGCCTACTTATTAAACACACATGTGGCCTGGATTCCTTGCGTAGGTGCAAAGAGGTTTGGAAAAAAAAGAAAAAGAAAAAAAGGTGTAACCCAGTCCCTTGACCTGTCTCTTTGCCCTTAGGACTTCTTCGAACAGCTGTGAGAAAAAGAAAAGTGGGGAGGAGAGGTACAAAAACGAGGCAGTTTAACAAGCCAAATCCAGATGTTCATTTCATACACACACCCTGAACAGCTTTTGCATGGTTTATTTCGTTTGCTGAAGCCATTTTTCACCAGCCTGTTTTCTCAGCTGGGAAACTTCTGGTGTAGTGTTTTCAAAAAAATATTGCATTTGGCATTACAAGAAAACAGAGCCTTTAAGACATTAAAAGGACAATATCCTTGTTTGACTTGGCCCAGGGAAGCAGGGCTATAGGAATTTTAGATTTTTGTACCACCCAAAGAATAGGTAAAAAAATTTTCCACTCTTAAATTCAGTTTACATGGGAATTTGAGAGTTGATTTAGCTTGATTTTTTTTTCCCTTTTAGAAACTTCTCTGAGGACTTTGTGTTTGTGTAGATGGACTTTATTAGTATGAAGGAGGAATAAGCAAAGTGATACCAATTGGCTTGCTTCTGGATGGTGATGTACCATGGTTCAGAGCTCAGACTGATGCTGAATGAACCTTATTTTTGTTTGGTGAGGAGCAGCTCATGACTTGCTCATTCACACCAACATCCACATAAGCCAGCCAGACAAATTTGAAATTATTTAATACTGGCACAATTTGTTTTTCTTTACCATTCATCTCAGCTGTGTAACAGCACTGACTGCAGGGAGGATGGAGACAGAACAGTGCCTACACTGAGTTTAGAGGTACCCCAAAGGCTGGTAGGTAATGCATGACATTAGGGAAGATCAGGTGCAAACAAGATGTATATAAATACTGCTACCACTTAGCTACTCAAAGGATATATTGCTCTTAGAAACTCAGTGTAAAAGCTCAGCTCCACTGCAGCCAGTGGCTGATTTGCAGTTTGAGGTCCTTCCCAACCTGGTGAATTTGTTGACAGCACTGGTTGTCACTGCAGGACAGTTGTGTCACCCTTGGCTGTGCTCTCTCCAGACTCCCCCCACTGTGGCTCTGCCAGGAAAAGACACTTTGTGTGTCAGGGGAATTCCTTGGCAATATTGTTGCCCTGTTTTCTGGAGATGTGAGAGCTAAGCTGGCAAAGCTGCTCTTTGTCCCCAGAGCACATCCATGCCCTGGCTTTGTGGCAGAAAGGAAGGGAGTGAGGTTTCCTCACTTTCTGAGGTGCCAGTGGGTCAGTGCAGGAGTGGTGCCCATCATCCACTGATGATGCCACGTGTCTGTGCAGCTCCTGGCACATCTCTGCCTCTTTCCAATGCAAGAGCCATGGCCTGTCATAGATGATGATGCTCACAGGAAATCAAAATCCCTGCCATGAAAGAACTCTGTTTTCAACAATACTTTTTTCCTCTCCTGGTTTGTAGGAGTGAAAGAAAAAGTTTTCATTCAGAGGATGACATTGGGGTTGAGGGAGGAGATGGGGATTTCAGAGAGTGATTGTCTATATCAATGCAAAAAATATAATTGGTCCTCTCTGAGTCATGGACTAGTTCAGATTGAACCTGGCATTTGTAGCTCATCTGGCCCCTGCTTAAAAGAGGGGCTGCTTCAAAGGGAGAGAAGGTTTCTCAGGGCCATGTTCTGTCAACTTTTAAAAATCTGCAAGGTTAGGTGTTTTACCATCTTTTTGTGCAACCTGTGCCAGAACTTAACTGTCCTCCTTTCCATTTATTTTTTAATGAAGTAAGGATTTGTCTTGTTGCAAATTGTGTGTTGCCTTTCATCTTTTCACTGTGTGTATCTGAGAGAAGTTGGACTCGATCCTCTGTGTAGCTATCTATCAGGAGTAGAAGGCACCAGTTAGATTCCCTTCTTTAATCTTTCTCTTCTTCAGGCTGAACAAATTCACCTCCCTTATCTTTTCTTATGTGTTTTGCTCTCTTGATAGTCCACTGCTGGATTCAATCTAATTTGTTGATGTTCTTACACTCTGAGGAGGGAAAACAATCCAAAAGTGAAACTGGGCTTTAGTTGTGGTTAATATTTTGTATTAATTGTCTACTCTGTTGACATCAGATGCTCAAGCCTTGGTCATAACAGTAATATAATGACTGTCATTCCAGTGCTGGGAACACCAGGGTGTACCTGCTGGGCCTCCTTGGAAGAGCCTATTTCCTGAACACACTGTGCCCAGGCCATCCTGTCCCACTCCTCTGGCTCTCTGTGATAGCAATACAGTTAATTGTCTCTTTTCTCATTGCTGAACTGACTGGTTTGTCCTGGAGACGCTGAATTTATTTTTTTCTTTCCCAAAGTAAGTGCATACATTCCTATGGACTTTTACAAAGGAATCAGAGACATCTAGGAAACAGGAGTAGAAAGCCCTCAGTTTCTTCTTCTATGAATAATTTAGTGCCAAGTTAACTGAAACATTTGAGAAAGAGATTTTTGGTGCCTAGCTTCATTAAACCCTCTATCCCCAAATGGATTCTCTATCAGTGTCAGCATCCAGCACTTCATCTTGTCCCAGTCACAGCAAAGACCTTGTGGAAATGAAATGCAGGGGAAGGGAGAGGCAAACCAGATTATTGTTGCCATTAGGCATGTCTGTGTGTGTGCACATGTGCTCTATAAACTTACAGTGAGGGGGAAACAGAATCTGTGTGAAAGGAAGGAGTGAAGCCCAAATTGTCTCATCCTTCCAAAACGAGCACTGGTTGGGGTTTGGGGCCACACTGCTGTGACAAAGGGGGTTGTGCCACACTCCATCCCCCTCCTCTGGAGCAGGAGTTTTACTCAGGGCATTATGTTCTCGTCCACTGAGCTTTTCCCAGCACGGGGAGTGGGACCCCCTTCTCTTGGCAGAGGTCCCTGTCAGATCTGTCTCTGCAGCTCGTTCCGTGGGCAGGGCCTCCATCTGCTGCTTGGCAGGGAGGGGAACTTTCCTCTCAAATGTTTTCTCTCTCCCTCTCTCTCCCCCTGTTTAAGGTATACCCTTTGGAAATCGACTTCCAAGATTTATTTTTGCACAGGGGACATACTTTGTTTTACATGCTCTGGCTTTCTTTTCTTTCCACAGGACACCACCCCCATGCCCTGCTTGTCCTGGCAGAGGGAGAGGATGCTGTTTGCCTGAACGTTCCCTTCAGTGTGCAGCAGGTCTAAAGATGTGACAAGTACACATGCTAATCCCTTTTCCTTGCAGTTAATAGAATAACACAGCTGGGAAGGTTTACATTGGGATCTGACACTCACTCCAAGCTCAAGTTAAGGAGATGGGGTTGGACACTGCATTTCAGATCAGATCATTACTGCACAAACTCACCTTCCTACTCAGCATCAATTTTCTCCTGGTACCCTAAACCCCATTTGTTTTGCTAAGAATGTCCCCCTTCCCCTTCTATTCTCCTTTTGAGAGCAACATGTAGAGTTGGATACACCTTCAAAAGCTGATGTAGAATGAAATATTCCCCAAGAATCAGTGATGTTCAAGTGAAAAAGTGTCAACATTTTCCACTGTAACACCACCATTTGTTTTGAAATGGTGACTTTTTAAACATTTGACCTTTCTGAGTGTTGAAATATCATGTAAGAAAATAATTCCCACCAAAATTATATACCTTCTTAGAAATATTAAATTGATTTCAGTAAAAATTCCATATTACCAGTTTTGTCATGTCTAATCTGACTGTTCATATTTTTCATTCTGTTTCCTGTTTCTTTGTAGCCACTTTGGTATGTCCTCTGCCATTCTGTGTGACACAGACCACTTGGGAATTTGCAACCCTGACGATTTGCCCCTTACAAGATTCCTGCAGGAAGCACACAGAAGAACAAAACTTTGGATTATGCCTGTGATGGGAAAAGCTGCAGCGATGACTGACTGGAAAGGCTGATCCTTCTCACACCAAATACCACTGCCTTGCCACCAGGTATGCACCATTTCACAATGTCTGTCATAAGAACCTTCTGCCAGCTCCCCATGAACCCTCAAGATCAAGATTCTGATTACTAGGAAGTCCTTAAAATTAAGGTTTTGAGAGTATCTCTGTAGTGAGAGGAGTATCTGGGATCTGTTCTTAGCTACATGTGGGCCTCAGGGTGTAAATTATTTTCTACAAATTTTAAAAAAAAACAAACTCAATTCAGTAAACAAAACTTTATGTTAATTAATGAAAATAAGATCAAAAATGCAATTAAAAATGTATTTTTCACTGAAAAAGACACGATTTTACTGAACTTACTAGCAATGAAAATACTCAATTTGTACTGGAAACTGAGCCTTAAGGTTTTCATAACCACAAATACATTGTTCGTGGGAAGCACTCAGTGACCTGCTTTCTGATTAGAGAACTAACATTTGTGCCTGAGAATCGCTGCCTGCCTGTTTCAGCTCATTTCTTTCAAATTGGGCAGTTTCAGAACTGCTTTTTCACTTTGCTTTCGATACTTCTCCATAAATTTCAGAGCAGAGAGGGTGTGTACCTCGGTCAGCCTGGGACCTTCCCATAACTGTGACAACTCACTAATGCCTCATTCAGAAATCAGGATCTCAAATTCAAAATTCAGGATGTTCCTCCCCAGCCTGGCAACAGCTCTGAGGTTCATTCATGCTGCACAGACCATGCAGAGGAGGAAAAAGAGCAAGCTCAGTTCAGAGAAGCTCAAAGCCTCAAATTCAAGTGAAAGGTCCATCTAGGTCAATAAAGAAGGGCTTCCCCATCAGGAGCATGAGGAAGACCTGCCTAAATTAGAGGCTTGTAGAAGCTCTGATCTGATTTTGGAGGTGCCTTTCTTACTCCACTGTAGAAAAACCTGAACCAGCAACATTTTGACCCAAATTTGTCAGTCAGGGGAGTCCAGGTTGCGATTCCTACAAGGACCAACATCCCCTTAAATTCTGGTGGATGTTCAGTCTCCTTATTTGGGGCAAGGTCTAAATGCTTTTGTCATCCTGACCTTTACTCTTTGTTGCAATTGCACTTCTGACTCCTTGACCAAGAGCTCTCACAGGGCAGAGCAATTAGTGCCCATCACAAGGAAAGCTTTTGCAACATGGGTGATTGCCCACAAGAAACACAGTTGAGACCACCAACAGTTTTATTTGTTTTTCTTCCAATTTCTTCTGATTGAGAAGCTCATGAGACACATCTCATTTCCCTGGAGGTCCCCAGGGAAGCAGTGGTCAGACAGTCCCTTTTCCAGCCTGCTTTGGGCAATGCTGGGGGTACAGCACTGCTCTTGGGTCGCTGTGCTGCTGGACCTCTCAGCACAGGCAGTCACACAGATTATTAAAGTCTGCCTAATTGAAGTCTGATTCGATGAAACTGGCAGCTTATTTCAGCCACCAGACTTTTTGTTTGATGGTAAATGCTTTAATTCACCATGGCTCAGAGGTGATTTGAACAAGCTACCCAAAGAAAAAATGGTTTAGTGTTCTGAGCT
The DNA here is from genome assembly GCF_025592945.1 of Manacus candei. Taxonomy (NCBI): domain Eukaryota; kingdom Metazoa; phylum Chordata; class Aves; order Passeriformes; family Pipridae; genus Manacus; species Manacus candei. The sequence goes on along the minus strand of NW_026138105.1, from coordinate 15,318,062 downwards.
GCAGGCTGTGAAGAATGAAACAAGGATCTGTCCTACTGGAGGTGGTGCTAGAGAGGCTCCATTATGGGGGGGAACCCCTGTCCTGGCCTGTTTGAAAATAGCCCCCTGCTCACTGCAGTGTCAGGTGGAGGTTTTCAGATCTTGATCTGTCTGCAGACTTCAGTTTAAAAAGTTCAGATGCCTTTGCACTTCTCTGCACTAGGGTATCACAGAATCATAAAATACCCTGAGCTGGAAGGGACCCACAAGGATCTTCCAATCCAGCTCCTGGCCCTGCACAGGACACCCCAAGAATCCCCCCATGTGCCCGAGGGCGTTGTGGGTTGTGCCCACAGGTCCTGCCCAGGGCAGTGGGGAACATCCACATGGCATCAACCTTTGCTACTCTGAGCAGGAATTCGTATCCCTTGGGATCACACCCCTCCCTGTTTCCTCCAGTTGGAGGGAGGCCAATAATTTGCTGGTGGCCATTTAACCTCAGGAGGCCTTTTTGCCTTCCCGTCTCCTGCCCCACACAGCCTGAGATGCTCTTGCCAGCAGGCTGAGCTGAGGCTTCTCTCATTTCCTCCCTGTAATTCCCCTCTTGGATGGGAAAGGCTGGGAATAGATTAAACTCACCTCTTCCTCTGGGACTGCACTGTCTGTCCTTGCTGTGCACGGGAACAGAACAAGTCCCACTGAGTTCTGGGGCTGATTCAAACAGAGGCAGAGCCTTCACTTTAACTGCACCTTGATAGGAATATCTCAGAATTCTGCCATGTAAATAAAATATGCCAGCACATCTACCTTCTAAAACTGTCTCTGCTATAATTAGGACTTGCCTGTACTGATATTAGTTGTAGTGTTTCCACCAAGTTTAGTTTGGTCTGGGTTATCTTAGAAATGAGTTTGGATGGTGTCATTGGTGGTTCTTTGTCATCTTCTTGAATTCAACCTATTTTCATAAAAGAAAGATCTTTGCTTCCTCAGGCCATAGGTGCAGCACAGACCTGATTCCTGTCACCTTGTAAGCCACAAACAGTTACAAGATCATGTCCACTACTAGCTGTAAAATCGTTTTTTTATAAAAATGTCCCAATTATCCCCAAAGTGTGTTTTGATGGTGGGGCTAAGGCACAGCATGAATGCCGTTTCATTTAAAGCACACAATTAAACACATGTGTGTGTAGATTATAGAACTGTTTGGGAAAAACAGCTTGAAGATAAACATCCAATGAGCCATTTGTCTGTTAAGATAGCCTATGTTTATTCTCATTCCAGAGATTGTGTGTCTGATCAAACCAGATTTATAACAAAACATTCAAAATATAGGTTATTTTTGGACTAGGAGAATAAAGTTTTCCTCTGCCACAATGCCTGCAGAAGGAGCTGGCAGTGCCAGGGAACACGATGTTCTGGCCCTCCTGCTTATCACAGTTGTCCCATAGGCCTCTTTCATTTCTTGTTTGTTTGTCTCTGTCTCTCTCTTGTCCTACATTTAGATTTTAAGCTTCTTGGACAGAGTGTGATTTGGCATTCATTGTTCCAACAGTCAGAGATTTATTCCAGAGGAGCTCTGGACTTGGGACCAAATGATGATGATAATAGGGATTGAATGTAAGACACAAAAGAAAGCTCCACAGCTGAGCCTGAATTTGAAAATGCAACATTATGGAAGGTTTCTAAGAAAGCACACATTTTGCAGAGCTGGGTTTAGTTCCTCTTTCAGTCTGTGATGAATTCCAGGGAAGAGGTGACCACACACTAGCAGAATTTCCTCCTGGTGACACCTCTGTGAGGGCATGGCAGAGAACATTGGGCAACACACTTATACTTCATGTGACCTCCCTTTGAGTCATTTGTCCTGTTGGCACCAGAGCATCTCCCATCCCATCCCATCACTTGCTTTCTGAGAATTTAGTTGGTTGTTAGGTTTCTTTTTCCTTGGCACACTTCTCCCTCCCTTCACCTGGTGCCAGTCCTGCCTCGTTCCTTGGCACCTCTGTGGTACCTGTTTGGATTTCAGTGCCATTTGCAGAGCCCAGTTGTGCCCCTGGAACACAGTCCTGGGCAGAGAGGAGAGGGAGGTGGGTTAGAGTGGCATCATTCCTGGAAGACCAGCAGGAGATGGAAGGTGTCCATGAATTCAGGGCTGTTTTTCAGGCAGACTAAATTCTACCTGTGTTCTCGTGCCTAATGTTATCCACAGGATATTCTGGACCTTCAGGGTTGCCAAACCAATAGGAAACCAAAGCTGAAGTAGGAGAATTAGATGGAATACAGCTGTTGGAGGCCACATGAGTCCTCACAGTCATGGAACTTACTGGCACAGCTCTGTGAATAATGGGCTCTTTTCGTGCTCTGACAATTCCGAAAACATGCAGCAAAATATTTGTGAAGAACTTTGAATGTATTCAAAACAATCTGTCTTTAGAAAGTGTGTGAACTGAAAAGCTGTCAGCCTGCCTTCCTTAGCCAAATGAGAAATTTACTTTAATTTTTGTTCATTTAGTTGGTATTGTTAATTTAACTTCTTTTAAGCTTTAAATAAAAAAACCCACAAAGTTTAAAATTATGTTTGAAAAATGCAGATATTTCCTCTTGAAAACTTGAAAACTAAACATCTAAATGTTCTTGCACTGCTTTTATAGTTTGAGAAGGGTATTTTAAACCACTAGGTTTTGCAGCAAGTAGTGCAGAGCTGAGGAATATTTTGTTTGATCAGAAAGGAGATATTGGTGAAATCTTTGCTGTAACACTTTGACCACCTGTAGGCATTGACCTTGTCTCTTCTCCCTTCCTGAATAAATTAAGACACTACCAGAGGCAGTGCAGGGCTTCACTCAAGGCAGGAACTGTAATATTCTTTGGTCCTAAACTGTGCAAGTAGAAGAAAGGTTTCATCATCTCTGTTGCTTGGGATTTTTGGTTTTCTGAGGGATTATGATGTAAAACTCCCCACACTGCTGCCAGAAAGGCAAACAGTCTGAGGAGAAAGGGACTCTGTGTGCTCTGAGTGACAGGACAGTGTCTCATATTCCTGCACAGGATTGTTTTGTCTCAGGCAGAATTGCCAAAGAGCTGTGGGTTTGTACTGCTCAGGTGCTCTCTGCACATATTTACATACAATGGAAAAAGGGGTCTGCCCACCCAGTCCCCAAGAAATAAATGAAAGTCACTTGCAGAACAGATATTCCTCTGTGATCCTCCTTGCAGATGAGAAGTGCAGTTAAAGGGGTGGAAGAAGGGTTAATGGTGGGACCTTCACTTGGAAGTAGGCCACTGTAAAATATATAAATGACCACAAAGAGTGGAAGGTGAACAATTACAATTTCTTTAGAACAAGGAGGCTGCTGATGCTTCTCCAGGAACTCAGGGTCAGGTCCAGGTTCACACTCACTGTCAGGCTCCTCTTCACTAAGTCCCAAACTCATCTGCAGAAGTGACTCAGTGGAATAATTTGCCACTTGCCTTGGATGACCCACAGATGTCCTGGGATGTCCCAAAATGGAATACTATTTCTTTAATCAGAGGGAAAAGGCACTGGCCCAACAGCAAGACATGTTTGGTGCGTGTGATTCTCATGTGCAATTCATGTGTGATGTGTTGAAACCATGAAATGTGGGAAATGTGGACCTGTGTGTCTGGAAAGCAGAAAGCTGATGTCTGATAGCCCTCAGCTGTGACTTGCACAATAGAGCTTTGGCTGTGCTGTGTCTGTGGTGCGTCTCAACTCCCAGTGAACTACTGGTCTTTTTTGTTTGTTTGTTTTGGTATTTTGTCTCTTCACACAAAACTTTAGGTTATTTTCCACTTCCAGACTGAGAGAAACGTCTGTTGGAAAGTACAGTTCCAACTAACTTAAAGAAAGAACTTCTTTAACATCTCTCCCACTCCTTTTTCCTGCTTAAGATGTTTTTTCTTACCTTGGTGCCCTAAAGCTCCTGGGATCTGTTTGTTCAGACCCACCAGAGGATGTAAGCTCTCATCGTGTTGTGATAGTGTTTGGCAAGTGGTGACTTGTGTGGTGCAGTTTCGAGTAAATAAAAAAAAATCTGGGCAAGATTGAAGGTTTGGGAGAGCAGAGCTGTGTCTCTGCAGTGGTTATGGTGACAAATGTAAAACATTTGTACAAAGGGAATAGATTAGTCACCAGCTGTTATTATAAGCCTTTCACATTATTTAATGACCAGAGTAGGCTTCAGGCAGCCAAGCAGGAGACTGTATGGCCCCTAAGTGCCTCTTACAGCCCTGTAAAACCAGGGCATGATCTTACCCTCTCTTATCTCTAATGCTACTTGCAAAATAAAACATACTGGTATTTGGCTTGCTAGCCATAGATGCAAACCACTGCAGAGCTTAAGGGTGTTTCATTAGAACTCCATTAAAAATGAACAATCAATTTAAAAAAAATAATCAGAATCCACAGAGCAAAGCCTCCCAATATAAAACATACCCTGTCTCCTTTGCTTGTCCTGGGAGTTTAGGTGTGTTTTGCTTATAATTTGTGATTCTTGCAACCATTAGGAGTGCTGAATACTTTTATTTATTTATCTATGTATTTAAACAGAGTTTTAAAGCCCTACACAGATCTGGGCATGGGCTTGTAAAACAGAGCAAAGGCTCAGCGTGGTGGTGTTTTGTTCTGCTTTTAGGTGCAGTTTTATCCTTTGCTGCAGCTGCTGCTCCTCCTTTACCAGCCAGGCTCTTCACAACATGTGCTTGGGATGGTTTCTGAGTTGCCAGGCTAGATACAGATGATTGTGTCTGGCAGAGTGTCTGTCTGGTGTTGGTGGTAAAGCAAAGCAAATGTGCAGAGCTATTGGATGCTGCTGGAAATGTGAGCCCTGGCTGTGCCTCCCTCCAGCCACCATCCAAGGGATGGGGCTTCTCAAGTGACAGGCTCTTGATAGTGGTTTGAAACTATTTTCCCTCAGAAGTGGCAAGCCTGGTGGATATCTAAAACAAACTCTAAGAGAATTTAAGACAGATGAACTCTGGAGGGATTTTTTTTTTTCCTTGACTCAAGATTATTAAGGCGATTATTAAGGTGATTAAATCTGAAAGCCCCTCTGATCTGTGTTAGCACCACTTGCTAGTGAGATATCTACATGTAGCTGCCAAAGAAAGATCAATACAAGGGTGACTGAAAGGAAAACAGATAATTGCTGAGATATATTGGAAGATCCACAAAGAGTTTTCAGGGTCTACACTCACCAGGAAGAAGATGAAATGCAAGGGAGATCCTCTAAATGGTGTCACTCAGAGATCTCAGGGAAGCAAGTGGCAGTAAAATGAAGTCATCAGGGAACCAAGCTGGAAGCAGTGGTTTGATACAGCATCATGTTCAACATGGGGAACCCAGCATTGCTCCTTCAACAGCCTCAAACTAATTAAAAAGTTTCCTCAATAACCTCCATTTCCCCCCACTGCTCTGTCACATGGCCTGTCCTGGTCAGAGAGAAGGGACCACATTCTGCCAACATTTACAATCACCTTTGCTCTCCCAAACTGTTTTTGGAAAACAGGTGGACACAAAGTTCATAAACATTTGTAGTGTTGGGTTCTTGACATGGAGTGTCTGACACCGTTTTCTTTTCAGCTGCCTTATCAAGGTGAGTCAAGAATCCAAGATCACAAAATACTTGGCAAGCAGATAACTACAGCATATTCTACTTAAACATATTGCAAAACTTTGTATGATCTTTAGTCTCTAAGGTGTTGCCTGTTTAGGTATAGACAAATCCACATTTTGAAATGAAAAGTTGGTCGTACTAAAAAAAAACTCCTGGGGATTACAGTGCCTGTCAGTGCTGTGTGTGACTCCACTTGGCCTTTTTAATTCCCATTTCCCTGGTTGAGGAAGGCTGGTGCTGGGGCAGGAGCAGGCTGTGCTGGGGGCAGAGCAGGCTGTGCTGGGGGACTGGCTCTGATGAAGTGAAGGGCTCGTGTGCTGCTGGCTCTGAGGTGAAAACAACCACTCTGAAATCTCAGGGCTTCCTTAGAAATGTAAAAAAATGGGGTGGGAGCATAAGTTAATTGTGCTTTTACACACTGTTATACTTGTCAGCGTGCCAGACTCTACATTTCTTCCAAGGGTGAAATGAAAACTCCAAATTCATGTGGTTATGAAACAATTTCAGAATGAGCACTCAGCAAAGAATTATAAAGTGGGAAAGACACAGTCCTGTGTCACAGCTGGTTGAGAAGGGGCTGCATTGATCAAGGTTTCTTGCAGCTTGGAGGAGCCTTTTGGAGTGTATTGAAACCATTCTGTGTGTTGAATGTATGCAAGGTCCTGATTTGTTATGACATTTCTTTGATTAGGGGATGAGGCAACTGGCAGAAGGCATCACCATCATTCCAAGAAATCTCATTTCTCTGCAACTGGAGATTTAGGAAATGAATCTGTTTTGCCCTGATTTACACTGGAATCCATTCATAGGTTGCAAACTGGGCATGGCAAGAAATCAGGGGCACTGCAGGGGACTTCTGGAGAAATGATGATTGCAGTGGGAGACACTGAGGAACAGGGACCAAGCACCTCTCCTGCAGTAATGGAGCCTGAGGTACCTGAAGGCCTTTCTAAGCCAAGCTTGGTGCAGCCCCTCTTGGGTTTAGTCCTGAGACTGAGGGAGTGCAGCACCATTTTAAAATTGCATTAATAACCCTTGTGATTTCCTTCTGGGCCACAGGTACTTCACAGAGACTGTATTTGCAAGCTCAGTCCTGATTGGCATCTCCAGGAAGGCAGAGTCAGTCTCAAATAAGTATCTCATTGGACAAATAGCATTTTGCTTATTTTTGTTGGTAGAGATGAGTCAAGGAGGGAATGCAGAAAGAGGGGGTCAAAATACCCTGAGGCTTAATCCAAACTGGAGAAAATCCATATTAAACAACTGAGTGTGCCTGAACTTATCACATGCAAATCTACTCTTTTAGACACATAGACTCAAATCCTTAAAGCTGTGTCTTGGCCTAACTCTCACTTGGATTCTGAGCTCCCATTGCTGACACCATGTGCTAATTCAGGCACCCAGGTTTCCATGCACTGTTCTTACCATGAAGAACAGTTGGTCTTGAGGGAAAACATTTACATAGATGACAGCTATTTTCGGGAAAATGAAAAGTACTGGGTGGAAAAGGAGGTTTTGACATTGTGTGAAATATGGGGTTTACACACAGTAGTTTTTGCTATGTGTGTATAAACGGGTGATTTGCCATATATTGATTCACACACCATTTGTAAGTGTCTAATTTATTTATTTATAGAGATGTATGGAAACCATGGTTTGAAAAGCAGTTTGCATAACATCTGGTATGTCAACAATGTAACCTTTCAATTTACTTGTTGGTAAAAATGTCAATGTAATGAACTTGGCCTCAGCACTGGTTTACACAGATTTGCTGGCAGACAAAGCAGTAATGATTTGCATGTCAGTGTGAGTGACATGTGCCCTCCAGTTTTGAGTAGTTTACACAGCTCAGAGGAATAAAAAGGGTAGAGCACATGGCTGGTTCCTCACGTACTTATGCTGGCAGGACAAATCTCGTGTATTTGTCTGGTGTGAAACATTCCATCTCATTTTGACTTTTCAAAAGCTGCCTTTGATTTTTCACTGAAACTGTTTTTTTTTTTTGTTTTTGTTTTTGTTTTTTTTTGGATATATGATAAAAAAGATAAGAGAAAAAAGTAGACCTGAAGTTGACTTCAGATCCAGGAGCATGTAACCCATGAGCCTTTCCTGCACTTGTTTCAGTTACTTTCCCAATTTATGTATTTTCTACAGACAAAGATGTTGTACTGGGATGTGACAGAGGAATCTAGTGGATCCTTGATTACTCTTAATAATATGCCAACAGGAATGACAGCAATAATATATTGTTTACACCTTTTATATTACTGCCTGTACAAGATGGGTACCATAAATCACATCACATTTTTGTCACTCTGTGACTCACTGCTTGACAATTTGAAAGTAGAAGAATAATAAATGCAGTTGATCCTGAATAGAAAAGAACCTTGCTTAAGTGCAATCAAAGTCCATGGATGGCACCAGATGTTCTTCTTTATTTTAGGGAGTTTGGGCTTTCACAGAGCTCCATTGCCCAGCTCCTCTCCCCAAATTACCTCTGTGAAAATGCAGGAGACCTGATTTGAGGAAATTGCAGGTTATCTCCTCCTTCCTCTCCTGCCCTGACTCCCCAACCCAAAGATCTGCTTTGAGGTTTGGTTTGCAATCAAGTTACCAAAAAAAAAAAAAAAGGTGGAGGAGGGCAGGAGACAAGGAGACAGTTACTTGACCACTTTGCTTGTGCTTTTTCTTTTTCCTTTTGTGTGTTTTGTTTTACAGCACCAGCTGCTTCCCATTGTTCTGCCCACACCATCCTGTTTGGGTCTGATTTGGGTGGTGTATGTCTGTGTGTGTGTGAGGGAGAGGGTCTCAGAGAAAGCTTTGTGCATCTGTTATTATCTGATAGCTTAAAAAAAATTAGAGCCATATACGGGCTCACATTCACAGCTAAGAAAAGGAAACTTCACCAGCTTTTCCACAGCTCTCTTGTTTTGGGGCAGATTTCTGGTATCTAGATGAATACACAGCCTGAACCAATGCCAACTGCTTGTAAGGGCTTCTAGGGTTTTTTCAGTCATTCTTTTCTCCTCACTACTTATACTTGCTATTTGTCCATCATTAATATTTCCTTTATACATTTAAAAAATATTGTAAGTTGATATTTTACTTCTATTCCAGTTGGCCAAACTCCATCATAGGACCTGCAGCACATCCAGTGCCTGGGGTGATGTGCAAGCCCCAGCCCCTGCAGCTCCTGGGGGGGAGCAGTGCTGGAGCAGAGCTCCCTCAATCCCAATTTCCACTGCAGGAAATACAGGCCAGAAAGGATCTGCTGTGGCAGGGATGTGCACTGGGGGTGCCCAGCATGAGAGACCTGCAGTGGGGCACCTTTCTCTGCAATCCAGGCAGATCCTCAGGTACTCCCAGATATGACAGGATTCAGGATCTGATTTTTTTAAAAATGTCTTTATTAAAAATATATTAACTGTGTGACACTTCTGATTGTAGTCCTATTTAGGCAGACGGTTTTTTAATACATGACGTGCTTTAATCAGGTGCTTTTTTTAGATTGGAGCCTTTTAGCAAAATGCACAAATTCAGTGTCTTATCTGGCAGATCAGATGCACCTGGAAGTCCATATGAGTGAGGCTCTCCAGAGGTTATTGGGGAACGAAAGGAATGCTGGACAATGTTGGGTAGGGCAAGGCAGGACAGGATAAGACTGGCAAGAAAGTTATATATTTGTAGAGAGGAACACATAAAAAATCACTAATTACACAGAGGTTATACAGCTGAGGACTTTACTGACAGATGTTGCTGGGGATTATTTTAATGTACCTAAACAATAATAACAAACCCCTATAAATATTTGAACGACACTGAAATTTATTTATTTATTTATTTATTTATTTATTTATTTATTTATTTATTTATTTATTTATTTATTTATTTACATGGGGCTCATGCAGTTTTCTCTCCAGCTGTGTCTACTCAGGGCCCCATCCAGCTTGGGCTCTGTGTAACTTTACATACAACACAGCATTATTTGGAGTCCCAGGCACACTTCCCACCACATTAAAATCAAATTGAGTTCTCACAGGTTATGCTGCTGGCATGGAAGGTACAATCCTTGAAAGACAATCCTTGAAAGGTCTTTCCCCTTTCCCCCTGTTGTTGGGCATTTACTCTTTTTTGCCGTCTGGATTGAAAAATGAGGATGTGACTGAGTCGAAGCCCAAATCCCACCAAGTTTCTTTGCTGTGTAGCCAAAAGCTGCTCAACCCTCCTTCCCTCTCCTGTATTTTGCCTGTAATGTTAAATTTCTCTGCTCCTTGTTTACCCAGATGGAGGCAACACGTTCAGCTGCAAAACCAAAAGCAGGACCCAGCAGGTCCCGACCTGCGGCGACAGGGGCGGCTCTGCCCGGCCCCTCTGGAGCCTCAGCCTGGGACTGAACCCCCAACTTCAGCTTCTCCACTTCAAACTCCTGGAAAGATGGGAAGCCCTTGAGCCCTTGAAGGCTGTGAGCCACTTGACCACTGCTCTTCACTGGATAAACCACTCCTGCTTGTTTATCTTTCCTGTTTTTTCATGCTCTGGACTATCAATAAGGTAAGAAAGTGCTTCTCAGGCTGCACCAACACTGTCATGTGTGCTGAGCTCCTGATGCACAGGCAGAAATCATCCATGTGTGCACACCAGCTGCATTTTTGGGGGATGCTGAGCCCAGGATTCAGAGCCCATCCGTGGAGAACAGAGCTTCTCGAGTTTATATTTCCAGGAATGCCTGAGGGCTGGAAGTAAAGCCACTGATTAATGTGCATTTGGAAGGAAAGGCCTGGTAGCCACCTCCAAACACACTGGGAGGCTCCTTTCACTTGTGCAGTGGAGTGACTAGAGGAGACTTTGACTTGACTGGAAATGAGGTGGGGAAAAGAATAACAACAAAAAAATAAGGTGTAGGGCAACAGTTAGTTCAGAGAAGAGGCTTATAGAGGGTTGAGTTTCATTTTAGGGTTCTGATTTATCTGAGCTGAGCATGGCATCAGCTGAAATTCAGACCGAAAGTAGGACACAAACTTAATTGCAAAACCAGCTGAAACCACAGGATGCAGTCACAGAAAATTCTCACTCGTTTGAGGCTGGCATAGGGTTTCACTGAGCTTCAGCAGGAGGTTTTGGGGGCCCCAAAATAGATTCAGGGAGTTAAAATTCAGTTGCTTTCCCAAATTCAACCCTGGCCTAGCAGAATTACTGAAGGGAGTGATTAGGGAGCATCCACACAAGTGGGAGTGACGGCTGGCTGGCACACTGCTCGTCCACCTAACAGTGAGATTTGTAGGGGATATGTTGTAACTGTGGGTGTAAACAGATATGGTCATCCTAAAATACCTCTGTCCGACACCATGGCAATGAGTGACACGGAAAACCAAAGGTCAACAGCTGTTTCTCTTGCAGAAAAAAGTGACCCAAGAGCCTCAGACCTGCGGAGACTGGGCAGCCACAGCTCTCACACTGCTCTTGTAATTGTCAGCTGCTGATGGCTGATTCCTGGAAATAACCAGGGAGAGAGAGGTCTGTGCCTAACATGAACAGACTTGTGGTTGCATTGGAAAGCCAAAACAACAGCTTAGAGCCAGTCATTGCAGCAGCAGCTCTGCCTCTCTGACACCGTGTCTGTGCTGCTCCCCCAGAGAATATTTGCTGCTGCAGACATTTATCCCACTCTGGATTTCACTCCTCCTGCCACTGTTCTGCTTTCCTCTATGCAGGCAGACTTTGTCTGGCTCTCAGCAGCCTGAAGTGTATTTTTTCCTGTGTTGGATGCAGCCAGGAATCCTGTGGGATGGGTCAGGGCTCAGGAAGGTGTTGCACAGAGGGACTCCCTTGCACTGGTGCACACCCTGAGTTACTGGGGAGTTCCTCCACCTTTCTGTGCCTCCCTCATTGCCATGAGGGCACAGACATGCAGGGGAGGAGCTGCAGAGGTTTTGTTTCTTCACAGTGTTTTAGAAACCAAAAATATCTGAGACTGGGAGACATTGCCTTCAGCTCTAAACTGTGCTCTCCTTGGGTATCCTGAAAGCATGGGATCTTCAGGAGGCCTGATCCTGTGCACAGTGGGGGAAGCTGAGGATGTGATGCAAAGCCTGTTTATACCAGGACAGCAGTGGCTGCTGAGCTGAGTGGATTTTGGGCAGCAGAGAGGTCAGTCCTGTTACTGGGATAGGAGAGCATTGAAACAGCATTTTCTGGTGCCTCTGGCATTTGGAATTAATGGGTGTGAAGCTTCTTTTCAGTTCTGCTTTTCCTGTGCATGGTTAGTGTGGTGCACGTGTGGGGTGGAGTTTTGCAATCGCCAGATTTCCCCATCGGTTTGGGTTTGTTTCTCTGATTTTTACAAGGGATGAACAGGCTATCACTTCAGGGCACAGCAGACAGCAGTGCATCAGGGGAGGGAAATCCAAGAAAAATAGTATCTGAATACATTTTTCTTGCAAGCACATGTAGGCGTTTCTTATTTCTGAAGGTGCTCTCGTCAGTCGGACACTGAACAGTTGTGACATCTGGTGCAAGTTCCTGTCCCCCAGAGTCGGTTCACACAGTGTGGAGTTTGCTTTTTTAAATCCACCACAAATAAAGCCCAGCATTATCTCCCTGTCCCCACAAGGGCAAGTGGGAGGCTTTTGGGAAAATGCTGCAGACTCCAGGGAGGTGGAGAGGTTTGGCAGAAGGGGCCGTTTGGGTCCTCTCTGCCTTGCCATGGGTTGAGCAGTGAGGAAACCCCCAGCTCAGACTGCAAGAGGGGCCCCTGCTGAGGTGCACAGGAGGCGAGACAATGGTAATTTCACTCAAACAGAAACAAGGACCAAGTGCAAACAATGACTCACAGCTCCAAACCTTCTGAACTGTCCTCCCGGGCTGTGTTGAGGATCCTCGAGTTGGTGTTCGCAGGTTTGTGTGTTGTTGACGCCTCCCACTCTGCTGCTGGGAGCTGGGAAGGCCACAACCAAGTTGGCTTTCCTTCCCACACCATCTGCCTGTATCAGGGAAGAAATACTGTCTGTTTGTTTAGGTAAGATATTAGTCTGCCCCCGGAGCTCCAGGTCACTGTAAATGTAACACAAACCCTATTTCCTGTTAGGAAAGGGGAAAAAATATGCCTGTGAATTGTCTCTGATGTGCTGCCAATTGTCAGGGAAGATTCAATTTGGTGGAGAATTACTGTGCTCCTAAAAAGCTGCACTGGTGATGGAGATTTAGGGCAGCTAATCTTGCCAGAAATGGGAGATTTGTCTTTGATTTCCATCAAACCAGGATTGTGCCTGGTTGCCCAGCCTGCATGGCACAAGTGGCTTGAGGGGGAGGCTGAAGCAGTGGCTCAGGTTCATGGGACAACAGTGGGACACGAGGGGACACCTGTGCATGGCTGAAGGAGGGCTGGGCAGGGATTTGGGATGAGGCTGGCAGGTGCTGGGGCAAAGCTTTCTGTCCTGCCATGGTAAAGGAGAAATGGGATTTTCTTGCTGCCTTCCAAAAATCCAGACCAAAAGAGACAGGAATTTGCTCTGTGTGTGTGATGCACACATGTGTTCACTGCTAATCCAATAAAGCAGATATGTGACCTGTGTAATGACCCAAAGCTGCCACAATAAATAGTGCTATAGATCACTCCTGGGTTTCACCTGCTTTTGCACTCTCGTAGCAAGGCCAGTGTCAGCTGGTGTGTAAGCAGCACCACGTGGACAGGTGAGCTACAGCTACACATTTGGGGTCTCTGATGGTGGAAGCCATCCCCCCACCCCCTCCCAAAATGGGCAACAAAATGGGTTTCCCTTTTTTTTAAATTATGTTTATTGCAAAAAGTACTATTTTAACTTAGGGCTGGATAAAGGTCCACTGCACTTAGATAAAGCTGATGTTGTACATCATGTTGCTTGACCTACTCCGTAGGCCTTGTCTCCAAAAACATTCATCCTCCAAAGAAATATAAAAAAGTCTATGGACTATGTTCCATGGAACTGCCCATATGTTAATTGGATATCAGAGGGACTTTGCAGCTGGGCATTCTCGCCGTGTCCATGTGCCAGTGTTGAACCTTCCACAACAGAGAACATCTAAATCATGTTAGCATTAGTGGCAGAGTAATTGTTAAATAAAAGCTGTATAATCCCTAAAAAGATTTAATTTTTATTTAGCTTACTACTGCAGCAAACAATAGCTTACTCAATGGCTGGAAGGAGACCAGAAGGAATGCAGAAAAGCAGTTTTAAGGACTATAAGGCAGGTTTTTTTGCCATTTGGTTGCCTCTCCTAGTTGTTTTTACAGAGCTGGTGAGACAAGCGAGGACTCAGCTGCTGCCCCACACTCCCTGTCCCTCCCCAGCCCCTGCAGGCAGAGACACACTGGCAGCATCCCCATCCCTGGGCACTCGGCCTGGCAGTGGCTGATGGATCTGAACCAGCTGGGCACGCCCAGCATCAGCACAATTATCCTCCCTGTGCTCCTTGGAAACAGGGTGAACTCCTCCTGTGCTCTGGTCCAGGCTTCCAGGCAATCCATGGAGATGTCACATGTTCTCTCCAGCCATTTTTAACACTCATCCAGGTTTTCCCTGGAGCGCTGGATCTCGGAGGGGTGGGTGAGTTTGGTCCAGCCTGCACAGCTCCCATGGCACGTGGGGACACTCCCAGCCCTTTGTCCAGAGGTTCCTTCTTCAGTGGAAAGCAGAGAAGCTGCTCCTGGCATAAATACAGGTCTTTGTTCTCCTTTTCCTGGAGAGCCTCTGAGTTTCAGAGTGATGCTGTTGGAACAAAAAATAGAAACACAACACCTTGTTCCATCCAATGCTGCTTAACAGAGACAGGGGGCAAAAACCAGGGCTGCAGCCCCAACCATGTGTCTGCAAGGCTTGTAGCTCCTCCATCAGCCACTGCAGCCACTGTGAGGTGTCGCTCTCCCTCCCTGTCCCTCTCTCTAACACTTGCTGAACTGTCCTTGGCTTCTGAAAGGCCTGATTAGTTGATGATTTCTCCCCTGTTCCTTCAGCCCTTTACTGGCTGCCTCCTAAATACCTGTGTGCATTAGGCTCATCATGCTTTCCCTTTTTGCATCTATATCTATATAATTCCTATATACATATTTTATGCACATTTTATACACATATTTTATATATGTGTACTAACATTGAGAGAAAGAAGTGATTTGGCATCAGTTTTGCACTAAATGAAGGTGGAGTATTAACAAGAAAGCAAAGTGTTGGGAAAGGCCTCTCCATCTCCCTTGCCTGTGTTCTGAAATCTCCTTTAGAGATGGCTCCTTCTTTCCAGTCACCCTAAATCCTATTAATCCCTTTTTTATTTTAGTCAATTGAAAAAAATGCCATCATTGCTAAGGAAGTTTGAGATCTACTTTGAAAGGGTAAAATGGACTTAATCTGGTTCTCGTGTGATAAATACATATTAAGCTTCTTGGTCTGTCTGCACCAAGGATGACAAAATGTAATGTTTTAAAATCGATGTAAGGGACAGATCTTTTAATACTCTTTCTAACCTACTGCTCTGCAATACATCCTACATTTAAAAATGTGTATTTACAGTATGGTTTTTAGCATAGGTGAACATATCTGAAATGCCCAGGCAAAAAGTGTCTGCTACTCCAGTGTCACGAACTGCTGGGAAAAAATAGCTATTACTCACCAAATCTAGTATCCAGTTCCTGGGGAAAAGATATTTTCTCCTGAAAACACCTGCAGGGTAAAGTTTATTCCCCTTCTGTCAATCTGAGTAACAAAGTAAGGATGCTATAATAAATGATGGCAGGGGCTGAAAAAGATGTAAGAGGATGGAAAAGAAATCATTAACCCACTGCACCAACTCTGCTGTGTCTGATAACAGGCAGCAGAGTGCCAGCACAGCCCTTTCACCCCTGGGTTTATCTGCTCTTGGTTGTTTTGCATGGGGTTTTTTGTTTTATCCAGCAGCTCTGAATCTTGTCCCCTCTGTGATGAGCCTCAGACACACAGGAATGTCCATCCTAATTTCCTGCAAAAGTCAGTATTTCCTAAAAATCCGCCCGTGCTCCTTCCCTGGCTGCGCTCGCTGGAGCTGTGCCGGGACAGCAGCTGACCAGGGTCACCCCGGTGGCACTGGAAGGAGCCAGAACCCTCTGCAGTTTATTATTCGTGCTGGTAAGTGTGACCTGGAAATTCGTCTCCTTGTAGAACCAGCTGCCAGGTCCCTGCATTCCTACAAAGCCACTCTTTTTCTCCCCCTACCCCTCCCGCGCTGTCTGTCCAGAGACACGAAAAACCAACAACGTGAGTTCATGCTCCTGACAAGATGAGCATTGTCAGGAATATACAAGCTGTGGTTTTTCCTTTCTGCATCCTGAAAGTGAAGAAAAAAGACCTTTGATGTATCTAAAGTTCTGTTATTCTTTTTCCTTCTTTCAGCTAATAAAAGGTGTCATTATATTATCACACTTGTGTCCCTTCCATGTTTATCCTGGCCCATATTCTGCTCTGCAACAACGAGAACATAAAACATCCCATGAGAAACTCTAGGTTAAGTTTATTTGACTTTTTTTTTTAACCTATGTTGTAATCAGGATTGTTTTGCTAACTTAGTTCACTGAGGTAGTTTTTGGTAAAGGCTAAGATTTGCTTAAGTGACCAGAAAGAAAATACATATGACTGGTTTATGCCTTGCCACCCTGAATTGTAATGTTTTGTTTATTATGACTTTGGGCATGTTTTATGGGTGAGTGGAGAGGTCACAGCCTCGCATTTGAAACCTGTATTTGTGCTTCATGGGTTCTGGGATTTGAAACCACAAGCAGTCACTGAACTTCTTGGCTGCCTTAGGTGACTGTGACCAAGTACCAGACCAGGTCCCCTCTGGTCAGCCTGCCAGGAGCAGAGGTGTGACACTGGCCTGGGATGGGAAGTCTCCAAAAGAGCAGATGAGGCTGAAATAGCCCCACCACAGTGTACTCTGCTCTCCTGTCTTCCTCTGTCCTCATTCCCAGCCTCTTGCCCTTTTTAATGTTCTTAAATGTTCTTTCTTCAATCTTTTTTAATGTTCTTTCTGGTGAGTCTTTTCTTTTGGAGATCAATGTGTTTGTAAATGAATATGTGCTCATATCCCACATAGAAAATGTGTCAGAGATAAGCCCAACTTCTGTAGTGGTGGATGCAATTATAACAACTCACTACAAAAAACTCCTCACACTGCAAGTGGAAAAATGGCTTTGGGATGTGTCCAGTGCTTTGTATTTCCACACAAATTGAAGCCTTCTAAAAAAAAATGAATTCTCATTAACCTAATGGGCTGTAGCTGTTTTACAGTGGAGAAAACTGAGGTCTCAAGATTTCACTGATGGCATTATGCCCACAGTGATCCCCAGGCTGATGATTTTTTGCCACTCTCTCCTAAATTCTGTTCATCTGATGGTATTTTACGTCCCTAGTACTAATGGTAACAATGTTGATGCAGCCATTCCCTCCCAAAACAAATATTACAGCAAAGCTACTACAACAAACAATCCCTGTTGACCAACATTTACTGGTTCCTCACCTTTATATATATATATTTATATAACATTTCTAAGCTCAGTATGTTCAGTTTCATCCCTCTGTAGAAAGACTCCTTCTGTTAAATACAGTTGTTCCCAGGCCTTGGTGGGATGGGTAAAAGAGCTGCATTAGTCTGTAAAATCACCCTGGGGAGATCCTGGTTCAGTTGTCACCTCCAGTTATTTTGTTCTGGAATAAACTACTGAGGTTTAGCCCTTTGACCTCGGTCTTTTTTCGTCTTGAGGAAAATTAACAATGTGTCCTGCCTAAACCAAGTTAGCTCTTCAAATGTAGAACTAATACATCAGAAGTACAATGAAAATACACAATCTTCTTGCAAAAATGTATACTTTTTTATTCCACTCTCTGTGGGTTTTGACCTTATTTTTGTCATGGCCATTTACTAAATATATGCACATTTTTCTTATTTACTTCATGATCCAGCTTTAATATTTTTACGGTTTCTCCAGAATTACTCAAATAATTCGAAGCTCATCCCTGAGAGAAAAGCTGCAGCTGAAAGCCCAGGGCTGGGATCACCCACTGGCTCCGGGAGGGCAGGTATTGATGGAGGCACTGGGGAAGTGCCAACTGGATGAGGAGAACGAGGAGTCCTTTGGAAGGTATTTACAGATTTTTGGTACCAATAACTTTACTACTGGTTTCCTAAGCACATCACAAATGAAACCCAAGCAGGATGCAGTCACATGGAAAAGCAGCAATGTGTGGATGAATGAAGCAACCATGGTTAACAGCAGGACCCTGTCCTGGGCTTCAGAGGGGGGAAGAGGTGAACCAAAGAGGAACAGGCATAAGAGCTGTTGTCTCCTGAGAAGATATTGGGGAATTTGGGATGCAAAGGAAACATGGTGTAGTACTGTGTAACAAAAAAACTTCTTTTTTTTTTTTTTTTTTCAGATTGGAATATTTTCCCATTTGCTCCAGTCCTCTCTGCCTGGCAGTGGTGGCTGCCCCTGAGCCCGCCCTGGGAACGCTCTCCCCACACTCAGTGTACATTGGCAGCCACTCTGCTTCCCACCCTGAGAACATCCCACTCTGCTGCAGCACAACTGTGGGAGTTTGGCTTTGTTTGTTTTCCTTCCCCCACAGGAGGAGGTTGTTCCCGAAAATGCTCCCAGTGATTCTCACCTCAGGTACCTCCCGTGGGTTCCCAGGCTGTGGTCTGGGCAGTGGGAATAGCACACGGAGTCATTCCTGCTGGTGCCCACAATGAAACAGTAGAAAATCGTGCAACAATTGGCATCTCAGTGGAGGAGGAAGGCACAGTGTTACCCTTTCTTTATCGACCCAAGTCCTGGAGCTCAGCTCTGGCACCTGTGTACTGCAGATAAATCA
The DNA here is from genome assembly GCF_025592945.1 of Manacus candei. Taxonomy (NCBI): domain Eukaryota; kingdom Metazoa; phylum Chordata; class Aves; order Passeriformes; family Pipridae; genus Manacus; species Manacus candei. The sequence goes on along the minus strand of NW_026138105.1, from coordinate 15,299,575 downwards.
TCACTGGGGCTTTCCCCGTCTTGTTTGTGCACAGTTATTTACTCCACCCTTTTTTAATTCCACTTTGGGCCTGATCCTGCAAGCACCAGCTGACAGGATTGTGCAATCAGTTCTTCAGTGTCCGGAAGTGCTTCATGGCAGAGCAGCCTCTGCCTCCAGCCCCAGCTGAGCTCTGGTTTCCCCAGGCAGAGCTCTCAGCTCTGTGCAGTGTGTGAGGGGTGGCTTGGGAGGGTCCCCTGGGTAACTTGGCTTGCACATTAAGTGGAAACTTTCATTATTTACCAACTGGTCAAAATGACTTTGCTATTGACATAGGCTTCATTATGTCAGCCATTCCATCTTTGAAAACATGGGCATAACAAAGACAGAGCGGTGGCAGGGAGGGGGAAATTCCATTTCTTCCTAAATTGAGTGGAAACATCTTCAGGAAAATTAAAGAAAAACCCGAGAGAAGGAGAAGAGCAAAAGAATTAACTGTAGCCAAAGCCACTTTCCTTTTTCTTTTTCAATCTCCCTTCCAACATGCTCCTGGTAAAATCATTACAAAGGCCGTTTATTTTTAAAATTGAAAGATTGGGGAGAGTCATAATGAGATATTATGTGTAAAAGTTGCACATAAATTTCCTTCTGTCATATTTTGGGCTCTCCTAACGCATCCCCTTGGCAGGCCTGAGGGAAGCTGATCACTTTAGTATAGATTGTGTGTGCTTCAATAATATTGCCCAAGGACAGAGCTACTGGGTGGCTGAGTTGGCTACATACTGATTTAAAAATTAGCTGGGCTTTTATTTGCCACACTAAATTATTGCTTTCCCAAAAAAAAAAAAAAAAAAAAAAGGAAAAATGAAAAACTTTTATCCAAGAATGAAGCAGCATGTTTGAAACAAGACCCTTCTTTCCTTTCTTTTTTGGGAATGCAATTTTTTTGCTCACTGGAGAGTTTTGTGCTCTCTCAGCTTTCCAGGGAGCCATGGAGGAAAGGCAGGGTGGTGGTGGTGTGTGACACAGAGGTGAGGCCAGTGCTCAGTGGCTGCTCTCTGCAGTCTTTCCTCACAGGTTGCCCTACACAGATCTCAAGGATGTGGAGTTGGACAGTCACAGTGTCACACAACAGCCTGGCCTTGCTCTCAGGTCAGACACATCTGTCACCCTGTGACAGTGTAATGACCCAAGATGCTTAAATTTCTTACAGAAGAGTCCTGAATGTTTTTCTGTTGTTTTTGTGATTTTTTGATTTTGAAATGTGCTGTCACATCTGCAGCCTGGGCTTTGTGTCCCTTCTCTGAGTCGAGGAATTGTCCTGAAAGCCATGAGGGTCATGCCTGGGTTTTCTGCTGCATTTGGTGGGCTCTGATGAGGATTTTATTTCTTTATTCATATTTTGTTTTCATTGTCCCCATCTCTCTGAGGTTTTTGTGCTTCCAGGAACTCAGCTCAGGGATCTCCGCAGCTGCCAAGAGCTGGGACATTTCCTTTTCCTGTCCTTTCTTGGTCTAAACCAAAAATTGGTCTTCAAGGAGGCAAAGACCATCAAAGAGCATAAGAATAAATAGTAATTCATACCAGTCTTTGCTAATATGCCTAATTTAGAGCTCTGGAGTCCAAGTCCTAGCCACATTGCCTCTGTATTCCATTTTTTATGAAACATTTGACCTATTTACTCACTCTTTGACCTGGCAGTCTAAGAAATATAAGATGGAAAAGACATGACCCAAATGAGAGGTTTAAATAAATAGCTTTTAGTGTGGGAGAAGGCTGAATTCACTTTAAATGTAAACATGTATTTTTGACATGAGCCAAATCTATGTACCCTTATACTTTGGGCAAATCTGAGTGAATCTGAGCTTTACATCCAGTCTATGTCTCAGTCCTGTGCCAAACAAAAACTGGAACTGTGACTTGGAAAGCCAATACTTTTAACTCAGATTCAGATAAACACGCTCTGAACCAAACCTCCCAAGCTCATCCCACTGGGAATTATAGTTAATTAAATTAAGATTTCAGTCTTCTTCACTGGTATCTTCATCTCTGGGTAGCAGCCTTGGGCAAGGTTGAAAGTGAAACTTGCTTCCTTTGCTTCAAGGCAGCTTTGTCTCCAATCGACTCCGGAATCAGAAGCTCCATGTGCAGCTATTAAAGCTCCTCACCACAAGCTGCTCTGCCAGCAGTTCTGAACCCCCTTTCCTGCAGGGATCCCGGTGTGCTTTCATCTGCTGCGAGCTGGAAAAGGAGGCACCGGGGTTTATTAAAGGCTTTGTGTTGCTAACGTGTTGTCCACCATGCCATTAATTAAGAGGGATTCCTCTCTCCCCAGTTGGGTGGCTCCCCAAGGCTGCCAGCATGGATATATTATATTGTGGATATATTATATTGTGGATATATTATATTGTGGATATATTATATTGTGGATATATTATATTCCCCTGCCTGCCCAGCCCACGCTGCAGGACTGATTGCACCCCAGGGACGCTCCAGCCTCTCCAGGTAATTCCATGGCTGAGTCTCCAAACCCAAGGAATTAAAGGAGCTCTGCCCTGGGCTCTGCTCCCCTGGTAATGAGCCCCAGGGCTGTGGGTCCACATGTTCCCAATCATAGCCCACCCAGGGCAATGTTTGCTTTTGGGGACAGTCTGGGGAAACCTCCCGGGGATCGGGGGGTTTTATATGTATAGCCGTGCATGTAATAATAATAATAATAATAATTATCCTCGTTAGAAAGTTAACTCCAGTTGCTTCCAGAACTGGTGGGAGGGCTGGATGAGGTGCCAGGAAAGCCCAGCCCAGGCACAGCCCCTCACGTGGCCCTGGGGGGCACTTGGGCTGCCCCAGGTGCTGCTGCCTTCAGATGTTCCCCCCTTCAGCTGGGGCTGCACAGGTGGGGTGGGCACATCTTTGTCTGTTCTCTCACTGTGTAGCACATGGAAACCAGTTGCTTTTGTAGCATTTTCCACCCAGCTTTGATCCCACAGCAGCTGTTTCATTTACCCAGGGTAGTCCAAGAAGCAGCCCCCTAAATCTCTGTGCTCACCAGTGCTCCCCCCTCAAAGTTCCTGAGGATTAGGGACACAGAATGGGATGCTGGTGGTTATTTTACTGAGAGTAACAATATTATCCCCCAGACTGAGCCATAGGGTATAATTAGAGCTGTTCAGGAATTTTGTCATTAAAAGTCTTTTGGTTGGAAAATGCCAATTCTTTGAAACAAACCTTTTGGAATAAAGGGGAAGGTTTCTAGTGTCAAAGAGGCACAAACTCTGGAATAACCTGGCTGGAAGGTCAGTCAGGTTGCCAGGCTCTGGGCATTATAGGATATAACAAATTAACCTGAGTAGGCAGCCATGCAACACACTTTGTGCTCACTGAGCTCAGCTCTGGAGCTACACAGGAAAGAAAAGGGATTTTAGTTTTTATTTTAATCAAGAATTTTGCTGTTGCTCAAGGACTTTGGTTTATTACAGGATTGCTGCTTCAGTGAAATGTACCCAATTCTCTGGGAAAGGCTGGCTTTGATGACTACTCAGATTTGAAGGAATTCTGGAAGAAATTATTGAACCAGGACTTTTCAACATTCTCATAAAGAAATCTGTGTTTCTCGTTTGAAGGTGACTTTCTAATTTGGAATTGGAATAGTATTTTCTTTAGATAGGAAATAGTCCAATTCTGAAATAGCAATGTTCTGTATCTTTATATATCTCTATTAACCTGATATCATTATGGAATGTATAATTTACAGTTATTATGGCAAAAGGAAAATATTTGAGATAATTCCTTTTAAAACAAAAATCTGTTGAGAGAAGTGATTCAGAAATTTCAAGAAGCCTTGAATGTAAGAAAATCTTTTTCCCTTCTCTTTCAAGTACCATTTGCTTGAATGCCATTTAATGTTGGTTTTACATTTGGCTGAATTTCCTCTGTTTTAAAGACTTTTAATTTGCATTAAAAAAAAAAAGCTTGGAAATCCATGTGGTGGCCACTGAGGACTTGCACTATTGAAAAATGTTGCTAGGAGCTGGAGATCCAAGAAATCAAACACAAGAAAACTGCTCCTGGAAGTCCAGAAATAGGAAGAATGAGGAGATCAGTGAGTTACTATTGCTGGGGCCTGGACATTTGATGTCAAGGGATGTGGAATATGGATATCAGGGTTTAGGGACACTGGAGCAGAGAGGGCAGCCATCAGTGATTAGAAGGATAATTGTACCAGGACAGAGAGAAATAAAAACAAGAAGGAAGGGGAGTTTATTGCTAGCAGTTTGTGTTGGTGCTGTATTTCTAAGGAGACCATGAGTATGGGCTAACCCAGCATGAGATCAAACAGCAGTGCCTGCTTTAATGCTTTTTTGCCCCCCCCTAAAGACTGTTTATTAGCAGTTTATTTAAAATAATGAAATATGAGTTGTCAGTTTATTCAGGATAAATTTTAACATGGATTTCTGTGCAAAGGCAGAATCACTTCTGAGCTAAAATCATGTATGAACTCTGCAACCCTTTGGCTTCTCTTTGTCAACTTTCCCAGATAAAAATGGTTTTGCTTTTAGGAATGACCTCTCTCATTTTCAGGTACTCTTTGTGATCTGTTGCCAGGCCATTGGTTCACTAGTGTGGGTTTCCTGACAATGGTTAGGAAGCAAAGGACAGACCTTTAAAGAAAAGACACCAATGCACACACCAGTTACCCACACTGCAGCTTTTAGGAAGGTTTTTGCACCGAGCCTGTTTTGACTTATGTAGATTTTTGCTCTAGATTTTAGTCAGAAACTGAACTCAGTAAACTTGAGTTTATCCTGAACTGTACACCTGAAGGAACAGACTCAGAATTTTAGTCTGCAGCTGATACTTGTAGTTGTGTCCACCATATCTCAAGACCAAATTGCAGTTCATATGTGAACACCCTCTTAGCATGCAGAGATTTAGCATGAGCTTTTTTGCAATAAGCCCTCAGTGCTTGGTTTAACATGTTATTTTTAAACTTGGAAACAAAGCCATCCAAGCTGCATATTCACAGACATAAAATTGAGGCATTTCATACATGCAACTGTATTTTCAGAAGTGTTTGTGCATTTGCCCCCCTGTTTTGGGAGGGTTCTGCAGGGAGGGCTGTGCAGATGGTGGGGTCTGCAGTGCACAGCCCCTCTGGGAACATCCAAACTGCCCCCGAGCTCGTGGGCCAGGGGCTTTTGGTGTGTGCAGTTACCCAAAGGGATCATTCTGCTCCTGAACATGTGTGTTGTATAAATATTGTCCTCTCTGGTTAGCAGTGTGTTATTGTCACTCCTTTCTCTACAGCCACGGAGCTGCCCCTGCTCTCCTGGTCGGGCCGGGGGTCCCTGGCACTGGAAGGCAGCAGCTGGTGAGCTCTGCAACCATCCCAGAGCAGCAGCAGCCAGGGAGTGCAGAGGGGCTGCAGAGGGGCTGCTGTCTTCTGCCAAGTGCAGAACTAAGCAGCTGCTTTGCATTTTCACAGGAACAACAGTGCTCTGTTAACTGCCCCGCTGCCGAGGGGCAGGGCTGTGGGACAGGGGGGTGCTGGCCCGGGGGGTTACTCAATGTCAAAAGACTGAGGGATTCTCCTTTTGTTCCAAGGAGTGTCTGCCAGCATCCAGGACAAACCCTCCTGTCACAGATGGAATGATTGTAGGACAGTGTTCAAACAACTTTATCTTCTCTTTATTGCATTAAGTGTGCCCATATGTGCACGAATCTTCCCTTAAAAGAACATTCTTAAGATTGCAAATGCTCAAAAGCTGGGAAATGCCAATGGAAAATATGTTCTCTGATCATCCTTAATTGTATAAAATAAAACTTATAATAGGATGAGGTGGAAGAGACCTTAAGATGTTATCTAGTTCTCTGTGATTCAAGCAGGATTAGCTCAGTCATCCAACAGTTGTTAAACATGTTCTTTAATGTCTCAAGTTCTCCTGATTTTTTCAAAAGAACTGTGGCTTTTTGGGATCCTTGGGAGGCTGCATTTAAACCTGTCCAGAACTGAAGCTCTGCATCTTATTATGGAGATGGGAAGGTGATTGAGGAAACTACTGTTAATTAAAAGAAAAGTTAGATTCCTCTATTTTCAGTATCAGAAGTGAGACTGAGAAGAGAACATTTTACTCTTCAGAGGAAATACAGCCCGGAGAAAGTGATAAGAATTACAAGGGCAGAAGTTGAACCCTCTGTAGCGTATTTACATGCAGTGTTGTTCCTACTTTACTGGTGCTGTGGTAAGGGTAATTAGGAAGAGGCTAATCAAGAGTCTTAAGGTGTTGTGTCTGATGTGTTCTCATGTACAAATAAAAGAGATAGTATAGGGGAGGTGCAGCTGAATCTCAAAAAGGGGTTCTGGAGGAAGTGGAAAAGCAAATATTCGTGCTCCAGGCTCCACTATAAAAGGAACAAAGTTCCTGAGACTGGGAAGTGCCAGAAACCAGCCCAGGGGGAAGGTGCTGGAGAGGCAGCACGTGTGGCCTGTGGGGATGGAAGGAGCTCCGACCTACTGGCAACTCTGCTCCTGAGCAGCTGGGAAAGCTGGGACAGGAGTCCCTGGTGGGGCCCAGACTGGAGCCCTGGGCAGTGGGAGCTCAGGGCAGTGGGAGCTCAGGGCTGTGGGCAGTGCCCTTGGGACATTCAGGAGGACATGAAATGGGTCTGACTGGGCTGTGAAATGTGGCGTGGGAGCTCAGGGTGTCTGGGAGGTTGTGTGGGAGCTCAGGGTATCTCTGGGGTTGGGTGCTGACAGCAGGCGCTACAAAGCTGGAAGACTGAAATGGGAAGGAAACATTTGCTTAAACTGTGATGTGAGGAAATGGGCCAGCCCTCACCCCCTGGGCATGCAGCAGGGAATCAGAAACACGGGGTGCAGGTCGAGGATTTGCATTTATCTCCCACTGTTGCCATGTGCACTCTGCAGTGTAAGGCAAGACCTGCTGAATTCTAGACAAAGACAAGGCAATTAGAGGATGATCCAACTGCAGTGCTGAAGGCCTGTGCTTTGTCTTCTGTTTATTCATAACCTTCTGTTTAAAGTAATCTTGGAGTTTAACTTACTAAACAAACCTTTCTTATTCATAAGTCTTCCTGTCTTGAAGGAGGGAGGGGGAGTGAAGAAAGGTGAGAATGACAAACAGGATGATCTTTTTTTGGGAAGACAGTGACTCTTTTTGCAGAAATAGCAGCTTCTTGATGAATATGGACCCAGAAATATGTTCAGGGAAGCTGGGGGATGGAGAGCAATTACAGCTAAGTCTGGGAAACAGGACCATCCATGAGAATAAAGGGAGCTGGTGGAGAAGTTCTGAGTGGACCAAAGCCCCATCCCATCAGTGCTGTGTGTGGCTGCAGCTGAAGGCACTGCCAGGAGCAGCTGGAGGTCCCAGCCACGGGCCCCAGGCTCCTCTGCGTTGGTCAGGCTGCAGAGCACTCAGTGAGTAAACCTGCAAACTGCAGGAGCTGGGAAGGGGCTTCTCCTGGCACTTCACTGAGGACTTCCCTGCCCTTTGCTTCAGATTAAGCCCAAACTGAGCATTGGCGGCCCAAGGGAGCCAGCACGGGTTTGGGGGAACTTAAACAATTGCCTTTGAAGCTCTGGCGAATCTTCAGATGTTTGTGTGTTAGAACTTGGCCCTCAAATTAACTGGCCAAACATCCCTCATAGAAGGGAGGATTTATCACATCCAGGTCCTGACATAAATATGGTTTAGAGCTTGTATTTGCAAAATCCAATGGGTGGATGGACTGGCTTTTGAGACAGAGTTTTGGATACTCAGTGAAACAAATCTCAGTTATGTATCACTAACTTATTTTATGATATGTCTTCAGGAAAAAGAGAGGGGGAAGTGATACTTGAAACACACATTTTTTAAAACAAATTTCATTTTTAAGAAAACCCAGATAAATTATGAGTCAATTCTCCTTCAACCATTATTTACTAGACATTTTTAGAGAATATCTATTTATTTATTGTCCTCTGAGACCACTAGAGAGGAAGGAAAATGCAGTTAGTCCATCACTTCACTGGATAAAGAGGGATGCAAACTCTTAATAAAGTATCGATGGCACCCCAAGGGGACAAAAAGAGATTTGCATCCCAGTGGCCCAGCTGCCAGAGCACATGAGTTACTGCAGCAGCAGCCAGGTCCTGTCAGAGACAGGAGCATGAGGAGAGAAGAGGGAGCAAAACATGATTTGTACTGGCATGCAGTGAACAAGCTAAGCTGTGTAAAAATGAATACATGAAATTAGAAGGATTAATGGGACAAGTTAGTGCAGGGTAGCAGGGAAAGTCCCCTGTCTAGGCACTTCTGCCAGGATCCACCCAGACAGGTTGTTTTTTTTAAACCTGCTTTCTTTTGTAAGTGAAATTTCATCTGGAGGGCACCTCATGAACAGGATTCAATTCCTCCCTCCCAGCTCCACCTGGATAAGCCCTTTGAGCTTTTATATTTTTCTTTTATTAAGAAAATCATGGTGGTTTTCACAAAGCCTGAGATGTTGGCTTGATATAAGGAAGGCTAATGGCATGTTAGCCATCAGAAATCATCCAGTGAGTTCATTTGCATCGAATGCTCCTCTTAACCTCATGTTGTAAATCACTTTTAAATAGCTGTGCTGCTTCACCCCAGGGCTGGCTGCAGTTCAGGACTGAGCAGAAGAGTTTCTGCTTGTGTTGTGAAGGCCTTTGAAATCACTTGTGATAAAACTGCATAGATGTAAGGTTTTTACTATTTAAATCACAAAGCAGGGCCTAAATATTTCTCCACAATAACAGTTTGCTAAGGAGCACAGTCTGTTCCTTTCAAGCCAGTCCACTCCCACCTCTGAAGTTAAACAAAGCTCTGTGTGCTATATATGCAGCATTTGTCCCATTAGGTGGTTGTTTTTTGGTTTTTTTTTAGTACTATACCTGGTTTTGATCTTGCAAAAGGCAATTACAACACTCACAAGATGACAGTCATTGCACACAACAGAAGGCTGACTAATTGAGGGAAAGGAATGATATTTGGGAGGGAAAAACAAAGCTGTGACATGTAAAATTACATATAAAGTGAGCTTTTCTTTTCCCCTTATAAAATTCTGAACAAGTGAACTCCAGATGTCAGCATTTAAACACTGTCAGGTATTTCTTGTACTAGTGTAGCATCTACAGCCCCACAGGGAAATCACAGGCATTGCACACTCCTGACCTGGGGGGCACAGTGGGCACTGAAGAGGGAGATGAGTCAGAAAAAGTGAAGAGCAGGAAATATTGGCACTATTTTGGAACAGTTTCTTTCTCCATTTAAATATAACTTCAGCAAGTTGCAGTTAACCTCCGCTGATCAGAATTTAAGATGATGTAGAGGTTGGTGCCAGGGAAAAAGATAAAACAAAAATTAAAGAGGCCAGAATAAACCTTGAAGTCTATAGGTGCAGTGACAATCCACTCATGTCCTGCTGAGGTAGAAACCTTCCTAGGTGGACATCAGAACAAGCCCAGCTATGTTCAGTGTCAGCTGCTGTCACTGCTGTTTGGGGACTGGAGCTCCATGGGCAGGTCTGCACATCCATCCTGCTCCTTCTTGCAGGAGGAACATCGTTGTCCTGCAGGTCACATCTTCAATCACATCAGCCACGTTCACTCCTCAGTGAGCTGTTGCTGACTCTGTAGCTGTAATGTTTTGGGTTACATCACCTTGGGAGGGGAAGGAGCTTCTCTGCTGCTCTGGGGGAGAGTTGGGAAGAGGCCTGTGAAGGTGCTGCTGCTGTGCTGGCTCTGACAGGCATGTGGGATCTTTTAAAGGATTTTTTTAATCTGTTTTTTTGGCTTACCGTTTTTCTTGATCTAGAAGAAAACTCAGGTCAGATTTGGAGGTCTTACTCCTTCTTCTTATGTCTTCAAAAAGAGAATGGTTTGTACCTACTGAAGGGAGATTGCCTGAAAGAGATTTATTGAGCCACTTGAGGATTTGTAAGCCTTATATTCCTACAGTCCTGTCTCAGGAGATACTAGCATGCAACCTTGGATAGATCCACTAGGAATGTCAGCTTTTCTTCCTACTTGATCTGATGAGGTTTTATTCAGTCATGCAAGGCCTTCCTCCCCTGCTCATCACTGCCTTTATCCATGACCACGTGTCCTGATGGGAGAACACAAGCAAGGCCCTGCTGGTGACGACCCTTCAAGAGGGTTGTCACACCCACACATCACTCCTGGAAAATGGGGAGGCCAAAGCTCAGCCCTGGCCTCTGTCAGAGGACAACTCTTGGTCTGAGTGTGAAAATACCCCCTAGGACCAGGAGTTATCAAATGCAGCAAATGCTGATGGGAGCCTGGCTGCTCAGGAGAGTTAAAGCTAACTTGGACTTGGCCAAAAAGGTAATGAGAGTCAGAGCTGGAAGAAAAAACTAGGTGTGCTTCAAAAATAATGTTTTGCTTAGATTGTTGAGTTGTGGTCGAGGGAACGAGGAGGGGACAGGGCTGCTGTGACAGGGAATGTGAGTGCAGGAACATCTGGTGTGTTTGGTCCCAACACTCCAGGTCTTTTACCATATCCTGCCCAGCACTGCTGAAGTAAACCAGGTGTAAGTGGTTTCAACAGAACAGCCAAAACCACATCTTACTCCGAGAAATCGTGTCTTGAACATGAAGGCTTTGTTCTCCTGGGCCAGAGCTCCTCTCTCCCCACTGCTAGTTCATGAAAGTGTTTACAGAGGCCAGGAGCCCAAAGGAATTGAATTCAGGATCTTGAAAGCTTTGGCCTTCACAAAATAAACCTTCAAAGGAGATTTAGAACTATCAGCAACAAAATACTTTCTATTCTCATCTATGGCAGCCCCCTCCATTCCTGTCTCATGTTTATTTAACAATTTAAAAAATAAATCCATTGCTTTGAGCTCAGGCAATTGATATTTTTAAGGTCTGTGGTGGGTTTTTTTCATGTACAATTTCCATAATATTCTGTATTTTCTTTTCTCTTTTGTTATTTTACTTTAACCATCATTTGCTCTTGTTGGCAATTACAGCTCTTGCTTTTTCCTTATATTGGTAATAAGATAAGCAAGGTGAGGAAGTGCTGATGACAAAACCTCCTACACTCTTCCTCTTTACCTGAGTGATCCAAATTGGTGCCTCTTTTCCACATGGGAGGTTTGGCTTAAAATAGATCCAAAAGGCCATATTTTCAAATATCAGCAGTAAAGCTGTTTCTGCAGTGCCTGTTCCCCGTGCTGTTAGCACTGAATCAACGTGAGCCTCACAAAGGATGTCGTCAGGAGGCTGTTCAAGTCTCATTTAAAAATAAATGAACCCCAAATCCCTGGGATCTACTTAACTGCCCCCAAAACTGGACAAACACCAGAGCTAATTTCAACTATTTGCTCCAAATTACCCTTGTGAGTTTAGCCCCTTGCTTGCTCACCAGATTGTTCAGAAATCAAATGAAATATATGGAGCAGACCTACAGTTCTGGAAAAATGTCATGAGGCTTTTTTAGCTGCATCCAAGTAGTTGGATTTGATTATTATTGTCTGGTGAGACTGATTGCCAATAAAACATTATGTTGTTTCTATCCCCTCCTTGTGTGGCTGAAGCATTCCAAATGTGGGGGGGAAAGTGAAAACCAAAAGCAATTAAAAACAAACTAGAAATCCATAATTACCTCCTTTTACATATTTTTAAAGGGAGTTCAAGCCTGCTGTTTAAACTGTATTTCCTGTCTAACAAAGTGTATTATTTCTGCTATAGGTTTTTTCTCTTTTACTTCAATGGATACATAACAGAAGGGCCCTTGCATTACTTGGGTTTTGTTCCATGCCCATGAGTGCTTACAGTCAGTCACAGGCACCAGAGCACCTTAAAAATAGAAACCAAGAGGAAAAAAAGGCCAATTCAAATACCTCTCTAACTGTTTCTCAGTTCAGATGCCAGTCAGGCCACACTGGAGATGGTTCCCAGCAGCTTCCCAATGAGATGTAAAAGGAAAATGAAGCTTTGAGCCATCATATCTTCAGGGTTTAACTCACTCTTCTCACTCAACAACTGGCTGGTGATGAAGTGTTAATAACCCAGCTCTGTGCATGAGCTGTCCAGGTTTTCCATCCAGAACAGTCTGAGCAGGAAAAGCTTCTCTAACTGAGAGCATCTCTGTACCTGGCAGCTCTTTTCCTGCCCTTGCTCAGTCAGAGGCCAGGCCTTTGCCATGGCACAGGTGTCACAGGAGGACAAGGCAGTGGAGAAAGATCCCAATTCACCAACTGCTTCTCTGGGATGAGGACAAAGCCCATCACCCAGGGGCAGGCAGTCATTTGGAGATGATGTCCGTGGTGCCAGCTGAGAGGAGGGTGGTGCCCAGGAAGATGTGGGGACACATCGAGAGACAAACCAACCTCCCCGGGCACGGGGCAGTGCCCCAGGCTGGGCACAGCCCTGGCTCACCCAGTGCCCAAAGGGGGTGGCTCCTGCAGCCCTGAGCACCACACCTGAGCTGCAGCCCAGCTCATCCTGCCTGCCCAGCCAGGGGGAAAGCCCACACCTCAGAGCTCCTGATCTTCACAGCTCCCTCCATTTGTAATGACCTGGCAGTAGGAAGACCCTCACAGGGGGAGTGGGGGAAATAAATATTACATGTATTAACTTTACTTTTTGCAGCACAACCACATTGTCAGGGCTGCAAGTCAAAAATACCTGGCAAGAAGAAAACATGTTAGAAACACATGAAGGGAAAAGAGAAAGACACTCTGCTCCTCAGGGCTGTTTTTCCAGCTCACATTGCCCTTCTCCTCCCTGAAACTCCCTCTGCATGGCAGCTGTGCAGGTTTGCCCCAGAGGAGGAGCATCAGGCACCTTGTGGCTCAACATGTGGCTGGGAGGCTCCTCAGTGCACAAGGTCTGTGGCTCTCCTGCAGGGCTGGATGGATCACACGGGGCAACTGAATTTCCAGCCGGTTCAACATGCCATTGCTTGTGCAAAACACGTGTCCAGCCACCAGGCTTGCATAAATTGGCTGTAAATAGTTAATTAAATGCATTTGTACCCCACCACCTGATTTGCATGCAGAATTGTCAAAGCAGCCTGCTAAGATTAGACACAATGTACTCCCCGAACACAATTGTACCACTGAAACAGTCTGAAAATCTGGCGCATTGAGTTAAATTTTCACATTGTGCAATCTTGTGTAATAACAATAATCTCCTCTGCCTTGGAGTATAATCGCAATAAAGAGCTTTTTGTGATTCATTCAGTGTTTATTCACTCAGTAAACAGCCCTTTATTGCTTTTTATACTACAAAGCAAATGAGATTATTGCTTAAATTGTCCGGTAGCAACTAGCTTCTGTCCTCTGGCTTGCTTATTCAGTTTGTTTTTGTGTTGTGGTTTTGGAAAAGAAAACTTGTTTAAAATTAGCTCCCCAATAAATCACAGTAACAATGAAGTGAGAGTTTCTGCAGTGTGACAGATTTGTAGCTTTTTATGTTTGTAATGATGATGATATGTTTTCTAGCTTATTTATTCCCTTCTGCCTTTATTCTCTCAAACTCTGAAGTCTGCTGCAGTGAAGAAAACTCTAAGATGAAGTTGGGGAAGGGAGAACTTGCAGTCCTTGGACTGCACAGCTGCCTCTGTGGCATTGCCAGGAGGGAAAGGTGCAGGAAAGAAGCAAAGAAAGCAAACAGGCAGGAGTCTGATGCTCCAAATCGAGCGGCATCAACACTAGATCATGTCCTAACCCTTCTCCTGAAAGCTTGAGTGATTTCCTTCCCTGGCCCGTGCCTGTACAATAAGGTTGCTGATGTTATCTCCTTTGGAAAGTGCCCCAAGACCTTTGGATGGTTAGCAATAAACATTTTGGTTATTCAGTGACTCCCCAAGTAGCTCTCAGGAGCAGCTGTTGTTTCACACACCATCTCCCCGTGTGAGGGATGGTGGAGCAGCTCTGTGGGCCCAAAGGCTGGGAACAGTGTGGAGTTCATCATGGAGAACAAGTCAGCTGGAGCCAACATTTGTTCCTTCTTTCCTGAGTGTGCAAATGAAGCCCATAATTATTCCTCATCACGAGGCCAAGTGGGGGATTCATCAAGGGAAGGAAGGACTATTTCTCTCTTGCAGGCAGTAACATGTAAATGGCATTTCTTATTTCAGTCCTGCCAACTTTGAGACGTTAGCAAAGCATTTCCCTGATAATTATTGATCTTCTGTATTTATAGAAAGCTGGGACCCAGTACAATTCAATATTCAGGAGATGCCAATTTTCTATGAATACCTGAGAATGACTTGGTCATTTTTCCATTTCTGTAATTGCTCCTGGATTACTGGGGCATGAATTGCATTCTTTAAAATCCACCTAGAAATGGAACATGGGTGAGGAAGCTCTGCATGAATTTCTTTCTCCTTACTGAAGCCAAGCCTGTTGTTTTCAATTTGGGCACTTCGGATATTAATGTCCAACTTCATTTATTCTCATCTAGTGCCAGCTTCCACACTCAAATGGATACCTTAAATTAATTGATCTAGAATTGCAAATTGGGCCTCTCAACCTGTTAAATATGCACCTGGATCTGTATTTTCTCTAATGGAGTCTATATTTTCTACAGGAGTCTTTGCATTTAGCTGGTCTTGACAGCTTCTGAGTGACCACATTTCTCCTCTGGATAATAGTGTTTCCTAGATTTAGCTCTTTTTATTCTTCTGTGTTGTTACATTCAGTTGTCTTATTAGTTTATAGCACCTGTTTTTAGCCTAAACTAGACAGTGACATGGTTCTTGAACAGAGCAGGTCAAGTCCCAGCAACACTGAAGTCCCCAGCAAAACCTCAGCCCACTGGCACCAGGAATGAGATGGTACATCCCCATTGCCCTGAGCTTGAGCTGTGGTTCCATATCTCAGAGCTAAAGGACCTGATCCAGTTGTTCCAGGGACAGATGTGCCATGAGAAGCAGTAGCTCCCGTGTGCCTGAGCCTGCTCCCTGTGCTGCCTGGGCAGTTCTGTGCTGCAGAGGGTGAGCTCACTGATTGTGTGGGTGCCTCCCAGTACTTCAAACCCACAGCAAGGCCTGGAGCACCACAGTGTTACAGTCTGGACAGCAAAATCTCCAGAGGTTCCTCCTGGGGATGCTGCTCTATGAAAGCTGTCCTGACAATGGGCACAGGAAATTCTTTAAACAACCCATATTTCTTTGATGTTAAAATAATCATTAATTGCCAACCAGTGCATAACATCATCTGTGTGGATATTAAAGAGGAGATGTCATGGTCAGGACTGACATGAAGCAGTGTCCTCCTCCTGAGAGCGAGGGCCAGGCCAAGTGTCAGGGAGGGCACTGAACATCTCCCTGAGCTCACTCCATGCCAGGGGCTCTGGCAGAGGACACTGAGCACTGCCCTGTGCTTTCCAGGCCTGCAGTGGAGGTGCACTGGCAATGCTGTGCTCCTGTGCAGGTGGTGTGTGCTCTGCCCCTGCCTCCTGTGCCTCCAGCAAGAAGTTTCCCTGTGAGACTTCTGCCAGTTCTGGCACAGGCTCCTGTAGGGACCTGACATGTTTGGTTTCTCTGGGTAGAAACACACCCTTCTTCATAGTTTCCATGCATAAGAAACTTGCTAAGTGCACGGCCTCATCTATGATTAGATTTTCGTTTCACAAGGCAACGGTGATTTATGAAGCATATTTTCATGTGGTAACCAGAAAATGTTTCCATTTAATGATTGGGCAGTGTACTTCCCTTTATCAAACCTGCTTGAAACCCTTTTATTGTTTAAGAATACATTTTCATGGGGGTTTTGTTGCTTTAACCACATTTCATTTTAAAGGGGCTCTGCTCTGGTTTGCTAAAGCTTTCAGGTTACTGAATAAATGTGTGGTTTGTTGGAATGAGGTGAGGAAACACAAGCTGATGGCCAACATACCAAGCAGGAACTTACAAGTGTTTCTTCAATTAGTAATCCTGACACTGGGATTCTGGGTGCCCTTGAGCAAGTCACTTTGCTGCCATCCAGGTCAGCCCTCATCTGAAAAAGGAGAATGGTCCCATTAATTTTCCCTTGCAGTCCCTCAGCCTGTTCATCCCTTCAGACCCTTCATGGCAGCTCTGGTTGTCGCTGGGGCTCGCGGGGTGCCCAGCACGGGGAGGGTTTGCAGTCCTGGCTGTCACAGGTTATTAATTAATCATTCAAATAAATTATGTCAAAGAAATATTAATTAATCTTTGCTTCAGAAAGGAGCTCACCACAGATGCTCTCTGTGGGCCCTCGGTGCAGCCTCGGAGCTGCTGGAAATTCTCTGTCTTTCCAACACGGCCCATGGACATGATTAAAGGAACCGCCTCGGATCATCCCAACTTTCTCACTATTAAACAGCAGCTTCGGCTCCTTCTCTTTTTGATTTTCTTATTCTTTTTTTTTTTTTGAACCTGGCAGCCTTAGTCAATAAGCCATAAGCGCCAAGCTAAGAAGAACTGCTGTCATCAGACAAAAAGGCCTCCAAGTCCACATCCCTAACAACCTATTTTAATAACAAGAGCAATAACGGGATTTATTATGCATGCGGCTTTCTGCAATCATTTCTGAAGAGAAAATTAGTTTGAAGCCTCAGGCGACAGTTGAACTCTCAGAGGCGCCTAAAATAAAATAAGGAGGGGGGGGCAGTGGGAGGGGGCTGAAAAAATAATAACTGGGGAAAAAAAGTGTGATGGGAAAAGTTATGGGAGCAAGCATCCAGCAAACTTTATCTGTGATTTGGTCGTGTCCTCTGGAGGGAGAACCTGGTGGCTGGGAGATGGGCAGGTCTGCTGGGCTGTGTGACCAGGCTGGCAGTGCCAGAGGTGCTGTGGGAGCTGGCAGAGCATGGGCTGGAGCTGGCAGAGCATGGGCTGGTGTGGGTCAGCAGCAGCACAGCCCCGCAGCCCTGATTCACTGTACGGTGAAGTGGTGATAAATTCCAGAGGGGCTCTGTGCCAAGGAGTTAATCTCAGCTCAGCCAGGGGGTTAAAAGGAAAAAAAACCAAACCAAACCAAAAAAGAATTAAAAAAAAAAAAAAAGAAAGAAGGGGAGGGCAAGGGTTGGGTGAGCTGCTGGAGGCAGGAGGGGGCTGGCTGTGGGTTAGGGACAGGAGCAAATCCAGCACTCAAGGAATGTCCTGACCTGTGTGGACCCACTGTCAGCACATCCACCCCTGCTCCAAAGTACCACCAAAAAGTGCCTCTCTTCCCATCCAGCTTCAGGTGGAAAGAGAGGTTTAGGTGTTGGCACCAGCCTGCCCTGAGACACCAGAGGAGGGGGGTGAAGTTTGGGAACCAGCGGAGGAGACTGGTCCAATTCACAACAGCGACCCTGTGCTGTTCTCTAACCCAGGGCAGGTCAAGCTCCAAACTGGTGCCTCTCAGACATGCTGAATTCCTGCCCCACTTTGCAGCTGGAGAGCCCTTGCCCAGGCCTGGGGTCCTGCCCTGGTCCTGTGGCCCCGGAAGGAATTTGAAGGACTGGAAGTGGAGGATGTTTGGTCGCTGGGGAGGGCTGAGAAACACAGGAACTGCTTTATCAGCATTGAGCTGGCAGCTGCTGCCCAAGGGGGATCCCCTGCAGCCCAGCACTGGGCAGGGTGACATCTGTGTCCAGCAGGAATCCAGGGAAAGGTGTGATGGCTCAGGAACACAGATGGCTTCTTGCCTCTGATTTCCCCATCACAGGGCAAACCAGCACTGGGGCAGTTGGGGGGCTGCAGCTGAGCCAGGGCCAAGTGCCACAATGCTAAACCATCCCCTGTCCCTCCAAACACCCAGGGCAGGTTTGTTTTCCCCTGCTCCTGACTCTGCATTCCCATTTTAGACAAGTCCTTGACAGAGGGGCAGGACTTGAGGCTGATCAGTGCACAATTATTCCTTCTAAAATCTAAAACAAAAGCAACACTAAGGGAAAAGAGTGTGCTTGGGCATACATGTGTCCTCTCAAAGAAAGCCAAAGCCAATCACTTTTCTGTGTGTAGGAATTTTAATTTTTGGGAATTTTTTCCCCCTTCCTGAGGCAATGCATGAACTTCCCTGCTGGAAATAGTGTGGACCCAGCTGACTGAGAGCAGGCATCCCAAACCTGCTATTAGATGGTCCTTGCTTTTTGGGCTCTGGTTTGAGGGCACATTACTTTACTTCAACCCTGCAGTCTGAGGCCGCCCCTCTTGAACTGTAAGAGGTGGCCAAAGAAAATAACATGTGGTTATTGTTTAAAAAGTCGTGTACCAGAAAAGTATATGATCACTTAAAGGCAACATCAGAGAGCAGGGTCTTCTGCTGGCTTCATCCAGGGCCTTGGCTAACCAGATAATTCCATGGTGATATTTATGGCTTGTATATGAAAAAGAAAATAGTCTGAAATCCTGTGGCTGTTTGGTACCCATGTCTTTAATGTCTAACTGCTTATTCATTCTAAAAAGTGGGATTTAATAAGACAGTTATTGTATGTTAGTTAAATACCAATTGATTATTAAAAACATATTTATTTATAACTGCAAATTATAAAGTACTCGGGGAAGTGTAGCCAATCAAATCAGTGGACTGCCTGATGAATATCCTTTTCTAACCCCATCATTTTATATATAGAATAGAAGTTGACTTATGCAGCAGGAATAAAACTAACTTAACTGCCTTTATGGGTCATTTCTTTCTTTGATGAATACTTGTAACTCCCTTTAACAGTAATAGGACCTTTGCTTTCCAACTGAGCAGAAAATAAACAGTCCTCACTGTAGGGGCTCTCTTGCCTTTTGGGGGGCTCTGAGTGGATGAAGTGTTCTCTGCTTTAATAAAGCATGCCAAAAATATTCCTGAATGAGATCCCCTTTCCCTGTTTCCTGACCAGTGCTGCCCAGCAGGTCCCGTGGGTTACACTGGTGTCTGCCAGCAAAGCAAAGCCCCAGACTGGCCACCCAAACCCTGCTTAGCACTGGCAGGGTCTCACTCCTTAGTAGTCCCACCAGAAACCTGGACTGATAATGGAGAGATCTTCTCCAGACTTTTTTCACACCAATCTTTTAAGATTTTTCTCTCTTACATAAGTTCCTAAGAGAATAAAGACATGTTGCAAGCTGGAAGAAATGAGAAATGCTCATCCCATCCCTCCCTTCCCTTTTGATTTGGTTTCTTTTCCTCCACTTTGTTTTACCTTTTTTTTTTTTTTTTTTTTTTTTTTTAGATTTTTCTTTATTTAAATTATATGATTAATGAAGGCTTGGAGAGAAAAAAAAAAAAAAAAAGATAGGTCTTTCCTGACTCCTTTTCTAAATGTAAAGTGCAGCTGCTGTTGCAGAGACAGGTCCTGCAGCTCCACGAGCTCTCCCAGCACAGCAGGGCTGACTCGCAGCCAAGAGAGAGAAAATCTGATCTGGTATTTATGTCTCTGTTTAGGGCAATTAACCCAAACCAAGGTGGGAGCTGAGAAAGAAGACAGTGAGTGAGAGGAGAGGAGAGGATACTTGTTCTTTAGGAAAAAAAAACCAAAAGGAAAGAAAAAGAAAGCCTGTTAAAATGAGCACCCAAATAAATAACAGACACTTGGAAATCCTGTATCCTGGCTTTACAAATTAACTTTCCAGGGAAAATGGCTTATTTTGTCTTTGTGAGCCTCGTTATTGTCTGAGGTTACACACCGAGGTGTCACATCCCCAGCAGGTGTCAGTCAGCACGACTGCCCTGAAACCAGTGGAACTGCATCCACTCACCCAGGATCCTGGCTGGAAGAACAGCCCCATCCCTGGAGGTGTGTTAGAGCCAGGGAAAGCACCAGAGCCTACTGCACCAGGGTGCTTTTCTTTCCACAGGTCTCTCCTTTAACCTTATTCATTCTTTTAACTTATTGATGTTATTTTCCAAAATGTTTTTTGATTCACTATTACAAATTATTTACAACTAACAGATCTGTTGACTCAATCCCTGTTCTATTGTTTCTTTTCACTTTTTAGTGTAGTGAAAAAAAATCCATTCCTAAACAAGACAAAATCTTTAAAAAGATCTTCATTATATTTCAATAGCAATCTTGCTTTTGTTGAAAGAAAATACATCTGTTTATTAATTAAGAGGAATTTGCTTAAGTTAGTTCCACTGAATAAACACTTTGTTTGGCCACATGAGGCCAAATACTTTGAATTTTCCTTTGCTGCAGGGTGAAGCCCTGCTGTTATTGAAATGAATGCTCTATAGTTCAAAGCAGAGAGAACTAGTGGGCCAAGTCCTGCAGGTTTTATGGACACCTCACATTTTAAGGAACCCACTCACACCATCATCTGAGCTCCAGATGAACCAGGTATTATGAATACTTGGCCTGTTAAACCTCCTTTTCTCTGCTCACAGTCAGTGAAAAAAAAAAATCTGTTATCTTCTTGCAGTTTGGTCAAAATTTCATGCTAACAAATTTCAGTCTGCCAAATTCCAATTGTTCCAAGTTGTCATTTATAAAGCATGAAGTCAGTGGTGCAGCTCACTGATGTCCTTTCCCCCTGTGCCACCACACAAGGAAGGCTGCAGAGGTCCTGCTGCAGGTCTGAACGTTTTTGGAGTGAGATGAGTGAGAGAATGTCACCCCAAAACCCAGTGCAAGGACCAGCTCAGGATATTCCCCTGCAATGAAGTGAGAGAGGTTTCTGCCCAAGTCCACAGTGGTTTGATTGCTTTTGTCCTCATTTTGCTGAGAGAGGCTGGTGTCAGAATGGGCTGGAGGAAAGGCTGCTCATCCTGCCAGTTATGTGGAAGCTTTAACAGGTCCCCAGAAAAAAAATAGTGCCCATTGTGCCAGGAAGTAAAGCCCTAATCCAGCAGGTTCGTTGCTCTTGAAAGACAAGGTCCAAGTTTGAAGAGGATTTGGACCTTGACATGGTTCCAGACTGGCCTTCAGCAGTGCTGGAAGAGGCCAGGATTTAGAGCTGGAGCTGCATTTTATAACTCTGGTTTGTCTTCAGGCTTGTGTGTGCAGCAGGGTCTGGATGGACTGATGTTGCACCCCTGTGGGTCTCAGCATCACATGGGGGGGCTCTGCCCAGGCACACCCTGCTCAGCCAGCTGATGCTCTGGCTGGATTCTGGTCCAGGCAAAGCCACCTGAGTGCCATGGCAGGAGTTCAGGTGTGTGTTTGTGGACAGCTAACCCACACTTACATACCACTGACACTTCTTAACTGCATCACAGAGACACCTGGTACAGTGACTCTGGAGGACTGTGTGAGCCAAGGGGTGAAACAACTTCACCAAAAGGCAAAAGCTGCAGCTTTCCCTTCTGTGTATTGAACCTTCCTGTGGGCCCTCCACTTGCTCTTTTCAAACAATGCTTTCTTGGCTGGCTGGATTATTGTGTATCACCTCTCTAACCTGTTGTATTAATTTCCATTGACTGTGAAAAGAACTTGTCAAATAAGGAGGAAAAAGGAGGGGGAAGTCTTTTAATCCATAAGGCACAGTTCTTAAAAGCACCTTGTTGTGTAGTAGCTGCACACAAGTGAAGAATTTGTCAAGAATACAGGGCTGCTGCTAATTGTCTGAATAAATTACAGCTTTGCAGCCTGGAAGCCACAAATCATGTCATTGTAGCACTAAGACATTCCTTTATGGAATTGGTCTTTTACAACCTGGAAAAAAACTTTTTAGAGCACTGCCCTGCAGTAAAAATTAGAGAGAGAGAGAGAGAGAGAGAGAGAGAGAGAGAGAAAGAGAGAAAGTGTGTGTGTCCCTGGGGATGTGAGCAGGCAGTCTGAGCTCCCAGCAGCTATGTGGGAGAGAAAGGCTCCCACTCTGCTCACCTTTTACACCAAGGCATCTGAAGCAGCAAGAGCACAGGTGAAGCCCTTTGGAGTGTTGATAAATAAGAGAAATAAGCAGGATTAAGAGAACTTTTCTGGCTGAGGGAGGGTGGCTGGTGGTCACTTCTGCAGTAGAGATGTCAGCTCATTCCTCCTTGGACCATTAGGACAAGCCACCCCTAAAAGAAAATATTAAAATGTGTATAACAAAGCACATCCTACAGATTCACATGACATTCACTTTGTTGCAGAGGACTTGGAGAAAGCACTATTGATTATTGTACCCATTAAGATTTAATTTTTTTTCACAAGCTTGGAGCAACAGGTACACGTTACCCTGCTAGTGCAGGCACTTGGCCATTCTGGCTGTTCCTTCCAGCTTCAGCTAGTGTAGAAGAAAAAGGAATAAAGGACTATTTTCTTCTGAAGTGTCTGGTTTCAGGCTGTGGGCTGAGTCCTGCTCTCACTGTTGTCATTTGAAAGACTCCTACTGAGTTCAGCAGTCTTTGGATGGAGGCAGGTCCATGAGCAGTAATCCAGTGTGGCACCATCTTCAGTTCTGTGTAAAGAATGACTCCTTGAGATAATTCCTGGTTCATACTGTGAACTAGACAATGAAGTGGAAAGTGCTCCCTGGAATTTCCTTAAGGCAACCTGAAGCTGTGCTCAGGCTCTTTCCCAGTTTATTAGCAGTGTTTGGCAAAGTTCCTCAGGCTCCTTTGCAGCCCAGGGTAATTGGTTAGCAGACACTGGAGGACAGGCTGCCTGATAAAATTCAAAGTCTGTAATGAGGCAGACAGGCATGATAACACAGCAATAAATCACAGCTGCTGGGGCATATTCCTGGGATGGCTGACAGAGGGGTTTCAATCAGAAGTCAAGAAGAACCTGCAGCTCCATGTCATGTGTCCCTTGGTGGTCAAACCTCGTCCTGGATCCTCTCCAGGGGTCAGCTCAAAGGCAGCAGTTCACTACAGAGGAAATGCCAGACAGGAGATGTGCTCAGGCTTGTTCTACAGAGGATGCACTAAAAAAAAAATAATTGCTATTATATTCTTCAGGAAGTTTAGTTCATAGACCAACTATCCATTAGTGCACTACATGAATAATTAATTGCAATCCTGGTACTTGCCTGGGATCGTTCTCTGCACAACCCAAAAGTGAGATGGGATAAACAGGGTGCTGATTCAGTAAGCTGGTGAAATTCTCAGCAAAGGCAATGAAAAAGTCTCAATGTCATCAGTGGTCCCAAATCCTCAATATCTACCTGGGACAAACAATGTAGGGACAGGTGACTACACCAATAGGGGAAACAGCTGCTTTTTCCACACATGAACCCCTCCCTTCCCTGTTTCAGTAAACTCCATGGACAGACTAGTCCATGTGCCAAAGGCACTTAAGGAGAAGAAAGGCTGTCTTCCACCAAAACCACAGCAAATCCTTAGCTTTAATGCATAACTTCTTGTTTAGTAGTCCTGTTGTCAGAACAGGGCTTTCCTTGCCAAAACTCCTTCTAAAACTTTAGCCCTGTCCCCAAATCTGGCAAATCACAGCAGATTTCTCCATCACTGCTTGTTTAGAAAGTTTGTTCCACCTTCCTTAGAAAAATTGGGTAGGCAAAATGCTGACACAGCTCAACTGGCATGAAGAGCAAGTGTGACAGTTTTGACAGAGAGAGGCAGATGGCTGGGTCCAAAAGTACCAGCCTCATATACAGGGGTCACAAATTCAACTTCCATACTTGAGTTCTGGGGTTTGCCTTTCAAAGTGTGGAAAATTCTCTGTTTGAGAGTGATCTCCAGGCACTCCCAGACTCGTTTGGATGTGCAGAGCAGTCCCTGGAGAACCCAGTGCCAATGGACCTGTTCACTTTTATTGCTGAAATGACAGGGTGAGTTGAGCCCAGGCTCTGATGGTGCCAATATTGTTTAATGTTCTGTATTATGGATTTTCCTGAAGGTGAATGACAGACTGCTCGATTTCTGGTGTGTTTGCTTTGATGTTCAGTGTTTTCTTGATGTTTATCCTCCCAGATGTAACATGAGGTGTGGCTTTACAAGAAAGGAGCACAAGGGGGGATACCTGAGAGCCAGGCAGCAGAGTTCCAATCCCTCTGGAGCCCTGGATGGGAGCAGAATGTTGGAGCAAGTCCCAAGATATTCCAGGGCTGGAACACCTCTCCTATGTGGACAGGCTGAGAGTTGGGGCAGTTCAGCCTGAAGAAGAGATGGCCTGGGGGAGACCTTATAGAACCTTCCAGTACCTAAAGGGGCTCCGAGAGAGAGAGAAGGACTTTGGATAAGGGCATGTAGTGACAGAACAAAGGGGAATGGCTTTAAACTGGGAGATGGCAGGGTTAGATCAGATATTAGGAAGAAATTCTCCCCTGTGAGGGTGGGGAAGCCCTGGCACAGGTTGCCCAGAGAAGCTGTGGTTGCCCCTGGACCCCTGGAAGTGTCCAAGGCCAGGCTGGACGGGGCTTGGAGCAACCTGGGCTGGTGGAAGGTGTCCCTGCCCATGGCAGGGAGTGGCACTGGATGATCCTTGAGGTCCCTTCCAACCCAAACCAGTCTGTGATTCTGTGACTCTGCAAGCTCCAGGTACAAACCCCTGATGAATCCAGGTCTCCTCACACTCTGAGCACCAAGGTGAGCTGCTCTGACCCTGCTGCAGCCCCAAACCCACACAACACACCCCTACCTTTGGGCAGGTTTGTCCCAGTTGCACAACTCTGGGGTGGAAGCACAGGCCCTGCACTGCCCTGGGGCTTGGTGGCCATGGCTCCATCTTCATTCCTCCCCCAGGAGCTGGCCTTGCTTCTTCTGCGTGGAATTTTTTCTGTGGGATGTAATGGCACCTTTATCTCTGGTTCCACTTTGGTGCAGTGCAAACTGATTCTTTTGGCAGATTTTTCCAGCATCAGTGGGGGTTCCAATGGTACATTATCAATGCTCCTCACCCTGATGATGCACAGCACTAATCCATCACTAGAGCAAGAGTGTGCTCTGATGATGGATTAAAATAATTTATCATAAGAACAAGGGGCTATAATGTAACACCATCAAAAGATGGCACCACGCAGAGACAAACAGATCAACCAGGAAATTCAGTAATGCTCATCCAGTCAAGTGGATCTGCTGCCAAGAGGCTCTTCTACAGCAAAAGTTTGGCAACCTGCAAAAATATCATTATTCTCCTTGCTGAAACAACTCCTTGCAGTAGTGGCAGTGATTTAAGGATTTTCTGTTTTGAACAACAAAGGGAGCTTCCCACTGCTGGCCACTCCCTTTTGGGGACTGAATATTCCAGGTACAATTACAGATCCTTTCTGCCCTCTGCAAGTCTTAATTTTTCCATAATGAAATGCAAATATAACAGCTATTTAAACCATCAGTCTAGTGTAGGTTTGCTGCTGCATGGTTAAGTGACTGAGAGAGAGGATTTAAAACTCAGGAGACATGGTTTTAGTCTTAGCTCTCTCTTGGAAGCACCACATCTGTAATTCAGCACTTCATTCCTGTCTAGTGCACATTTGCTTAACTGCAGCCATATGTTTACGTGGATTCTTCAGAACTCTGTTAAATTAAGGATTAACTGAAACACCTATTTAAATGCCTTCCTGGACACGAGTTTATGGAATCTGGACTAAAAGCAAACATTGTACTAAAAGTACAAGAAAAACCCCAAAGATTCTATTTCACTGCTCATGGGCAACCATATTGTGAGCTGTCTCTGAGAAATGGATTGTCAAAGGTCCTCTGGCAGGTGAAATGCAAGAGAAAATGGATCTGCTGGATGAACAGAACCAATATTTCACAGAATCATAGAATAAATCAGGTTGTACGGGACCTCAGGATGTCATTGACTATATTTCTGTCTGGAAACCAAATAGTACATGGATAAATAGGAAAAAAAATAATAAAAAACGAGAGCGATCTTAAACTTTTCCTTTGAGTCCAGAGGACGTGCATCTAACGAAGGAGGCACTCCAGAGAATGAATAAAAGCACCTCTGTGCAACATTGATTTTCCAGCCTGAATGACAGTGGTTGCCAGTCTTCCTATTACTATAATTGCTGGCTAAATGAACTATAATTGTATTAAGTGGTAAATCTGAAATATGTATGTACTGTAAAAAGGAGCTGAAGCATTGCAGGCATAAAAATTTGATTTGCAGTATTTGGAATAAGTTCCAGGGGGAGATTGGTTGTGTGGAAATGGGGCAAGAATGTGAGTTGGCTCAGAGGGGTCTGGGTTTGGGAGGGGTGTGTGGAGGGGGATGTCAATGGGCACTGACTCAGTGAGCCCACACCTCACCCCTGGGGGATGGACAGCAGGGTCTGTGTGTCCAGCCTGGCAGGCTCAGCCTGGCACTTCACCTGCAAACAGCACAGGGCCTGATGTGCAGCTGGGCCTGGGTGTCATCAATAAAAATTACTGGCAGCACATCTTTAAGGAAACTGAGGAACCATCCCTGCAGTTCGTGTTCCAGAGGCACATCTTGGTGCCACCCAAACCCTGCTGGGCAGGGAGAGGGGGCACCACAGGCAGGGCAGCTCCCAGAGGAAACTCTTTGGGTCTTGTTGACACTATTTGCACAGAGCCCACATTTTCCGGCCTCAGTTCACTATTTCACTCCCTAAAATTGTAATTACATAATATTGAACAAAATCATGGTGGATTACATGCTGCTTAAGACTTTTTGCTGCCTTTTTCTGTTTCTTTGACTGTTGCCACTCTTCATAATGGAAGAATTACAGTAGTTTCAATATGACTTTTCATCTTGATATGAGAACTAATGATAGTAATATTTTTAAAAGTCAAACTGAACTGTTTTCACTTATCCAAACCAATTGCTGCAGCATTTAGGTTTGCTAAAATTTGACATTTCAAAATCATATTTTGTTCTAATTTCAGATAGGAAAATTGTTTCCTTCCTGGGCAATTTAGGATATATTTGGGAATATTTGTGGATGCTGTACTTTGGAATGTGAGTGAGTATTAGTGAGGTTGAAAACATAACAGAAAATGATCAAAATGCTGCCCATGAAAACTGTATTGAGAAACCCCATAAAATGGGAATAAAAAATGGTAATAATATTCCCATGAAAAGTTTTCTGAGTAAAACCCCATAAAATGTCAGCTCTGCTCCTGTTGGCCTCACACCACCGTGGGTAACCACATTCCTGCCCAGGAGGGTTTGCTGCCAGTTTTTGCAACAATAGTGCAACAATACATATTATTTCCAGAATGGAAAGACAAATGAACCTTTGTGGAGAAAAGCAGCAGAATTCCAGCAGCCATGAAAGGAAGGGCAGCCTGGCCATTGTTCTGGGGGATCTTGGCTGAGTCCCTGACACGGCTGCTGAAAATCTTACAGTAACATTATTGTAAGCAGCAGGGGAAAATAATCTACCCTCAAAATCTTGCTCGCAGTTCCTATTTCACCAGCAGCAAATTGATTGCTTAGCAGGGGAAATCCCCCCTCTGTGCCTGTCTGGGGGCACTGGGAGGAGCTCCCTGCTCTGCCAGGTCTGTGCTGCCTGGGCAGGAGCAGCCAGGGCAGGGGGGGAGCCCAGGCTGAGCTTTGCTGAGCAGCCAAACATTCCTGAGATGTGGAGTTCTGTGCCCGGGAACCAGCCCTTGAGGGGCACTGCAGTGCCAATTAAAGCCCCCCGGGGGTGCCCTCAGCCCCCCTGGCAGTGCCAGCCCAGCCCAGGACTGCTGGGATAACGGGGAGGAACTGGGACCAGTGGAATTGCACCTGGGCCTGCAGGAGCTGGGACTGTCCCAGGAGCAATAAAGGCATCTCCTCATGGTCTTCCAAACTCTGCTTCACCTGAATGGGGTGGAACATTTATTTCCCCACGTTCTGGGACACTGAGGGATGTTTAAAGCACTTTGCTAATCCACCACAGGGATTGTTCAGGATCCAGCCTTAATCCCCCAGCAGGAGACAGGCTGGACATGCTTTGCTATTTGTACATCAGTACTGAGCTTGTTTACTCAAACATGCTCTCCAGACAACGCCTGGGCAACTTGCTCGGATGGATGGTGGATGGGTGGATGGGTGGATGGATGGGTGGATGGATGGGTGGATGGATGGGTGGATGGGTGGATGGGTGGATGGATGGATGGATACAAAGAAGTATTTTCAAGAGGAACAAAATTCTCCAAATGAAACATGAGCAAGGATTTTAAGTGCTGTCCCTCCCTCCCTTCCCCCTGCCTCTTCTTAGTGTTTAATTGAGTCATCTGTAAGCATTTTGGTAGGTCAGGAATGCAATTAAATAGCCTGTCTATCGTAAAATATTTGAGCAGTAATACCTGATAAAATCATCATTATCTTGGAGTAATTGACCACATCAGATAATTAAGGTTCCTGAGGCAAAGCTTCACCCCCAAAGGAAGTTCAGTGATATTAGAGCAGAGTCAAGACTATGTTAGTGTTTCCATTATAAGCCTTATATTTTAGAGCTGTGTAATTCTATCAGTAAAATGGCTGTAGCCTGAGATTGTAGCCATGATTTGATCTCCTCTCTTTTTTTAATGACAAAGTAAGAAGAATATAAAGTATGTTGGCCTAAGAGACTGAAAAAATTCCTTCTGAAAAATGAAATTTGAAAAAAACTCCGCTTAAAAATAAGAAAAAAACCCCACCAAGAATGACAAAATTCAATCCTATTTACAGCCTAGTGAATTTTCAGACTAAGAAGGGTATAAAAATTAGCCCAGCAGCTCTCCAGTACTGTAAATGCTTTCTTAGTTTGAGAGAAAGATAATTCTGACCTTGATGTCTTCATAGTTCTAAGTATTTTTTTCCTAAGCACAATCAGAAGTTGTAAGAAGTAAAACATAACACAACAGAACCCTCTGGTCTCAGCTGTAAAAGTAGGACAAGTATTTCCCTCTCTCTCAGACATGATGCAAGCAACAGCTCTGTCACAGAATTAGTCACAAACGAGGCATATCTTAAACTTCATTCCACTGTGTGCAGTGATAACTTTTCAGCATCTCCTAATTAACCATTTAGGGTTTTCTTCTGCTCTACGATCCCTTGGGACCAGAATGGCTCTTGGAAATAACCACCACTCGTATTTCAGTCTCTACTTTCAAACTCAGGTGGCCTGTTTCCGTTCCCAGGACACATTGCCCAGGGAGGTTGTGGAGTTTCCCTCCCTGGAGATATTCCAGACCCATCTGGACATAATCCTGGGTGTGCTGGGATGGCCCTGCTGGAGCAGGGAGGTGGGACCAGGTGACCCACTGTGGTCCCTTCCAACCTGACCCATTTTGTGATTCTGGGATCCTGTGACTTGTCTCTTTTTGGCTCAGACAAAGGGCCAAGATATTCCTCTGTGATTTAAAACAGTTCTTTTCACTGAGTGTTTGGAGTTCAGAGCAGGATGGTGTGTGCACTGAAGCCTTTACGTTTCTGTGCAATCATTGGGGGTGTTGCTATTTTGTGCTTTGCAGTTTCTTTTCTCTGGAGTCACTCTCAAACCTCTTTGATTTTTTTCTCTCAGTACCCTACAGGAATATTTTTTTGCTGCACTTGCTTTCTGATCTATTTTTCTGAAAAGTGTCTTAATGAAAAATATGTACCAGAATGCTCCATGTGAGTAGCCTCCAATGCTGAAGATCAATAACAGTTTATTTGATCACTGACAGCAAATGCTCTTTCAATTAAGCAGGTCACATAAATAACTTTCTGGTTCCAACATTATTTGGAAAGGTTGAGTGTAAAATAAATGGGATTGGGTTGGTGTACAAGTACCTCAAAAGGATTGGAGTAAAAAGCCACCTAAGTACTTGGATGCTGATCTTGGCTTTGTCAGGTTGGCCCAAGACAGCCAAACTGAGTTTGGAACTCTGCATAGGCTACAGTTTGGTGTAGATTTTCATCACTTCGCTGATTTTAAGAAAGATGGAGGTTTCTTAAGAAAAACTTTTCATCTGGATTTTTTGTTGGTTGTTCCAGCAAGAAACACAATGTAGAACATCCCAAAATTAAACTGTGTGCATATGTACATGTCTTTACCCCTCTTTCTTTATTATAACTCCAAAAAATATCCCATTTGACCTCTGGGAGTTGTTTCATCCCTACAGGTTTCTCTCAGCCTCATCTGTGGATCCCAGCCTGGGGGACAGTTTATACTCAAAATGGAACCTCCCTGTGTGTAACCTGGACCTGGCCAGGTCCACTCAGAGTGCCCTGAGAGCAGGGAGGGTTGTGGAAGGGAGGTCAGCATCCTTATAACACAAAGGGAGAGAAAACACATGGAAAATCCACTGAAAAAAGTGGAAAACTACAGATGATATTTTCTTGTTGAAAGCTTGGAAAAATAAAGTCTGCACACAAGAAATAACAAGAAATCTGTATTTCACAGCAGGGACCTGAACCAAACAGTGGGGATTAGTGATCTTTAGGAGTGTCCAATATTCAAATCAAAATCCAGAGTAAACTTTTGCAGTTATCCTTAATTCACAAATATTATAAGCCCAAAACTTGATCAAAGCCCTTTTGGATATTTGATTGTTCACAAAGCAATAGGGGTGATCCTTGTTTTAGTTGAGGTTGGCTCTGCAAATGGTGCTGCTGTCCTTTCCCCCTTAATTTCTCCAATACCTGGTTTCTATGAAACAAGTTGTAGGGGGAGAAAAAGATTTTTCAGCTGCTGAGAAAAAGATCAGAGGCACCAACCTTGTTTAAAAATTCCACAATCAATTTAAGAAAAAAACAGTAAAACCCCAGGAAACTCCCCAACTTCACTAAGAAGTCCTCAGTTCAAAGATAGCTGTACTAGGAGGAATCCACAGGATCTGCCTGTCAATAGGTTTCTTAGAGAAAGAAATGTAGAGGATGTTTTTTTTTTCTTTCTCTGCCATTGAGAGACAACTTTATAACTGCAGAACAAGGTGAAACTACTGAGAGGGGCTGGTGGGAGAGGAGGCTCAGGGAGGAAGGGAGTTCATGTCCTGAGGATGACTCTGCTCTGTGAGCTGCTGCTGTTGATGTGCAGCTGCTGAAGGTCAGAGGGAATAACAATCTGCCACATCTCAGCTCCATGTCTGGAGGGTCTGTGCAACCCCAGTTGCACGAAGCAGCTTGCTGTGCTTTGGACCCTGAACTCTTGGTTGCTGTAATATGACTTTAATGTCATCCCAAGAAGTGCTAAATGGATTTAACTCTTCAAAGTCAATGCACTTACAGACACAGAGAAGGAGGTTTCCCAAGCAGCCCCCTGAAACAGCTCCATAAGGATGCTGAGCTGATATACTCACATGACTTGCTTTTATTTTTTTACTTAAAAAAAAATACCCCTCAATATTACAGCATCCACAGCTTATTTCCTGAACTGCTGTGGTGGGTGCTGGGTTTGGCTTTTGTAGCCATAGGGACTGGGGCAGCCTCAGGCTGTGCTCCCTCATTCAGCTGCACAGGAGTGGAGTGTGGGTCACACCCTGCAGGGGGGAGCTGGCACCAAAATCAACCTGGGAGTGTCCATCTCCTCAGCAAAATCAACCTGGGAGTGTCCATCTCCTCAGCAAAATCAACCTGGGACTGTCCATCTCCTCAGCAAAATCAACCTGGGAGTGTCCATCTCCTCAGCATCCACTGCCCACTTCAGTCCTCTGCAGCCAGGGACAGTCATATCCAGCAGCCACTGCTGGCTTTGGCCTCTGGGATTTAAGGCACTCTCTGAACCAGCTGGTACTTTTGGCCTGTGCAATGTCCCGTGGACTCGAGTTCCACCCTCAATTATCCACTGCAGGAACCAATTTGTTTTTTCCCATTTATTTCAACTCTGATGTGATGAGTAACAGTGAGTAATCGAGCTATGACTAGGATTCATTACTATGGCAGGATTGCTTGGAATATGAGGAAACCAGCTTTGAATCCTCTTTGAGTGCCACTTATCCCAAAAGGCTTTTATTGTTCCTGAAAAACCACTGCTGAATGGCAATGCACAGAGACAACACTCAACTTGCCAGCGCAGGAGTGTGATCTGTGCACAAATGCATGTGGGCTGAGTGCTGAATAGGAGCAAAATGAGCATGCAAATCACCCCATGCACCAACTGGTGTTTCAATGCCTGCAGAGCTGGGTGTTCACACAGGATCTTGCTCACATGCTTGTCTCCAGGGAGGGTGAATGCTGGCAGTGGCTCAGAGCCAAAGGACATATTCCCTTGTGCACATGCCCTTCAGAAAATCTGCAGCCTTCCTGAGGCTCAGCCTGGGGTGTTGATGGCACACCTGGGCACAGGCAGGAGGCAGGACCTGGACTCCAAGCTCATGGAATCTCTGTCTCCTCAGTTTCCCTCCTTCCTCTCTGCTCGATTTTTCTACTTAGGCTGTAAATTATTTTGAGCTGGTGAGACATCTTTTTATGTGCTCACACTACTACCCAATCCAAATCATAATAATGACGATTGTATTCAATTGATGGGTTTTTCTGAAATTTCCCTATCACTAACTTTTATACTACCCATCACAGCTGCAAATTCCTAAAGTGACGGCACCTATTGCCCTGCCATTATTATGCATAATAATAATTTAACTAAAATAGCATCAGAAAATGTGCATTACACAAAATGAATTTAAATTGATTTTTTTCTCCTTTCTCAAAGCTTATTACTAATTGGTATTTTTAGAGCACAGATTCATTTTCATACACTAAAATTAATGGGCCATATCAGCGGGTGTGAACTGGGATGGCTCCATTGAATTCAATGGGTCCTCTATCATTTACGCCAGCAGAGAATCTCACCTACTATTGCAAAGAGCATTTTCTTTTTTGTAACTCACAAAGTAATTGCATTTTCAATCTTATGTCCTGATCCCGCCAATAATTGTGCAAGACATTAAGTTTATGTAGATAAGAAGTGCTGCTGATGCCATTGCAGCTCCTCACATGAAGGAAGTTATGGGTTTGCAGGATCAGACCTTAAAATGCAAATGAAACCACTGCAAAAGCTAATATGTTCACAGTAATGTTTTAAGAATGCCAGCACCTAATATGTTGCCTGTCCTAATAACTAAAATTACTGCAAATTATGTTGCCCAGTAAAAGGGCAGAGATTAGATTATTTAGGAGGCTCAATACTTTTTGTTTACTATAGAAGAAAGTCCATTATTTTTTTCTCCTGGAAGCTCTGTATCCACACTGTCTGCAGCAAGTCTTTGAAATTCAGCAGGGGGACAACCTTTGGATTAAAGATGTGCTTTTTTCCTTAGCCCCCAAGAAATTCCAACTATAGTTTTGCTGAGATAAAGTGTTTTGAAATAGCCAATTCGCTTCTTGCTAGAAAATTTGGCAATGAGTGCTGATTGAAGTAGGAATTTGGAAGACTTGCTCTTTTCTCCCCCCCCTTTCCAAGAAAAAAGCCCTTTGCTGCTGGGTGTCCTGGATCTCAGACGTGATGTGTGTTGGCTGATGTGCTAACAGTGCAAGGTTAAATGCTGCTGATGGTGCACAAAGGACGGGGTTACCACAAGTTCTTTACACAACAAGAAAACAACCCTTTTAAGGGATGAACGAGAAAATTTTAGGTCCCAAAATTAAGCAATTAATTCAGAATTCTATATTAGCTGGCCAGCTTACAACAAACCTACACACACAGGATCATACCCCCTCCCTCTCCTCACCACTGCTGAAATACTGAGTGTATATGATGAGCACAATTAACATGGAATAGGTTTGAGTTTACCATGGAGGCAACATTTTTTCCCCAGTTTTTGTATGTAACATATACACTACCATGTACTTTAAGTTCTTCCTGCTTTAAGGCAAATTGAGTTTGACATTTATACAAGAAGCAATAAAACTGATGCAGTCAAAGTATATTCCTAAAACAAGTTCAGTAATGTCTCTTCCAAACTACGTTTGAGTTAGTGGAATAAATGCCTTTTCATGTTTGCAGTTGGAGCACCGGCCAGTTCTGCCAAATGGTTTTTGGAAAATTGCCTTCAGAATCGACTTTCCCTGGGGAAGATTTGCTTCTATGGAAAGAGGAGATATTGGGAGAATTTGAAAGAGAGAGAAATCAAAAAGGAAGGCAGAGGGAAGAGGTTAAAGGCTAACTTTAAACAGGTGGCTCTAGTTTTTCTGTGTCCAAATTATTCCATAATTTCTTATCCCAGCACTTTCTGGTTAACTACAGCAAACTTCACTCAAGTGAGAGCAGCCTCGTCCTAATCCAGCTTTGCTGTTACCTCAGCTCAGCTCGGGGGTTTCTTTCTCTCTCTCTCTCTCTCTCTCTGGGTTTCCCAGTTCTCAAGAGCAAATTCAAGTTTGGGAGTCTTGTAATTCCAGTTCAGCTTCTCTTGAATCATTTTGGATCCCGTGTATTTGTCTCATCCCTGCTGAGAAGGGGAAGGTGGGGACTGTTTTCACCCAGCAGTTGGTGTCAGGGGGCTTGAACAGAGATGCCAGCTTGGATTCCCATTGGTCATCTTATTTCTCCCCCTCATCTAAACATGTGCACAATGGGTGTCCTTTTCTTCAGTGGTCTTCATCTATTTTGCTACCTGAAAGAGAATATCTGCATAGGACAGTGCAGTAGCTCCTGCAGTATAGTTGAGTTCATATATAGCCCTTCTGGGATACTTTACAAGTTGGCAAGCTTTGGGAATTAGCAAGTAGTCATCATTCAGGGAAGGAATCTGCTCTATTTCTTGTGAGCTAAATGCTATTTCCCAGTTCATCTATGGATGACCTGACTGAAGGAAACATATTGCAAATGTATGTGTCATATATAATCAAGCCCAGCAAACATCTTTGGTAACACATAGCATTTCCATCTGCATTTTAGAGGTGAAGCACAAGCAGAATAATTTTGCACATATTGCAACTTTGTGATGCTCCAGTTTGGCTTTCTGTGATGCAGATCATCTACAGCAATGTGATGGGGAAGAGCCCTGCAGTGAGGGTTCCTGCCATCAGTGGGTGCCCCACAGTTCCTGCTCTGCTGGGCAGGTCCAGCCCAAGGGTTTGCTGTGTGCCCTTTGCCCCTGCAGCTCCAGAGCACCCAGAGCTGCTGACTGCACACCCAAACTCCTGGAGATACCCTCTGAGGTGTTGAGGACACCTCCCCTCTGCCCTTCAGGTCACACCAAGGGGGCTGTGCCCACCCTTGGACCCTTTGCCCTTGGCATCTGAACCTGATACGAGCAGCGAGGAAAGGAGGAGGGAGTTTATTTTTAAGTTTCCCTAGGCAAACAGCTGCAGCATTTTCTCCGTGGCAGGAGAGCTCTCAGGGCAGAGGGAGGCCTGTCTTATTGCCTCCAAATTTCTGCCCTCCAAAGAGTTTCAGCCCCTCAAGGCTCCCCCTGTGCAAACCTCCAGCTCATGTGCCCTGATGAGCGTAACTCTAGAGCGTCGTGGAGGAAACCAGAACTATTTTTATTTTTGGTTGAGTAAACACTTAGCATTTAACAGTCAGGTGTTTATTTCACTTCCCAAACTGCCTCCGGCTCCAGCAATGCTGAGCATGATCCTTTTCTCAGGGAGGGGGAGAAAAAAGAGGATTGAGTTAAATGCTCTTAAAATGGAGAGGCCTGAGAATCACAAACTTGTATCCACTGCCACACGTCCCCACCTCGGCCCCCCTCCTTCCTTGCTCCAGCCCTCCTTGGAAGGAACCTGACAGGAAATATTTTAGAGGTAGAGAATTTTCAATGAAAATATTATTTCTCCATCTGCCCACGCTTCCGCCCGCGCAGGTTGTATGGCTAAGTGACATTTAGGAATGTGGATCCTGCAGGCCCTCGGTCGCCTGTCTTCTCACATGTTGCTTTCCCATCAGAAGCACACCAAGGCACCAGGTCCTCCTGCCTCCCGAGTGTCACAGGAGACACCTGATCCTCCAGAGCACCTCCGAGATCTTTGGGGTTGTTTGGAGCCTCCGTGGCTCCTGCAGATGAAGGGCTGAGCCCTTTCCATGAGCTCCCCTCAGCCCTCCTGGGAGGCACGGGGAGGGTGGGGTCCACCACGGCCCCAGAGCTCGGGGATAAAAAACCAAAAACCGTGAAAGCTACAGAAAGTTGGCTGCTCCTGCCTGTGTGGAGCTATTCAAACCAGATGCTCGCATGCCTTCCTGCCCACGCCACCTTACCCACACTGATCCGCTCCCAGCCCCACAGGAAGCTGCAGCTTTTTGTACCTTGAGCCATTTGCAACAAAAGTCCTACCAGGAGAGGGACACACGTGTGCTGTGATGGGGCTGCAGTCAGCAAGAGACACGTTTGCTCCTTCACCCAAGGCTGCCATGGTGCACTCTCTCCTTGGGCAGCTAAATTTATCCCAGCTGGTTAGGAAGTGTTAAGGCAACATGGCTTGACAAATAGTGTGTGTCTAAGAGGGAAGAGGAAAATGACTGAGGCTAATTTGCTTTGGGAATTAACAGTGGGGAAAAAATGGATATTATTTGGACACATTTCAGCTGTCCCACCATCCCCTTTTTGAACTGGTTAATGAAAAAAAGGCTGTGTTTAGTTGTACCTTGCCCCTCAGCCATATTTCTCTGGTCAGAACTACTCCATGTTCTGCCTCAAATCACCTGTGCTTAAGCCACTCATTCCTAAATCTTGGTTTTAAACCGGTATCCTTATCCCTATTTCTAACTTAAATCACAGTCCAATTTTACAGTGGTTCTAACTGGGACATTCTAATTTAAACACACATAGGCTTCCTGGAGCAGGGGTCACAAGCAAAGCTGGAGTGGATTCAGGAGGAACTCCTTGCCCAGAACCCAACTGAGTCCATCCAGGCAAGAGGAAGGTCAAATCCAGAAGAAGTATTTTTTGCCCTGATGTTATAGAAATAAGAATGAAAGTCAAGGTCAGAGGCTTAAGAAAAGGGCTTTGCTGCTGAACATCTCAAACCACACGTAAGTGGATTGATTTTTGAAGAGTTCTGAACATGTCCCAAAACAGTGAAATCTGCAGCATTCGGCTCCCAACTCCAAATGTGCAGCTCAGGGCCCAACGAGCCAGGGATCCTAATGAGGCAGAGAATCTGGGCTACCATTTTGATAGGCTCCAGGAAAGCAGGAAATATTGAGCCCAGACTTGCTAAATAGTAATCACTTTGCCAATGTTTCTGTTTATTTTTACTTTAACTGCTGATTGCATTTCTTAGCCATTTATTCCCACTTCTCCCCAGGTCCCTTGGCAATTACTGTCTCACAGATCAAGCCTGGTCATGCTCACACTTGACTTGACAAAATAAAATGGTGTGAAAACTGCTAATAGAGGAGTTTGCAAAACATTTTAAAAGTTCCTGCCCCTCAAAATTACTAATTAAATATACATAAGGCTCAAATCCACAGCCTTGTATTAGCATAATTCCATGGGTTCTGAGTGGTCAGATAAACCTGTAAGATCAGAGTCAGTGTTTCAGACACAAAGGTTAGTCTTCCACAATACTTTTCCTTCAGCAGTTAATCCACTGTTTCTGGTGCCTACCTTGGCTGGATAGTGCAGCTCCTGTGCTGTTCATGGCACCCACTGACATCGTTTTGGTTGGAAAGAACCAAGGAAGGGATTATTTATTTGGGTCCCACAGGGCAATACAGCAGCACAAAGAAGCAGAAATAGCTGTGGCAGAAGGGTGGGACCAGAGGGGGGGGTCTTGGAGAAGGTTCTGCCCCCCCAGCTGTGCTGTGGTACCTTGTGACTGACCTGGCTCCTTCACACCCAGAATACACCAACCACTGCAATTAAAGGTGCAGGAGAAACACATGTTAGCAATTTTCTCACTGCAAACTTATCAGGTTTTTATTTATTGCTTTTTCCTCCCTGTGAAATGTGATTGCTCATTGGCAAAAGTTTGAAACTTTTTATAATGAAAAAGAAAGAGAAAAATCCCTTTGGTTTGTTACACAAGTTCATCAGAAAGGTGATCAACCACATAAACACATACCCCCTCCACCCCTTCCCATACCCATCAGCTCACAGCTGTGTGGATATAGGCTTTGAGAGCTGAATAACCCATTAATCTCCATGTGGAAAATCAATAAATTGAAAATAATTAGCTGGGTATGAGAAGAAGCAAAGAATCAGACAGCTGTTATTTAAAGCATGACTTAGACATGTAGAAACAAGGCATAACAAGACATCCAGGGAGCAGAGAAGGGAAGTGGGAAGGACAGGAGGATATGAAAGAAAGAACAGAGTGAATGCAGAGGCACTGGAATGTGTGTTTGTGTATCACCCACTCTGAGTGGGTGCTCTGCAGGGAGCTCTGGGGAGGGTCAGCAGGGCTTTGGGAAGGTTCAGCTCCCTGGGGGCAACTGCTCCTACCAGGGCTGGAAGGGCTCCAGGAGTCACCAGCAATGCAAAAAGGGAACCAAATTGCAGTCCCTGTCAGCAGGCAGGGCCAGGACTGCAGTCACCTCCGAGCAGGGAGAGAGCAGGGACTGTGATGGGAGTGGGAACCAGCACAGGGAGACACAAGGATGGGCCACAGTCACCTGGGCAGGGACACTCTGAGTGGGGCAGGCACGACCTGTCCCCTCCTCCTCCTGCTCCCTGTCACACTGACTGGGTGACAACTGCTGAACAGAAACACGGGGAGAGGAACAAATTAAGAGAATGAGAGGAATGTGCCTCAGCACTGGGACACAAAACCAACTCAACAGCACACTGAGACAGAGCAGCAAGGTACCAAACTGCCCAGGGCTCAGCTGGGACAGGTGGTCTTGGGAAGGGATATTCCAGAGGAGCTCCTGAGGATTTTTAGGCTGAGATTTAATACCCATGTCCCTGGCCAAACCAAGGGGTTCTAGGTGCAGTTTTGAGTTCTGAAGCACCAGAAACTTTACAAATTATCTTTAGATGTAATGGTGGGAGAGAGAGAGGCAGCAATGGCACAATTCAGATCCAATTTCAAATTCAGGGATGTTGGGATGTTTGTTTTCAACCACTGCAGCCACCTAGACAGGGAAGGGACCTAAATTCCAGGTTGTGGGTTAATGCTAATTCTGGGGCTGTTTTAGACAGTGAGAGGAAAGAGAGGTGTTTCATCTTTATTAAGTACAACATTTCCCAGGATTTTCCATTTTATTAGGAAGGATGACAGTTCCTTCTGCCTTTCTTTTGATATCCAAAGCTAATGTATTTGCCCTTCTCACTCAGAAGTCTGTATGCCTGCACTTCTGCTAAGGGAAGAGATAAAAAGTTGAATACTTCTACTCTGAAAAGGCTGCCTTTAATAGTTTGGATGGATCTATTTGACTAACTACAGAGAATAGGACAAAAAAGATTGGGTTACAATAGGAGATAAAAAGAATTGTCAGGGAAGAAGAGGATAAAGAGGCCAGCTGAATGAAGGCTATGCTAGTTCCCCTCTAGGGGTGTAGGAAATCAGTGAAAATGCAGAAAGAAATCCAACAGGCTCCAGAGAGTAAATAAACCTGACTGTGGTGTATGAGCCTCATCAAACATAAAAAATAAGGACTGAGAAAGAGGGGGTTTCAGGAAGAACCGGGATGACTCAGGCAAGTCTAAGAATGACAGCAAAGGCTGTATCAGGTTGAGGAGGAATTCTGGCCAAATCTAGTCAGCTAAAAAATTGTCCCTCACCCTCCTCCCTGCCTGAAGAGAGGCTGTTCTGGGGGCCAAAGCAAACCTGGTGTTGGGAAGGCTCCAGCATCTCTGCTTGGAGCAATAACTATGTTCAGAATTGTCCTTTTACTCTGTTTCTACCTCACTGACATTTCAAGCCACTGAGCAAAAATAAAATACAATTAAATTACATAGAAAAAAAAAAAAAGCCTGGGTAGGAACAAACCACCAGAGTTCTGCTTCTGAAAAACTGCAAACTCCCCCACCAGGGTCCTGGTGGGTGACAGAGCCCAGGACGTGCTGCAAAGCGCTCCCTGGGAGTGCAAGTCCGGGCAGCTTTGCCAAGCCTGGGGAGCAACAACTGCTCTCCCTGAGCAAGCCAAAGCCCAGCAGCTCCTCAAACAGCAGCAGTGGCTGTTACTGAACGTACCCTGCTCCTGCCTCCAGCCCTGGGCAGCAGCAGGGCTGCGTGTAGAGTCTTGTGGCGGAGGGAAGGGAGAGACCAGAGAGCTCCCAGACTGACAAGCAGGTTTTGTGGTTTTGTTTAAGATGCTGAATCAGAGTTTCACCTGGAGGGGAGGCAGGAGGGCTGGCTGCTGGTTGGCAGGTGTCTGCAGGAGCTCTGGGCTGGCCCCTCTCGGGGCTGGCACACAGCTCTGCTCGGCTCGGGAGGCAGGAACGGCACGGCCAGCCCGGAGCGTGCTGCTGCTTGTCCTGTGGCCCTGCTGGCAGGAGAAGGATCCCTGGAGCAAATCTGCAGCAATTTGAAGAGATAATGAAACTCAGCATCCACCCAGGCTGCTCAGTATATGGAATTGTGAAAGGTTCAGAGCTTGGTTTTGCCCTGCCAAACTGTCCCTCTTTGCCCCCAAGAGCAGCTTCTGGCACTGGCTGCACTGACTGCCAGCCCTGGCAATCCCTGTGTGGGTGTCAGCTGTTGCTCTGTATAACCACAAATGGTACAAACACAAGCAGCAGTTCTAGGTCATTGAACACAGAGTGGAAGAGTGTCACACAAGCCTGTTACCAGCTCAGGAACAACCATGCCATAATCACAGAAAGCACTGAACTTCCCGAATGAGGATGGGGCAGGTTTCCATCAGAAGCACATCCCTGTTCTCCCCACTGCAGGGAGCACTGGTAAACTTCTCAAAATTTGGCAGTGCTTCAATTATTGACTCCAGTGAGCTGGGCTGAAATTCTGTGCCTTTGCCATGGCTCATTCCTGTCCGTCCGGTCTCGCTGCACCACCTGTGGATGTCCCTGTGGATGTACCTGTATGGATGTCCCTGTATGGATGTCCTTGTGGATGTCCCTGTATGGATGTACCTGTATGGATGTCCCTGTATGGATGTCCCTGTATGGATGTCCTTGTGGATGTCCCTGTATGGATGTCTCTGTATGGATGTCCCTGTATGGATGTCCTTGTGGATGTCCCTGTATGGATGTACCTGTGGATGTCCCTGTGGATGTCCCTGTATGGAGGTACCTGTATGGATGTACCTGTGGATGTCCCTGTATGGATGTCCCTGTATGGATGTCCCTGTATGGATGTACCTGTATGGATGTCCCTGTATGGATGTCTCTGTATGGATGTCCCTGTATGGATGTCCTTGTGGATGTCCCTGTATGGATGTCCCTGTATGGATGTCCCTGTGGATGTCCCTGTATGGATGTCCCTGTATGGATGTACCTGTGGATGTCCCTGTATGGATGTCCCTGTATGGATGTCCCTGTATGGATGTCCCTGTGGATGTCCCTGTATGGATGTACCTGTATGGATGTCCCTGTGGATGTCCCTGTATGGAGGTACCTGTATGGATGTCCCTGTGGATGTCCCTGTGCTCCCCACTCTGGCACTAGAGGGTGTGGGACTGTGCTGTGCTGGGACCGAGGAAACAAATCAGGAGCACACCGAGAAGAGGAAGTGGAAATAAGACTATTAAGCTCAAGGAGGAGAAGGTTAGAGCAGTAGCAGTGCCTTCAGGTCAAGATTAGGCATAGGAGCAGAGCTTAGTGGGGAAAGCCTTCACAGCTCCAATCACCCTACTGTGCCAGCTTTAAACCAAGCTTTTTGTGCCCTCACTTCCTTGTGTATTAAAATTCACCAGGAAGATAAATAGTTACTTCATTGCCATCTGGTTTTATTCTGTTAGATAATGTAATCAAGGCTATTCTACACATGGGAAGTATTGCTTAACTAAATATCCTCCAAAACACAACCTACGGATCTTTGGAAGCCACCAGTATTTGTTGACATTCAGGACTAAAGCAGCAGGATCAAGACAGGACCAGTTACAAACTAGGTATTTCTCCGCCCCTCCACTATTACTTAAAAATTTCCATGGAATTTTTTGCTTTTTTTTAAAAAAAAAAAAAAAAAGAAAAAGAAAAAAAAAGAAAGTGGCTGCAGAAATAGAAATTTCTTTTCTGGGTTTTCTTTGAGAAACTGCAGTTTGAGTTTAGGGATAATTTATTTTCCAGGTTTCAGGAAACTAAAAAAGAAGAAAGGAAAAAAAGAAATGTTTGTGTTTGGGTGAAGGCTTGCTTTTTTTTTTTTTTGCCTTTTTTTTTTTTTAATGTAATCTCTCCTCCCTGCAAGAATAAGGCATAAAAATATTGCTGCAAATAGTTTTTGCATTGGCTGAAATTTTCATTAGGAGCTAACAAGCACATAAAGGAACACACTATCAGTCAAGTTCAGTGACTTGCCCAAAGCCACAAGGACAAAACTGGGATCCAAACCCCCCGCTCTGCTCCGGCCACTGGGACTGGCAGATCCCAAACAGCAACAACCAGATGAGATCCACCAAAGATAACTGAGCCCAGCTCAGTCTCTGGCTCTGCTAAGTCTGCCTCAGAGTGGTTATGTGGGTGGTGCAGAATTTGTCAAACAAGATGTTCACAAAGATCTTCCTAAGCACAGCTGAGAAAAAAATGAAGACAACCCAACCATAAAGTGACACATAATTCAGCTGAAGTGGAACACACTGATGCAACAGCAGAGAATAACTCATTCCCCTTAGGCAAAACTCATCCAAAAAGCTAATAATGAAAACTGGAGGACTCCAAACCATTATTTTTACTTTCCAGAGCAGCAGCAGGGATAGCTTATGTGGTTAGCAGCTAACTCCAGGGTTTCATTCTGGTTTCCACCACTAACTCACTGACTGAGCTTGCAGCATCACTGTTCTGGGCCTCAGTTTACTGATCAGTGTGATGTGGATGTAGGTTGATTACAGAATATTTAACTCATACCTGCAAAATATTCTGAATGAATGTGGGGCTGGATATTGGGGCAGGTGCTGGTGACCCTTTCTGAGCCTGCTTTCTCTCTGTGGTTGAGAAGAGGGTAAAAGAAGGAAACATCCAACATGAGCATATTTAGACTGGGAGGAAGGGAAAGAAAGAGAAGGGGGGAAGGAGGAAATATTTGTGCTGCCCTTCCAATTCTAGATGCTGTGAGAGCTGTCAGGACCCAGTGCT
This sequence comes from Manacus candei, assembly GCF_025592945.1. Taxonomy (NCBI): domain Eukaryota; kingdom Metazoa; phylum Chordata; class Aves; order Passeriformes; family Pipridae; genus Manacus; species Manacus candei. The sequence continues at coordinate 15,256,774 of NW_026138105.1, read as the reverse complement.
GGCTGGGCAGGGGGCAGAGCTCCTCATGCCTGGTGCTGCAGCTCTTGGATGGTGGTGCTTTCAAAGCCTTGTACCAGCACCAGTGAAGGAACCAGATAGCTGTGGGGTGGAGGCTCCTTGAAAGTGCACTGCTGCCAAAAAATGGTGCTGAAACTACAAATGAAGCTTCTTCATATCCTCTGGCTGGGCCTCTGGATGTAAATCACTCAGTCCTGGGAAGTCAGGGCAGTTTGTGCTCAGTGAGAGCACATCCCCAGATCACAGTGAACTGACCTTCAAGGTAGTCCCTCAAGGATTGCATCGTGGCATCTGTTTGTTCTCAGCTGATGCTTCCAGATCCAATTTGCTTCCTTAATCAGCAAAAACTTAAAAGCTCCCTCCATCCATTACAGGGCAATGGAACTGAACCAATGCTTCTGGACCTGTTGTCCAGGCAGATCCTTGAAATCATAAGGGATCTCACATGCTTCAAGCTTCTGCAAGAAAAAAGAGATAATACACCTGCAAATATACGGGATGCAGAGCTCAGATTTGCTGTGTCACAAGTTGTGACTCAGAAATCATGGAAAGAGGTCAATGCCTTAACAACAGCCCATTTTTCCATGTGCTCTGGTCCCTAGTTTGGGGATGGAATACCAATGCAGCTCTTTCTTGGAAGATCATGGAACTGAGCTGAACTGACCCAACCAGTTCCTGTTGGCTTGTAGAAAACCCGTGGACAGCAATATTTATGATGATTACCCTGACAGGCTGAGTAATTGCTCTGCAGCTAAAATGCTAAAAGCAACGGAGCTGGATTTTCAAAAGAAGTGTTTCATCAGAGCTTCCTAAATAAAATACTTGTGGGAAGTAACTGGAAAATAGAGCTGATGGCTGGATTCATGTTAATATATATGTGTGTGTGTGTGTGTATATGCACAGAGATATTCCTGTGTATATGGATAAAGCAAACTCTGTAGACTGAGGGATCCTTCCTGAATGTGTCTATTGCTCCTACTGTCACTAGAATAATTATTTCAGTGGTAGTAATCATGTAAAGAGACATATTTTCAGGGACCAAAAATGTAAAAATCAGATGAGTAATTCATGGGATAGACTACTCAGTGTGGTCTATAGCATGAAACTACAGCTTTGAATATTTACTTTTAGAGTTACACAAACAGTAACAATAACACCATTTGTTTCCTCAAATTTTGGGGTCTAAAGTAAGAATCTGTGCTTTTCAATTAGTTGCCTTACTGGATATGGCACACACAATGTCATTGCACTCTTTAACCTCAAAGAATCCTGGCATCCAGTCTATTAAATTTTGCATTATGGAATTCAAGCAGATGAATTACTGCAGTGGCTCATCTTATTACCTTCTAAACATTTCTGGTGGGAGGACAAAACTTTTAAAGGACCATTTTTACACACTCATTGTGTGAATAATCCCTAGTTATGAGTTACCAGATTATCTTTGCTTCAGCTGCTTGAATGAGGTTCAGATCCACTGAGACATTTTAAAAATAGAGCATGATAGGCAAGTGTTTATTTGAAACTGGTTCAAGAAGTCAAATTCTTTGGTTAATGGATCTCCAGGATATTTAGATGCTGCAGTCTCTGAACTGGTGTGCTCACACAGACACAGCTGTGTGTGGACAGTGACAAGTGCCAGTGTGAGCACCCACAGTGGGAACCACCCTGGCAGCAGGGCAAGGCCAAAGAACGTGTGTGCTGACATGAACACCTTCACCAAAATGCCATCCCCAAGGCCCAGCCAGTCTGAATAATCCTGTCAGGACACACTGCACTCAAACGGCCTCCAAGGAGCACTTCTTGTTCCTGGGGGGATTTCCTTCAGGGCTGGTTCACAGATCACTCTTTGCTGGGCTTTAGAGCCACTGTCCCCTCTCAGCTGCTGCAGCAGGAGGGTTAGAACCACTGCTTAGGAGATAAACCATTATCTGAGTTTCAGGACAGGAACCACTTCTGTGTATTTGTGAATGCTGCAAAACCACTAACTAGTCAAGCTAAACACAGATACTCTGGACACACATGTGAGCCAGATATACGTGTTTTGGGAGTTATTTTTGCAGGTCTTAGATTTGAGAGTAACCTGGGTTACTGAACTCTGCTCTGGTTTCTGGCTTCGAAAGTCATGCCCAGCTTCCTGGGCACTTCCTGGACACAGAAGAGAAACATTCCTCTGACAGATTTGGCAGGAACCTGTTTTATCAAAACCAGTAGAAGTGGGAGAAAAAAACAGAGCTTTCCAAATTTGGGTCCAGAGGGACCCAGCAAATCTGCTGTACTCTCAGAGATGGAAATATAGAAACTTCCATGGGTGGTGAGTAAATGGGACAAAGAGCTCAGGATGACTTCATCCTTTTTTCCCATTACTACCAGGTATTCTGTAATAGCACTTGCAGGCTATAACTAGGACTGGGACCTGCTGTGCTTCCACTTGTATGGACAAGCAAATAGACACTGTTCTTGCCCCAAAAGTTTTAGACTGAGGTCTTGTGAGCAAGATGATTTGAGGTTTAAGGATGGTATGACAGACAAAGAGCAGCAAAAGAGGGTAGCGAAGTAACTTGCTCAGTGTCAGGCATACTTTGGAATTCTTCTTCTGCCTGTTCTGCCAGTTTAGAGGCTCATGGCCTGTCCCAGATAAACACCCCAGCAAAGGGGAAGTCAAGGAATTAGAAGCAGAAGCTGCTGTGCTCACTCGTAGACCACAGAGTTCCTAGAGATCAGCTGCAGTTCCCTATCAGTCACAGTTTTAGGATTGATTTTGCTTCTTATCTCTCTGCTTCCCCACCACACCCCTTGTGAAGAAATCAGACATTTGTAAAATTGTAATCTAAGTACAGTAGTTACTCCACATCCTGGAAGTGATTTTTGATGCATCTGCGTATTTTTTCTCTCTGCCTCTATCATGATACCTGAGAGCATTTGCAAATCAGTTAAAAACATCATCCAGTATCAGATATGAATAACTACCTTCCTTCTCTCCCATCCCCATCCTTGCTCCAGGCTCCCACCTCCCTAGGCAGGTTTCTCAGGAGCAATCTGAGTGGATAGTGAGCCTTGCTGGATGCTTTGAAGGGCAAGAGAGATTAACTTTGCCAAATCATTAGGGAAAGCAAGGTGTTGCTTAAGCTGAAGGTCCTGATTAGGAAATGCCTTCCTGCACAAAGGGACTCACCAACCCCACCCTCACACTCACAGAGCTCAGACTGAGCTGATCTCAACATCTCAGAGATGAAAGGAGCTGCAGCATCCCAACCATGCTGGGCTGCATTTAGGGACACCCAAAGTGGGAATCTGGATTCCATTGCAACTGGAAACAAACTGGTAACCAGTCCAGCCTGCCAAGCAATGCAATAATTAATGGATGCTCCCACAAGGTCCCTGTTAGGCTTTTCCAGCAGCATGCTTTGCTCTGTTTATCTTGCTAGGGTTTCTTTCTGGAAACTTGAACAACACCAGCTCAACACAGTCCCAATCCTGAGTCCTGGGGAAAGTAAATTACACCACAGGTAACACTTCTGAGCTGCAAACACCAACCTGATGTGCTTCAACCATTAAAAAAACTTTGGGTGCTGTTGAGTGGAGGGAGACACAGAAGAAGTCTCAGAAAGGCTTCCATTATCCATGGCCATTTTCCAGAGTGTAGAGTATCCCTTCCCTCCTTACCTTGGCAGGAAACTGAAACCCAAGTGCCTCATGGTGGATAGAGGGGGCATTCCCAGAGTTCATTCCCAGAGTTACTCCGATGAAAGCTGAGAGAGAAATGGGACCTGGCCCTTTCTGCTCTTGCCCCCTGGATCCTGGCACAGCACCTGCTCTGTCAGGGAGCTCTGCTTTGTCTGGATCTCCCAGCCTGAGCTGGGACTGTCTCTTCTCTCCCATCATCAGTCTTCCTCCATGTTATTTATGCACCCAGAGCAAATGGGATTCTCAGCTTCCCATTGACTGAACTCTCAAATGGCCCACAGTGATTATTTCACTTAAAGTACTCAAGGTTAAACTCCACTGTATAAAATACTTTGTCCTTGTCAAGCTCAGTCCAATTCTGGAATCAGCACCTTGTCTGGCCATCTCAACACAACCTCCAGACTTCTCATGCCTTGGCATCCCTTGACATTCTCCATGATGTGTCTCATACACATGCACAGTGCAGGACACTGTGTTCCTCCTCATCCTGAAATTCCTGACTCGGGGCATTCCAAAGTCGGAGCTAATTCAGGTTCCCATTTCTGAGGGACTGGGAGAGCTGAGGAGCCAAAACACAGAACACTTCCTGCAGGGGACTGAGGGGGTTCCCCTGACTGTAAATTCCTTAACAGAGAAATATCTCTTGTTCTGGGCAGGCCACCAGGAGAGGGGAGAAAAAACACCTCTTCTCATCCCACTCGCTTCTGTGAAAGAATTTTGTCTGTACTTTTTGAGGTCCTGAAGGATTTAGAAACCTCTCTCTTTATTATAGTTTTGGACTGAGAGTTTCCCTTGATTCCTCTCTATTTCTTTCAACAGAATTCTTCCTGTTTACATAAATTAAGGATCTGGCCCCTGTTTTCCAACTCAACCAGGGAGGACTCAAGCACAAGGAGACAGATTGTCCTCACAGGATTTGTAGCTGCATAGAGAATCTAAAGTGCTAGAAATCTTGTGGGAAGGACTGTTTTCAGGGAAATTCCACCCCATAGTTTCCATATGTGTCATATAAGTAATGTCACCCCAGACTATAAACCTCCTGAAATCAGCCTGCTGCATTCAATACTTCTGGCTGTTTAATAATATTATATAATTAAATTTATATATATTTATATATACATATAATTTTTTTCCCTTCTGCTTTAAACTGCCTCACTTAAAATTAAATTATGACACCAGTATTTCTCATTCCTAGTGGAAATGCAGAAGGACAAGATTTATCTGGAGTGGACCATCCTTAGCTGGTCTGAGATCCACTGTAGCTGTGGCATCGTGGTGTGGGTACAGCCAAGTGACATGGGAGGTGATCTGAGGGCATCCTTGGAGCTAAAGCTCTGACTGAGAGCAGACTGAGGCTCATTCCTGGATCCAAACTCGGAGCAGTGGTGGTGATTTTGATCAGAGGAGTTCCTCCTCCTATCAGGAAGAAAGGCAACGTATGCCAGTACTTTAATTTCATTTCAATTTGCTTTAGCAGAGATTTATAATTATTATAAGGAATGATTTTATAATGTAATTCGGTGTTGTCAGAGTAGGTTAGCTTTATGACCTGCTTTAAAAAATAAATGCAGCTTTAATTAAAACCAAACCAAAGAGAGAAGCACAGTCTTGTACCAACACGTCCTGTCAGCACCCTGCTCACTGTGTGCGTGGAGCTGGGAGCCTCTGCCCAGGCACCCCTGCCAGGAACAGAGCTATGGCACACTTCAAGGGACCTCTGGCTTATTTTGAATTTGTAGCCCAACTTGGTATTGCTGGAGGTTTTCTAATACCAATGATGATACTGTAAGAAAGGAGACACCAGTGAACAGCTCTCACAGGAGCGTGTGGGTGCAGCAGGAAACCAGACCCTCCCTGTGCTGAGCAGCTGTGCATTGCCATCACCTTTTGGGTTAACCCAGGACGAGAGCAGAATCAGAGGCATTGAATTTAGCCTTCAAACTGCCATCTTTCATGAGGTAAGATGATTTTGCTCCTACATAATGGATGTCACAGAGCTCATCTTCAGTACATGCTCACACTACTTGTAATTTGCTGTATTTGCATTGCCTGACATGAGACAATATTAATGCTCCAACACACTGAAGGCTCTCTGACATTAGCAAACAGAGCCACCATCAAACCAGAGCCTCTTTAGCACCTCACACAGCCCCAGTTCTATCCTTGTGTCTTCTTCACAAGGTCAGTGATATTAAGCTGACATATTAAAACATCTTAGTAGCACTTTTCAGAATTCTTCATGTCTTGGTGTTCATCACCCATCAGGACCTGGAGAGCTGTTGCAGGGCTGACACTACATGTCTTGGGTAGGTTGATACATAATATTCTGGAGACTGAAATTTGACTCCCTAGAAGTCAGTGGAGATTTTTATTTTGATTTTACTAACGTTAGTTTTAATATTAATAATTCTATTGATTTCCTTCTTATCAGCTTCAGAGTTAGAGAAATATTTTGTTCATAAACTGCATTTTGGGATAGGTATTTATTTTTTAATTATTTGCTCTGTCTCATTAAAATGATTCAGTAATTGGATGAAAATGCAATGACAGAATTAATTTGGGGACCCTGGTAAATGATATGTACCCAGCACAAAGAGGCTGCAGCTTCTGAATAGCAGGAGAAAGAAGCAAACAGGTGAGGGACAGATTGAAACCTTTGCCTCCAACCCCTCTTATGTTATTTGGGTGCTGAGACCCACGTGAGAGTCCACTGCCTCTGAGCTTCCAACTGGAGCTCAAGGGACGAGTTTGCTGTATCTGTCAATAGTAATTGAGGCCATGTGTGGGAATGTAAAGCCAAATATTTGAGGGATAATTTATAGCAAATGAAACGTCTTCTCTAGCATGCACTTAAAAAGAAATAAACATCTGCGGAATACATGGGTGAAAAGAATTAAAAAGAGGTAACTGTGTAGGATCTAGTTCTTAAGTACCTGTCTTGGGGAAAAATTGTATTTTTCAGAAAGGGTGTTTTTCCAGCTAAGATTGTCTAGTCTGGCATATTAAAATGTTTCCTTTAAAATTACTTTACTAAAACCTGACTTTCTTCCAAGATGGATGCACTGAAGTCTTCTGTCTTGGTGTCAGACAGATAACATTCACTTCTGTGCCAGATCAGAGCTGGATTTGAAAAGTCTCACGTCCTAAATGTTTTCTTCCATTAGAGAGCTGGTAAATCACTCCTTCTAAACATTTTAATACATTTCCAGGCTTGACAATTTATGAGTCATCAAACTGGTGAACACCCTAAGAACCTTTTCAGAAAAAAACCCCAGTAATTTATAAAACATCTTTATTACCATTTTTCCCTCTGGTTAGTGCCTACCTGGTAATAGGGCCTGGTTTAAAAAGGACTCCTTTTTTAATGGTCCAATTTTCAGAAGAGGTCAGCACACAGTGTTTGACTCCTGTGCTGCTCATGGCTTTGGGCACCCTTGGACAGGTGCCATGTTTCTGCTCTGTGTCCTCCTGTCAAGCACTGATTCACAACTCCATTTCAGGCAGTATCCTGCAGTAAATAACACTGATCATTAGCAGCTGTACGTACCACCTGAGGCACTAAAACTAGTCGGGAGAGATAAAAAGTTAGTTCTAATGGCTCTAATAACTCCTGAAACATTTCTCAAACCCTTTTTATTGCTGCACACCTATCACAGGTTTGTAGTTGTGAAATCCTATCAGGACCCATTTGGGATGTCTCTGCCTTGGAAGGAAGGAGGAGTCTCTCCCTGTGTGCACGGAGCACACATCACATGTGCCACAGCAGTGGGCCTGCTGTTCTCCCACTCCTTAGTCTGTTAAAACATCCAAAAAGATAAAGGACACGATGGATCACAGGAGCCATGGCCTGGCAATAAACTCTGGAAGACATGACAAGTGCCATGGCCAGGAGATATCAAACATCATCATGCACTGTGCCTGTTAATGCTACCCTGTGCTAGAGGGAGCATTGTTTGTGGTCATGGACAAGGAGGAAAGTTCTGATCACAGAGTCACAAAATCAAAGAACATACTGGGTTGGAAGGGACACACGAGGATCATCGAGTCCAACTCCTGGCCCAGCACAGGACCCTCCCCAAGAGTCCCACCCTGTGCCCCAGAGGATCATCCATACTAAAGAAATTGCCCCCACCTCGAGCTCTGTCTCTAATGAAACCCAAGGAAAACAAATGCCAACACAAGGAGACTGTGCTGGGTGAGCTCCTCCTCCTGTGTTAGCAGAGCAGATGCTGATGGGGTGTGATGGGACATTACTGATGCAGCAGAGTGCAGCTAATGCAAACAAAACAGCTTGGAGTGCCTCGTTGAACTGAATAGAGAATTTGGTTGTCTGGAACCCAGACTGTGAAAATCAAAGTAAATCCCTCAGAAATAAATCCTACAGATAATTCAATAAACACACCAAGCCCATCAGATGCACCAAGGAGTTTGTGGATGCTGGAGGAACAGACAGAGTCCCATTCCCACACTGACTCCTGAGGGGAGTTGGGTGTTTGGTTGTCCTTGGCACTTTGGAAAATCTCTTCTTGTATAAATAATAAATGATGATAAATTGCATTGACATAATAATGAAGTGTATGTGATTATCAGTAAAGGCTGTAAAAAAACCTGCTAAAATACCCCTCCAAACTGCTGTTGCAGCCTTTGAGAGCATTGCTGTCACTGAATGAAGGCTGTGCCTCCATCAGGAGCTGTGGTGATAGCACAGGGGGGAATGGCTTCAAAGTGAGTGGGTTCAGATTAGATGTTAGGAAGAAATTCTTCCCTGGTAGGGTGGGCAGGCCCTGGCACAGGTTGCCCAGAGAAGCTGTGGCTGTCCCTGGATCCCTGGAAGTGTCCAAGGCCAGGCTGGACAGGGCTTGGAGCAACTTGGGCTGGTGGAAGGTGTCCCTGCCCATGGCAGGGGTGGAATGAGATGAACTTTAATGTCCCTTCGAACCCAAACTGTTCTGTGATTCTACAACAAGTTCAGCTCTGAGCAATAGATGGCTATAACGCTCTTGAAAAGTGTAGCAGTGATTTTTTTGCCTCCTTCCCCCTCCTCCCACTCTCAGCTTTCAATGATGATGTTGTTGTGCTGTAAATGGACAGATTTGAGCAAACCAGAGAGTCCCATCCCTGCTTTCAGCTGAGGGCAGTATCTCCCACAGCAAAGGGGCTGCTCAGGCTTTGATGCACTTCATTCCCAAGCCGTCTATTAACTGGAATTCCTGTGTGCTCTCCCTCAGCCTCGGGGGCCCTGGGCTTCCCTGAGAGCTGCTCTGCAGTCAGTAGCAACGAGTCACAATTTGTTATTAAAACTGCAGCTCCCCACTGCTTGCTGCTGCTGACTACCACGAGGCTGGAGTCTGCTCAAGAAACGCAGAGAAAGCAGAAACTGAGAATATTCCCAAGCTCACCTTTTAATGAAGGCATCTGGCATCCAGGATATTGTTATTCATGGAGTAATTGGCAACGGCACACACGTATTTATGGTGCCGCTCATCACACTCAGGAAATTTTGGAATTGCTCCACTTTAATGGGCCATAAACACTTACCTGAAGTAAAAGTATATAGCAAATACGAAAAAACATGAATAATTCTTTATAATTACACTCATACATTTATGTGCACACACATGTAGCCATCAGGCAAGGCAATTTTATTTTAATAATTATCACCGAAGTAGAGCAAACTGTGCCCAAATTTTTCTAAATCCAGGTTAGCAAATTTAATTTCTAAGTGTCAAGTGAGAAATCAAATGCAAGGCCCTGAGACTTTTTCTAGGTAGTTGGGGCTGAAGAAAAGGGGTGTGAAGAAACAGGACTGTCTGCCACCAGCTGCAGAACCAATTCCAACCATTGCAGTGACACTGGGGCTTGACAAAAAGCATCAGCTCAGGGAGAGAGGAAAAAATCACCACTCTATAGCCCTCTTTCTCCTGAGATATTAGAAATGGGTTTCTTTTGTGAAGTATTTTACAGTGCAATGAGTACCTGGAGTTTTTTCTGTCTCCTGATCCTTATAAAGAGATGTGAGTGTGTGGCTTATGTTCTAACTAAGGAAAAATTATAGACTGTAGTTGAGGAATTAAACTTCTGCTGCTGTACCTGTGAGCTATCCATACGGTTTTTCTAGCTCCATTTCTATTTCAGAAAAAAAAATTTTAATTAATTTGACTTATTTAAGCTAGGAAAAAAGAGCTCTTATGCCAAGGTAAAAGTTTCTTATGGAAATATAAGGAATAGGAGTGGTTTAAACCCACAGATTTAGATTTCTGCTACTATAAAGTTTTGTCAGTTTGGGAGTAGACTCACTGAAAAGAAAAAGTTTGCTTAGAGGAGGGTATAAAAATAAATGGTATGTGCCAGCACTGAAGTCTGTTTCTATAAAGATTGAAATGGTGCATATTTCAAATCACTAAAAAAAAAAAAAAAAGTGTATTTGCTTGTTTCAAATTCACCAAAACTCACCCCATTATTCCCACCCAGACATGTAGGATGTGTTTGCAGGAGGGTGCTCAGCTGAGCACTCAGCCTACCCTGGGTCTGTGTACGAGAGGGAAAGACCTCAGTGCTGATTTTCATCATGAGCTGCAGGCACAGACCTTGTAGTTCCCATACTTAGTGTTTAAAAATGGATGCCTGAGACTCTCCTTCCCTACTCATGCAATCAGAAATTGAAGTACCTTATTCCCAGCCTTATCTTTTAAAAATAATACTTTCAAAGACCACCCCAGTGAGGCTGGATTTTGCATTTCTCTGTTAGAACCACAACTCCCCTTTATCTTTCTGCCTCAACATCTGGTGCTGCAGGTAGGATACTCTGGCTCACAGCATCTGGGCTGAGAAATGTTTTCTCTCCTTAGAGTCCCAGGTATTTCACAGAAATCCTTCAGAAACCATTTATCAGACTCCATGCTGGAATGTTCAGTAAAATTTACAGTGAACCACCTTCTTTCCTTGCCTGCACAGTTGCCCCAGACTCTCCCCAGCAGAGCAGTTGTTAACAAATTAGTTAATTGCTGGTGCTTTGCTGATGTTTGCTATTCTGAATCAGGGAAAGTCAACCCCATTCACACCAATTTGGAAATTACCTTCTCTGTTGCCCAAAACTAAAATGGGATTTGTTTTGAAGTTTCAAGATCTCTCAACCAATATTTCCTCTGGTCACTGACTCTCAGCATCCACACTGATGCTTCTTCATCAGCAGAAAGAGGAAATGAAGAGTTTTATCCATGATGTGCTGGCTGGCATCTCAGACCTGCTGCAGTCCCCAGCTCTGTCACGAGTCTCAGTCATGGTCTGAGGCAAGTTCTGTCGTCTCCCCATGGGATTGGAGAGATGTTACTTCATTTCCTGCTTTTTAAAATGTTTTGTTCATCTAGATTGGAAGCTCTTCTTGAGAGCTTCGTAGGATTGGATGGAACCTGCCACAGTGTAGCATCAGGGAATTCTCAGATGATGAAATAATATTCATGAAAGTAATAATGGAGGTAACAAAGAGATAGCAAGCAGGGGGGTGATCTTGCAATATCTGTGTCCTCAGACTGAAACCATAAATTTTAGAAATCTTGTGAAACAACTTGTGCCCCAGAGTTTAGTACTTGAACTTTTTGAACCAGCAGTATTTCAGTTGTTTGGCCAAAGCTGGAGTAATATCCAAGCTTTTGGGTGCTGACTGGAAGCCTCCAAACTTTCTGAGGTTTTTCTGTCACTGACACAAACTATGGTCTGTGGCTTTCAACAATAACATTTGTGCTGATTTTAGCAATTCAAATCCAGATGCAGCAACTGAGCTTGACAAAACAGAGGAGCCACAAACCACTTCTGTGTCTCTGAATGTGCCCTCGTTTTTGGTAACCAATCATCTGCACCAGCATGGACAACCAAATTCCCAGATGGTTCCTCTGATGTGCAGGAGCAACATCAGTGCCATGGCAGTCCACAGTGGATATAAACAATCTGGAAGACTTTGCTTTGGAGTATTTTACTTGCATATCTAGCTGGACTGACTTCAGTATGTAGCTGAGTGTGCTTTTACAGGTTTTATCAGCATAAATTCTCTGCTTGCAAAGGATGCCACTCTTCAAAATTAAACCTGCCAGAGGGGAAATGAACACCTTCCAGAAAAGCATGTAGGATAGCACTTCAGAGAGCGATGGTAAATGCAATGTTTTAGGGATCTGCAGCTATCCAGGCTCACCTGGGTGTAACACTTGCTTCTCCAAGGTGAGACACTCACTGCATCTGCGGGGATGGGGTGTAGACTTCTCTCAGCATCTACTGGCAGGTGCCAGAGTTGCCCAGCAGAGCAGAAAAGCCCTAATCCTCCTTATCCAAATGTCAGGAATGAACAGCAGGTCTGTTTGGAAGGGCTCAGTGGATGGTGATTGCCTGCAGTCCTCAGATGGGAGATGATATTGAGGCCTGCGAGGGGAAGTGTAACAATAATTGACTCAACCAAAGCTTTGATTCAACTTTATGAGCAGAAGAGAGGCAATTCACACTGCTTCCCCAGGAGCTATGCTCACACCAGGGAGTTGGAAGGAGATATTCAATTAGAAATATCACTTCACAGGGGAAAATTCTACCTGGAGTGAGATATGAAATGGGAAATTTCAGTGGGAGCTGTGTTTTCTTTGAGGGAGTTCAATGGGGAGTTTGTTTTGGTAGCCAAGCTCCTAATGGAAAGATAACTTCATCCTTAGATCTCAAGTGATTTCTGCCAATTCATAACGATTTACACCTACAGGGCATCAGCAAATTAAGTCCAACTACATCACTGTCATGCGAAGAAGGATTGGATACACTGGAGCATGGAAAGACCGACTTAAGGAATGACATATGTTAAGGAAAAGAAAGAAAATTCAAGAGTCCCAACTCCCAGTCACCTTCTGTAATCACTGTACCTTGTTTTTTAATACTCTTCCACTGCTGGAAATAAATGAATTATTTACATTCTGCCTGACCATTTTTCTCTTTCCTTTTTTTAGCATTTTATGCCCCGGCTTTAATTCATTCCCAGTATTTTTTCCATTTGAGTTTCTAGCAATAACATTATTAAATTTCATGTCTGCTTCCGTTTTTATTTCCATCTTTCACCAAAAAGATATAAAGTGAAATGAATCCAAATGAGGGAGCTTTTCTCTTCAAACCGCTCTCGGTATCATCGTTCCCTTAATTAAGTAATTGAAGCTCTCCCAACACACACAACGTCATTCAATCCACTGTGGTCTCTCAGATGTGCTGGCACTTAGATTGGGTCCTGCAGGAGACTTTTTTCCAGTCCATCAGTCTCTTCTGCATCTCTCTAAAAACCTCTCAGGCCTGTTCCTCCTGGTGCTCCATGGTGCACAACCCCACAGCTTTAAAGAAGGAAGCAACACAAAGGCAGGATTACTTTATTATCATCATTTTTAAGGCTCTCTGTCCTGGGCCTTGCATGGGACCAACCTTGACGGGTCTGATATCCTCACATTTCTGCTGAGCAGTGCTATTCCTCCCTTTAGTTTTGTGTTTGTGTCCTTAGTTTCTTCCTTTAAAATAAAAAATTTTACATTATTAATTAATTATTTCCTCCTTTTCTGTCTTAGATTGTCCAAACCTCTTTTGGCACTTCTTTGCTAAGCTGTCTTCCTTGGATTCTGGGATGGTGTTTCCCATGCTGGAAATCCGAGCCACATTTGTTTTCGGATGAAAAATACATTTTTAAAGCATGAGCAATACACAGGCCATGCTAAAACTTAACAGATTACAGGTGTGACAGCCTGATGGTGAGGAGTGGATCCAGATCTCCTCGGAGGAACTAATTCCTGATGTAATCAGTGAGTGTGGGGGTGTGACATTAGCAGGAATCCATTCCACCCCTCTCTTGCTGAGAGTTTTACAGGATGGATCCGTGTGAGGGGTTTGTAGGCTGAGCATCCCCAAGCCTGACCTGTGACAGTTCAGCTCCTGACACCTCTGGTGAGTGAGTGCCCTCCCAGCTCAGGGCCACTAAAGCAGAGCAATGTCACCACCAATCTGGAGAAGCACTTGGGACAATGGGAGGAACAGGGCAATAGAGATTGCAATATATCACCACGGTCCTGCTGCCTTCTATGGATCAGAGCTGCATTAACACCATTACAGCCTGCCTGTGACTGATCTACGGAGAGCAAGCCAGCTCTAGGAAGGGAAAGAGCTGCTGATAAAGAAACAAAACCAAACTAACTAATGACAATAATAATAAAAAAAATCAACGCGACAAAATTTCTTTTGCCGGCCTGGACAAATGCTTTTGAATTCCCACTCTGCTGTTAAGCCTCTGTAAGTTAAAGGAAATTATTTACCCCACCTTGCCCCCACAGAAACATCCAGCTTCTAAAATCACAGGCTACACTGAAAAGAGTGGGAAAGGCAATCAGAAAAGAAGAAAGAAACAGGGATCCACCACCTGTGTAAGTCCGAACATCAGCAAGATGCTTCCCCTGGGCTCCTGCTGGAAGCACAGAGGTGAGAGCCACTGTCTGCACCAGGCTCTCCTGTGCCAGAGCTGGGGAGGTGCTTTTGGGTCCTGTTTGCTCTGTGCCAGCTGTGCCAGTGTTCTGGGTGTCCCTGGCTGGCCAGGGGTGTGTCAGTGCTGCCCTCAGCACACAGCTTCAGCCAGGGGTACCTGGAGTGTCCCACGGGATCACAGCCCTGTGGTCAGGGGCTCTGGGATTGTTCCCTTCGTGCACAGTCAGAAAGAGGAAACCTTTGATGCACCCTGAGCTGAAAAAAGTAAGTAAAGGAGCAAATCCCACCAGTTTAAATCTGACTCCATTTACTGCTGTGGAAACACAGTTGAGGATTGGCCCAGCAGGGATTTAGCTTTCCAGGGCACATGTTTGTCCCCTGGGCATTTTGTTCTTTCCATGTCCCTGCAGATCACCTGCACTGTCTGGAGCTTTTCCTGCAGAGCAGATCCACTGATAACCTGTAAAGGAGCCAAACCGGGAGCAAAAGTGATTGCAAAAACTCAGTCACACGTGGTGACTCCTTGTCACTGCAGACAAGCCTAAGAACAAATTCCCTTCTCTGGCCCCTGATCTTTCATTGCCTGTTAAGAAATTTGCTGACATTGTCACCTTCTTATGGAAGAAAAAGGTGGAATTTGACACTTCGTGGAGAATGAAAAGAAATCTCCAAGAACAGAGGAGAAAAAAGAAGAGGGACTTCCATTCCTGTGTCCCAATGCTCTCCCAAGTCATTTCCACTTGCTAGAGATGTGCCATTGGATCCTTTGAGAATGGATACACTGAAGCAGCTCCATGCAGTGCACTGAGCCCTGTGTGCTGGGTATTGAAATGTTTCCATCAGCAGCAAGGGCTGCCTGTCAAACTGGAGGAGCCTTAATCCTCCCGAGTGGAGAAAAACCTCCCCTCAGATAAAAGACTTGCCTGACTCGTTCCAGGGGGAGTTGGTGACATGGCTGCACCCTCATCCCCTTCCCCCTTAGGAAAATCTGGCCCTGGGGGACTGGGGAGGGCTGATCAAAGGCACTGCAGCTGGGCTCCTGCTGCCGGGGTGGCACTGCTGGGGAGGGGAGGGGAGGGGAGGGGAGGGGAGGGGAGGGGAAGGGAGGGGAGGGGAGGGGAGGGGAGGGGAGGGGAGGGGAGGGGAGGGGAGGGGAGGGAAGGGAAGGGAAGGGAAGGGAAGGGAAGGGAAGGGAAGGGAAGGGAAGGGAAGGGAAGGGAAGGGAAGGGAAGGGAAGGGAAGGGAAGGGAAGGGAAGGGAAGGGATGCACACTTGGGATCCTTGGCAGGCACAGGAATTGGGGCTCTGCCACTGTGTAGGAGTGATTTGGGCTTGGGAGGGGACCTTGTTTCTTCCCACTCCTTTGGCAAGGTAAAACCCAGGTGTGTCCCTGGGAATCCCTGGCTTTTGAACTCAGAAGTAATGAGTGGATGATGGTTTTCACCTGCACAACTGGTAGGTAACTCTCGGACTTCCAACTGCATTTTGCCTCAACAAAACCTCTGACTCTTTCTCCTTATCTGCCTTTCCCCGGAACACAAAATAAAGTGTCCTCTTCAAGAGTTGCTTTCTTATTTTTTTTTCTCCTCTGACTTTGGAATATAGGGAGGCAGGAGGGCAAAAGGGCAAACTTCCCAGAGGTTTTAAAGCAGAGCTAGGAAAGTAAAATGATTCTCCAAAAAAAAAAAAAAAAAAGCAAGCATGTAACAGTGGTGGAGGGGGAGAGCAGGCTGGGCAAGTTCTGCACTTTCTCCTGTGAGTAAGTGTTGGCTGCCTTGGGACAGGGTCCAGCTAATTATCGACTCACAGGAGTTTTGGAAGTGAGTAAATAGCCTCAGTGAGACACTGGAGCGTGTTAGTAAAAGCGTATTTTTCATTTGGCTTTTTAAGAAAAGCTAAGTGGAGATTTATCTGTTCAACAGCTTGCCTGCATGAACTTGAAGCTTCAGCTTCAGTGCATCCACATTACCTGTTCTGTTACTGCACAGTTGGCAGCTCACACCTTTCCAGCACAGGTTGGTGTTGTCAGCCCCAGGAATTGGACACAGGGAGCCCACAGGGAGACAAAGAGAAGCTGTGGAGCAAACAAGGATGGATGTTGCAGCCCACTGGGATGAGGAAGGCCAGCTGGATGTGGAGAGGGTGCAGGGAGGGATTTGCCTTCACCCTGGGGCTGAATCTGCCCCTGTGACACGTGTATCGATGGTGGCTGTACCTTGCAAATGGAATTGTTGGGTGAAGGCCATGCCCAGCCCTGGTGGCACCACTGTCCCCTTTAGAGAGGAGGCACAGTGCAGTGCCCATTACCAGCACCAGTTGCTCCAGCAGCCCTGGAGCACGGAGCAGACAAACCCCTGCCACCCTGGAACAGGCTGTGTCCTGCACTTCCCAGGGGGAAATCCAGCTCTGGGTGCAGCTGAGCAGGACACGGGGTCATGGTTTCTCTGCTGCTCCTTTGGGTAGCCCAGCATTCCTGCTGCTTCCAACCTGGAGCCAGTCCTGCATGTGAACACAAGGAAAGGGGTTGAGTAATGGCCTTTTGGGAAGCCTTCTGATGTCTCCAGACCACAGTCAGAAACAACCAGGCTGTTGCTTTGCAAAAATTCATCATCTGCCCATTAGCATTTTAGCCATCCCCTGATTTGACTGACTTTTATCCACCTTCCATAGAGGAAACTGTATAATTTTTGATTTTTAATCCCCCAGACTGGAAGCTACAATCAGGGAATTTCCAAGGAGGCAAGTAGTTATTAATAATGAATAAAAACAACCTCTTACATGCATGGAGCACCTCTCATAGAAAGAAATAGATCCCAAGGTGTTATACAGACATGTTTCTGCTTTTAGGAATCACTCTCATATGGATTTCCAGCACAGGGACCTTTTGTCCTCTACCAAAGCAAAATCACATTATCCATCACTGAAAGTAGCTGTCTCTGGGGCTGAATGAAAGTGATACTTGCCAGAATTAGCAGCTAATAGTGATTATGACTTGTTTTGCATATTTTTATGTGTGCTTCAATCTCACCTAATTCTTAGAGATTCTGAGTTTCTGTTTGTCATGATGAGCTCTATATCTAAAGCTTGGTTTGAGCCCAGATTCCACTTTTATTAAAGCACTCCAACAGACACAACCTTTTAGCCTTCCGTGGTGAGAACAATATTTGCTTTCTGATAGGCTGAATTTACATACTTTTTCTGTGTGTGCATGTGTTATGATGAGGAGTTTTAAAACAAACGGAGTTATCCCCAGCTGCTAAGTTCTGACATGCACTTTAAACAAGTAAACCCAGGGATGTGGCAGGCTGTGAGGGAAGGGGGAACAAAATTGGCTTATGTGTTGCACTGATCACAGAATTATCATCTGCTATCACACAGTTTACCATTAGACCCAGCTGCTGCCAACCTGACCGGTGCATTTCTTCAAGCTAAGCTAACAAAGCACTTATTTGTTATCCAGGGAACTACCTCTAATAGACTTCCAGTGAAATAATATTTGCTTTCCAACCCTGCTTTGAATCCCACTCACTTTGTTAAAAAGATTGCCTCTGGCTGTCTCCGCTGGTCTAATCTAATAGTTTCTAGTTTGTACAAGCAAAGCGCTTTCAGCCAACTATATAAATAACTTAAAGAGAAGAAGACACTTTTACAGCGCTCTGTGCCGGCTGCTATAGAACATGACAGATTAGTAAATGACGCCTCAGTGGAGCTCATCTGGGAACCTCTGTCAGTTGAATATGAGCAATTACAATATTGTATTTGGGCTGAAAGGGTTGTCTGTCTTCTCACAAAAAGGCTAACAAGAAAAATAATTCCTGTCTTGCTTCTCCTGTGCATGAAAGTGAGCTGAGTGGCTCTCGCCCCTTCTCCCTCCCCGGCGCAGCAGCAGGAGGGGAGAGGGGGGAAAGGCAAGAGAGGAGAGAAAAGGGAGTTATTTTCTTTCTGTTTTCACTTTTGGTTTGAATTGAGAATGAAGAAAGAATAATATTAGGAGAGGGGGCTCCCTGAGGTTTGAGAGGGGACGTTATGCCATTATATCAAAGAGCACTTTCTGCCACCCCCCTCTGCTCCCGCAGCCCAGCGTGGAGGGAGAGCCCCACACCTCTGGAGCAGCTCCATTCATCTCAGCTCACCTGCTAAGATCACCAAGGGCCTAGAGTTTCAAAGGCTTGCCCAAGGTTCACCCGTGCTAGTCACACTGTGCAGTGTTTTTGGAGCAGAACTGCTGAGGCTGAGCATCGCACGACAGCAAATCCCCCGGACACGCTGGGATTGCCAAGGGAAAAATCCTCACATCCCACTGAAACTTCCCTGAGGCCCTCTGGAAACTGCCTGTAGGACTAGAGGGCCAACACCACATGTGCTCCTCTAGGATCAGTGGAGTTCCAGCAAGGAATCTGTGATCATTTGATGTGTGATTTTGCAAACACCTACAACCAAAGCCATTTCTCGTTCTTTTGTTTTAATTTTTATTTTTTTCTTTTATATTATTTTTCCTTTTTTTCCCCTTTTCTTTTCTTTTTTTTTTTTCTTTTCCCAAAGAACGACCCCAGCACCAGGAATTTCTTTTGTTTACATCTGTCTTTTCTCACCACAGCCTGTTACTGTGTCTCTTTTCAGGCCTGTGAGCAACTTTGTGCAACTGCAAGCTCACCAGTGTGCACCAGCAGAAAATTGTTCTCCCATTAAATTAGGTCCTCCTGCTTCAGAGAGGAAAACAGTGTCATTCCACCTCCATCCTGCTATTAAATTTTTGTGTGCCATGTGCTTTTCCACCCTGAGGCTGATCAGGCACAGACACCCAGCCTGTATCTGCAGGTATTTAGGGAGGTTTGGAACAGGAGGAAGCTACTGCTATGCCAAAGAGGCCCTGGCATTCCTGGCATGGACATTACTGTCTGAGGTCCAACAGCTTCTCTGAAAGAACACAGAGCCATGATGACAAGTGACCAAGAAACTGCCAGTCTCTGGGGGCAACTTGTGATCCCTGAGAGGAGAAAATAGGGTCAAAACATCACTTTTCAGTTGGAACAATGCCAGGAATAGTGTAATCTAAAACCTGGACAAAAATCACCCTCTAGAACAAAACTAATGCAAACCTAATTCTGCCCTTTGGATCTGGAACCTGCCTTTGGTTCTGCTCGTGCTGCTGTACCTGATGGGAGCAGGGACTGTGCTGGTAGCACTGGGTACAGTGTGACACACAGATTTCCCCCACACTGGGTACCCATGCTGTACCAACACTGAAAATGGGTTTGAAAACAAGAAACTCAGATCACCTCAAGCAAATCAACCAGTTTCCATCCTGAAGTGTGTGTGATGCCACAGGCCCTGCTCGTGGCTCATGGACTCAGTGCAGCCCCTGTGAGAGCAGAGGTGCAGCCATCAGCTCTTGGCACTCAGGAGGTGTTCAGCAGGATTTGGCTATCTGATTTCCTCCTCATTTCACTTCGTGTGATCACAGTTGATTTAATCACAGATTATCTTTTGCCAGATAGGAAGTACCAGCACGTTGAAACAACAGCTCTGAATGTAATGTTACCTCCCAAAAATAAAGCATGGATGGAAAATGAAAGAGCATGTCAGGATGGATGGAATGAATGGACCAGCAGTCCTGAATCAGGGCCTGGGTTCCAGTTACAGACTGGGCCACCAAGTTAGTGTTTGATCTTGGACATGATCTTTTGCCTCTCTTTGGTCTCTCCATGGGACAGGGCTCGGCACTCTGTGGCTGTGTAATATGCAGAACATGGCATGTATTTGTTCTTAGATTGCATTTGGCTTTGCAATTAAAAAAAAAAAAAAAGTGCAACATCTGTCTTTTATATGAAAAAGTAAAAAATGATTTTCAGAACATGGTCACTCATATCTTCAGTTCTGAAAACCAGAGCTGGTAAGTCTTTATGTTTTCAAAATGGTGATTTCAATATTGACTACTTTTATTTCAGCCTTGGGCATCATATTCTCGAATGTAGGCGAATGCAATTTTTTAAAACTCTGAAAAGCACATTTTAGAAAGGAAACTTAGTGGGAAGTCTCCTGTTCCTGTGGGAGGTAAAACAGCAGAATTTGGTAGCCTGGGCAGACTCGGGATTGTGCTGAAGGGATCAATCTGTTTCCCATTGGATGCCTTAAACATTCCCCATTCCTGGATGGGAGCACTGGTGGCAGGACAGGGACAGTGCTGGACAGGGACAGTGCAGAGCCCAGTTAGCTCATGGGCACAGTGCCAGCAGTGCTAGAAACAGGGGCTGGGGCAGCATCTGAGTATCTTGGACATATTTTTCCCATGAAAACCTTCATAAAATGATTGTTTAAATTTATGAACAGGGTTGTGCAGAGCCAGGGCTCATGCCAGAATTATCTTTTAGCTGTACCTGACAGAGACCCACAGAAGCATAGATATGTCTGTGTCCACTCACTTTGGTCAATGTATGCTCCTAAACATATTTATGGATCTGTGTCTCTGACCACTGCCTTCTGGACAGTGACATAATATCTTTCCCCCATCTACTCTTTTCTTAGTCTATGAAAATTAAGGAAAAAGAATTCCATCAATCCCAGTTCTCAGCAGGGAGAGGATGCTCCTCAGAACTTTCCTCTGATCAACTCACGTTGAACTCTAGGCCAGACACTTGCCCAGCCAGAGTCCAGCCAGTGCACCTCTCCTTTGAGGAGGATCATGGAACAATTCATCCTCCCAGACCTGCATTTCCTCAAACTCAGGGTGGGATGAAATCAGTGTCTATATATCTTTCACATCCTTAATTGTAAAGTTGTTAACCTTGCATTTAGTGCTTGAATACTCCTGTGATGGGCACTGAAGATAAACCTCTGAGAGCCAGACATTGAAATAACATTGTGAACATTTTTTTTAGGCCAGAGACCTATTATTGACAGGGTGTCAGCTGCTGATAAAGGGCCCTGAAATATTTTATGGGATGTGACAGCTAATAAAACAGGTTGTTGTTTTTAATTGTTTGGCAGGTAGCAGTGAATTGTGAACAGATGTGAACTGGGTGCAGAGGAGTCTGGAGGTTTCCCTGAATTTCTTCCATGTTTCCTGCTACCACCAACACTGAATATTAAAAATATCAGTCTCTGTTTTCCCCCTGTGCCTTGCTGCTTTGGTCATACTTGAAAACTGCACGATGCAACCAGAAGTGCTCTGCAAAATGTCTGGGTCCCAACCAGCCAAGGCAGGGTGGGCTGATCTCAGTACGGAGGGTTCTTTATGAAACAGGTTGTAACTTTCCACATAAAGTTTTGCAAATGATCCTGTCACAGCTGATGTGCCACTTGCACAGATGGTGTGTCTCTCCTGCACCGAGGAACACTCAAAACTGTCCTGAGACCTGTGTTCTTCTGAGGCTGCCCCAGCTGAGGAGCACCTGCACTGCACTGTGGGTGTGCAGGCACACCTCGTGGGGTTTGCAGCCCTGGGGGCTTGCATCCCACTCTGCAAAGCTTCCAGAGCTGCTTTGGGTGCCTTGGCTCCTTCAACCTGCTGGGTAGTTAGCTCCTGACACTTTCCATAGCTCAATGTACTTTTGGGAGGCTCCAAAGAGCCTGTCTTTAAGAGACCCAGAGGGGCTGTGTGGGGTTTGCATTGCCTGAAATGAAAGGTGTCTCATCAGGTTACACCTTTCAGCTCCTATCTGTATAACCATGCTGATAAGTGGTGCTTTTTCTTCCTCCATCCCCCCACTCCCTTTCTCTCTAATATAATCTTTGCCAGATCTAGTCAAACCAGAATAGCTACAGGGGATTCATTAATCCTAGGTTGGAGCTAACCACAACCACCACCACCGAACCATAAAAAAAATAAATTAAAGCATCTCAGTTTATTATTCATATACTTTAAGTCCAGCCTTTTCTTTCTGCTCCCAGGGCATGTTCCCCCCCTCCCCGTTTTGGGACCCCTCCAGTCGCTCCATCCTCTCTCCCTGACGTTCTGTTGAACAGTTATCAATTCCTGAGGGAGACTTGGGATAAAGTGACACTCCTCCCATGTGCCGAGAGCTGCCAGGGTTGTGTACCCTGGCACAAGTACAACAGAAACTAAGCCTTGGCCCCGAGCGATGTAACACCCAGAGAAACGAGTCTGCCAGGAAGGGGCCGGGCCGGGGCTGCGCTCGCAGCGCTCCGGGAGAGGCTCATCCAAACCCCCGGGAGCTGCAGAGCTGCAAGACAGGGTGTATCCAGGAAACCCGGGCTGCTCCGTGCTCTTCATCCCCCTGGCAGCCGCCCAGCGCGTCCCCCACAGCCGCCCCGGCCGTGCCACAGTCCCGGCCAAGGAGATGCTCCCGGATAACGCGGAGCCAGCGGCACCGGCAGCGCCTCCCTGCAGACCCGGGCAGGGGCATCCTCTGCTTTGGTGCCTCCATGGATTTGGCCGTGAGAACGTGCTCGATGAGAGGAGAGGGGAATCTGCCTTGCCCAGAGCCTTGGCTGGAGGTGCATCCATGGCTGGGAATGGCAGGGACAGACCCCGGTGGTGCCCACAGTTCTGGTGCAAGATTGAAAGAACAGCAAAAAACCTGAGATTATTTCTGCCTTTCTCAGCTTTGGGCTCCAGCAGCACTGCCTGCCTCCTGCTGCAAAGCCCCCCTCCTGTTCCTGGGCACTGACATCAGGCAGGAGAGCCTTTCCTACAAGAATGCTTGCAGAGCATCCTCTGGAGGAGGAACAGGCACTTTGTGTGCAAACCAAGGAGACGGGCTCTCTCTGGATGATTTGCACTTTCCCTCAGTCCCTATCTCCTGTCTCTCTAAATCAAATCATTTTTGAGAAGGATCATGATGCCCAGATGCCTGAGCACTGGACCTGTCTGCTGCTACCAGTGGGAGCAGGCAGGGCCAGAAGAAGATGCCCCTCCATCTTGTCCCCATCCTTCACTGAGGTATACAAGTTGCTCTCCTCTTGCTTTTCCGTGGCCTTTGAAAAGACTTGCAGATCATGTTCCCAAGGAATGATGATCAGAGCCCCCCAGAAGTCACAGGCACTCTCCAACTCCAGTCCTGCCCCCAGTCAGCCACCTCTCAAGGATAGTTTAGCTGGTCCAGGGAGGGGAGGCTGGGCTTCCTTCTACCTTCAGATTAGAGAGGATCTCTAATCACTAAGTGGAGAAGGGCACTTTAAATCAGAAAGAATGGTACACACCACCTTGACTTCATTTTAGGGGATTAAATACTGATGAATGATTCAGGAAAAAAGTTTCTGCAAAACTACACTCTGCTTTCCTCAGCTGAGGGACAGAACCCTGCTCTGCTGCAGGCTCTGGCTGGAGCAGTGAAATGCTGCAGATATGAGAGGGAGGTGAGCTGCCGTGAAGCAGAGGGATAATTGACACCTAATAAGTTTAAGTGCTATCAGTGGTGTTGTTAAATATAGTTAAATGCAGTTTATCCAACTCTAATTCACTATTGATCCAGTTCTCCTGCACACCAAGGAGGCCAATTGTGCTTGATTTTCAGTGCAACACTTCAGCTTCACTAACTGCCCTGGAACCTGTGGGACCTTTTGGAAACTGTGGTTGACCTCAGCAATACCCACTCAGATTAGCTTAATGCAAGTCCAGTGATAATTGCAGTTTCATTACTAAAGCTCCAGCTCTCTGAGTCATGAAACTCTGTGAAGAACTCTTTTTCTCCTTGTTTCTTTAAACATTAATAACCTCCAGCATGACACCGAAAAAGGTGCAAAAATCTGAGCTCTAAAACCTCAGGACCAAAAATTGAAATCAAAAAGCTTTGTCAAGTATGATTATTCTCTAAACCCACATGGTTTCAGTGAAACTCATTGCCTTTTTGCAGCCTGACTCAGGCTGCCTGGTGCCTGGGACCGGCAGTGTTGCATCCTTCTCCCTTCCCAGAGCACCCATGGGCTCTTGGACACGGAGCAGAGATGTGTCAAAGGGGTGCCAGGGGTGCTCTGTCACTGCCTGCAGCCCTGGGCCAGGCAGATGAAAGCTGGGCCAGGCAGTGCAGGTGGTTACTCCCCGCAGGTGGTTTGCAGTTCCCCTGCCAGGACTCTGTCAGTGAGCCCTGGGAGCAGAGAAGAGCTTGGTGCTGGCAGTGGGCTGAGCTGTCCTGTGCGTTTGAAGCATCGTCCCTGGTCCCCCCCAGTGCAGACTCTTGGGGGAACATCTCAGACCAGTCGGGCTGCAGAGACCTCCTCACAGGACAGCACCATGGTCGTGGCTTCAGCTGTATCCTTGCACCTTCCTGGCTTCCCTTTGGCAGCTGTGCACAGCCCGGGGCAGAGAGAGAGCAGCAAATGTGCAAGGGATCCATCCTGCAGCCTGCCAAGCCCCCTCCTCTTCCTGCTGGCTCCCACTCCCAGCACCCTCCAGGATCAGGCCCTTTCTTATGAACTGTCAAGTCATTATCGTCTTTCCCTGCTTGGCATTTAACATCTCTTGGCAAAAGATTAATGAATTGACTGGCTTTCAACAGGTTTTGTGAAGCAAGACAAGAGCATGCCAGCACAGACAGAATATTAAAGAGCCAGAGAGGCAGGGAGGGCTCTGCTGCCTGGTGTGTGCCTGCCCAGCCCGCGTGTGTGCAGGCACGACGGGCTCCCGGGGAATGCTGGCTCTGGATGGCAAGCAACGGGGAAAATTGCAATAAAAGCAACATGTGGCCTTTAGCTTACTGCTTTACCTCAGCTGAACCTTCATTAAAGCTGCTCCCAGCCTCCTGATTTCACACTAACCCCCACACATGCCGTGGAGATGATGGTTGTGTACGTTCACACCACGGAAACATATGATTTAGGGATTGGGGGATTTAAAGCACCATTTATATTTCTGTGGTTGTTTTGCCCTCCCAGCCTCACCGTGGGTGTGTGGGTGCTCTGTCACCTGCTGCAGCAGAGCTGCCTGCACAGCTGAGGGGGGAGAGCAGAGGGAGAAGAGCCTGCCTGATTTAAACAGGGATAACTCAGCCAAAGAGTTCTGGTGACTTCAAAAACCACCCGAGCAGAGACCTCCCCAAACCAGATTTCATGCCATGTAACATTTCCTTTAAATTTTTTTGTTTTTAAAATATATGAATTGAGTGTTGATTTAGGTCTTTAAAACAAATGAACCGTTTTATTCAAGTAATATCTATGTTAGCAGTGAGTGAAGCTATTGCAGTGATTATTTGCACATGAGACTAAGGTAATGGAATTTCAGACCTGATGAGACTGAGCCAAAATGCTCCTCAGTATTACAGAAGTTTCAGTCCTGGACCTCCTTTGAACTCCATGACTCACATCCCAGACCTAGATTTTTAACCCTCTTTAGTAACTGGAAATATGTGGCATGGTTTTTGGGATGTTTAAAGACAGAAAGCCATATAGTCTGTTTTTCTGATGTTAGAAGGTTCTGACCCTGCAAAGTGCTGAGAGCTGCAATTTCTGATTCCCATGGATGCAAATGCTAAATAAATTTGGACAGCATCTCACAGGTTTGGACTTATTAATCAATCAGAATGATGTGATGGTTTAATAATTGTTGCCTCTTCCCTTGTAATATTGCATGGTTTCTTTTGGAATAGAAGGGATCCTCATCTGCAGTCAGGCGACCTTGATTCATGGGAAATTAAGGAAGAGGCTGTATACCATGTCTCTAAAGCCATGTGGGATTTGTAATTCTGCCTGGATCCTTGGCCTAGTCCTGAAATACCTCCTTAAAGTTACCAAGGAAAGCTATTCACAGTCCGGAGCTCCTTTGAAAGACAGCTGGGGGAGTCCATGGACAGAAAAGGCAACAGCCACTGCTCTGAGAGGGCACCAAAAGCCCCAGAGCTGTCCTGGCACTCGTGCTGACCCGTGTGAGTGAGCTGTGCAATGCCAGGAGGAGTTCCTGGGGTGACACACAGCCCTGCTCCTCGCACACCAGTCGCCCAGGGCTGGCTGCTGGTGGCAGAGGAACACTGCCCTTCCCCAGCTGCAGCACAGGCACAGCCTTTGCAGCCACCCAGGGCACCTGTGAACTAAAAATAATGTCAGGGCTCCCATCCAGCACAGGCAGACAAGAGGGAAACGTCAGAGATCTCATGCCATGTGTTTCCTTAGCAGCCCGTGTGGAGATTTATGGCACATGGCAAGTTAACAGGCAAACGTTTCCGCTCCCGTTACTGCACAGGGGAGTTATCCCACACCAGCACTCCTGCCAGCAGCACATCTGCCTGGGAAAATGGAGCAGATCCTTTGCAGGTGACAACACTCCGTGCTAAAAATTAGAGGCATCCTGTTTCTTTTGGTATCAATAACAAAATGGGGCACTGTGGTTGGAGCTCGACTGGCAGGAGCTGTTCCTCCCTGGCTGTGCTCCTGGGAGCAGCTGGGTGGCACTGAATCCAGGACAAACACGGGGAGCAGTGGGGATCCTCCTCGGCAGTCTCAGGGATAGTTGTACGTCAATGTAGAGGCTAAAAGACACCTTTTCCCCCCAGGGCTGTCCTGGAATGAGACCGTGTCATCATGTGAGGGTGTCCTCCCTCCCTTTTAGCAGACAGGTACGGGAATGCAGGCTGCAACATGGATATTCAAATGTTACATGTACATACAAACCATTATGTTCCCTCGCCCAGAGTTCACCTGGCAGTCATTTTGCAAGCGGTTCCTTTGATATGACACCGTGATCAGCGTGTTCTGACTGGAACAGTGACATCCTTCCACACCTTGAACCACCCACGAGTGTATCAAAACAGCCTCACCAGATGCAACATCCTTGTATAGGCAGGAGTTTCTCAGGAGAAAAAACCCCTCACTGAACCTACTTAGGGAGCTTGCAACACTGTGTTTTCTTCTGAGTCTTTGATATTTTCTGCTATTACTTCTGTGGCCAAGAAGTGAAGCCTTTAATGGCACAGAAGTAATGAATGCAAGACACACGATGCAGGGATGAAGGCAGACTTCTACCAGCAAGAAGCAGGAATGACACAAGTTACAGATTTTGTAATGTCCCATTTTTCCAGGTATCAATTCTCCACAATAACCCTAAACCTGTATTTTTCATGTAGATGCATTTAAGAGATGCATTAGTGTAGCCTTCATGCTGATACCAGTACTAAGGTACACTTACACACACACAGACTTTTGGGAGTTGGAATTAAGCTTTGTCTTCTAGAGTTTTGAGATCAGAGGCCTTTTCATACTCAGAAATAGGAGCAACTCACAATGCAGATTTAATTGCAGCTTGAGGTTTATTTATTTATTTATTTATTTATTTTTCATCAGTATGCTTCCTTGAGGCTCTTCAGCAGCAGGCCTGGCACTCACAGCTTGCACAAGCCAGCAGGTGTTGGTGACCACATTGCTCTGGAACATCAAAGCACACTTTCAATACCCAGAAAGGAAAGGCTGGATTCTCTGCTCAGGGGGAAAATCTGCAGGTATTTATTTGCATGAAAAATCCTCTCCGAGCATTTCATGTGGGGAAGTGCTGGGGCACAAACTGCCCCTCACTGCCTGCCTCCAAAATACTCACGGTGTACCCTCGGCAGGAGCTGGGTGAGCACAGGAGCTGCCTCAGCTGCCCTGTGGAACCCAGTGCCAGCCCCTCGTGTCCCTGTCCCTGCCCCTCTGTGCTGAGCTCTGGCCCTGCCGGAATTCCGGGTGCTCCCAGCGCTGGGAATGCACGGGAGGTGTCACTGCACAGCAGGGAAAAGGGAGTTTATTGGCCAAGCAGGAGCAGAGGGGAAGAGATGTGACTCCCCAGTTTACACACACACCCCCTGCAGTGTGTCGGAGTTTCAGAAGCACAGTTTGAGGGCACGTGTGGTCTCTGCTGCAAATGAATGGCTGTATCAGCCAGGAAGGCTGAGCAAACCTGCAGGGGTGACAGATTTCTGTGCCACTGCATTAATAGGGGAACCAGCAGTGTAAATCCAGCTTACAGCCTTTGTGTGGAGCAGGTCTGTGCCCTGGTTCACACCCACTCACACAGGGTCCACTCACAGTAAATGAGATCTCCACAGCCCCTGCACTCACAGCCTCACCTGCAGCACATCAGCCTCTCTGTTCACTGAGATGGGATGTGAGACTTTCTATCTGTACCTTTCCATCCCTGACAAAGCCCCCACCTGAGAGAAGTTCCCTGGGCACCCCCATCTCCCCATCACTCCTTGCAGCATTAACACCCCCAAGATAAAAGCAGCTGTTATCAGATATTGCCCCAGTGGCCTCTTGTCTTAGGAAGGGTCGTGGTCACCAGCTGCCCCAGGAACCAGGCAGGAAACTGTGCCAAGCAAGGGGAGTTTCTTCCTCAGCTACACAGCTCCATGTGTCACCCTCAATGAGGAGAGTTTCCTGCTGTTCAAATATGATTCTGGAAAAAGAGGGGATACTCTGTGAAGTCTCCACAGGTTTATATTAGGTCAACTCACTCAAGTCGCTGCTGAAATGTAAATGATCATCCTGCAAGGTGCTGTAAAACCTTTGTGCAAAGCAAGATTTGAACCATAAAGCTTCTGAGAAACCAAACTAACTCTAGAGTGGGAAGGGATTGAAACCAGAGGATTTGTTGGACTGATTTCAAGAGCACTCCTTGAAAACACAAGAAGGAGCAGGAGTGTGTGTGTGTGTGTGTACACATACACATACATCTCTTTCCTTCCCTTCCAACAGCTTTTCCTGCTCGTCCTCTGTCTTAATTGAGATTTTTTAGCTCTGACAGTGGATCACAGCAGTAATTATTTTCTTGATCTCTTGCCACACACTCTCTTTCATCTAAACTATTTCACCTACTCACTTTTGTGCAACTAAATGAGACACAGCAAACACGTGAGTGGTGCATTCACACAGCAGAGGGAATAGGAAAATTCAAATTGGGGCAGCAGGGCTGTCTCCAGGCTTGCAGGACTCCATGGAAAGTGCCTTTGGGGTTTACACAGTTTCTTCTCCAACTGTAATTTTTTTCCCTCTGTTAAAAAACCTGTGTTTCCAACCCTCATCATTCCAGAATTCTTCATGGCACTTAGAAATGAACCTGGATACTGTTTAAATTACTGGAAGGAGATCAGAAGACGTCCTGACCTCTGGAGTTTGATATAGACCTCTTCTGGCATTTTTCTTGTGTCTTTAACCTGAGAAATCCATCCAAAATAACTGCCATTTTTTTGATTCATTTCTGTTTTCAGCAAAACAGAGGTTGGGTTCTTTTTGGTGGAAAAATGTTGTGTCAGAAATATTTTGACTTTATTGCCACTGCTAAACACTTGCTCATTCCTTTCTGTAATTATTATGCATTTTTTATGTGTCAGGGAGAACACTGAAGTGAAAGGGATTCACTACTCTTGGCAAACCTGATCTTCTTTACCCATTGTTTCTTTTCTGTAGCTGAGGGAGGAATATATCATTTTGTGCAAGAAGGGAAAATTCCTGCTATTTTCAGTGCTGTGAATGCTGGGAGTTCGATGACATGCAGTCACTGTGCCTGCCAATGCAACGGGACACCAGCTCAGCTGTATTTTTGGCTCAGTCCTGTGCTTTCTAGGAACCACTTCACAGCACCACCACTGCCGAGGAGCACGAGGGAAGGAGGCAGAATCCTCCTGGTGAGACACCCCATCCTGTTTGTTACACCTGCACTGAAGCTGAGTTTTGGCAAAGCAACCAAAGAGCACTCAAAGCTCGAGGGAGTGCATTGCCCAGCACAGCGAGGAGCCACAGCCCTCCTGCACGGGGGGAGTGTTGCAGGGATCTCCTCGGGCTGCACTGCACTCCCTGCTCTGCCGGGGCTGGAGGTGGCACCGTGGGCTCCAGCTCTGCCCCTCTGGTGCCTGTGCTGGTCCCGTGAGCAGCTCAGCACCCAAAATGTGCCCAGACATCACCACTGCCCTCCCAACCCCCCCGGGGGCTGCTGTCCTTGGGAAAGGTTTTCATTCCTCCCTTGGGAAAGGTTTTCATTCCTCCCTTCCACGTTGTGTCCCCTGGCAATGACAGAAGCCAGAGTGGAGATCCAGCCTTTGATGTTGGTCACATCTGCTTTTCAGCTGTGGCTGTTTTCAGGGTGGGTGATGGCAACACAAATGTCCTTCTCTACAACGCTGCTGCCAGGCTTCCCCTGCAGAACCTCTGGGGAAATGGAGGAGGTTTTCACCAGCAGTAGTTCCTGTTCTGGCAGTCACCAAACACTACCTGTAATGAGAAAGCAACAGGTCTGAGAGTTAGTGTTGGGCTGGTGGCTGTTATTGTCTTCCTCTTTATCTGGAGGTATTTTAGTTATCTGGGAAAAAATCCTCACCCTGAATCAGTGCACATTGAAAAAAAAAGCACCAAAACCCAAATCAACAAACACCCCTCTCCCCAGCCTGACAGTTTAGAGGATGAAGATGCCTTCAGCTTCCTACAGATGTGGTTAAAGGTGTCACTCGGGAGTTGTCACTCTTGACATTCTTCTGGATAATCTTTTAGTTTCCTCTATTTTGTTCAATAATAGGCTTGTTCATATGGAGACCACAAGGAAATTAAGCCTGGGAATTTAGGGATTCTCAGGGAATGCTGTGGGAGAGAATTCAAGGTAGGCTGTTTAAGCCACAATTACTAGTAAACTCAGAATTAGAATGCTTCAAATTTTCTCTAATATTATAAATTGACTTTTATAGAAGCATAAACATGGGGTTAGACAGTGCTGGCAGGTGTGCCAGTGGCAGTGATGTGAATCTGCCAGGCCTAAGAACTTCTAGAAACTGCTTCCTGCAAAATGACTGGCACTGGGATAGCAAAACCAGGTGAGGATCCAGACTCAACCAGCATCACCTTTGCACTGTCAGGCTGGCATGGCTGCAGTAACATAATTACCCTTCAGTGGTGTTATACAGTTACTAAACAGGTTATTAAGGAAAAAAGGAAATTAGCTCTATTATTAAAAAGCTTTTTTGTGATGCTAGAGCCATTCTTTGCATTAGTGTTACCTTTATGGGAAAGCAAATCACCTGAGCAATAAAACCCACCAGTAGCAAGACTGAACACAAATCCAAGTGGAGAGGTGATGGTTGTTTCACCCTGTGTGTTCCCCCACTTCCAGGTCCAGCTTCTCAGCACCAGACCCGGTGTCAAACTGCTCAGTACACACACAAGAATGCAGCAAAATGAGAGACTGTTTCTCAAGCTGTAGAAAAGATGTTTGAGGAGTTTATAAAGAAATCTCTAAATATAGAGTTTCTTGGGGTGAATTAAACTGGTCTGGTGTCACAGTAGCCCAGGTGATCCTTTGCAAAACTGTTCACTGAAAAAAATCAATATACATTGGGATGCAAAAGCAGGCAGGAGGACTTACCCTGCTGGAAAACAAAGTCATCTTCCCTGGGTGGATGTGCTTAACCCTGGCTGGAGCCATCTGCTCAGAGCAGTGTGTGAGCAGTGCGTGCACACAGGAGGGTGTGTTCTGTGCTGTTCTTTGCTCCCTGACCCAGAATCAGGCTGTTATATAAACCCTGGGATTATCAATAACCTCACATTACAAACCAGCTCCTGTTCAACTCATTAAAGGATTGTGTCTCTGCCTGTTCTGACTCATTCAGCCTCTCTGGCATCCTTTCTGTTAATGAAGATAGCAACTCATTACCCTGCTCTGGCTGGAACACCCATAGGTTAACTCGGCTTTCCCTTTTGAAACGATTCCTTTACGATGGCATTGCAGCAGTTCCTCCTGCCCTGGCAAAGCAGGGGTGGGGCCAGCCAGCAGGATATTCTGACCTCAGGTACTCAGTCTGAAACCAGGGCTGGATGTGTCCAAAGTGCCCAGACCTGGGTTAATCCAGCAAACTCTCACCACTGGGTTCCCTCTCTCCATCACGTCCAACATTCCATCACCACCTGCAATGAAACCTGTCATCAAAAACCCCACAGCTCACTTTCTCCAGGGATTTGGGAAGAACCAGTTTAGAGGGAGAAGCTGAGATGTAACTTTGTTTCTTTAAACTTTTGTCACACTGTCCTGACCAACTGGTCTGTGAGTGGGTTCCTCACACTGACCTTTTTCCTTTAACCAGCTCTGCAATTGGACCAGGACAACAGGATCAGCAAAAATCCTTCCTTGGAAATCCAGGACTTTGCTGTTCTGGTTCTTCTGGTCTCAGCTCTTGTGCAACCTGCTGTCCTGCACAGAGCCATGCTCCTCTTCTCTCCCAGAGACTCATCCCACGCAATCCACTGGGAATGCTCAAGATCTGCTTTACAGACTGAAAGGCTCCTTCATTGCTTTTTTTTTTTTTTTTTTTTTTTAATCTTAATGGGCTTTGACTCTAAACCCAAAGAAATCAACCAAACCTGGAGGTGCAAAATTCCTCAGTGTTGGCCAGTGCCCCACGAGTTTAAACCCCAGGGTAGTCAGGATGGATTTAAATGAGCTTCCAGCCTGAAAGTGATGGCTCTGTATGGCCACTATATCTGAAAACATACTGGAGACACTTCTGAGGACAAGTATTTTACTGGTTGAATGATGATCACTCAACAATGGTGAATTTCCAAGTCACTTTGTAAAAGAATAACCAAGACAAAACCAAAATAAAGAAACAAAACTAAACAAAATCCTTCAGAAATTACCCAAGGTAGGAGGTCACCATGGTTGGAACCTAAGCAAAACAGAATAAAGGAAAAAAAATTAAAATAAAATTAGAAAAAAAAAAAAAAGAAAAGAAACAAGAAGAAACTAAAATTAGGAGACAGTTATTTTTTTTTTAACAAATCTACAGGACCACAGGAAAAACCGAGGAAAATTACGTTCCTGTGGAAAAGTAATGAAATTCAAATTGAGAGTGTGTTCTGATCCATCTGAGGCTGGCATTTTAATGGGGCTGGCTTCTCCAAGGTAGCCCATTACAGCCCCATTCAATAGTTCTAACCATTGTGGAAAAATGCCATGTGCCAACAGCTATTTTCCACAATTTTCTTCAGAAAATCCAAAAGAAATGCAGAAAATTGATTTGAAGCCCGGGCAGAGAGATGGAGAAACAGTAGCACAAGGCTGCAGGCCAGTAATTTATGCTTCCAATGTCACTGGGTGCTTTGCCTATAATTTCAAGGGAGAATGATAATAATTAAGAGCAAAAACTCTCCAGTAGTTTCTTACAAGGGAAAAAGCTGAATGTAGTAAGTGTAGGTATTTCTTTAAGTGCTTAACTTTTCCAGTGGAGTTTCAAAAATTAAATATAGTAATAATATCTGTCATCCAAAATTATCCCAAGGCAGAGAGGGGAAGCCCTTCAGCCACCACAAAAATGCAGGCACTGCTTGGATGGAGCTGTTTGACAACAGGGAGCCCTCCATGGCCCCTGCAGCCACAGGGGGGGCTGGCACAGAATGGTGTCCTGGGACACGCACAAACTGGTGTCACTGGGAGGGCAGGAAGGGCTCAGCCATTCCTGCATGTCCCTGCCCAGCACTCCAGGGGTGGGAGGAGACACCTGGGCCAGAGGTCACCGAATCACAGCATAGTTTGGGTTGGAAGGGACCTTAAAGCTCATCTCATTCCATCCCCTGCCATGGGCAGGGACACCTTCCACTAGCCCAGGTCGCTCCAAGCCCTGTCCAACCTGACCTTGGACACTTCCAGGGATGGGGCAGCCACAGCTTCTCTGGGCAACCTGTGCCAGGGCCTCCCCACCCTCACAGGGAAGAATTTCTTCCTGCTGAAGGTCCTGCACTGTGAACAGCCATGTGGATGTTCTAGCTTTCACCAGGGCTTGCTCATTTGGATTTAGCTCATTAAATGAGCTGTTCCTGAGGGAGCAGCCTGTGGTAACTCTGCACACACAGAGCCAGCAGAGACAAGAGTGCCAGGCAGGGGGGCAGCAGAACAACCAGCTCTACTTCTGGCTTCAGGTGTCAAAGATGACCTCTCCACACAGCACTGGCTCCAGTTTGGTGCCAGCAGTGCAGTGGCTGCTCAGTGGGCAGTGCTTACACAGGGGGCACTTATCTGGGGTCTGCACCCAGCTCCAGCTTCTCCTGGGTTGGGTCTGTAGTGACTGAGGTCGTGGCTGATCCCCAGGTTCCAACTGAACTGTAGATAGAGGAAATTGTTTATCTTTGGAGAAACAGGGGAAGAACCCTGCAGTCAAAGCTCTAATACCCTCCCTATCTACAGTTCCTTGGCAGGTGACATTTGCCATAGCTGGTTTTCCACAGGAATGTCCCCTGGGAATCCCAATAAATGCCTGAATCCACCTCCATCCTGCAGCCCAATGAGTTCTGTGTGCCTGGCCCAGCAGGATGGGTGTTCACCCTGCAGACACAGCACAGGGTTCATTCCCTGCTCCCTCCTCAGTGAGAGACAATCCCAAACAACAATGACATTGCTCTGAACATGTATGAGCAGCACGAGCATTTCCACTCAGCCTTTGGAAAAGTTAAGAGGAATTACATGTGAGCCACTCAGAACAAACCTCCTCTAGTCTGCAACAGGGATCTTCTGTACAAATTCTTTAATTTGCCAGTGGCTTTGATCTATGCAGAAAAAAGACACGTGTAGCTTTCCACATCCATTCTGACAATCATAAGGACATTTCTCAAGGAATTTATTAAATTCATCGAGGAAAAAAATAGACCTAGAATAGTACTTTATATACATTAGAAAACTAAAGGAATGGCCATATTTTAGTTGGTGCTGTTAAATGTAGAGTAAAACCTGTATGCTTTACTTATGACAACAATAAATAGAAGAGAGATCAAAGAACAATTCTGGACTGAGGAGATATTTCAATTCTGTTTTTTCAGAAATGTGCCCACTACATTAAGACTATATTGTGCCTAGATTCTTTCAAACTAAGCACATCACAGAATCTTTGTGGATGCAGGCAGTGTCATTGCAGAGATAAATGGCTCTCAGATATTAGTTTCTGACTGAGTAAACATTGACCCTTTGACCATTGACCATTAGTCCACAAATCATAATATTTACTGAAGTACAAAGGAGGTGTATATATTGCCACATATAGCCATCTTTTTGCAGCAGAAAATCCTCCTGTCTGCGTCTCATATTGATTATGAATGGGACTGGAATTAGGACAAACATAGTAAATTTGTTTATCAGTGCTGCCCCAAATGCTCTTTCATCCGCCAGAATGTAGATATTCATTAAAAATAAAAATAATTTTGTATCTCTTCTAGTATGCATAAGATTAAGTATGTCTTTTGTAACAGTAAAATTTTGGGAAGTGTTTAACTGTGACTGACACAATCTGTGCCTGCCTGAGTTCAAAGATTGTCTGAAGAAAGTATAACTAACTATGTCCTGTGTTCATCTTGGTCAGTTATTGACTCATTTTGCACCTCAACAACACCCATAAGAAGGCAGAGGGTGATCTCACAAACTGCTCTGCCAACTGGTCAGAAATTACCACCAGAAACATTCAGAAGGGAAATTATCCCTGAGAGATTATACTTTGAAGTTGCCAGCAGCTTCCCTGGATACACTTAGCCTTGGGGAGGGTACCAGGAGCAAAAAAACCTGGAGGAATGCAAATGTCATGGCACAGCAGACCCAAATCTCCCCCCTAGGATGGTGGTGTGCTTTGCTGGACACAGTAATCCCATCTCAAGCCATAAATACCTGGCAAAAAGTAGATGATCCTACCTCGGGCAAGGCCTTTTGCTCGTTGTTGGAATGGGAATGCTCCTGAAATGTGGCCTTTAGTGATTGTACCAGCACGACTGCACATGTGGCTGATTGAGCTGAGGGCAGAACTGACCCTCGATCCGTGTCACTGCACACAGTGTCAGAGACACTTCAGCCACTGGACCTGTGTTCCAAACCTGATCATGGCATGGCATCATAGAATATAAATATGTGATTAATGATTACTAAGCATCATTTAATGAAAGGTTTCCTTGTTTTTTCTATTTATATTGCTGCACATAATTTGAACCTCAGATAATTAAACACTGCAGAAAATATTCCAGTCCTAGCAATCCTGGGAGCATCTTTGTGAGCACTTGGCAACCTTGTAATGGTTTGTCATTAGCAAGCATGCACCGATGTGACATTCCACTTCAGCAGCCTCTCTGAGAAGGTCTTTTTTTTTCCATTGCAGCAAGGAGCTGGAGCCTGAGTTCTCCAGCAGCAGCAGAAGCAGGTGTTGCAGGGCTGCTCCCCGTGGAGGTTGTTTCAATACCCAGACGTCATTAGCTCTGAGCTACAGGACGTTGTGGTGCAGTAAATGCGTCACCTTGCACTGCTTCCATGGTGCTCTGGTGCATCCTGCCATGGATCATCCTGGCTCTCTGTCAGCAAAGGTTGTTTGAAAGGGAGGGACTGGTTCCTGTGAGCAGGAGCTGCAGAGCAAAGAGGAGGATTGCAATCTATTCCCCCCTTTTATAGCCAATGTCTTCTTTGCACACGCTTGGCACTGAGAAAAAAAAAGAAAAATACTGCAAATTCAGGAGCTGGGGAATAATTTGGGTTGGAAGGGACCTTTAAAGGTCATCTCATGCAACCCCCTGCAATGAGTAGGGACAGTCAATGAGTCCAGTTGGGTATAATTGTATAAACAGAAACAGTAGCTGTAAAAACATTATAAATAATACTGAGTTAGCACAGTGTCCCTGCTGGTGCACAGTGCTCCAGGGGTTTTCACCAGGGAAGGGTTTTTGCATTGCACTGTGCTTGGGGAATGACACCATTTCTGACCAGGTAACATCTTGCCAGGGAGGAGGTGGAGGCACATTGATGTAGGTGTCTGTGCAACCTCTTGTCTGCCATACAGGAGAGGCTACACTAATTCTGGGGGCCTGCAGGGTCCCTTAAGCCCCTTGTCCCAGGCAAACCTGCTCTAGTTTTACAGGACAGGTGCCTGCCAACCTCTGGGGGAAGAACCTTTTCCTGACATCCAACCTAAACCTCCCCTGACTCAGCTTCGTGCCATTCCCTCGAGTCCTGTCAGACGGGAGGGTCTGTTAGAACAGCCCAGGTTATTGAGAGCCTTATCCATCTTGGCTCAGCTGGGATGAACAGTGAAGTCTCTCCACTGAATGAAGTTGGGTTTGTGTAGCTTTACATCAAGTCTGGACTGATTCGGTAAAATCTGATGTCAGCAACACACGAGGTACCACATACTCTTACTGTGGGATGGGGTGGGAAGCTATTGCTAATGCAACAAGGCCAAAAACACAAACCTCTGGTGTATGGAAGTAAAATCAGGTAGAAACAGGTACTTAATGAAACAGCTCAGAGCAAGATGCTACTTGAGCTCCCTGACTGTAAACCCAAAGCGAGAGAAGGCCCCTGCAGACAGCAGCCAGCTGATGGAGAGATCTGAAGTGACTCCAACCAACATCTGTTCCAGCAGGAGCAGAACTTGCCTTGGTATTGTTAGTACAAGTCACAGTTTACACAGTGTGAAGTGTTTCCATTTCAGAATGAGCTTTGCATTTAAATGCTGTCTCTGGGAACAGAAGAGGATAATTTTATCTAAACTGATTTATCCACTCCTAACAATTTTACCCAGCAGGTCTCAGGTGCCGAGTGGAGATTCACCAGTGGCTCTGTCTGTGTATTCACAGGAGATACTTTTTAATCCCTTAGCAATTCCTTTGTTACTGGAGGACAGGAATGAAAGGCAGTTTGAATGAAGGGAGGCATGACCCCAGTGTCTTAATAAAATAAAATCCTCTGGGGTGTGCACAGAGGTTGTGCTTCCATTGCCAGGGGACAGACCTGGATTAATTCCTGCTCTAGTCCTGTACTCTGAGGCCCCTCACAGCAGGGCAGGCTGTTGCAGAGCTGGTGAGCTGGTGAGCTCAGCAATGACCTTTCTGAGTGATTGCAGGGCAGTGTGGGTGAGCCCCTGGGGCACCCAGCCCTCCTCATCTGCTCAGCGTGGCCAGAGGGGAGCGGGACAGATGACAGCCCAGGGTAAGGACGGGGACTCAGGGCTCTTCTGGAGGCAGAGGACTTGTCCTCAGGTTCAGAAATGTAAAAAGAAGCATAAAGAGTGACACACCCCACTGCCACAGCTAGGCGAGATGTGGGATATTCAACAACATATTATTTGCTGGAAAGAAAATGTAGTTTTTTATTTAAAATGTGGCTCTCAATGAAAACCACTTTTATAACGTTTCAAACAATGTATGTTCTGTGGTTGTTGGGACAGAGCACAGCACTCCTCACGGGGCTCTAAATCATTTCATATAAATGCAATGCTGCTCTGCTGAATCCAGAGATCACCAAAGAGCCTGAATGTGAAAAGAAAAGTAACAGCTGAAAATTCCAACCCGCGGGTTCGAGTTTTCCAAGGTCTGTTTGCTTTGGCCTGCCTCTGCCATTCCTTTCTTTCTTTCTTTAGAAGTGTGAAACTGGTTGGTGGCTGGTGTTTGTTCTGTGGTCTGCACTAACTGTTCCATCTGTGTAAACTCCGACTCGCCAGCCTGGGAGTTTAAGAACACTTTCCCTTCAGCAGGAAGGAAAATGAAAGTCCCGTTAAGTGGCACTTTGAAGCTCTGCAAAGCCCAGTGCCCTGGGTTCAAAGCTCTGCAAAGCCCAGTGCCCTGGGTTCAAAGCTCTGCAAAGCCCAGTGCCCTGGGTTTGAAGCTCTGCAAAGCCCAGTGCCCTGGGTTTGGACACAGAGCAGGAAGGTGGCTCCTGCCTGTGGCTGCTCCTGCCCATCAGTGCTGGAGCCAGGGGGGGATTGAGGGGGGCAACCCCCGGGCACCTCCTGGCACACTCAGTGTGTCATGGAACAGCTGAAACCTCTTCCCACACAGGGACAAACACGAGGAGAGACACAGAACCAGCTCACCTATGTTTTTACTAGTGGTACCTTTTTTGTCACTGGTTACCAAGACTCTGGTCTAGGAAAGTCCTGAGGCTGTAAAATGATCTCTTAGGCTGCCAAGTAGGACTTAAATGCCCAAATATCTCAGTGGGGCTGGTTTCCAGCTGGTGTCACACGTTAGACTGGTTGATTTTCTTTTCCTGGATGTTCGTCTTAGTCCTGAAGTGAGTCCAGTTCCCCTCTGATCAACCAGTTCAGCTGTGTCCAACATGATCAAAGATTTGACTGCCTCTGATTTTTAGGGTTGCAGATATTTCTGTGTTGGTATTGTCATTCCAGGTCACTACTGTACTTAGTACTTTATCTGTGGTTTGCCAAGCTGTGATTTAAATCCGAGTCCAGCTTCCAGACAACTTCTGTATCACTGCCCAGGTCCTGGAGAGTGTAGACTAAGGAGCAACCAGCTCCAGGACCCTGTTGGGTGATGGAGGAGGGACTCTGCCTTCTGTCAGGTTGACTTTGATGGGTTGATCCCACCCTGGCAGGTCTCTGAGTCCAACTCTGATGGCAGCTCTCTGCTCTTAGGCCAGTTCCAATCCAGAGTTAAGTCAGACTCAGTTCTTCTTCAGAAAGAAAATATATAAAAAAAATCCCTGATTGAATCCACTCACAGCCTTTTACTTACAGAGAAAAGACAACTGAAATGCTGCTTTGCCTCCCATTTCCACACTGTTTTTCTTCTGACCCATGATGGATATTTATCCCTCATAGTGTTCAGCCCTGCCTGGATTGTACTCCAGAGCCCTGGGCACACGGCTGCCTTATCCCCTTCCTCTTTTTTTGGTGTTGTTTTCTGTTGTTTCCTGACTGTGTGCTTAGCAAGGGTATATTTTTAAAGCTGTGTATGGGTTTTAACTGCCAGAATTCTGTGATAGCTGACAGAGAAGCTGGGCTGTTATTACACAAGTAATACTTGGAAAATATGTAGTAACATTCAGGATCAGTTAATATCAGCATTGGAGAGGGGTATATCAGCTCAGAAAAACTCACTGATGCTGAGAAAGCAGAATTCATCAGATTCTTCTAAAATAATGTTTCTCAACATTCATATGAACTCCCAACAGCTGTTGAGTTCAATCATGTTTACTCCTAATCAAAATATCTACTGTTTGTATTTTTCATAGAAAATTTTGAGGGAGGGAGAGAAGATTGCAAGTATTTTAAGGAAAACTGCAAGTAACACTAGAAGTAAATTCGTTTTTGAAGATGACTTTCAATAAATAACCAGCTTACTGAAAAAAAGCCCTTTCCTGAAATTCAAACCAAAAAAAATCACTGAACATTTTTCAGATTTGTCTTTCCTCTGTTGCCTTTTTCTGTTTCAAAACTGATTCTTTTCAGACACTTTTTACTTCAGCTGCAGCATCTTATTTCTGCTGAAAATAAATTTCTATTGAAAAGTCCAAGCAGCTTTTCTCTGCAAGGATTTGGAGATCTCTTCAAGAAATGTTAGCAAAATATTCTGGCACGTAGCCTCTGCTGAAGGTACCCAGAGATGCTTGTTCTCTGAAGAAATCTCCATTGCATAATGCAGACACCTCTCACTTTGTCTGCACTGGAGCTGGAACGCCTGTACCTGCCAACCCACCTCAACCAAAGAAAGGTCAGTCGGACATTTGCATAAAATCGAATGTATTTGCATAAATCAAGCCCCAACTTTATATATTACATTGATCTTGAATGCATATTGTGTTTTCTGTGGTGACAGGCACTGAGAGGCAGCACCAGGCAGTTGTTGGATCCTGTGTCCAGCTCAGCCCTCACTGCCGAGGGCAGGGATCAGTCCCTGAGCCCCCAAACCCCCACCCATGGCCATGAGAGCACAGCAGACACTCAGTTCTGCTCCTGCTCAGCTCACCAGAGAGTAACAGACTATTTTTTCCCCATTTTTTACCTGCTGTGCTCTCCTGAAGTCGTGGAATTGAACCTGTAGGTGTTCAGAAGTCCACAAAGGCTGAGAATTCATCTCAAACTATCCAGAATTAGGCTTTGCCAAGATCATCAGTAAATTGATGCACCCAAGATTTTTGTACAATAAGTTTTAGTTCATTCAAGTTTATTCAAGGCAGGAAGGTCATGATACATTTCGATCCAATTTTTTGTCTGATTTGATGAAAGTGGCAGAGAAAATCCAGACTTTTGACTTTTAGGAACTTAAGCCTTCACATTAATTTCAAATTCCAGGAAATATCTAATAAAACCACTGCAGTTGGCACTGTTCAAATTGCCAATATATTCAAAAGCACTTCAGAAGTGCCAAAGTGATGACATGCCAGACCTGCTTCTGCTACTGCTCTGAGCCCACAGTGGCACCAGGTCCTGTGCTGGAAAGTCAGGTCACCAGCTCTCCATGCTGACCTCTGGCAAAGCTTTTGTATTAACAAACCACCTGAGCAGCTCCAGACTGGGCTGTTAGATAATTTGTGTCATTCCTTTCACCTTTAATTCCACCTAAATAGGAGGTTACAAGAGGATGAATCTCAAAACCAGACTCCTACAAGGGAACACTTGCTTTTTGCTTTGGAGAGGAATCATTTCACGTCACAACTAAAATTACTTTTAAACACTGCAGCTGGGCTGTGCAAGTCAGGCTGTCAGGATTAGCACTTTGCAGAAAGCCCCTTTTAACCCACTCAGAGAACTGATGCAGTCCTGGCCCTGCCAGTGCTCTGGCCCTGCAGCAGCTCCCTGTGATGCCATGGTGAGGGGGGGCAGAGGGCAAGGCAGGCAGCATGAAACGGTCTGATTTACCTGAATGCCAACCAGTTAGCTCCAAGAGAAACCACTGCTGTCATCTCCACTGCTCCAAGCAGAAATCAGATGTTTATCCAACCCCTGTGCTCAGATGTGCACTTTTTGGGTAGTGCTGCTGTCTGGGCTTCACAGGTAAAACATGCAGCCAAGTCCAGAGCATCAGGCAGCCCTGAAAGCACAGGTCACCAAGCCTGGGCACCAAAACAGGACACAAAAAGTGTCCAAATGAGCTCCATCCCAACCCCCAGCACAGCACACCTTGATGCAGTGGATATATCCAATTAAGGGTGCAAGGGGGGTCCCCAGGCAGCTGTGGAGCATGAGCTGCTCTGCAGGAGGGGAGCAGGGGCTGTGTGTGCCAGGGTCTGAGCTTCCTCTCATTCTGGAGCAAATCAGGAGAAACTCTGTCGGGTCCATGGAGATCTTGGCTCCTAGTTCATAGAAATGCTGCTCCAGCAGGAGCAAGCTGGTGTCTCTGCTTCTGCACGGAGCAGTGTGGAGATCTAACCCACCCACCACAAATCAAGTAATCATGCTGTTAGAAGGTGATGGGTCAGACACATTGATGCTGTCAGCCAGACTAATTTCTGCTCCAGCATTCAACAGGAGTTTTTTGGAAGGTTAAGATAATGACTTGGGAATTGCAGATGGCCCGAGCATAGTACAGGGAAATCTCTATCAGTACCAGCTGAGAACGTGACACATTTGAATCCAACCAACAGTATATTTATTTTATTTCAACCTTGTAATAGCAACAATGACCTCAGTGAGGGGTCTTTTCTGAGCACTAGCGATTAGCTGAGGTTAATGGTCCCCTGGATGTTGATGTCTCCAAGGCAGTGATGGAGACATGGTGCCCTTTAAAGGGGTTCATTGCTGGCTGCTGAAACAGTCCCACAAGCTCTAGGTGTGGTTTTTGATAAGCCAGCTCTGGCCCCATCACCCCAGGCGTTGCCTCCTGGCCAAAAGTGCTTTCCTCTGGCCTTTTCAGCAGCAGGGCTGTTCTCACTGCAGAGTTGTTTCCTCTGTGGTTTTGGAGCCTGGTGCCTTCCACGCTGGTCAGGCAACAGAAGGGGAAGTGAGTGGGGAAATGCCCCTCCTGTTCCTCTGCCAAGAGCAGAGGAGAACTCTGCCTTCTCTCTTTGGCTGGGGGAAGCAGCAGGGTTACAATGAGTTACCATTCCCTCCTGTTCCCCTTCCTGCCCCCTGAGCAGTGAGGGCTCCCTGGATGCTCTGTCTGTCCCAGCTGGATGGCAGGAGGAGCTGGGGGCTCTTGTTCAGCTTGGACGTGCTCAGTGCTCCTCCTTCTGCCCCTCTGCCTGTGCCCTGCTGAGCCCCAGGGCCTCTGCACCACGTGCACAGCCACCAACCAGCCCAGGGGAAGTGCACACCAACTGAAGACTTAAATTAGAAAAGAATCTGCCTTTGCAGAATGATTGAAAACAAGAGGCCATTTGAAAACAAGAGGCCATTTGAAAAGTATTACCAAGAGTTTGCAACTGTCAAGAAAATTTTGGCACCTCTGCTGTCCATGGGTTGGTTCTTGAGTTGATATGTGATGTTGTTCCTCCCGGCTAGAAAATAATCACACAAATGCAGAAACATCAAATCATTACCAGAGCCTGCAAGAAAAAAGTAAAATTAAACTAAATCCAAAGTGAAGCAATACCCTCTGAATAAGTAGGTCTGATACCATTCTACTGAAGGCATCTGCACTGAGCCCCAGTGACAGCAGATGAAAGGCAGGACACAGAGAGGCCTCTCAATAGCCCTCTTTGAGCTTGTGCTAAAGTTGCTTTTAACTACAATTACAAAGTCAATTAGAAAGTCATTTCAGCACTAATGAAACAATGAATGATTGATATTTAATGGCCTTGGCAGGAAATCCAGCCCAGTAAATACAGCTGACCAAAAAAAGGCTATTCAATGTCACA
Source organism: Manacus candei (assembly GCF_025592945.1). NCBI lineage: Eukaryota > Metazoa > Chordata > Aves > Passeriformes > Pipridae > Manacus > Manacus candei. The sequence goes on along the minus strand of NW_026138105.1, from coordinate 15,213,138 downwards.
AGATATCAAGAGTTCAGGGGTTTTTTGTTTGTATGTATATACATATAAATATATGTTTATATATACATGTATGTATGTGAATGCATGTATGCTTTGCAAAATCAAAGTGTTTCAGTTTGGGGTTGCAAATTAACAAGACAGAGTTCATACTCCCAGCCATCCCAGTGTAACCTATAAAATGCTCAGGCTGGCAAATTTGGTTCCAGGTCCCAGGCTGGATTCAGAACACTTCACTGTCTGGATCAGATGTCAGTTGATCATTTAGGCTCTTCTTCAATGTGCTTTGGGCAGAAGTAGAAGTGAAGGAAGCATAAATCCATATATATCATACATTATATTTAATATATATTATTTTTATTAAATATAGATATATTTCTCTATAAGAATACACCCATGTATATATATTTCCAGATGCCCCTGCCTTGAAGAGGTGATAGATCAATGCATTATCCTGTTCTCTTTCCTGTGGCTTCTATTGCTCTCCCTGGGTTTAAAAGCAATATTGATGTTGTGATCCCTTGCCTACAATTTAACCCCAGGTGGGATTAAAAATCCTCTCTGTAGCGGGAGGATAAATTTAGGAGAAGAATCTGAGTAAATCCAGCTGCTGAGATAGAGAGAGGTTTCTGAGCTTTGTCCAAACAGAAAATCTCCAGTTCCAATCCTTGGAGTGGAGCAGCTTTTCCTCCCCGTGTCCAGCAGCACAGCTGGGTGGCTCAGGGCACTCCAGAGGGAGCCAGGACAGGTGCCCAAGGCTGATGCAACACAGAAGGATTAAGGAAAGTGCTGCAGTACCAGCAAAAACTCTGTAATGTAGATGTGCTGTCCATGCAGGTCTAGTTTAAAACCTCATTAGAGCAGAGCAGCTTGTGTGCTATAGTTATGGCAGAGAGGCTTGACCAGGAAGAGGAATTCCCCCAGTTTTCCTGTAATCTTAGTGAAACCTGATTGAAGCAAGGAAAGTGAAAGTTCTGGACTCTCCATTTCCAGTGAAAAATGCCAAAGGTCAGTCGGTGGCAGCAGTCACAGCACTGCAGGATCAGGATAATTCCACTGGAATTAAAGCTCTTCCTTCCCACGCAGCCCAGGCTGAGCTCCATGGCCATGGAGCTGCTCCAGGGTTTTCCTCTGTGACTATTCCAGGGGGATGCCGAGGTCGGAGGCTGCTGCCTTTGGCTCTGGACACACAGCCACTGCCTGAAGGGGTGTCACCTACTCACTGTGACCAGACTTTGTGCTTTAAAGGTACATTCCTGATTCCTGATCACCTCTCAGACAACCACTACCTTGAGGTCTCAACAACTGGCAGGTCTGGGATGTGTGTGGCACCATCACTGCCTTGCACTCTGCACCACCACTGCTCTCTTCCCATGGCTCCTGTTCCTCCTCTCTCTGCAGTGATGTGGAAAGGGGCAATTTAACTGCAAAGGCACAGCAGTGTATGAGCCTTTGGTCAGGCTGAAACACTTACTTCAGGCTGTTTGCTCAGAGCATCCTTGCACTCACCATGAGATCTTTTTTTATTTTAATCCAGGCAGGTGAGGGTTGCATCTTACAGTTGTTCCAGGCTTAAGCTGCCCTGTGAACACACCAGCTTCCTTCCTCTGGGACCCATGAGCTGGGTTTGTCTCATAGTGCATTTGTTCTGTCTCTAGAGAGGCTGCTCTAAAATGATTGCTGAACCCATCTCCAGTTCAATCCTGCTAATTAAACACCTCTGGTTCAGTGCTTGCTCACTCCTTTATTTCCCCCCCTTCTTTTTTTTTTTTTTTTTTTTTTTTTTTAGCTACTTCCAAGAGGATATTATTTTTAGCTCAGGAGGGTTAAAGGGGAAGGGAATTGTGCCAGAATCAGGTTGTTAGGAGATGGGGAGAGAGGAGAAAAATGCTGGGGGTGGGGGAGATCTGCAGTGATTAAAATTCCATCTAATAATAAGGCAGAAAGCTGTGGTGCACGGGCCCAGCCTAAATTAAGCTCCTGAATTAGAAGTGCTTTCCAAAATTCCTCTCCAGACAATTTAATTGGGCGACAGGTATTTCCGGAGTCACCCCGTGCTTCCACTTGGCACTAAATAAAGACTCCAAGAATTTTTACCCTGGAATCCACTGAAGGAAGCAAAACAAAACTTCCAGCAGGAGACAGAGCTGTGTGTTGTGAGACCAGCCCGGTCCCTCCTCCCTCCAGCCCTGCCCAGCTCTGCAGTGAACGGGCACAGCCCCGGGCAGGGCTGGAGGTCAGTCCCTGCTCACTGACAGTGTCCGTGCCCAGCACTGCCCTGCACAGCCTGGGCAGAGCTCTGGGGGTTACTGTCACCTGGTGTTGGGGCAGGACTGGGAGGATGTTAGAGGGAAAGCATCAATTTTTGTACCACGCTGGAAGAAAACAGAGTATTACAACTCATCCTTGTTTTTAGAGAACTTTGAAATTATTCAAATGTATCTGTGTTCTCATTTTACATATAAAAGTGATTCATTCATTTAATCTGAAGGGATTCTTCTAGTTCCAAGAGTTCTTATCCCATGTTAATTAAACACCTATTGATTTCGAAAACAAAGGAAAACTTGTGCTTATTGAGATTTTACTGTGATATTCAATATAACATGATTCTATTGTATGGTTTGATCCTCTGCAAATTTGCATTTAATAGAGAACAGTTAATATATAGAGAAAGATTAATTAAGAAAATGTAATCAGATAGCAAAGGAATCATTGGAAATGGCAAAGAGGGTGATGTTTAGTTGAAATCAGGCTGGACATTAAGTCATTTTCACATGATGGACTTTTATTTTTTTCCTTCTTTGGCCAATACATAATTGGAAATACTAAAATAAAAATAAATATTTGCAATCAAACTTGTTTTTAGTTTATTCCACAAGGGAAACATTGAAGTCTCATGTATTTATACAACTAAGATACTTTAAAGTACTGCTTGGAACAGTTACTAAGACTGAGAGTCAAGGCTGGAAAGCATTAGCCCAGAAATTCTGTTTAATATGGACTTGATGATATGTGCCTTAAAATCATTGCCTGAAAAATCAAAAAAAAAAGGACAAAAAAAAACATCGAGAGGAAGAAGAGAAGAAAAAACCCCAAATCCTCTCAGCTCTCACCTACCTGAATTACAGCTCCAAAATTTGTCCCCTGCATTCACCATATTCACTGCTCTTCATCCAAGAGTTGGGTTTCCCGTGGTGCTGCCAGTCTGGAAAGTCAAATAGGAAGGCATGTAAAAAACAATGAATCCTGCCCATTAATTGTTTATTCTTTCCTTTGGTTCCTGCCTAGCACAACGTCTTCCATCTGAGAAAGCCATCAAGCCATCAGCACGGGGAGGATGGGAGAGCAAGCACTGTGCTGGAAATGGGACATGTTTGCTTTCTTTGGAAGGGAAAGCAGTGGAAGAAGCAGAATGTGACAATAGGGTGAAAGTGCAAAAAAATGGGTGTGGGAGGTACATTTCTAAAAGAGAAAGCACATGTTTCTTACCATGCAGACTTCCACTTGGATTTTCATGGGAATGCACACTCCCACACCTTAACAGCTGCTCTGAGATGCCTCTGGCCTGGTAGGAACACTGTGGGTTCACAGTCTCTGAGCTCTTTGCCATATGACTCCATCATATTGGTTGTGTTGCTAAATCTGACTGTAATGTAAAGTTGGGAAGAACAACCCTGCAGGGAGCAGAGCCCCCAGGGTCTCCCTGCAGGCAGGGATGTGCAGCCTGTCCTGCACAGCTCTGCAGAGCCCCTTGGTCTGGCTCTGCCACACTTTGCCCCATATTTCAATCTAATTTTGGTCCTGTATTTCAGATCAGGCCAGAACAGTGTCTGCTCAGCCCTTGGTGATGCTCCACAAGTTGTGGTGACACTGCAGAGTTCCCTCAGTACCAGTTTGATTTGGGTGATCTGTGCCCACACCTCTGCCCCACTTTGTGCCACACTAAGATTTGAAGACATCGACTTTCCCTTGCACAGAACTCCACGTGGCTGCTTTCCAAAGGCACTCAGGTTATCCTTTTTTGGAAGAGTTGTGGGAGATGAAAGACTGGAATAAATTGTCTTTGGGGCAGGACCTGGGCAAGAAGGGTTTGAGGATCTGTTTTCTTATGTTGTACCCAGTCCCAGTGAAAGGACTGGAAGACAGCACAGGAGACTTTTCTAGACCGTGGGTTGGCCACAAAGTGGGATTAATTCAGTGCATGTCTTTCCTGAGAGATGGTGGTTTAACCCATTCATTGCAGCCTCTGCCAGGGGCATTCAGCATCTGAACCTTCCCATGCCCTGTGGAGAAAAAGTGCTCTGTCCCCTCCATGGCCTCTGCTTTTGCACTTGTCCACATTCTTTGAACTAAACATGGACTCCATGGGCCTGGGGGAATGGGTGGGGTGTAAAATTCCTCAGCTCAGGATGGGCACTGAGATGACCCTTTGTCTCAGTCTCTCCTTTAGTCACAATTCTTGTGTGCAATTTTTTTTTCCACCGGGATGCAGAAAATTTGCTGTTGGCTTGTAGTGACAGCAGAGCAGAATCCTTCCACTGTGACTGAGAACATGCTGGTTGGACAGTAGACAGGTAAATCCAAAATTTGGCTGTAGCCTGTATGTTCCTTCTCTTACCCTCAGTTTCCACTCTGAAATTTTTAAAGATTCAGGACTAGTCAGGACATGCAAAGACAAAAGAAACTTTCTGGCTCTGCTGTAGGCCACTGCCTGAGACAGGGAAGGAAAGAAATGAAATATAACCTTTGAACCCAGCCAGCAAATCTCAAGAGGGGTGATTTTTACTCTTGGATGCTCCAAGTTAAAAACTCCCTTAACTTATTTATCAGATCCTGTTCCCTCAGTGTCGGTATCCCAGCTGAATTCTCATTTTTTCCTGACTGGCAAGATCTGAAACTGTCACTGGTAGAAGAGCAATGATGCTGTGTGATCCATGTGATTGAGTCATTAGCTAAATCAAACCATATTTTGCATACTGAACAGCGTGTCCTCCCAGAGAATTGTTTGTAATCAGTCAATATTATTTATTTTTAAAAGTGCAAAAGATACCATTGAGTAAATTTGAATAAGAAATAAATTTGGAGAAATTGTAATCAGCCTGCGAACACTCTGTAAGCAAGGAGAAAAAGAAACAGGCTAAAATAATTGATTAAATTACCTGCAGCAAGTGCCTCTTTCTGTTCTGCCCTCTTTTCAGTGCCTTCAGTATTTTGGGTGCATACCTCAAGCCTGACCTGAATCAAACTCTGCTATTCCAGTCAGAGCTCTTCCTTCAGGGGGATTGCCAGTCATGCTCCATTAAGTGGTGGGTTTGCATTGTCAGAAAAGGATCATTAAAGCAGCAGGCTGAGAACATAAATCTCATTTTCTCTTGCCAACAAAGTCCAGTCTTTAGGTGCAACAGAGGCTGATGCATTTGCTCTTGCCTTACTTTTTTTGGCTTCCCACCCCCGAGGTGGTGACACAGTTCTCAGGAAGGTGGTCACCACACACAGCAAGTCAGAAAGTCTCTTCTTTTCCACCTACTGAAGAAGTGCCAGTAACATCTGATCAGCTGGAGCTTCACATCCAAGGATGACCCTGCTATGCAGGGAAATTCTTGAGGATAATAACAGATGGGGGCTGCCATCTGAACCAGAATAGCACTGAGGGCTGGGAGACTTGTTGGTCTCAGCATGGAACCTCCCACACTGCCAAGCATTCCCCAAGATGCTCCCCAGACTGAAGTGGACGTGCCAGAGGCCTCGTCCACTGAAAGAGCTTCCTGATCTTTCCATGCTTTTCAGCTCAGTTTAACTGCCAGGAATCCCCAGGAAGGAAGGAAGGAAGGAAGGAAGAAGATCCTCTTGCTCCTCGGGTTACAACTCGACGCTGATTTGATGCTTTGCTCTGAGACATCCTTGGCCCACACCTGGAAGGTGTCAGGAGGCAGTCACAGCACTCATTCTCCTTTACATCTCTGCTGGATAAGGAAGCTCTGGAGCTTTCCAGTTCCTGCCTTTTGCAACTGGAAGATGAAGTTTCCAGTGTGAGAGTGCCTGCCTGCTGCAGCAAGAGGCTGAACTGTGCTAGCACAGCAGTCTGTATTCATGCCATGGGTTTTCTTTGGTCCATGGACCCTGAGGACTTGGCATGAGTTTGGGTAACTGCACATTGGGTGGGGGAGATGGGAGGAACTGTCTGAAGGAAAAAAATTAAAAGTAAACTGTTTAAAGGAGTATGATGCTGGCAGTTCTGACCCCAACATCTGCACCTGGAGGGCAGCAGCAATATTGCTGTAAAGGGACAAAGCAGCACCTGGCATGGCCTCGACCCAGCCAGGAGGGACACTGCTGGGCAAAGGGACACTGCTGGGCAAAGGGAAGAGGGTGAATCTGGAACTTCAGATCCCAAAGGGAGAGTGAGGCCAGTTCCCACAGATGGAGGGCTGTGGTGAGCAGGGGGGAGAGGCTGGAGCCTGCTGCAGTCTGCAGGGGGGGTTGATTTGCTTCACTGAGCCAGTGAACCTCAGAGAGAGTGAATTATGGGCAGCTCTGAGTAAACCACTTCAGGTGAAGGAGGAGAGGGCTGTGATTGATGCCAAGAACTGCCTGAGCTGAGGTGGGAAGTGTTTGCCTATTGCAATGTAGTGTGACATATAAACCCTTCCAGCTGCAGGGCACCCCCAGCACAGCCCTGGCACAGGGGCTGCTTTCCTAACACCAACCAGTGCCAGGCAAAGTTCAGCCTGATGGAAAGTCTCTTACTTGAATTTTTCATACTTTTTTTTTTTAAGTCTTTTTGTTCAAGCTCCTTCCACTTTCACTGTCACTTTTTTGTTTGTGTGTTTTGCTGGTAGAGATGCAGTTGACATGGCCAAGCTCTGTTTCTGTTGCTGCACAGCACAATAAAGTCATGCTGTGTCCTGAGAAGACTGAGACAGTGGGCAGAAAGAAACTTCATTGCTCATTTGAGGATGTTATTCCAGGGAAGGCAGTTCTAGTTTGCTGAGAAATTGGCATCAGAGTAAGTGAATGGATGGACACATATCAGGTTCCAGTGTCTCTCCAGACCTTTTGTGCCTTCTGCCTTCCTCTCTGACACTTGAATATTAATTTTCACTGTGTTGATGCTGCTCTGATCAGTCATGAAGACTCAGGAACCTGCACGAGCCAAAATCTAACAATGAACAAAGCCAGTGAGTACAGAATATTAGAACATGGTTTTTCACTCGTCTACAAAGGCACCTGCAGTAATCACACACAAAATTAAGCATGTCATAAATCCAGGTGGTATTGGATATCAATGCCTCTCTTAAAAGTGTATCTGTCCCCAAAAGGGGAAAATCTACTTATTTGATCTTGTATGGTATTTCCATTGCACTCTGTAGAGCAGCACTGGTGGAACTCATGCATATGATTAAAATCAGCTTTACAGGCAAAGTATTTAATATAAATAATGTTTCTAAACCCAGAATTATCCTTAAAGAAAGGAAAAAAAAATTTTACCATAACAATCAAGGTGAAAGGACTTTTTCTTCATATTTGATCTTGAGATGTTGAATACATGAATGTGTGAATGCAGGACAAGAGCCCCTCACAGACTAATCGGAGCTTGAGGTCATGCCAGAAGTTCTTGGAAAGGTTATTTTTTCTAGAGATGTAATATGGTTTTGAATTTGACCTGTGACTTCTCAGCTGCTACCCGTGACCCCAAATAATCCAACTTCAGCTTCTTGAAGGCTGTTAGGAGTTGAAGGTCATGCCATCTGCTTCCACATTTCCAAGGTAAAGTGTTGGACCAAATTATAGGCCACTCAGAAAATCTTTAGAAAATGAGCCAGCGAACAAAGCATTTCTTTCTGTTTCCCATGCAATAGGATGTGATTCAGATTAACCTGTGTTTAAACAAGCCTCTAGGAGATTCTGCTTCCTTATTATTTGCTGAAGAGGGAGATGCTAATTAGCTACTAGAAGTTATAATTTTAAACATTCGTATTTTTTTAATAAGGAAAAGCTATTGCTGTGATCTGTGCTGATACAAATATCCAGATTTTTCTGGTTTTCATATTATTTAGGAAAAAGTTGTGAGATATACCTTTTCCAAACTTTCACTGCAGATACATGGAGTGGAAATGTCTAAACACCTCCATATGAGTCAGTTGGGTAAGTTCTCCTACAGACTCTGGTGAACAGTCAACAGTTCTCAAGAACAATTCCCCTTGTCTTGATGTGCTTGATAAAAATTGGTCGTTAATCACGATTTAGAATCCCTACTTCTCTCCATTGACTCAGCCATAAATGAATCATGGGTGAGTGGATCACACACTGCTGCCCACACTGGAGTTGTCTGGTGTCAGGTGGGGTGAAACCCTCTGCAGGTTTCTGAAGAGGTCTGTGCCAAAGACAGATCTCTTCTCCAGAGAAAGCTAACTCAAAACTTTAGGGAGTCAGTGTGGGAAGTCTGGGACAGGAAGATTTTTAAATGCTCACTTTCTCTCTCCTCTGTTAATTGTCTATCTTGTGATTCTCTTCAGCAATTTATTTGTAAAGACATTAGGCCCTTTTCAGATTTTACTGCCTTGATGAACTAATAATTAACATAATAATTTCCTTCCTAAAGAATGTTGAAGAATATCAGCCTTCAATGCTCATGATAAATTACAGTAGCAAACATAAGTATTTGCTATTTTTCAAGTAGGTTTCCCTAAGAGAGACATAACCATGTTACTGGGAGTGACTGAAGCATGAAAACATAACCTGGACCTTCATAACAAACTTAACAATTTGTTATTCTCTTAAATGAAAAGCTGGAAAACTAAAATGTCTTTCCTGAAAACAAAGTTCCCCTAAAGGTCTCAGAAATAGATGCATTCAAACTGCTAAGTTTTCAAAATCTGAAACATCACAGCCTTCCAATGCTGTTTTCACTGGGATTTAGCAAACTTACTTTGTTTCTTCCACACTCTCCATGCTTTTAACTTCTCTTATCCCGTTTCCCAAAAGCCCAAATACTTAGTTTCATAAAAATAGTGATTATTTCCGTCTATTCCTCCTCCAGGCAAGACCCTTCAAATGTACCACTTTTGGAAACTCCACTGTTTGGTAACTAAAAATGCACGTGAGAGACAAAACTGTGCCTGTCCCTGCACGTGACTTCTGAATAACTGAGGCCAGTGAACAGAGATGTGAAACTTTGAGGAAACAGGAAAAAGGGAGGCAGTTAAATCTGAATGAGTGGGTCATGTTGCCTCATTCTTGCTCACTTGTTACCATCTGATGACTCAGCATCACAAGGGGAATAGTGACTCTGCAGTTTTGTAAACGTGTCTGGTAATTCCTTCCACATCTCAAGGGCTGGTGGAGTTTCCTTCTAAAGCAGCTAAAACTAGTTTGACATCTGTCTTTGAATTGCACTTATGTGCTGCCTGCAGTTGGTGTTTTTCTCCTACAATGTGGAATGATAGGATATACCAACATGTGGATGTTTTGTTTTCTGGGTGCTTGGGGGGGTGGAGAAGAAAAAAAACCTTAAAAATGAATTCTTCACCTCAAACACTTTGCAATGTCAGTAAGACAAATGCAATCAGCTATACCATGCTGAGGAACATATTTGGGCTGTGTTGCTGGAAGCTTTTGTCCACAGAGAAAAGAATGACCAGCACTGGGGAAGTCAAGCCAGTTCAAACACAGGGTTCAGCTCTCACATGACAACGGGCACAACTTCTCCAAACTCTTGCTAGTGCTGAGAGCAGAGTCAGCAGAAGTGGAGCACAACCAGAACACCCTCAGCCTCAAGCTGAACAACCTCTGAGATGCATTGCTGAAGTGTACCCCATGGATTTTATCACTGTCCTGTTAGTTTGGATCACTGGCAGCAGAATGGTCTGTAGGATGTGCCTGACACAGAGCTGGAATGTCGCAGGAATGTTGCAGGCTTCCCTTGGGAGCAGCTTGGAGGATGGATGTGCTCCTGCCCAGGCAGTGCTGCTGCCCAGCACGAGGGCCCTGCAGGGACGTTTCCCAGTCAGCTGAGGTCAAAAGGTTCCATGACAGGACACCCCCTAAAGCTGAGCCCAGTGATGTCCTGTAAGCTGCTCCGTCAGCTCCTGATCCTGCTCTGGAATTTCTCCCAACCTGCCTTTCCCTGAAGGACTTGGCTTTGTTCTGTGCAAAGCTCCTCCTTTCACACCCACCCTGTGAGCCCCTTCAGGGAGATGCATCTGTTCTCTTGTCAGACACATTCCTCTCCTCTGGGCTGCTGACCCACCAAACTTGGAAACTAAAGGGGGTCCCTTCCTAGGAGAGTACATCTGAGCTAAGGTTTTATCTAATAAAGAGAGTAAGTGTGAACTTTTATTTCTAATGAAAATGAAAGAGGAGCCCCATCAAGCAGCATTGCACTAAAATAGGAAGAGAAGGTTCCTCTACTCTAATCCCTTAGGTGCTTTTGAAGTTACTCTCCATTCACCACCAGATTTCCCTTCAGTAGGTGTCCTGTCTAGCCTTAAGATAAAATAGGATGTCTAGCTGTGGTTTCCTGTTTCTGCAGATGTGCCTTTACTATCTGAGGCCTCATCTTTAATTTGAGTCCAAATCCCTGAGTGATGAGAACAAGGTTGGAAGCTCATAGCAAATTATTTTGCTTCACTAACCTTCTGCTTCTGAGTTACACCAACTGCTGTGAGTGGATGGGCCACAGCAAGAGAGGAAGGACTTTCAGCTGTGCCAGACTGCAATCAATGCTTCCAGAACTCCAGCTTGTCAGGGCTAAGCCAGTGGGACACCCAGCCTGGACCCAGGGAGGTGTCTCTGGGTGAAATGGTGCCCTTTGGGGCAACCCTGGGGATCCAGAGCCCCACACAGACCAAACCCACACATCTACTGTGCAGTGGGATCCAGCTGTTAAAGCCTTAAACAAGCAGAGGAGTCTGAGGGCTCTGTTGGGGAATAAAGAGAATAGTGGGAAAATGCCAAAAGATTATTAGCTTAGCCAAAGATTACGCATTTGCACTAGTAATTAAAGTATTTTGCATTGGATGCAGACTTTGGCAAGTGCCACTGACAAAAGATTTCACACATGCATGCGTGGTACGAGTCCACAAGAGCTCTCTCTCTCTCTCTCTCTCTCACACACACAGGCAAACAGAAAGAATGAAATAAGCCATTAAGAAATATTTCCGCATAATGCAATTATTACAGCTGTATAATTGAATGGGGAAACCATTGATCTGTAGTAGAAAGGAAATTGCTCTTTTCATTGTGTTCCTATGAATATGTGAACATTAATCTCAATCTATAATCAACGTTCATTTCAAATCTGATTGCGTGCCACTAAACACCCGTAGCTATGCTAACATTATGTTAATACGGTTCAACATCATAGCTCCCAGCTTCACAGCACAAATATTTTTCTTTGGCAATCAATAGTAATTTCAGCTGAGTGGATGGAAGTCACGTTTTAATGGTAATCTTTCCTCCAAGCCTCCGAGTGGAAACTCGACTGGTACCTTCCCAGGGCCGCAGTGCATCACATGTAATCAGATAAATTAACCTAAAAGAGAGAGAGAGAAAACACAGATCAGAAATAAAAAGCTCTAGGTTTTCCTGCTAGATTAAAGTGCTCATTATGATGAGAGAGAGAGTGGATTCCAAGGGGGGAACTGAGTTCCCTGGCTCTGAGCCCTGGCTGCAGAGGCAGCAGGTCATGGAATGCCTCCGAGGAGGGGAAGCAGAGCAGTGCAGGCAGGGCTGACCTGGACTCTGCTGTGAGAGCCTGGCAGCCCTCAGGGCACCAGGGTGTGTCCAGGGATGAGGAGTCTCAGTTCTGCTGCTGCAGTGCACTGCAGGCTTCCTGTGGGACCTTGGGTAAATCACTTATTCCACTTGTGCTTCGCTTCCCTGGCCCTGAATAAAGGACAGGATGGTGCTTTGCTCTTCCCTGGGGAAGCAGTGAGGATTTGGGGTGAGCAGTTCCTGGGAATGGGAGCTACAGAACTGTGATGCATTGGTTAGATCTCTCTTGGCTTTGCTGTCTCAGAGAGGTAAAGCTGCTGCTGTGTTGCATCAAACTGCTTGATTTCCTTAATGGCATCTATTTTTAGACATTTCCAAAGCCTTTTTTTTATTTTTTTTTTTCATGCATTTGAAGGACCAAACTGCTGGACTGAATTCCTTAAAATCTCCCTTCTTTCTAAGGTAGAAACAACCCTTGGTCATTGTAAAGTCTGGAGAGAAAGTACCAGGTACAGAGCAGTACCATCCTCACAGTTACAAGGAGCTCTATAAATTCTTCCTTCCATAATGGTCTTCAGGCATAAGAACACAAGGATAGGAAAGCAGCTGCAGTGATTAGGACCAAGGCTTTCTTAGCCAGATACCCTCTCCTTTGGAGGGGATGGATAGCAGGAGTTTAGGGGAGCATGAGAGAGCTGAGCAGACATGGAGACACTTCCCCAGAGAACTCTCCCAGGATCTGGTGACTCAGGTGCTTCTTGAGCTATAAATGTTACCTTTCTCCACAGTAAAGGGGTTTGTTTGTTTATTACATTCTTTTTTTTCCTTTTTTTTTTTTTAATTGATGAATATATATTTCTAAGAAACCTCAAGGGGTGTTTTTTGTCCAAAAGGTTTTCCAACCCCTCTTTAAACACTTTCAAGCCCTTTACACCTTCAGCTTCCTCTAACAAGAACTTCCTCAGCTCTTCTGTGTACAGGAGTAAATTGCTTTGAGTTCTACTGATCTTAAACAAGATTTTTCAATAGCAAATATAGACTGTGGGTTGCCTTGGTAGTACTTATTTTGCTTCATGTTATTTTTATTCCCTACCTTGAGGCAACTTTTAAAGAACCTGTTCTGTAAATCTGTTATCTGTAAATCTGCTGCTTCTTTGAAGTCTGGTCCCTCCTATGCTCCTTAACAGATTTAGGTGTCTTGACTTGTGCTCCCCAAAAGGCTCTCCAAAGAGTGAGTCACTTAAAAAATCTTATCTCTGTTGTTTTACTTAGTTCTGGATAAATTCCAGTGTCCCATTAATGCAGGGTTGCTCATGAAGGTTGTTCTCTCTGGGAGGCTCCTGATGCTCCGGGGTCCTGGCCAGGGTCCAGCAGAGGTCCTTGGCACTGCCCAACCCCAAACCCCTCCCTGCTTTAGTGGACAGATTTTAGGAGAACAGGGTCCTCCTGAATGGCTCTCATGCCTAATTTTGCAGATCATTTTATAAGCTTTTTCTCATTTCTACTCCTTCAAAGGTATTGGCTTCCAGCAACCTGCTCAGATTCACCAGGGAGGAAACCAGAAGCAGAAAGACAAGCTCTGAAGCGAGTACAGGTTCCACATGAACAGACTCCTTTTGTGAGAGCACAAATTTTCCATGCTTTGGGCCAAATAAGAAATCCCTCAAACTATTTCATCCTTGCAACTTAACAATTTTGAATTTTCAGCCTGTTTAAAAAGCAGAAAATCTGGGTTGTGTCAACTTTACCCCTTGGGATTCTCCATAAGAAATGTTTAACTGCTTGGTAAATTAGTTTTACCAAAGGTGTCCAGCCAGGCTGGTTTGGTTCTATAGTGCTTTTTCACTGGCTGGGTGGGAAATGTATTGGAATACGGAACTAAAATCCACCTTGGCTAACTTGGATATATCTAAGGTAGGTCCTTAAAAACAGTTATTTCAAAATTAACAGAACGTACTTGCAAGTGTGTGAGGAGTGAGGTTACAGCAAAAACCAGTCCCTTCCCTCCTCGAAGCTGAGCCAGTTTCAACTGGCCTCTGGCTTTCCCCAGGATCAGGAAGTAGAAAATGTGACTGAGAGCCAACCCTCTCCCTTCTATTTGTTCCTGTGCCCAGGCCACTGTGGATCTGACCCCAGGACCTCCTGGCTCTAAAAATGGATTTTGTACTGCCCAGGTGGCTCCAGTAAAGTGCAGAATTGGAAATGCAGTGTTTGTAGTTGTAATGATTTGCAGAACAGGTGAACCTTTGGAAACAGGGAAAATTGGCTGCCATCACCTCAGTGGCTTCTTAATGTGGTCCAAAGAAAAGGAGACCCAATATCTCCTCTTTGCTGCTGGCTGTTCAAGCCTTCTGGCAAATGGGCTGAATTCCCCCTGGTGTAAACTGGATTAGCTCTGCTGGAGTCAGTGGAGCTGAACTGCTTCACATGCTGGCTTAGATTTCTCCTGTTATCTTTGAGCATGGGAAGAATAAAAACTGTAGCATTACAATTAAAGTCCCTCGTTTGCTGTGGATGATAATCCACGTCTTTCCCTGTCCCTTTGGAGCTGAGTAAAGTTGTCTCAAGATTATGAGCCTTAGATGTTTAGAGCAATTTTGACTGGATCAGAGGTTATAGCCTCTGCTTTTTAACATTCTGCTTTTATTTGCAGGCTATGAAGTGTAATAGTTCACCATTTTGGTTTAAGTATCACAATAAAAGTCAGTGAGATGGAACAGGCAATAAGCAGCCGTTTTACATCAGTGCTGCTGAGACAAAGTGCTTAAGTCTTCATTAACCTACAGAGGAAGAAGCTACAGAAAAGACACTAGAATAAAAATCCCAGGGATGAGGCTTGGATCTTTTCTGGATCTGCACAGGCAGGCACTTGGAAGGCTGGTCCCTGTGGGAATGTCTCTGTGTCCATGTTCTCCTGCAGAGAACAGGAGGGCAGGGGTCCCCCCCGTGTGCCAGGGCCAGCAGTGGCCAGGCTGGGTCACTGCTGAGGGACAGCAGGAGCTGAGGGGGCTGCAAACCAGCCAGGCTGTGCTGCAGGGACTGGGATATTCAGGGCTGGCATTTCTGCAGGGTGCATTTGCAGCATCTCTTTGTTCTTCCTCGGGCCCTTTGTCAGAATTCTGAGCCTGTTGGGGCTCTCCTGACACTGTTCTGTTAGTGCTCCATGTGTTTCTAGGGATAGGCCAGGAGAAGGTGAGGAAAACAGTGGAGGGGGGACAAATTTCACATTTCTAGGTACCAAAACAGAACAAAAATATGGCCATGTCAATAAGCTCAAGGCATACTGCCAATACTTCTGGAATATGTTTTATTTCAGTACTTTCTAAGTATTTATAGCTTTCATACTATATATTCAATAAACTTACAAAAACCTGCTGTAACAATCCATAGAGAATAATGTTTAATAAGAGGCAGATAAGTGGGGAACTCAATATGAATCTAAGATTTGTTGGAGGTTCAGGTGAAATTGTCTCTTATATTCAGCAATTGCACATCTCAGCTGGAAACATGGCCATGTTTTGACAGCACTTCGTGGTAGAAGAGGTAGGCCAGCTGTAAAATGGTATTAAACAAATAAATGAATGCATAAATAAGCCTCCCTCCCATCCCCTGGGCATGTTCCACCACCAAGAACAGAGTGTAACCCTCCCAGCACCCAGCTGCAATCCGGACTGAAATTCCTTTCTCTTCCTTCACACCGAGGTGGAAAAAAACCCCTGTGGCACAATTTTCTGAGCTGGTGTGTGGATGAGTGGCACAGAGAGCTCCTGCAGAGCCTTGGCTGCTCATTTGTAGGGCTGGAGGATGGCTCATGCCCACGTGTGGCCCTGGAGGAGCCTTTGCTTCCATCCCAACCCTCCTGGGTTGTGCTGAACCCCAGTCCCAGCTGGTGATGGAGAAAGGAGTGACTTGTGTGTCACCCTGGGGAGTGCAATTATTGTGGTGAGTTGTCTCTCCTGTGAGCAAGTACAGGGCAGCCAAAGGCAGAAAGTAGCTCAAAAACTGTGTTTTGAAGGCAGAGAAACCTGTGTCCCAGAGGAGCAAATGGGCATCCCAATCTTTTCTCTACAGCCCAGAACCAGGAGAGCTCAGATAAAGGTATTGCTGCTTTCCCTCCTTCTGAACTGAGCCTTCTCCCTGCTCCCAAAAGTGCAGCATCCCAGCCCTGCTTTACACAACACACTTTTTTACTGCTTCTTTAAAGAGTCTCCTTGAGACTGCCTCTATTTACTCTTCAGTATAATGAAGATTGTTTCCCTTGCCTGGGGGTGGAAGTAGAAATGCTGAAAATTTACTGTTCTGGCTTATTGCTTAAAAGAGATTGTGCTGTGCCATGAATGTGTCTCCACCTTGTCCTGGGTTTTGCCATGCCAGAGTACTTTCAACATCTTTTGCAATCTCTACAGGATCTCTGCTGAGCTTCTGTTTGAAACCCAGCACAACTATTATAAATGTTCAAAAAAACCAGCCTCTGCCTCTGTTGGTGATTCACTTTCCCCCTGTTCTCATCCTAAATTTGCTCCTTTTCCAGGCCAGTGAAACACCTTCTCCTGAATGCTGAACAAGGAATGATAATATGTGGGTTTGTTGTTTTGGGTTTTTTTCCCTATAATAAAACTAGGAAGAAACAATACACAGGGAAAATCTCTCTCTTAAAACCAAAGGATGCAGCTATCTACTTCACTTACTTTACTGCAGGAAAACACAATAAAATGAACCAGGTGCAGGGTGAAAGACAAGGTTTAGAGTCTGTTCAGTTTTCAGCTTTATTAGAGGCTTCTTAACTCCGTTTCTTATGCGGAAAAATTCAAATATATCTTTTATTTAAAGATAACCTGTTATTTGAAGACACCTGTTATTTGAGTCCTCATATTCTTTCGTGTTACACGAAAATGGCTGGTTACAAGGGATTTTTCTTTCAGTTGGAATTAGACACATTAATGTCCTGGAGTACACCTGCTCTGTGACTCTGCATTGCCAAGTGGGGGTTTGCAGTGAGGTGTAAATGAAGTGGAGGGAAGATGCTCACACCAGGGTGGGGGAGCCTGGGCTGCTCACACACAGGCTGCCCACACTGTGTGGACATTCAAACCGTGGCTTCAAGTCCATCATCTTACCAAGGGCAGAAAAGCACTTTATTTGCATGACAAAAGCAATATATTAATGAAAAGGGAGAGTCAGGATAAATACCTTAAAGACTATGAAACATTTTGATGCTACCTGGGTGAATATAATGTAACTAACTGAGATAAATGGTTGGGAATGAGTAATAAAGTAAATAAAAGCAGATAAGTAAGTGCTTCACAAAGCTCTGCTGTTTCTTCAGAGAACAATGAGCTTTCCCGGTGTCCTAAGATTAGTAGGGTATGTGTGTGACCTTAGTGGCTGCAAAAATTCATGTTAGAGAGTGAACAAATCACAAATCACTTAATTTTATATTTGTATTATTAGGCCCCTGAATTCCTGAGTGTCCTTGCCCTGAGACACAAGAACGTGCTAAAGTCTGCGTGGTTTTGAGCACAGACTAAATGAAGCTCTTCCAGTGATCCAGCCAGTGGCTCAGTGTGAATCTTACCCACTGCTTGGAGATAACATCTAAAAGAAAAGTGCTTTTTCTCTCTTTTTCTACATGGCCGCTGCTGTCCTGTGAGAAAGGGCTCTCTGTGTATTTAAACATTGATGAACTCTTAAGTAAAGAATCAAAACAAAGGGAAAAAAATAGTCCCCAGGAGTGTGTGAACAGCAAGGGCTTCTCTGCCTTTGCCCTGATTTTTTTTCTCCTTCCAACAGCTGTAACTGCTCCTGATCTCTCTCTGCCCACCTCTGCCAGAGGCAGGGGAGCAGGGACAGGCACGAGTGTTCAACCCAGAGAGAGAACATGCTCCAGTAATCCCTGTGTGCTCCAGTAATCCCTGTGTGCTCCAGTAATCCCTGTGTGCTGCCCACCCCAGTTCCTCTCTCCCCCTCAGGGCAGCCGTGCCAGGGCCAGGACGTGCCAGCACACCCAAGGGTTTATCTGATACCTTTTTACATCCCTGCTATTTGCTTGCAGGACTTAAGCAAGTGAGAAATTTGTAATGGGCTGATCAAAGATGAATGGAAACCTGCTCTTATTCCCATCTCACTTTTCTGGATAGCAGCATCTCTTTCTACCCACCAGGCTTTGGAAAGGGGGCACTGCCTCTCTCAGAATCCTTTTTCTTTCCCCTATTTTTTTCTTCAGCTAACAAACAAGGATAAAATCCATAAGAAGTGTGTAGCAACACCAAATTGGCACCGTCCAATTTGTGCCTGGGAGTCCTCCTGTAGAGGTGATGGCACATCCCATCCACAGGGAGCCCGAGTAGCATCACTGGGGTGTTGCATTTATCCCCTCAGGGACATCCCTGGGCTCCTCTCTGCTCTCAGGGGCCTGGGCTTTACACTGGGGCAAACACAGTGCAGGAATGACATATCTGGTACAAACCACACCTATAACTGCAAGAATTATAATGTAAATAGAAACAAACAGCAACTAGATGAACTTTTAAATCAAGAACTGAGACTGTAAGGGACTGAGTCTGTGCTGGTTTGTTGTTTGTTCTTGTGACAAGGTTACTCTCTCTGTGTCAAAGGGAACTTTATCATTGACTTTTGAAGAAGTGTAAGTTCAAACAATATTAGGCCTTCTTCTCTTTAACCCTATTTGTCTTTTCTATAGGAAGTGCAATGAGAGGTAGCATGTCATACAGAGACTTCAAAGGCCTTAAGAATTGGTATTTTCCAATCATATTAGACATCTACAGGCCATCAAGACCTCACCTAGATGTGTATTTAGCTCAAAATTCCAAAGTTGCTTCAAGTTTTGGCATTAAGCACCTGTGGTTGGTGGTTGGGCCTCAGTGGTGATTTGAACACCCAGCAGGACTGACCTGGGGGGACCCCTGATGGTCTCTAATGCAGTGATACAGACTGGAAATAATCCCCTATGAGTTGCTGAGTACATCAGGTGTGTTTTAATCACCAGTTAGGTGGCCTGTGCAGTGAGAACAGCCAGAATATCCTTATTATTTCTCAGTGAGGGAGCTCCTGTGCCTTTAACCACGTGTGACAGTTCCTGAGCTGCTGTGCCCCTCATCAGAGGTTCATTTTCTTCCTCTGGGACATCACTCAGAGTAATTGTCCCCAGTAATAATCAATAAATCCAAATTATCTTGAATAAAGTCAGATTTATTTAACACAGTGTAACAAATAGAAAACCAGAAAGAAAATCCATGTAAATACAATTTAAAGAGAACAGACTTGTCTGAGACTATAGACTATGTAGTAAGCACTCCAGCTGGCCAGGATACTGTACAACACTGTGGAGAGACCAGTGCATTAACCCTTTGCATTAGGAAAAGCAGATTTCTGAGTTAGGAGGACTGTAGGTTGCATAGAACCTTTTTTTTCCAAGAGACTCTCTCTTAAATGAATATTTTGTAGCTCTCCACCTTATTAACCCACTGAGTAATTATGGAATAATAAAGATGGACCCAATTCTTTAAATGGAAAGTCTTTTTTTGAGTAATGCCACTCTAGAACTTCTCATGGAAATGTCTTACATGTTTTTTTTCATTTTCTTCCCTCAGATGGGAGGCCATCAGAGTATGCTCTGAAATCACCCAGTGGCCCTTCAGCCCTTGGGTTTTGATGACACAGGGATCAAATTCAAGCAAAACAATTTTTTACATCAGATTTCCTTCCCGTAGGTTAGAAAATAAAATGCCATTCCTGGTTCTTTCATCAGCTGTTTTTTTATTTCCCCGTTCCTGGAAGTCAAATTCTCAGAGGCTGTGATTTCAAAACACCATTTTCCTGGGACTGCTGGATTCCAGTAGTTCTTCTCTATTTCTGCAGGACAGACATTTCTCCTGGAGCAAAAGTGCTGAAGCTCATTCTCCAGCTAATTGAAACTTTGCACCTCCAGCTTGTCTGTGCTCTTTGGGCTTTGCCTCCATCCCTGAACACACACTTGTGGCAGTGCAGGTGGGATTCTCTGCCCTGGACCTCCCTCAGCTGCTCTTCCCCCCAGTGTCCCTTCATTTACCTTCATTTGATTCTCTGTGCAGTGAGAGCTGCATCATTCACAAACTTAAAAGGGACTTGGGTGGGAGGTTTTGGTGTATTTGTAATTTTATTCTTTCAAGGGCTGGGTATTTAGAGGCTAATTTTCAAAGCTTTCCATGTAAGGTGATAGTGCTGTGGTGCCATCCTCCAAGAAGCCTCTGTTGGAGTCCCAGAGATCAATCATCGTATTTTAGTCTTTGAAATTCCAATGGCTGCTTAGTTAAAAAGGAGATTTCCAACTTTGGTGGATTGAATGTGATTGTTTGTTTGTTTGATTGTTATATCTCACTGCAGTGTTCAAACAAGTCGTTTCATGAACTTCGGGAAACTGATTTAATTTTATGTGTTCCTGTTTCCAAGTTGATGTCCCATGTGGATTCTGCACTAAGGAATCAGCCTTTCCTTCTCCTCTGGAAACTTTCAGGACCCTCATAACTTCGAGAGTTGTGCCTCTGCCAAATACAGTGAAAATTAGCCACCAGTTTCAAAAGTTTGGTGTGCTCATGCACGGGCTCAGACCGTGAGTGTGTAAAACTTATTCCCTGAGAGGACAGAGGTAAAAGGAAATTGGCCACTGCAATTGTAACTAGTGAAAGTATCCAACATTTTTTGACAGAGAAATTCAAAACTATTTCTATCGTGTTTTGCTTTTCTGAAAAAATTTGTAGTGACCCACATCCTCATATTTATGTCACCAAATGCAAGATTGTGATAAGTAAAAAAGTGTGCAGTGATGAAGTGTGCCCCAAAATAGCTGCAGATGCAGACAATTGCCCCTCTGAAAACCTTGTTTGCCCAGATTATTGTGCAGTTCTCAATGTATGTATTTAGAAGTGCTGGGCAGCTTTCAGCATGCACACAATCCTCTGCAGACACATTCCTGCTCACGCCTGACCTCCCTTTTGCAGGATTTTAAGCTGTTTTCCTCCTCACGTGAAGTTATTCCCAGTGCATTTCAACAACATATTTAGCATGCCATTAATTTTTCTTCCCTTCAAATCTCATTCCATCTGATAGCCTGGCAGCTCTCACTGTAACCAGTTTTCTTCTCATTACCAGCCTTTTAAAGGACAGGAAGAAGACATCTTCAGGGTTTCATTACCTTTCTTCTTTTCCATTGTGAATTTCCTACTTTGTCAAAAAACCACAGAGATTGTTGTTCACAGGATGCATCCCACTGACAGAGAGAGAAATAATAAAATCATAATGCTCAAATTGAATCAACTGCTGTCATTGTGGTGCAGATAATTGAGTATATTTTTAGAGTCCTCTCTGGAGTTATTTTGTGTTTCTGTTGAGTCATCCTTTGTACAGACATTTTTATTTGGGAGTCTGGGGGGAAATGGGGCAGAAGTTGGTCCTAAAGACAGAGCAAACTATTAGACCCAAAGACACACAGAACGTGACCAATTTTCTCAAAAATAAATTACCTTCCCTGGCTGTATATGAAGCTCCTGCAGATTCATCAGAAAGGCAGTTGAGGCTCAAAGGCCACGAGCTGCAGATGGGACTGGAGCAAGTGCTTCATGCCAAGAGCACATGGTCCTGCACCATGAATGTGCACAAAGCTCTGCTGAGCCCTGCTGGGCCTTGGATTTTCACACTTTGCATCATTTCTGCATTTTCTTTTCACCTGTGTAACTCTCCTTCCTCAGCCTTGCACATTCAGTTGCCTGTTGGATGACCTGTGACAACTCCTTGTTTGAACCCCCAAACACCCCCAAGTTACCAGAGTTCTGACAGAGCCTTTGCTGCTGTTGTTGGGTTTTACGAGTTGTTGCCAGTCAGGGCTGGTCCTGTCTCTGCTGCCACGTTCTGCTGTGAGCAACAGCAGAGCCTTTAACAATCAGTGTAACCATTGTTAAACAATTGGTTCTTCTTTTCCTTCCCCAAGAGGAGATGGAGTTTGGCTTGCTGGATCCCTTCTTATCTTTTCACAGAGTGGCCCTTGGAAGTGGAGTCAGAAATGAAGTCTCATCGTACTTGGCACAGGAGAGGTTGATTCATTGAAATCAAACTTGTCTGAGTGAAAGGGTGAACTTCAGTTTAAAGTTTTCATTTTTAGATGTTCCACAAGGATTTTCTTTAGTGGTCAAATCCTCCATTCTGTCTTAATTTTTCAGTGAAGAGATTCTGAATATTGTTCCAAAAGGATCCTTTGCATTTTCAAAATTGCCTTTCATTTCTAGTAGAAGATTTTACGTGTTCCTTGGCCAGATCCTGCATTAGGGCAGACTCCCATTTGTAAAAGTGCTTGAAGAGAGTTGTTTTTATATTGTCGTCCTAGTTTTGGAGAGGAAAATATTTCAAAGAGCAAAATCTGATGGCATGGAAAACACTTTCCTTCCACTTCACTTTTTTGAATAACTGCCTCTGTTGAAATACCATTCTGCTTCTTTTACTTTTTCCTAGTGCCCATCAATAATTCATTACATTATTAGGAAACGGATAAAGCTGGAATAAATCATTTAATATGGTATTTTCCAAATTCATATCAATGTGAGTTTGAGTGTGTGGGATATGGAAGGTGATTACCATTTTCAGCAAGTGAAAGAAGCAAATGAGCTGTACAAAATCCTCGGGAGCTGCTGTAGCTTTGGCAGTGCAGCTTTCTGGCTCCCTGGGCACGGCACAGCCCAGCTCACTGAAAGCCATGAACACACAGACCCAGGCACTGCTCTGTGTGCTGTGAATTACCAAAGGATTTAAACACTGTCCAGGACTGACAGCTGTTTTTTTTTCTGAGGTATGAAGTACAGCCCCTGATGCTGTACATCATCACCCAAAGAGTTTCTGCCCCTCACACCTATGGAGAGGCTTTTTAAGAGCTCCTGGCTGCATCCAGTGTGGAGCTACACCTTTGTGAGTCCCATAGCCAGCAATTTTAATCAGCTAAATGAAATTGTGCACGTGCTGAAATGCTTTGCTGGCAGGGAAATGCAGGTTTCAACAACTTCCAGCCTGCACAGACCTAAACTGGGACCTGAATGTGAAAACCACTAGAATATCCCTTCTCCCAGTTGATTTTCCCACCTTTCAGTCCTCAGGAAGGAGGGCTACAAAGCTTCTCAAACATGCAGACTGCCCCGAGAGCTGCTCAGCCCTCAGCCACTGCTCCCAGGTCTCACCAGGAGCAGGGAGCAGCACGGGGTGTCTTCATGGGCATTTAGGAATTGCAGAGGGAGCTAAGCTGAGACTGGCTACTGAACTTGAGGTCAAGTTTAATTGCTCTAAAGTAGTGCCATGGGAAGGAGGAGTTTAGTTAACTTCTCTACCAGAGCTATCAGAAAATCAGCCACTGACTCAGCTTATTTCAAAGTGCCTTAGGAACACGAGGTCCATGGGGCAGAGGTGCCTGCTCTAAAACACTCTGCCCATGGATGTCCACTCCTGCCTGATTTATAGGAATGTGGAACAGGTGACAAACTGAAATGTATTCATTCCATGCTCTTTCCCCAGCTCCTGTGCCATGCTAATGGTATTAATGAGGATTAATGTAGGCTTGGAAGAGTGAGGAAGGCATCCTGCATGTCAGCCCTTCAGCAAAGCCTGGGCTGAAAATGTACCACGTTTACAAACACTCCTCCCCACAAAAAAAAAAAAAAAAAAAAAAGAAAGAAAGAAAAAGGAACCCCAAAACCCCTTCAATAAGCTCAGAGCTGGTGGCAGAAGAGTTCTGCAGCTGAAGGGAGGAGGAGAACCCGCAGCCCAGCAGAGGAGAGAAGGGCAGCTCTGCCCCGTGAGGGGCTGTGGGAGCAGAGGAGCTGCCAGGGCTGGCACAGGGATCCAGCTGGCAAAGGGGAGCTGCAGAAACACTGCCTTCAGAAACACTGCCTCTTGCTCAGCAGATCTGCTTTTAATTACCTGCCTGGAACTCAGGATTTGTTCCCTGAGTCTGTGGAGCTGGACAGTGTGTAGGCTGCAGGACCTGCACGCTGGATTCCTCTGCTGTGGGTGTGCACAGGTTTCAGCTGCTCTTCTGAACACCTTTTCTCACAAATTCTACATTTTGCTTCATGATCCAGAACTAAAAGAGTCTTTAGACAACAAGTTGGGTTCAAATAATGTTTGGTACCACAAGCAAGAGTTTTTCAGCTGTGGCAGCAGGGCAGAGACAGCAGCTCCCAGCTGCAGCCCAGGGCCAGCTGCTCCTCAGTGCCCAGAGCTGAGGCACCAAAAAGAGTAGGAGTGAAATAGTGTGGTAGTCTGTGGATATGAGAAATACAAATGAGGATAGCTTTCCTGAATGAAAACCAACCAACCAACCAAACAAACAAACCCCAAACCTGATAAACAAACATTTGTAAAGGCCCTTGACAAGGGTGAGTTTTAAACATTAAAACTCCCGGGCAAAATTGGCTTAGATGAGACAAGTCAGAGGTGCTGATTCCAGCTGAAAACTCAAGTGCTGAGTGCTTTGGGTACCTTGTGTTCTCTTTAATTGTTTTCAGGATTGAAGGATGGTATATTTCATTTCAGAAGAGCTGAATGTGAGGGCCCTGTTTTGGTGAATTTAGAAATGTGTTCAGATCAGAAAACTACTTTCTCCTCCATTACTTTCTGAACCCTCTCAAAAGTAACCCATTCAACTTCTGACTCCAGAGTTTTATCCAACTTTAGACTACTGTATCCCTCCAGCAGCAGCCCTTTGGCTTCCATAAGGAATGAGTGACTGACTGTCTATCACAGAAAATGAGTTTTTTTCCATCACTGTCTTCATTTCTAATTTACATCCACTGGCACCTCCTAATTTTCGGCTCCTGAGAGGGAAGATTTTCATACATCCTTTGTTAGGTAGAATGAGCCAGTCCATCAAACCCAGGAGAGCTCAGGGTGGGGAGGAGCAAGGTCTAAGTCCACGTCTTTGGGTTCCAATTTCAGGTTAAAGATCATCCTCCGTGAAACAAGGTCAATGCAACAGTAGCAGCCTGGCTGCAGAGCACTCCCATAAGCCCAGCTACTAATCAACCCATTTCTCCAGTTGTACCAACCAGCTTAACTCTGGAAATATCATTAAGAAGTAGCTAAGTGTTAAATCACCAGGAATTTCCAGAATAAGGAGGGAAAGTGAAGAAGGAGGAAAAGAGCAACCTTCTGGTTTTGAAAAAAAAAGTCTTTTTTTTTTTTTTTTTTTTTTTTTTTGTACTCCAGCCAGATGGAATTAGGGCAATTGTTCACTTGCAAATACTATGGAGATTAATGAGGTCCAGAGGCAGAGCCATGAGAA
Organism: Manacus candei; assembly: GCF_025592945.1. NCBI lineage: Eukaryota > Metazoa > Chordata > Aves > Passeriformes > Pipridae > Manacus > Manacus candei. Next base: position 15,188,111 of record NW_026138105.1, on the reverse strand, counting down.
AATAGAAATGTAAAAAAGTGAAGTTTCCAAAAATACAGCCACCATGATACCATAGGGATGGATCAGATTGAATGTTTCATCTCACAGCCTGACTGGGCAGGTTGCCTCATGTTCTTAGCTTATTAAAAACCTGAACCCTTTTTTCACCCTCTCAGACCAACCCCAGTGCAAACAGAGCTGATGCTCACAGGCTTGCAAGTCTCTACCCAAAGAATCCCTGGCCCTCACTCTGTCAAATGTTTAAGAAGACATTTAAACTCATCTAAATGTTTTAGGCTGTTCTATCTGCATTTCTTTGGTGAGCTCACTTTGAATTAAACTGTGTGGCACTGAGTAACTGCTGTGAGAGCACTGGGAGCACTGGGAGGCTGCTGGGATTCAACTGGGGGCTCAGATGCACATCTGGGCTTCCTGACTTGGAGCCCTTCACTGAGGTACTCTGTGAACCCAGCAGAATATACAGAGACCCTGAACTTTTAAGCAGTTCCTATTCTGAGAGTAAATCCAAGACAGGCTTTATTAGAGCAGGAAATACTGTTTAAAACTGTTGCTTTAAACCATTGGATGTGGTCTGAAACTTGCTGTGCTAACAAAGCATAGAGAGGGAAAGTCAAGAGGCAGCTACTAAAAAATTTCAATACTCAATACACGGGACAGTTAAATTTAAAGCAGCTTAAACGACTCTTGTGTTTTACCTGCTCTTGCTGCCACACACAGATCTTGTCACTTTAAATCCTCATTTGGTAATTTGCTGTTCCGTAACTGGAGGGTATATACTTGGATCCACAGAAGTATAATATTCTGACAGCTGTTTCCTTTGCTAGCAGTTTATTTAAGCACATTATTTGGTGCAATTTAGACCTCATTCAGAACTGCTTCAAAAACTTAAAAAGACTCATTTCTCCCCCCACTTGTCTGTCTGTCTGATACCACTCCAGCCGTCAGAGCTTCCAGTTCAGTCTCATTTCAGCCATAGTTAATCAAACTCAAAGAGGAAAGGCATATGCTTTCAGGCTAGATTTAACCTTTATATGGGTGCCAGAAAATCTTTGGACATAGAAAGAAATAAGGAGAAAATGTTTCTGTCAAGAACAGCAGAAGGGTATTGCTTTCCTTTATAAGGGTTACTCCAGAACTTGGATTATATGAAGCAAATTAGCTGCTCTGAAGGAAATATGATTTGGGCTTAAGATTCTACAGGAAATTCTCTTTCTTTATGCACTAGCCCCTGGAGTTCAGAGACATACTCTCAGACCTGCAAATATCCTTGGTGCCTAACTCCTGTTGAAAACAGTGGGAATTCAATTCCTCAGCACAGAGAAAAGGAGGTTTTTTTGAAGTGAACTGGTTTTACAGGAGCAGATGGAAAGAGAGGGGTTATCTCTGAGGCATTGCAGAGGGTTGTGTGATGTCAGAGGTGTCCTGGCTCTGCTGTGTTTTCAGCAGTGCCTGATGCTCTGACAGGACACAGCCCCGAGAGGGGGAAAGGCAAAGCTGCCTTCAGGTGGGTCTGCAGGTTCATGTGCCATCTGATGGACCCACTGGGGTGGGTCAGACAAACACCCAGCTCAGTCTGGACTCCTGACCATGGTTTTCTGAGGCCTGAATCAGCATCATCCCTTGTTTGCTGTTCCAGCCTCTGCTGTGCTGGGAGCCAGCAGGAACTGTTGGAATCACGGCAATGGAATGATTTTGCAAATCGTCCTAAAGGAGGGTCATGCCATGTTTCCAACCCCCCCACACGCACTCCAAAGTGCTAAATGAGACAGAGGAGGCCAGGTCTGTGCCTTGAAATCCAAGTTTCCAGCCCGGTTGCTGCCCCCCCAGAAGGCAGAGGCTGAGCCTTGCCCCGCTCCCTCCTCCTGCCCCGACCTGCGAGTGCCGCGGGAGGGGCTGACAGAGCATTACTAATGTGGCTCCAGAGATACCGATCTCCCAGGAGTAATTAAATCCACCAGATTTACGCAGGCATTCACCACAGACGCTGCCAGGACGTGGGGCTGAGCTGCAGGGCAGGAGGGCTGGGAGGGTGGACGGGAGGCTGGAGATGCCCATCCTAAGTACAGCACGGAGGAGATGTCTCTGTCCACTGCCCCAAAGCCGTGTTTGCATCTTCCTGCTGGCTTTTTGGGAGGAGCCCTGCCCCGCTGCAGATCCACAGACAACCTGTGAGTGGAGAACAGGTCTCTCCAGGTTAGGGCTGCTCCTGCCCTCCCTGTGCTATCACGCTGCATCTGATGTGGGAACTCTTCCTCAGTTATAGACTAATTTGTAGCGGGCAGCAGAGGGTTTGGTGGTTAGAGGAGGGAGGGTAGGGGTGCATTCCTGCATCCACCAGCAGATCCAGGTTTCAGCTGGCCCTCACAGCTCAGCCCAGCAGATTAGACCACCCAATCTGTGCCTAATATCTGAATTAGCTCATTTTAAAGTGAGTTTAAGTAGATCTAATCTACACTTCAGTCACAATACACCATGTGCACACAGTCATTTACTCAGTGCCACATCTTCCTCTTCTTAGTAATTTAACCAGACCCGCTTGCCATGAGGAGATTAACTGCTTGGATGAGGTGCATGAGATTTAGCCAATGCTTCAAGTATTTGGGAAAGTCATGTTAAAAGCCTGATGACTCAGTTTATCCATCTGTGTAATGGGGCATTCCCTTTGTCTCAGGGCTGTTGAAAGGCAAAATGAGATCTAGCAGAGACGTGGGGCTGCAGGTATTCAGCGTCTCCCAGGGCTTGGTCATCAAGTCTTGATGAAGCCACTTGCTCATGAAAGGAGAGGCAGAGACTTCCAAGAGTCCAGTAGGACTGCTCTGATGAGGAGGTGCTGGAGAATTTGCTTTGTGAAGTGCTTTGATGCTCTTTGGAGAGCAGCAGCTAAAACACGAAAATTCTTGCCCTTGCCAATTTAAATGAAATATAACCAAGTTTGTTTTAGTGGGGTTTGCTTTAAAATGTCCTTTTGTTTCTGAAGAAAACAAAGTGGCTTTGTCAGCTTTGCTTGTGAGGTAACAAAAGTATAATGCTTCAAATGGATCTGCAAAAGAGCAGTCTTTTAATTTAGTGGCATTTGGTATCATTCAATAAATGTTTTGCCAGACTAACAGCAGCTAGTGTTGTCTCAGAATTTTTCATGCAGATTTCTCCAATCTTGGAGAATAAAGACACTGAGGAATAAAGTTCATGAAAAATGAAGCCAAAAAAAATCCCTTTACAAGTCTCTGCTGTCACAACTGTACAAATGCAGAGCATGTGGCCAATGGATGCTTTCCCTGGAGAGAGGAGTTACTGCTCCCAGTTCTCCCACGAGCAGGGGCAGCTCCGCTCTCTCTGTGCATGTGCTTTTTTCAGTCTTTCCATTTTACCTGCTTCTGTGACAAGTACCATAGTGAAGAACTGCTTTTTCTTGCTCTTTTTGCACAGTTTTCCATAATTCCTGGCCCAGTTAACCCCGGCCCTGTTTGTCCATGCTTCTACTGCAGCACTGATTTTCACTGTGGAGTTGGAAGATCAGAGGGTTTTGAATGGCTGGACAGTGCTGTCCAACTGGGCATGGGCTCGGGCCCTCTGTAGAATGTTTGGGATCACTGAGGACCTTTGCATTTAGTGTCCTTACGGGATAACATTTCTACCCCTACAAATGCCACTTATGAAACAAGAGCAGTATTCTCAGGGGGAAAAAAATGCAACACTATCCTGGCACAGCTACTGAACAACACAACTTCATAAAGGACAAGGAAAACACATGTTCTGGCATCTTTGTCCAGTCACCAGTTCCCCACCTGGCAGGAGATGTGTTCACTTTGCAAATGTCACTTGGTACTAACACTTTGTCCTCTGCTTTCTACTAAATTTTATGCGTTGACAGTCATTGTGAACTGAAGTTTCAAAGTCCTGAGGGCTGGTTCCAATCTCACATGAGATGCTACCTTGTCTTTCCTGAATCCTTTAATTCAGCTCCACATCTTGAATAACTCAGCACTGCTTGGCTTGCAGAATCTCAGGTTTTATACTGGGAAGGGGAAGAGAACAAGTAGCACTTTACATTGTTCACCCTCACCTACTAACTGTGATGAAAACATTCAGTCTTTCAGCATCCACAGGAGTGTGGTAGAGCCTGGCCCCACTTGTGGGATTATCCCTTTCCCTATTGCATGTCTGTGTGCTGTGACAGCAAGTCATGCACATCCAGCCTTCTTTCCCCATTAATCTCTTCATTTCTTCTGACCTTCCAATCCCTCCATTCCAGGTGTCCCAGCAGGTTAGGATGCAGTGACTTAATGACAAACGAGCCCCTTCTTCACCCTCCATACCCCCTGTGCTTCTGCAGCTGCTGGGACACAGCTCAGGATCTGTTGCAGATTGTTTATTTTGTATTTCTCTATCAGACACCATTCTGCTTGGCCAGGATTAATCTGCAGCCCAGGCAGAGCACTGGAGAGGAAAACAAATACTCAGTTTGTGACTAGAAAGGTGACTGGGAGAGAGATTGTGAGAGTTCACTGAGCGTTCCTGTTACGAAACATCTGTGCTGTTCTGCAGGATTGTGCAGATAACCAGAATGAAATGACTGTCCCAGAATGATGGGAGAGAATATCCAAGATATTTCTGTATCTCTCAGACTCAGGATATTGTACCTCAACTGCTCATATATCTTTGGGGATTTCCCTTCCTGACCATAATATCAAAGTTAAAAACATATCAGAAAAATGCCTCTTTTAAAACAATATCTATTTTGTGGGTTGAGAGAAAACCACTGAAAAATCCGAGATCATTCTGCCAAGCCTATGAATTACAAATAACAGACTAGCTGGCTCAAGAAAATCCTCAGTTGCCAAATGCTGCCTGTTATCTGCTTTGTGATGCTTTTTGCAGGTGTCAGGCTGTGGTGAGCTTAGCACACACCACTGACTCCCTTGGACAGGCTAATACCCTTCCTGAGAGACATCCTTAGTCAAGGCACAGCTGGAAACAAATGTGTACTGTGTCTTCTCTGTCAGAGCTCATCCTCCCAGAGAGGCTCATGGCAGGACTCTGCTGTGGCTGTTCCCTTGGTTAAGCCTGGACTCAGCACCAGCCAGTGCTGAAGTCTCTCAGCTTCCCCAAGACCTGGCCTGAACCCTGCAGGACTCTCAGGGGTTATTTCCCTCTTCACCCTGAATGGACAATCTCTTCTTCTCCCTGTTGGCTGTGTCCTGGTGCTGACAGGGGTTTGTTCCTTGTCTCAGAAGGACCATGGTGAGGCTTCAGCCCTGTCCTCTGCGATATGTGGCTGCCACAGGCATCAGGCTTTGGTCACCTGTGTTAGATTGAGAAGGATGGTTATGGGAATTTGGGGGTCTGCAGGTGAAGAGCAACTTTCCACAGTTCCTCTTGTGATCTTTGTACCTGAGGGTCTTTGGAGATCACATATTCTACAAGTGACTGAGCTGGCTGCTGCTTACTCTGCCTCTTTTCTCCTACTCTGGGCTTCTTTTGCCCAAGTTTTCTGCTCTGGAATATGCTGATGGACAGAGTTACCCTCTTTGTTCTGCTGCACTGTGTTCTCCTGCAGAGACTGCTGATGCAGCAATTTCAGAATGGGACCCTCTACAAGAAGAAATCTTGCACCTAAAAATCCCTGTTAACAACATTCAAAATATGATCTGTTAATCAAAAGCACATTGCTAAAAATACTCCCAGTGCTTCTTGTGCTAATTCCAACAAGGAATAAACTTTCACAGCAATCTGTGAGTTGAGTGAGTTTTCAGTAAAAGTATACACAGAGAAAAGAAAATCTATAACTTTCAAGTAATTTAATCGAAAGGATCCATTTACAACTTGCCAAGTATATTTTGGGAATGTTGTTAAACTAATGAATTCTGAGGAATGACAGCATTTAGATTCAACATGATAATAAGCACACAGATATCCCTTGTTGATCTCAGTTTCTTCCCACTGGGAGCATTATTAAGCCTGGCAGTGAGTCTCAGAAAGTTTTTGCTAGAAATGGGCTGTTCAGACCAAAGGAAAACTGTGCCATTAGAGGTAGAAACAGGCAAAGTATTGGGGATAAGCAAGAACATTTTGAGTAAGTGGGGAAATCTTGAAATCTTGAAAAGACAAAAGTTCCTTTTGAAGGGCAAATCAGAGGAATCCTTAGCATTAAAATTGTCTTTGTTTTATGTTTTGTTCATTCACTCTAATAAATAGAGAAATCATATAACTTTAGTGACCGGTCACACGGGTCAGTGGAGAACTCTCGAGCAGAGTCCTGCTGTGATCATGTCATGACCAACTGTGCATAATTTGCTTGCACCATTTCCTTGCTGGAGAAATCCTCAGAAAAAAAGGATCAATCATTAAAAACCCCCATGAAAATCGTGATATGTTCATGTAAAATCTCTGAGTAGAAAAAACGAGAAGATACATTCCTCCATAAGAAAAAGTTCATAATGAATAATTCAGCTTGCTATACTAGTTACTGCAAGTCCTGCCCTAGTTAGCCAGGCTGCAGAATGCTGAGTTAATGAAGGCTACTGCTCTGGCAGAGAGGAGAAAGAGCATGATTTCAGCAGACTTACAAAGATATCTCTCTATCTATCTTTTAAACTTCTTTAACTGTAGTTAGTAAAACTATAAAAGTATACCCTTGGTGTGCAGTACATGAGTGCTCCCGTTAATTCAACTGTTTTTCCTTATGTTTAGAGTTCAGCAAATGCTTTTAACAATTTGCTAAATCCAGTCTCTGCTCCTTGGACTGGAAGTTACCTTTGCACATGCACAGCCCAAACAGTCAAGAAATGATAAAGGAAAAACCCCTGAAATTAGTAAGAGCTTGACCTGAGTGCCTGCATAATAATACTCATAATAATAACCCTTTTGTCATCAAAGAGATTCTCAGTGAAGCCTGGGAGGGTGTAATTTTCTCGGGGGCCATTGTGCCTGTGATCCACGACGCTGTCTCATCAAATCATCGGGGCTGTGCTGCCGCTGGGATGTGTCAAGTTACACAAAGAAAATTATGCTTTTTGTGTGTCCATAAAATGAGAGTTCAGGGGGGCTTTTTAGCATGGGAAGCATTAAAAAAAAAAAAAAAAAGAAAAAAGAAAAATGGGGAAGAATTTTTTTCCATCTCCAAACGCTCAGAAAAAAAAGGGAAAAAATCTTTTTCCTTTCTCCTTAAATCTTTCTCCTTAAATAACAAGGATCACAAGCAGGAGACTGTTGTGAAAAAGAGCAGAATAGAGCACTCAAATGCACAGTTCCAAAACAGACAAAGGGTAATTACAAGTTAGACATGACATAGGTGAAATGGCTTCGGCTTTTAAGGAAAACAAGACTGAGGAAAGCAATAGGGTTACTCCTTTCATCCACCCAATCTCAACCTAACTCCAAGCAGGGAGTGGCACAGAGGCATCACAGGTTGGCACTGTCACCCCAGCTGAGGGAATTGCTTGTGATCCATCAACCTGGTGTGTTAGTGTTCAGTATGAGCTCCAAAGGCTTTGCTGAACTTGGGCATTTGGACTATTTTAAGCAGTGTTTGTTTGGAGTTGGATATTTTTAATACTGTTAGTTATTTACAGTAAGAGGTTTCCACCAGTAATACATAGCCTCAGTTGTATGCATGCTAATCTGGTCCCCACCACTGCCACTCTCCATTTATTCACTATCCCTTTAATATGAAGAATAATGCATTTGCTGGTTTTGTCTTCTGTTAGACTTTAAACTCTTGGGTTAGGGAACTTGTATGTCATATCTGCAGTTATTTTCATGTTATAAACATTGAGGTGGAATTCAAGAAGTGTTCAGCTCCAGACCAGCTCTACTCTGCTGGAGTAGGTGGGAGTTTTTCCATTGGTGTAGTGGGTGGGAGAGGTAGGATAGATCTTGGTGCTTCAGAAAACCTCCTCCACCAGTGCAAATAACTCAGCAACTCACTTCTGCAATGGCCAAGAACTTTTTACTTCTGTCCTTGCTAAGTTACTGGGAGTTTTGCTGTGGCTGAGTCCAGGATTAAATGTTTGCATCTTTAGAGATCTGGGTTTTAGCCCTTGTTTCCAGCACACAGGGAGAGGCTCTTCACTGTAAAATCTGTAACTCTGGTGTGTGCCAGCTCATCTTACTCTCCTGAGAAGCAGAGTTTGCTGCAGTGGGTGGCTTGAGAACCAGTCTCTCAAGGTCAAATCAGAGGTCACTTTTCCAACTGCTCGTTGAAAAATCACTCCAGTTGGGCAAATATTGCAAAAAGCATTTATCCAGCAGAGGCCACGTGCTTGCCTCAGTGACACTTGCTTTCTGCAAACATTCATGGAAGCAACCTTCTGTTTGCACAGTAAAACCAAGTGTTGCAAAGACCATGTGCTACCTGTGTTCACTTGGCTCTTTGGAGAGCTCCTTCAAAGGTCTGGATTCTGAAGCTTACACATGGACCAACAGAATAAAAACACTTGATTATCATGAAACTTCCTTGGCTGTCAGAAATGGAAAAGAAAATCACAAAGTATTGAGGGATTTGGGATAGAATTCTGACAGCTGGTGACTAAATTTAATATCTTTATGCTTTTTGATCTTAGTAAAATGAAGATAATACTTCCTTAATGCAAAAGGGCTGAATACAAGGATGAAATAATTTAAAACTTTGAGGTTCTTGGCTTTTGAACTGGCAAGGGCTACATAACAGGTAGACAGATTAAAATGTTGATCAGTTAATGGACACATCAGTTAATGGATGAGTTGTTCATAGACTAAAAGAGAGAAATTTTGAGTGAAATTAGGTTTGCAGTGCTAGTGTCCAGCAGGTACACAAGCCCACTCACTGCACAGCACTCACAACCATGGCTTCCTCCTGCCCCTGAAATGTCTCTCCCTCTACCTGAGGGGGATTTTTCTGTTATCACCCCATACCCTATTCTTAATCTCTGTAAAATTCTTAATTTTACAGAGAAACAATCCCACCTGTCCTTTACCCACCTCTTCACATTTTGGGCTGCTCTCCCATTGTCCCCAGGGTGCAGTGGGCAGGGGGAGTGCCTGTGAACCTGCCTGTCTCTAACTCTGTCTCCACACGTGCTCTCCCTCTTCTCCTCCTGCAGTTCTGTGTCCTCTGATGACGAGCACACTTCACCTTCCATCCCCCTCTCTGGTGGGTCACTGATGCATGAACCAGCCCCCACCTCTGCTCCCAGAGGCTCTCCACTTCTCACCTCTCACTGTTCCCCCATCTGTATCCATTTATCACCACTTTCCAACTTGTCTAACCTCGCTTACCAAGTCATTCTTTTTGTCGCCAATTGAGAATTTCACTATCAATGCCAGACTTATTAACCCTCAGACTTTTATGCAGTATTGTGTGGAAAAAAAAAAATGGAAAAAGAAGCCTTGTGGAAGTCCAAGTCAATTATGTCTGCTGCTTCAGCCCTGTCAGCTCTCATCGTCACCTCCACTCCAAGGAGTTAATCATATTTGCTGAGGATGACCTACTCCTTGTAAATGGATTCTGCTGACTGCCCTTGCTTAACTTCCCATTTCAAGAGCCTGGGTGGCATCTATAATCTTCCCCAATACTAGTGGATATAGTATAATAGTTCTATAATTTTGTCATTCCTCCAGCCAACTGCCCTCATATACCATTACTTTTGTCACCAACGGGAGCTTGAGAGTGATTTTTCCCCTAAAGGACTGTCCCAAAATGTCAGTCCCTATAATAGGCACAAACACACAGCGTGAGGTGACGGCTGATGAGCTGCTTAACTCCAGAGAGAAGGAGTGGAGAGAATCTGCAGGCACTCGGGGTGAGCGAGGAGATGCTCGGCCACGTCCCCACCACGGGTCAGGAGCAGAGCTGGGAACAGAGCTGGCTCTTCTCATGTCCTTGGGCTTGCTCTGACTATTTTTATCTGGGAAAAAGCCCTGGCAGCTTCTTTGCAATGGTGTCCTCCAGAACATGACCAAAAGGTCCACGGCTCCATGTCCATCACGGGGGGATTTCTGTTAACAAAGGCTGATCAAGCAGCAGATTGGAAAAGCAGAGCTGACACGGGTGATGAATGTCCAGAGGGGCAGAGGGGCATCGTGTGTAATGAAATATGTCCACTCAAGTCATAATAAAAACAATGAACTGAAGATCTGACAGGGAGGGTGGGATCTGTCTCAGCTCATGTGAGCTGTCTGTGCCTGTGCCCCAGTATGGGCTCTGCCTGTGCCCCCAGTATGGGCTGTGCCCCCAGTATGGGCTGTGCCCCCACTATGGGCTGTGCCTGTGCCCCCAGTATGGGCTGTGCCCCCAGTATGGGCTGTGCCTGTGCCCCCAGTATGGGCTGTGTCCCCAGTATGGGCTGTGCCTGTGCCCCAGTATGGGCTGTGCCTGTGCCAGGGGAAGGAGCACATCCTCCGTGGCCCCGGAGGATGACCTGTCACAGTCACCAAGCTCAGGGTGACCTGTCCTCCAAAGGGCAAGGATTCTGTCTTCTGTTGAAGAAGCAGCTTTGGTGGCCGATGTTTAGACTTCTAATACTCAGAGATGGTAGAAAGGCCTTTCTAATTATGGGCTGTGATGTAGTACATGCTCTGTGGGGTTTCCCAGAGGAGCTAAATCCCCCCTTCTCCTCCCTAGCCCCCAGCACTGTGCAGGACACCATCTGACCCCCGAGGCTGCTCAGGCTAAGGAGAGAACAGGGTTGCCTGTGGATTATCAAAATTGTGTCAGGGAGGCTGCTGGACTGAGCCCTGTGTTCTCACTGCCAGGTTACCCAGAGCCCCAGGCAGTGGACTGGGGCCATGGCTGAGGAACAGGGAATGCACCTCCTCACCTGCAGCACCCAGCAAACCCCACAACCAACCTGCAGCTCTTACCATGAGTGTCTCTTCAGTGATAAAATACCTGCACCTTGGAGCATCATGTGGAAAAGAGCTGACACTATTTCCCTTATAAACACACACCAGGTAGAGATCATATTTTTTAGACAGCAGCCTAAAAGGTGTGGGGGGATTATATAGTTATTATCTATGGATTTTTTTTAGAACTCCAGTCAAACCCAGGTTTCAGTACAGTCAGCAGTAACAGCAGTTTGAAGTCACATCAAGGGTAACTGAGTTTAAATTACCCCCTCCAAAAAAAGGGGGAAAAAAAAAGCAGCTCCAAACATAATCCTTGCAGATTAGGTTTGCACATCTTTGTCTTCAATGGGAAACATTTTTTAATGAAACCAGTCATTTTGACAAAAAGGACTGTTAAGTGTCACTTCTCGCTAGTTAGCCATGAAATTGTCCTTAATATGGGCAGATATTTCAAGTACCACATAAATGTCACTCCACCAGCACAACTTCTCTTGTATATCTGGACTTGAATCTAATTGTTGCATTATATCAGGAGCAGCATAATAATTAGATTCTCACTGTAAAATGAGGAAAGGTTCACTGTAAATCATGGGATCAGATTCAAGTGAGAAGTACTCTAATTTTATTGAAAATGGTATGGATACACCTGTTCTATGTTAACTAAGAACTTGAGACCTCAACAGATCTTCACAGAGTATGTGAAATTTGGGTTTCACAACTTCTCTATTCCTATACAAATTAAGTTTTGTGTGTAAAACTTCTGTTAGTTTTCGTATATACTGAAATTCATCTCCTCTTCCCCACTCCTAGTAATCGAATTCTAAGCAATTTTTTTTTTTGTTTTCTTCTTTTCCCCCCTCAGTGCTCCATCTGTGTGTAGTTAAATGTAGAAGCCATATGAAATCTGGGTTGCTTTCCTCGTGTTTTCACAGCAGACTGTTATTATAAGGGAAGCTTCCATGAGGAGCCAGGGACCATGCACTACATTAGCATCCGAGCAGGCAGTGTAAAAAATCAGATCTGATTCTGCCTGTGGAAGATAAATGAGCCAGAGTCCCCAGTGCCCAAGATTTGGTCATCTCTTTATGAGTTCTGAAGTACTTATTAGCAGCTTTGATGAGTGCTAGGGGAGATGAAGTCTACCTTGAACAATGTTAGAAAGCTGAATCAAATCACTTGAAATCTCCCAGAGGGAGAAACAGCCTGAACTGGTTATAGGTTTATATGAACACTCTGATGGTGGGGGGAAAAAGAAAGCATTTTTTTCAGCAAAACCTCCCAAGAATTTACTCTTAGCTATAAGAGCTACTTCTCCAGCCATTTTATGGATGTAGTCAGTCAGTTTTGCTGAAGGTTTTATCCCTGCTCTGTGTCTTTTCCTTCACAGAGAGACGTGACCTGCTAAGATGAAACAGGTGAAAATGAACTTTCCATTACACATGTTCACGGGCTCTGCCAAGGCCTGCTCAGGGTGGCCCTGAAGAATATTTCAGGACAGCTGTACGTATTTCCAACAAGGAATGTGGGTCCTGGGCTGGGGGGTGGGTTGCTGGACACAGGAGAGTGTGGCCACACAGTTAGAACTGAGTTACTGTGAGTTAAAAAATCATTGTGTGCCAGTGGAGCCACAGTAACTGCTTTGGGATTTGTTTGTAGCAAAGCAGGAATGCTCAAAATGCCTTCAAGCTTTCAGCTGGGTGTGTGCTTATTCCTCACTAGAAATGAGCTCCTCTTCATTGACAATGTTTGCTTCCTCGTGCAAGCAGTTGTGCCCAGGGCTCTCCCTGGGCTGAGTTTGACAGCAGAGCCAAAAAGAGTGAGCTGGGAGGAGCTGATGTTTTTGGAGCTGCTGAAGATGTGGAGCACACTGCTATGCATGCCCGAACTCTCCAAATCCAGCCAATTTGCTGGCAGATAGCAGCTCTCTCATCCCCCACTATTACAACTTGCATAGTCACTTGAGGCCTTTCCTTGAAATCTTGGTCTGGGAGGATGAACTGAGACTCAGATGAATGCAGTTCATTCTCTTTCTAATGCATTCAGTGGATGCTCTGAAGCAGATTTTGATGCCAGACATCTGTGCTGCTTGCACGCACCCAGGAAAGGCTTGTTCTGTCATGACAGAGCTCAGAGCAGGATTATTCCTGCCTGAGAGTGATGGTTGGTAGCAACTCCTGAAGCCTTGAACATTGCAGAGCATCAGAGGCTGTCACTGTCAGTGCTTTCTTCACTGCAGGGAGCTATGTACGTAATGTTCAGCCTAATTTAGAAGAAAAATGAGTTGGATTTGCAGCAAGAGTGATTTTTCTGCAGTAGCCAGTGAAGTGGAACTCCAGGCAGCAGTGAGAAGATCCCATCTGGGGCTGTGTGTGGTGACTGGGAGGGCTTGGGAGGAAAGTGTTGTACCTGATGGGCAGTCCCAGAGTCAGGGATGGCAGCAGCATGGGGCAGATCATGTGCCAGCAGATCAGCCCCTGCTTTGTCCCTCTGTAGTCAGGACTCTGCATATGGGGAGATGGTTTTTAGTATTATTTATTTATTTATTTCCAGGTGCAGGATGGTCCTTCATCTAAAAGATATCACACCAAATCCCTTAGAGTGCCTTTGAGCTTCTCCCTCTCTCAGTGTTTTCATCCCAGGTGCTTTCCTGTGCTCTCCCTCTGAGCCCATGAGGAATATGTGACAAGGGAGTGCTGACACCACAATACTGAGAGTCTATTTGGATCTGAAGAAAAAGAATCAGCCAATATAAAGGGATTTCAGCTTCAGAAGATGCCAGCTCTGCCCTCTGTCCTTTTTCTCTCCTTGTGTGGAGCAAATGGTCAGTGTTGAGTTGAACTTTAAGCCCATGTCTAGAATTTCAGGTATCTAAAGTGATTTGAATGGAAAGCTGGGGATCCTTACAGCTCTGCTTCCCCTGTGGGAACAAAAGAACTTCAGAAGCACAAGGGGAAGCCAGAAAAGCTTCGTTAAGCCCTAATGATTGCTGAAGGAAACCAGTAAAACTAAAAGAGGAAACAAGTCCCAGTATAAACCTCCCCACCCACTCTGACCTGCTGAGGTTACTCTGTGGGCTGTGGTTTTGGATGCCTATGGCTCACAAGGACCCCTCCTGCCCTCAAACCCACGGTGGTGGAGGTTCTGCAGGGCAGAGGGACTGCTCAGCAGGGAATTTTCCCACTAGACATGAGCCAGGGCGAAAAGCTGCTCGTGGAGCTTCCCCCAGCTGGGGCAATGCAAAACAAGGGATGCAAACATCCCAAACCATCCCAGATCCTGGTCCTGCCCCGGCCCCCACTGCCTGCCCAGGATGGCACTGGGGACTGATGCCTCAGCTCTTCACCCCCAGGAGAGTTTGGAGCCTGTGTCAGCCACTGGTGAAACCCAGGACAGGGATGGAGCCATGGAGAGCAGAGGGAATTCTGGGGCTGTGGAAGGAAGCACAGGCAGTGACACAGCAGAAGGCAGCAGGATCTACCCAGCTGTGGTAGATCCTGTCCAGCCAGAGAAGTGTGACCCCTTTTCTGGGTTGTATTTCTGATTAGCACCTCCAGCAACCAAGGGCTGTTGTACTTGTCCCAGGACCAGAAAGCTCTATAATGATGCAAAGAAATCTGGAGGCAAGTGATTATGCTGTTACCTGCCCTGACGTCCCATCCACTGCTCAGCACTCCCCTGGAATCTCCCTCATCCTGGGCTGATGGATAGATTGCTACAGGGCTCTCTTATTTTTCTTTCTCTATCTGCATATGAGTGAAGAGTGATGAAGGCAAGAAAATCCTGTAGAGACCAGTCTGCATAGGAGAGTGTGGGAGGGGAAGGTTTCTGGGCTGCAGTGGCAGATATCTAATCCTCTGCAGCATTTTTCCACAGAAAAGCCACATGGGATCCCTAAACTTTTGAGCTGCCTCAAGCAGCTTTTATCAGCCCTCCTGTACCTGCCTGGCTCACATCTATGCCAGATGTTGGTGGCTTGAAGGATAGAGGGAGGTTCCTAATTCTCCATCCTGGTGGTTGGGGTCTCTCCATCCACCATTTCTGATATTTTACTGTTGCCTTGGGTTTCTCAGCACTGCTGGGATTGTCATTAAACTGGTGCTCTATGTGTCTCCTCCCAGAGTACCCTTCTTTTTCAAAGGGAAAGTAGTTCAGAAGACACCTTCTGTACCTTCTCCACAAAAGCACTGTCCTTTCCCTGCTCTGTTATCCCAGCTTTTAGGCTCCCTCCGGGACAAGGACAAAGAGGAGATGAGTAGCTGTTGTTCAACATCCAGCAGCAAGCTTTCCCCAGATCAGAGTGGAACAAGGAGGAGTTCAGGCAGATCCCATTGATCCTGTGTGATTGGAACTCTTCACAGTGTTAGCCCAGCTATGATCAGTGAGATAAAGCTGCAGATTTTGCAGGTAGACGATGCCTCAGGCACGATGCCAGCAGGCAGAGGAGTTTAGTAAAGTAAAGAAGTGAGGATCAAAACCTCTTATCAACTGCTCTAAATAAGAGTTACAATCCTTTGGGCTCCTCAGACACAGGCAACTGAATACCCATTGGGTTTTTACACCTGGGTCTCCCTAAGAAAGGAGAGTTCCTGGAATAAATGCAATTTATCTGATATACAGAGAAAGAGCTTTAGGGAAATTATTTCTCTGTTACATTATTAAGAGTACAAGGCTTGTACTTGAAGCTTACTAGTATTAACAAAAGCCCTGAACAACAGGGGTTTGGTTTTGCATTAAAAATCCTGCTATCCTTCCCCCCTTCCTTCCATCTCTCACTCTTTCTCCCCTCTCCCTTTCCTTCTTTGTCTTTTATTTTTGGCCCACTCCCATTTTAGTTGATAAACAGAAAAGGCAACAGCACTGAAACAGTCAGTGCATTGTCAGGGGGGCTGCCTTAATCCCCTGAAGTCCCCAGGGAATAGTAGGGCTGTGTTAAGTGGGCTTCAAAGGCAGGAGGTGGAATGAGGTGTGATAGGAAACCAGCTCTTACTAACTGGTTCACTTCAGGCTAGCTTTAAATAAATTGCAGCTCTGAGCTGCCTGGACGTTGACAAGAGGGCTGTGATATTTGTGGCTGCACTACAGAGAATTTCAGCCTTTTAAAGCAGGAATGGGAATAACCTGAAAGGACTTAAAGCTGGGAAATTGTAAAGCAAAAAAACAAAACAAGCCTCTCGGTGTGGAGGCTCCCTGGGCTTGTTCCTGGATTCCTTCTCTACAGGCAAACTTTACCTGTCTCTTAAGAAAACACATCCTGCATTCCTTGTTATTTCAGCTTGGTTTAGGGAGCAGCTGAGCTCTCTGGCAGCAGCTTTGAAGAGTGTCATAGATGGATTTTTTTGGGGAAGAATTCAGGATAATGGGAAGTGAGTTTTGGAAAAGGTGCTATTTAGCACCAATTTGGGAGTCACTGGCATCTCAATCTCTGAGAAAAGCCCCACATTAGGTGCTGTGAAGTGAAACTCTGAGTCCTGAAGGGCAAATTAAGCATCACCAAAGCAGTTTGTGGACCCATTTAGGGTTCACTTGGGTGTCTTCATCACCCGCAATTACCACATGGATGTTTATGGGTGTAAAACTGCACCCACTTGATCTGAGCCTGTAAGACCAGGGTGGAGACCCTGTGAGAGCTGTGGCCTGATGTTCTGTCCATTCAGACTGAGTGAAATCACAAGTACAGTTTATTCCCAGCAGACTCCCAACAGCATTGATCAGGCTCCTACTTTCCAGGTTTCTAGTCCCAGTTTAAGTATTATATTCTATCTTGCTCCCAGCTGATTTTCCACCCTTAATCATCACCAACAGAGATGCAGATTGCTATTGATGTTGGCATAATATCTGGTCCACTGATATAAATCAACTTAGAGAGCAATGGGATGATGTAGATTTATATCAGATGAGGCTAGAGTGTGCTTTTAAAGCCAAGGCCTTGAAAAGCTGAGGTGACTGTTCAGAGTCAAAGTTCAACAGCCACTACATGTGTGGAGGACTAGAATTGAGAAAATAGTTTTATTTGGTTAAATAGCATTTATATTTACAACTCTGGCATCTGACTACCCTCATTTTTGCTAAATTTGACTTAGAAATACATTGATGGAGGTGAAGAACTGTGCCCCATTTAGGTAAAGATGATTTTCCTGTTATTCAGCTGGGTGACAAGTGTCCTACAATGCTTTTTCCTGGCTCTCCTTAGAGGAGTTGGACTCGATGATCCTTGTGGGTCCCTTCCAACTCAGCCTATTCTGTGGTTCTGTGACTCTGGGAATGTGGGTGGTGGGGAATTCTTGACAGCAGCTACACCCACATCTGCTCCAACAAGCTCTGCAGAAGCAGGTCTATCCACACCTTTCATACAAATGAAACCTGACCCTCAGTCTCCATCAGCATTTGTTCAGGATGAAGTAATAAAAACCCCAAAGGAGGAGTAGTAACAATTGCTTTGAATGATAGTGGAAACAACCTAAATTGCTACCACAGTTTGGAAGGGTGGAATATGGTTTTAGCTGTAAGACTGCTTTTCATTGCTCTGATAGGATAAAGGAGCCTTAAGGTAAATACAGTTGTAACTTATGCCTGCTCAAGGGCTGATTTGCATTCAAAATGCTGTAAAAGCTGGTTTGGGTGATTGACAAGCCGGTTTTTATGTAGTTAAGAGCATTATGTAATTTGTGTACACTCATTTCTCCAACCACAGCCATTCTCCAGCTTGGCTGTCCCTTCAGGGGCCACCCTAAGCCAGCAATGGTCAGACTAAACCAGCAAACAGAGCCTGGGCACGAGGGGAAGGGCAGGGACCGGAGCAGTGAACTAAGTAAACATCCCAAAAACAAGCAGAGCTCCCAACAGGCATTCCCACTGGATTGGCACTGGATGTGGGGCCATGCCCAGCACATCCCCTGCACTTCCCATCCCAGCTCCCTCCCTCACACGGGGCTCTGCTGGCAGGGCTGTGACTCACAGGAGGTGAAGCCACACAGGGTTCAACCAGAGACCAGAGGGAGGGAGTGAAAACAGGGGAAGCAGCAAAGCCAGCCCTGGCAGGCAAGGGAAGCTCACCTTCTGCAGGGTCAGGCTCCAGGGAAAGCTCAGGGCTCCTGGGCAGCTCTCCTTTCTTCTGCAAGACTGCTCTGTTTCCACAGCCACTCTTCCCACATCCCTGTTTTCCCACCTGCCTGTGCTGTGGGGAGGCTGCTGGGAGGTGTGAGCCCAGCTGGCAGGGGAGGGGGCACATGAGGGTGTGCCATGATCCTGCCAGTTCAAGGCTATACCCTGCTCTGTCCCTGGGGGAATGCAGATGGATGTGACCCCATCCAGGTCCATTGCAAGGCACAGCCAATGCCAGGGACAGTCCCTATCTCAGTGTACCTGCTCACTGCCTGCCTTTGAACACTGAATCAGTGGTGCTGCAGGGCTGTGAGTGGTGATGACACAGAAAAGCAAAGTCCCAGAGCTGTTAGAGCCCCGTGTTATCAGTGTGGATGTGTCCTGCCTGCTCCCTGCCAGCTGGCACAGCTCCACCCAGGGATGGCCCTGCATTGTGCAAAGGTGGATCTGCCTCTGGCCCTGCTGAAAGCTGCTGAGGCAGTCACTGACCAAGACAAGAACAGCAAAACTCTGTGTCTCAGGTAGAACCCTCAGTGATATTCCCACTGATTTTGTGCTAACTGTTCCAAGTTTTCCATGTCTTATAAAAAAGTGAAACAAGGAAGGACTCCCGGGGTAAATGGATGGAAGGAAACCCAACGTGCCGAATGCTCCATCACATTAAAATGCCACATAATCCCACCCAAATACTCCTACTGAGGGATGAAAAAGGTGACAAGTGTGTGTATGATGAGAGCTGCAGTGCAGGGGATGGTGGCCAACACTGTCTCCATGACACTGGAGATCTAAAATGTATGGAGAGCAATTCCAGATCAGGCCAATTGCAGGTGGATAACAGAGTTTGCTCTTTTGAGCCTTTTCTGAGACGTCTTGTCTCCTGAAATCAAGTCACTGCAAGATGCACTTCTGAAAGCCACAGAAGCTTTTATTCTCCTGAGAATGCAACTTGAAATTTGACTTTGGGTCCAGGCTGACCCAGTTCACTGTTGTCACTGCTTGGGGGAGCAGGTGCTTGGCTCCCATAGCCTGAACCAGATAGAGCACAGGGGGGGCTTCTGCCTTAGGGGATCCACCCTTTGCTCCTTCTGGCTGACACTGG
Organism: Manacus candei; assembly: GCF_025592945.1. Taxonomy (NCBI): domain Eukaryota; kingdom Metazoa; phylum Chordata; class Aves; order Passeriformes; family Pipridae; genus Manacus; species Manacus candei. Next base: position 15,169,087 of record NW_026138105.1, on the reverse strand, counting down.
AAGCACGGGATGGATGTGGGTTAGTGATCAAGCCTGTCTGACTGAAGACAAGTGCTTGGTGCAGGATTTTGGGCAAGTTGTTGGTGTCTCTACAGTCCAACTGGGCAGGCCCTGCATTAATTGGTAGCATTGAGTAGTTTCCAAATGAAGAACTTCTTGGAGGTTGATGACATGGCATGTTGTGGTCAGAGAAGGCCTTTCTATCATTTGTCTGTTAAACACTGTATTTCATTTTCCAAGCTTTTAATTATTTCAAGCTTGTACTGGGAGGTTGATCCTTCTCCTGTTGAAGTCAAAGGCAGTTTTGTCATGGACTTGAATGAAGCCTGAGTCAGGACCAGGCTTTAAATCAAGGGTCAGGCAATGTTATAGGAGATAAAGAACATGAATGAGAAAGAGAAAAGCTGATGCCTTGGCTGGACACTTCCTAAACAGGTTTGTTTTATACTTCTGAAATTGCAAAATGTTTACTTTGTATAAACCACAAGTCATTTCCCATTGGGATGTATTAAATTTATTAGTCCTTAAAAACAGATTCAAAATTGAGCACAGAGCTGTCCCTCCATTCACAATAAATCTGTTTGTACTGAAAGTGAAGTGGGGGGAAGGCAATCACCCAGTGTCCATTTTCAGTTGTTTAGTTCCCAGCCTAATCAGTGACAAGTGGAGAGTTTAAGGTTTATGACATAACAAAAATTAAACATATCCTTTTCTCAGAAGATTGTTCTGCAGAGGGTAATTACACAAATACAGTCTAAGCTTATTATCTTCCTCTTTCTTTCTCTTGTGCTATCTTCCCTCCTCCTCTTCCTTTTTACACTACTACATTTCCTACATGTGTTCAGTGAAGCTGAAAATGATATTTTGATAATGGGCACACAATGAACTTGTAAGAGGGCTGGTTGACAATGTGAGACTTTGTTAAGGAAAAGAGGATACAATGAATAGCTATAATTGGAGTCATTAATGAAGGGACTGCTTTTTTTTTCCTGAGGAAGGTTACATCTTAATGCTTCTCAGGTTTCCTTCTCTATTTGTACAACACTGTGGAGGTCAAACCTAAAGTTAGGTCTTTCCTGGTGGTGTGTAATGAAACTTAGGTCACTAAAGAATTCATTGAGTGCTTTGTAACCTCCATGTATTCTGCCTGAAAGAGATTCTGCCTTGCTTTTTGTGGGTGTTCTCCTCCATTCTGCCTCTTAAAACAATTTGCAAATGAAAAATTAAATTAAACTATCAAAAATAGTTGCATATCCCTGGCTTATATCACTTGTATTCCATTAATATCCAGGAGTCTTGGTCTGGGACAGTGCTGTGCAAAGAGCTGTAGAAACACACAAACACAGATAATTCCCAACAGCAGAACTTTACAATCTATTCCTTATACAACTTTGGTTTTAACTTTAAAGTAGCACTAAGTCTGTTTATCCCCATGATGCCAAGAGAGCTGTTCCCATGAAAACTCACGTGAAAATTAGGGGACCATCTCAGCTGAGAGAAAATCCAGGGGCTTTCATTGCAATAGTCAGTCAGAGCTGGCTGCTCCAGGGTGATACATCTCTTGCTTTACCCTTTGGTATCACAGGTTTTCCCAGCAGGAGCACCAAATCCAGGTTTCCATTGCTGCCTGTTCCCACCTCAGCCCTGGGACATCCTGGCACCAGCTTGGCTTGGGGACCATCAGCTCTGGGGTGGCAAAATGCAGCTCCAGCCACGCTTCTGAGCAGCCCTGAGGGCTGGAAGGGCAGTGCCTGGGTTTGCTGTCCCTGCCATGGTCAGTGCTGTGCTGAACCATTCTTGTGCAGTGCAGGGTGTTTCTGTGGCCAAGGAGCACAGCCTGAAGGAAGCAGGTATTAATTCCCTGCTGTGGACTCTGAGCCCTGTGAGCAGGTGCAGGGCAGGGAAAGGAAGAGAGAGAAAGTTTTCTCCTTAAGCAGCAGCAAAGTAGCAGTAACATTTTGCCTTATTGCTGAATTGCTTTTCACTAGAACAGCCTGCAAAGGAAACCCATGCTTCAATACCTTCATTTCCTTAATGACAGAAATCCTGAGATGAGTTATTCAGTGTCCACATCCTTCCTGTTGGATGCATCCTGTCCGCAGCAGGGGAGGCTTCTTAATGAAATAAGGATTTTATTTTTTTCTCGTCCCCCCTTTCCCTCTGCATTTCATGTTGTAACTCGCTGCTCTGTCTGCCCAGAGAGTTAAAAGAGGAGGCACACCTCGTTCCACAGCCCATTAAGCTCAGAAATGCCATTCCTGAGGGCCAGCACCCCGTGCCTTAAACATTCAGCATCTGCACTGCCAGTGTGGGACAGTGGAGGTGGATCTCATATGCTCTCCAGGTCAAGGTCACTGAAGTCGAGATGATTTCTACACTGCCATTGCTGCTGAGGAGAAAGAACCCAATTCCAGCCTCAGTTTACCCTGTAAGTAAAGGCTCAAGCTCACTGCCTCCAGAGGAGAAGGTTTGCTGCTGTAGCAAAGTGCTGTCTACTGTTCCCTTTAATCATTTCTTTCTTTTCCATATTTATTTAATATCATCCATCTCATGATAGAAACTCTCCACATTGACACAATAACAGCAAGTCCAGTATACACACCACGGAGAGGGAAAAACCATTTCTATTTTTATGTTAAATAGGCTTGATGTGAGATGGTTTCCACACTCAGACATAAGGCCATAGCTGTCTAAAGAGCAGAGGGGCCAAGGCCTTTTAATAAATGCACCCATTGCACCTCATTAAATACCTTCAGAAGACAAGAACAGTTACAAGAACCAATAACCACATAAATAGAGAAGGGGTGTTGAAAAAAACCAGACTTGCTGATCTTCTATAAACAGGCTTTGTCTTATTTTTAATGTAATGCTCTATTGCCACATCTGGTTACACAGGCAGTGCTGGGGAGCTGTCTCTGAACACAGTTCTTTTAGGAGCTTTTAATAACACCAGATGTCTTTGTGGCGAGAGGGAAGAGGGGACTGCAATCGAGCTGGGAATTGGACCCTGTGGACTAGTTGAGCCCCAAAGCTGCAGCAAAGTCTCTTCCCTTCACACTGCACCACCTGTATTATTAACTGGCATCTAGAACTGGAAGATGCTCTGGGGTTTGAGATGTAATAATTCCCTGGCCATCTGTTTGATTGAGGCTAACATCATGATACTGCTGCTTCTGCCACCCTGAGAGTTGAGCCATTACACAAATAATGGAACAAAACCACTCTGCTTTCTGTTGTTGTTGGTCTTTTTCTCTGAAATAGCCAAACACAAGTATCTTGTTGTTCCATCTCAGCAAAAGGCACCAGATGGGTTTGAGAGTCAGAGTGCAGATTTATTCTCATGATCTCACAGCATTGTGTTATTAACAGTACAGTTATGTATTCATAGTATAATTCCAACCCAAAGTGAAGTTATCCTGGGAACAGCCCTGCCTTCCTACCTGCTGTGGGAGCTGATGCTGATGGTTACCACAGTCAGACACAGCACAACCTGAGAAGCACAATCACAAAATGGTTGTAATAGTCAAATCATGCTCCTCCCTCTGTTCCAGGATGGCTGGTAACATCCAAAATTGCCTGTGCAGGGACTTCCACTCTCCCCAGGAACTCGTCTTTCCCTGACTGACCATGGGAGCTGGGATGTGGCCTGTTGCAGAGAAATGGCTCACCAAGAGATCCTCATTTTGACAGTGTTGCTGAGGTTGGTATCCCAAAGTGAGGGATGCCACTGGAGGACCCTATTTCCAGAGAAAACTGAATTATCTTACAGATTTAACAGCTTTCAATGTAGGGGTTTTAAAGACATCTTTGAGAGTTATACCTTCTATTTTGCATGGTTGTTGAAGGGAAATGGGGACAAAACTCTTTTTAGATGTATTCTAAAGTCTCAGTCTCTCTATTCAACAACAGATACTATACTCAAACATTTATTAGTTCACCCACTGCTGTGGCTTTTATATGACAGAACCAAAACTCTGAACAACTCAAACAGGGTGTTGTGGCCACGTGAAGACAATGATACTTTAATATTTTTAACTACATCCTGAAAGATCACAGAATCAGGATCAGCCAAGGTGTGGAGGGATCCCTGCCCTGGGATCTTAGTGATGGGAAATGAGTGAGGCTCAGAGCATCTGACCCCTGAATCATCCCAGGAAGAGCCAGGCTCCCTCCATCCGCTCCCCTGGGAGCCCAGACACTCATACCTGAGGCACCCTGGAGAGATCCATGGAGTGCTCCCTTCCCTGGTGACACCTGGCTCGTGGCAAGTGTTTGACAGCAGGAAAAAGTGTCTTCTGGGCTTGAAGTTGGGCAGAGCAGCTCAGCTACCAGAGCTATTCTCTGTCCAGAAAGATGCTTGTACTGATCAACAAGCTGATTTTAGTGCCAAAAAGTGAAAGTGGTTGAATTCCTTTGCTCTCTACTGAAGGTTGAATTCCTGACAACCTGGTGTCCAGGAGAGGGGAAAACATGGGTGGGCACATGGAAACATGGGAGGGGCTGTGGTGACACCACAGCAAAGGGACTCTGCTCAGCTCTGCTGGTGAACCCAACCCGTGGGAGGGGGAACACTTTCTGTGCACCTCCCGCTCTTCTGTCTCACCCTCTGGAGGAGGATGTGGCCCAGAGAGCTGTGGTTCATGCCATGGTGGAAGGGTGTGCTCAGGGCACCGGGTGAGTCACAGGAAGCCTTGTCAGAGCTCTGCCCAGCAGCTGCTGCCCTGGCCAGCTGTGGTCCCTCAGAAGGGGAGAGCTGGAAACCCTGATGTGTGCTCCCTCCCCTGGGGCTGCTTTGTACCTTGTTCCAGTGGCTGCCACAGCCTGCCAGGCCACCTATTTATCACACATCCTCTCCCTCTGGCACTGCCCGTGGCCAGGAGCACCCTCCTAACCCATTAGTGGCTTTGGTTTGCTTCTTCAGAAGGGTTTTGAGGTCCATAAAATAAAGAACCACTGACAAACACTACACTGGAAACCAGTCTCTCAAAGTTTTTAAAGTCTGGAAACCCACCTTTTCCAATTCAGGTAAATATTTTGTAGCTACTCAGGAAAACAGTGCTCAGGCTGTCAGGGATTTTTGGGTGAAGGACAAAGCACAGAGTCCCAGCTGCTCTGGGATGTGGATGGAAATGGGCTGGTGCAAACCATGTGGAAAGTACATGCACAAAGCTGTCCTGTGGGGACAGGCAGGACTGAGCTAGAACTGAAATGTATGGAAACACTAATGCTACCTCCTTCACTTCTTCTTGAGTTGCTTCCCATGCCCAGGACCAGGCTGTTCCTTCCTTCTCCCTGGATTTTGATTACAAAGAGAATAAATGAATACAAAGCAGTAAAAGCACAGAGGGGCAGAACAGGGACATCCTCAACCCCCTCATGTATCCATCACGTGCCTTTTGGAGCCCAGGGATTTTTTGTCCAAGTCCTCACCCACTGGAGATTTTCAGTTCTGCTCTTGTGCTCTGCCGTGCTCTTAAGATCTAAAAAGCAGACGCCTTTGGGACCCAAAATTTTTTTGGGGGAAAAAAAAAGAAAGATGATGAGGATACTTCTGCACTTTTTCAGATTGTGCACTTTTTATGCCCCCACACAGTTTGCAAACAGGCTATAAAATACACAACAGCAGTCCTCAGATGTAATAAATAGAATATGGATTCAATCCAGCATTTTAAGGAAAGATAGTTCCACTTAGTGCAATGGAGAACAACAGTGCCAGGATGAGATACAAATAGCTGTAATAATTTTTGTGGTTTTAAGGCTTTAGCAGAGAATAATCGTAAATCAGGTTTTGGAAAATGTGGTGTTTTTACCCACAGAAAACTCTTCCACAGCAGCAAGTAGACCTGAAGGGAGATTACACAACCAGGGTTTCATTTATAAAGTGACTGTCAAATTTGAGTCTCCATCCTCTCTCACACACCATCTGCAATCACATCTTCCCCAGTCTGTGTGAAGGGAGAGACTGCACAGAAATATTGTGACTTATCCCCCTTGTGTGGAGACTCCACCTGCCACTTTGTCCTGTGCACTCTGACCCTTCCTGCTCGTCCTTGGCTTGGGATGGAGGCTCATCCTCACCTGTATATTCATTCCTTAGAGCTGGGCCTTGGGTTGACATCTCAGGGAGGAGACAGAGCTTGGAGTCTCCATCCCTCTGGAGCTGGTTTCCTCATTGCCACCAGTGCAGGATGGACACAAACATGCAGGGAATGGTTACACAAGGTGCACTGGCAGTGGGGAACGAGGCACTGGGAGTATTGATTTAGCAGACCGTGAGTGAATTTTCATTGTTTCTTTTAGAAATGTTCACAAAGTTTGGTGCCAAGAGCAAAGATAAACAAATTTATCATCCAACAGTGAAAGGGAAAAAAAATCACCACTCTGGAAATACAGTTCTACAAGCTTTGGTAATACTGAACATAAAGGGATAAAGGAAACAATATTCATTTTATTCCTTGCTATGGTGGTGGATCTATATTAGCTACTGGAAGCCTCAAAGCACTACTCAAGGGATTACAGGCTCTGCATATGCAGCTCAGCAATCACTAAACTATTGCCACCTCTAGGCTGCAGTCAGACAGTCATTAACATGGCCTGGAATATGATTGGGGGTTTCAGGTAATTATTTTAAACTGAAAAATGCCAGTTGATGGAAGTCACAGGTGGTGATCTGAATGTTTTACTTTGGAGATGAAAGTGAATTGAAGAGGAATATTTTGCTCGCAAATTTATTGGGGTTTATATTTAAAAAGTAAACATTTTGAAAATAAAAGAAAATATTTTGTCTACACATCGTTTTATATATATATAAAAGAAAAGTTCAGAAAAATATTGTTGATATGTTTGAATACTTTTAAGTTTCAGATTTCTGCTTTTCACTCAGTATTAGGATGAGAAAACTCTAAGCTGAGAAGTGCTTGTGGATGGGAAAAACTGTTTCCTGCCCACCTCTCTTGGCAAACCACTGTGTTTCTGTTTGCTGCTGAAACTTGAAAAAGCAACAGGCAATGGTCAGATCAGAGTTGATCTTCCAGCAAGTGAGAAATCCTCCCAGGATATGGATTTGTTCAGTACCATGGTCATGCCCATGGGAATGTTTTGAAAGGTGAGGTTTCTGTAATAACTCCTGTGGCTTTTTCACCGTGGGAAGGTAAGGGAGAGATAAATACACACTCTAAGTCCCTTTCCACAGTCGTGTTTGCTCTTCTGCAGGAAGAAAATATTTGTCTGACTGATTTTCCAGTGGGAAATGGCGGCAGCACTGCAGCCATGGAATGTGGCTGTGGGGATTTTAGGTGCTCTCTGCCTTCCATGATCTCTTGGGTGTTTCTTTACCTTCTTCCCCCATAAGGAAAAAGAACCCCTAAAAAAATTCAAATCCAAGACCACACCAATACAGCTTTTCTGACAAAGCCTAGAAAACCCTGAGAAAAGTGTTCTCAGAGGAGGTGACCTCAAACCACAGCTCTGTTTCCACTCTCTGCTGGAACCTGGATTTGGGTGTCTGAATTGGTACTGAGAAGATCTCAGCAAAGTTATTGTTTCTAACCCCAGAGATTCTTGGAACCAAATTCAAACATCTCTGTTCCTTGCTCTGAAAGGACTGAATGAGGACAATCTTTGCACTTCCCTGGCCCTCACTGGTGCAGGGTCTGTGTTCACAGCTCCCATCAGGAAAAAGTGAGGGAAACCTTGCACCTCCTAGAAGTCTGATGCAGCATCTGCCATCACAGTGAGCAAAGGCAATGGTCACAGTCACCTTGGGAGAGGAACAATAGCTAACCAGGACAAAAGCAATAATACAGTTCTTTTCAGAGAGGAAGAAACTATCCTGGGGCAGAGCAGGAAAGGAAAGATCAACATGGCCCTCTGAGTTCTCCAGACTCCCTAAGGGGGATGAGAAGACAGGGCTTCCTTCTTGAGGAGACCTTTGATCTAATGTCAAACACCCGTGTGTGGATATCCAGAGTTCTGGTCCTGGGCTTGATGCTCAGGTTTTAAGTCATTTGCCCAAGACACAATTCCAACCTGTTCATCTGCAGACCAGGGCTGGGAATACACACTTGCTCTGACAAGGCTGTTCTAAGTCAGCTCTTGCTCCCAGGACACTCAGGAGAGGGAGATCTGCACAGCTCAGACAATCCTGGGTGAGGAAGGGCTTCCTCCTTCCAACAGAGTGTGACACCATCACACTGCCCTGGCTCCTGGGAAATCAGGGCTGTGCCAGTCCTGTGCCTGCTGATCAACCAGCAGAGCTGTGCCAGGGGATGAGAGATCACAGCTCTGACCACGGGTTTGATTCCTCATTCCCCAGAACCAGCTCACGTGTGTCTTTGTTCTCCTCTGCCCCCACAAGTGCAGAAAGGATCAATCCCTGAAATATATAGAATTAAGAAGGGCCCTATTTTTTTGTTTCTTGCCATTCCAGGCTGTCAGACCGGGGGGAAGGAAGTGGGGATGGAGGGTGTCAACAATAATAAGCAGGAGGGGGAAAGACGCCCGGCACTGGGAGAGTTCAGGCTGGGACAGTTTGATCTCTCCCAGAGCACTCTCAGTGCTTGAAGATCACTGCTTTTGACACGTTTCTCCGGCTGCTGAATGAGAGGATTTACTTGGGTGAAATTTAGGCCCGAGGGGGACATGAAAATCATATTCATAATTTGAAGTGACATGTGATTCAGGATTAAAAAGCTGGCTGGCAGAGAAAAGAGCTGAGGTTATCCTTTTGAGCTGTGCTAATGCAGAAAACTGTGTTTTTAATCCTGTTTTAAAAAGGCCTAGAAGGTTTCCAGCTGGGGCAGTTAGAATATAAAGGAGCAGTAAAGATGAGGAATCCCTTTTTCAAAAGGATGGGGAAAAAAAACCAAAACAACAACAAAAGATCAAGTTCTGCTTTTGTTTTTCTCTGATAGCAAGTGGCTGAAAGCCAACACAGGAGATTTTTTTAACCACCCATCCTTTGTCTGACTCCTTAAAACCCCGGGAGGGGTCAGTGGGACACGGCAGAGGGGACACCAGAGGTGACAGCGGTGCTGAGGGAGGGCTCCAGGGGCTGGCATTGCACATTCCCTGGATTTGGGCACCTCTCTCAGGGACTGGGGCTCGGGCAGCAGCTTCTCCCTTTCTGTGGCTGCCCGGGAGCTCCTCGTCCCTCCTTCTGAGCACAGAGCAGGGAGTGCCCCCAGTCCCACCGGCTTTGGGGTTGTGTAATTAATCTCTGCTCCATGAAATGTCACTTTTCCTGGGAGGCTGTCAGTTGTAGCACAGCAGTGAGCTGACATCACTGCTTATGGTGCTTATTAGAGTCATTTCAAGTTTTCAGTTGATCTTCCTCCAGATATTTATTTGCGGTTTTTTGTCTACAATATTATCTCTCCTTCCTTCTTTTCTGCCAATATTATTTGACTTTGTTCATTAGGGTAATTTTAAGTGTTATAGGGCCAGAACACATTTTTTCAGTATAGATTCTTAAAAGATACTAAATGAAGGTCCATAATCCAATCAGTATCTTAAAATATGATATTTTGGATTTTAGTAAAATGCATCCTGAACTAATATGCAGGATGAACAGCAAATTGCACACTCATCAGTTGACATATTAGAAATGTGGGCTTTCCATGTTTACCTCAATAGTTTATGAAATACTTGGATTATTTCTGCTGTAGTTTTGCAAAATTGCATTTCACAAAGGAAACTTCAGGGTTAGATGAAACATTCTGTTTTGATACACTTGATTTGAGAGAGGATTTTTTGGCCTTTCTAGCTTTTACTATTTCACCTAAAGTCTACTTCAAAACATAAAATGAAATTAAATGAAAAAGCAAAGTCACTTTTCAAATGTCAAATTATTTTCCAATTTTTCAGTCTTTCCTCCAAAAAGGCCTTTCCAATTGAAATAGCATTTTCTAATGAAAATCAGCACTGACAAAAATTAAAAATAAAAAAATCCCAAACCTCTGCCCAGCTCAGTTCAAAGTCTGTCACTGGAACAAATCACATTCAGCTTCCCTGTCCCTCAAGGTACGAGGTATTTCCCACTCCTCTTTTCCCCTCTCTGGAAAACTCCTCAGCTAAGACAAAGCAAAATGATCCAAAGCTAGAGGAAGTCAATGAGAGCTTTTCTGTGTATTGACTTTGGGTTTGGGGAAATCTCTGGATCAATAGGGTGTTATTATTAATCTAATAGCCTATATATAGAATTTAAGTGTGCCATCATATGAGGTTTTTAAATCATCCTATAGAATTCAGTAGAAGGTTATTCTATTACATTTTCATGACTGAAGAGGAATAGTCACTATTTTTCTCTCTTGCTCACCCTGCTGAGGGGATGTGGCCGAGGCAGACACAGCCTCTGTCTCCAGCATCACCACTGGACACTGAACTCCCACCCTGCAGGTTTGTTCAAATCCTCCTGAGAAATAGGAAACTGAAGGGGAAACAAAAAGATTCAGGACTGCAGGGACCTGACCTGAGGATATGCTCTGGCCCATAAAAACCTTTCCTGAAGGAGTGAGCTCAGTGAGCTTTGCAGGACACTTCCCACCCTCTTTGTCGCTCACAGGATCCGCAGGCAGGGCAGAGGGGAACTGCAGCAGCACCCAAACCTCTGTCCCAGCACTGCTTGCACTTTTAAGCTGAATACATCTGATATTGGAACACTAAGAGACCATAAACATGAAACCCAATGATGCTATTTTTTACTGAGACACTTTTCAGAGTAGAAGAGCACTTTCAATGTGACAGATCTGGCTGCAGGCCAGTGAATCCTCCGGGGAGTTTTGCTACTGTTCCTGGGTACACTAAGAGCACACAGTGCATATTGTCTGTAATCAGGGAAGCAATTTCTCCCTTGGGTTCTTAACAGAGTTTCCTGCCTTTACAGTTTCATTGGTAATTTTTGTTTTCTTGCTCCAAGTGCTGGCACATCACAAACTGGATGTATTTGCCAATCACTGTCTGTGTCGCTGTCTCCAAAAGGCACCACTTTGGGGGACTGCAGGGAAATGACTGATTAGGTTACACAGTTTGTTTCTCTGCCAGAGGAAGAGTGTCCTGCACAATGCTGCACTGACTGAGGAGATCCTGTTGTGGGTGCTCAGCCAGCAAGGTGCAGCTGGAAATGCTGCTTGGAGGAAGTGCCACCTCCCAGCCTGGCTGTCTGATGGGTTGTTTGCATGTACCATTACCACAAGTGTGGTCACAATTACAGTAATTATGTGGGCAAATGAAACACGCAATTGCATGTGCCCAGTTCCAAAAATCTGGGCACAGGTAGTTGCCAAAGACCACAGGGAGACTCTGCTCAGAGGAGGAGCAGCAGCGTCCCCGGGCCGGGCTGGAGTTCATGCTCCACTCCCACTGCTGCCTCGGGTTTGCCACCTCCTCATAGAATCACAGAATCACAGAATCAGCTGGGCTGGAAGGGACCTCAGAGATCATCCAGTCCAACCCTTGATCCAACCCCGCTGTGGTTCCCAGCCCATGGCACTGATGCCACATCCAGTCTGTCCTTAAACACCTCCAGGGACGGAGAATCCACCACTTCCCTGAGCAGCCCATTCCAATGGCTGAGCACCCTCTCTGGAAAGAAATTCTTTCTAATATCCAACCTAAACCTCCCCTGGCACAGCTGCAGACCCAGCCCTCTTGTCTTGCTGATCTCTGCCTGGGAAAAGAGACCAACCCCCCCCTGGCTCCCCCCTCCTGTCAGGGAGTTGCAGAGAGTGAGGAGGTCTCCCCTGAGCCTCCTCTTCTCCAGGCTGAGCCCCCCCAGCTCCCTCAGCCTCTCCTCACAGCACTTGTGTTTGAGTCCCTTCCCCAGCCCAGTTGCTCTCCCCTGCTCTCATCAGCCACCTCGGAGCAAAGCAGGCTGGGGCCTGTCCTGAGCACGTCCTCTGGGACTTGCACACCCAGCCTGATTTCTGAACTCCTTTTGAAATGCCAGACAAAGAGGAGGCCTCTCTGGGTATCACTGTGTGGATCTGCACAGGGAAGATGCCATAAATAGTCTCATCACACATTATCAACTGCATTCCTCAAGGAACCTGAAGCCAACTGAGATCATCTTTATTCACAGGAAAAGTCCCAGCCATATTTACAGAACGTTTCTCTGAGTTACTCTGCCCACTATTACTTAACAGTTGTCATTTCTCTCTGTGTGCAAGAGCTGACTTTTTATCTGTCACCTTCCAAAGTGAGAATGTAAAGCCAATTCTAAGATATAAAATATGAACGAAATTATCTCAAAATAAAAAAACCCCAATACCCTAGAAGTTTTATGGAAGTCAAATGTAAAATGTTTAAGGATAACATTTTGTGAAATATACTCACAATTCCACTGTTATAAATAAAATTATCATTTTTTCTTCTATTATTAACATTATCCAAGTTTATAAAAATTGCATTAAAAGTAATTTAAAATCTTTCCTATGTCATGTTGCTATTTCAGTTCAGAGTGTAGTCATGCAATCACTGCAAAACAATTCACACAGACACACACACTCAGGATTTCTGGTTTATTTGAAAACAACCATGAGTCTGTTTGTCTGTAGATTATTTTAAGTGTCCATGGTGATCAAAGTGCAATAAAGCATAATAAAAGGCCAGTGAAAAAATGATAAAACAGAAAACGCTCTGCTTTTATAAATAGACTAATGTGAGAAGGACCATTTTCTCTGAATATATAATTTTTATTCTTTCTTTTTAATTTACATGAATAATTAAAATAGATTCTAGCAATCCTATGTTCCTATGGTTTTTCAGGATTAGAAGAAAATGTACCATAAAAAAAGACTAATGAATGAATTGCTGCAAATCATAGCAGGGAGCCTGATTTGTTGTAAATGACTGGTCTGAATTTCAAACAAATATTGAAGGAAATACCTGAATATCAATTTGTTTTTCATCTCAAACTTCAAATTTTACAAATATCTAACTTACATCTACAGTGATGAGGGCCGGTCCTGTCCCTCCCTGTGCCACCTGCACAGGCTGCCCAGCAGGGACCAGGAGAGGGGCCACATCCCTGCAGACCCGGCCTGGATTTATGGCACACACTCCTCCCTCCCCTCGGAGCTGTGAGTCACAAGCCGAGCCCTGAAGTCACTAACACAGCTCCATGTGCAATCAAGTTCCATATTTTGCAGCACATTATCCTTTCTGGGTTTGGCAAAGTGAAGCATCTTCAGCACAGGCAGAGCAGGAATTATGATGAGCTTTTCCCAGCTGGACTTCTCGTAATCGTCGCAGGGATAAAGAGTTCCTTGAGACTCCAGATCTTTTCCTGTCAGGCTCTGAGCCTGTCTTCAGCTCTTTTGAGCTTGTCAGGGGTTTTATTTACAAGATTCAGCTAAAAATCTGTCCTGCTAGACTAAGCCAGGCTGTTTCTGCTTGTTCCCTAATCTCCAGGCTTCCTCCCTCTGCATGTTAAGGAACACTCAGTTTGTTTAAGGCCTGAGGCAGGCATAATTACAAAATTTAGGCAGAGTCCTGAGCTGACCCCAAAGGTCTTCCTACTCAGACAGAAATCATTTGTCATAATGAGCCTACTCGTAACCTGCTGACCCTTGGAGCTCAATTAATTTCCTGCAGAAGAAGCGTTCTCAGCCTCTGGCCCCTGCTGCAGGAGGGGTTTGCACAGGGATGTCTCACACTCACACAAGCCAGTGTGGGCAAATGGGCTTAGAAATGGCTCCAGAGAGAACAAGGAACAGTGATAAGACATTGGTTTTAAAGCAGGATGGTAAAATGAGGTATTCCTGTGTTTGGTTGCAGAGTAAATGTGTACTCCTTAGAATAATAAATTAAATATTCAGAAAGGAATATAAGAGCTTGTGAGTTGAGTTTGCACCCTCTAAAGCTCTTTAGAAAACACTCATATATTGAAAAGAGAAGTGATGCACCAAAAGGGCCTGATTTACCAGTCTGCTGCATCAGTGCTGTGCCAGAGCATGGTCCCCTGCCAGCTCTGCCAGGCACATCCCTGGGCACAGTATGGAGCTCCCCTGAGGGCCTGGAGACAATATCCATAACCTACAGTGGAAATAAGGAGCTTGGGCAAAGCTCTGCAAAGAAGTCTATCCTGCTTCCCACAGGCAGAGCTGCATCACACTGCACTGAGTCAGGCAAACCCAGAACACATTCTTGGGGTCAGACCTTTACAAGCTGAAGATAAACTGCCAGGACACTTGGTCTGTCTCAGCTACTGGCATAAACTCTGGATTTTTGCATTGTTTTGCCTAAATAACAGACAAATTGCAGCAAGAATAGGGCTTTAATCTGAATAGTTTTATGTATGTTTTCTGGTCTTTGTAGTCTCAAATACTTCAAAGGAATGTCAGTGCAGTTCAATAAATGAAATTAAAAACTGCCTAAACTACCTAAAATTAGCTGTCTCATGCAAAATGTGTGTGGGGATGACAGGGAACAGATGAGAAGGGGGTTGAGGGCACTGGGATCCATGGATATACTGTAGCAAGCTGTCTTTTTGGTGATATGAGAGGATTGCTTTGGACCCACTTGTGTTGGAATAGATATTCCTAGCCAGAACAATAAAAATCTGGCCTGTTCTATCTCTTGGCATGGTCCAGCCAACCTATTTAATTAAGATGAAAAGCACAGTCAAGAAGATAATGCGAGAGACACCAGCTATCTTAGACTATACAAGGCAGTGATTTTTGGTAGCAAATCACTGAACCTGCTGCTGCACTTGCGGGAATGCACGAGGCTGGGCTGGACAGGCCAAGAGCATCTGTCCAACAGCCAGAACTATTTGCACTTACACAGCACCTTTTGGCCACAGATCCCAACGTCTATAAGTCTGTAGGCTCACAGGTGAGAGTTCAGTAATGAATTTGAGAGCTGTGTGATAAATTGTGTTTATTATGCACTTTCCTTCTGCAACGCTCAGAATAGATTTTCACTGGGAGCCACTCCTGGACTGTGTAAACTCAGCTGCTTCATCTGCAGCAGCCAGAAATCTGTCTTAAGGAAATCCCCAGATGGCACAAAATTGGCATTGCCTGTTCTTTGCCACCCAGCCTTTTGGCACAGGAGGTGGTGAGGGGGTGAAGCACAGAGCAGTGACTAAGCTGTGGCACTCACTGGCTGCAATCACTTTCTTCAGGTAATCCAGTCACATCTTCAGGTAATCCAGTCACATCTTCAGGTAATCCAGTCACACTTCTCTGTGTTATGCAAGAATGGACTTTGGGTGCCCCTGGGTGTTGTGAGAACAGGAAGGTGGCAGTGAACTGCATCTCCCTTCTCCTCCTCCCATGTTGCCCAAGGAACAGGCTCAGCACTGAGGTCAGACCCCCCTCAAGACACACACAGCACATTAAACATCTCCAGCACAGAGCCCTGGCCTTGCCTCAATACCTGCCTGTTGTTTGGCTTCTTTAACTGATGATACAATTTTCCCCCTGCTTTTTATCCACAGTCTGACAACACTGAGAAACTGCTTTTCCCCTAAACTGTTGTCTCAAGTGCTTTCCCTCCTGAGGATCATAGAAGATAAAAATAATGCATGTTGAGCGTGTGTAAGTGTGTCCATGTATATGATACACGATTGCTGAGCATTTATGACATTAATCTTCACTCACAAAGACAGAAGAGATAACTCATAAGTTATCCCTCTGCTCAACCATGAATATAAATGTCATACTCCTAATGGAGATGTTGTCTAATGAAATATCGTGAATTATTGAATCTCCTGAGCCATGTGCAAATTTCATTTCTTCTTCCCTTTTGGTTTCAGATTGGGTATTTTTGAGGTGATGCTATCAGCACTGTGAAGAGCAGATGAAAAGATTCTCTGTGTAGCATTAAAGATCTAATCTCCATAGTGTGGGATGCCTGGAGGGATGCTGGCTGCCCACTCCCATGGCATCCATAATTAAATGCATTATAAATTTATATTAAAAACTAATATTTTTGAGACCTGTTTCTTTAAGATCACAATTCAAAGGTGAAGCTAAGGAAGGCTATAGGAAACAACAGCACATTCTATAAATAGCAGTGGTGTAATTAAATCAATGTAAAGTGGATCAAGTTACTTTGGTGCCAACTCCACACACTTAAAATGGTTTAAGCGTTGTTTAAATAGGTTTAGTTTCATTTAGGAAATTAGTATAGACAAGCCAAAAATTCTTTGTAATTTACCATTGCTTCTGGTCTCATCAGCTTGTGTCACACTGGCTTATATCAACTCCAAGACATATGTATTGATGTGCAACTTAGATCTTTAATCTTCCTTTCAGCTTTGGCTACAAGAGGTGGGCATCCCCAAGTGGTACATTTGCCTACAGAGAGAGCTGGTTCAGGAGCTGGGCTCTGTCTAAGGGCAGAAGTGCCCCTTGGAAACCTTGGTGGAAGTTCCAGGGAAAGTCTCCACCTTTTTCCCAGCAGCTCCCAGCTCAGACCTCCACTTGTCCCCAGTTGTCCCCAGTGACAGCCCAGTCTGCTCCCTGACCTGTTCCTATTGGACTCATGGGCCCATTTCAACTGCACTTGTTCATGCTACTGAGATCAGTGACTTGTGCCACTTTGACCCATTTGAACTGAAAGAAGCCCAAATGCCTTCCCACAGAGAGCTCTGCTGGCAGATCTCGGGAGGTACAAACCTCAGCAGAAGCAGTGAGTGCTGGCATGTGAAGTTTCTCTGCTCAGTTTAGCCTGTTTCTTTTATTTGTCTGCTTGAGAAACACATAATTTCATTTTGCTGAACCCCCTGCATCTCTTACTTTGAGTGGAGAATTGTAATTTACTGCAATCCCGTCCCTGCCCAGAATGTCTTGGTATGTGTGAAATCTGTGACAGATAACGCTGAAGTTTCAGCTTAGTCTTTGCAAGGCACAAATAGCCAAGAGATGATGGTTCAGAGGGCTGGGTGGCTCCCAGGGAGTGTTTAGGGACAGGAATCCCTCCAGCCCACCAGCACATTATGCAATAGTTGTGCTGATACCATCATGCTCATGCTGCCATTCGCCCCATGATGTAGAGATGTGTTATTATCCCCACTTACAGCTGCAGCACAAAAGACGAGGGCAGAATAAATGACTTGCCAGAAGGCAGATGGGGAGTCTATGGCACAGAAGATTATAGGAGCCAGGTGACCTGTGCCTTGGTTTGGCTCCATGCCCAGAAAACCTCCTTTTCTCCCTGTAGTTATTGTGCCCTCCTTCTGCAAAATGGAAACCTCCATTGCAATCTCCAGCCCTTTAAGGCTACAAAAAAAGATATCTAAGTCCTGGGTTTAAAAAAAATACAAAGGAGCCCTTACTTACCCCATAGGCCTGGGCATGCTGCATGTATGCACTCTGTTTAAGAAGTGACCCAGCATGAGTAATGCCTGCATTGTCATGTGGCACAGTTTTGGCCAGAACATTTCACTGGCCTCTTTTTTCCATGGATGTGAGTCAGCTCAGTGTTGTGCACCCAGGACACTGACGGTGTTAGTGGGTGTTGATCCCAATTATGTGGAGAGAGCTGATGGATGAGGCACAGGGGTTGTGTGTGGGGCTGCCCTGCCCCTCCCTGTGCAGGGATGTTTGATGGCAGAGCCCTGCCACGCCAAGCGTGAGCTCCATCACATCATCATCATCATCCCCTGACACGGGGGCTGCACTGGGCTCTTAAATTCCTCAAGTATTTATTGGAGCCAGTAGTGCCTCAGGCTCCATCCCCCTTCCACATACCAGCTGAAAATTACTGCCAGCCTTTGGCAGTGACCCTTGCAGGAGGCACTGACCCGTCCCCCAGACGTGGGGGTGACCCTGGCAGGGTGTGTGACACTGTGACACTGCAGGGAGGATTGATGGCAGGCAGCAGGTGAGCCCCTGCCACCTGACCACCCCTGGGACCCGGCCAAGGCTCTGTGCTCTGGGCAGGGCACACCGTGCTGGGGATGGGAGCCCCACTGCACTTACAGGGCTGCCTGGCCACTCATTATCTTTGTAGGCTCATAATTGCTGGGTGCACTGATGCTTCTCCTGGAGCACAGCTATGGGGGACCAGCAGGAGTGGTTCCTGTTTCCCTGGACAAAAATGGACATGAGAAGGATCTCTCCCATCTCTCCCCTTTTCACACCCCTCCTCCCTGACTGCCTGTGCTGTGGCTCCACTGATCTGTGGTGAAGATACTCCCCATTTACACCCCTGTCCAGAGAGAGAGAATTTGATTTGAGGTAATTGTTGTCCATGCAGTCGATGGGGCCTCTATCCAGGCTTTATGGAGCAATATTACAGCGGGAGTGATTCTGCTGTGGCAGTGGATTGCATCAATATATGCTGGAACTGATGTGTTAGGATCAGGAAAGTGACATTTACTGTAGGAAAGGGA
Source organism: Manacus candei (assembly GCF_025592945.1). NCBI lineage: Eukaryota > Metazoa > Chordata > Aves > Passeriformes > Pipridae > Manacus > Manacus candei. The sequence continues at coordinate 15,150,747 of NW_026138105.1, read as the reverse complement.
GTACCTATTTGGCCCCAAATTTAGCTGAGAGTCCAGAGACAGAATTCTGTCTTCATCTGGAATCATTTATCCCAGCTCTGGGTCTTGCCAAGAAAAACAAGCGCTTCTTCATGCTCACATGTTAATGCTGCTGTGATGAGCAAAGGGTTCATTTATTTTGTAATTGTTGTTCAAATTAGGCTGTTAAAATCAAGGAAAAGCCCAAATTCTGGGGACTTGGGTATAAATGATACGGTTCTTTATCTGCTCTCTGTAGCCTAATATGGGGGGGGCAGGGAGTACATTTCTTCCTAATTTATATTAAAATTAAATGGAAGACAAAGAAGAAGAGAGAAAGAAAATGCCTGGTCTGAATCTGGTCGAGGTTCTGAATCCCAAATCAAAGGAGCGAGGCCTCCTCTGCCATAAATGTTTCATGAAGAGCACACAGAGCACGGCAATGCCCAGGAAATCTGACAGTTTTCTCTACTTTCCCTCTCCCTGCTCTACTTTCCCATCCGTGCCTCAGGTCACACAGTCGAGCCCTGTTGCTCCTGTCCTTGCCTGTGGTCCCTGATTCATCACTTTTCAGACACCACTTTGCTGTGTCTGGAAGGAGCAAGCAGGAGAGGCAGAACTTTCCCTGGATTTCCTCATCCCTGTTTGTACTTCTGCTTCCAATTTACTTCCCATCTTCTCCCCGTCTTTTGCTCTGTCTCTCCCGTCCTGCTTCTTCCCTTGCTACTGTTTCAGCATTTGTGTCACTCGGGTGGAAATGATCTCACAGAGGTTGGAGAGGAGTCCTGGTGCTGCTGAAGGTCCACCCACACCTTGGCTTCCCTGGGCAACCTCTGTGTGTATCTGCAAACCTGTGCTTCTGCAGTGGTCCCTTTCTTTTTATCTGGTAGTGGAAGTTCTGGGTTTAAGGTGCCTTGAAATACCCTCACAAGTTCAGTCTGGGGTGAAGAATATCCCCATCCCTTGGTAGATGGGTCCTGTGAGGCATTGTCTTTCCTGCTAGAGATGGGCTCCTATTTTCCTGTTGGAGTAGGTCTAGCCACAATCATTATTTTTAATTTTAATTCAGTTTTATAAGATCCCTTTCATCACAACTAATTTAAAAATTTGAGGACTCTGCAAATTTTTTTTCCCTTGGTCACTTACCACACATCCTAGCAGAGCAGAAGAGGACTCCATTGCAGTTCTGCCCTTTCCTGAGCTTTGCTTTAACTGCCTTTTCCTTTTCTGCAGTAGAAGAAAACCCAGATTGCATAGTATAAGTTGAATATAAACCCCCTTGGACCTACTTCATCCTGTAGACCAGGAAACAAATCTCTAGTTGCAAACATGGTGGAGTCCTGTGTCACAGCCTGACCCCTCCCCACATGAGATGGGATTGTCACCCAGACCCAGCTAGATTCACGCTGGGGCAGCAGCAGCCAGTGCAGCCTTCTGGACATGCTGTTGCAAAGAAACAAAAATTGAAATTCAGTATATTTACTGCAAATGACAAACGAGACTATAAAGCTGAATAGAGAAATTACCCAGGGAAAAATGTATCCCCTCAGGAATTAGATCATATTTGAGACTGTAACTGGATCAGACAAGCCACAGCCAGTGAAAGCAGAGGAATTCCTTGTGCACTGAAGAGCTGCAGAACAGGGGCTGTGGTGGCTGTGCCCAGATCCTGCAGGATCCCTCCTTGACCTCAGAAATGGGCCCTGTGCTCTCCTGGCATTTGGAGCTGGACCACCTTTCCAGAGCAGGACACGTGAGAGCCTGTCCTGAGAGCTGCTGTGCTGGAGATGGCAGGTTCTTCTGAAAGCCTGTTCTCAACCCATGGGCAGGGGCTGGGGCAGCCCAACCAAACCATCTACTGATGGGTCACCACTCCCACAGCCAGCACTGCAGAGCACGGGGTTCTGGGAGTTTGAATATTTTATATTCACTTGATGAACCAGATTTTGCATGAATTGTACCCAAAGGATCAACCCAAACCATGCTGTGTTAGGTTCTCAGCTCTGCCCTGAGATCTGCTCTCTGAGACATTTCATCTCTCAGCTTCTCAGCTCTATTTTTCCCAAGGCAAGGCATTGATTTTTCCTTTCCTGTCTACTTTGTTTTACCTGCTCAGATTGGTTTGGCTTTTGCAGCGTTTCATTTGAGTATCAGCAAAGTGTTGTCCCATGTTCTGTTTCAACCTCTGAAGAAAAGTACAACAAAATCCCAACAATAACAATGGGGGTAGTTTCTTTTTAGCTTTTTGCTTATGTTGCTTATTATCTTCCATATGAAATCAGTGCCTTGTCTAACTGAGAAGCTACAAAGACTTTCATCTTTAGTTTTGCTGTAACTAATAAAAACTATCCTTATAGTTTATGTATATCCTTATATATGAGCAGTTCTCTTCAGTGATCTGGTGGTGGGATTACAGGATGAGCTCGTGGGGCTCATGAAGAAGACTCTGAGCTGGGCTATGAGGATGGAGGAATCTGAAAAGCAGAAAAGTGGAAGGAAAGCAGTGATGCTGAGATAGGGAAGAAAAGTTTTTGTTCATTCTCTGCACAAAGACCTATGGCATCCCTGACTATTTATTTTCAAGTCAGGTGGAGTTAGTAGTGGGCAAGAAAAAAGATGACAAGGTCCTTGCAACCACAGTGGACAGTAAACCCCAACAGAGGGGGTGAGCCAGGAGGTAACACTCATGGAGGACTCCCTGGAAAAAGAGGTTTTTAAAGTCACAGTCTGTGAGAGAGAAAAGTGAACATTATGGAAGGTGAACAAGTGAACACAGGGAGAGTGAGATGTCAAGAGTTCAGGAGGTGGGAATGCAGGAGATGCAATCACTAGGGAGCTGCAGACAAGGGGAGCATCAACTTTGACTGATACAAAACAGCAAAAGGAAACAAGTGAGAAGAATCACAGAGATGTTGGGCACAGATTAAAAACAGTGTTAAGAAGTTTGAGGGCATTTTGACATAAATGGAAAGGGATAAGTGAGAAGTCTGAAGGCAAACACAAACCATCCAGATTCTCCCTGCTTTGGAGCTTGTACAATAGGCTGACTACAGATGGGTTCTTACAATGTGTGGGTATTGGTTTTATCTGGAATTTATGAGATTTTCGACTTACTGTCAGAGCACAATTTCCCTGTGCTTTTTATATTTATTTATTATTTATTTTTTACTTTTTCCCAGAGCTGAATGGGTGCATGAAGGGCACGTAAAGGTTTATTGAGTAAAAGCCCTAAATGCTTGCAAACTTTTACTATTCTTCCAGGGCCTATAAATATTTTTCTCAATCCTTCTCTTCACAGCAATAAAAAATTAGTGTAGAGGTTAGCTGTGGGACACTTGACATGAGTCTGGCTCTAATCTCATTTTGAGGTTAAGGAAAGTAGAACTGAAACAGCCCAGACTGCCAAAGTATTGAAATAGATAATAACACACTCCTGTCTCTAGCCCTTGCACATCTGTGGCATCACAAGGTGCAGGGATGGTGAGCACACTGAGTACCTGAGCATTAAATAGGTGCTGCCCTCTCTCATGGGCATTGCTGAGGTTTGCATTTGCAGTGAAGTCATTTTCTTTTCAAAGGGCATGGTTTGTACCCCAAAATATGGCCACTCTCTAAACAATTCTCATAGATGCAAGTCTTAACAGTGTGTGTTGCTGGGTGTCAGGGACACAGCTGAGGAGTCAGTTCAGACACACCTTTGGAGGCAGGGATTTTTTTCTGAATGCAAAATTATACAAAACAGTGAAGTTTTATTTTAAAAAAATAATAATAAATAGAACAAAAATCCTACAAACAAACAAACAAACAAAACCCCAGCCAATTTTCTGTACTCATTCCTTTGGAAACCACATCTTGCTACTCCAAAAACTGAGAGCTTAAGAAGGTGCCTTTCAGTCAGGACTATCTTAGTCACATTGCTCACAATAACCAGATTCCCACCTCTGTCTGGCCTCTGGGTATCACTGCAGTTTGCTCTGAGCCTTCAGTTAGGGGTTTGCTTGGCTGTGCATCCCTGGGACAAAGTCAGGAGATGTTAGGAAAGCAGGGAAGAAAAGCCAGTCTGTGACCCAAAGGCTCAGATCCATCTCACAGGACCCTTCTGTTCCGTGTGAGAGGGATGTGAGGGATATCAGAGTGGCACCTCCACACATGGATGGATGTCAGAGTGGCACCTCCACCTGGAGCTGGGCTGATCCCTAGCAGGGGAAGCACAGGAGTCACTGCAGGGGGACTCACCCCATGGGAAAGATGCTCCCGGTTCAACAGCCACGGCTTTGCCTTCCTTCCCTTTCCCCTCCCTCTGAGTCTTTCTCTTCTTGGTTGCAGCTCTAACCTGGAAGAATCACAGAATGGTTTGGAATGAAAGGAACATTAAGGATCACCTCATTCCAGCCCCCACCATGGGCAGGGATGCTGTTCACTGGATCAGGTTACTCCAAGCCCCGTCCAACCAGTCCTCAAACATTTCCAGGCATGATTTTCCTGGGAAAGCTGTTCCAGTGCCTCAGCAGCCTCCCAGGGGTTGTCCTTTCTGGCTGGAGGGTGAGCAGCAGTGCCAGAGGAGCCACAGTGTTGCCACCACCAGAGGCAAGGAGGGTTCCCTCCGGTGCTCCAGGAGCGAGGGCTGACCCGGGATGGGCACCCAAGGCTGGGAGGGAGCTGAGCTCTCCCTGAGCACAGGTCAGCAGGTCCAACACCCACGCAGGAAGCCAAGCTCCTCCGGAGCAGCCCTGTGAAACTCAGCACTTTTGGTTTGTGAGGGGACATATCAAAATATTGTTGGTGTCAGTTTTCCTGGCCGATTCCAGCTTGTGAAAATTGAAGGCAAGGCCCAACTTTCCTGTTCCAGAGCAGTTGTTTCTAGAATGTCTGAAGCTTCTTGTTTCTTCAGCTTTTTAAACAAAATACCCTGAAAACGGGAGAATGTCATGGGAACACTCCTGAGGCCCCTCAGCCTGGGGGTGGTAGGAGGGTTGTAATAACACATTCATTCATCTAAAGATTGTTTTGGAGGTTAACCCACTTCCTATGTAGATGCCTACACTGAGGCAAAAAGAGGAGAGGAGTGTCTACTTCACAGGGTTATTTAATATAAGAAAGCCCATTTTTGGTGAGAAAAACTCCAGTTATCTTTTAGTACCAGGCACTCCTCAAGGAAAACTGATGTAAACATACAGGGCTGTTAAAGATTTAATGAAATCCCACCAGTATGTGTTGTGCATTTATCTAATGAGATCACACAGGTTCTCCTCTCAGCACCTCCTCCTCTACTGAAATCAGGCACCTTCTCTGCTCCAGCTTGGCCCCAGATTAATATTGCCTTGACGTAATTGTTCATTCAACACGACTGCTAATTTGTCAGTGGAGCTATCCCAGGGTCTTGCTCCCAGAGATATGAAAACAATAACCTTGTGACCAAGAGACAGGCCTAATGTTTTCACTGCTAAACTGTTGAAAGGGTGTTTTATGTGAAGGAGAAGGGAATGAGTCATCAAGCAAGGGGGTACAGGGTTAGTACTTCTGAAAAGAAAGGAAAGGAGTATAAAACACCTAAGTTATCCTTCCCTAATGCAAATCAGAAAATTGATAGGCAAGAAAAAAAAGCAAATATATACAAAGTGAACCGAGGAATGCACCAAGCTGCAAAACAAATGAGTGCTGGGTATGGTTATTAAAAGTTGGTGCATTCACAGGCACACTTGTGGGCACACTTTGCCTTGCACACACACATCCATCCCTAAAGCACTCATGTGCAGCTCCCAAATAATCACCTTCTAATAAAAAACTGTGCCCCATTCCAGTAATGCCAACTGCAGCACAATCCAAACCAACTGCTGGTAAAACCCCAAAATCATATTTCAAAGAAGGGCTGAAGATTAGCCCGTGGCTTTCTCTAAGCTGTGTCTCTCTGATTCCTGCTGGGGGACACAATGGGCTGGCTGAGCACAGCCTGCCCTCTGAACTCAGCCAGGCAGGCCTGGGATCCTTGGAACAGCACCCTCACTGTCTGTGAGATTTTCAAAGCTGCACCTATCCTGCACAGTATCAAATATTCTCTTCTTGCTCTGCCCCATTTGTCTGGGGCACATCTGTATTCCCTGTCTCCCTGGTTTTTTATAAAAATCCTCAGAGTTTTTTGTGCTTGTGTTCCTTTCAACATCTGCTAAAGGAATCTTTTCTCTCAGAAACAGTGTGAGGGTCGGGGAATATACACAATAGCTGGAAATACTGTTTAAGGCCCAGAGGGGAGAACTTTTTTTCTTCTATGAAAATGTTCTTTTCCAATGCAATGTAATAGTCAAACTCAACTCCCTTCCCTCCTACCCACCCCAACCCCCAAGAAAAAAAAATCACAAGGTGGAACAGGCTCCTCTAAAGCAAAATATACTTAAGAGAACAGATGTGGCAAAACAAAACCCAAAGCTTTCCATGAAGAGCTGCCAAAAATAACATTGGCTCGGCAGGCATGTGATCTTCAGAGGAGTTTGCTACTTGAATGAGTCAGAATGGTGATTCCATTTTTACCTCTTCAGTGAACAGGAAACACATTCTCCTTGAACACCAAATTCTCCTACAGTGGCCCACTTACACTGGATTATATCAGTTGGCTTTGCAGGTGCTGAGACAAAGTGGAAAGTGTGTAATGGTTTCCTCTAGTTTGAGAAGTTGAGCTTAATTGAGGCAAAACCCCAAAGGTCATCTAGAAGTTATGTAAAAACAAATACCTGTGTGTATGTATCTGCAGTGAGGAGCCATAGGAGGAAGGGGGGAGTAATCTAAAACATCCTTTTCCATAAAGAAAGAATTAGGCTTTGCTCAGAAAATACACTTTGTTCTAGGATGCAAAACTTGCAAACCTCATGAAAAAAATTTTCAGATGTGGCTGATGTCACCAATCCAGCTCATGTCCTTCAGCTCACTGTTCTCCAAGGAAAAGGGTTTGGTTTCATTTTTTACAGATCAATGGAGTTCAAATGGCCTCCTAAAGTTTCAGGGTTTGGTATCCAACGGTCAGAGGTTGTGGTTCTCAGAATCAACATCTGTGTTCTAGTTGCTCGAGTTTTACAGTGAGGAAGCAAAATGAATTTTGATTTCCATGTCTCAGGAGGAGTTTGCAGAACTTCTCTAGGAGCATGTCATCCTTTGTCCTGGCAAAGTAGAAAATGTGGAGCTGGAATTGATAAGAAGGATAAATAAGAGTCTTTGCAGTTTCTTTTTATTTAAGAACTCCATGAAATACTGTTACTGTCTCAAGTACCTTTCATATCTCTAGGGAGAATCATTTTAATTTTGCAATAAATGAGCATATGATACCCCAGTTCCCTGAGGGAACCACGATGATTTTATTTGCCATTCTACAAGAACCAGAACGATATTATTTGTATCTTCTCATTCAAGTGTTCTCAGGTTTCCTGTGAAATATTTGGGAGACAGTTTCTGTATTCCTGAAAAATGTTGCCTACATTATCCAGTAGATAATGTAGAGCAGAGGGAAGTCCAGTCATAGAGTTGGTAGATTGTAGACCAAGTAGACATATCACCAAGAACAAAGATAAAGTGGGAGTTGGGAAGCGTTGGTCAGTTGGGTCTTGGGAAATCTACCTTTCATTGATGAAAAGAAAAATAAATTAGTATTGAAATATCTTGGATGCAAGTACTGAAAATAGCAAAAGTGATGGATCACAGACCAACTGGAGACAAATGCAGTCTCCCATCAGACATGTGAGGTCATGTTGTTTCTGCTGGAGATCTCAACAACTCCAGCTGAAGTCCATTGCCAAGACTTTCAGAAAGGACTGATGGGGAAAGGAGTTCAGAGGCTTGAGCAGAGCCTGGTTTTCACTGAGTTTAGGTATTCAGCAGATTCCAAAAATCAAATCAAGAGCTTTCCAAATGGAGAAAACACATCTGACAGTTCATGACTGGAAAATGTGGTCAGCACAGGGCTGTAGGTGTTCACATCTTCAGCAAACCAGTCCAAGGTTCCCTCAACTGGAAACCTGACATTTCCAGGATGAGAAGCCTGCTTGGAAAATGTGAGCCACAAACTCTGCCTTAGCTTTTCTATTTATTAACATGGGAAGAAAAATATTGTCTAATGACTAAATATGATCTTTATGTAGTAGCTGATTGAGCTGAGAAAGTGCAATAACATGGGGAATAGCAGTGCCACGTTGGATTGATGCCCAGTTCATCTGTGGCAAGGCAGTGACAAAGCTCTGCCACTGGCTCTCCAATCTAAAGCAGCCTCTTGATACAAGAAACAGGAGCTGTTCTGTGACACTACTGTGACTTTGCATCTCCTAACTGCAAGATTTGTGGATTTGTGTCACTCTTTAATTATTTAAATACAAAACTGATCTTTTAGCACTCAGAGGAAACAAAGAAATCAGAAAGCACCAAGGATTTCCAAGTCAGTTAGTCCACCTTAACCATAAAATTCTGTTGAACTTATCCTCTTCTTTTTTTTTTTTTTAATTTAAGGTAAGAAAAAAAGGCCATTTGTGTCCAAATCTACATGATAGGTGTCTTCACTGCAAGATTTCATATCTAAATGACATAAGTGAAACTTCCCTTTGCTTTGATAAAGCACCTGGCACAAAGTCTGTGCTTACTGACCAACTCAGGTGTCAGAAAACAACAATTCTTTCAGAGTTTCCATGGTCCTGTTTCTAAGTCCTGGTGCACCTTTCCCTTTCCATCCAGCACTGCCCAGGCTGTGTCACTGCTCCATCACTGTGTTGAAGCAAGAAATTCTGGGCATTTGGACAGACCTTAATTTCCAAGAAAACAGAAGAAGGAGCCAAGACCAAGGACCAGTCTGCTCTGGGGCAAATACACCACACTTTGGGGCTTCTTTCTTGGAAAATTTGTGGCCCAGCATCTTCCTCTTGATCAGGATCAGTGGGAGCTGCTTACAGGAGAAAATATAACCAGAACACCTCTATACACACAATTTGATAGGAGGATCATTCCTTATATATCTCCAACTTCCTCCACTTTGGTTTAAATTTAAAACAGACCAGACAGTGGCTCTGTCACCTAGTTGTTCAAACACAAATGTTGTAATTAATTCCTGCACATTACATGGCTGTGGAGATATTTTTATACAGCATTAAAATCATTGCATAATGTTCTGACACATAATGACTGATTTTTCACTGGTGCCTGAGCACATCACTGTACACTTGGGTGGCATCAGCTGATTGCTGATACACTCAAACTCTTCATTACTTTTTTTTGGTTTTAAGGTGGATCCTTTTGTTTTATGCTGGAGCTTTGGTTCTCCTCTCACTTTTAGAGGCAACGTAGCTTTTATAAGATTCACGATTCTTTGTTCTCCCCTGTAAAAGAGTAATCTTCTGAAAAATAATTTTCTGTGAAATTTTATAGCCCCAAATCTTGGCAACTTTTTGCCAAGGATGTATTTTGCCACAAAAAATGAATCAAAAGAGAACTGAGAGATGACCCAGAAGAACAGACTCCCAAAGGGCTGCTATGGTGACAGACCATTAGTGAGACCTGTTTTCCCAGTCTGGTCTAACACTGTCTCCAGTCAAAGGTTTGACTGAGTTTTATTAAATAATAATCTTTGGTCTCTGCAGGTCTTCAAAATCTCTGATTTTCCTGCTCTTGTATTAAGTCACAGAAAACCCTGTTGGTGTTTTTTTTTTTCAGAAAGTATCACTGTGAGGTCAGTATGTCTGAAGACATCTGTATCATGCACCCAAATGTACTATTTTTGCATTGTCAAGGTGCTGAAGGGCTGTGTTTGTACCCTCTTCTCCTGCCTGCCTGCTCAGCCCACATGGCAGCTGGATGGTGGCTGGAGCTCTGGGAAGCCAGAAGGAACTGCATTCCTGCAAAATGATGAAACCAGGGCTTCGTTTTTCATTCCCATGAGCAGATAGCAGCCACTTTTATCACCCTGAACACATCCCTGAGAGGGCTCTCACCACATCAGGGCCCCACAGTGCTGGATGCTGCACAAACACCCCCTGGCAGCGTCCCTGCCACGCAAAGGACAACAAAACCCCCACATCCCTCCACAGCACCTCCCCTCTCCTCAGGCACCCTCCCCACTCCTGGGGTGCACCTCCTGCTGATCCTGGCACAGATCTCAGCCATGGTGGGAATTCAATAAACACATGTCTGATGCATGTTGATAAAAGAAACTCACCAACCAAAACAAGCAGAGAGAAGAAAAACTCTCTTCCTCTTTAATCCCCCCCAGCTCTGCTAAAGGAAGTCACACACTTGGTGATGCAATTGCTTTTCAAGCCCCAACAAGCAATTTTTCTGCCCCACCATGAAGTGAAAAGACCCCAGCACTTTTTGCCCCATAAATTCAAACAGCAAGAGTCAGAAAATCAAATATTGTTACTAATAAAAGCGAGAGTAATGTGAAATATTTTATTCTTTCCTATCAAAGCTTTGAGGCCCAAGTGGCATTAGGAACTCAATGGTAGGGCGGGAAAATTGAGGGGGAGGATTGTCTTTTTCCAGGAGAGGTGAAGCTCTTTTGTGTTTAATTGATTGTATCTCTGGGAGCCTGGGCTAAGCCCAACCTGCAGGTAAATGCAGGGCATGTCCTCGAGCTGAGGGGGCTGCAGTATGAAGACTTTCATGCAAAGAAAACCACCTTTCTGCTCAATAAATGTGCCTTTTTTAACCCCAGAAGGTCTGATTTGCACAGTGTACCTGCTAAAACCCAGCCTCTTATTGCAGCTGCCCTTTTATATCCCTTCCCCAGGAGGAGACAGCCCCAGACATGTTCTGGGAGGAACAGGCTGCTGTCTGCCTCTGCCACCTCCCTGAAATGCAGAGCTTCAGCGAGCACCTCTGCCCCGGGGCATGGCTGCTGTTCCCAATTCAACCAGCACGTTCTAGGAACACCACACCCCACCCAGGGCTCAGCCTCCTCCAGCACCACTGGTGCCACCCAGGTGATGCCATCCCAGAGATGGGCTGTGCCTGAGCTACCACTCGGCTCCTTGGTGCTCTCTGTGACAGGGCACCCCTGTCCAATGGTTTATTCCTGCTGGGAAAGGACTTTCTTGGGGGTTTGGTCAGTGTCTTGTTTTTAAAAACCTGTATTTCCATATATATCCAGAGGGGAAGGACAATAGTGCAGGAGCTGAGGAAGCCAAGGTTTGGTTTGTCATTCTGAGCCTTCTTGGGTGACCCTGAAATCACAGAGTATCTCTGTACCCCAATTTCCTGTCTGTAAAATGAACACAGGAGCTGCCTTGACTGAGAGATGCGCTGGAAGGACACTGAGGAACATTTATGAAGTGTTTCCATACCCCAGCTGGGGAGGAAGGGGAGCACAGGAGCACATTTGATGACAGTTTATACAGGAGCTGTCCTTTCTGCCAGGCTTTGCCTATCGAGCCCAAGATTAAAAATTCAGTGGGTGCATCAAAGGAACCAGATTCTTTCCTAAGATGAGTGAGATGGCATGTAAATCCCTTAATAGACTGGCTCAGGGTAGTGTTGTGTCTCCTGATGGACAGGGCAAAAAAGCAAGTGGAACAAGTTTGGATGACATCAAGCTCTGATATAAGTGATAGTGGTGTGTGTGATGGTGTCATCAAACAGAATTGTCCTTCCAGAAGCTCCAGCTGGGGTAGTTATTCTGTGGGAGGCAAAAAGAACAAAGTCATTAAAGGCACCTAGAACCATTATAGATTGATCAGAGTATGTGAATTTTTTTTTCAGATATGTTGAAAAGGTCTCAATTTCATTCCATCAAGAAACAACAGCAAAAAGTAGCCATGAAATGTAACTCTTGGAGTTTTGCCAATCCAGATTTTAGGAGTTTGGGGAAGAATTTGAGTCCTCTCAGGGAGGCCAGAAGGCAAAGATCAACTGTAAATGATAGAATCAGATATTACACATATAAACCAGAATCCTTTGAAAAGCAGAAGCCTCTCATTCCCCACACAGCCTGGCCATGATGTGCCCTGACAGAGCCCAGGAGCATCCTCAGCACGAGGCAACACTCCACAGAAATGCACTTGACCAGGACTGAATCCTTTTCCCTTGATTTCCGTGGGAGCTGCATCCCCTTACAGCCTGATCAGTGTGTTCCTGAGTGAGGCAGCACCAATGGCCGGGGCTGCACCTCCTGTTCTCTCCCACACACCTACACAGGCACAGCCCTGGCTGCTGACTCACTGCCTTCCCAGCACTGGGCTCCTCTGCCCGTTCCAACCTGCTGCTGCTGCTCCCTCAGCCCTGTGCATCAACCCTTGGTCCTCCCTCCCCATCCCCTGTGCATTAACCCCTGTTCCTCCACCCCCATCCCCATCCCCCAGCAAAGAGAGCAGCCTCCCCAGGGCCTGATGGGCCTCTTGGTGGGATGTGTGGAGACAGACAGACTTTTCCATGAGCTCCCTTGACCCTTCAGGGTAAGACGTGGAAATCCTTGTTGTGCAGTAAATTGAGTAAACGTGACATGGACAGTAAGGGAGAGAGACAAGGAGAGAAGGCACAAATAACTGTGAGGGTTCTACTTATTCCGGTGCAGAAGGAAGTTGGGATGGCTTCACCATAGGGAAAGGATCTCTCTTGAACCACCCAGAGCAGAGATTACACCTGCAAAGTCAACCCAGAGCTTTGAACAAAGACAGCTGGTAGTCTAAAATAAAGCACCCTCCAATCCAGTTGGTTTTCAAACATTCAGTGGTTCAAAACCCCAGGCTTTTACCCCTCTGGACAGCACCTGAGAATGTTTTCGTGATTTTGGTTTTTTCCACTTCTGGATTCAGAGGAGAGCAAACATGCTTTTGTTGTTGTTTTCCAGGTGAATAAAGTTGTGAGATCCCCAAAACTTCATTTTCCTAATGCAAGAGGACCTGCAAAGTATGTTTGCAACACTTGTCAGGGCACAAAAATGGCACAAGGCTGCTATTATTGCACAAAAGCAAAAGCACATCACTGCAAACAATGACAGATATTAGAATTCCAGATATTAGAACATAATCAAACTAAATACCCTATTTAATAAATATCATGTTAGACTATGTACTTCATTCTACTCTGAACCTTGCTGTTGCATGTAAGGCAGATGTCCCTGCTGCTGAAGTCACATTAGAAAGCAGCAATACAGAGCCCTTCATTTGCAGAAACGGGGTCTGGCCACATTCTGGGTTTGGGCTTCTCTGTTCTCTCTTCCCCTTGCCTTGCAGAGCATGTACAGGTTTGTCCTGGTACATTAAGTTATTCCATCTTGATGCCTCACAAAGGAGCAGTAGGTGGGACTGATTTGAAGCTGCTGTATTCAAATCTCCCATTGCCACACAGTTGCTCCATCCTGAGCTTGCCCTGTTTAATTACTGGTTTAACAGAGAGGGAAGTTGGTGCCATCTCAGTCTATTGGCCTTCACTTGTCTGTGGCACTGGAGACACCCAGATATGGGCAGCCCAGAGTTTTATTGCTAACCTGGGTGGTTTGACAGGGGAGAGAAGCTGCTGCCCTGGAAATGTCTCAGTGAAAAGCTGGTTCCAGAGTTTAATGTTGTGACCATCTGGCTTCAACACAGAGGGGAGACCTGCAATTCCCCAGGGCTGAAGAGTGAGGGTGGGAAAGGCCCCATCTCCCAGAAGGATGGGAATGGCCCCATCTCCCAGAAGGATGGGAATGGCCCCATCTCCCAGGCTGCCAGTGCTGGGGTTTCCTCCTCCATGTTCCATTCGTGCTGACGTTCATCCCTCAAGCAGCAGCCCCTGCTGCTCTGGAGCTCTGGGTGTTCTCCCCTCTGGGAGATGCATCCACAGATAGAGCTGCAATCCCACGTTGTGCAACAGGCAGAGCTTGGTCTGCCAAGCAGGGAGCAGGTTCCTGGTACAGACAGCTCCATCAAAGCATTTCTGTCCTCACCTGAAACTTCCCTCCATCCCCAGCCCTGCACCCCTCATGCACCCCTGCCCTGCTGCAGCCACATCAGCTGGGCTGTCAGTGGATCTCAACCATGACTGGGATGAGATAATCCATTCTACCTGCAAGGTTAAGGATCTTCTAAAGGGAATTGCTTGTCCAGACATGTAGGCACAGCTTCCACTATGATTTTTGCTATTCTGGTTGATGGCAGTTTCTCTGAAGAGATAGATTTTATTAGGAAAGGCACTTTTGGGGAGTTTCTCATGATATACTTGCATTTACCCAGGACTGCTGTGCTATGAAAACACCACTGAAGAATTACACTTCTAACCCCCCTGGGTGTATTAGCAATGGATTGTAGGCAAGATCTGGCCCAAAGAGAAAGTACCAAACTTGCCAAGGTTTAAATATTTTTGTGAGCCTAAGTCTGAAAAAGTAGAGAAATTAGTGATTTAATCCACCTGTATCACATCAGTCAGGCAGATGAAAGGTCTGCAAAGAGCAGCACAAAGTAATCTGGTTATTTCATTTCCACTGAACACCAATTTCCAACAGCCAGAGACAAAAGACATGGAAAAACATCCTAATGTAAACTGGCACAGGGGCCAGAGCACAAGCAGTTAACATTAATTATGTATTACCCAAGCACTATAGATAGCACCAAACAGGAAGGGGAAAAACTCATAAAGCTATTAATAATGAACATAAAATTTGTAAACGCACTGTGAGGAGTAATTTGCATAGCAATATAAACAGGATCTCTAATGCTGAAGAGATGGAAACTGCGCTCTGGTGAAAAAAAATAATTATTTTATATGTTTAAAACTATAGTTCTATTTATTTATTTATAAGCACATACTATGGTCTCTAACTCTCAGGTTCCTGACTGTGTGGAACACAACCACTTGGCTGCTGCAGACATTTCCTTTTGCTGGGCACACACAGTAACAAACCTGGAGCATTTGCTTTGCAATGGTCTTGGACAGTGATCACTGGGGATACCTGTGCCTGTTTGAAGGCACAGATGAGCCAAGAAAAACATCATCCAGCTTTTTCACTCTACCCTTGTGTTTAAATTTGCCTCATGATAAGTCATTGCATTGGGGTTTATCTTGTTAAAGGAGTCAGATCTCTGTCAGTCAGTCCTTAACTTTTCAGTGGAATAAGGGAACACCAGCACTGATTTTCACTTGCCCCATCTCCTTGAAGAGCTCCCGTGGTTGTCTCCAGTGCCAAGTCATCCTGAAGCTGCTGGAATTACTCTAATCCTCAACATTTCAGTGGGAATAAAAATTCACTCATTATATGTAGAGCCCATTTGGTATAATATTTCAGGGCCCCCAGTATCTAAACATGGTGTATGGATTGAAAACAGGGGCTGGCAATCCCAGAACAGACTGTGCTGAGCTGGGAGGGACACGCAAGGATCAGTGAGTCCAACCCTCAGCCCTGCACAGAACCATCCCCAAGGGCCACAGCAATGTCCTGACCTGGCTGGGCTGGGGCTGTACCATGGGCAAGACACTGGTTCTCTCATTACCCTTATGACAAACCTCAGGCTGTTACATTTTATCATGGCAAAAAAAGATGCCAATTTGCATTTGTTCTAACCAGCACTGTTGCAAAATATTCAGAATTAGTTAAAACAGGTGAAAACAAATGCCATTTGTGATATAATCTACAGGGTTCACCAGGCTTCTCTGGAACTGCCTGGGCTAATTCAGAGCACTGTAGGAGCAACACAAAGCATGATGCCATTTGTCAGGTCTAGGAAACCACAGGGTTAGTTTATGTGCAGCAATTTCCATGGAGAAACCTCTTCCTTGCTTTCCACTGAGCCTGAGCATCAGAGTGCTGGTGACCTGCCCCTCGAGATGGGATGGAGATTTCCCTGTAACACAGGAGGACAAAGCAGTGAGAGGGTCAGCACCCAGGGCTGGGCTGGGATCATCTCTCTCCTTGCCTGAAGCTCAGTCAACCTTGCTCTACTCCTGCCCCTCAGCAGAGAGCACAGCCCGAGCCTCAGCTCTGCCCACTCCCCTTTCCTGGGGAACTTTTCCTTGGGCCATGCTCGGCTCTTCCCAGCTGGAGGCTGCTTTTGCATCTATCCCAGACTCCTCTTGGTGGGCTGTGATTTGATTTTCCAGAGAGGCCTCCTGGGAGTGTGTCTCAGGAACAGGGAATGGGGGAGGATGGGGAAGGATGTGGTCGCATGCTTGATCAGAAAAGCAATAATGAAAAGTGGATGGAGAAGGGGAGAGAGCAGTGGGAGTTTTCTCATCAATCCTGGGTCCTGTTGGGCCAGCAGCCCCTCTGGTATGTTTAGGGATGCTGTGTGCCTTAACAGCCTCCATTTACTAATGCAGTAATGACCTGCTGGAGGAGGATTTGGCTGCTGTGCTAATTGCATTCCTCTGCTGCACAATAACTTAACACGTTATTAAGATTCCACAGAAGAGGGTCAGGGAATTCATCTCTTTCCAGTGCTCTCCTGACCCCAGCACCATCACACACACACACACACACACACACACACACACACACACACTCTCCTCTTTTTCCCAGATCCAAATGGATGTTTTCAAAACCTGGAAAGGAAATATTCCATCATTTGTAACGCTGGTACAGTCACATTTTTTTCTTCGTATTCAACACCCAGTTGTGAAGAGCTCCAAGCTCTTTTGCTCAATTTCCTCCTCAGTTTTAGGGCTCTCTCCTTTCCTCCCTGCAAAAGGATTAGAGGCCAAAGTGTATCTTCTCTGGAGGTGACATCCCTCTTGCATGGCAGTCTTGGTGAGTGAGCTGGACCTACCACACTGCAAAGGCAGGGAAACCACCTACTTGACTCTGAGCAGGAGTCTGAAGGCTGGAGCATTGTCCTGACTCACCAGCCAGGCAGGACCAGCCCTTCTCCTTCCAGCCCTGCCCTCCACCATGCCCACCTCAGCCTTGTCTCCCCTGCACATCCTCAGCCTGCTCCAACATCTGCTGCAGTTTCCTATCAATGCATGTCAGCAGCCCTCAGGTCCTTCCTTCCGAAACCTCCTTCAGTGTCTCCCTGAACTGCCCCACACTCAGGCTGCAATGACTGTCAGGCTGTGCAGGATCCAGTCAGTGTCCTGATGTTTTTAGACCACTGGATTTAGAGGGGAAAAAGATTGTTATTTCATTGACCCTTGACAGCATAACAGGTACACTCAGCTCACTAAATAAATTAATGGCAGTAATCAGCATAAATAATAATTATAAATGAAGGTGTGTGCAAGGTTAAAACTCACTTGATAGAAGCTTTCCTCTGTCTGGTTTGTAACACAATTTGGTTTATAATGTAGCCACTTCTTCTTTTCCTTTATTCCTATAAATCCTCACCTATCTATGTAAAAGAGCAAATAGAAGACAGCAGGTTAGGATTATTTCTACTGCTGAAGAATCACGAAACTTCACCAAAGCACTCACCTGGGATGAATCACAGAATAGTTTGGGTTGGAAGGGACCTTAGATATCATTTAGTTCCACCCCCTGCCATGGGCAGGGACACCTTCCACTAGCCCAGGTTGCTCCAAGCCCCGTCCAACCTGGCCTTGGACACTTCCAGGGATGGGGCAGCCACAGCTTCTCTGGGCAACCTGTGCCAGGGCCTCCCCACCCTCACAGGGAAGGATTTATTTCTAATATCTAATCTAAACCTCCTCTCAGTTTAAAGCCATTCCCCCTTGTCCTGTCACTTCGTGTCCCTCTAAAAGGTTCCTCTCCCTCATTCTTCCAGGCTCCCTTCAGGTACTGGAAAGCTGAAATTGGGTCAATTAGTTTGGACTCAAGCACAGTGAGCTGACTGAAAGCCCCCCCCAGCCATCCTCCCAGGTCCCTCCCCTTGCCATGGGCTCAGGGAGGTGGGAGCCTGCACCCCCTCAGGGGCTCTGATCCCAGCTCATCCCAGCTCATCCCAGCTCTGATCTCAGCTCATCCCAGTTCATCCCAGCTCCCTGCCACCCTACCCTCCCAGCCAGGTCCCAGCAGAGACAGAGCCTGAGCCATCCAGGGGGCTGGATCCAGGCTGGAGCACAGAGATTATCAGGTAAGGTTCCTTCTGCCATAACGTGGATGTAGGTAAGGAAGAAATCATCACCAGTGTTGGGGTTTTATTTCTTCTCCTCTGCTGGGAATGGGCTGGTTTGAATGCTACCAGTTCTCTGCTCTGGAATGATGATAGGATCATGGATTGGTTCAGGTTGGAAAAGCCCTGTGAGATCCCTGAGTCCAGTCATTAACCCAGCACTGCCAAGGGCGACTCCACCACTGCCCTGGGCAGCTGTGCCAGGGCTGGACAACCCTTTCCATTAAGAAATTTTTCCGAATATCCAACCCTGGTGCAGCTTCAGGCCATTTCCTCTTCTCCTGTCACTTGTTATTTTGGAGAAGAGGCCGACCTCCAGCCTCCTTTCAGGTAGTTTTACAGGGGAATGAGGTTCCCCCTGAGCCTCCTCTTCTCCAGGCTGAGCTGCCCCAGGTCTCTCCCCCTCTCCTCCCCAGCCCTCTGCTCCAGACCCTTCCCCAGATCACTGCCCTGCTCTGGGCAGGTGCTCTTCGTGCTCAGGTGCAGAACAGGTTGGGTTTGGATTTCCCCCAGATGAGCTCATTAATGTATTAGTCACAAACAGACTTCAAGGACACTTGACCTCAGTGTCTCCCTTTCCTCTCTGATCATCTTCCAGCTTCTGCTTCAGCAACAGAAAACTACAAAGAAAAGAAATGGCACAGTCAACAAAAGAAGGAAAAGCCAGAGATTAGGGCTGTGGTTGGCTCAGCAAAGCCCAGCCCGTGTTCCTGTTCCCTGCAACCATTTCCAGGTTACTCCCACGATGGAAATCCAGGTAGTTAAATAAGGAAGGAGTTTGACTCCTCAGTTGGGTAACTTTTTGCATCCCTCCTTGTGCAGGGCTTTAAAAAGTTGTGCTTAAAAGTAAAACACAGGCACCTTAAATGATTAGTATTTTATTAAATGATAATTAATACATCTGGGAAAAGCCTGAGAAGCAGTTTGGATAAACAGCAAAGGAGGCCACGCAGAAAGAAAGGGAAAAAAGAGCAGCAGACAATACAGGAGAAAGCAGAGTGACTTCTGAGCTGAAATTTTTCAACAAAGAGCTTTTCTTCTGACTTTCCAGCTCTGCCATTCCCCAATTGCATTAAAGTGGTTGGCAAGATGAATAATATTTTTAGATTAAATATACTGGCAGAACAACAGGAACTGCAGCCCCTTTACTGTTCTGCTGGAAATTTCTGCTGCTGTTTCTGGTAAATATGGCTGGTGGCAGGACCTGGCTTGTAGCTTTAACCACATGTGGGAAGTTCATGGGGCAAAGATGCCAAGTCTAAAATTAACCCCCTTGAAAAACAAAAAAGAAAAGGTTTACAAAAAAGTGCCTGGGGCAGGGTGAGAGCGTTTAGGTCGTTATTTTTAGTCTTTCATTATATTAAGACATGTAGAGGTTTGGGTTAATTAAGGGTAAAAAAAAGTAGATCTCAACATTTTCTGGACTGAAATGAATAAAACATTTCCATGGAATACTTTAGCTTTCAATCCTTAGACAAGAACGTAGTAAGAGACAGAGAACTAAAGGTGAAGGCTCTCAGAAGTTCCCAGTATTGCTGTGGAGAATCAATCAAAGGTGTTTTTACCATGAGCAGCTCATTTCTCTGGGCTCCACTACTGACACCCCACAAACACCCCAGGAAAAAACTCAGTGTGACATTCCTTGGGCTTCTGAAGAAGAATTCAACAATATAACATGAAAGGATCCAAACCTGCAAATAAGAACTGCAGCACCAAACCAGTGGTGTTTCCCCATTTTTCTGCGTTTATTTTTGTTTCTTTATGAATGTTTTGGACACATCTCCTGATTTCAGGGGCAATTTAACCCCTGGAGAGTGAACCTCTGAGTAATAAGTCACAACTGCTGCTGGACACACTGGTAAACATTTCTAACTAACTTCCTTGATGTCACCAGTGTCACCTGCAAAGCAAGGCCAATCTCAAAATAACCACTGCTACGTCTTTCCCCCCATGCAAAGGGAGGGGATTCATCACTTCTTTGGAAATGGGGTTTTTATCTGGACTTCAGGCTTGGCTGAATTGTCTGGTCCTTTCTTTGGGGACAGGCTGTTGTCTCAGCTCCTGAAGGTTTTGTTGTTTTCCCTACTCTGTCCTTTGGAACAAAAATCTAATGGGAACAGCTGCTGTATAGTAGAGGTCTGTGCTAACAAGGGAGAGCTTGAGCTAGTAAAGTACATTGTATTCCAAGGAAATATTAACATGGAACTGCCCAGAAACCAGTATTTATCAATTCCTTCATGAATTCCCACCTTTGGGAATTATCTAAAATAGACAGTTAATGATGCCTCTCTGCATATATTCTACCACTTCCTTCATGTCCCAGTCCTCCACGTTACTCACCTTGTGCTTTTAAATCTTCAGTCAAAATACTGATGTCAGTTTGCAGTTTTTTTTTTTTTTAATTAATAAGCCCCTGCTAAATCTTTTATTCTGCCAGCAGACACAGACACTAATGTACAAAATACTAATATAAATCTTGGAGAAAACAATCCCTGTGCCAAAAAGAACTCGTATGGACCATATCAATAACAAGACAATATCAATATTTTTACCAGTTCACAGAGATGTTGGTGGAGGCACAAATATTTCCCAGAAACTGCACAAGAAGCTCACCCAGCTCAGAGTGTGAGTGCAGGGCTCTGAAATCCTTGCTCAGAGCTCAGGCCCCCTTGACAGGCAGCATACTTGGGTGAGGAGGGGTGGAATAACATCCAAAAAACCTCCATCTCCTCTAGGACTGGCAATCTGGGAGTCCCCTGTGGAGCTTGGGGTGATTGAGGAGACTCATGGAGGAGAAACAAGAGAAATAATCACTTACCTGGGTTAGGGGTTCCTGTTGTCATTCAATAAGACAAACCATCTCAGTGGAGAATTCCTGGAATAAGACAATGGTGATCAATAGCAAATTCCCAGTTGTTGCTGGAAAAGGTTTTCTGAGCTCTCACAGACAGGACAGGAGTGTTCTCAGTGCCATTACTGAAAGCCAAGTTTTAGACCTGAAAGCTAAAATGAAACAAAGCAAGCTTTCAATTAACTTCTCAAAGTGCTCCCAGCTCCCAGGTCAGGGCAGATGAAAAGATAAATATTGAACAAAGAGGGTTGGTCTGTGTCTGAAGCATCTTAATGAACACAAAAGTTGTACAACATATTGAGGAGTGCTTTTGCCTCAGATCAACCATTCCCTCCTCCAAGGCAGTGATGAGATCACGGCCCCTCACGGGGGATCAATTCTTAAGAGCAATATTGGATGATTTACTTCATGCCCAAAGGAAAGCTGCAGTTTCCCCCTGAGCTCTGGAAAATCAACGTTGTCACTGATATGAAAGGGGAGATTTCTCATGAGAAAAACCATAGTTGTCTGAGAAAAGGGGGAAAAATATCCATTACTAAATGTTTTTGTGATGTTTGATACTGACCTGTGTGACATGGGCAAATCACACAATTGCTGCTTGTGTACTGTCAGTATGATCATCACCTATGGTCCCATCTTGACTACTCAGGAAAAAAAAGACCAAGACCTGATTGCTGAGAAAGTTGCTGTTGCTAAACAGAACAACTGAGAATTTTCAGACATCTGAATAAGACATCTGCAGCTTCCCCAAAGATTATTCACTGTCTGTCTCTATCTGGCAGTGCAGAAAACTCAAGATGAATGTTGGGGGGAGGGAATTAAGTGCTTATAAATAATATTTGAGGTCATATTTCTAAGGCCAGAAAAGGATTACTGTAAGGGCCTCAGTTACTGCAGGTCCTCAGGGTTTGGCTTTAATAAATTATTTGGGGGGAAAACGGATTAATTCTTTTCTATTACATGTATTAAATAAGCATATTTGCAATTTATCTACGGTGCATTCTGATCCAGGGTTACAAACACTTAAATATCACAGAGTGGAGTCATACCAGCTCAGATAGGGGAATCAGATTTTTGTGGGTTTGAGCCAAAAACTCATTGACACTAACAGGGAAGCTTTCTCCTGATTTCAGTGAGCTGCAGCTGAGACTCCAGACTTACAGGAAAGCTTTTTTATGGCTAGTCCTGCACACCCAGTGAAACTCAGGAGAACTTTGGTTTGTGTCTCCTGCATCCTTAGCACACTCCTGAGCTGAACTGTGGCTGCTGCTGAGCATGGCCCCCTTTCCAGTTCCCCAGCTGTTTTCATGGTGGTCACAAAAACTTTTAAACACTGATTTGGGCCTGAGACCTGCAGGGACAAGAGCAACACCAAGCCGTGTAATTCCCTGGGTAACTTCTAAAGCCATTGTTTATTCCTTCTTAATGACCAAACAGACAAGCCCAATATTTTTACTTAATGTACTCAAAGCTTCAAAAGACATCCAGAGCACAAATAATTCATGGCACTAAGATGTCATGAACTGAAACCTTGAAGCTGCAGGAATTTGCTCCTGACTTCACTGGGCTAGAATTTCACCCCAAGAAATTACCACAAAACGTTGTTTTGTAATGGTGAATTGTCTAAGCCAGCCCTTACAAACAAATTAAGCAGAATAAAACTTGGAGGAACTGGAATCAGAAGTGCTGGGAGAGAACACAACAGCAACATTTTAACTGTTAAATTTTAGGGGCAACCCCCTGAGACCCTGTGTCAACAGGACAGTCTCACATGAACTGACAGCACAATTTCACCAAAACCACTCAAACAAAAAGTATTTTCTTAATTTTCTTTCCACAGCAAAGTGTCCCAAGCATGACTACAACCAAGGTATGACACACTGACCACAAGAAGAGAAAGAATGACTCTGCACTTTCCTCTCACGTCCAGCCCAGTTCTTTTCTCCATGTAACCATTTCATTTTGTAAGAATTGAAAATGAAATCTCACATTGCACTCATAGTTGAGTCCCTTTGATGTTCATGTGCCAAACCATTCTCTGTGCGTGGGTGCAGGGAGAGGTAGATCAGGAAGTGTCAACTTCCCTTCCTTTTACTTGTTGTCTTTTACTCTTTTTATTTTCTACTTTTGGTTTAATGCTTTGCATGTGAATCTTTCATGTTTTGCTCCAATGAGTGAGAGTGAAAAAGAGAAAAAAGGAAGGATGTCAAGTTCACTTTTGAAACATCTCCAGAAGAGCAACAAATAAAATCCTCAAGAATAAAACAAAACAAACAAATAAAACAAAAGAAAAGAAAACAACCAAACCATCTCAGAGCCTCCTGCACTGCATGAGCCTGATGTACTGGACCTCCAGTGTCTGCTGTTGGATCCACTCTCCCATCTCACAACAGAACAATTTTTTTTACAGTGATCAACCCAAATTTGGGGGTTAAATCTAAGTCAGTGCTGTTGGGCTTTGTCTAAAGTAACTGCCTCCCCAGTTTTTCAGCCCATGCCTTTGCAGCAATGGGCTTTTTGTATTTGCTCCCTTTTCCCTCAGTCTGCTCTGGGTTTGGGTTGCATGTCAGAGCTGCCTCCATGGAGAACTCAGGTTCTCCTTTTTTCTCTGCAGTAGGAGCCAGCTGCTGCAGAAGCCCTTCTCTTCAATCTTCCTGTTTTAGAGAGAAAAAAATAACTTATTTCTACATGTTGCTTTGCCCAGTGTGATGCCATGGCTGAAAAAAAACAGCCCATGTTGGATATGAGCAGAACCCAAATGTATTTTGGCACCAAGAGAAATCTAAGCAAAGATCAAGACTCTGGCTTGCTTTTTGAGGGGCTGTACCAGCACAAAGCAAAAGTAAATCTTTGCTTTGAAGGGCTCATGGAAATAGTGAGCAGCAGTATCTCCATGTGTTTTAAAGCAGCAGAATTGCCTCCACTAGGCCACTCAGAGCAGCTTCCTGTGAAATGAGCACTGATGACCCTCAGAAAAGGACAGGGACCAAAGTTCTGTCCGAGACCACCTGCAAGGAGAGCATCCCAAAGCATATCCCAAAGCCTGTCTCTCTCTTTCAGACCCTGGCATAGGTCAGTATGCAGAATAGAGGGGCTTGAAAACAATAATTAATCAGAAATGAGGCGATCAGCTGACTCGAGTGGCTACGATTAATTGTCAGGGTCTAAAAACGCCATTAAAAGCTGCAAATGACGTGAAAATTTGAAGTGAATTTTAAACAAGTATACATTTCCTGACTCAAAGGCACTTTAGCCCTGTAGCCTGCAGCTCAGAGACATCTCTCTGGCTTTCTTCCGCCGATCGATACCATTAAAGTGCTACAAAAAATCCTCTCTCCATATAGTTATAAAATATCAATTACATACATTTTCATTAGCTGCATGCAGTGAGCAGGGCTGATGCACTGGCTGTTTGTTTTCAGCCAGGCACTGTTGGCACTCTTCCAGTGGGAGCATCCCCTGATGGATCCAGTGGGAGCATCCCTGATGGCCCCGTGGTACCCCAGCCCCCCGTGACCATCAGTCCCAGGGCACAGTGTGGGGCTGCAGCTCCTCCTGACCACCACCCCCAGTGTCTGCAGAGGGCTGTGTGCTGCAGGACTGCAAAGCTCTGAGCAGACACTAATGAGTTATGCTAAACTCCCTGACACTCTGGTGGAAAGTCCTTTCTCCTCTGTTTCCCCCATGTAGCTGGTTAGACAGAGGGAAGATAAGTCACTTGCCTGAGGCCCTGTGCTGATTGAGTATCAGAGACCAAATTAAACTGACATTTCTTGGCCCTTAGCTCCATGTTGTGGAAGTTCTGTCTTCTGAGGAAACTGTTGAAAGAGAAATTAAAACACATCATCCCTACATTCATGTGCCAGCTCCTCTGTGCTCTCCCGTTCCTCTGCTTTTAAATGTCAGCACCAGCATGCAGATGTCTCTATGTCCATGAGAAGGTATCTTCTTCCTCCTTTCCAGCTCAGCTCTTTCCCATGTTCAGTGGTGTGCACTGCCATCCAGCTCACCTTTATATGGGCCAACACTCAACTGGAGATCTTTTCCAAAAAAAGGTGGGAGCTGAACATGCCTGGAAGAGCAGAGATATTTTTAAACCAAGCACAAACATGCATGGCCACACTGAATGTGGTTTTGGAAAATGCAGCTTTTTTTTCATTCAGCACTTCCTCTCAGAAACAGCACAAGAAAAGGAAGGCAGTGGAAGAAGGTTTGTTCTTCAGAAGAAACATGTTAAATGACAGCATTATTACTGGATTTTACCTCGGGGAAAAAACCACATAAACAAGTAAACAAACCAAAAAGATGACACACCTCTCACACAACCTGCTGGACTTTATGGCTCTGCACCTTCAATGGCCTCTGAAACAAAACCCATCAGCTCCATTCTGAATATTTTCTAATAAAAGAAAAAGAACATGCAAACCTTCCTGAAGAACTTGAATGGGGTGAGAAAACATAAGGTTTTGTATAAACTCAACAGACTCTAAGTCATTCAATCTCACTGTCTTGTCTCCTTTACTGTCACTTCTGATGGAGGGCAGCAGATGCTGAGGATGGAGGTGATGAAAGAGCATCACCTGGCAAACCTCCTGCAAGGGACCTGTGCCCTGAGCCACACAAAGGGGCCTTCTGCAAACTCCTCAGATTCCACAGCAGAGCACATGTGGAGCAAGGCAAGACTCAGTTCCAGTGATAACCCTCTCACTCGCAGGTTTGCTGATAACCTACTTTGGGAAAAAAGGTCTCCCTAGTCCTCAGATCCATCCTATGTGAGTTCAGAATGGGGAACTGCAGCTGGAATCCTAGTGGAAAAGGAGATGAGCATAAGGAAAACACTGCAGAAGGAAACAGAAAGTCTGTATTTTCCTGCTGTAGTGATGGACACAGAAGGGGTTGGGGAAATATTCCCCCACTGCAAAACTGTAGAGTGTGCACAGATTAAGAATATTTTTATAGCAAGAAAAAAACTCATTGATTTTTTTCCCCAATTTTCAGCAACCAAAGAAGCTATCCAGCTGAACATTGCAGGAAATACCTGCATGACAGACTGGAGACTTACTCTTTTTGGTTGTTAGAGAAATGTTACCCTTGTTGGCTACTGCAAACTGAGCACCTTCAATTACCAGGGGTTTATTTCTTTGGAAGTAATTAAAAACTTGACCTTTTTCCTTGAGGTTTCCTTCCATTTTAACGATAGAAAAATATATCTGATGGTAAATGTCAACTAGCTCTTCTTCAGAGCAATAGTAGTTTCCCAGGATCACCAGACCTACAGGTATAACATGTCATCAGCAGACCCAGGGGCTGTTTCCCTGAGCAGTCACAAGGGAGGTTGTACCAGGACACGCGGAGATGTGGGCCTGAGATCTGGAGATTTGATTTTGGGTGGACCAAAGTGCAGAATAAACTTGACCATCTCAGAGCCAGGCTGTGCTGAGCTGGACCATCTCAGAGTACATCTCATGCTGAGCTGGTGCACAGCCCCAGCAGTGCTGGGAAATGCTGCACCGAGGGCTCGGAGGCACTTCCACACTGCCCACACGGGCAGCTGAGCTCCCTCCCAGCAAATCCATCACTTCCAGTAGCTGGGCTGCAGGACAGCACATGGATCCACGCCTGCCAAAGCCAGACCTGTCCTCACCACTGCTCCAGCACCACCACACTCTGTGCTTCAGCCCCTTGAACTGTGCCAGGAGAGAGCGTGGTTAAATCTCCTCTGTCTCTTGGCTCCTGCTCTGCATCTGCCAGGAACTGCACATGCTGGGGTCACATCTGCACAGGGAGATGTATTTATGGGTGAGCCCACTGCCCAGAGCCAGAAAAGGATCTGAGTCAGCCTGGTGCACTGGATCTGGCCCTCCAAGGCTTGCAAGTTCTTCCAAGCCCATGTCTCACTGGAGTGGTTTTGGACAGATGGGAAGAAGTGAGATGTTTGGTGGTAAAAATGACACGGCTTTTGATTAAGGGAAATGGTAAAGTTTCTCTTGAGGGCAAAAAATTGTAAATTCCCATGAAAATATATCTTCCCTGTGAGAAACTCCTAAGTAAAAGAAAGCAGAATTTTACAGGGCTTTTGTTTGCCAAGGAGCTGTGCAGATGTGACTCATTTGCTCTCCCCAGGCCAAGTGTTGGTTGATGCCTAGAAAGAGGCTTAAGCCTCCTTATAGACAGTCTGAGACTCTCCACCAGAAACAGCAGCACAGGCCAGGCTCCTGCTGAGAGAAACCTCCCCACAACTCCAGTGGGCTGTCCAGGTAACAAGGACAATATTGCCAGAGGATTGCCTGCAGAGCTTACTGCACATCCCACAGAGGAACAGCTGCTCTGAACACCTTCCTCCATTCTGGTCTGTGCCTTGGGAAAAATAAGATTCTGTTTTTCTTGTGGTCAACTCCTGCACTTGGAATTGGTCACTGTGTTTGGTCAAACCTGGTGGAGAGGAAGAGGCCTCGAAAACATCACATTTCTCCAAGGTTTGCAGAAAGACTCCACCACACTCTTGCTCCATCCTGCTTTTGCACAGGGAAAAGTTTCCTTTGTGGGAAATTGTTTCCTTCCATGCCCTCCTGGGGTAGAGGAATCAGGGACCTCCTGCTCCCTGCCTGGACACCATGCCCAGGTGAGGGCTGTAAGAGGCAGGGGGCAGAGGGTTCCAAAAGACACACAGACACATGTATTGAAATCACAGGATCTCAATCAATTTTTAAAAGTAAACCAACTGTGGATCTGATTTAATTTTTTTTTAACCCCTGACTTCCTAACAATGTGTATTATTTTATGACCAGAAGCAAATGCTTCATCAACATGCACTCTGTTGTAGGACAAATAAAACAGATCTTTCACCACATGTATTTTCCAGCTGATCCTTTGTCTGTATATTACCATTACACATTATTTTTATTATTATGATTATTATTATTTTTAACATAAAGATCTGATAGTTTCATCACGTACCTTTTTTTTTATTTCCTTAGATGCTTTCTGTACTTTGCCATGTGCTTTCTTCAAAATACTTCCAGGCAGCTTTAGATAGCAGAATACACCTTCTTCTCTAGCAGGACTCTGTCAGAAAGCAACATTTTTTTCCATAGAGAAACCTGCATTCCTGTTATCTAGGCCATTAGCACATACATTTAATTTCTGTTAGAGGTGACAGCAACAAAACTCTGTGAAAACACATTAGGCAATCCACTCCATCTGAGCTTTGCCTGTTACCCTTATAAGAATGGGGGTTACTCACTCATTGTCCCAAAACGATGGTGAGGGCCACAGCACAAAAGGAATTCAGTCTGGTGCCACAGGAAGCCTGACATCCTTCTTGTTATCACTCATGATGATTTCATTTCTCTAGAGCCCTGTTACTGTTGAAGCATTTAATGTTCTGGGTGTGATAGGAGTTTGAGTCTGAGAGCTCCAGCTCATGACCAGCCTTCCAGGTGGTTTGGGTGTCTGTCAGTGGGGTTGTCCCAGTGGGAGGAGGCTGAGGTGTCTGACCTGGGGCTGGTGCTCCTGCTCTGCCTGGCCACTGTCAACCAGATCTCAAATCTGCAGCTCACTGAGGCCTTTCTGGTCGAGATGAAGGCAGAGACTGGCACAAACCCCAACAGTTTGTGTTTGGCTCGAGGTCTGTGATGGGTTCAGCAAACTAGAACAGGAGCCCCATTGGAGCAGTTGCCAGAATAGCATAAAACTGTGTTTGATCTCCCCTTTGCTTCCAAGGAGGGTTTTGCAGCCTGGATGTCTTGAGATGGGGATTTCTGCCAAGTGTGACTCAGGAAAAGAATTTAAATGTGATGGCCTCAGCCTAGTCCTTGGTGGAATATTTGTCCACAACATAAAACCACTGGACACAATATGGAAATGCAATTGACATTAAACCAAATGATATAATCCCATCTAATGATATTATAATGGATCCCAAGTGAACTCAACATGATTGGGCAAGTATTTCAAAGTGTTACTGAAACAGTTTTTATAGTGTAAAGGTCTGCATTTGCCAACCAGTGGCCAGACACAGAGCACAGACTCTAAGTTAGCCAATTCCCACCCTGTGAACCTGGGGCTGTTTCTTAGAAAAACATCTTTTTTTAATTAGTGCTTTTACTTTCTTAAAGAATTCAAAGGAGTTTTCTGAAGTGTGTTTCATTGTTTTTAAATACATTGCTCCTATTCCCAATTAGCTATTTCTGGTCTGTAGCAAAATCCCCCGATGAGCAGGAGCGGATTAAATTTCTCTAAACCTCCCATTTATGAACTTGTGAGTTGCTAAATGAGGTTGGCCTTTCCCCCGAAGGCTGGTCGTGCCTGACGTGTCTCTCTGGTTTGCTGTGTTATTCCTCTGCTCTGCTGTTATTGTTTTTACTCATTTTGCATAAGGTACGTTCTGGCACAGCTCTAAAAACCTGATCCAAGTGGAATGTGAGCACAGCTGACCGTCTGCTTGATTGAATGCTTTCCAAGTGCAATTTGCAAATCCTTGCTCTGGAGAGATGGGGAGGGGAGAGAGGGAGAGCATTCCCTCCAATCTGGGAGAGTGCCTTCAGTTTTGACCAGCTTGAGAAATTTATCCCTACGACAGAGAAAGATCATTTCTTAGCTCGATGCTGCTCAAGGGCCTGGATGTTCTTGAAAGCTGCCCTTGAAGTCCCTCTAGATCCCATGAAATACTGAATAACATTCACAAAATTTGGAGATTGTGTCTGATGTCTTCAAATGTGCTTCACACTCAAAGATATAGAAATAGAAATAGATGTAGAAGTTTTTTGAATTCAGCAGCTTCTACAAAAAGGCATGTTTAACATTTTCTCTTAATTTTCTGAATAGCTGCAGAGTATTTAAGTTGATAGAAAAGACCAAAATGCAAGAAAATCCAGAATCATCAATCAAAATGACCCCTCTTGGCCTTGAAACACAATAATTCTTCCACAATCTCAAACACCCTTGGGGACAGCAATGGGTGGGAAGTGTCTCTAGCAGGCAGCTTGAAATGGTCCCAGCAAGTCCCAACTTGCATCACCAGTTCAGTTCCTGCACCAGAGTGACACCTTCACTGAGGCTACTGGAGACATTTGAGTGCTGTGGTTATTTATATCCAGTGAGGATTTCCCCAGGAAAGAGAACATGAAAAATGATCTTGTCCCAGAATGCCTGGAAAAGGAGCAATGAGCATTTTCTGTGGAAAACAAAGGATTTGCCATCTTTGTAAGCAATTGGGGTCCCTTCATGATGCATTCAACAGAACATTTCTGCTCAGGCACTTTATAATTCTTTTGACTACTGTGATGATGTAAGTGGCAGAAGACAAAAACAGATTGATAAATGTATTAGCCTTGAAAGTAAAATTCCTCCCTGCTTGCAAATTTCAGGAACAAATTCAGCTGGACTTGCTGATATTTCCAAGGGCACAGCATAATGCAACACCGAGAAAAAATTCAAAAGCTGAGGCCTGGATCTTTGTTTGCAAAAGGACAAATTCAAACAACCTTACCTGTTTTTTCCTGATTTCAGTGATTCATTGGACTTCTGTTTTGTCCCTTAGAGTACAAATCCTGTATGTTTTAGTGGGAGAGTAAGCAATTTTCAAGGGCACTTTTCCACCCCAACTGAGGAGGAAAGTGTGTGATTACTCACAGATATATATCATGTTACCAAAATGTCTGCCATTGCCATAAGGTATTGACTACCCCATGATTTTCACCTGTGCCTTATGTTAGGGGGTCTCTGTAAGAGCAGCTCACCATCACACAGCAGCAGTCTTTTCCTTTCAAACAAACGGGGGAAAAAAAAGAAAGAAAAAGTCATTTGCCCGAGAGGAAAATAAAAACCTGAGAGCAGGCAACAGTCACACAGTTTTAGCTTTTTTTTTTGGCTAAAGTGCTGTAGGTACAGATTAACTTTGTTTGTTCAATATTTACTATATTTTCCTTTTACCTGCTCTGAAACGAGGACTGGAAGCACTTTGCTAAATGGACTGAAATCATCCTGGCTTCCAACGTGCCTTGTGAGTGCCCTGGTCCTGTCTTTGGTGATGCTGTTTGGAGACTACCTGGAGCAATCCCCTGTCAGGGGTTTCCATGGATCCCCTGCCCTGCTATGGCAACAGCACACTCTGCTCCTCTCGCTGGAGCTCGGTTGGCACCAGCACGGTGCTGCTCCGTGGGGAATCGGGTCTGCCAGGGGGGCTGAGAGCCCAGACCTGCCCTGGAGCAGAGTCCCCTCGGGGTCTGTGACCCCAGACAACCACTCCCTGCTGCCAGGGGTAACGGGCACCCAGGCTCTGGCACCTCCCTCCCGAGGCTGGGTTTGCCCTGGGAATAGGGAGAGGCCACTGGAGTCTCTTTATGGGACTTGCACCATCTGGGCCACTTTCCTTCCCGTGGCAGACTGTTCAGACAGGGGTTCCCCTGTCCTAAAACAGGCAGGGCTGACACCATGGAAGCAGGGAGAGATCCTGCAGCCTCTCCATGGCACAAACTCTGCTGTGTCCAGTGGCAGAGGCAGAAGAACTCAATGAGCTCCTGTAAATCACATACACCTCTGTCCACTTATCACCTCAGCTCGTTGATTTTAGGATCTGGTAAAAACATTCTGTACTCCAGCTATAGACATTTTTTCCACAGTCCCACGTTTCCAACAATTTTTCAGATTATTTCAATGTCTAAGATTTTTAATTATGGGCTAATTGCACTTCTCCTGTGGGCTATTACCTCCTCCATCCCCCTCACCTGGCAAATAAACCTTGTGACAACTTTTTTATGGAAACCATTTGCAAGGCATTACTGACATTTTCTTAAACTTTGGAACCTGGTACCTGTCTAAAGGAAAAACCTGTACAGTAGCCCCCTCCACAAATAAATGGAGAAAATTCCCACGTATTCCAGGATGCCAAGCACAGGTAGTGGGAAACCTCATTGCTGTTGCATTAATACCTTGTCCTCTTAATAACTCCAGGAAAGTTTAAGGCCCAGAAATGGAATAGGTTTTGCTTTCTCCCAGTTCTGAGTCAGTGTGTGTGTGTCTGTGGGTTCAGTGTTTCTCTTTGCCATTCCATGGAGAGAAGCTGCCTGAGGCAAATACAGTACTTAGAGGTGCAGTGGGCCAGGAAAGCCCTGGCTGGGAAGTCTGGCCTGGACCCACAACATCCTCCTCCCAAACATCTCCCATTTCTTTTCCCCTCACTGCCTGGAGTCTGATGTGAGCTGCCCTTGTTTATGGTATCAGAATCACTGATGAAGATAAATATTGGAAAGAGGAGTTGAGAGAGATGCAAAGGGAGCATTTGGCCAATCCTCAGAGATCCCACACCTTCCCTCCGACCTTCACACGGTATTGATGGGCTCATAATGGACAGGCAGGAATATGGGATCAAAGAGAATATCTGAGTGTTATTGGTTCTAACTGCCCAAGCTTAGCCACGCTTTTAACTTTAAAAGCCTTGGAGAAACAGCTTCTGGTTTGTTTTCCATTTCATGTGATACAGCTTTGCCTTAGTAACCAATTAGCATTTTGTGATTGCATGGAATAATTCCACGTGCTCAGGCTGTGTGGTCTGTGTTTCTGAATGCTGTACACCAGGCTGAGGTGTCACACTGGGGACTGTGAGCCTGGCCCTGGCAGCTTCAAAATGAGTTGGGTCGACACTGTTAAGTAAACCTTTTGTGGTTCTGTCTGGTACAAGTTAGTCTTTTTTGTTGTTTGTTTTCTTGTGTTTTTTAAATTACCATATTGAAAAAATCAGAATATTAATTTTGTAGAGGAGATCTTCTAGTGGAGACACTGTGGGAGATGGTTCTTTTCAGACCAGAAGTTAAGATGCTTTTATAGTCATGGAGGGAAAAGGGAAGAGGAAATAGGTTATAGCTTTTTCACTAATCTCTGTCCTGCAATACTCCATTTTGTGTGCCTATAGCAATACAATTTGAGGACATACTTTATTTTACTGTCATAGATACTGATAGTTAAACTCTCCAGAAACCAATACAGTTCATGAACCACTTACAAAGCAGTTGTTGAATTGCACAAGCGATAAATCAGCAAAACCTGCACCACAACCAAAGTTTATTTCTGCGCCTTTAGTTAATTCCTTTTCCCTGATTCCTCCAGATGTTGGTTATGATGGATGGCATCTGCATGCCAGCAGAAAGGAGCAGGTCCCCAGATCCCCGGCTGCCAAGTTTCCATGCAGAGGGCCGGTCCCTGTGCCGGTCCCTGCGCTCCGGAGCTGGCTCGGAGCTGCCGGCCAGCCCGCAGGACGCGGGGTACCCCCGAGCCGGGACCCTGCTGCTTTTCCAGCGGCTGCCTGCTGCTTTTCCAGCGGCTGCCTGCTGCTTTTCCAGCGGCTGCCTGCCCTCCAGCACGCCTGGATGTGTCCCGGGGGGTTCCCTCCCACCGGTGCCAGCAGGAGCAGGGCTCGGAGCCGCACCCGCACCCTGCGGGGAGCGCAGGGATGGGATCCCGGGCTCTCCAGGGAACGGCGGGAGCCGGACTAGGAGGAGAGATAAATACAGGCTGGGGTACAAAGGCTGGCCCCGACTGGGAGGAATCAGAGGGAAGCAGCTGTTCTGGTGGGGAATAAAGGAGCGATGCTGGAGGGGCTGTGAAGTGGTCGGTGTTACCTGGAGAAGGGGGCAATGCTGTTTGCAGGCACTGACATCTTTGCAGGCTCCACAAAGCCATTCCCATCTTTGTTCCCTCTCCCTTGGGATGTAGAGTATGACTATGTTTGGTCTCTTTTTTTCTTTCCCCTCATTTTTTTTAATCTCCAGATTTAAACTGGTTTTGTTTCAGCCTCTGACACTCTCCCTGCCTGGAGGGGCAGTTCTAGAGGACTGAAAACCTGGTATTTGAGTTTCCAAGGGAGCGAGGCAGTTGGCTCCCTCCAGACCTGAGAAGGGGTGTAAACTTTCGCAGCAGTAAGGCAAACAGCTGAGGGTCTGGGGAGCTGTCTTGGAGCATGAACTTGACCCCTGAGCTAACACAACAGCAGAGAATCCCCAGGGACCCTTGTAGGACCAGATGTCACTCCGTGGAAATCAGTTTTATACTGATTTTCAAACATCTGCAGCATGGCTGGTTAATTGCAAGTGGATATATTTCATGCTTTTCAGGCTACCTGTTGTTACAGTGTCTTTATTCACCTAAATCAGTGTGGAATGGATATGAAACAAAACCAGATCTCTTTGTGGACGACCTGCCTGCAGGTAGAAAGGTTACTTCAGTTGAACCCCTGGCTTGGAATGAATAATTCAACTATCCATAACTATATCCGTGTTTAAACATGGTTACCACTCTTACCACTGCCTTCTGTCAGCATTCAGCTATTAAAAATAGCAACAACGTATAGAAGCTTGAGCCAGCTTTATATTTACTTGTGTGTGGTTTACAAGAGATATTTATTGAACTCTTTCTGATGGTCAACAACCACTGTAAATAAATATCAAAGTCTGTCTCGTTCATGAACAAGCATTAGAAATCATTGCTTGGCTTGGCCTGAATGGTGAATGAGAGATATTTGCTGTTTGGTCTCATGAATGCTGTGGTGGGACACACTGCACTGGCCCTCTCAGGTGCTGCCACTGCAGGACATGGCCCTCAGCTCTGACAGATCGGTCAGAGAGTTTGGGATGGGGCACAGAGAGCTCTCCACACTAAAATGGGAAGTTTGCCAATGCCACTGACCACCAAGCCAAAGTCTGCTGCAAAAGCTGCTGCTGTGCAGAACATGGACAGTTTACCACCAGTTCTGTGCTTTTATAGAAAAGGCATTCAGGAAAAGTACTTTTAGTTGGTATTTACAGAAAACCTGGAGATGTCATTGGTACTTCTGTATTCACTACTAACAAAACCAAGCAAACTGACAAGATAATATTCTCAAAGTCTGTCTAAAACCAGAAAATTCTCACTCTAAAAGAAGTTTCATTTCCTGTGAGAAAGGTTCAACTCGTTTCTGCATCTGCAGGTTATTGTGCATCTCTGCTCTGCTCTGCCATGCACTGAGCTGTCCCCACGCTGAGAGCAGAGTCCTGTGCCTCCCACAAACACTCTGAGAGGACCCTTCACCACCCTCTCGGTGTATTTTACAACTGCTAAAGCATGCAATAAGCAATTTCTTCAGCTTAAGCAAAGGCCAGTTTCTCCATTAATACTTTGCCACGTCACTGAATGAAGTGGGAGAGTTTTAAGGCTTCTGAGGTGGGCAGCAGGAAGCAGAGCAGGATGCAGGAGGTGCCTTGCTCCTGCAATATCGATCGCAGCCTTTCCGAGGGAACAGTTCCAATTTTTTTTTCAAATAATTAAAGTATAATATTTTACAGCCTGATAAAATTTACAGGGACCCTTGGCAAGTAATTATGGTGCTTCTTTAAGAGAGACCCCATAAAAGATGCATGATTAGAAAGTTAAGGATCTGGATAGAATTACAACGACGTGACAAATAATTTACAAGCGATAAACCATCCCAAGGAGAGGGGGAGGGTGATTAAAGGAAAAAGGGGGAAAGGCACATTAAACTAACCAGTGATGAAGTCTCACAGTTAAAATAATAAATTTCCCCCCTGTGTTTAGTGTTAAGTTTCTGTAGCTACAAGTTGCTGTGCTCTGGCTAGAGAAAAGATTCTCTCTGGCTCGACGAGCTCCAGCTTAATGTTGATGTGAGGCCTTTCTTTTCATCAGAGGTTGTTCTAAATTTGGCACAGAAGCTTTCATTTTATTACATACTTAAGATAAATATTCTGTATAGACGTTCTGCAGCACTAACGATCCCTAAGACCGTGGAACAGTAGCTTGGAGGATTTTTATCTGCCTCCAGATGTTGGCCAAACTCATTTTTTATAGAGCACATTTATTAGCTTTCAGCTGAAAACAAAATAAAAAAAAAAAAAAAAAAAGTGATGGTTTCCTGCTGAAAGCACTCTGAGATTTGGGGAAAATACAGATTTGAATCTGGATTGGAATTTTGATGGTAGGACCCATATTAAAGGAGATGAAGGGCAGCTGTGACAGCATGAATAAGGGGGAAAAAATCTTTCTCTGTTTTTTCTTGTCTTAGTTGCTCTCCCTTACACCAATATCAAGGTCAAGTAACAATCAATATCAACACCAGTCTTTATTTTGATACTATATATATGATATATTTATATTATTGTTTATATTTTATATATTTGTATTTTCCTTTGACAACTTCAATTAATATCAAAGCTTGAGTAACTTTGTGAGAAGGGGATCTTGCTGCCCTGTTTGCACACAAGATAGCCTGTGGCCTTTTTAAAGGCATGAATTTTTTTCATTGAAGCCCCATTTTTGGTACATCCACATCAGATCACCTGAAATACTCCACGTCCTGGCACTGAGGATTTTCCTCTGGCCCTTCTGTGTCTAAAAAAGTTTCACAAAGCAAAGACCTAATTCAAGTCAGGCTGAACACTGAAGGTGTAGGAGCAAGAATTTGACACCAGGTTGATTTTAGTGTGCTGCTGATTTATCCTGCAGTAATTGCAGAATCAAGCACATTAATCAGATTGATTTGTGCACATCTGTTTTTCAAAAAACCAGATGTTGGATCAGATGAAAAAGAAGTGCAATTCACCTTACACCAACTGATGTAAATCAGAGTCAAAGAATTGAGGGTACCTGCAATGGATGCCCTTGGCAATGAGTGAATAATGACACCTGAGGTCTCCTGTTCCTTAAGAAGCCCATTTCGGGGCTCACTTTATTCTGTTAAATCACTCCTGGGAGTCTCCTCATCTTCTTTACTCTGTTGATAGAAGAGTGGGTATTCAAAAATTTTCTGAGACTCCTGGTGAGACCTGGTCATCTCTTCTTGTATCCTGTCACAGCAAAAGGGGGAAGAATATTATAAAATCTTTCCCTTCTGAGCATATCTGATATTTCCTCTCTAAACCCCTTTATTGGGGCAGGCTCTAATTTATTCACAACAGTGGATTAATAGGAGTTGGAATAAAGTGCATTTTTGCAAATAAAAGCCAAAATTACTCTACTTCTCTAGAACCAGCAAAACGCTCTGGGCTTATCACCTCCAAGATGAACCAAAGGAATCATTTCAAGGCCTCAGTTGTCACTTGCAATATCAATCAGCCCTTACCTTCCCCATGGCCTGAGAGCAGCACAGTCAGTGAATAAAATGGGAAAGAGAGACACTCCAGGAGAAACTGCTGAGATTTCCCAAAGAAACCCCATTCCTGCTGCTCTCACTGTAGCCCTAGGATCCAAACCTGTATCCCTGCTGCTCTCACTGTAGCCCTGGGATCCAATCCTGTACCCTGCTGCTCTCACTGTAGCCCTAGGATCCAAACCTGTACCCTGCTGCTCTCACTGTAGCCCTGGGATCCAATCCTGTACCCTGCTGCCTTGTTCTTGCGGTTTGCTGAGTGGAAAATGCACATGTGTTCAAACAGCTGCACCGTTTGAGGCTCCATCCCAAATGGAGTGCAACATCTGTAGGACAAGGGAGAGGTGTCAACTGAAGTGTGTAAACCTCGAGCTGCTGACACCGAGCTGTGCTGGCAGAGCTGCTCTCGGGGCTGACATCTCCTCGCACACGGTGGCAGGCGGCTCGACGTGTTCCAGACGTTCCCAGGGACACCTTCTGTGGGAATTCTCGTGCTTCCCTGCCCGAGCTTCACACACTGAGATCCCTGGGACTTGAGAACTGGCTTCTCGGCAGCTCTGCAGCAGCAGATTGCAGGATCTCGCCTTCTGGGGGCTGTTTGTTAGCACCGTGTCTCCTGAGCAGCTTGAAAGTGGAATTTTGTTACTCTTCAGCCCTTTGCTTTTCTTCCAAGGATTCCTGTGCTGGTGAGCTCAGGGCTAACACACACCCGGGGAGCTCTTGCTGCAGGCACTGTGCCTCAACCAGAACTCCTGCACTGAAAGGCACTGCTGGCACTGGGGGCACTGGTGGTACTGGTGGCCAGGGCTCTGAAGCCAAAAAGCCTCTTGTATATCCAACAGCCAAATTCAAAAGAAGATGTTTTTGCAGTTGCAATACACCCACTCCCTTTTTTTCTCAAGAACTGAGAAGGTACATTTTCAGTGCTAAAAATGCAGCAGCTACGGAAGAAAACAAGGAGTAGCCTAACGTAAGGACAGTATTTCATCCTTGGAAGCCCGTGCTTGAGATCATCCCAGCATCAAAGACAGACTCTGAGCTTCCCCATATTCTGGGAATGTTCTGATCCAGGGTTTGGCTCCAGTCTTTTTGTAACTCAGAGCCATGTGCTAAGCTTGGATCCAGAATGGAGTCTTCCCAAAATCTGAGGAAGTTCAGATCCAGGGTTTTGGCTTTAGCCCATGGCTAATTCAAACCAAACTGTCATCCAGACTCTAAGTGGAAATGAGTCAGAAGGGCTCATGTGAGCAGCTGAGGAGGTGTCCACACTGTGTGATCAGTGGCAGCCAGCAGAGCTGGGAGTGCAGATCATGGTGGCACCTGGGACTTGGGAAGCTTCTGTGGCCCCCAGGACCCTCCCTGTGCTCAGCCCCACACCACGAGGGTGCACCTTGGAGGGGCAGGTGATGGTCATCCCTCTGCAACACCTGGGCTTTGTCCAGATTGCAAACAACAAGCTTTAATGTGTTAAAATGAAGATTCTTCACAAAATATGACACCCTCCATCACGTGGCAGGGACACTTTCCTCCTGCACAGTGATAAGCTGCTGTGTGCTCCCACCTTCTTACTGGCTCTGCTTTCCTGCTGCTGGGAGTCTCCAGTCTGAAGCTGTCATCACTCAGGAAACATCTATATTCAGAACACTGGGAGGACCTCACAGAACAAGATTCCCCTGCATGGCAGTGAGGAGTTTCACTGCACTGTTTGCTCTGCCAGGTGAGAGCAGAGTCCCTTCCCTGCTACGTGCAGAGCTAAGAGTTGAACTCCATCCTTGTGGGTCCCTTCCAACTCAGCATGTTCTGTGATTCTGTGAAAGTAGGAGGGAAAAAAGAGTGTTGTGAGAAGAAAGCACATACTCAATAGAGATGTCTAACGAGGACAGGGCTTCTCCATTTTATGTCCTCCTGGTATTTCAATTTTTCTAGAGAAAGAAAAAATCTGTTTAATCCCAAACTCTGTTGCTCCCTTCACGCACTCCTAACACAGAACTAATAAGATGCCCATCATGTAGTTTCAGGGGAGTCAGAGTGATCTGGGCTGGCAAACAGGCACCACGAGGTCAGTGCTGGGCTCTGCCTGTGCACAGCACCTCACGCTGGAGGGAGGGGCAGCTCTCTGTGGTGTGTGTGACAAAAAGCAGCAAGGCCACCTCACACAATGTCCCCGTGGCACAGCCTGCATTGTCCCCAGGGCTGCAGCCCTCCCGGGCACAGAAACTCCACCTGGAGGGCACTGGTGAGGCAAATGCCAGAGGGTCACATATCTGTGTGTATTCAGTGCTTTTCCTCCCAGGAAAGAGTTAAGGGAAAACAGCTGGGCATGGAGTGGTGTTTCTTATGGAATCACGTGTTGTGAGAGCAATGCAAGCAAACTGCTTTCACAACAGTGCTGAGGTCACTCACCAAAGCCTCCAGCTCCATTATATGTGAGAGAGATAATGGGACAGAGCTGTGGGCAAAAGTTCTTGTTCATGGCAATCCTGTCCAACCTCTACAGGCCTTGGAGACACCTGGAAGAAGATAAGCATGATAATTATTTTCTAAAATAAGAGGCACTTTTGCTCTTTCCCTCCACCCACCCCCTCCCCACACTAAGTCAGCAGCCCTCTGTGGTTTTGTTCCACATGATTCCTTGAAGAGAGACAAAGAAATGCAACATCCTATCAGAGTGAATCACATAACTTGGAAATGACCCAATTCACACGTTTTTTCCATTCCCTGTCGCTGATGTGAGTCTTAAAACTAAAGAAGAAATAAGAGGTCCTGATGTTTGGTCTGAGTTGGAGCCTGTGCTCCATTTTCCAGCTCAAGACACGCTGTTTTTCTGAAGGGTTTTCTTTTCAGGCATGGCTGAATGTCTGCTCAGGACAGATGCTCAGAGACATTGCAGGGGTCAGAAAAACAAAAAGTGACACTTGTGTGGCGTGACCCCAAAACATGGAGTGCTCAGGCAGGTCTGGGCCCTGGTTCCCCTTGAGACACCTGATAACAGGGTGCAACCAGAGAGTTCAACCCGGGCTGTGCTCCTCTCTGGGTGACAATACCAACCTGCCCTGCTGCCTCAGCCTCCAGCACCTCGACCCAGACAAGCCCTTTGGCTCCTGAAGGGCTCTCGTGGCCACACCTCTGCTTCAGAGAGACCTTCTTCCTTGCAGCTCTTTCTGCTGCTTTCAAACATCAGCAACAAGCATCTCACTGGGCATTTCTTTGGGTCAGAGGCTGTCACTTTTTCCCTTTTTGTGAAGCATCAAGTGTCACCTCACTAAGGAGATGGTCCACAGAATAAATCATAGATACAAATAGGAAAATGGTGTATTTCTGTAGTTAATTGCATAGAAAAATCCAATTGATTTCTTATTGCACAGAGAAATCTTCATGACTGGGACACTGAAAGCCAAATGCTGCAGCTTCTTTCACCTGAAAAATCTATGACTAAATACTGGTCTCCAAAATCAGCTGAAAATTTCCTACTGATTGAAAGAAGACCTGGACTCCTTGTAACTGAAATAAAGTTGCATAAGAAGCTCATTAGAGGAGTTGGCCTGGCACAGTCACAGACCCAGGGTCTGGGGAACATGCAGAGTCTGTGCACAGTGCTGCCTCTGCTTATCTTGGTTTCAGTGGCTCACTCAGCCATTCAAATTGATACATGGGTATTTATATATATATATATATATATATATATATACATACATACATACATAAAATACAACTTTCAAAAGCAGTGGGAGCCCCCGTGGCTGGCACCTGCCCAGGCCCAGTGTGCCAGCTGCTGCCAAGGGTTTGTCAGAGCCACTCACACACGGGTGGGTTGGGGAAAGAGGAGCAGGGAGGGAAGTGTTTCCCCCTGCCCCCACTTTCTGCAGTTTGTTTGACATTTGTCATTATTATATAACTCTGATTGGGGCTTCCAGAGTTGTTGGCACTGAGTTTGGTAGCAGCCCTGTCTTGCTTCCACAGAAAAGCCAGGGGGATGGTTCTGCTCGGGGGTTTTTTATTATTTTGTTTTATCAGATTTTCTTCTAGGACATGTAGCACATGTTTGAAGCAGTAATTGTTCCAGATGTGCTTGAGCTTAAGACCTGGGCTTAAATTAATTGGAAACTTGGAGAATTTAAGCTGTGGCTTTGCAGCCTGTCTCCAAAAATTTTTTTCTCCTCAAATATAAACTTCTCTCTTCCAGATTCACTTCTGTGCATGATCCACCTCTTCCTTCTAGAGTCCATGTGGGTGATACAATCACTGCAGCCAAGCTGTGCCAGGCCAGCTGAACAGCCAAGGGCTGGATGGAGGGACAAGGAGGTTAAAGGCTTTGTCCCACGTTCAGGGTGAATGGGCACAATCAAAATGACAGCAATGTTTTGGGTATCATGACCTACAGCCCAGAGGTCCAGGCTGCTTCCTCCCCAAACAGGCATTTTACATCACTGGCAGCCAAAAAGTCCCAGTAGATCCCATCTCTCCCAGGGCACCACTGTAAATAACTCCCGGTTGGTGCTGAAATATTGATGCTGCATGGGTAGAACTGAGGTCAGGCTTTTCAGTATTATCCTAAATTGGACATTTACTGGCTCCAATCTGCTGTGCCATGGAGTACAACTCTTCATTCCACGACATTTGGGTACTCCTTGCTTTAGGACCAAGAGTTCCACTGTTGATGGATTATTGAATCTCTACTGTATGTGATATGTTCATGTCTAAAACAAGGAAAATAAATAAAGATCCATTCATTTAAGAAAATAAAGGCTAAAATGAAGTAAGGAATTAACGGGGCATAACATCCCTTGCAGATCACTTGGAGTTTTAGTTAATGTGTGGTGGTTTTACACAGCCACAAAAATAATACCTGTGGCCTCCCACAGAGAGTAACAAAAGCCAGGTTGGTCTGCACTGGGATCAGCTGGGATGGACTCCCACAGGCTGTGGAAAGACCCACTCCAGCACAGTGGCTGGGTCTGCCCTGAGGGGGGAACACAAGTTGGGTACAAAATAACCTTTCCTGCATGGTCCTGGCCCTGGAGCTGGGCTGGGCTGGGCTGGGCTGAGATGGGGTGGGCTGGGATGAGATGGGGTGGGATGGGGTGGGCTGGGCTGAGATGGGGTGGGATGGGATGGGCTGGGCTGAGGTGAGGTGGGATAGGCAATGTCAAGCCATTGTGCTGGGAGCAGATGGTTCAAGTTCAGATGTAGCTGGTCCCAGGATGAGTCCTGTGCTCAGAAGGGAAAGCACTACTCATTCAGGGCAGCACTAATGATGCACCTGAAATTCCTGCCATGCTCCACGAGCCTGGAGGAGCAGAGCACTGGGAGGGAAAATTCTGTGTCCAGCTCTGTAGCTGGCAGTCATGGAGCTTCACTGATTTACAAGTCTGAGCTTGGTCCAGTCTCTGCCAAGGACTCAGAGAAGAGGAGCAACAGGCAGCTGAGTAAAACTGGTGAAAAGGAACAAAACAACTTGTTCAACTTCCCCTTGAATGCAGTGCTAAATGTGGACAAATCACCCAGAGAACCTTTTAGAGACATTAGACACCACTAAGAGGGCTTGGTCTGTCAGTCCTTCCTGCTCTGACAGACTGCAGTGTGTGTGGCTCTGGGGACTTATATTTTCATTCCAGGTATTTGTGTTTACTTTTTCCTTTTTTTTTCTTTTTTTTGCAAGCCCTTTGAATCACTCAGGAGCTATTTGTGGGGCTGAAATAACATCACATCAGACCTTCTCACGGTTCTTCAGTTCCCTGGGAGTCAAAACATGGGGGACAGACCAGATCTCACAGTATTTTTTGCCACACAGATTGTACCCAGGGGAAGGAAGGGTAGAAGTCCATTAAAAATATAATCATAAATATAAATAATGAGGTATTTAGGTTTAGGGGGAGTTTCTGTGGAGTCTGAACACACAAGTTAAGGATCAAAGGCTGATGGCAATGACTTTCCTGGTTCTGTACATATTACCTGCTCTTCCCCAAGCTGTGGGACTGAGCTCACCCTCCATGGCAGTGCTAAAAGCCACTAACTCAGAGCTAGACCCCATTTATAAGCAAACCCTTGTGTGTCACTGGGTCCATGTAGCTCAGGAACAGATCTGTGCTGTCAGGTAAGGGCAGGTTCACACCTGACCCAGGATTAGATCCTTCCATCCCTCACAAGTTAATGCACAAACCACGCAAGAAGAGTGGGTTCCTCAGACATATTTAGACACAGGACGTCTCTAAAGTTGTGGGAAATGTTTCCTATAATCCATGACAAAGCAATGTGGGTGGAAGATGTGTAAGGCTGGACAAAAAAATGCCTGAATCTGTTGTTAACTGCTGGTCCAGACGTACCCCAAGAAGTTCAGTTCCTCTTGTGCTTCCTCCTCCTGCAGAGCTGGAGCATCCTGGCTGCCCTGCAGGTGAGTACCTGCTTTCCCCTGGCCCTTTGGGGTGACCCAGCACTAATGGTGCTGTGTGAGTGTGGAGAGACACAGGCACAGCCCATTGCTTCCCTTGAGATCCCTGCCCAGGGGTTCACCAGCTCACTGACTTCCAAGCACAGAACACCTCTGTGGGAAAAGCCACGTGGCCTGAGAGGCAGTGCCACCACGTGCAGCCTCCTCACAGCATCCAGCACGTGTGCAAGCACTTCTTGTTCGTGCTGGATTTCCACTTGGAACAGGAATAACCTTCAAACACTCTCTTTGGCTTCCTTTTCATTTGGGCAGGACTTGCCTCACACAGGGAAAGTACCTTCAGCATCCTGAGCTTCATTCCTGCTGTTTACAGCCCAAAAGCACACCAGGAGGTGACAGTTCTGGAACAGAGCTGGCCATGAGCACAGGGAAGATGTGCTGGATCACTGCACCTCATGGAACTGCTGCAATGCTGCTTCAGTGGGGATTTCCAGGAGAATCCTCTGGCTGCTCAGCTTAGCTAAAAAGGGGGTTTTAGAAGAAAATAGCTTTAGCTTGCCTTGTTTCCAGTGCTTTCCAGTGCTTTGTTATAGAATAAGCTATGGAGATGTTTTGCATTTCAGGTGCAGCCTCAGCTGTGTGGGTCCTAAAAGAAAAAAGGATGAGGGAGGGATTTTAAGTAACAGGCAGCAAAATGGTTCCAATATGACCCTAAGTTTTAAAGCCCTTGTGCATAGGTTCATCACATTAGAAAGGAAGGTAAGAAAGCAAAGTCTGCAAAAAAACTCACATTGGGCAGTAATTCCCTAAAATATGTCATGCACTGGAACAGCTAGACCAGGACAGGCAGCAGCAAGCACAGCTCTGCACAGCTGAACAGGGGTACCCTGAGGAAACTTGGCATCATTTTGTGGCACTGGAACAGCACAGAGGGGTTTCAGATATGTGGAGCCACAGAGAAGCTAAACTTTCCAATGTAAAACAACTCCAACAGTTTTAATACTGTGTTTTTGCAAAGTAGATAGGAAAAGTAAAGACAGTAGACTAAACAAAGGCAGGAGTGCTAGAACTAGATGAGAGAAAATGCAAATAGGGAAAAATTGAAAAATATAGTTATTGCAGCATTGAAGAAATACAAGCACGAAGGTCCTGGAATTAAAAATGTTTGTGATTTAGGTCCTTTTATAGAAAGTGAGGAGAAAAAAATTAAAAGCATAATGGTAACATTATTAAGAGTGGTGAGACAGGATGAAAGGAAA
Organism: Manacus candei; assembly: GCF_025592945.1. Classification (NCBI taxonomy): domain Eukaryota; kingdom Metazoa; phylum Chordata; class Aves; order Passeriformes; family Pipridae; genus Manacus; species Manacus candei. Next base: position 15,106,121 of record NW_026138105.1, on the reverse strand, counting down.
CCGTGGCAGGGAAAGGAAGGTAAGGGTGTATGAGACCAAAGAAAATCTGAGGAATCAAAGGCAATTCATGGCAGAGAACATTTCAGTTTCAAATTGTTCCTTTTCAGAAATTCTGCAACAACCAGCCAAGCCCCAGCCTTCTGTTCTTTTCCAAACCCACCAGACAACACTGAACGTTTCTGCAGCTCCTTCCCCTGAAGGTGTGAGCTGGTTCAGGACTGCCCCCACTTGTGAAGATCTGACCCCCACCTTCCCCAGGGGCAAAAGGGCTTCAGCTTTTCTGCCCCTGACGTTGGTTTTGCCCCCAGGTTTTGTAAGCAGGGGGTAACCAGGCTTTCCCCTCCCTGGAGGCAGTGTCTGTCAGGGCAGGATAACTCCCTTCTTGCAGCCCTCTGAGGAGCCACCCATGAATGGCTCTTGCCCCTGTGGCACAGCCAGGCTGAGGGCTGGGAAGGCTGGACAGCTGTTAGATTTTGCTGGGGAACCATCAAATTCTCCCTTCTTCTGGGTGTTGTGAAATGTCAAGCCACTGACATTTTTCATCACTGACACACGAAACAAAAAGCAAAAGCACTGCTCTGTTATTGAGCAGCAGTTAGAAAGAAAAAAATGAACTGAGAAGTATTCTTAAAATTTAGGAAATATCTTTATAATATCTGTTCTTCAGCAGCTTCTCTCAGAGTGCAATAACCCTGCTCACATTCTCTGATCTCACAGAGCACTGAATGGGCACAAACACATCGTGCAACAGGGGCGAGTCTGTGATGGAACTGCTGGGGAGAGTGAACCCAACCTTCATATTCTGTGTTTGGGGGCTATTTTGCAGTGGATTTAATCCAGTGCACTGGACTAAAAGCCCTTTGAATGCACACCTCTTGGCTTAAATTTCCTTGAAAATAGTGGAGTTTGCACACTTCAAGGCTGTTGTGCCTTCCAACCTAAGCATAGTAAATTAAGACATTTGGGAGATTTCCCTCAAAAGGGAATTATGGAAATGCTAATGTAAAAGCATCTATTTCATTAATAGCTGGTTAAGGAAACAATACACACAGTTTAGAAAAGGAAGGGGTCCTTGTTGAGAGGTGCACTGAAATCTGAACTGGCTTCCCAAGCTACAGAAAGAGCCTTCTTTAAATGCCAAAGGTGTGACTGTGAGAACACAGCCTCACTTAACAACATCAGGTTGTGAATATAAGTATGAATAATCACCAGTCATGCCAAAAAACACCTTGATTATATTCCCTACATGCAGAAATGATTGTTTCAGGCCTCATTCACGATGTGAATATGCTCATGATGAATAACTGTTAACTCAATTGTTTATCTAGCAGAAACAGCAGACAGCTTGGTCTCTTCCTTGTTTACTGAAACAAGTATTTCCATGAACAAGACAACAAATAAATTTAGGTTTCTCATGGTGAGTGGCTTCCTGACTTACTTGAAATCTAGGAGAGCTGCATTAATGTTTCTTTCCTCATTAACTGTGTCTGTGAGAAGGAAGGTGTTTTAAAAATGTTTAAAAAGGGGAGGAAATCTTTCAGACACCTGTAAGGGAGAGAAGAGTTCACTGAGGAGTCTCTGTTGTCTGGGACTACAAAACTGAGCCAAGACTGAGCCCCTCGTACTCCGTAAAGGCACGAGCTGGGGTCTCTCCTCTTCCTCCATCCTCTCCCCACATTTTTACAAAACCTGCATGAATCTAAAACCTTTGAGACCCCTCCTGTTCTCTTGAATTTGGTTGCCATTGGCCAATAACTCCAGATGTTCTGGAAGGTGGCTGACAGCTGGATGCTGGTACAGAGCAAAGTTTGCATAACCAAATTAACCTGGTTATGGCTAATTTGGGGATGGGGGGGTGTTAGATACCCTGTTTCTGGGGAAACAAACCCTTAACTCCTTTGAGACTGCTTCAGAGATTGCAGCTGAAAGGAACTGTCCTTTTGCACTGAAGACACCCAGATGCTCCCCCATCTCCACTGTCGTGGCACCAAACATGGAATCCTTTGCTCCAGCTGCAGGTTTGCTGCCCCGGGCAGCAGCAGGGCCTGAGCAGTGTCCTGTCAGCCCTGTGGATCAAAGCAGGAGGTCACTGTGGTCAGCCAGCAGCCTGTTACCACCACACCCAGCCAGGCATTCTTCCTGCTCCTCTGCTGACAGCCAGGGCTGACTCCCTGCATGTGACTGCCCCTCCGTCCCCTCCCCACCGCAGCTTTCTGCTCTTGCACAACCCCGGCTGCGGATTGCGTGGGCAAAGCTGTCCCACTGCAGAGCCCCAGCAAACATTTCCCCTTTTCCCCATCCTCCCCCAGCCTCTCCCCCCAGCACACGAGTGCACCCACCCAGCAGAGGTGCTGGAAGCTTTCCTGGGCCCTGCTTCCCCCGGGGAGCTGCGCAGGAAACGTTCCGAGAGAGATTTTGCAAAATCAAAAGGGGGAAAGGTTGTCCCCTCAGATTTGTCATCGGCAAAGAGTCATGAATTCATTTTTCTGGGAGTTCTTGTAAGCTAAGATGAGAGTATATATAATTTAAAGAGAAAGAAAATTGGTGGGAAGCAAATAGCTCTTTGGAAAATCCTCAAAATGCAATGGATATCAACAGAATGTTTCTACCACTCGCGGGAAGTACTGCCAGCCCACATCTCTCTGCTAACTCCTAATGGGTCCATTAACTACTCCTAAATAATGATGGAAACCATATGGGTGCACAGGTGGTCTCTCAATAAATACCAAATGAATTCAGTATGATCACCATTAACACAATTAATACCCAGCCAATCTACGATGATGGAACTATTAAAATTAAGCACTACTATATTTCCTCAGTCCCATGGCAATTTTACAATGGAAACAAACAAAAGACTAGAATTAACTTTTTTTTTTATTATTAGAGTTGTTTGATTTTATTTACTTACAGGCAGGTTTTAGGCTTCGGTGTAATCTGCTCTATCTTTGCTTTTTGCATCTTGAGGTAAGTTTTGTCTCCAAGAGGAAGTAATTTGGGGAGAAATAATTTTAAAAATAAATATTTGTTTCTTTGAGGGGGGAGAAATTACATGTATTTGGGTGTTGAAGTAAAGTGCTTCCTACTTTCTGCAGAAGGCTGTAAACACAAGCAATGAATATGAGATTGCCACAGCTGCTCTTTTTATCATCCACACTGTGAGTTCATCACCGTTCCCTGGTGGGACTATTAGTGTGGTCAGGATTCTAATTTTATCTTTTCATATTTTAATACTGTTCCAGCATATATGGTGGTCCACCCAATTGTCAAAGGAAGAGGAACATGTTCACGTGTGACCTTCTGCAATGAAATGCCTGATGTAGGCCCACTGTCAATACCATATTTTGGCTTCCTGAAAAGGAAAAATTATGTTTCTATTTTTTAGAACCAGACCAGTAACCTGGTTTAGGTCAGATTCAGTCTCCATTTTCATGTTTCCCTTGAAATCACTAGCTAAGCTCCCCTGAGCTGAGCAAGGCTGTACCAGTTCCAAAGCCTGTGTGGTCGAGCACAGGTCAGGTTGAACACTCTGGTTTTCATCCATCCTGACAACCAATGAGAAAAGAGTGCCTCACATTTTGAAATTTGTCTCCAGAGCCTATTTTATATGAATCACTAAAGCCTGATTTGTTGGAGGAGATTCAAAGATAAGAATTCTGGGTCTTCTAACCCCTAATAAAGTTGGTTCTGCTCTGCAGGGCAGTGGGGGCAGAGGAACACTGTCCATGGCTGCAAAAACTGAGCATGGCCAAAGTGGGACTGAAATCAGAGCATTTCACCACTGGGGTTTTTCATGGAAAACCAGTGTCTCACCAGTTTCATGGGGCAGCTCAGTGGGAGTTTCAGGCTTGCTGCAGCTCAGGCCAAGTTAAAGGGAAGATTTCTCAATGCCCGGGTGCAAGTCCTGTTCTGGAGAACAGAAAAGCCTCCTTGGTGCTGCAATGAATGAGCTGGACCCTTTGTTCTGTGGCTGGAGAGATCCCAGGAAATCTTGAGTTTCAGGATGGACTTTTGGATCAGTTCTGCCCTGCTAGACTAGGATTCAACCTTACACTGTCCTTGGAGTGTTCAAGTTTTGCAACTTCCCTGTGCTCTGATTGAACCTATCTGGCAAAATCCAGAGGACCTGTAGAGCCCCAAACTGCCTGTGATTGCACCTGGGTTTGGTGTTCTTGGTGTCCTTAAACAACACACCCTTATTACACCAGATTTACACCCAAGGAAGATTTTCCTCAGAACAATCTGTGAGAGGTCTGAGTAAGTTGTGCACTTGAAACTTCCCTAAAGTTCTATGAAATGTGGTACATTTGGAGCACAAAGTTCATTTCACAATTCCTTGCTAAATTTTCTTATAAACTCTCTTGCATGTGTTGCTCCTGAGTGTTTCTGATTAACTCCGAGTATCGATGCTCTTGCTCTTGAAGAGAGAATCTTGTGTTTCTAATTTGAATAACATAATTTCCAAGTGTATTAAGGTAAATAAGGACAATGCACTCTTGTTCTAGAACTCAGATGTCCGTGAAGTTATTCATCAATCTCTTTTTCATTTAAATTCACACTTTACCTTAATTTGTGTTTCAAATGCAGATGAGATCTTAATTAAATAAAAATTCAGCAGATGGTTTCAAATTCTCTGTTCAATTTACATTTCTTGTACCTTTCTAAGTGCTGGACTTCATCTTTGGAGCGAGAAGCATTACCATTAGACCTCTTCCTTTAAAAAAATGCATAATAATTGGTAGGCTGGAGCTGTTTATAAAAGATTAAATTGAATATTGATTACCAAATCTTAAAAGCCTCAAGTATATGTTTTGATAAATTCCAAAAACCTTGTCTGAACCCTCAGAGATTATCAAAGCTCAAGTATGTACCAGGGGTCTGGTTCTTTTTCAATTAAAAAAAAATATTAACAATTGGAACAATAGACAGCCTTTACTCTTATGCTTCATGACATCTTTGATCATTGACAGGTCCAAGAAGTTAATTTGACAGAAGTGCCAAAGGATGGGGGAAAAAACTCATTAAACATTATTGGTCTCTAGAAAAAGTTGCTGTAAAGTTGTGTTCAAGCTCAGCACAGCAGCTGAGTGACTCCAAGTGTGTTTTGTTCTATCTGAAGCTGTTCATTATTAAGAACTGTGAAAAAGTAAAGGAGAGTGATAAGAAAAATTACAGCACAAAAACCCTTCTATTATCTCTGAATCAGGACTCTGCCTGTTGAATAAGTGAATATATCCCATCCCTCTCAGACTGGCTGTTAGGAGAAAATAATTTCCTTCTACAGCGGTTGCCTCCTTCAGAGGAAAATATGAAGGAAAGGCAAATACTGCTTGTCCATTTCTGTGGCATTTGAGGTGCAGATGTAAAACACAAAAAGCTGCTGCTCTTTTCCCCAGTCCCTTTGTCCTGTGCCCCCACTGCTGCCCATGACCTTGCCACAAGCACACTGATAAAATCAGGCACCATTTCTCCTTCTCACACTCGTTTCCCGTTCAGCACTGATTTACAAGCCCACATATATCCCCTCTGTCACACAGGCTTTTCTACCTCTGCATTGCAAACCAGATCACCGGATTACTCAGAGCTCACTCATAAATTGCTTCCTTTCAACTTCCTTCCTTTGCCTGTTGTGCAAGGGGAGCAGCCCTGTGGCCGTACATGGGGATTCCAATTTTACACCCTGCAGCCCTGGAGCTCCAGCCCTGCCCAGCCTGCAGGCTTTGATTGTTTATTTTGAAATAGCCCCAGCAAACGTGACAATATTTGTGTGTTTTGGCAGCCTGGGGAAAGAGAAATTCACCCAAGTGCTCCTTTAAAAGAGGTAACCCCTTCTGAGTAATAAAACCTTCAATAAAAAGTCAGTTGATGTGTTACAGGTGTCTCCAAGAGCTGAACACGGGTGGGCATAGTGGGACCAACAGGTACAGGGAGACAAAATTTGAGTCAGAGGAGAGATTTGAAGGCTGGTGGGATTGACTGGGAGTGAGAAGGTGCCTGCAGGATCCAGCTGGGTTTGCAGTAGGGCAAAGATGCAGCACTTCAGTTGTGTGGCTGAAGCAGGGCTCTGGTTTGTGTTTGCAGCTACTGAAATGTCCTTATTTGTTCTGGCTGGAAAAGTATTCCTCCTGAGCAGGGGAAATGTTCTGAGCTCAGCTGTCCTCGTGAGATTTCTAGTATCTGTGGGTACATGCAAGGAAGCATTTCACAAAGCCAGTTCCTCTTTTGGGATCATGGGATCTGAATCGCCCTCTGTGGCCCTCGGTGTTCACAACATCTGTTGGTTCTATGTTTGAAGTTCCAGTTTGGACCTGCTCTGGGCTCAGATAAAAGAGGAAGAGCACAGTGTTGCACCAAAGCAGGGTGCCTGGCATGAAGTCTTGAGCAGTCACTTGTAGCAGGGAGTTGTGCTTTGTCCCTGGCTCAGAGGAAGAACACACATTTTAGGAGCTCTGGGACTCCAGGCTGCTCAGATGTCCAGATCTCTGCCAGTGTCACAAGTCTCTAAAAGCTTCATCTCCTTCCTGAGCCGAGATGCTTATAACAGTGTCATCTTTGGTTTGGGGAGGGGACAGGGACTTATCAACTCTTGGTAGGAAATTACATATGTGAATTATAAATATATATATATATTATATATAAACAGAATAAGCTGCACAGCAGAATGAGTCCTTGCCTTAATTCCAGCACTCCTCATTTCCCAGTTAACACAGGGCAGGCACACTGGAAAAAAATCAAAGTTTTCTTCTTACCAATCACTGCATTAAGAGCACAGCCATGCAGGGCTGAGGGAAAACTCCCAGGCAGTTGCTGTTCATGCTTAAATGAGGATGAAGTCCTGGTTGAAAACAAGTGAAATATTCTGCTGCTCCTTGTCCTGTTGGGAGAACATCACTGCTCTGCATGGCTAAAAACCTCCCTCTCTCCAGCACATTTCTGTTTGGGCTGGTGTTATTTTGTGGCTGGAATGGTTCCTTTCTCCCTCAGGAGAAGTGAGAACTCAAGGACCTGTACTTTATTCCCTGGCCCATGACTGACTGCAGTGATGGCCCATGTTACCTGCTGTGTCTGATTTTTTTCTTGCCAACATTTTATACCTTTACAATACCATCTACTATCTTGACTTTTTGATTACATGAAAGAAGAGGAGGAACCGTGGGTACCTTATTATTTCTAAAAATAAAAGAGGTCAGTTACTGATACTTTCGCGAATTTCCATTCAGCCCTTGCCAGCTAAAATTCTAAACAATTAAATTTGTATGAAAAGGAATGGAAAACAAAGGGTGTAAACTGACTGATTTTGCTCAGTACAGGCCAGCTGAATTTTGGAAGCAACCATGATGCCAAGAGAGACTTTCAGAGATGAAAGTACAGTATTTTTTTCCACTGAACTTTTTCCATGATCCCTTGATGAAAATGTCACCATTTAAGAAGAGTAAGAGTGTGTCAGTTGTTTGACCCTGGAAGGTGCCACCAGTGCAGATATGGGGCTGCAGATATACAAACTCACATTTGCAGTGAGCTCTGTTGCAGGAAGAGATTTTGGGAGAGCCATTGATCTATGGAAAAGAGGGAAGTGAAGATGTTCACTGCTGGATAAAAATAAGCCACTTGAGCAAGCCATGGCACAGTCTGTTGTGGTTTGCTTTCACGTGATACCTTGAAGAGGAATTAGGGAAGAAGCCTTAAAAAAGGCAAGGTAGGGTAATGGCCCTCAGAATGATTCATGGAACTTCAAGGAGACTTTTTTCTTGTGTGCAAATCTTCCATTCTGTGCCACTGACATGAGCTGAGGGGAAGGAATGGACAGTCTGTCTTGTGCCACTGCCCTGCACACAGAGCCCATGAATCAGAAAAATGGGCTTTGTTCTCACTTCCCTCAGCCACGCTGAAGAATTGGCCTAGGCTGGGTCAAAAGTTTTAACCCACATTCCCTACAATAAATATATGTGCACAAAACTCTAAACCACCTGCTTTCTCTTGGTTCTTCCAGGGGGAAAAAAAAACTATGTAGTTTAGACACGTGAGTGGGAAAGTTCCCTAAAAGCACATAGAACCATGGCAAATCCTCCTCAAATATGTGAGAGCTGGCCCAGAAGCAGTGAGGAAACACAGCCACTGCTGGGGTTTGCCTGTCCCTTCCTGCTCTGTGCAGAAGGGAGTTCCTGGGTGTGGAATTCACTGGAGAAATAAGAAATAAGAAATAAGAACGAGTTTTGGAGTTCTAGAGCTGATCTGTGTGTCTTTTACTCCTGTGAAAGGACTATCAGCCCCAGCCTTTCAACTATCACAAGATACTGAGACTGGTTAAAAAAATACAAAAGGTTCCACGCATATGCCTACTGGTTTTGGAATCTACACAATTATCAAGTCCTTCTCTGTAGCAAAAACACCCTACAAACTCCACTACTGAAATAAATGAAGGCTGAGACTTCTGGATAGGTGCAAGAGCTGGGGACTGTCCAAGAGCCCTGAACCCCACAGCTGTTGGCATCATCACTCCTACATCACAATACCCTGAGTATCATCACTGAAGTGCCCAGAGCTGCTGCAATGCCCTGTGCTGCTCTGCAGGGCACTGCAGAACACACCCCCAGCCACTGGACAGGGACAGGGCTGGCAGTGGGAACACAGTCCTGCACTCAGTGCCAGGGTGGGGCAGTTACCTCTGCAAAGTACCCCCTGCAACCTCAGCAGCACCACCCCCGGGCACCGACCCGCGCCCCCGGCCCTGCCCTGCTGCCCCTCCATCCTCTCTCCCTCTGAACAGGGACAAAACTCTTCACCATCTCTTCTTCTTCTTTTTTTCTCCCCCACAAAGAAAAACTTGCCAGGTCTGCATCTTTTTTCCTGAGCTGTTTCCCCTTTCTAATGTTAAAAGCATACACTGGGCAGCTCAGTCCCATGCTGGATGGGGCTCTTTCCATAGTGCTGTTTCTGTGGCTGTCTTGGGGGGTGGCAACAGCTCCGAGGGCACTGCAGGACGTTGTGGTGTGGAAACTGTGTCTGAGAGGAGCAGGGCAGCTCTGCTCTGACCAGGTGAAACCAGAGGCTGCCCTGCCAAGCTCAGCACACAGACCAGCAGGAAAAGCCCCAGCAGCCCTCCCCCTGGGCTCCGTGTGTCTGTCACAGGGTGTGTTGGCCTTTGGGTTCAGCCCCGAGGGTTTCTTTGGCTGTGCTGGCAAAGCACCAGCTCCAAGCAGAGAGGCAGGTGTTCCACCTGGAGCTCTGCACCTTCCTGACCTGCTCTCTTGGCTTCCACATGGGACCTGGGTCGAGCCCTTTTGGCTCAGAGAAGGAGCAAAACCTGCCTGGATTTACCCCCAGCCCCTCTCCCAGTGTTCTGGGCAGTGCCTCTGCCCCAGCACCCACCACACAGGGGTGCCCATGCCCAGTGCTGGGGCTGGGCACTGAGCAGCAAAAGGGCAATGAAAAGCAGCAGCAGCAGCAACAGCAGCAGCAGGAGGAGGATTCTCTGGCCCCGAGTGAATCAGCTCAACCCTTTCACACAGTGACTGGGCTGGGGATGAAGCATTAAAGTTGTATTGGAAATAGCTTTTATTTCCCAAATAGACATTGGAAGCTTTGATCGGGTTTGGGGTTTTTTTCGTCGTCTAAATGAGGATGAAAGAAAAAAAAATTGAAATTTCTTTGTAGATCCGTGATTTAAATATAAGGGGAAAGGCTGGGCCAGTGGAATGAGTCCTTTTTTTATGTTGACCCTGTATTTTTAAATGACTGTACGTTAATGTGAATTTCAAACACACTCATTTCAAACAGAAAATGGAAATTTTGCTTTTTGAAAATATAGAAACCACACCTATTGTTTTCTTCTAAATATCTTTTAAAGACAGGAATCAGAAACCAGCCCTTTCCCACAAAAATGTCTTGTTTTCACTGAATTTGCATTTTTGACTGAAAGCCTTGTTTCAAAGTCTTGAAACTAGATCATGGTGAAGCAGCATTTATATCTAATTGGCCTCAAGGAAGAAGAAAACTCTGTGGGTGGGATCCATCTCACCTACTTATAGGTGTTTAGTCTAAATTATATGTCAATAGTCAGGGGCACCTCTAAAGGGCTTTTCTCTCTATACTGGTCATGAAAAGCACCTAGAGAGGTAGTTTACACTTGATACCCACTTTTTCAGTGGTTAAAACTGGGTGAGAGAAATCCCATCCTGGCTGTTCTCACTGTGGCTGAGGAGAGAAGCATCACAGCTCCCATGATTTCAAGCTGGGGCATGTTGGGAGAAGAAAAAGGAGCTGAGTTCTTCATCAGTTTTTCAAAAAAGAGACAGATATTTTTAGGTGACAGAAAACAGAACAGTTTTGTGGAGAACAAATCAGATGAAGGAACACTGGCAATTTCCATAGTCAGGTAAAACTTGAAAAATCTGATTTTTTTCTAAGCATTCCTTGGTATTTTTTTGCAATTCCTTTGCAATTTATCTCTGATTGTAGAGGGAATTTTTTTTTCACTTTTCGGAGCAATGTTTATTTTTCTGCTCAGCTGAGTTCCTTCCTTTCTTTCCAGTGAAGTGCTTTAAATCCATTTGTAATGCTGCATGCAAGACAGGTAACATCACCTGCAAAATCCCCATGTGTGACTGAAACAACCTGGTATGGAAATCAAAAGTGAGCACAACAGTGCATGCATCTGGCTTTATTTAATTGTCACTAAAAGGAATATGCTCTTTTTTATTGTGGTTATGCCTGTCCCTTTTTGCAGGGGTATTTGTCTCCTGTGATGTTTGTGCAAGGGCAGAGCTGTAAGGCCATTTGCCCTTTAATTTGAGATGCAAGGCCAATTTATGAACAGAAATCTTCAGATTTCCTTTTCAGACAGCTCCAGTGGATGAAGCTGTTGCCTGTGACTGGAACATTATGGAAAGCATATGTAGGAAGTGAACCCAGCAGACTGGGTGAGCAGCAGACATTTACAGGACAGCCCTTCGTAATCACCAGGCAGAAAGTCTAAAAGATACAGAAAGAGCCCATTGACCAAAGCCTGATGACTTTGATGATCAACTTCCTTGAAATTTGTAGGGATAAATCCACAAAGAATGTTCCAGGACAGCTCAGTGAGGGCCTTTGCACACACTTGACCAAAGAATCACAGAATCACAGGATGGTTTGGGTTGGAAGGGACCTTAAAGCCCACCCAGTTCCAACCCCCAGGCAGGGCAGGGACCCCTTCCCCTAGCCCAGGGTGCTCAGAGCCCCATCCAACCTGACCTGGAACACTTCCAGTAGAATTCCTGCTGGAATTCAACCTGACACTGTGGTGCTTTCTATGCACTGAGTGATGCAAACAAATCTGGGTCTTCCTTGTATATATGTGGACCATGACAGGGGATGTATTTTATTAAGAGTTCCCACAGGAAAAAAAAGAATTGGTAAACTACAGAAGGTGAAGTTTCTGGTTTTGTTTCGATTTGTTTCAGAGAAAAGAAAGAGAAAGAATATTTCTTTCTGTGTAACAAACCAAAAAGTGGTTTTCTGTAAATGTGTCTGCTGAAATGGGTGGGGCTTCTCATTGTGTTTATTTGGATTGCTCTTGTTTCCCATCACAGCCACCTTCTTCACAAGTCCTGCAGGTGCTCACCTGTCAGAGGTGTGCCTGCATTCCCATGGCAGCTTTTCCTATTGTACATTCCAGTGTCCAGAATTCCTTACAGTAATGCCCCCTGTTCCCTTCCAGCTGTGCCATGGTCAGCGGGGATGCAGCTGAGCAGCCCCTCTCACACACTGAGCTGATGAGGGCATAAAGGGGGGATAAATAAAATGAAGTTTCCCCTCACCAGCAAAGGCATCCCAGCTCTTAGGGCTTCTCTGACAGCATCTTACTGGAGACCTGTCCATGCCAAAGGGTGACCACTGCCAGGGGTTTGCCAGGTTTGAACAAACAGACTGGGTTTGTCTGCTGGGATTGTCCAAAAAAAGTGTAGCTGAAACTTAGATTTGTTCATGAGCTCAGAGATAAATGCACATATAAGAGTGTGAGGCCTCAGAATTAAACCCAAAGGCTACCTTTGTTATTATGTTTACTTGACAGACTGTTTTGAAATGTCCCTCTGCAGCAGGCAGGCAAAGATTTTATTTCCTGGGACCAGGCCTAAGGTCCATTCTATTTGCAGGGCAGACACTTAACTCCTACTCATATTAGTGGGAAAGATTCCCCTACTTCAAGGGAAGAATGGACCCATTAGAGATCTAGAACATTATCTTTGACCCCCTGATCTCCTACAGCAGTGGGAGCTGGTGTGTAAGTAGGGTCAGAGTCAGAGCTGTTCTCTGCTGGTTTATTCTTTGCAATTCTGTCCCACAGCACCAATCTCACTGTGGTACAAGACCATGGTGGGTTTTGACATTGTGCTGTATCAACATTTCAGGGGATTGGTTTGGGTTTTTTTCCCTTAGGGATGTCTCAGGGAGATGGAAAATGAGAGGTCAAACCTGCCAAGCCCGGGATTGCCTCCTAGAGGACAGCCCACTGGAGATAAAGGCAAAGTTGTGTGAGTTTGGGACCTGGCATGACCTACTGACTGGGCAGAGTTATGAGAACCCCATTAGGACAGTCTGTTTTTCAGCCTGGTTTCTCATGGGAACGGGGCTTATGCAATCGTCCTGTCTGTGTGTGTGTCTACATCCTCCTCCCCTCCCCAATAACTTTTGGACTCATTGCTCAATTTTAACCTCCTTTGGCCAAGGGGGAGGCTCCAGGGGTGCTGCTGGTGCTGGTACCAAAGCTCAGCAGAGGAGGGTGAGCCTGCAGGTGTTCACTGGGGCAGGTCCTGCCCCAGCAACTTCGTGTGGATCCAGGTATGAGAGCACCGAGAGAGGAGCTCATACAAATGGCCTGATCTGAGTAAAAATACTGCTTCCCTCCTTCTCCCCTGGAAACCAGGAGCAGAGCTCTTGGAAAGCAGGCTCTGGGACATGCCTGGAGCTCCTCAGTGCTGGAGCAGAGCTCGCTGTCAGTGCCACAGTGGTGGGGCACAGCACCAGGCTGGCCAGGGCATCCTGCTTCCCCCTTTGGTCCTGACACTCAAAGCCCATCACCTACTTAATTTTGTTTTCTGTAAAACAAGGTGGATCTGGGAGGTTTCATTTACTAACAGCCTTTTAAACCACGCTGGGGGATGGCAGAGCAGCACCCCTGTTGCAATCTGATGCAGTGAAAGCAAGGTTAGAGGAGGACGAGGAGCTGCTCTGGGCTTGGAAGCATCTGAGCAAAGGTTCCCTGTGCCAGGGCTGTGGTGCTGCCAGAGCTTGTCATCCTCATCCCCACAGCCCAGGGTCGGGTACCTGCACAAATCAGGGGCTCACTCACACCCAGTGCAGAGCCTTTTTACCTCCTTGCCTTCCACAAGCTCCCTTGCCAGTGCTGCCATGTGAACTCAGTTAATTCCAGGGGAGGGAATTACGACCCCACAGACTTCACAGAGAATATTCAGTATAGGTACAGCCTTTAATGATGTGCAATTAAACCACCATATATCTAACTCCTAGCAAATGGTGGGTTTAGAGAGGGGCTGGTTACACTGAGCAGGTGCTAATGAACTCCCTGGATCACAGAGGCATCATTTCAAAATGATAGCATGGATTTATTAAACATGCTATGGAAGACAAATGTTATTATATGAATACACAGGGAAAGACAATAGATCAGGACAACTCCTTGAATTTCTGGTTCCACATTACATGCATGACAACTTCTTTTGGCTCAGAAATAACAAGAGAAGAACACAAATGAATACTTTTAGTGATTTGTTATCTCTCCCCATAAAGTCTCTTTTTTTGAGGAAAACTGTGTTGCATGACAGCAAAACAGATGAGGAGAGAGAATGTTTCCTTTTAGTCCATTAAAGCTTCCCAAAAGGACTTAAGGAACCCATATTTTAAACATCTCATAGTTAGATAAAAAAAGTCTAATTAATTAGTGGGTTTTTTGGAGTTTGTGAAGGGAAAAAAGGATCTTTCTCAGACATAATCCAGATGCCTCTTGAGCTGAGTGTCTGCAGGTTTTGTGAAAGGACAGTCTCAGACTCTGCATTTCTCCTGGACCTTCACCAAAGCCTGCTTCTGTGTCTCAGGCTTCTGCTGCACCTGTCTGTGTCTCCCTGACTCCAGGAATTAGAGCTAAAGTTTGAGGAGCATCTCCTTTGGGGCAATGAGAGCCTCAGTCAAAGCTGGATCACTTGTGGGTGCTTCTCCTCTTTACCTAAAACTCTTTATAACAAAACCTTCCCCCTCTCCTGAGTGTGGAAGGGCTCTCTCAGGGGCTCTCTCCTCTTCCTAAGCTGTTTGGACTCGGTGCAGTGCACTCCAGATTGTTCTCTCTGCTTCCCAACCGGTGCATCTCCTTTGAAGTCAAGGGAGCTACTGTGAATTTTTGCCCCATCGAGATGCTCACCATGGAAGAAGTATATAAAAGACTACTGCTCACAGGGTGGGAGCTGCTGGTTTCCAGTTTCTCATTAATTTTTCACTTGTCTTTCATTTCAGTGGGTCTACACTCTGCTCCACCTTTGGCACAGACACAAATACTATTTTTTTATGTGGTTCAGTGGGAGGAATGGTTTTGATCATTAAAAGCAAAGCAAAAATTATTTCAAGCAAAATTCCAGAGCCTCTCTGCATCCATTTATCTTTCCATGGCTTCCTTAAAGCATTGCCTACTTACTCTCTGGGGAATCTGTGCTCCAACTGTGTTTCACCACATTTACAGGAGCAGTCACATATGACCAAGACTAAAATTTAACCTTAATTGCCCACAGGCTGCTGCCATTGAACCCTGTTGGCATGTAGGAGTTTTAAAGTGTTGAAATGAGCCCAGCAGAAACAATAAGAAGGGCAAAACCATATTTAGATGTGAACCATCTTTAAAAATATTAATATGCTAAAATCTAAGTGATGAAGGCTCACATCTCTTGAAAAAATGTGCAATTTCCTGTAATCATCTCCTTAAAATAGTCCTGATTTGGACTTTGAAGCAGCCAAAGAAGAGAGGGGTCTCTGGAGAGCCCAGCACTGCTCCTTGCTGAGCCAGGGCTCTGGGAGGTGAATCACTGCTGTGTGACTGGAGCCCTGCACACACCCAGCATCAATAAAGTTTTATGGACCTTCCTCACAAGCCTCAGGTTTTTGATTCCAGGTGTTCACATTAATCTGGGACACAATGCAAGGAAGAAGTTGCTATGCTTGCATGGAGATGGCAGCACAATCTGGACCGACTTTAGTCAGCAAGAGCAAGAAGTTTAATTATCTAAAACAATTGCCCTTCTTGAAGCCTCCCTGCTGTTTGCATGAGCCCACTGAGCACTGATGTCCTGTAATTCCTCCAGATACTGCAGTGTCTGGGGTCTGCAGTGCTCTCTGAGGAAATCTTCCCATCCCATCCCATCACTGGGCTGGTAATGAACACCCTGGGTGCAGAGGTGTTAAGAGAAATCCCAGCAGAATAGGACATAAGTTCATTTTAAATCTGAATTTTACAAGAGTGTGACCTCAGAGTGTAAAACCAGCCCTCAGCCCTTCAGAGTAAAGCCTTCCTAGGGACTGAAGAGTTTGCATGCTTTTGTAGGGTTAGGGCACCACTTTAACCCCCAGGCTTGTGAATACTCTGTGTAATGACACCTGCAGCTGTTAGAAATGATTACAGCCCTCAGACCACAGTAGTTGGGGAGCACAGTCTGTGCTGCCAGCGCTGCCCTGGGGAGCTGCCCTTCCCCACCAGGACCCCTCAGTGGGAGGCTGCTGAGCCACCTCTCCTCTCCAGGATTTCCCTCCCTGGAATGTGTCCCTTTTTGCTTCATCTGACACTTCCATCACCTTTAGGAAGCCTCACGGAGCAGGGGCCATGAGGTTTGGATGTAGCTGGCAGATGGATGGTGCTGAGGTTCTTTAATACACAGTTTTTATAAGGCTGCTTTAATGTTTGCCTTCGCCCTTTGATCTCCACTTGAAAAACGTTTTTCATGGAGTTTGTTTGAAAGCACAAATAATCCCTTACCACAACTAAGGGCCAGTAAATAGTTCTAGAAAAGAGAGAAAACCAGAGAGAATCCATGAGCTGACGGAGATGCCTTGGAAGATGTTTTAGAAGCAGCTTGTAACGGCACAGTTTGCAGGACTGTTCATCAAGTTAATTCCCTGTTGTGTTGGCATTCTTGGATGTGGTAATAACAACAAGGAAGGTTGTAATGGATTTCTAAAATGGGAGTGTTTTGATAGATTTTAGTAAATGACATTGTGTTCAGTGCTGTAGTGTTGTGGTATGACACACTGCAGTGGAAGATAAGGTCACTTGCAGACATAAGCTGTGGTTCAAAAATAAGTATGGTGGTTCCCATGAAGGATGATATTTGACTAAATACATCTCTGGAAAGGGAGAAGCCCTAAAAACTGTAAAACAGTGCTACTCTGGTCTGATGAAAACAGGAGCAGCCACAGTGGGTGGGGAGAGCTGTTCCAGCTTCTGCAGTGCATTTGTAGCAGAAGCCACTCTTGTCATGGGAGATGAGCTGTAAATTGAGATGCTCTAATGAAGGAGGGTTGTCTCAGGGTGACTCAGCATGATTACAGGTCCCAAAAGCCTTGCAGCAATCTACATGCAGGGCCAAAGCTGTCCATGTGATCTTGCTGATCTTGTGATCTCCACAATAGTCATGTGGGGTGCAGGTGTAGGGAAGAAAGCTCATGCTGAGATAGGATTTATTCCCTTTAAAATCTCTCAGGTCTGGGAGAAATCCCCCTGGCAAAGACAAACCAAACTGCAGAATATTTTAAAAATGTTAAAAGTCAATTCTTTCTGTCACTAACATTAAACTACTCTAATGGAGACTGTTTAATGATGGTTCTTCATGAAATAAGACATTAATCTCCACTTGTAATGCAAGAGCCATACAACTTGCTTCAGCCTTAATCTTTTATGAGTTATGGACTCTTCTGTGATTCATAAAACAAATAAATCACACTTCTAAGCTATCATCTATTTATTACTGCTTTTAAAATGTTCAACACAGTATAAAAATGGTGTATTTTGCTTGCCAAAGGTTTTCAGCTCCTGAGTAACATTTGGGAAGCAGAGTCCAGGTTCTACCTACAGCTGGACACAGGTTGGGTCTCTGCTCCTGAAGCCAGCCAGCTCCCCAGCAGTGCAGTCGTGGGGCTGGGTGTGCAAATTCATCCTGTGCTGTCTGACTGTGTTCACAGTGAGTGAGCCAGCTGACCCAAAACGTGACAGAAAGTCCCTGGCCTTTGCTGTTAGAAAGAGACAAAGGCTGATCAGTAAATAGAACTGGCCAAGTTAGGAAACCATGGGAGAATAAAGGAAAAGAATAATTTGGAACAGCAAAAATCAGAGTAGAACAAATATTCGAATTATTGGGAGACTTAATCAAGCCAGAAGTCACAGGTACTTTACCTTTAACATGCTCTGTGTTTATTTCAGTGTTATTCTCTTTGCAGCAGACCCAGAACCCCAGCCCACACACAAATGCTGGTGTTTGGGTTCAGCAGAGCTGGGAGGGGTTTTTGTGCAGCCTGGCAGCAAACTTTGCACCCAATGTTTACAGTGAGAGAGGAAAAAAAGTAAAAGCTTCTGGTTTGAGGAACCTTCTGTGCCTCCACTTCTGAGGACAGTCCTCCTGGTTGGTTCCCAACCTGCAGCACAAGGTTGGCAGTCTGCTTGGCTTGGCTGTTTCCAAATCCTACTGGTGTCAGCAGGGAATTAAATTCACTCCTTCCACCTCCTGCCTACAAAGACCACAACAACTCCCATTGTAGCCACTGACCTTGGCCTTAGATTTCAAAATCTCAGTGACCCAGAGGAATTACTGAGGTAAATAAATAAAGTCAAACACATGCCACTCGAGTGCAGAAGGCATGAAGTTCATACTCCCTGCAACCATGCCTGGGTCTGTGCCTGCCTGAGTGCAGGTTTGTGGATATAGGGCTGAGCTTTCCAGATATTCTTCATATTTGTCTTGCCTGTGACTTGCTTGAAGGGATTGTGAAAATACAGATCTGCCCGGGCACTTCTGGTAAGGTACAGTAAAAACTTGGTTCATTCTGGCAACTCCAGAATGAACTCATTACAACTCCAGCACAGACTGTGCTACTGCAGACCTGCTCTGTGGGCTCCAAAAAGAGCACAGGAATTGTATGTCCTCCCTAAGAATACCAAAAAAACCATATAAATGCTGACCAAATGCAATTAAGCCTTTCCTCTTGCCATATGATGCATATTCCATCAGACAGCACTCGAGTCCTGTGTCATATTTGGGTAGTTTCTTTCTGTGAAATGCAGGTGGAATTGGAGAACTGGAGCTCAGTTACCCAGATGATGCAAACAAAAAAAAAGATATGTTTTCAATAGAAAGGACTACTATAATAAATTCAAGAGGCATACCAGAAAAACACAGTCTCTCAAGAAAATAAGTGCTTTCCCAGTAAAAGGGGGAAAAAAGCAGAATTCTGAAGCAGAGTTAGCAGAAGTTTGGAGAAACACTCCTAAATCTCAGGAGGAGTAAATGGCTGCTGCTGATCTATTCCTCCCCTTGTTTTTAAAGCATTGAACGTTTTGGTGTGTAATGGTGTAGTGGTGGTTCCTTTATTTCAGTTTGCTTTTCCCTTAGAGATGTTTCCTCGCTCCACACCCCTGGTGAAGCTGTCTGGGGGAAACTTCCACTCTAGATGCTGCTCTAATATATTTACAGAAAGAACCATGGGTGCTCCTGTTAAAGCACCCAGAGAGACTCGCATGCTTTGACATTAGAAAGTGAATTCTAGAGCAGCTTCTTGTTTTCAAAGGAGCAAAAACGACCAAGTGGAAAAAATCTGGTCATTGATGACAGCAAAGCTTCCTATGAAGGATCACTGCAACAAACCTCAGGTTTCCAAAGCAGCTGTTGATAAATGACACCAGAAGGTGTCTTTTGGCTCAGAAAGCTGCCTGTTTTCATAAAGATTATGTTCTGTAGCCCCTGCAATTATATTACACTGCTCTTGCACCACTCTGTGGAATTTCGCTTTTTATTTCTTCCAGCTTCGAGCAGACTCCAGCAGGTTTGGCCTCTTTATTAACACTAAGCATCAATCTGTAAAAAGCCTCTTGATTGTCCAGACGACTAGTTGGGAAAGTCAGCTTTGTTTGGTTGACTCTGTGTCCCCGGGGTACCGACACTGCTCCTTCTGTTCTTGTCTGTCAATACTCCTTTGGCCAAAAGTTTGGTTTTTTGTGTTTTTCTTTTCCCCTGTATCTGCCAATTATTTTTTGTTTTGGAAACCAACTGAAAAATGTTTCAGTGCTGTTTCTTGATATTTTTTCTTTTTTAATAAATAAATGCCAACAGCCTGGAGCTTATGAGCAGCCCTACAGTAATAAAAGGATGTACACAGCAGGCAGTACTCAATTTGCAAAAGAAAAACAGATTAACATTTCAGGTTTCTGAGGGCTTTTTGTCAACAACAGTACATTTAAAAACATCAATCTAGTAGTAATTGCATTATCAGTGCATTCTGAGTTGATTCTTTGGCTGATTCCCTTAATATCATGGAATGGAGAAGTAGCTCTGGGAAGCCTTTTTAATATATATAAAAAGTGAAAGCTTGGTAACAGCCAAGTTGATTTGACTGCGTGTAATTCCCATTGCTGGGACTGGAATGACGTGAATACACGGCTAATGGCAGCTGAGTGAACACCCACAGCCAGGCTACAGAAACTGGTACCAAGTCCTATTCCTGGGCACTTTGACAGAAAGAAAGTTCATTGTGAGCTGACAATGAAAAAAGAGCACTTAAAAAAAAAAAAAAACAAAAACCAAAAAAAACCACCTCAGCAGAGACTTCAAGAAAACCCGGCGGGAGCATCATTTCATTTCCCGGCTCTTTAGCAGATGCTCTGCAGTGGCTGCTCGGGGATAATGCCACTGATTGCAGCCCAGCGAAGAACAACACGGGACCAGACGCTGCTCTCCTGCTCCGAATTCCCGATGAGCCCCGAGAGCTGCAGGAATACCTGGAATGAGCCAAAATCAGCTCCTGGGAACCTGCTGCTCCTCTGTGCCCTCAGCGAGCTCAGCGAGGGATGGCTGGGGCAGCTCCTCAGAGAGGGGGCACTTTGTGCCAATAATACCTGTGAGTTCCATGGGGGTACAGAGAGGCTGCTGCCACACTGCACTGGGCAAAGCCTTCAGTATTTTCTTATTTCTTCCCTGCAGTTGCCCTAGCTGCTGGGATTTTTGTTATGCTGCTTGTCCCCTCTGGTGTCTCTCACCTGATGGAGAACACACATTTCTTTTTAAAATTTTGTAGCACAGAAAAGCAACCTGGAGTCTGATTTTGTGCTAATTCACTTAGACACTTCTGATAATTTTGTCTTATGTATATTTATTAGGGTTTTTTTTCTTTCTAACATCATTAGATTTGTTTTGAACTCAAAGGTCAGATCCTACACCAGTATAAATCAATGTAACTACATTGATTTCAAGGATTGCAGCATCTTTCAGTAATTCTTGCCAGAGATAGTGTAGTTGTCTCTGAGGAAGAATATATATATATTTATATATATATATATGCATTTTGATTTCAATCACAAAGAAAAAAGAAACTTCTGTGAAGAATGTGATTCTGTAGCAGGTCATTAACCACGCAGTTAAACCTAGTGGTGATAAATGATCAATACAACAGAACCTCAGCCAACCACCTCCAAAGACTCCTTTAGGTCCATCCCCTATGCAGTCCCACTCTATGTTCAGAAAGGAAAGCCCTGATTCTTTCACAGGAGATCCTACCACCATGTTTTTCTTACTAAGAAAAATGTGGTCTCCTTATTTGGTTGTGCTCCATTAGGAACCTAAAGGACACGTTCCCAAGTAAAACAACCTAAGTGTTGGTCTTACTCATTTTGATTCAATCACTCCAAATAAATTCCAATTGCTCATCTAGTTATATTTCCCTGCTTTTATTGGGCTATTTAGTGAGGGGGTAGTTTCCTGCGTTCTTTGAGCTATAAATTAAATATATATGGAGATACAGAAAGAGAATTAAAATCATGCAAAATGTTTCAGTGTTAAAATGAGAAGTTATGCCTTTAAAAATCATTTCTGTTGTAAAGGTGCATCTGTGGTTGTACAGACATATTTTCCCACTTTACAGGGAGTTCCCAGTCTGTGCAGCTCTGGAGCTTCTGTGCCGTGCATGCAAAAAGCAGCTTCACATGAAACTGATAATTGTCTCCAGGGGAAGGGGAGCATTGCCTGTAGCCAAAATATGTTTTATTGAAAACAGAATCTTCCCTGTCAGGTCACATCGTTCCTCCTGAGCTTGAGGGATGCCCAGCAATGCTGCCAGGCTTGCCCCATGCTGATAGTGCCATCCACGCCTGGTGCACAGATAAAGCAGCAGCACCTGGCCAACATCTGCCTCTGACACCAGCATTTGCTCTGGGCTTTGGGAGATAAGAACCATCGGTGCCAGTGGTTGAAAAACACCTCAGAAAATGAGGTGCTGCACTTGATAAGAACAACCCTTCACGGGTCTGTGGGCTGGTGTGTGGTGGAGAAGAGGAAGTTCAGAACCTTAGGAAATGCTTTAGATACTTTTAAAATGTCAGATGTAGCATATATGCACTTCCTCTTTCCATGCTGATCCCCCGCTGGGGCAGGTCCCAGCTGAGGTTGGGACCTCTCCCAGCACATCCCTCTCTGAGCCTCCAGACAGAGGGGGAGGCAGAGGGACAGACACACAGACCAACAGAGCTCCTGAGCCTCCTGTTCCAACAGAGGAAGTAAGGCAGTGAAAAGGAAACCATAATCTGCTCCTGAATTAATTACTGCACAAGGCATGGTATTAAAAAAGTGTATTCCAGTGAGCAGATGGCTTTGCAGCTACATCCTGGGATAGGTCTGGTCTTTGGTTCTCTGTGTCCCGTTTTCCACAGCCCCTCTGTACCTCTGTGTCACCACAGCCCTGTGTGACACACACTGTCCCCAGGTCCCAGGGCAGCCCTGGAGTGTGGCCTCTTCCCCAGGACTGGAACAACAACTGCAGAGCCTGAGCTTGACAACTCATTGCATGAACTCTCTCCTTGCTTGGTGCAATTCCGTGCCTTGTTGCAAACAATAGTGGAATCATGAGACATAACAAGAGACCAAGATGAGACCTCAGACCACCACAGAACTTTGGACTCTCTAGTCCAGGAAAATATTTTTCTTATTTATTTTTTTACCTGTGTCTAGGTTTGCATTTATTTGATGTCACTTCAGTTGCCACAGTGAAAATCCCATATAAAAAGGCTTTACTGTCCCTTGAATTCAAAGAATCAGGTTTTCATAGGCCATATTTTCAGCCCCTGGTGAGTGAAACTGTCATCACTGCTCACTGAGTTGGAGAACTGGGCCCATCAGAAAGTTTTCTGCCTCCAGTGTTTTCCCTAGGAAAACTGGACTGTCACTCTGGTGGTTCTGGAGAGAGAGAAAACTATTGGATTAAGGTTGCACAAAGAACAGTCTATACCAGGAGCCTAAGTGCCATTCATTTTTCCTTTAGTATCTTTAACCCCCAGGGTAATCAGAACCATAATGTGGACATTAATTATCACAACAGACATAAGGATCTAAGATTAGATGTATTTTACAGAATGCCTCATATCAGTTCCTAAGGAAAGGGGAGGCAGGGTAATGTTCCAGGGGTTCTGCCTCTACCATCCAAACCATGTTTCCCAAATCCCTGTTCTGGATATTTAGCATAACATTTTTGGAAGTCTTCTGGCAATTTTTTAATCTTTACAGGTGCTGTTATTGAGGTGTCAGTTGTCATGGAGAACAAGATAATATTTCACAACACAGAAATACCCTGTAATCATTGGAGATGGTTGATGATGTTGCTGCTGGGCACAGTTGAACTCTTCTTCACATCACTGAGGATTGAGGCTTTCCCTCTGCTCCACACAGCCCAGCTATAATCCCTTCTGATTAGAGCCTTTTCTCTTTGATGCTCCCCTTTGTCATCCACACGCTGGGAAATTGTTCTGTGCTGAGTTCCATGGTTAGGGCCGTTTGCTCAGTTGTCTTTTTTAACCTGGAAGCAAAACTATCTGTGGTGAGCAGCACCAGGATTCTGACTTCTAGTAAATCTTTGATTAATGAAGCTCAGGTAAACAGATTAGTCATTAACCTTTGCTTCTCATGATCAGATTACTTACTGATGTAGAGTACTTGTGCTGCTCCTGTGCTGCCAAGGATGGGAATCTTGCTTTCCTTCAGACGTCAAGAATCTTCCCATCATCTAACAAGACCTCCCTTTTGGGATGGGGACGTTAGAGAGCTGCTGCCTCTGCAGGGAGTCATCTCTTTCCTTTGGTCAGGAAATCATTGTATAATATCCCTGTCTGTAAACAAACAGAAGGCTGCTTGAAATCTCTTGCAAGCTGACAATTGTGGGCTCTTTGCTGCAGTACAGCTCTCCCAGGATGGGCAAAACAACCCAAGAGCTGAGGGCAGCAAGAGAACCAGGGCAGGAACCTTTTATCTCTGCCAGCTCCACCAGGACTTTTTACCTGTAGTCATGCTACTAATGGCCTCTGTGGAAGAAATTCATGATATTCCCTCATCCTTTAAGGAGACCTTCAAACTCAGACATTGAACAGAAAGCAGAAAACTGGGCACTCCTTTGTGACCATCTCTGCAGTGCTGCCCAACTGGAAAGGGTTTGCATCCTCCCTGACTCCCAGATGAGTTCCTCCAGTTTCCAAGGGTGCAGAGATTCATCTGCTGGAGGAATGGAGGGTCTTGTCTTTACATGACCTGCAAACTGAAATATGTGAAGAGTATGTAGGACTAAAGAGCAGGAGTGACCTGTGCCTACCTGCAGTTATAAAAGCAGAGAGGGAATTCCAATTACACACTGATCTGATTCATTGATCTCACACGTAATGGATTGTATTTAAATCTGCAGACATTTACACTGCATTCACTGCCTTGATGCAAAGAATTACAAGTACAATAGACAGATGAAGCTTCATGTTTCCCAGCTGATCAACAGACTGAGCTCCATGTTTGCATGTTCAGTGTTGCATCTTGTAAATCCCTGTCTTCACTCCCATTTCCAGTCCCAGGATCCCCCGTGCACACAGCTATTAGCAGATGGAAATCTAGCAACCTGATCTGTAGGCCCAGTTGGGTAATCAAACATTTAATTACTAACAATTATCCATTAATGCTTATAAATTAGGTTGCCAAACTACTTCTACAGACTACAAATATTTGCATCTAGACTTGTCTGCAAAAATGGAAGATGCATGTGAAAAGCTCCACTGCAATGTCCAACGCTGCCATTTTCATCTGGGCTCCTCAGACCAACACAGAAAATGCAAATATTTGCTGCATCAGAAAAGTATGCTGAAAACTGGAAGCTGAACTTGAGGAAATCATGAAAACCAGGGCCCACATCAAATTCCAGGCTTGCTTGATTTCTCTCACATTAAGACTCCTCCTCCTTTTTACCCCTCTCTCTTGCTTCTTCTTCTGGAGTTCCCAGCACCTTGATTAAACATTTGCCTTCACCCCAGGTATTTATATTGGTCCAGAGGGCTTATTTTATTCTGAATTACTTCCTGATATTAATAATGAATTTTTTATGACTCATCATGTATCTAGGAATGTTGTTTATTAAAATAAAGTATAATAGCAAGATTTCAGGTAATATTTCAGGGCTGAATGTGTGCTTTCCACTCACACTCCTAACTAGGAGAGAGCAACCCTCTCCAGTAAAAATGCACTGCATTGCTATGCAGAAAATGTAAACCAATTCTATAAAAGGGTTCCAGTTGCCATCCTGTTGAGTAAGTTTTGCTTTTTTATGATTGCCTGTTTCTGCTGTCTGTTCTGTTAAAGTGATGTGGTTATGATCCTGTCCCCATGACCTCTCCCTTTGCTCACAAGGGAAATGTTGGAGTGGGATTGCAAGCACTGGGACTTCAAGGCTACATTTAAATTAGTGAATTCAAACGTGTCTGGAAGCGTTCCCAGGACTAGAACAAAACTGTTCACACAGTCAACTGCTAAGCTGTTCTCTGGCAGGAATTTGGCCCCTTCCAAGTCCTCTCCCTGAATGGACTGTGGGCCCAGCATGGCCAAGAGCAGTGCACAGGTAACTCTCACTTTTTTGAGAGGATAAATGAGGTTACTTGCACACATGCTGTCCATCTGCTGGCTTTGGTGCTTATTCCTGGGTGCATTTTATTTACCTGACGAGGCAGAACCAAAATGCCTTGATCTCTAATATAATGGATATTGGATATAATGGATATAATGCCTTGAATGCAGTACCCAGGCAAACAATTTCCCTTGGAGAATCACATTGATTTGAGGCAAAAGTTGCCCTGGCAGGGACCAGGATTAGCCACATTTTACCTCCCAGTCAAAATTTGGGCACGTATCAGTTGGATTTGAATGGGACAAAAGCTGAGATAATAAAGATAGAGGAAGCAAGGTCCTCAGCTGAAAACTAATGTCTCTTGTTGCAGTGTCAGGCTCGAATATTGTGCCAAGGGAATAGTGCCAGTGAGAAGAGGGTGAGACGGTTTAATGGGATTTTAGTAAAATATGATATATTTTTTTTAATTTGCCTGAGTGTTTTATTCTTTTTAAGTAACTCTGAAGGGATCATCTAATTCCATAGATAAGCCATGTATAGTCACCAGCCCAACATAAATTAATTGAAATGCCTTCTGAACACAACACTTGCTTCTACTGAGAATGAAAGAAGTTGTTCAAGGACTACACACTTCCTCTCTTTTTCTCCCTCCCCTGGGGTCTCTCTCCCATCTTTTTCATCTTTTTTTTTCCCTCTTCCTTGATGCCCAAGATGGTTCCATTAGTCTTGCAAATATTAATTCTTAATGCAAACAGAATGTGTCAGGTGCAGGAGGATGTAAATGGAAAATTAATTGAAGAGCAACGTGTAGACTTGTGTTCCAGGGTGTCCTCAGCCTGCAGACACAAACAGGGGCCAGCCAGGGACCTGCTGCCCCTCAGAATCCCTCCACACATGGCACACAGGGCTGGGCTGGGCTGATGTAAAAAAACATCAGTTTTTTTAGCAATGCTCAATAACCAATAACTCTTCGGGGGGTGTTGTCCCAGGTTCCCTGTTGCAGGGTGGGGTCCTGCAGAGCCAGGACAGAGCTGTGTCCCTTCCCTTGCTCCAGACTGACCCAAACGCCAGGAGAGCACGAGCAGAGCTTTGGCACTGCCCCCTTTCCCAGCAATCAGTCCCACAGGAGAGGTCAGGCTCTGCTCAGCTGCAAAGTTCCTTTTACCCCTCTCTGGTCAGTGATGGTCCAACCCCACCCTGGCCTGCCCGCTGTCCACAGCTGGGAGCAGGAGCTGGGCTTGGGTTTGGGGCTTCTTGCCAACCTCTGACAATGCAGAGTTTATAAACAGATCGATGAATTTTACTGCTTTATCTGGTTCATAAATTGTCCCCAGATTACCATGCTGTACAAATCATTTGCTACAGATGCTTTGTGAAAAGAGAAATTCCTTGAACAATTCGTAACAATTATTTGTAATCTCTGTTATTTTGACTAGACTCTGTTGATGACATAGTGATTTTTATTTCTTTTTTTTTTTTTGGCTCATTGATTAGAAGAGTTTTAGATTTCTGAATTATTACATGTGAAAGTAAGAATTCAGAATTTGATTTCAGTTAATAGACTTTCAGTCCAGAAAAGATAATAGTTCACTCATTCCACGTCCTTACATGGCACAGGCCAGAGCTTTCAGGCAGTTCTCTCCCCCCATACTTTGATGTGTGGATACATTTGACAAAGCTTTATCTCCTAGAAAATTATTCAGTCTTCCTTTCGAGCCATATAGAATTCTCCTGCTTTCAATAAAAACCCCAGATGTTCCTATGACTTCCCTCTCATTAAAATAATTTGCTACAGTATTCCTGGGAAACTAATAGAAGTAGTTGAGAATACAAGCAGAATTTGTAATGAATTTACACACACTTTTTAATAGTTTCCCAGCAAAGGTTTCAAGCTCACTGGTGGAGGTTTGGGGCTGTTGCTGCTCACTTCTGTCCAGACTCATAAACCTGGTTTGGTGACACACAATCAGCCTGAGCCTTTCTCTGGTCAGTGGAGAGCAGAAGGTGTCCCAGGTGGGTTGGATTTTCTAAGGTTGGTCTCTTTATTGAGAGTCTGGACAAATCAGCAAACCCTGAGTACCTCAACTGGATATTTAAATTTAGGGGGGAAACACCCTGGCTCTGCCTGCTCGTCCTTTGGGTTGGTTGTTGGAGAGAAGGGACAGGGCACAATGCTGGAAACATTCAAGGACACCTATCACCCATCTCCAGCAATTCTTACTGGTCTTTTCTGGTACCACTGAGGTTTATTTTAAAGAATCTATCAGGCCCAAGGTTGTTTCCACTCTTGATGAAACTCCAGCTCTATTTCTCAGGCTTATCATCAGCATCCTGAGTCTTTTTCTTACTTACCAGGGGAAAAGGGGTAGGTCAGATCTTTAACAGGCACAATATTAAATTTCTAAATCCTGCTTTCTCTCAGGATTTATTTGACTAGGTAATTTCTATTTATTTTGGACACATTCTGAGATCACGTCAATAGAGATTTGTGGAGGGAAGTACAGAGGATACAAAAGATTTTGTCTTTTCACTCTTAACCTCCCCCTGATCACCACTGACAACAGACTTTCTGCCTCCTTTCACATTTCCATTTTCTCTTTTCCCCTCAGCACTGTTTCTCTGCACTCAGCATCCTGAAAGCAATGCTGTAAAGTCTTCCAGTAAACGTCTCATTCGAAGAGTGAGGAAGCCTGAATTAAACAGGGCAGGGACTCTTGCTGGCCCGAGCTAATGGAGATGTCTTGAGTGAGATGTCAGCTCCAGACAGTTCAGCTCTGCCAGAGTCGTGACAAACCTTCCTCCCACTGGAACAGTGTGTGAGCAACGAGCTGCAGGGAAGGTGTGTGATGGCCTTTGCTTTGGGCTGGGGCTCATTTGGAGGTGTTTGCTCATAACTCAGGGCCACAGCTTATAACCTCATGTAAGTGAATGAGAACAGCAAGAAAACCGAGTCCTGGAAGCAGAACCAGCTGTCATTGACTCAAAGGCAGACCAGAAACCATCACCTTGGTCCAGACTTGTTAATAAATCATGTCATGTCCTGCAACCAGGGGAAAATATGGATGTGTCTACATGATATCTCTAGAAGACAATCTGGCAAGTCTGGAAGGTGAAATGATTCTAATTGGTGTAACTGAAGCCAGAATTTGGTGCAGTGTTGCCCAGAAGCTGGAAATTTCATGGTCATGATGGTCCTCTCCAGTCTTTAGAGAAAAAGCATCTAACAGTGGTGATGATGTACTGGTAGTGATGCATTGCAGTTAGAATGTTGGAGCTATTAAAAATTAGCACTTCTCTGGAAACTTCCCAAATTGTGCCAGTTTGCACCATTAAACAATCATTAGGGTAATGAACAATTGTTCTAGGTGGTATCTACCATAACTTGGCAATGTCATAAATGTGAACATTTCAGAAGTAACAAAATTTCTGTCCTTGTTGGAAAAAATTTTTAAAAAAGATTATTTAACCCCAAGCTTTCTTCTCTGAAATACATGCTCTCAGACCACCAGCACACCCAGGCAGTTGTTCTAGTAATGCCTTTTTTGGTGCAGAAAACCATCTGTGTTCTCACATACACTTCCAGCATGAGGAGTTTCCTCATTTTGACAAAATGTGTTCCCTGTATTTTCAGAGCTGGGTTAAGGCCTCACTGCTGAGGAGAAGAGCCATGAGACATGAGAGGAGAGGGCAGTGCCACAGCTGTCCCCCTGCCACAAGTGCTGGAGCTGATGGGGAAGCGACAGCGCCCTTGGCTTCCCCGCCCCTGCCCTCAGCTTCTCCCTGACCTCTTGCACCAGGAAACCTGCCCTGCTCTGCAGATTGTTCTGCTGTTCTCCTGCCCCAGAGACAACCAACCAAACCAACCAAACTGCCACTCGTCTGTGTGGAGATGGCACTGTGAACACACAGCCACGAGGATCCCAAAAAACAGGGAGAGTGCAAGCACAGGCCAAGCACGTTTGCAGGGTGTCCAGGATGGACTGGCAAAGCATGTTTGCAGTGTGTCCAGGATGGATTGCCCAACAGGGAGGGAAGCAAAACACGAAAGTTACACTTCTACCAGGCAACAGGAGTGACTCGGCACAAAAAAAAGGTTTAAAGGCTAAAGTTGCCTTCCCTCACCCAACCCTCTGTCTTCTCCTGACTGCTTCCCTCTTGTCCAGTAAATAGGTTGTGATTAAATCTTTCTGAATAGGAAAGAAATGGTACCTTTAGAAGTTTATTTTAAAAAGTAAAGAGATGTCAAATGGAAAAATGAGGATGGCTTTGCAGAGGATAAGCACAGAGGAGGAAGAGCTTCCCAAGCCACACAAAGGTGATCACAGTTCACATCTTACCATAAGGGTGGGATGGCTCACACCTGGAAGAGGTGTGATCAAGGTAATGCCTGGTGTCTTCCTCATCAGGTTTCGTCAGAGAAGCAGGACTAACCCCCAGCACCACCCATCACTGAATTCCTGAAAAGAGTGGGTTAATGGTTCACAAAAATCAATAAAAGATTGCTGTGGTGGGGGAGCCACCCTGGAATGACAGAGTGCTTTTTCCTGCCAGTAATACTCTTACATTTACCAAGAGAGCAGAAGCTGTGATATCTAATTCTGACCTGAAGCCTCTCAAAGTCCAGTGTTCTCCACCTCCTCTGCCAGTGACCAGGTAGTTTCCTTTCTGTCGGGGCTGGAGCTGATGGTGCTGTCAAAGCAAACAGCCAGGACTGTCCCTGTGCCCCAGGCACAGCAGGGTTTGTGCTCCCTGGCTGAATTTCCCCAGTGTTGCCACCCAGCACAGCCCATGCAGCTGATGCTGCAGTCCTGGATGTTCACACACACAGTCTCTCAGGGCTTCCCCCTTGCACCAGCTGTCTTTTCACTCCTCATCTTTTCCTGTCTATTTCTGTATTTATTTATTTACTTTCTCAATAATCTCGCTAAATATACAGTGACCAGGACTCTTTAGATCTATTGAAAAAGGCTGCAGACCTGGTTTGTATCCTCACTTCCCATTTCAGATGACTGCAGGAGTCAGAGCAGTGTCCCATGTGTGACCAGGTCAGTCGGTCACTCAGGAGCTGCAGGAGCTTCCACGGCTGGAGAAAAGAGAAATACTACAGTAAGAAAGCAGGAATAAGACCTGACACTACTTGAAGCTTGACTGAGCAGCTTTGAACCCCCTAACAAAGCCTCCTGATGCAGCTCCAGGGGCTCAGCCCCTCGCTCCAGCCCAGCCTGGCTCCAGTCACTCACAGGGGACAGGGGGACAACAATAATGGGAACATCCCGTGCCATTAACGACTCATATGCAAATACACACTTCGGGCCATGTTGTTTGCTGGGCTGCTTTTACCAGAGATCTAATCTCTTCACCTTTGGCATTGAAAATGTGTTTTAATTAACACACTAGCCAAACATTAGACTGAGACAGTCTGATCATTTCTGACTTTATTTTCCTGAATGAAAACAATGCTGGCCAAATTTACTGTACACTGTCACCTTAATTACCTGTCTCAGACAATCCCTTTCCTACTCACTTGCAGTTTATCACAGCATAACACAAAAACTCTTCCTCTAAAAAAAACTTTAAATGCTTCTGAGATTCAAGCCGTAGATTGCTTGTGCAGCTATAATCTTAAAAAACATCTGCTGCATTTGTGTGGTAAAGGAAGTCTCTTTAGAATACAGCCTTTGATTTCTATAAAAGACAAATCAGGCCACATGTTTTTGTTTTGAATGCTTCTCATCACAAGAGGAAATTTTCTGCAGCTTGGAATTCTGAAGCCATGAAAAATGTATTTATTTTTTTAAACAAAGAGCGTACATAAGAACATCAACAAAACTCCTCGGAAGTGTTAAAAACCATTCCAGTATCATCTTTAAAGAAACACTAACGACTGCCTGACCCACATTTTGATCTACCTTTCTGTCTTAAATTTATCTGGGTCATATCATGTTCTTGATTCAAACATGTAACTCCCGTTGACATCTCAGACCTTAGGAGCTTCACCCATCATTAGCTCTGGAGCTTCACCCATCATTAATTCTGGAGCTTCTAATAGCCCAGAGAAGCAGAAGATTAGGAGGTTTCATTGAGCTTTTTTATATTTGTCTCTCAAAGGCAGTGTGTTGATAGTATGGTTTGACAAACTGGGTTTGACACCAGTGTGAACTGAAGGTACAAACTGATGGAACCTTGTGGCCCAGTGAGTCCAGAAGAGATTTCTTTTCCCTGATTCTGAAGTGGCTGTTTCTTAAGAAAGTAGGGAAAAGTAAAAACATCTGTTTCTCCATAGGGAACTCTTAATTTCAGATTTTAAAACTGATTCGTTGCTTCCCACTTCTTCCACCTACATCTCCTCTCTCTCCTTCATGGGAATACTAGAAATGCCTACATTGTTGGTTTCCCAAACCAACCACACTTGTAGGGATCATCTTTCCAACCACCCAAATGCTTCATCCTCTGTTTCTCTTCTCCCCTTCTTTCCCCCCGAGGCTGGAATGGAGCTTTCAGCTAAAACAGCCCCTGTTGTTCAAACTCAGGTCCAGCCCTGCCCAATGTGGGCTCTTACTCCCCAGTGTGGAAGCCCAGGGTTCCATGCTCCCCTTTTTCAGGAGTAGAGGAGTCCACATGTCCCTGCTGCAAGCCCAGGGAAGGAGGGGAGCAGGAGGGATGGAGGAGCAGGAGGGATGGAGGAGCAGGAGGGATGGAGGAGCAGGAGGGATGGAGGAGCAGGAGGGATGCAGGAGCAGGAGGGATGCAGGAGCAGGAGGGATGCAGGAGCAGGACTCAGCTCCATGCAGCCACTTTCATCAGGAGCTCTCATATCTGGAGAGGTGCAGTTCTAAAACACAAAGTCTCTTGTCTTGGCAGATGAGTCAAAGGAACAGTCAGTATCTCCCCTTTAATGAGCTTCTAATTACCAAGATCATTTTTGGTTTTACATGCTAGAAATAGGTTTCTTGTCATGATTTGAAATGCAAAAGCTGCAGTTCTGTGAAATGAAGACACTGATACAGAAAAACAATTATCATTAAACTTTAAAAACTCAGATCACCAACCTCATAGCAAATCCCTTACAGTTTTGGAGGTCTGTCAAGCAGGTAAGGCTAAAAGGTGTCCTGCTGATAGCAGCTGTGACCTGGAGCACATCCTTTGAAGTGATAACTGCTGTCAAAGTGAGGACACAAGCAAGGAGGGCAGAAAGGCACTTCAGTTGTAGCAGCTTGCATAGCTCTCATACAGTTTTTATTTTCATTCAGAGAAATACCTCCTTAACTGTCAATTATTTTTTGGTTAGTGGGGGAATTTTTTTTAAGTTTACTCATTTTTCTTATAGTCATTCAGAGTTAGCAGTTTTCATTAATCCCATGTTTTAATGTCAAAGAGGTATCAAAATTAAATATACAAGCCCCTGTCAATCTTAGGTGTTGTCCAGAGCTCACTGAAGTCAATACCAAGGTACCAGTGACCTCCAGTCAGTTTGGGGTCACCTGCCTGTGACCTGTGCCTGTGGCTCTCTGCTTTTCCTGCTAAATCTCTAATCAGCTTCAGCTTTAATATTCTGTGAAATACAATATTTGCCTAAAAGCACAGTAGACTCTGTTTCATCTGAAGATGTTCTACAACAGGGGATAATCTTTCTTTTTCAAGTGGAATGGCCAAAGTCCATGGAGACAAATTTTGAAAGGTGGGAAGGCTCAGTCATGCACTTGGTCATTCCTGGCTCTGACAGAGGATCAGGCCTTAAGCAGAGTGGACAGTGGATCAGAGCTCTCCCTGAGCTCTCCCTGAGCTCTCCCCAGCCTATTTACCCTGCAGAAATTCCTACCCAGTCAACAAACCAAGTTCCTCCACTCCATATTCCCCTGCAAATGCAGTAAATGATGGCAGATGTTTTTCATTACAGCAAAGGAGCTTCTTATGCAATTAGAGAGACAGAGCTTTAAAACAATTTTTTGCACAGAATAACTGTGTATTTACATAGTTGTGAAATTGCTTTTCTGATAGAGAGTCAGATTTGCAAAACATTTGGTGCATTTTTTTTTCTGTAATCATGTCTTGCCCTTGCTCTGAGATGCATTCCCTGTAAACAACTGTCTCCTCTCCTCAGTGCCCTCATCTGTATCCTGCATGGAAGAGATCCTGGACCAGTTGTCATTCCAGCATTTATCCTCAGTCTAGAGGAATGCATGGAACAGCTCCCAGGGGATTATGAGGTTTGGGTTGGGTGCTGAGCTGTGGGTGCAGTGAGTAACCAACCCACCTCACCCTGGCAGGCTTCAGCTTTGATTAATGAATGTGCAGCTTCACAGAGATTTACAAAGCTTTTCAAGTGCACCAGAGCTTATTTTTGGCCAAAGTTTTCACTGTTTCATGCAATTTCTGTGGAAACATCCAGAAAGGTTGGGGCTTTCCCTGAAGCTGTGGGAGCTGGGGTGTGCTCTGGGCTCTCAACTAAAAGTATGAGAACTAAAAGAGGGGAAGCTGAGTCCTGAGCTCACTCCTGAGCTGAATTTGAGAGTCATACAACTGCCTGCTCTTCTGACATTTCCTACCCAGTGTCAGTCCATTCAGAAGTTCAAGCAATTCAAGAAGGTTCAAGAATGCATTTCACTTTTATTGAGGCAGAAATATCAGCTATGTTAAAACAGCAAGTAGTCAGGATTCTGCTTGGCTGTGAATCAAGACCCCTTTTAAAAATTCTAACCAGATTTGGGGAAAATTCAGACACAGATTCACATACTACCATTGCAGTCAGATTTTCAGCTCTTTATAGTTATGACACCGACTTGTAATGTATTTAGGCTTTTTAAATATAAATAATCCTGTTTCTCAACTATAAAGCAAGAGCAGGTGAGGGGGTGTTGGCTGTCACTGCAGGATTGAAAAGAGGGAGAACAGTTTCTGCAGTGCCTCACACTGGATGGAGTCCTGGCCTTTGTCTCTCCTGTGTTCAGAGGTGGAGAAGACAAGAGCAGCCCTTTTCCAAAGAGCTCAGCTCCCAGTAGTTCCCATTACAACTCCATGACTCAGCTCCTACCATGATCCCTGCCCCTGACACAAGCAGGGTGAAGAAAAGAGAAATCCCCGCTCGCCCTTGGAGCGACGTGTCTCGCTGACAGTTCATCTGCTGACAGCACTCCGTGGCTTTGGATATTAATTAAGCAGCGAATTAATTCGTTAATGTTGCCGACACAGAGAGCAGAACATACCTTCATTTCATAATGCCTAATTCCATTATCAACCAGCTGAATGCTGCCCTCAGCTCACCTCCACGTTAGCACTGCTGACTCCAACAGATGCCACACGAAAACGTCCGGGGGCAGTTTTTGTTTCCCTGTGCTGCAGACAGCCACGGGGCTTTTTCCATCCTGCAAGGAAATTTTCCTTCAGAAGCTTGGCAAAGTAAAACCTCAGACACTTTTGGGCTCTTTGCCCAACTTGAGAACAAGGGGCACAAAAAAAGGTTCATTTTTCTCACCGCTACAAATTTGATTGACACGGAGGGCTGGTCCTATTAAGCTGAGATCTGGCCTGGGTTCAATGTATTTGGAAGCCTAGTTACAAACACATTAAAAAAACTTAACAGAGATTTTGTCAACCTATCAAAGACAAATCAAGAGTGATTTCCCTGATGCCTCTGTTGAATTGGGTAAATTTCATTTATTGACTTCAAGTACTGTGTGCTGGTAATTTTTCTCTCTGTCTTTCCCTCCAGAGGAATTTGACATGATCAGATCTACTCTGATGCTTCATAATCACATTTTCTTTCCCCTTCCTCTCTCCTCCTTTGCAGGGTGCTTTGAGTGTTGCTACCAGGTACAGAAGATGTGTCTGTCAGAGGGAAGAGATGAGCCAAATTCAGAAGTGTGCTTAATCGAGCCAGCTCAGTAAAGTCTCCTTTAATCTATCCTGCCCTGCACTTTCTTTGGCTTGTATCACACAGAGGCCCTTGGAATGGCATCTGCAGGACTGCTCAGGTAAAAAAAAAAAGCCATTAAGCACAGTTTTTATGGGATGTGGAA
This sequence comes from Manacus candei, assembly GCF_025592945.1. Classification (NCBI taxonomy): domain Eukaryota; kingdom Metazoa; phylum Chordata; class Aves; order Passeriformes; family Pipridae; genus Manacus; species Manacus candei. The sequence continues at coordinate 15,070,947 of NW_026138105.1, read as the reverse complement.
TGGACTAAACCCCTTCAGCTCAATGCACTTGCAGCTTGATGGGCAAGTTCATGGGATGGAGGAGAAAAAGGATGTGAATATAAGTACAGCATGGGAAGGGGGTAAATGTGTGTTGGTGTAAATGTCACTTGTGGCAGGAAAAACAACTGCAGGAAATTTCCCTTTGGGGGAAAACGGACATCATGTACTTGGGGACACTGGATTTCAGTGCATGCACAATAAATCCAAGTAGGACTGTCCAAGGGATTCCCTGCACTTCCAGAAAGAATCCTGGGGCCTCGTCTGGGGCCAGAGTTTCATTTTTAGGTCATACTAATTTTTAATTTGCATGGCACACACTTCTCACTGATAATCAGTGATACTTGTCCCCTGGACCTGAGGACCCACACAGAGCTGCCAGGTTCCCAGTCTGGGGGAGAAGCTGTTGTGAGTGCCCTGCTCAGTTTGCACGTGCAAAGCTCGGGGTGACTGGCACAGCTTGGCACATTCCCTGGAGTCTGCAGTCATATTTGCAGGGATTTTGAATGAAAGCCACGTGAGCCTCGGTGGTTTTGGCTCTCAGGAGCTGGTCCCAGTGTAGACCACAGCGTGCAAGTCAGCCTTGAAAGAGCCACGGTGCCACGGTGCAGTGCCAAAGGGCTTTTAGAGCCATCAGCAGCCCCTGGAACCGGCTGCGAGAGCAGAGACACCCCGAGCCCTTCCCAGGTGGAGCCTTCCCGGCTCCTCTGCAGGCACAGAGCTGGCCTGGGGCTGGTTGGCAGGAACAGGGGATGGCAGGAGCAAGGGGCCAACACATTCCAAGTGCCCAGGGGCACCCCAGGGTGCACAAGGGTGTTGTCCTCGCTGCAGTCCTTTGTCACCAGCGGTCCTGAAGCTCAGCCAGCCGAAATGTGGTGCTGCCTCGGGTGTGCTGGAAGAGCATCCCCGGGCTGCCCCTCCCTCGTGCTCAGCCCGGGGGCTGCAGGAGCCCAGGGCAGGCAGGCACTGACTGCAGCTCAGCCCCGAGCAAGCCTGGCACCCTGTCCTTTGTTCTCTCCCCTTCCTGCAGGAGAAAACCAAAGCTAAGCAAGATTTGAGTGATGTGCTCCAAGTCAGACTGTGATTCAGTGATCAGCTGAGAAAGCAGACGTGCTGTGCTAGCCACTATTCCTGTTTCTCCCGAGTTAATGTGGATGGATTTATTCAGTGCATATTTATTTCGTGGGTTTCTTTTTTCATGACATTTCCTCAATTTCTTGACTTACAGTTTTCATTATTGTGAAATTTGATTACAGAAACCAGGCAGAATCGCCGAGCAAGGCATGTTTCCACCCTGCAATTTCCCTCCAAAGCAGCCCCATCTCAGCCTGGGGAGTGCATGGGGAGAGGATCGATTCGGAATTTGCCAAGTGACAGGACCATGAGAAATATTCTGATCTTATCTGGATCCCACCGAGAATATTTCATATGCTTGCAATGCCTGCTAAGGTCTTTTTTTCTCCTTTTTACCTGGTGTTCCATGTAGTGAAATAGTTTGGGAATGAAGGAGCTCCTGGATCCTCAGTAGTGTGAGCTGCTTTGTCCTTTGCTTTCTGCTCCTTCCTCAGCACAGGCTCACCCAGATATTCCCTGATCAGAGCAGGGGAGGCAGGATACAGAGATTCTCACAATGTCAAAATGTAACATGCTGGCCTGGAGCAACTCTCCAATTTTTCACATTTATGTGACACTATAAAAGTAAGTAAGAGCCATGATTTTATCTCATGCCCTAGCAGCTAGAATTTACATAAACTTATAGAGGTCTTGAAATCACAAATGCAAAGTGAAGTATTGAGTATCATTAAAATAAATCACTGTCACAGAAGCCTGAAACTTAACTAAAAGCTCTTTTTCTAGCATCAGTCTGTCTGGTCACACAGTGCAACTAGCAAACAGTTTTGCATTCAGTATTCTGTAGATCATGTGAGTTACATCAATCTCTATTTTTATTCTACAATCTCATATTTAATATTATAGAGTTACCTCCCTTAACTATGTTTAATTTGGCTTTATGTTTGTTTATTTTCTTTGTCATGTCATTTTTTCCTCTTGTTAGTTTTCTTTGGCACTTGTATAATAACACTTTGGAAACATTAACTAATTAACCTTCTTAATGCTCCTGGGAGGTACTGCAGGCTACGTCAGCCTTACCCTGCCTCCCACTTCATGATGAAATAAGCAGGAGTTGTCTGATTTGCATAAGGATGAAAAGAAAATTGTCTGGGCCGAGACTCAAATCTGGGGTTCCTCGTTTGGAGTTTTTCCCTTTCCCTTTTGTACTGGGATTACTTTACAACTGGTTGTTTGTTCAGATTAAGAAGGAATGGCAAAGTGAGGGGTTGTACCCCCTTCCCTGAGCTCCTTGTCACTCGGTGCAGGCATTTGGGGCATCCCCAAGGCAAACATGCAGCGTTACCATCCCACCAACAGCATCCCCACTGCACAGAGAACAAAAGCTGATGCTTGTATGACCAATCCCTTTGGCACCGTAGGTAGTGCTAAAAATACAAATGAGAGTAAGACATTTTCTGGTGGGTACTGTGCAAACCTCTGTGAAAAATGGCCCTTATCTTCAACAGCCCACAAACTCCTCTGTATATGCACCTTCTGGCTGAGTATTGAACCCACTGCCAACTGTCAGAGAACTACTGTAGGATCATAGAACCATTTAGGTTATTGAGTCCAACCATTAACACTGCCAAGCCCACCATTAAAATCATATGTATGGGCCAGAGAGACAGCATTGGGAAAGCAGTTTTTCCAGAGGATGGCTGGAAGGGTAATTACCTTTGTAGCTTTGTAACTGGGATGTGCAATAGGTAGGCTAATGTTATCAGGGGGAGGAGGAAGAACAGGGTTAGATAAATCAATTCAATGGCAGGGATGAAGGTACCCAGGAAGGCACTCCCAGGAAGCTCCCAGTGACAGAGCTGTGCCTCAGGAAGGAGCAGGGCTGGTTTGTGCAACAGAGAGTGGGAGAGGCAGTGGGAAGAGTGAACCCAGTGGAGCCCTCGGGTGCTCTGGGGACCCCATGCCTTGCCCTGGGGGTGTGTGGCTCACAGCAGTGGAGGGATGCAGGAGCAGGGAGGTCCAAGCACTGCATGGAAGGCTGGGATGGGGAAAACCAGCCTGCGTGTGGGGACTGCTCAGGCTCATGAGAGGGAGAAGGCTCAGCACAGCCACCTGGGCTGAGGGAGCCACACACACCCATGACATGGGCAGCCCTGCACTCCCAGCCAGGCCACTTCCACTGCAGGGTTTGTTCCTTGGGATGAACGGGGGCTCCCTCTTTTGCAAACTCTTCCAGTGAACTTGTGTGTGAGCATGTCTAAACATTTCAGCATCACCCCTTAGCTGCCAAGTCCTTGGGTTTGGTGATCCTCCTACACTCACCTCTGTGCTCATGGTGTTACAAACCAGTCAGTGAGGAGTGTGAGTGCCCCAGTGCACTGCAGCTCTGGGACAGGCTCCAACGAGGCTCTGACAGCAGGGCCAGAGCCAGCACAGCTGAGAGGAGCAACAGAATGGATGCAGCACCTGTCTGCCAGCATTGTGACTGTGATGGACTGGGTAGCCCTGCCTGCACTGGGTAGCCCTGCCTGCACTGGGTAGCCCTGCCTGTATTGGGTAGCCCTGCCTGCACTGGGTAGCCCTGCCTGCACTGCCCTGCCTGTCCAGCTGTGAATCACAGCACTGACCCTGTGCAGGCTCCAGCATCGCTGCCTCCTGTGCCAGCACACACTTCCAGGGTTCCTGACTCTTTGGATTGCATGGAGAGGACACAGAGTGCTGCCTGCTCACTGCTGTGATACCACTGCCAGGCCTCAGCAGAGCCCAGCTCCTCAAACCAGGGTCATTTCTTCTGGTGAAGGCTCTTCCCAGGCCATTCTGTGTCTGACTTTTCCAAAGAGGAGGAGGGTGAACTGGGGATCACGGGGAACCAGAAGGGTTTGGATGGAATCTACACGTGTGTAAGTGGAATACACAGCTGTATAATGGAAAAGCACAGTTTGAAATGTCTGTGAAACAGGCCACTGGTGGGCTGAAATGTCAGCACTTCTCTTCTTTTTATGTGGTGGGAGAATAAGATTAAATTCCCCTTCAATGCCGTAGTGGCTTCTGCCTTATTAGAATCATCTCTCATAACATTTTTAGAGTATTGTGTGGAATCCACTTAAACGAATCCCCATGAAATGAAGAGAGCTGTTAGAATAATCTGGCTCTTGTGCAGTGGGCTCTGCCTTGCACAGCAAGGTTTTGCTGTGTGTTTGAGAAGGACAGCAGGCACCAGCTTCCCAGCTATTCATATTTAAGTATCTCAAAAGGCAGTGAGATACTTGCAACAATATTGTATCACCCTGCTATTTGAGCAAGGAGAGAAAGAGCTCTGAATAATTAAAATCAATTAAAAGGCTAAAGGATAGGGATTCTTCTTGTCTACTGAGAACATTTTATAGCAGCGGGTAAATGTTTTCTTGCCTTTCACAATAATTATCTCTCTCAAACACACCTACCCACACACAGGCTTGTGCACCCACAGTCTCTTCTGGTGTAGGTTTTGGAAGATCTCAAGGTCGGGTATGGGGGCACTTACACCCAGATGGTGGTTCCTGAGGGAGGCAGTCCCAGCTGCCACAACCTGGGCTCTGCTGGAGACCAAAATCTGCTCTCCTAAGTCTGTGCATTCAAACCCTTCTGGAAATAGTTAGCTGCTGGCAGAGCTGGGCTCAAAGTGCCAGAAAAAAGAATTCCAATGTTTTAGATGGACACAAACCGACAGTGCTGTGTGTGTGTGTTTGGGAGCAGGGTGGTACCAGAGCACTGTCATCCCACCAAGCTGCAGTTCAGAAGATTAACGCCTGTCAGCTTGAAAAAAAATCACAAAAAATCCCAGCTGGCCCCTTGATCTGCCCATCAGCTGACGTCCTGTCTGACTCAGGGCCTCTCCCCCAACACCCACTGCCCTCAGTTCCTGGGAGTGCTGCAGCCCCGTGAGGCAACTCGGGATTGCGTTACCTGCTGAGGTGGCACTGATGCAAACAGCCCCGAGAGCTTTCTGCCTCCTCATGCCCCTTGGCACGCTGCTCTGCCTGCCACGTCCCTCTGCCTCTCCTGAGAGCTTTCTCTGCTGCCTCATTCAAAAATCCCATCACTCCCCATCCCACGGAACCCCTGGAACAGAAAGGGGTGAGTTGCTGGCTGACACTGGCCCTGAGATAGAACAGCAGCTTGTGAACAAACACAGAAAGAAGCCTTTGGGTCTGGGTTGGCTTCAGAACAGTTCAGTTTATTTCTGCTGTGGTTTGGGGAGTGCAAACATCTTTACATTAGCAAACAGCTAACTGGGTTTGTACTCCAGTGAGGAATGTACATGGCTTTTGGGAATGCCAGCTCCTACCTTGGCACTGCCGAGGGAAGAGCAGCCCTGTACAGCTGCACTTACTTCCACAAAAATTATTATAAGGGTTTAATAGTTAAATTTGCCTTTAATAACTCTTGTTCCCCATCAGCACCTCCTTGCCTCCCTCCTCACTTCACTGCCTAAGTGGTTTAATTGAAATTATGGAAATATTTTTGAAAAATGCACTGAACAAAAATGACATCTTTGCTCTTGGGCGAACACGCTTGAAATTTGAATTTTTCTGTAGTTTTCACTGGAGAAAAATCTGTTTGCCATTTTATTTTTGTTTTCTGACAACTGAAGTGATAAAAATTTGAAAATATATGTAAAGGGAGAGAGAGAAAAGCACCGGAGTATGTTCCAGGTGACCTGTTGTCCGGAAGGAGAAGCTGCTGTGCTGCCCAGTGCTGGTGGCTGTGGGAGGAGGGGAGGACACAGGTGAGTTGGGGATTCAGGCTTGGACTGACTCGGAGGACTGGGAACGAGTTCATCCACTTCTGCCCAGGAGCCTGGCAAAAGCCAGATTTCTGTGCAGGGCACCAAGTGAGAACACTCAGTATAAAGCTGTTTAAAAGAGTTGGCAAGAAGGCTTTCTCCATCCCTATTTAGGAAGACCTTTTGGTGCACGATCCAGAACTGATCTGGTGCACAATCCAGATGCTTTTAGAACAGCCCGTGCACCCTTTTCCCCCTCGTGTTTCTCGCTCAGGTCCCTTCAGAAGGCACAGACAGAGCCATGTCCCTGCTCTCTGGATTCCTGGACAGCGTGGATGGATCTCTGTGGGTCAGAGCATTTCCAACACGGGCCCACTGCCAGGATTTCATTAAGTGAACGACGTGTGAGTGTAACCACCCCGAGTGCTGCTCACGCCCACAGAGCCTCTGCACCAGAGCAGATGTGATGGAAACAGCCCAAGCCAAACAAGCAGGGGAAGATTACCTCCATAATGAGCTAAAAATTAGTTCTGCACCCTCTTGAAGGGATCAAAAAAAACCACCCCACTTGTTTTCATAAAATAAACAGTATTAGTGGCACAGACACACAGGCAGGTATCAGCAGGTGTAAAGCATTTTCTCTCTCAGTATCTCATAGAGAGAGATTTTAAAGATAAATTCAGACTCGAGACTAAATATATCCAAGTGAATCTAAATGGATATAAATTACTTTTTCCATCATACAAATCATACCAAATAAAAAACCTCTGAATTTCTTTGCTTCTGATTTATTATCTGGCTAGGAAGTGCTGTCATCACTGACATGTTTAGACAGATTAACACTAACTAATTATACTCTATAAAGTGATTAAGGACGAAATGTCATTCTTTTACATATATTTTATTTTTTAAAAAAAGCTTTGAAATATACAGAGCACACAGTGTGTGTTGTCCTTTGCCTATACAGGGTATTCCCTCCAGTTTTAGTGTAGAAATCTCACACACACTTTTTCCCCTACATCCACCTTAAAATACTTTTCTCCCATCACTGCACATCACTGTCCAACAGCCACGTGCCCTCACCAGTGGTGGTGAAGGAAAGGACTGGCCATGGAGGCAAACAGCATTTCAGTGGATAATTCCTTGCTCAGCATTGATCTGGAACCAGTGCTGCTCTCATCAGCACCACCACTGCTGGGCTGAGCACAGGCTTTCCTTTGGATCAGGGGAGAAAATGCAGGGGTTTGTTGGGAAGAGGAGGCAGCCAAAATTCGAGTCAGTGTTCCTGGGCACAAAGCCTGGGGGTTTTCCCCACTGGCTCCCAATTTTCTGTCCTTCTGAGCTTACTCAAAAGGGACAAAAGGAGGCATTTTAAAGGGAAGTCCCTTCCTGGTTGTTCTCTGCCCCCACGGACATTTTCTTCCTCTCACCACCCCTCGGTGCTCCATCCAAGAAACACAGGGAGGGGAAAGCAGGGAAGGGGAGCAGTGTAACTCATTTCAAAGAAAAACTTTTTTCCTCATCAGCAGAGCTGAAAGACTTTGAAACAGCCTCACTTTCTGCACAACACAAACAGCTACACACACTTCTTTTGCTTCCCCTCTTTTTCTCCCAGGAGGAGAGAAGTTAAGAACCTGGGAGATTTTTTATAGTTCTCCATTACTTCAAAATGAACACTTTAATTCAAATTTCAGCACAGTTTTGCTCTTGTTCTTCTTTTTTTTTTTTTTTTTTTTTTTTTTTTTTGTAAATGAGACATTGAATGAAAGGACTACTTTATCCATTTCTTTTCTAAACATTTTTGGGGGTGGAGTGATCATTAGAACTTACTGATACACGAGTCTTTGCAGTTTGCAATTTAGCTTACATTGAGTAATAGTTATTTGTCTGAGTTAAATTAATGTTGATGGATTTCTTTCATATTTCTTCCTCACTCTGAATAAGGTTTACTGAATGTAGCTTTTAAATGTCATTATATATGTGGTGTTAATTCACATCTGCATTTTTGTGCTGGGAGGGGTAACCTATTTTCTGCTTCACTCTCCGTAGCTGGGCTCACATGTTTCAGGGGCTAGTTCTGCCATTCACAGCTTTCAAAGAGCCCTGATTGGCTTCAGTGGGAGTTAAAAGCACTTCAGGGCTTTAAGAAAGAGGTCTGATCAGTTTTTAAAGTGTTCAAAGCTGAATGGATTTAACTATTATCTGTGAGTTTTCAGAAGTTTCTTTCAGCGACAATATGATCCTCGGTGCACTTAGCGTGGTTTTTTAAAAGGATTTGGTATATTATGGCAATAACTGCAGAGCAAATGCTACTTACAAGGAGTCAAAATCAGTTGTTCATCCATCAGAAGGTCTCAGCCCATGGATGTGACGTGGGAAGGCTCAGCTGGGACACCTTGGCACAGCCAGGCATGTGGCTCCTGGGCAGGGAGGGACCTGGAGCCCCAACCACGCTGATTAGAATTTAGGACAGATTTATATCACCCACCCAAACCTTGAATTCCCCCAGACACCAGCTGGTCCATCAGGGTAGCTGTGCTGCCCCCCCTCAGCCCTGCCTGTCCCAGCTGTGTCCAGCTCTGCAGGGAACAGACCCTGCTGGATGGGCTGAGGATGGACCTGTGCCCGTCCACACACACCTGATGGACACTGGGGGCTGTGCCCTGCAAAGGGCCAAGAGGCTGCACAGACATGAAGAGTGCTTGACAAAGCACCTTGGAGTTGGGTTTTGGAAGAATGATGAGCACATTGCCCCATGTTCCTGTAATCCATCCCCCCTGATCCACCACCACCCTGCAAAATCAGCTGAAGCACCTGCCCAAGGCTTGGCATATGGTTAGTGCTGCCTGGGATGGGGCAAACATGCCAGTAACATCCCTTTGAGTCCAAAACCCAGCTAATGGAAACTGGAATGGCGCCACTGATTACAAGGGACTATCCTAATTAGCACCAGGCAGAGACACAGAGCTTTATGAGGCACAAACCCCACCTCTGCACTATGTCCCACCAGAACCCAGCAGACCTAACTCTGACCTTTCAAATCATATTAGTTTGGTAATCTCAGTTACAATAGTAAAGTGCTCTTCAAGAGATATGATGAATACTGAGGCTTATGTGTGTGTTTGTATAAAACAGATGTATCTATCAAACTGACAGCTGACTTCTAGTTAATCCTTTATAATTGTGTTTTCTTGAGAATATTATGGAATGTCTGATTTGAGGGGGAAAAAAACCCACATAACCACATAACCCTGTTGATTTGTGGCAGAACTGTGCATGTGCATGGCTTTGCACGTGAAGCTGATCAATACGTGTCATTAGTGTCCACATACATAATTTTTATGGCTCTTTTTAATAGGGTTTGCTTTATGTTTTATTTTGAGATTGCTAATGAAAGACAGCTATTTATTTAGAGGTCAGCATTAAGCTTGTTGTGATGAAATATGTATTTACTTTCTTTGTACTTGATAAGAATAATGCATGTACGCTTATTATGTCGGCATGTGAGATTTATGATCTCCACCACTGGTAACGTCTCGGCTTTTCAGTGCTTAGATTTTGTAAACGAGCTGATAAGTAGACACACTGTTGTTACTTAGCAACCTTAATTGAAATTTTTTAAACAAAATACTTTCATTTTGGAATTTCCCAGGTAATTTTTTTTGGCTCTTCTTTATGTGTTTGCTTTCTGTTTTCCTCAATTTGTTACAAGAAGATGCCTCAGTTGGTTTTTTCCTCCCCCTTTTTTTTTTTTTAATTAAAAGAAAACAGGAGAGGTGACAAGGAAAGCAAGTTTCAGCCAGTGACCCACAGCTTCTCCTTCCCTCCTGGTTTTTTCCCCTGGCTTGTGTCAGCGGAGGTTTTACGAGAAAAGGGAGCGGGTCCTCTCGCCACGACCTCTTTGCAAGTTTTCAACAGCACATAAACCTGCTGCAAAGTTTATTGGCAGCCTGTTGCAGGCAGGCTGCTGCCCAGGAGCAGGGGGGGCTCCAGTGGGACAAGCTGTGTCCCCTGGCCACCAGCAGGACCTGGGTGAGCCAACACCCGTGGGGTCATCACCCCCAGCAGAGGATCAGCCATGCCCCCCCTGCCCTAACCCTGGGCTGATGTCACTGCTATTAATGCTTCTCTAATATTTATTTATTTATTTATTTAGCCATAGGCTCCCTGGCAGCTGTCAGGTTGTCCCTAAGTGCCTTTGGAAACCCACCTGTATTGCAAAGTGAAATGTTTGGTTAAGTCACACATCAGGATCTCTGGTTTCCTTTTAGAGAAGAAAAAAAAAAAAAACAAACCCAACGCCAAAAACCACAACTACACAAAGGGAAAAAAAAAATCCCTGTGCTCCCACCTTAGCACTACCATTGATTTTCCTTGGTAACTTCCATAATTGTCTGAGTCTTCGGGTGCTGGATGAGAGATCACACCCTGTAATCGTGGCTATGATCCTTCAACAATTATTCATCCTCTTCCTCCTCGAGCTCTTTATGGGGGCACAAATGTTCACAGGGGTGAGAGACCTGTATCAGTTTAATCCCCCTGCCTTTTTCCTTTGAGCTTTGGTGCATTCAGTACCTTTGTCAGATGTAATTATATCTGGGTAATGAGGAGATGAGTTCTGAGCCGAAGTGAAATAGTTACAAGGTGTGTGAGCTTGTCCCACACACAGAGGCAGGAATTACAGGCTGAGGAATAAAAGTTTTTCTTGTCAGTGTGATCTGAGAGGTGTCAAGAGGAGCAGCAGCTACCAAGAACAGAACAAGCCAGGGCTGATTTGACCTGGCTCTGTATGCAGATGGCAGAAAGCACCTGGATCCTAACATTTGTTTAGAAGAAAAGCATATAAAAAAAACCAGTAGAAGCAGTGCAGCACGTCAATCCATTAAAAAAAAAAAAAAAAAAGAAAAAGATATTTTTAGCAGAGGCCCCAACTTAGTGAAAATCATCCACACTGCATTTAAGAAGCCATTCCAGTAAACTCAGGAGGGGCTGGGATATGTTGTCTGAGTGCCCCAATTGCCAATCTCACCCCAAAAGTGCCTCCAAGACACTGGGGTTGCACCAGCTTTTCAACTGAGAGCAGAGTCACTCCATCTAGGCTGGGCTTTATAGCTGGGTTTTTTTAATCCCCTGGTTTTGTGTGAATCCTGCTGAAGGGGAAAGGGTGTGGAGGAGTCAGTGCTGGAGCTCCTAAAGGTGCAGCATCCAGCAGCTGCTCAGGAAATATCAGCAGTGCCCACGTCAGCGGGCTGGGAAGGGCAGCAGAGGGAAGCACAAAAGCCTCTCCCCATTCCCGGCAGCCAAAGGTGTTTCCTTGAGCTCCTCTGGTCTGAGTGGGGGGAACAGATGGAAGGAGCAGGCACAGAGCTGTGCTGGCAGCACGAGGCTCATTTGAGGAGAAGCTCCATGCACAGGGAAAGGGGAGCATTGTTAACCTTTGGCTGGTGGGATGCACACTGACACCCCTGAGGGTGTGGAGAGGGGGCTGGCACCCTGCCTGGGGGCACACACAGCTCTGCCATCTTCCAATCCCCCTGCCCTGAGGGTCTGCAGGGCTCCCCATGGTGCAACTGGGTGAATTTCCAGTATTTTGCTCATTTAGGAATTTGAGCCCTTGGCCACTTCAGGGTGGCTTTGCTAGGTCATGTCCTGCCCCTCTCCCAGAGAGAAAATTTGATTTATTAAAAAGGGTGGTAAAATGTTCAGCATGCTGTGATTCCTGACCTGTCACCCCCAGCACTGCTGCTGGTGTGGGCTGGAGGTGTGGCTGAGCAGCACTAGGAGGACACAAGTGGTAAAAAGAAAAGTTTCACTTGAAAGCAAAAGTCTCAGTATCCACAGAAGTCAAGTATGTTCAACAGCAACAAAAAATGTGTGGATATTCATGTCATTCATTCCACATTCACTTCATTTCACAGAAATGCCAAATTTCTTTCAAGCTCTCCTTGCCCTCCCCAAAATGCCTAATTGAACTAAACCCTTCAACCCACTTTGACTACTGGTCTCTTAATTGGGGTAACTGTGGAAAACATGGTTTTATGAGGAGGTCTCTCAGCAGCATTTACGTCACTCATTGCAGGGAGCTCCCCAGAGAATGTTGAAACACGTTGGTGCTGGGATGGAAGAAAGTTCTATGAAAAAGCAATTGTTTTTCCCAGCTGACTTCACCCCAGTGCAGCCAAGATAAAGCTCCTCACATACACACCTTGGCTTTTTGCCTGCACAAGGTCACCAAAATATCCAGTGGGTGGAGAACAGGGGCTTTTCCTTTCCCACCAGCTGACCCACCTTGGCCAAGCCACTCCAGTCTGAAACTATTTTTAAATCCAAAGCAATCCAGCTGCTGACATAATGATTGTGGAAGCGATGCCACGTGGGGCACCTGGTGGGACAGCTGAGGAAGAGCCAGGACAGCCCAGAGCAGTGCCAGCACTGGGACCATGCCAGGGTGGCTGCAGGGGCACATCCCAGCCCTGTGGAGCACCCCCAGTCTGCCCCCTGCTCTGCCAAGGATGTGCCACCCCCTCTTTAGCAAGTGTAGTTTGTTTTTTATTTATTTTCCCTTGGTTTAGACACTTCCAAGTGGTCTGCTCCAGCCTCAGCACACAGGCAGCCCAAAGCCTGTGCCCCCAAAAGCCATGGGAGGGTCTCCACTGGCTTTGTTGAGGCTGGAGCAGTTCAGCCTTTATCACTCTCACAGCCAGGGCACTTGGAAAGCAAGACTGCAGGGGTGATTTTTCTCTGCAGTGCTGGGCACTGGAAACACAGGTGCCTCCTTGTTATATTACTTTGTTGGAAATGTTTATGGCAATATTTGAGGGAAGGATGGCTTCGGGTCTGCATCACTGGGAGCTGCTTTCTGTCCTATGAGCCCAAGCCTGAGGTGGCATCCAAAGCAAAATGATCAGAAGGCAAAAAGCAGGAGTGGGAGTTCTGAAAAAATTTTCAGTACATGTAAATGTACTTCATTTTTCCCCACAAGTTTGCAGTTCTGATCAGGTTGAATAAAACCCCTTGAGACCAAGGATGTGGTAAATACAAACCAGAGTGATGGACTCTGTAGGTTCCTGGTCAGCACCAAACCCATGGTCCCACCCACAGACACAAGAGAACACACGTGGTGTATCTTCACTCACTGATGAGTGTATGAGTGTCTTTTTTATTATGAGCTGAATTAAAATGAATTATTATTCAAGAACACCAAAACTCCAGTAGCATGAAAAGAATTTTATACCCCTGTCCCAGCAGCAAGACCCTGTATGGTCAGACTGGGCTGCTTCAGTGCTTCTTTCCCCTTCTTCTCCTCTCCCCTCCAGCCTCTCCTCTCTCTCCAAGCAATGGGACTCTCTATTAAAATCCCAGACCTGCTGCTGGGAGCCCCCCAGGCTCCTCCCATCACTGCCCATGGGTGGCCCAGCCTCTGACACCAAATGAAAGGGATATGGTTTATGTAGGGACAGAGGGTTCAAGGAGGATATTGGCCCTTTCCCAAGCCAGATGAAGTCAGAGAAAACTCATCCCATCCCTCCAATGGGACTTGTAACAGGCTCTCAGGAGCACAGGTTGGGGCATGCTCCTGCCTGCTCCCTGCCTGCTCTGACCCTGCCTCCTGTCCGGGCACTTTGCTTTTCCCTGAGTGTGGAAGGGAGGATATGAAAGAGGATGTTACACAGTCAGGACAGTAAATTTGTCTCTTGGCATCCTGCTTTGATAAGAGGAGGAAAAAAACCCAAACCACAACCCCATAACTAGCGTTTTCAGGACAAGCTGCCCGGCAACAGCTCTAAAAAGAGGAGGGGAAAATCCAAATGGCTCATCTCAATTAGGTAAAAGAATTTAAACCCACATATTGTCAGAGGCAGTGACAGCCCTAATGCTGGGCAGGACATGGCTGTGGAATAGCCCATTCCTCCCGAGGGATAAACCCCTCAATAGCACTGTGGTATCCTGGCAGCACCAACGATATCATTCGGGTGTCCTGGCTGTGAGGAGCCGCTGCCCTGGCTGCTGGTGGCCCTGCCCTGGGTCAGTGCACTGCCACTCCCGGGGGCAGCCACCCTGTGCCCCCCTCACTGCCACTCTGCAGAGCTGCTGGGGTGGCTCAGGAGCCATGGGGTGGTAGCAAGAGGGCTCAGGCACATCCCAGAATCGGTGTGCCTGGCTCCAGAGGGGCAGGGGGCTGTGGGAAGTCACCCCTTGTGCAGCTGGGTGCTTTGGAGGCAGCGAGGGGCTGAGTGGTGCCAGGGGACCACCTGTGGGAGATCCCCAAAGGCTCTGGGGCTCCTCTGAGTCACACTCCTGCCTCCTCCTCCCCGCTCGGGGCTGAAGGAGCACCCGTGGCTTTCCAGGTCACTCTGATCACACCAGCTCTGCCCTCCCTGTAGTGCCACAGCTCACTCTTCTCAGGGCTGGGCACCGGTGACTTTGCTTTGTTGCTTTGCTTTCACCTGCAGGAGCCAAAAGCATTAGTAACCCACAGCAGGGAGCACAGGGCAATCTGCTTTCTTGGGCAACATGCAGGTCTGCACCAAACACTGGTGTCTGAGCTTGCATGGGGTGTCTCACCTGGTCAGCAAAGGCAGGGAGCAACCCTGCACCAAACAAACACCAGCTTTCCGTGGGGCTTTGTAGGTGAGCTATGAGCAAACAGCAGTACCCATGGCCAGTTAGACAGTCGTGTTTAAAGATATCTACTTTAAATATTAGCCACCAAATTTAAAGCTCACCACACTGCTGCTATTTGGTTGGACTCAAAATATCATGGAAATGAAAATAATTAGGCTGCTGGTTGCAGCAACTGTTAGGAAATAGTGGCAGGACAATGAAAGAAAGGTTGAAAAGAAGAATTTCAGTATGAGGCCTATGGCATAGTAAAAACTGTTGGCTAATCATATGCTAATCAAAAAATCACAGAGAGTCACCATTTCATATGGAGAGCTGTCAGGGAAACCATACTTAGCTAAATAAGGATCAGTCAGTGTTACTGGAAGTCAGAGACAAACCCTGAAGTGACTGATGAGTAAAGAGCAACTGTTTCCACTCGTAGTGCCTGAGCATATTATTTTGTTGTCATGGGAAAAAAAGTTAGGTTTGTGCAAAAATTAAAAAATGGCACTTTGCTTAGCTTTATCACACTTGAAAATAGACTGGCATAAAGAATGATTTCAAAAATATTTCCTTGCTCAGGAAAAGCAAAAGCAAACTGCTGTCTGTCCTGCACCTGAGCTGTCCATCCAGGAGCCTCCTCTCTCCTTCCCCAGGGAGATTGGTCATCAGAGCTCCACTGAAATGATGTTTTCCAGGGATTCTGCCAGCAGGTTGGTCCTAAAGGTAAAGTGCATTGATTTCAAGATACAGGGGCATAGGAAATTCAGAGCATTTCACTTCCCAAGCTCCACTGCAGAAGCTGAATGTGTCCCTGGCAGGGGTCTCATTGGAGTGGCACTGCTGGGACACACGGCATGGGGCTGCACTTTGGGCTGGAGTTACCATCCCACCCCCAGCAAACCCTCAGAATATTGTTCCACTGTTTTATTGATGACCCTCGGCAGTTCCAGGTAGCAACAAGGGACTCAGCAAGGACCCTGTCAAGGGCTGCATCACCCTGTGTGTTCCCTGAACACTTGTGGGGACACCTGGGAGCTTCTCGTAACCAGACTGGAAAAGCACAAGCCTGGGATTTGTCACCTGTCCCCTCCTGTGTGTCTCATTATTTGCCCACGTACTGCCTGGCCCTGCTGGGAGCCCTGGCAAGCCCTGGAGGTGTCTGCTCCCTGCAGACTGCTCGGGCTGGAGCTCCTGGAGCGGGATTGTGCAAGGCAATAAAAGCCATCCCAGCTCAGCGCGTGTCCGATACACCTGGGCTGGTTTGCAACACAGGTGTGTTTTTGGCTGGGCAGGGTGGGTCTGGCTGCACCTCGCACGTGGGGTGGCATCAAAGGAGGCACAAGGTTGAAAGTGGGTGAAGGAGACAAAAGGCAGGGTTGGGAGTGAAGCTTGGGTGGAGGAGGAGAAGCGGGAGAGGTGGCGGAGGAGAGGCTGGAGTGTGGGTCACGGTTACACCGAGCTCTGCAACACCTCCAGAGGAGCTACCTGGGGAGTGAGCACGGGGAGAAAGGCAGGAGCTCTGCCACAACAGGAGCAGTTATTAGATGCAGAGGATAAATTTGCCACCCATGCTCTGGGCACGCCCAGGCACCGAGACCTTGGCTCCCCATCACCAGGGGCTTCCCTGCACCTAGAGGTGCTCAGAGCACCTCCCACTGCCCACACCCTCCCCAAAGCTCCTTTGCCAGCTTTCCTCCCCAGGCCCATTTCCCCAGCCGTGCTCTCTGGTAAGGGCAGCAGAGCTCACTCCTGTTCAGGGTGACAGAGGCAGCCCCAGCGTGGAGGGGCACAACCAGGACCTGTCAGGGTGTGAGAGGTTGGCAGGAGGCAGTGAAGGGAAGGTTCAAGGGCTGGCACTGCCCACTTCCACCCCAAGAGGAGCAGGAGCTCTTCTGCACACGGTGGATCCCGTCACCCCAACACTGACTTGTCCAGACCAGTCGGGGCCTCTGCACAGCAATTAAACTTTGCTGGAATGGTAAAGCCAGGCTCTGTAAATCCAGATCCAAATTGAGGATTTTTTATGACGGAGGCCACAGCTTAATATAATTAACTGTGACTTACACGCCGGTTACTCTGGTGTGATGTCAGCTTCTCCACACTGTTTATTTTAATTAAAACAGAAATTGTAGGTCTTGAGTGCTGGTAATTACAGCCCGTGGACTCAATTTGCCAAAGCCCCTAATTAACCTGTTATGTGTCTACCTGACTTGAGGTGTTAGTTGAAACATGACTGGTGCAGTGGCATTATGTTGTCTGCAGTGATGGAAATACAGTAGGAAGACGTGACAGGCTCTGTGATGGGGGATCCATATTTTAAGCTGTTCTGCATGACATTTCTTTCACTTTTATGTAGATTACCAGTTTCCTACATGAGGCTTTGTAAGTGATAGACTAGCTGAGAAAATGGATTTGATGAGAAGTAGCCCTTTGCCAGAATAAATGCCTCCTGTGTATGCTCAGGAGGGTTTGGAAATCTGGTCCCTCTGAGGCAGCAGATTGCAGCAGGGCAGGTGGACAGGGTGTGAGAGGCCACTCATCTTTCACCTTAATGCTTACAAATACTTCTGCCTGACCTTGTCAGCTCCCTCTACCTCAAGACACTTTAAAATGCAAGTGTTCAGCCACAAACTCACATCATTCCTGTCCCTCTGTAACTTCCCATCTTGTGCCTGCTGTCACTTTTATGGTATTCATCCTGCATAAAGGTTCTGCATATTCCCTTGTTCCCATATCTCCATAGCTGCTCTGGTTTCTCTTTTCTGGACTTGTGTGGACCAGCCAGATGTTTCCCCACCAATGCAAGCAGAAGTTTTGTCATTTCCCACAGTGGTTCAGATCAGGGCCTGGAGGCAGACGCGCTGCCTGGCTTTTTCCATACCCAAAAACCCACAGCTCTCCCTAAGATGGGAGCTGCACTGGCTACAAAGAGCATTTACCTGTAAAATAAATGCTTCCAACCAGAGCTGCTTTGCACAGGTCAGCCTCTACAGAGTTTGAACCTGTGGTTTTGAGGCAAAGTACATACCAGGTACAAATTGGATTTGTACTGCTTAGATTTTCCATTTTGTTGTCTTTTCTTACCTTTTTTCCCCTTGCTCATTTCTGTCTTTCTCATGCAGCGATTTTACAGGTAACCTGCACCTGAATGATTATTGCAGTGCAGGAGCAACTTCCAATGTAGCTTCTTATTGGCTTTGATGTACCCACCCAGCTTCAAAAATCAGCTGATAAGTTTACTCTATACTTCAACTATTAAAAGGCAGTCTGTTCCTTTAGGTACAAATGTGAACAGTGGTAGCTCAATTTTCTTTTTAATTGAGTGACATAAAAAAAAGCAAGAATTTCACTTATGGGCTGTATATTTGAAAAGAGAAGATACTCTTTAGTCCAGTTTATACTAGAGAAATAGAGATGTGAAATTCTCTCCATAGGCTGCACTTCTTTTCAGTTGGAAGTCAATAATGTAGGATAGCAAAGTTTCCTTAACCACTTTAAGCACTTTGTTTGCTGCAGATTTCCCCATCATTTTGTGGGGAGAGGGAGTATATTCCACGTAACCTGTCATCATTCTAAGCTGTATTAGTCCCTGAGAGGAGAGCTGGGGGAAGGAGAGGGGGGACAGAGGGAAAGGTACACTGTGTGTGCACGATACACATTAGCCAGCATCTCACAGCACATTAATCTTCACTGGCCAGGAGAGACAGGCCACCTCCTTGGGGCTCCGCCACCACAGCCCTCTCCCCCTTGTTCATGAAGATAAATGCCCTGGCAGTGATCAGCCATCATGTGCTCTTTATGCATGTGCCAGATGGCTTGTAAGCCAGCCAGCCAGAAACCTCCTCTGGCCGAGCAGGCAGGCAGGATGGCAGCAGGGAGCTTCCCACAGGTGTCCGTCCAGCCCTCCATCCAGGGGGATCCTGTGCCGGGAGCTGACAGCTCATCCATCCTCACCGGCTGGGTGGAGCCGGGCTGGGGGAGCCCCGTTCCCGTGGAGATTGCTGCTGCTTCTCCATATGCCATTAAGGTGTAAATGACAGGGTTTTCCTAAATCCATTGCCCAGGAGCATCTCACGCAAGGCCGATGAGGAAACAGCGAAGAATAAAATGGGTGTGGAGGTTTCTGGGGCTTGAGGAACAAGCCGTGACAGTGCATTGCCTGGCACAGTCTTGCTCCTGCTTTCCCTCTTCCTCCCTTGCAGAGGTCGGACACTGGTGACCTCAGCTAACCCAGCAGTGCCTGGTGCCACGTTATCCGCACGAATTCGGGAAGATGCTGAGCGGGAGTTGGTGTTTCCAGCTGTGAGGCTGCTGGGAGGGCATGGGTCTGTCAGGAGCACACTGACACAGATTTCCCCTGCCCTCTCCCTCTCCTTGTCATCCTCATGGGCTCAGTTCCCTCTGACTGACACAGCAGTGGCCAGAGCAGAAAGCACCCCCTGTGTCTGGATCCCGAGCCGGCTGCGAGGCTGGACTGCCCCGGCCCCTGCAAGTCTGAACAGAGCCTGGGCTGTGCGTCCTATCGGTCACTGCCTCCTCCCACCCTGAGAAGCTGAATTCCCAGCAAGGGCAGCCTAATCCAGGATAAAACGTAGAATTAAAGAGAGATTAAGTTTGTTTCAACAGCAAACTCTAGACTGTTGGTAATAGGCATGAGTCTTCTTGTACAGAAGGAGTGGAATCTTTCTTTTCCTTTGGAGACCAACAGCCAAGTTCCCATCCAGGGCCTCCAGAATCTCAGCCTATATTATTTCATAGATTAGAAATTATTCTAGGTAATTATATTGCTGTTGAATTAAGGGAGATACAGAAATGGTAACACTAAGTATTTTTATTACTATTATTGCTGACAGTTGCAAGGTTCTCACTAGAATGGGAAGCTTGGAGTGCCTTATGACATAAATGAAAGAAAGACCCATGGGCTCTCAGCATTATTTTATGGCTTGAAGAAATACCCAGGAAACTAAGCAACACAATTAGCAGAATGCTGTTAGATCATTCATAACAGAAAATCCCCCAGATTCATTAAAATGGCCAGTTCCAGCTGTTCTCAGTGCAGATGTAACCAAGGGCTGCTCCTGCAGTGCTGTGGGACATTCCTGACAGCACGGGGTGTTCATCCCCACACGACATGCAGGGAGATCATGGGGCAGGGCTGCAGGAACTGGATCAATCACAGGGAGCATCAGGGCTGGCTGCTTCCCTGGGCTGGGGCTGAGACACACACATGCCAGGGAGAAATAACTCTGTCCTGAGCTGCTGGGCATCGATGCATCGACCTGCAGACATGTGCCAGACAGCCTGAGGAGGAGACTGCCATGATTCAGCCCTAGGAAAGGGGTTGTGTTTTCCAAACGGGAGCGAACCGCTCCAGGCTCAGATTTGAGACTCGGGTTCCAAAGATCAGAAATATGTATTCTTCTCACTGTTTTCCCACAGATCTCCCCACCTGCGTGTGCAAGTACCTGGGCTGGTACCTCCTCCTGGTTGGGCAACCTGGGTCAGTAACACCATTGCTCAAGCACAGAGCCCCATTGCCCTCTGACACAGCCCCGAATGAGCTCTGGGATCCCTGGAGCTGGGAGCTCAAACACCTCCAGGTTACAGGTCAGGAGTCAACATACCAGGACATTTAGGTTGCAAGTTCATAGAAGCAGAGACCGTTGCTTTGTTCTGTGTTTGGGCAGTGTCCTGCCTGTGGGGCCGTGGCTCCAGGTTAGGGCCCTGCAATGCCACACTAATACAGTGAAATTAAATAATAAATTAGCAGCAATAGCCAGAGTAATTAGCACTTGCTTTGACTTGTTGCCACGGACCCACCAGCCACAAACATTAGTCAGGGTTTGTGATCGTGTCTTCCAAACCGTACATGCTTGCAAAACACCTACTGTCTCTTCACACATGGAGAAGAGGGGAAAAGTCAGAAAAACAGTTGCCTACAACAGATCTCATCACCCAGATTCCCCTGGGTTGGCAGTGTTTTCCTCTGTGTGAAGTCTCTCCCCACTCAGGCTCCACCAGGTGTGTGGGTACTGAGCTCTGCCAGGTAAGGTCCTACACTGCATCTCCTGTGGGGAAGCAAAGGGGAGATGATGCTCAGCTGGATTTCTTCTGTCTGTCACTGAGTCTCAGCCACAGCACGAGTTAAAATAGGGGCATAATAGGATAAATGAAAGGGAGTGATTGAGAAGATGTGGGCGATGTGACAGACAAGCAAGCTCCTTGCATGTTGATGAGAACGGCATTATCCAGGCGATGGTTGATTTCTTTTTGTCTTGTTTAAAGGGCCAGCATCTTTGAGAAGCCTGGATTTCTTGAAGGATACTAGTTATATTGCAGAAAAATCCCATGTCTTCTCACTGAATCAATTCTACATTCATCTAACCCAAAAAAGCCACAAGGCAATTTAAAACAAACAATTTCAAAAGCAATCCAGCATGGGACAGGAAACCTTCATAGGATTTGTCAGCCTAATACACAAAGAATGGGTCTGTGAATAATGGGAACCCCTTGTGAAACAAGCTGATATTTCAGTGAGGTTTCAATAAGCCAGAGCATCACAACAATGGAAAGTCTGCCAGCACTCAAGGACTACATGTGAGAAAGCCTCTTGCAGCCTCTGTGTTCATCTTTCATCAGAGTTGCTTGCTAACACCATCACACCATTCTGCTTTTATAGGATATGCTTTATACACATGCATTATTCCCAGGCATTTACTGCAGCCCTGCAATTTGGGGAAGGACAGAACACTGAGCTCCACACAAGGAAAAGGTGTAGATGGATTTGAAAGCAGTTCTTGCTGGAGGAGCCTTAAGGCCTAGGTGTGTTTACAACCTTGACAAAGTTACAGAAAGATGAAAGAGAAGGGAGAGGAAAACATATAATTAAAGTAGTGTGATGTTACTGTGCACTTATAAACCCAGAATGAATATGGGGAGCTTTTATCACAAGAGATGCTGGTCTAGTGTCACCAACTTTCCCACACAGATGTCATTCAGGCACAGAAAGGCCA
This sequence comes from Manacus candei, assembly GCF_025592945.1. Taxonomy (NCBI): domain Eukaryota; kingdom Metazoa; phylum Chordata; class Aves; order Passeriformes; family Pipridae; genus Manacus; species Manacus candei. The sequence goes on along the minus strand of NW_026138105.1, from coordinate 15,049,473 downwards.
AAATAAGACATCAAGACTCTCTCTGCAGAAGACACATCTCGAAGAGCAGTCCCATCTAAGGCAGTTTGGAGAGAGCAACAATAATGAAACAGAATACTCTGGAGGCAGTTTAAAGAAGGCGGTTCAGGTCAAAGCTGTTGTGATGGGAAAGAACTTAAATTGCTTGGGGTTTAAGGGGACCCAACATTCCTTCTGATTGAGGAATCAGTTCCATCTGGAGATGGGCCAGCTTAGCATTTATGAACAGATACAAACTCATATTGTAAGAGAGGATAGGAACTGGTAGGTACAAATAGACTTCTCATGCATTTTATCTGTCATCTTGACAGTGACAGCAACCCAAACCAGATAACACTGATGTAGATAGAAAAAGCTATTCTACAAGCATTTAGGGACAATTCCTTGATTCAAGGTTCTAGTTTGAATTGTAGTAACAATCAGTGAGAGGAAACAAAATTAATCAAAGTGATGTTCACAAAGTCATAGTGTTAGACAGCTACTGCTGTTACCAGAATGACCCTTTGCTCTGTAGTGTGTTGCTTCCCAAAGGAACCCAGTATGTATCACAAATTATTGCAAAATCCACTGGTACTACTGGCAGTCAATTCTCTCATAAGCCAAGACCAGAAATGTGGCAGCACAGTGTCCATAAGGAGAAAATGGGAAAATAATGTTGCTCTGACAGCAGGACAAGCTGCAAGTCTCTCTTTGTGCAGTAAAAGCTGCACCTCTCACTCCCAAAGTCAGTGGTCCAGTCCCCTGCTGGCAGCTCACAAATCTGTGCCCTCCAAACTCATCTGATGGTCATGCACAGAGATGGACAGCTTGTGCTGTCCTTCTGCACAGGCTAGAGGAGATGCCACGGCCTGGTAAGACACCCAACCTCTCACCAAAACCTTTGCCCACTGCTCCACTGTCCCTGCAGTTGGTAAAAGTGAGCTGCTTTTACCAGCTTTTAGCTTTCCCTGTGTCAGTTTGACCCAAAATGATACTCTGGATGGTTCCCAGCAAACCACTGAACCTCATGTGATCTGCAAGTGAAACTCCCTTGTCTGATTTTTGGCTTAGACCCTCCTGCCACAGCACTTCCACCTCCCCCAGTCCTCCTGCCACATTTCTCCCTGTCCAGAGCTGGCCCCTGGCACAGGACAGGGTCCTGGAGCAGAGCCATGAGACCATGGCACCTGAAATGACTTCTTTGAGATACTCAGGAGTAAACAGTTTCCTCACTGCTCTTGGAAAGGTTATGATTTCTGTGTTCCTTACTGGAGCACATACAGGTGATTTCACAGGATCTTTTACTTACCATGGCCAGGGGTGTTACAAGGTGAGGTGTTTACCAAGGGCAAAATGATATCTGAAAGAAATAAAAAGGTTGGGCAAAGGAGTGGAGGGGAAGCTTAGACGATGGGGTGGTGATCCAGCTGACAGTGTCCAACAGTGGACAACAGCAGGGCCAGGAACCAGAACCTCAGTCCTTCCAGGGCCAAATCATCCTTCCAGCACAGAGCTCTGACAGCAAGTTCCGTGTCCATACCAATGATCTCATTCATGCCCTAAATTAAGCAGGAGGTTTCCTGTGTCTGCAGAGATCCTGACAGCATCTTTCAGCTGGGTGGGGTCCCAGGTATTCTCTTGTCTCAGATGCCATCCAGAGACATCAGGCTAAGAGTGATCCTGCTGCTGAGTGGCCCTGGCTGTCATCAGCAAAGCTATGACTGTTCTGTGTGTGAGCAGGTTGCAGCTAAGGAACGACGAGGTGTGAGGGCTGTGTTTATTTCCCTGGGTTTTAATGAAGAAACTGGAGCTGCTGTCAGCATTACCCGTGGGTGCATCAGCCACAAATCAACACTTAAATAAATGAACTAAATGACGTGATGTCAACTCTGTATTCACAGCAAAGTACTTGGTCAGAGCACAGACTGAGCACTTTGTAACGTTCAGCCCATCCCCAAAATAACCCTTCGGGTAAAAGCCTCAACTAATTAACGAGTAGGCGTCCTGTTCTGAAAGGCAAAGAACTCAGGGGACACAAATGTTAATATTTGGTATCACTGAAACTAATCAACACTAGGAATGTGTACAGAACTCTAAATCTGGCATTCCTCATGCTCAGTTCCCAGCAGCCAGAGCTGCACAGAGCCACAGAGCTCTCTGTGCTCCCCTGGAGTGCCCAGACCAGGGGATAGGGATGGGAATCCTCAGAAGGACACCTTGGGTGGTGCAGCCCCAGCACTGCAGCAGGGGGAGGAGGGAGGCAGGTGACTCAGGAACCTGGAGTCCTCCCATCTTTGGGCAGTGAGAGCTGGTCCATCCCCAGTGACTCAGGCACTGCAGGCTCTTTGCTCCATCCCAGAGCCCTGTCCTGGGATGCTGGGCTGGGTCAGTCCCTCCAGCAGTGCTGAGATGTTTCTTTACCAAGGGACTGGTGCAAGAGGGGCACTTTGTCCCCAGGTTCCAGAAGGGATTGCTCTGCCAGTGCAGAGCAACCACTGCTGAGGACAAGCTCTGCCATTTGTCTGGGAGGGCAGTTTCTTCCAGACCTTTCCCATATCCCATCCATGCATTGCCTCCTGGACATGCAGTGGAGGCACAGTGCTTCCCACTGCTCTCCTGGGCTCCTGTGCCCAGAGAGCCTCCCTCACTGAGCACCAATATTTACATATGAAGCAGCACCTTGGCTGGACTGGCAGTTTTCTGCTGAGTGGTAGCAAACTTTGTCTAAAAATAACACTAATTTAGCCCCTTTGGCCTTCAGTTTAACCACGCAAATGTTCCATCTTAGGGAGGTGGCAGCTGCTTTGATCTGTTCCAGTGAAGATAGACAGAAAGTTTGAAGCTTGCTGGAAGGCAGCTGGTTTTGCACTGTGGCCTTCTGGGGAGATCTTGTGGGTAAGGGAAGGATGAAAGCACAGGTGATGCCTCTCAGGACCTTAATTAGTAGAGGGAAACCCCTTGATTGGTGTGATCACACACATCTGTGACTGTGTGTCAGTGGACACCACTGTGGGTCCCACACTGCTCCTGCACAGCCACCAGAGCAGCTCTGCCAGTGCAGAAGTACAGAAGAAAATGAGTAGGAGCAATGAAGAGCTGGAAAAGAGCCCTCAACTGCATCTACACTTGACAGGGAGCCTGATGAATTTACAGGGTCCCTTTGTTTTTTGCAGTCCCTGTCCAAGGAAGATCTCCTTCATGTAGGAGCTCCACAGAGTTTGGGTGCTGCTCTGCTGGCTGTAATTAAGTGCTACTTGGCTAAAGGATTTTGTTCAGTTTATATGTGATACTTTCCTGGAAGGCTATTAAATGCATGCTGTTTTCCTAAGATAGAGACTTTTGAAGCTATTCCAGGCTTTTATAAAGATGAATTTAGACAGTAGCAATAAATAGGAGGATGAATGCTTTTCTGTGAGTGCCATGCGAGGCCATCAGAGGCAGATGGAGAGTTCTCAGCACAGCTGTTTTTGTGTGTGGTGACTGGGCTGGTTCCCCTTACAGAGATCCTGCAGAAGTCCAATGGCTTTCAGTAGAGACTTGTACAAAACTGATCTAGTAACATGAACCCTTGGTGTCAGGCAATCAGGGACTTTCCAGCAGTCCGTATGACAGGAGAAATGCTATTTTGAGATGTCCCTTCTTCCTCTTACCCATGTTGTCTTCAGTGGCTTTAGGTTTTGAATGCCCTCCATTCACAGCAGGTCAGAGCCCTTTCTCCCAGCCAGACACACCAGCCATTCCTGCAAACCCAGCAGATGGAAACTGCTCAGGGGTCTTGTGGCACAAAGGAGGCCTCTGGACCAGTGTGGGTAGGTTGGTCTATCCATAGGTGCCCTCTCCTGAAGTTTTCCTCAGCTCTTGCCTTACTTTCAGCTCACAGCACGGGCAAGCACCAGTCAGCAGGGCCAAGGTCAGGACAGAGCAAATGGATCAGGCTGCTGCAGTTGTTCTTCTGTTGAGTCTTTAATCCCTGAAATCAGTAACTAAATTGGCAACAGCAATGGCCAGAGCTGGACTGGTCAGCCAGTTACTGTAAAAAGATTCTTAGTGACACCAGCCAGGCTCACTTATGTCTTAGGAGGAAACTTCAAGTTCTCCTGCAGATTTAGAGATTGAGGGAGCAAATTTCAGAGAAATCTGCACAGTTCATTTGATTTCTCTGTGCAGCAAAATCATTGTAAGTTCAAATCATGACATGCAGGCTGCGAGGAGTGATGGATTCTGGGGACTGAGAAGGAATCTGAAATTGGATCCTGGCTCTGAAACAGGCCCATGACCAATCTCCAGGCAGCCCCAAGTTCTGATGTAGGAAGAGCTGGTTCCGAATGCCACACATAGTCCCCAGTCCTATTAAGGTCCAAACTGATTTCTGTACTTTTTTTTGTCTGAACACCACCTTATGTACAGCCCACATATCCCTCACTCAGGGATGCTTTAAAATGAGGATCAAGTTCTCCTCTGTCACAGACCACTGAGGAGGGATTCAAAAACTCAGGAGGAGCCTATTAGATGTTTTAGGGCAGGTTGCCAGTTCTTTTGCCAGCACACAGACTCCTACAAATTCTTACACGCACATACATAGTTCAGACTCGCCCTGTGCAGTGACACCGACCGCATTTAATTCCCGTGCATACCATCCCTCTCTGCCAGCCTCCTCTCCAAAGCTTTTTCCTTGTTCTCAACAAACACAATTCTAAATTCAGTCCCTGAGTTTCCATTAAGGATGAGCAAAACAGAGCTTTAAACTCTGAAGCTGTTTTAACCCATTTGCTCCTGGATCAAAGAGCTTCCCAGTTTTGTTCCAACGACTCAGGAAACTTTCCCCCACTAAAATCTTGGAGGGGAAAAAAAAAAGAAAAAAAGGAGGACTAAAAAGGAGTTAGTTTTACTAAGGTGGAGCAGTTTCTTTCTCTGGTGTGGTTTTACTTGCAGAGATGTGAGTTAAAGGAATTATGGTGAATACAATCTTAGGACTGATCTGAGTCTTCTGTGAATATTCCTTTGTGGAGCACACTCCAGTGTATTCTGGTCTGTACTTGTGGTTGTTGGTGGTTCAAGGTCACACTAAAGAGGCTGACAGTGCAGCTCAGACCCTGCAGCACCTGCTCGTGCCTTGGCTCCGGTCGTTTTTCAGCAAAACAAAAATTACATTAATAACTACAAAACCCAATCTCCTGACACACCATGAGGCTTCAGTTTGATTTTTTTGTCGTTGTTCTCAGGAAGAAAAAGGCATGAGCTGGAGCACAGGGTGGGTGTATGGTTCAGCACTGATGGAGTTAATCGTGATCCCTTTCCCTATGGCCACCACTGGGCGAGGGCATTGTCCATGATCACAGCACTGTGCTAAATGTGCTGCTCTTCCTGGAGCCATAATGTGAAATACTCAGGCTGTGCTAACAAAGACCTTGCACTTGGTTTTGCGTGTGAAAACATGGAGCTTTTCCATGAGCAGCTCCAGGCCCCTCATGGCATCGTGGTGCAGTCTGTGCTTTCACAGTTCACCGAGAGCTGCCTCAGCAGATCCACCAGAAATGCCTGGTTTCTAGGATTTAAAATTGGGCTGAAACTTGGCATTTCAAGGCTCATCTGGGGAGCCAATTTCTCATCTTGTCCCAGATTCTGTCATCTTCAAAGGGTGAATTTCTGTTTCCTTGTAACTGAAACTTGTAAGAATCACCAAAAGAAAGAGTCAAAAAATCCGAGTAGTAACTTCAGATCAGGCATGTTTTAAATTGAGCAATGAGCACCTTGCGTACACAGTCATGAAATCCTTAATTCTCCAACAGGGAGTTAGTTATTGATAAATCCAAGATGTGATGTAGCAACAACTTCCAGTGTACTGTAAGATAAGAGTTAGCATTTAATCAGCCAGGAGAATCAGATGAAATGGATACCACATAATAAGCATTATTCTTGTGGAGTTGCCAGCTCCAACCCAGCAATTTTAAATTGAAGCTTGCTGGTGGTTTTCATCACTCTGATCTGGTCTGAGCTCTGCACTCTGGATCCCTGTTACCTGTGTGATCACGGGGTCTCTGCTCTCTGGAGTGGCAAAGGGAGGGTTTCAGTCACATTCTGCAAAAGTTTGTCATCTCCCACCCTGCAGAGGGTCCCTCTGTGTTCTGCTCCTGCTCCTTCAGCCTCTGCTCCCACCACTGCTCCCTGTCACCTCCCAGCTGTTTGGAGGTAGAACCTACAGAGTATTTTTAGTGAATGTGTAGCATTGACTGACAAATGGAAGATTTTCCAGAATTATTTGATCTTTCAATTTGAGCCTTTTAAAGAAATGATCCACCAGCACACATTGCCTGTTTTGTAAAGAATTTACTTCTCTCTTGTGGCAAGAAATGTCTCAAAGACCCGTTTGAGTGCACAAGTTTTTCTTTGTTGCAATGACCTTAATGCATGTGTTTCACTGAAGCTCCGAAAGTACTGGCAGGCAAAGTACAAGATATCTGGGCTAAGACAACATCAGGTACATGGAAAACAGAACATTTTGCTGCACAAATGCAGAGCACCTAAAGCATTACAGGGTTTGCACCTGTGCAATTACTTTGATGTAGTTATGCTGGAAGCAAGGAGAGAAAAAAACCCAATGTAGACGAAGCTTTCGGCTGACAGGGAAAATAAAAACACGGCTTGTGGTTGTGTGAACTGATCTGTGATAAAAATGTTTGCATAAAATTACATGCAAATGACTGGGAAGTACAAACATACCCACAAGAAAGTCTGATCCACTCAGGACCAGAAGCAGAAGTGCTGGAAATATAGGAAGCAAACTTGACCTCAAGGAAGTTACGGGATGAGGGTGAGAGCCTTTCAGCCAAAACTGGTGATAAAGCACCCAGTTATCTCACTGGGCATGGGATCATCCCCTGGTCTGGCAAATGAAGGGTTCCTATCTGGCTCAGGAAAGATTAGTTATGCACCCAAACTGTTGCTGTTTTTACAGGTCTTAAAAATATATGAAACCTGTAGCAGTGCACATCAGGGTGAGCATTTTTTGGGACCCCATCTGCCTATTTGGAGGTGGAGGTTCAGATGGGCATTGAAGATGCAGCAGAGGAGGTGTTCCCAAGTCACCTGTCCCATTCACTTTGTCAAGTCAAGGTTATTCAGGGCCTCAGAAATCATAATTCCCTTGGGAAACAGGGGTAGCCCAGCCAATATGACCTTAAGCTCCAGATCAGTGCTCACCTACTGAAGGCAGTTGATCATGTTGCTCTAGTTGGTGACTCTTGGTTATTTCTTGAAGGAGGCTTTGCCTTTCTAAAAGCTTCTCTCCGTCATTTTTTGTCTGCAGGTGGTTTCCTCTGTACAGTGAAGGCTGCATCTCGCCTGCTTGTGTGCTGCACCCTCTGACAGAGCCACCAGAAATTCAAACAGGGCTTTTGTGAGACAATATAATACATGGACATGCATCTTTTTAGAGGTCTGATAAGTCAAAGATATATGTGTCAGGGTGTGTAAATAAAAAATTCACCCTCATTTTCACCAAAGATAGGAAAAGTAACAATTATTACTTAAATAGCGTTGATGCAAAATCCCAGCAGTATTTTGCTTATCTGATCTTATCTCTCCTTTGATGGTCTGGGTTGCACAATGATTACAGCTCACTCTGCAGAGGCTGGGAGATAGCACAACATGGAGGTTATCATCTCACTGCTTCTCATCACGGCCACACTGTCATTAATTACCCAAGCTTGAGTTTAACCAGGAATACTTCTCTTTAATATATATTTCCGGCTCCCATATATTTCAGGGAAAAGCATTGAATTTATTGGCAAGAGGGACAAACAAAAACAGACTCTCTTGAGATGCAAAGCACATATAAAAATCCAGATGTTTCCAGCATCAGGGATTGTTTTTTTTTTCCCTTTCTTTTGGTCTCTGTTTTCCTGCCAGGCCTACAGGAAAGCACACACAGAATGAAGCCACTCTCCAATGGCAGCTTTGAGGTGCAAACTCTACAAACAAGAAAAAACAAACACAGTCAAAGTCAAGCCTTTTCCTCCTTTGTGGTTTGCTCGGCTGCTGCTGAGCCCCAGCTCCTACCTGGGGTAGGAGGTTTTCCTGTCCCTCCGAGGCCATGCCTGTGTGACCTGGGGACTTCGGAGCCTGGGACAGGGGGGCACGAGGGGGTGTCTCATCTTGCAGCTCCTTCCTGCAAGTGGTGCCTGCTCATTGATGCTGAGCAGCATGTGAGGAGCAGATAAAGTGTGTTTGTTGTCCAGCTGAGGGTGGCAGGGCACCCTTATCTCTGTTGCAAACCAGGGGCAGCACGAGCCTGGGGAGGGAAAAGACCTTGTGCTCAGGACTAAGGAATTTCCCTTATTATCTGACTAATCTTTAGGACTTCCCTGCCTTCCTTCCCCTGCCTCACAATCACTGTGTGTAGCCCCAGAGGACTCCCAGGAGTTTGCAGGACATGCTGATTTCTCCATTGTTCATCCTGCATTACTGAAGGGCACCAGTCCTTCCAACCCTGTGGGTTCTCCAGACTCGACCAAACTTGCATGAAAACACTGGGAGGATTCCTCTGCTGCATTGCTGCTACTCCTCTGCTTTATTAAAAAGCTGCTGCAACAGGTACTCTGCAAAATATTAATGCAATTAGTGATCTACATTTATATAAATTTGATAGTGGCCTGTGATAAGAGAATGACACTGTAGCATCTTGCTGATGCCACTTTTCTTCTCAGATGGTTATTTCCCAATATCTTACTCCATCCTGACCTAGCAGTAATGAAGTCAATGAAAACTTTTCTTTTGATGTGAGAGGGAGCAGGAAATATCTCACCCTTAAATTCCTTACACAAACCTGGCTCTCATTAAAGTTACTGGAAAAAAATATGTGTCCAGCTTGTATATGGAAATTATGCTGATTGTCCCTTCTGGCTGTAAAAAAAAAAAAAAAAACACCCAACCAAACCCAAACTCAAAAACCAAGTAAAATAATTTAGGAAAGAGAGCATAAGTCCAACAAAGAATATTTTTCCAGTGTATTAAGTAAGTACTGTGTATTCCGTGGTTGTGCTTACTGCTCAGTAGGGGAACTCATTTTCAATGGAGGATAGCAAAGTTAATCCTGTTCTGTTTTCTTTTGCTTACTAAAAGAGCTGAAAGACAAGCATTTGTTAATTGTATGTACAGAAAATGCACATGCAGAGCTCAGTTTAATCCCCAAAGTTACAAAGATTCCAGGAAAACCAGTTAAAATTAGGGTGAAGGAGAAGAAAAAGGAAATTCCTTCTTTCTTCTTTTCTTTTTTATCAAAAAAAATTCAGATTGTGCTGGAAAAATGAATGTTGAAAACTACCCTTGAGTTACACTCTGTGAATTTGGGAATTTCTGTCAATTCAATGTATCTTGTTTCATAGAGCTCTGGCAAGAAGTTTACTGACAGGGGAAAATATCTTTATTACACAGGGAATGGTTTGCTTTGTCACTATCAGTTGTGTTAACAGCAACTCCCAAAACACTGTTAGGATCTAACATTTCAGCCAAGTTTCTTCTGGAAGAGCTAAAACAGGTTCTCTGCAGACACATGAGTGCTGCCTGGCCATGAGGCTTTCCAGAGACAGACATAGTGGTTGTGCTGCATGACAAAATGCACAGCTCTGCCAAGCAGATACAAAAGTCATCCTGGTGGCAAAGACCATGGTTTGCTCTGGAACAGCCTTCCCTGGGTTTCTGTGTCCTCTCTGTCCAAACCCAGCGAGTCACACACAACAGCAAAACTGATATTTGCGGAACTGGGAGTCAGTGAAGGCTCCCAAGGCAACAGTTGAGGAAAGTCATTCTCCAGATATCTGAGTCACCCCCGGCTCAGCAGCTGCCAGCGGGTGCTCTGCCCCTCCAAGGACCAGATCCCTCCTTGTGCTGCTGCAAACATGAGAGTAGCTGGAAATCTTAGTCACCTCTCTGCTGAAGTCCTGCCCTGGCGTCACCGATGACAGACTTGATCCTTTGCCGTTTCTCCTACAGGAGCCCTTCTCTCACCACTTCCCAACGTGCCACAGCAGAGCAGAGCCGTGGCCCATCCTCTCCTGTGTGCTGTTCTGAGGCACAGAAAGCTCTGTCAGAGGCACAGTCCCATCTGGGATTTCTTTCCCAAGACTCAGTCCCACAGCCATCTGCTGTACTCTCTTTGTTGACCCCTAGCAGGGCACGGGAAATCTCCCTTCTCCACAGTGACCAGTCACTACCTCTTCCCTAATTTATTTTTTTACTGTCTCTGTGGTTACAGCAGCTGAGCCCCCCTTGGGTCCCTGGCAAGTCCCATTGCCTCCTTGACACAGAATTGCTTCATCCTCTGTGAGAGCAAGGACAAGCAGCTTCAGCACAGCACCTACGCTGTGTGTTGGCTTCTCCCCTGGCAGATGAGCTTCAGAAACCTCAACCAACGGCCTGACTTCTCCCTTGTGATTTTTAGAGGAACTGGTGTTGCATACCCAGAGACATTGACAGGCATTAATTAATCTCAAGAGTCAGTCTGTGCCTTCCAAGGATGGTTGGTGGTGGTTATTAAGGCACTGGCTGGCAAAAGGTTGGCATCTCTATCTGAGGTGAAAGCAATGGGGATTAGACTGAAAAGACAGAATGTTCTGTTCAACTGCAAGATTCCTGGAGAATAGGGGACTGCTGGTATCTTGCTGAAGATTTTCCTTTGGGGCTTGGTGTTTAGTCAATGTTCCCCTCTAAAATTTTAGCCCCTAGAACTTGTGTGTTCCCAGAGTAGAAGAGCTAAAGCAATGGGGAACCCAAAACTGGCCCTGCATCCTGCAGGAATGAGGCTCCAGATCCTGCAGAGGCTGAAAGACAGGACAACATTGCTTGTGATGGTTGTGGTGCTGCTTCTCAGCACACCCACACTGCTGCCAGTGAGCCAACAGGAAGAAAAAGGTCCCCACGATGCCTGTGTCCCTTCCTCCAAATCAATAACCCTATAACTAAATTAGGTCATTAAAAATGTGTAATTTCTACATGATTCACCCTAAACATGCACAAGAAACAGCATCCCCAGACAGAGGCTGGAAGGCAATCTCGAAGCTTCTACCAAGACAGCCAAACCCAGCAGAACAGCCCAGGAACTGGTGTCCATCCCTGCAGTGCTGCTGTGGGTGGGTGTGTTTTCACTGAGCAATCCCTGCCCTCACAGGTGGACACATCCCTTTACACTTCCCCTGGACTTTGATATTTTTTGCCCAATTCATCAAAGCTTCTCCCCCAGCCCAGAGATATGGGAGAGGAGGAGGTAGACACAGCCCCTCTGTGATTCTACAGGACCTGCTGGGATTCCTCCAGTGGCCAGTTCAGAGGTTCATCTCATTATCAAAATGTTCTGAAGGAAAACATGTATTCTCCCACCTCTGTGGCTGACCAAGGCTTGGCTCATCCATGGAGGCAACAGCCATGGTCAGCTGGATATAAGAAAGGGAATAATTCCTCCTACACACTCAGAGACCACACTCTGATCTGGTGAATTAAAGACAGTTATGGGCACTGGGGAGAACTGCATGGAGACCACCTTGTCCAGAGGCAGAATCAGAGCCACACTGTGGGTGGGAGCTGGAATTAAAATCAGAGGGGAGTGGGAGAAGAACACAGCAGGAATATTAAAAGAGGGTGAAAGGTTCATAAAATCAATAAAAAGGGGCCTTCTTATTCCCTTCTTGCTCACTGTTGGCATTGCAGACTGGACACAGGCACTTGGCAAGGCTCAGGCTCTGGGACACACACAACAGGGACCTGCCCCGTCCGTCGCCCACTCTGCAGTCCTCCCACCCACCAAACCTCTCCAGGGCCCTCTCTGGGCTTATTTCAGCTTGGAAACCCACCACACCTCCGATGTCATCCCCCACTGGGGCTTGAATTCATTGCAAGCTGACTGGTCCAGCCAAAGAAACATTCTTTTTGTGTGTCTGAGGTATATCTATGGTTCATAAAGCACCACACAGGACTGAAGTGGCTGGAGACTGAGTGATAAACTGAAGCCAACTCTTTATACAATTGGTTCAGAAAAGGCATTTTTATTGATTGAATGCATCATTTTTTCCCATTATACTTCTGGGGCTACTTATATCAACTCTGCTCCATAGACTGAGGCTCCACGTGTTGCACAGAGCTCAAACACAGAGACCAGGAGGAAAATTAAGAGCCAAGCCAATTAATACATACAGTCTTGTGTTTATTAGATGCCCTTTGAAATGACTGCTTGTTGCTTTTAAAAAAAAGTCTTGAGGCTCAGCCATTGAAAGTCTTTGAAGCCCTCACAGTCTGGGAGTGAATTATTAGTTTTACTTGCATGAAAACTCTGTAAAACATTCTCTTCATGGCAATTGGTGAAGCATTTCAGCATGTCTATTTTATCATCACACAGAAAGAATCCCAGAACATTTTACTGCCCACTAGAGCCTTTGTCCATAAGAAGTGAGTGTTTTGTCCCAGCAGTGATAAAGACCTCCTGTATAGCTCTTGTCTAGGGCTGTGCTTTGAACTTTAAAGTGAGCCGGTGCCGGTAAACAGGAAACACTACATTACAGTTCAGCTCCCATTAAAGTGTCCTCTTGGCTTTTTTTGTTGTTGTTTTTATGTTTTAGGCAGGGACAAATATAATGTTTCATCCAAGTCGAGGTCACAATTTGTTTATTTACTGGGGGTATTTGCACTTTGCATTGCAAGCTGCTGCCACTGAAAGAAACATGGGTTGGCACGGCCAGGGGAGGAGGAGTGAGCACTATAATGGAAGAAATGTTACCCAATAATTAAAATTCAGTGGTACTGTAAATCCTAATGGAAACAACAATGTGTCTTTGTGTACAATTAACTCTGGGCTCCAGTTCATGATAAAAATTCTAGCTTGTAAAAAGCCTTGACCTCAATACCAAGAGCTCAACAGAGGTTCACAGATCTGGCTTAAAAAAAAGAAAAAACAACTTTCACAGAGGGGGAACAAATAATAGCTGGATTTGGTCCCCTAAATATGCTCCAATTATTCAGGATGGTTGAAGATAAGAAGAAGGAGAAGTACCAAGGGGAAAAGAGCCCCTTAGCCCAAAAAACAGTACAAAGTGCTGCTTGATGCCTAGAGAGAAAATTCACCCTCCCCCCCTTGTTATCCCAATCCTACATTCTGTGGGGCACCCTGTGTGTTAACAGCAAAGTCCTAGAAAATCTTTGTTATTATTAGTTTAATACTTTTTTTATTGTTAACAAAGCAGACAAAACGAGTTGTTCATTACAGTGAGTGACTGACAGGGAAACATGGAGGACTATTCATTAAGTAATTACTACTTTTAGGCAGAAAAAGTTACTGTGCTTAAAGGAGGGGAAAAACAGTGCTAAATCAAATTGTCTATTCTTTTTTTGGTGGGTGTGTGTGGAGGGAGTAATGTCTCATGGAAAAGACAGATCTACAAATGTCAATCAGTTTGACAAGCAATTATCAGCTTTAAATGAGGAGCAGAGCACCTCACATTCTGTGCCGTGTAAGGGGAGGCAGAGCTGGACTTGACCAGAAGAGTGTATCTGCAGTTTATCTGAAAATCAGTAGGAATAGAACCAAAGCTCATCATATTTCCTAATCATCTATAGCTAAATTTGCAGAGAACATTTTTCTTGTTTCCCACCACTTCTAAAGAAAGAAGGACAACACAGAGCTTTATGGAGGGAAAATTAATTCAAAAAGGTGTTTGGGAAATATTTTTCGTCAGAACTCAGACAGACTGGATTCATGCTTGGGCTTGGGGTGTTTCTCTGGAGCAATGAATTCAGCAGCTGTAGCAGGTGCTTCCTCCAAAGAAGGTGAGAAACAGGATTGTCAAAAACATTTAAGTGCCTGAAGCCCTAAGATCCCAATGTAATTATAGAATCATGGAATCATTTAGGTTGGAAAAGACCTCTAAGATTATGAAGTCCAACTGTTAACCCAGCACTGCCAAACCAACCACTAAACCACGTTCCCAAGTGTCACATCTGTGTTTTGAACACTCACTTGCTCCTGAATGCCCTTGGTTCTCCCCACATACACCTCTACATTTTTTGGCATTGTTAAAAAGGGTCCAGAACCAACATTTAACCCCCAAAGGCTAAAATATCAGAAATGTCTCCTTCAAGTCCTTACACTGGAAAAGAGGAATAAGGCTCTTCACCTACCTGGCACCACAGATCAGTAACAAAGTGCTCACCAAAGGGAGCTGTGACTTGGTTCTGAGACTAATTTATAGCCCCTTGGTTTCAAGAAGAGCTGTGTGTGCTCAGATGTTTGATTGCAAGGCTGTTTAGGAAGTTCTTAAAACACAGATAAAACAGAGAGAGATGTGATCTCTGTGCTTGGGGAAATCCATAAAAAGAAACAATTCTGCATTTCAGCCACTATCTTTTGATCCTTAAGCAGAGGTAGGTTTAGGAAGGAGCTTGTTTCTGTGCACTGCAGCCTGTTAGCTCTTGGCATCAGGGTGTCTTACAGAAGGAACAGAGCAAGAGTAGCTGTTCATGGTAAAAAGGAAAGAAAGCTTAAAATGAGTGGAACTGTGGGAAAATAGCACTTTCATGCAAATAATCTTTACAGTGAAAAACTCCATCTGCTCTGGCCCTGTGCATTTGAACTCATTTTATGCTGTACTGGGGCAAGCAGATTCCCTGGGAAATCGGTTCAAAGCACTGGTCCCAGCTTCTGTCTGTCCATACACACCCTTGGCACGGCACTCAGCTCCCTTCTCACCTCAGCCATGGAACACCACTGCAGTTGGTGCCCTTCCTCGGGAGAAGCATTTCCAAGGAGCAATGGCATTGGCATTGGGTGTGTTTGGGCAGAAGGGGCACGTGTGCCCTCCTGTCCCAGCCGGCAGTGCCTGCTGAGAGCGGGGACAGCAGTGGCAGGGCTGTAACTCTGCTGATCCCAGTGGGGCAACAGCGAGTCCTTAATCCCCCTGTGCTGCTTCCAAGCTTCCTGTTTGGAAATTGCCATAATTAAATTCTAAAGACTGAGAAAGCACCAAACGGGTTGCCAAGTTTATGTCAAGCTTTATCAGCTGATCTCATCATAATCCGGTAAATAGCATATCATGAACATCAAATCTAATTAAATCCTCTTGAGATACGGGTTAAAAAACAGACACAAACAAGAATCAAACATTTAAAACCTGCTGCTGTACAATAAGAATTAATCCACGGGGAGAAGTGAATTTCCTTGAAATCTGGACAAATAAGCCTTCTATGTTCTCCTTTCCCAAGTGGCTCACGCTGTCTCTGGCACACACGGTCAGAAGGAAAATGCACTTACTGGATTTTTACTTTCAGCACAGATTGCGTGAAATGTAACTCCGAAGTCTTTCTTCTGAACTAGAATACAGGATGGGGCAGAGGAGACATTTTATTTTATATATACTTATATATTTATATTTAATATATTTATTTATATATTTATCTCCAGTATTCTCAGCAGTAAGTGATGTCCATATGCAAAAGAATGATCTCTAGCCATAGAACAATCTCCAGCATAATGAAAAATGCTCTAAAAGGACTCAAAAAGGCAGCAGTGACGTTGTTGTTCTTAAGTCAGTCCCTTGATCATTCCATTATCTGCCAGGCACCTTTCCAAATGCAGCTGAAAAGCACCAGAGGTGTCTGTGTGTGTGCACAAGCCCTCAGGGCTACACCTATGCTACTAGGAAATTAAACAGTGGCAGGTAACATTCCCAGGCATTGGAATTTGATAGTCTACATTGTTAAATTCCTAGAACCTGCCCTGGCACATTTTTGACCTGAATCAATTAGCGTTCTCCCACACATGTCCCAGGAATCTGGGAGTTAGCACAGCCAGAGACCATTCCCAAGGGATGCCGTGAATTCAGCCGTGGTGTGTGGTGACTGGAGGAGCTGCTGATCCAGCCCTGGCTCATTCCAGGTCATTGTGCCTCCCTGCCAGGAGAGAACTGCCCCAGTGACACCCACTGTGCTCAGCAGAGCTGCTGCCTCCCTGCACATCCCAGCCCAACCTTCCCATGGGCACGGGGACTGCTCTGCCCTGGCAAAGGATCCCAGCAGAGCTGCAGGAAAGAGCAGCTCAGGACTTTGTCTGCTGGATGACTTTGTAAGCCACAGCTTTCCTACACTGAGGCATTAGCTGCTCTCAAATCCAACCTTTCCAATAAGGTCCATGAGGTTTCAGCAGCACAGAACATAGTAAAAGGGCTTCTTTGTTCCCATCCTTCTCTCCTGATATGAACTAGCATATCCCTGGTCTCTTCTTCCCTGTTTATTCCTTCAAATAAATTTATTTGACCTGCAGAATCTGAATTTACCTGCCTTTTTCTCCTTGGAAATGCTTTAGTGCAGGATGCTTTTCAAAAGCAACAGTTTGTGATACTTTGCCATTTGGTAAGACTGTGACTTTCCTGGTTCTGTCCTTCCTCCCTCTCCACATGCCACTCACACTGCAGTCACTCCTGGAGCACAGTGTGTGTTTTGGCAGACTGTGTCCTGACAGACCACCCATCATCCTCAGTGTCTCCATGAGGATAGTGCACCTTTAGTTCACCCTCCTCTCCATGAGGTCTGCAGTCCAATATGCAAAGGCAGCTTCAAAGCCAGAGCTCATTTACAGAGAGTTAATGACAGAGAAACAATGGCAACGGAGAAAAAACAAAGATCAATTCAGCCACTCATTTGGCAAGGAAGGAATACACATTTCCCTTCTTTCCAAGGTTTTGCTTTGGGTCCAGAGGGACAGGTCTACTGTGTTCAGAGAAAATAAAACTGCTTATGTTGAGTATCAAAAGAGCCAGAAAAGCCAGTGACCTGTGATGTCTTTAAAGCAACATAATATTTAACAGCTTTGAAAGGAAAGAAACTTTAAAGATCAGAGATTATGATTGCAAAATAATAATCTGTCAGTGCTATTACTAATAGCAAAAAAATAACAGTTAACACCTTGACAAATTCTGTGCACAGCTGATCACTGCTGACTGGGTCTCACAACCTGTGGGCTGAGCCTGCAGGTGAGTTACCATGGCCTTGCTTATCAGATATGCACCCATAGCTTCACTACCTTCAGTCACCATCATTTTAATATCAAGACAAGGGCACAGGATCAAAACTGTACCTTGGCACTTTTTTCTTTGTTGCAGCTTTGATGCTGGAACAGTTGTTGTGCCTTCAAGGTTCTTTTTTTTCTCAAAGCCACTGTTCTCCTTCCTCCTACCAGTGATGCCTTAGTATGTAGATGTATGTTTGGTACCTGAGGGGCATGTCCCAAGTACATCAACATCTTTTTGAATATTGTTTGTACAGCCAGTTTTTGGTGATGAAATCTTTCTGTTCAAGGTACAGGATCTTTTACTTCACTGCAATGGATTTCTGCCTTTGGAGCTGATGCCCTTTCTCAAATGCACTTGTTGAAACTCATTCTTGCATCTAATTTAGAAGCAGATTTCCATACCCTACTCAAGACTTTCCACCTCCTCCAGTCAGGATCCACTGACTGCAGCTCCTCTCTCTGTGAATGCAAACTCAACATGACACCTGAGGCGAAGCTCACTTCCCTTTCACCTCCCTCACCTGTGGAAGCGTCCTCAGGGCTGCTGCTGGGTGATCCTGTGGGCACTTTGAGACAAGTGATCCTGGCTGTACCCTCAGCTGCTCAGCCTGGCCCTCCATGCTGTGCCTTGCAGCCTCTCACATGAGCAGTGCAGGGCAGGCACAGTGGCCTTGGGCCCCTCCTGCAAGGAGCAGATCCACAGGGGATTTGCCAGCTCACATTTAGGTGACAACACTGATTGAATCATTTTCTAACTAACAGTCCTCATTATTCTAAGTAACTAACTAATTAAAGGACATAACTCTACTTAGTTGGTAGAGTCACCTACTAGGCAACTGAGGAAAGCCGTAACAGAGATCCAGGGAATACACTCAGCAGTCTCAGGAGTGGATAAAACCTCTGCAATGGACTATTGCCACCATGCTCAGATGATGCTGAGCACTCCTGGACACAGGGACTGGTTTCTGTCTGTCTGGAGAGCTGAGCTGCTGTGAGGTAAATGAACAGGCAACACCCGGAAACCACCGAGGGCCACGACATAAATGCACTGACAGCTCCAGGCTGGAGACAAAGCACAGGGAAATGAAGGCAAAGCTGCTGAGCCATCCTCAGCATCAGCCTGATGGCTCACTTTCCCCTCCCAGGGAGATTTAAGGCCTCAGTGACAGCTGCCACTCTCACCTGCCCTGCAGGAGGGGTTGGCTAAGTCAGCCCTTGAGCAGCACGTCGGGGGAGGGTGGCAAGAGGGATTTTCTTTTGGTTTTTTAAGTAATAAAAGATGATCCTGTGCCCTTAACCTTCAGGATAACCTTGTTTCACTCTGGTTCTCATTGCTGGGCTGCTCCTTGATGAGCTTTTTATGCCTGATTAATTAGTAGAGCGAAGGGGAGTGGGGGCTGCTCTGTTGAGCAGCTCGTGCCTCCTGCCTGATCCTCTGCCCAGCTCTGCAGTTGCCCCCTCATGCCTCTGCTGTGCCCTGTCATTACTTCTTTCTACTTTTTGATTGTATGCTTTCTATTGATTGAACCACATTTATTGAGGTTAAAATTGAGTTTACAGGTTTTATTTCTCCACTACCATTAAACTTTTCAGAGAAAAAGAAAATGCAGATGCAGGAGTGAATGGTTCAGATTCATGGAGCATCATCTTCAAAAGAGTGGCTTTCACAGTGTTATTGATGACAAGAAATCTTTTTTTTTTGGAAGACAACTTTGCATGTGCCATTATTGCCAGTGTGTGTGCAATCAAGAGGAAAACACTGTTTGCGGTTCTTTTTTATTTTCCAGAAATATGAACCCATAATAATACAACTTACGTTAAATTATTTTGTGTCCCAGTTTTCCCAGGGGCACAGGGAGGAAATACTGACCCTCTTGGGAAATGATTTTCAGCTCTGCCAGCAAAAAGCTAAGCAGTATTACCAAGGTTAAAAATGAAGGCAGCTTTCTGTTCAAATAGTTCTTGGCTAAAACTGGAAAAAATAAAACTACAAATCAGATGTGAGTGTACAAAAAAAGTCCTTGGCTACTGGAGCCAGGTCAGGTGGTGGCTTAGTCACTTTGTCACTCCCTAGAAGTCCTGGAGCATTCAGGTCCAATCCACCAGGAGAAGCAATGGTACAAGAGTGCCCTTGGACACCCCTGTCCATATGGGATGGGACCAGCCATGCAGCTGGTCCTGCTCTCTTCCCTTTCCTCTCTCCAGGTCAGGTGAGGGCTTTGCACTTGATCAAACAGGAGTTAATGACTCCATGCAGACACACCTGGGTGAGGTTCCCGAGGGGGCAGGAAAGGTGAGTCCCTCCTGATCACTCCTGGTGAGTCAATGAGCTTAATGTTAGCCCGAGGGTAAGTACTGAAGTGCACCTTCCACATGCTAACAGGAGGGGAACCAATCTTACTGGGTTTGGGAAAAAGAAAAACAAAGCTTCTTAGTGGGACTTTAACCCCGAAGTTACAGCAGGGCCCCTCCAGGCTGTTGTTAACAGGAGTGGATATTGCCCAACCTCTGTGCAGGCTGCTTCTGAGCCTTGGGGATGCTGCTGTGTCCTCAGTAGAGCTTCAGTGAAGCTGCAAACTGGCATGTCTGTATTCCAGAGAAAAGCCTACTTGGTGGCACCATCCTCAGTGTTTGAGTGCTTTGCTGAGCACGTGATGCCATGTGTTAAATTCAGAACTCATGGAGCAACTAAACACTCAAAGAGCCAAGTTCCCCTTCCTGCTGTAATTCCAGGATTGGAGCTGTGGAAAATAGTCCGGAAGGGACCTGGAGAAGTCATGTAGTCCACCTCAGTCCCCAAAAACTGGATCAGGTCTCCTTATGGTGCTCCTGCTTGTCTGACCTGTTCTCAAAAGCATCTGGGGACACAAATTTACACCCTCCCTGGGTGATCTCTTCTGGTGCTCACCTGGGCTTTGACTCACAGAATTGTGAATTCCCCCAACCTGATGCAAGGAGAGGTTAATTTTTGTAGTGAAAATATACCTTATATGGAAGGCATGGTGAAAGAAATTTGGAGATAATACATGTGTATCTCACCTGTCTGGTATTCAGACACTCTGTGACCCCGAGTAACCCAGACCAGGCACTTTAGCTGTAAATAACTTCACAAAGTAATGAGAAATCAGTCCCATGTTTTTGAAAACTACTCCTTAGCAAGCCTGCTTTGGCAGGTTGCATTTCAAAATACTCAACTACTGGTTCAATGACACGTGTAGCCCTATTTTACCAGAGAGAAGTTCAGTGCTCAGCTATCCCAGCTCATGTGCAGTTGGACAGATCCTTCCTCATCTTCCAGAACAGGGTCAAACACCAAGTTCAGCTCCCAGTGACAGAACAGGTCACTGGTTGCCTCCCAGTTCCCACCTTCAGAGGAAGTGAAACACTTTGGTGGGCTCTGAGACTCCTGATTCCTCTTTGCACAGAACTCGAAGAACTTTCCTGTCCCCCTCCTGTGGGCACTTCCCTGTGCCCTGCAGAGATCCCACAGCTCCCAGCAGCTCCCCTGGCACCCCCACAGCCTCAGCTCTGGCTGCAGGGACACATGGGGAAGGAATAGCAGCCCAAGAAACCTCTTTGTCCCCCTGCTCTTACATTTAGGTGGCATCTTAGCAGGGTGCAGAGAGCAGTTTTCCTCTGTTGTGTTCCCTGCACTGGCTCTGAGTAGCTGATGTCTTCAAGCTCAGCACTGAGGACAGAAACATAAACACTTACAAGAAAAATCACAGGCAATATGACTCATAGCAGCAAAACTACCCATTGTGCAGCCTGGCTAAGCACAGCAAAAACATATACATGTGTGTGGGGAAGGAGGGAGATTGAGTTTGAATTAAACTGAATTTCCCCTTGACTCCCAGCAGCCAAACTGAAAAATAAATTATTCACTGAGGCTGATTCCTGAAGAAGCCCTGCAGGACTGCAAGGCCAGGCCACTGCCCAGGTGAATACCATCTAGAGCTCAACTTGATGGCACTTTGTTATCCAGAGGAAACAAATTAATTTTCCTCCTTTAAAACTGGGAAACACTTGCATTAGGCCATGCATAAAATAAAAATAAGGGGGTCCTGAAATAAATTACTGAGAGCAACAAGTATCCCAAGCCATTGCCTGCTGAGAGCTGAAGGAAACAGAAGCTGAGATGAGAAGAAAATGCAGTTTTATTCCCCATTTAAACAGAAAGTCTTATTAAAACCATCCCTTTGAGGCTGAGCATCGATCTCTGTGAGTCAGGGCTTGTTTCTGGGTGTCGAGGGGGGACAACAGCAAACACCTCACAGTGGGTGCCCTCCTGAGGCACCTCCTCTGAACTGTGCAGGAGGAACAGTCCACAGAAATCACCTGGACCTGAACAGAGCAAAAGGGGCTCCCGGGACCCGCCCAGTGCAGTTCTGGGGTGGGAGCTGTGGAACTGCTCAGATGTGCACGAGAACCCTCCTGCTGCAGGTCAGGACACCCAGCACTGGATCTATAAAGAGAGGGTTAAAATATTCAGCTTGAAAGTCTGGGGTTCAAATTAGTGAACTTCCATGAAAAGTACGTAGATTTTTGTAAAGAAGCTGCTGCTGTTCTAAATTTAAAAATAAAAGAAATTCCCAGCGAGTGAGACAAGAGGAGCAACTCCCCTCCTGCTTCGTGGCAGAACACAAGGTAATGTTTTGTTTCTGACTAAAACCAAATCATTACAGGAAAAATGTCACTTATCAGGAAGTTTGCTGCAGGTCTTTGAGAGTCCAGGGGTGATTTCTCCAGGGACAATCTGCTCTGTCATCCCTTGCTGGGACAGCAGCAGATGCAGCAGCCGCCCTGCCCTCTCCCCTGTCTGCCTCGTGGCTCAGTTTGGAGTCATAAAGGGTGAAAAATAGCCTAAGAAATGTGTGCAGGTCTTATCCTGCCTCTTCTTTTCCCTGCCAGGGTTATCAGACACACACTTTTGTCGTCACTGGTTCACAGGAGCAGCTCCTGACCCCATGGCAGCCCCGGTGCCAGAGCCAGGGCAGCTGTGGGGAGCCCCAGGTCACACCAGTGCCACAGTCCTGCAGAAACCAGAGGAACAGGGGGGCTTCAGCAGGAATGGTTTGCTCAGGGAGCAGCATCCCTGTAAGACCTGCCTCTAGTTTAATAGACATATCTGATGACAGCTTTAATTTGGGGAGATGTCAGCAAAACCAGGAAAGGAATAAAGGAAGTTGGTTTCATTTTGCTACATATGTCTTTCCAATGGGATTTTTTTTAATCAATTTTCCAGTGTTAATGCCCTGTTAATGGTGAGGTGAGATCTGACAAAATCGTAATAATGCTTTTCTCATTTATGCTTTTAAAGCACTCAAATGATTTCTATCATAAGTCAATGAAATTAAAATAAATATACAGAGAGAAAGTGTGGGTCAAATTCTCCGGAGTTTGGGTCATTGCTAATAAAGTAACCAGAGAAAAAAAAGCAAAAAGGTCACATAAAGTGAAAGGACAGGCAGAACTTGAGCAGAGTGAGGAAACTGCCGAGTGCCCAAGGAAGGGAACAAAGTGAAAACCAGACAGTGAATCATCGTCACTGGGGTGTGCAAAACCCGACTGGGAATTCAGGCAGCTCCTCTTGTTTTGCTTTGCCCATCCCTTTGATTCTTTTTGCAGGTTATTAATACTTTCTCTAAGCAGCTGTTTGGGGTGTCCCAGAAGGGAGCTTCCCTTCCCTCAGGACTCTCTGCAGCCATTTCTCTCTCCCTGTAACCTTCCCCAGTCCCTCCTCTCAATCCTCTTTTTGCCAGGGCAGGACCAGGAGGTGTTATGGCTGAGCAGGGCTCACTGAGGTCACTGAGAGTCTTTGCCAACCTGAAGGGCTCTGATTGACATCCTTGCTCTACCCTGACTTTAGAACACGGTTTTAAAGATGAAATTCAATATTTAAGGTACGTTTAAAAAAATGTGGCGAGGGAGAAAATGGGGAGGAAGAGAAAAACAGACAAAGTTTCTCCTAACTGAGGTATTGTGCCTCTAGATCTTTTAAAAGGAACGGAGAACACTGGCAAAAGACATTTTCTGGTTGGCAGGGAGAAAGGAGAGTAGAAGAACTGAGGGTAACCTATCTAAGAAGGAAGGCATGATCTTTTCACCCTTTTTATTTTGGCAGACTAGACTTCAAACTGCAAGGAGCACTTCTGTTCCCTTGCCTGCATTTGCAGTGGGTTTGCCCAGAAACAGCAGATGAGCTGGGAGTCAATTGTGGTGCATCAGAAGCCACCAAGGCAAGAGAGATAAGAACCCACTGTACTTTAGGCCAGGTCAGAATGGGGCTTGTGGTGATGGTGAGTGCCTGGAAAGGATGGTCCTGAGCTGCAGTTGCACAGTCAGCCCCAGCAGATCATCTCAGCACGTCATCACCAGGCTCAGCTCAGCTCCTGGACCTGCCTGCCAGGCTGGGGGGAACCCACTCCTGCAAATAGAGCATCTGCCAGCAGCCCTCATGGAAGAGGGGAGGAGGAGTCACAGAGGCAGCAGAAGAACCTGGAGGGGTAGAAAACCCCTATTATCTCACAGTCTGCCTTCAGCACAGCCCACTTAAACACCTGTAATTTTCTGAAGACGCAGACAGGTTGCTGGACCCTTCAAGGGTACTGCTTCTGGCAAAAATAAAACAAACAAAAAAAAGCCAACCCCAAATTTACTTTAAATTTAACCCTCTCTGACAGGTATTGTATTTTTAGAAGCACTTAGCCCGTGTTAATACTTCCTGGACGTGCTTGAACACTGTCTGATGTTGTATCGAGGCAAATTAGTGAAGATGGAGGCTCATAAATCCTCAGGAATTACAAAACTAATTAAGTGCCTGTGTGATGTACTTGGGAGCAGAGCACTGGTGTGCAGGTCTGTGTTTTCCAGACATCCCAGCTGAGCTCTTCCTGCTGCAGGGAACAAGGAAGGACTTTCACTTCCCCAGGTCCAGGATGAGGGGGGCTCTGGGGAGCCCGTGGCACAGGCCATGGTGCCATAGCTCTGTTTCCTTCCCAGGGTAGCTGTGTTTGCTGGGATCACCAGCATGCCAGGGCCCTGTCACATCCCATCCTCCTGCAAAACTTGTGCCTGCCCGTGAGCTGATGGGTTGCAGAGAGCTCAGAGCTCCCTCCCTGCTCCTGTGCCCTTCCTGGTGGCAGAACTGGCACCACGAGGGATGTGTCCCTTAATGTTGGATTGCAGAGAAAGCTGCCTTTTTTTCTCCTTTGGCTCTTGCAGTCCCAAAAGACAAGGACCTTGTAGTCCCAGCACTGTGTTCATAAACAGGCTCTAAGTCCTGTGACCCCAGGCTGCTTGGAAGAAGAAAAATGGAAATAACAGAAGAAAAGTTGCTCTTGACTCATGACATGGTGACTGACACCAGTGAGCAGGGAGTCCTGACCCCAGGGGCAGTTCAGAAGTGCTCAGGGGACACCCCTGATCTCACAGGTGTTTGTTCCATGGCTCCTGGTTCTTTGCATTGTTAAATAAAACACTGTGAGTAACTACCCAGGGGGTGAGGCAGGGCAGCCTCTCCCACTGGGCAGCTGCTGAGGGCAGAGAGCACTTGCCTGTGGAGTCAGTCAGGGATGGACACACTGGGATAGTCAGCCAGCTGAGAATTCTGGTTATTCTAAGTAGTTTGGACAGTTATTTTCAGGAATGACTCAAACAATTAAGGTAAAAACCTTGCACTATTTTTTCTTAATGAAGAACATGCTGGTTTGGGGGTTTAGGCCCTGGCTAGGAACCTTCTTTTCTCCTCTTCAGGGCTGGGTACAGCACAGCCTCCACTGACCTCACCAGCAGGTGTCTGCACATCATCTTCCACTTTTGGCAGTTCTTAGGCTTAATTTCAGCCTCTACCTGTAAAAATTACTTTTCTCTTCCTGGGAGAATGCAATGAGGTTGAAAAAAATATCCAGAAAAATAAATTTCCTTTTTCCCTTGAAAGTTCCATTTGAAATGTTGGAGTGGAGAAGCCAGCAGAAAGGAAGTCCCACACTGAAACCACCAAACTCCTGCAGGATTTGAGGGAGTGGGATTAGCTGAGTAGTTCCTGTGGGTGTGTGTTTTCTCTGTGCTCCCCTAAGAGCTGACTGACTGATTCCCAGCATGTGCTGGAGGGGGAGATGTGACTGACTGTGCCTCCACAATGCTCCTCATTGTCTTTTCTTCTCTTACAGCTGTTTTTGTGAGTGTGGGTTTTGAGGGACTCTGTGTGTGGGTTTTGTGTGCGAGGAGATTGCAAGGATTTAAAGGGCTGCATTTAGGGAAAGGCTAAACTCAGCCCCCATGTTTCCATGCTTTGCATTACACACCTAGATGCTTGCCCACTCACTTTGTGTTGGCTACAGTTTTGCACAGCCAAAAACTCACATGGGAGTGCTCAGACTGTCCACATGTGCAAACTGCAGGATTAGCCACCTAACAATTGGTCCAAAAACACAGAACTGGCGATTTACAGACTCAGCCAAAATAATAGATCACATTCCCTGGTGGAGGAACTTGGCATTGCCTTGCTGAAGTCGTAGGAGCTTTGCAGATTTACACCAGCTGAGGATTTGGGCATAGGTGTTTCCTGAGTGAGAAAAATCCAAAGGGAAAGAACTGCTGTATTCAGTTTATTTTTACAGAGCAGAGTCTACAGAAAGTGGCCACTTTGCCAGAGAAGCTGGGATCACCTCATGGCTGTTTGTGCACGAGCAAAAACTCCTTCAGGGGATTCACAGAGTTGTGCTGTGACAAAGTTCTCCCATTCCTGCCAAGAAATGGGAATCACTGCAGTTTAATGTCTTTTTTTCCTTTTCCTAAACAGCAGTACAGATGGCGTTTTTGTACTTGGAAACTTCAGGCCCCTACTGTCACCCTGCTAATTACAACTGCATTCCCAGTTGTGGTAAATGGCCACATCCCTCATAACTGCACCTGAGGGTACCTGTAGCCTGGTGTCTTCCCTTCCCTCACCATTCCTGCCTTGCTCCCATAACTTGTAGATACAGGACGGGTCGTTGGGGTGGAGATGATTTAGCAGGACCCACAATCCCTGGAGTCTGAGACCACTTTACATGTGCCCATAATGGGTCTGTTCCTCATTGCTTTGTTCCACTGGGTGTGTCATGTGCCATTTTCCCTTAATGAGGAGCGAGTTTATTCACCCTTGCTGGGTGTTGGAAGATCAAACCACATGGGGTGACAAGATTACAAACACTGTGCTGGAGGGCTGGAAATACTCTGGAATGGGATGAGAGGTTTAACATGTTCACAGAGCCACAACTTGCCAGTGAGTGGAAGGTGGTATCATTCCAGAGAACAGAGGAAACCAGAACTGGGCAAGATTGAGATGTGTAAGTTACAGGAAATATTAAAATTCAACAAAATCTGCTCTGACACCCAAGCCTCAAATAACGCTTCTAGGGATGGATTAATTATCCAGGCAGAAATCCTCACCCACCCAAGCTTGCTGCCTGCACTCTGCCAAGCCCAGCCCAGCACTGCAGATGCACAGCCACCCCTTAAACATTGCAGTGGTAATCACACAGCTCTCACAGCTACTACAGGGCATGGAATGGGATGTTGCAATGGGAACACCACTGCAAATCCCTTTAAATCACTGTAAATCACTGGTTTGGCAGGAGGTAATGAGGAACCATGTGCCAGGAGCTCCTGAGAACGTGGACAAGAGAACTGACTACATGGGAAGATGAGCAGCCCTGAAGATCCCAGAGCAGAGGGAGCAGAAAGCAAGTCAGCTTCATGAGATAGCAAACAGGATGTCCTTGGAGAAAGGCTGCAAGGAGAGGCATGTATTTGCACTCCGTTGCTTGGAATGTTGCAACCCCAGCTTCTCTTGAGGGTCCCTTTCTGAAAATTCTTCTTATCCAATAAAGAATATTAGGAAAAAATCCCCAGTTTCCCTCTATTTGTGTATCTCACTTAAACACACAATCTTTTTATATGTAAGGTTAATCCATTCCATTTTTTTGGAGTCAAGATGGGATTTTCTTTGAGGTCCAGGAAGGTACCACGTGCAGTCCTTTCCTTCTGCTGCACCATGGGCAGCTCTCACCTTCTTAGGACAGCCTGTTTTGGCCATTTAACCTAAAAATTGATGGCTATTCAGAAGATATCAGTGAGAGCTCTCACTTTTTCCTGGTCTCTTCCTGTGGCATGTTAATGGCTCTTACTGAAGGTCCTGCTACTGGGTGTTGAGAAGTTGTTGAGTACTGGAGATACAGGTGCACTGGAGATACAGATGGTGGAATAAAATTGTGCCTCTGTCTAATGCTTTCTCATCGTGCCATATAACACAAACTTGGATCCAGGGTCCCCAGAGCCTGTGGCCCAGGTTTTTTAGGTCTAGCCTTGATCTGATCTCAGATAAGGAGGCCGAGTTGCCCTCAGTGGTCCCGCAGTGATTTGTGGTAGGAACAGGATCGGTTGTTTTCCTCCAACAGCACAGGAACTGTGACAGCCTGGAAAGGGGAACTCACAGCATCTGCACACAGACATTTCAACATCAGACATGGCTGAAGCCTGGTGAGGAATGAAAGCCAGGGGGGCAGAAGGTCAGACTTGTGCACAAGAGGTGAGAGAAGCTAGAGACGGTGGAAGGGGGTTCTGAGTAAAGAAAGGTTCAGAAGAGCTGAGATGACAGAGAGCAAAGATGACTGGGAGGGCGTGGGAGACTTCAGGATGATTTTACCTCAAACTGCAGGATGAAAACATGAGAGGGAACAAAACAAGAGGAAACATTACCCCAGCTCCAGGGAAAAATAAACCAGAGATCCCTATAACAGATTTAACCCCTGTGTCTCTAACAGACTTACACACACCTCTGCACTTTGGGGAGGTTCAACCAGGAACCAGCTTTGCACCTCTGCTCACTGCCCCACTTCTTCTGGAGGATAAAAGTGTGGAAAAAGAATGAGCTGGTGGGAGGAATGTTCTATAAATCATCCAAGCAGAAGCAGAGGTCTGACATAATTTTTCAGTTGTATCTTGCTGTTGATAAGAAGGTGATTTTCAAATCAACAGACCCTGAAGAAAGATACTCCAAAGACCTTCTGAAAAAAATTACATGCACAGAGGCAAAGTTGCAGAACTGGGCTCTAAGTGAAATTAAAAATGGATAGAGCAATAGTATATAATATTGAGACAGCATTTAAGCATCAGTGACAGTATTTTAGGGATATTTGTTGGCAAAACTTATATGTGACTACAAAAAAGGAAGCATAGGCACAGTCAACCACCTTAGTGCCACTATTTAATGAGGGAGATTGGCAATTAGGAAGAGCTGGATGGCATAAAATCAGAGCAGGGGAGGATGGAAGGAAGAGGTGATGCCTGTTACCCAGAGATAAAGAGGACACCAAAAAAGAAGAGATCATGAGGGTATCTAGGCAGCTGCAGAAAACCACCCTGCAGAGCAGTGTTTGTGTGAAGAGCAGGGAAAGTGCCTGTGTGTGTAGGAGTGCATGGATGGATGAATCATTTCCAGCAGCAGATCCTTGAGCAGCAGCCCCAACGTGGCCCTGGGACCCACAGCTCAGGATGAGGGACTGGATTTACCGATGGCTCCCAGGGATGAGCTCACACAGCAGGGTTAGTGGGAGCACTGATAAAATCAGTCTCCTTAATCATTTTCCTGAACCCGGGCACCCATTTCCCTGTGACTTATAAGCACTTAATATCTTTGAATGCACTGACAAATGGCTTGAAATTGGGTAACACATCCACGAGCTACTAGGGAGGAGTGGATAACATTCTATTATTTTTTTAAAAAACTGTCTATTTTTTAATTGCACTTCTCTGGTAAATTATTATGAGCGAGTTGAAGCTGATGGAGCTTCCTCCCAGTTGCACAGCTCAGTGCCTCGTGGTCCCCTCACCACGTCTGTGGGCCATGCTCTAACTGGTGGGGGTACAGCCTGTTCCATCCTTAACACAAAGGTAATTAGAAGACTCTGGAAGGTTTTTATTACTTGCTATAGTTGAAACACTGCAGATGTGTTAAAGTACTGATACAATTTTACTAATGTTAATTATGTTTTCAGGCATTTCGCTGCTTCCTACTTTCCAGCAAGGGCCAAGAGAAGCATCAAAGAACTGCCCCAGTGGTGACTGTCCCTGTCACATCCCCACCTGCAGCAGTCAGGAAGTCCTGCTGAAAAATTCCATTTTCCTTCGGGAGAAAAACTTGTATTTCCAGGCTCGAGTACTTTGTGTAGAATTGGGATGTCTAAACAGAATTGCTGAACATTTTAAGCCAAGTTTTTCCGTGGGTTTTTACATTCAGCTTCAACAAGCCAAAGAATCAAGGCCAATGCAATCTTATGTCCTGAGGGATGACCAAGAAAAATGTTTCTAGAAGCTTCTAAAAAATACACTTAGCACTGTGACTGAACCCTGAAGAAATTAACCTCAGAAAAGACTGAAAATTAGAGCTCCCTATAGATTTGCTTGCTAATTATTCTATGAAATTGAATGGGGAATCTTAAATAGCCTTTAGACTTAAATATACATTTTCAGATCCATTATAATTACTTCTCATCTACATGAAAGTAATACCCTAAATAGACAGTGCTGAACAATTGTAAAGGACAGTAAAGTCCCTGTCCAGAGACACTTAGAATTAGTGCAAATATCAGAGGGAAGAAGGGGGTAAAAATAAGCAAAGAAAAAGAGCATTACTATGGCAGGCAGATGGCCGAGCTGGGCAGAAAGGGATTTCTCTGCCTGCAAAATATTTGAGAATTTTAAAATGTTCCCAACCCACACTCAGATGAAGCCAAATCTTTTCAATGTGTTTTGCTGAAACTATTAAAAAAAAAAAAAAAAAAAAAGCAAATAGCTAAACATTTTGGTTTTCAGCAACATCAAAAATTAATCCCCAAACTGAAAGAATAATTTGAAAACACTGGAAATAGCCAGAAGCTGGATGTTTTCTGCTTTGGGGTTTGTTTGTTTTTAAGCAACTGGAAAGCTTCTCTCAAAAGAATGGAAAAAGTAAAAATTACTTTTTTTAGTTTTGTTTTTTTTTTACTTTGTAAAATATTTTGTGGGGAAATACTTGTGATTTACTGCTCCCTGTGCTTTGGAGTTGGACTGTCAGAGCAGTCCCAGGGCTCTGAGCTGTGTGAGGGCCACGGCTCGGATGTCACAGTTCTCCACCCTTTTGCAGGGCAGTGAGATGGGACATCTGGGACTCGGGGAGATGAACTTCTCCTGACTCGTGTGGCCAGGGCAAGGTGGGCTCCTGGCAGCACTGCCCCTTGGCACGCAGAGCCCCTGCACAGCGAGCCCAGCAGTGCTGGCACAGCCCCCAGGGCAGGGCAGTTTGCTCAGCTGGGGCTCAGTACTTCCCTGGAGGGTTTCAGGACACAATTCCAACACTCTGTTCATCCCCACGGGCTGCAGCAGCTGTTCTGCACTCCTGGGGCCCCATCCCCTGCAGGAAGGTGCAGAGGAACCTTTCAGCAGAATAAAACAACTGAAAGAGCTCCTGGGAGCAGAATGTGGGTGCTGCTGCTGCTGCTGCCTGCTCCCAAAGGTAACTGTCAGCTCTCTGCTGCCTTGGCAGATCTCCTCTGGCTGTACCCAGGTCTTCAGGTCTCCACTGTTCATCAGAAACTCTGCAAGCTCCAGACCAACTCAGTGCAATGTCCTGTGCTTAAAACTAACTTTGCAGCTCCACGCCAAGTTTCGAGCAGAGGAGTGGAATAATTGCAATTTTAGTTTTTCATCTGACTGTGGTCAGCCATCTGCCCTGCCTGCATCAGGAAAAGCCTCTTTTTGTTTCTGCAGGTGCACTGAGGAAAGGCCATGTGCCTTTTCACACTCGTGGGGAAGAGCTGAGCTCTGTGTCTTTGCAGTAGGCACAAAGGCAAGCAAGGACAGGTCTGTAACAAGCAGGGGCACAGGGAATTAGACACCCAAAAAAAGCAGAGCTGGTGTATTTGTCTTCTACATCAGGCAGTGGACTTCACACACAACAAAGAGCTGCCCACGACATAACTCCTGCTGGCAAGGAATATTTCTCCCATTCCCATTCCTGCATCGTTTTCACTCAAATGAATTGCTGTTAAGCTCTGCCTAAAACCTATGAAAATGGCCAGAGGCACTTCATTGACAGCTATAGTAATTCTATAGGATTATTGAACCGTCCTCAAGAATTTTAAAGAGAAATGTAGTCACCAGGAGAGATGAATAGAACAGCTCAATGTACAAAATAATATGTATTCAAGTCCACTGCTGAAAGCTCCCCTCAGCCCATGAGGGGCACTTGTAACAGCCACAGAGAATCCAACTGCCTTCAATATTTGGTGAGAAGGAAACAATCAGTTCACTTATTAATTTTTAGAAAATGTTATGGCATTTGTACACGGCAATATTGGTTTGGCTGCTGCAGATCTTGCACAGACTGACTCCTCTGTTTAACTTTCTATATTCTAAATAGGCCCCATTGACTTTCATGAGCCTGCTTGTAAGTAAAGATAACTTAGAGGATCAAAGCCCTATAAACTGTGTCATTAAATTTTAAGAAGTCAAAAGCTGCACGTTCCCTTCCCAGGCTGCACCAGCATCTCCCATGAGTGCTAATGAGACCAGTTCTCATGCCACTGTTCTCTGGACATCAGAAGGCACAGATTTGATTTTAGTCTTGATTGCACAGATGAAAATAAGCAATAACTCATGAAAATCAGTGTAGTTATACATGGTAGTCAAAATACAGCTGATGAAGTTCATGTTCATTTTGGGTACCTGTCTGAAGTACACAGAATGCAGCAGGTCTGTACAGTGGGGTAGTAGAGCTCACTAGAATTGATTCTCCATGTATTTGTCAATAATTCCAGGAGAAAAAAAAAATTACTCTGCTGAGATTGACAGAGTGATTCAGCTCAGGAACGTGTGGGAAAGATGAGTCAGAGTTTAGCCAAAGGGACTGACTCCTCCATGCCTTGTAGGAGAGTTATCCTGGAAATCAGGAAGGGTTTTACTCGTAATAAGGTTTTGTGGAGTAGGAAGTGAGAAAGGAGAAGTGGGGAGGATCTTATCCTTCAAGAACCTTTTCAAGCCAGTGCTGAGGTATGGGAGAGGAAGAGGATGAAAGCATCATCCCAACCTCATTTTTGGGCATTGCTTTTTCACAGCTACCTTCAAAACTAATTTTTAAAAAAATGGAAGTTGCTGAAGAACCCCCAAGGCAAAGATTGCTCCAACTGATGCTCTGTGGCTCTACCTAAAGCACAGAATGGAGGAGAACTTTCAGCCACCCCGGGACCAGATGAGACACTTTCCACCACAAACACCTCTGGCCCTATTTGCACAGCAAGGAGAGCCCTGAGGGAGCTCTGCTGCACCCCAGCCAGCTCTGCCAGTGAAGAGGAGGGAGGCCAGGCCCTCAGAGTGTGCTCAGGAACAGCTCAGAGCACGTGATGAACACCCCAGGTGGGACTTTTTCCTTCACTCCCAAGCGTTTCTGCAGGACACCATCCAAGCTGAGCAGGTACTGTGAGTCACCTCTGCAACACTTGGCTGTCGTGCCCCTGCAAAGGCACAGCTTTCCCTGAATTCTGTGAGCATTTCTGTAAAAGGGAGTTTATCCAAATAAAGAAGCCAGAATTTGAAGTAAGACAAGAAGTCACCAGGTGAACTCCTGCCAGCACACAGCAAATGCTGCTTTTCAGGACAAGACAGAGAGCAGCATCTAGTGCAGGTTCCAGTCAGCACCAAAACCCCAGGGAATACCTTCTGCTGGGGCAAACATCCCTGAAAAAGTGGATGGTAAAACAAGCATATCCTGGACAGAGGGTACCAATAAATCATTCATGAAAAGGATGGGAAACATCGTAGCCAGGGCAAAGAGAATGCTAATTTGCTTTGCAGCCTGATCAAATGGAATGACTGGCCTTGAGGGATGCAGCCATTTTGGGGGTTGATTGCTGGAGTTAATACAGAGCATTAACTTTGCAGCTTTGCTCCAGGCAGAACTTGTCCCAAGTGATCTAAAACTTTCAATGCACTTATTCTATCAGAAGATTTGTGTGTGTGTGTGTGTGACCGCCTAATTAATGAGCTTCTTTTCAATATTAATATGCAGAAAAGTTTACTGCCTTAAAGGTGTGTCAATATATACATTTTTCTGGTTAAAGAAGCTTGCCTTTGGCTATTCTAAAATATAAGAACTATTAATTAAAGCATACAGTGCTTTAGAAACAAAAAAAAAGGATCGAATTGCTGAAGTCTTTGGGGAGAATTGCTACAGAATCTATGCCAAATGTCTCAATTAATTGATGTGCTAAAATGAACAACCTGAAGTATTTTTGTAAAGATTTTTCACAAGGCTTCACCTACCCCCTCCCGCCCATCAAAGGATCACTGTCGAGTGATTTCAGCCCGAGTGGAATCAAGAAAAAACAAATGCACAAACTCCTCCCAAACCTGTTGAGTTGCTCCTTTCCCTGTGGGAGGACGTGCAGGGACCTGGGAGGTTTGGAGCCCTCGTGTTGTGAGGCATCACTCCAAGAGCAGCCAGCACTGCTGGGTTTGCTGTGCCCACCCCAGCCCCTGGCAGAGGTCACAGATCACAGAATGTGCTGAGCTGGAAGGGGCCCACGGGGATCATCAACTCTGAACCCTCACAGGACCATCCCCAAGAGTCCCAGCATGGGCCTGAGAGCATCATCCAGATGCTTCTTGAGCTCTGGCAGCCTTTGTGCTGTGACCACTGCCCGGGCCAAATGCCACCAGGCTGGGACTTTTCCCACATTCTCCTGGTGCCCTCCAAGACTGGCAAGGCTCCTCTAAACAAGAACAAGGGCCAGCAGCTGATCTGAAGGTCAGCCCTCATTGCAGGGGGTAGCCTGTCCTCAGCAGCACTTCCTACCCTGCACCTTTTATCTGGGAGACACCAATGAGAATGGAGGAGAAATAACATTACTTTCATTTTTACATCTGGGAAACTGAGGTATGAATGTGAGACAGATCTCCAAAGCAATTTCTTCATTACTCTTTCTTCCCTAAAGAGCTTCAAAACCAATTTTCTCCAAGTGATTTTTGTGAGAGGTTATACAGGGAGCCTCTGGAAAAGCCAAAGGCCAAGTGCTGTGTACAAAGCCAGTACTTTAACTGTATAACTATTCTTTCTTCCCAGTGGGTGCCTGTATAAAATATTTACCAAATTATCCTTCCCTTCTTAAATTTCCCATAGCATATCATATTATCCTTTCCTACCTGGAAAATCCTGCCATAAACCTCCACCAGTGACTGCTTAATATGCTGAGCAGAGCCTGGCAGGGAGCAAAGCCCTTCAGAGAGCCCTCCCAGTCTGTCTGGACCCCAAATTACTGCCTGCAGGTACTGCTGCAAACATTCCAGGGAAGTGGAAGGAAATAAAGTCTCTTATCTTAATCAGTCAGATGAGCTGGTGAGGGCAAAGAGCTGATGTCCATGGAGCAAGGCTGGAGTGAAGGACAAGCAGTTCTGAAGGTTCTGAACAGCCCATGAGTGTCTTCTCACAGTGGGATGGGTGGGAAAATTGGGTGGGTTTCCTGAGCAAAGCCCTGGCCAGCAAACTTATTCTGCAAAGCCAGTGCTAGGTGGTTTGAGTTTGGGCTTTTTTCAGAGGAGGTAACCCCTGTGTTTCATGTGAGGGGTTTTCATGAGCACAAGGTGGCTGTTGCCATGAGGTGCAGAAGTAGCTGCAGGTGCAGAGAGTCTTCGGGCTCCTTTTGTTTCCTGTTTGCTGGGGCTGAAAGAAGGATGGGAGAGACAGTCAGGAAAATGAAGAACTGTGAAATATTCCTTGTCTTTCTTCCTCAGCTCCCTATAGTTGCAAGGCAGGTCTCTGCAATATAGGAGATAAGTAGCTGCTCAATTTAGGAGCAGTAGAGTTAAAAAAAGCACACACTTTATAGATGTTATTTGATGTCTAATAAATACACTGAATATGGGGTTTTTGCATGGTGCTTTGATCTCGGGGAAGCACATTCTGGCTGAGCTGCTGCCACCCCTCTAATGAGTGGTGTTGGAGGCCCTACACACACAAACTGTGGGCAGTAAAAGTGGGGAGGAGGAATGTGAACCCCAGCATCCCTGTTCCAAAGTAGGTCAGGCTTCTCCAAAGGCATCTTCCCATCATCCCTCGTGTGGTGCAGGCAGCGTGCAGGGTGAGGAGCTGCCTCAGTGCTGAGGGCAGGGGAGGTGGGAGGAGGTTCAGGGGCTCCGTTTGTGCTGCAGAGCAGCTCCATATGGCTGAGCCCATGGTCACAGCTCGGCACTGAGAGCTCTGGCAGACCACACTGAGAGCTGCAAAGGACTGAGAAGTTGCTACAGCAGATGCCTTATGTCTGGTACAAACCTATCCTGGACTCACTTGCAAAATCCTGAACTGCCTGCAGAAAAAATAAATGAAGATTATTTTTTTCTAGAATTGGTGCATAACTGAGAATAGACTCAGACCTTGCAAGGTTTTGGAAGCTGTGCTCTAGCTGTATTCAGCTGCAACTGCAGTCAGGTGCCTTCTAGCCCTGTTTGACAGTGTGACCGTTCACACATGTCAAAGAGGAGCAGACACTGGGCTCTCCAGTGAGCTCTGACTCATTTGGAGGGCATTTGGAGGCATTTGGAGAGCAAAGCTGCTTTATCTGCACAGCCCAGAAAAGACCCTCCACGCATGGGCTTTTTATGACCAGGGACATCTCTGGGTCCAGTGGAGTCCTGATTCACAGCTGCCATCTAAGGTGCTGCAATCATATTAGTAATAAACCAGCTAAAACAGGAGAGGAGCCTTTCCCTGCTGCCAGCTCCTGTAATAACGTGTCCTAAGAGTGCTTTCTTGCTCTTTCAAGTCATGCACACACAAGTTACTTTACAAAGTGGTCTCTTGTCTGAGCCTCACAAACTTGTTTTACTTATAACGTGTCTTAGATTCGAGCAAGGACTGCCAGAGGGGAACAGCATTACAGGGATTGCACCACAGAAACCACCCAACTGCAGTGCACTGCTCTTTTTGCCACGGGCTGACTTGCTTCTGCAGGTCTGCACTGTTATCAAATGTTTGTTACGACACGGGAGAACACACTGAGCCGAGCCAGGCCTGTTCTGTGATCTGGATTATCCACTCTGTGCTCCTCCATGGGAGCTTTGTGGAAAGAGCCTTCTGTATGGACCAAAAAAATCCTTGTCCTGAAAAGCCTAACTGTGGGAGAAGAGAGTGGCAGCAGCTCTCTTTAAAGAGGGTCTCCCACTCACTGGGAGCAGGGTGAAGGGTGTTTGTGGACCTTCAGCTCAGATCTGATGAACCTGAATGCTGACCTGCAGCCTGGCACCATCTCTCCAATTCCTTTCTTACCTTGTCAGCTGAGTAAGGGACAGTATTTTCCTTCTGCTTGTTTTCATTTTATAATTTGACACCTTAGAATAGAAGTGGCACACCTGGAACTTTGACAGCCTGTCTGCAAGAGATGGGCTGGGATTCAACGAAGCTGCTTTCAATCCTGTCTTCTGGGTGTGGGTTTTCCCCAAATCTCATTACCCCTTGTATGTTTGGATGGCCTCTGACTCCAATTAGCCCAACATAATAAAAACAGAGGGCTGTGTTTCAGAGGATGTGTTGCAGTGGCAGAGGTATCATAGCTCAATGCTGGCCAAAGGATTCCTATTTTTCCTGCCTCCACACCTCCCTGTCCTTCCAGAAATTAGAATTTTACCTCCTAAAACATGAGCTTTTTTGGCAAGCAGCTTAAGGGTTCTTCTACTCTCAGGGTTTGCTATTTTCAGGTTTTTGCCACATCCATGCAGGCTGGAAACCTTCTTCTTTTAATTAATGCTGGGACTCTGGTATATACATATGGCTCCAAGGTCTAGGGTTTTAAGAAAAATACCAGGTATCCTGAGCCTCCTCATAAAATCACGACAGTTAGCAAGCTGAATACACAAAGAACACTCTTGTACCTTTTTTTTCTCTAAAGTTACTTCTATTTTAGAGTAAGAAATTCTAGAAAGAAAAAGAGCTAAGTGCCCACAAAAGATCCTTGTGTCATGCAGCAAAGTTCCTGCAATAAAAGTCTCAGCTCTGTTTCCCTGAAAAGAGGTAGGATCTGAAGATGCAGTCTGTCAGACAATACATCAGTTTGTAAAGGTATTGGAAACACTTTCTGGAGAAGTCAGAAGCTGCCAGTTGAAAACTGAAGGTTTCAAATATGAAGGATCAAAATACAGCGACATTAAACTATTTTCTATACCATTCTAGACAAATAAAGGAACCCTTAAAAAAGGAGAGTAAAATCAAACAAGGAATCCAGGCTGTGACTGGTTGTCCTCTGGTAATTTTGAAACCTGGTTAAACCTGGAAAGAGAGGCCCTAAAACTTCTCCTGGACAGGACTGGTGTTTATAACTTGAAATGACAATGAGAGTTTCACTTTTCATTACAGGCAGATCATTCATGTCTCTTCACCACTGGTGTGTCACAGAATTTTAACCTCCATTTAAAAAGAGTGTAGTTTTGTGAGCAGTGAAATGACTGTGGCAGCAAAGCCTGCAAGTGCTGGTGAGGAGTGAGGACTCTCCTCACACAGGGACCTGCCACTGTCCATCCCCATCAGTGCAATATTAGAGGTGGCTGCATGGATTGGAAGTGGAGATATTGTTCTATTTTGCAGGAACCCCTCCATTAACCAGGGATGCTTGAAGACCTGTTAAATTGTCTTGGTTTTTGGTTTTTTTCCATTGGCATTAACAACTTTTTCAACATCACAGACCACTGTGGCCAATTTAATCCTGGTCATCCTGCTCCTCTGATTGCTGGAACTGATCCAGAGATGAGGTACCACAGGGCCAAACCTCTTCACAAGGTTCTTCTTCAAGGAAAAGAGAGAGCTGTTAACCCAAATTACTTGGCAGCTCTAAGAAATTCTAGCAGGTAATTTTTGCAGTGCTGTCAGTCACTCTCAGCCCCCGTGGCTGCACTGGTTGTTCTGAATAACTGCAATAGCTCTGATCATGAATTACTGTGATTTGTCAGCTGTAATATAAACCCAGGGAGGGTTTTGATGCTTTTGCCAGCAACGTGTGAAAGAAAATATTTGAGTGAAGTTGTCTGAGCCAGATTGGGTAAAGAAAAAGGGGGTTTAAAAAACCAACATGACCCGTCCAGATTCATTTCAGGCAGTGGTGAAATCAGCCCACTGGCTGGATTTAAAACCAGTGGATATATTTAATCTGCTTGAATAACTCCTGACGGGTGTTGGACTTCATTCCCCTGAAAATTATGATACAATCCTGCATACCATCTAAATAATGCAATAACCTACTCTAATATCTCTTTTCTTGGAAGGATTATATATAACACTGGGAAAAATAAGCATGTCTGAAAACAAAAACATCCTTCTGACAAAAGTGGCTACAATTTGGACAGTGGGAGTTTTTTTCTCCCCTGGAGAACAGCAATTCCACTGGGAGCAGGAGACAGGGAGCCCACACTGGCCCCTAAGTTTGAGGCCCAGATCTCTCTGCTGAACTGTGCAGACACTGAATGTCAAACAGCTCTCCAGAACCCTTCCTAGGCTACTGCTGGAAAAGCTGAACAACGTTTTCTGGGTCCAAGTGGAAGTTCTTGAAGTTTGTTGGGCTTTTCTAGAGAAAAAAATCAGGGAGCTGAAAAAGGCAGTGGTAGTGATGTTCATTACTATTGGATGGATAACTGCATATATAGCTATGTACATATATAGTTAAATAGGTAATTACATAGAGAATTACATAGACAATTACACCTATTTTTTCAATAACCCAGCTGTGAGGAAAACTCCTGTTGGAAGTTCTCGTCTTGCAGTGAGACTTTGGAGAAGGGTGACCACAATTCCCTCTGTGCCTCAGGAGCCTACTGCAGAATTGGGTCCAGTTTTCCACTGGGCTCTTTTATAAACCTGTGTCCTCTAGTAAGAGTTTGAAAGGACAGTGCCTCAGTGTGCATTCAACTGAGCTTTCCTTCCTCCTCTGCATATGCTGTGACAGGCAAGGAGCTGAAGGTTAATTGTTACTCTAGGATATTATGTTCCTTCTCTCTCTTGTTAATTCTGGGGACAGGGTGGGGAAAGGATGTCCCTCATACTTGAACCTTGCTGGAAATGTCTCGGTGGTTGCTTAAAACAAATGTTTGTCTTAAAAGCAAAAAAAAAAAAAAGTCAAAAGGTATTTCTCCTTCAAACAAAAGTTGCATAAATAAGCCAAGATTTTTTACCTGGTGCTTTTGATGTTCTTGTAGCTGAGAGAACAGGTCTGAGTCGGGAACATCTATTACTTTTTGTTTGCTGGGTTTTTTTTAACATTAGCAGAAGCTTTATTCCTTTACCCCCATCAATGTCAGAGATTGTCTGTGGTTTAAACCCCTGTCAAACAAGGTCAGAATTCAGCCAAATAATTCCAAGGATGCCAGAAAAATGCATGAACAAAAGAGATGTTGCATCTTCCAATTCTTTTGATTCTCCTGAGCAGAGGGGAAGCCCAAACTGTTCATTCTAACTGCAAACTTCTCAGGATGGAAGGGAAGAGCAGGAAAGATGGGAGTGGGAAGAAGAGAGGGTAGGGCAGAGGAGCTGGATGGAGCTCCAGGCTGGCCTGGGACCCCCAGCCCACTGCTGGGTTGCCTCATCCACCCACACCAAGGGGCCTGGAGGATGCAGCAATTGGGACATTTACTTGATGATCCCCCAAAGAACTTCCTGCATGGATTGTGAGGAGATGATCCATCTCCATCCCAGCTCCAATGGATCAGGGAGGTGAGTGCAGCTGAAGTGCTCCTGGAGGAGGCAGAGCCAGCATTGTCACACCAAGGCTCTGAGGAACCACCTGCCAGCACCTGCAGGGCTCACTTCCAGCTCCAGCCTTTTCATTCCAGCTTCTCTTTCATCCAGGTGAGCCATGGGGGAGTGAATAGGTGAGGGTTTGTACCCAGTTACACCTCTCTTTAGTGGTGTAGGAAGCTGGGGAGCTGCTCCACACCCTCCTGAGGTGGAGGGAATATTCAGCACCGAAGGAGATTCGTGCCAGTGACCTTCTGGGTGTGAGGTGGCAGAGCAGCCCATGCTGTGCTGCACCTGATATGCATATTCATGGCTCGTTTACTCCTGAAAGAAATGACTGGATTAGAGATGGTTTGAAGGACATTCACTGTGCAGTTGAAACACACTCAAGTTGCTCACAAATTAGAACTCCATCATTTTTCATAATAAATTGGTAAATACTGTAAATCCTTGCCTATCAGTGTTGTTATTGGAAATCCTGTGTATTTTATTGGATTGGGAACATTTCACAGCTATCAAGCTGTCAATTATTTTAGCACAACACAAGGTTTCTCATGATGATAGATGGTGATTCTAAATAATTTTTATAAAGTATTTCTACTTACCCTGGTGTCAGGAAGCCTGCCTGGCTGTGAAAAATTGTGATTTTTGAAGCACTCACCTGATAACATTCCTTAATTGTGTAACATTAATCTGTGTGTCAATCATATGCTTGCAGGCTAATATATGGAATTTTTTTCCTGAGGTTTTCATAGAGGGGGGGAAATTAAGATCACAGAAAACTATTGGCAGCATATGAAGGAAGAAGCAATGCCAGACTTGTAACCAACCATGAAAATGCATGTTGTGAAGAATAAAGAAAAGATGAACCTTCTTCACTAATGAACTCTACTTTTATTCAGAATGAAGATGTCTTCCAGCAACATGTTTTCTCTTTCTCTCTCTTTCTCCCCACTTCTAACACACTGAGTGAAAAGAAAAAAGCCCAGTTTTACATGTCTTGAGCAGATTCAAACATCTGTGAATAAATAAGGTGCTAGATATTAGATACCTGCTCTTTAAGTTTCAAAGCCCTTTTCAGATGTTAGTAAAAGATATTATTTCACCTGACAGAAATGAAAATTAAGTCACATGAGGCTGCTTTTAACAAAGATCATGCAGTGAGTTAGAAGACCTGGTATCCTATACAGGATATGAAGGGGTACAATGACATCTCAAAATATCTGGGAGGTCAAGTACACCAAAAGCTGCTGCCTCTAAGCTCAAAGTGTTGAGAGCTTTTGCTTTCAGCCAGAAGGGCTGTGCAGGACAGGGGGAGCTCCAGGGACCACCGCACAGAGCAGGTCACCAGCTTTGGTGACACTGTCCCTCCTCCCTGGGCAAGAAGAGCCACCCCAGAGAGACTCTGGGAGCCTGTGACTGTCCCCTGCCAGGGTTATGAACCAAACTGCCCCTGGATCTCCCTCTGAGCCTGAGCCAGCCTGGAATCCCTCCCCAGCAGGGAATAAATCCCAGCTCCAGTGCATGGCACCCTCAGCTCCCTCCTGCTGCTCCTCCTGCTCTTGGCTTTGTCACATCAAGGGTTTGGGGCCACAGTCCCACTGACCTGCTTCTGGGATTGGGGTGGAAAAAGGTGAAACCCCAGCAAAGGTGCAGCCCAGTCCCACAAAGCCCAGCTGTTTGCAGCAGGACATGCAGGATCTGCGATGGCCCTGGGGTAGGAGGGTTCCCAGTTCCACTGCCAGCTCTGCCCCTGACCTGGAGCACTTTGTGCCCAGCCCTGCCCAGCCTGAATAGCTGTGGTAGGACTGGACTCTAGGTGGTCTGGCACTTATCCCTCTTTATCCACCACGCAGCCTTTTCCAGCCATTAAACTGATTTTATATGTGCAAGCCTGTTTCAGCAATTAAAGGAAAAATCCTTTATAGCTCTTCTGGTTTGAATTGGGCTGGTTTCAAACCCAGGTACTAAAATGGATAAAATTATCTTGAAAAGCAAAGGAATTACACTGTACTCTGAGCTCCTCTGCATCATGTTATGAAAGACACAAAGATAATATTTGTATAAATTAAAGCTATTGGAGACGTATGGTATTTCAGTTTCTGCTTCATTAAGTTGTCCTCCAGCCTTGAACATCCCTAGATCTATTCTGCAGCACTTTTCTATTTTAAATTTAATCTACCCTGCTGCCGAATGAAAGCTTAAAAGGATATTGCCTCTTTAAATTAAATGTGGAAAAAAATAACAATGGTGGAATTCTTGCTGAAGTGAATGCAATCTATTGTATAGTTCTAGAATTCATAATATTTTCATCTGTCCTTTAGCCTCCCCACTAGTTCAGCAGTATATTTCTTCATTGTTTCAGTAGCACCACGATTACATTTTTTTTCATTGATTGTAAGAGCAGAAGAAACCACTGCTACCACTTAATCTGATTTCACCTGTATAATAGACCATAGGACATGTCTGGATTAATTCCTAATTTGATTAAAACAACTCTTGGAAAAATATCCCATCTTTTTCCTACAATTTCCAAGCAATGGATTAGACCTTTGCAACCCCTCCTGAGTTGTTCAAATCACCCATTATTTCAGCTTTATCATGACAAAGAAGTTCAATCTGTTTTGAGGCTGAAATTTCATCTTCCTCTAATTGGTAGCTGTTGGATCCTCCGTGTGGGCTTGATGAACAACCGAATCACCCCTGAAGCTTCCCACTGATGGTGAAAATACCACGGCACTGACGTTTTCCCTGGAATCCTCAGGATTTTCCATGAGCCCTGTCACCAGCTGAACCACCACACCACCCATACTGGCATAGGAGATAAAGCCATGATTTAAATCCTGCTCTCATGGGGATTATCCACCCTGTCCAGTCCTGTGTTGGCATCTGCCTCCCTGTCACGTGCAGGATTTTCTCCCAGGGTGGGTACCCAGGGGTGGGTATCCAAAGCTCTCCTTTCCATCAGAGGCCCCAGCTCTGGCTGCCTGGGGGGCAGAAGGCAAGGCCTGGGTTTGCTGCAGCACCCAAAGGTGCAAACACCCATCCCCAGAGGTGCCCTGGCACCGTTATTTCCTGCTGTGCTCTGTCAGAGCTGTTCTGCTTTGTACAGAATAACCTGAGCCAGAGGGGAGGAAAGAGGCTGCAAACACACACGTATAGGTGAACATATAGGACATCATGCACTCAGAACACAAATCCTACTGCCACACCTGGTGGATCTGATGGGAATGCTTTGAGAACACCTCAGCAAATTGAGCCTTAAACCAGGAGAGGCAGAATAATATCTGATTTTCATGTATGGGAATTAGACATAAGCTTGAGAGAGGCAGCAAGCTGCTCCTGGCTATCCCAGGAGCACAACTCCAGGGGCCTGGAGAACTTCACTGCTGATGCTGATGGTGGCTCCAGCCTGTAAGGCTGAGGGACAGCCTGCTGGGGATTTTATGTATCTAAACACAAGACTTAATTTTCCTGGTTTCCATAATAGGTGTTCAACTTCTTGTGTTTCTGGTTCACCAGATCCTTGAAGGACAGCGGGTGGGGTACATTGCAAAGTGTCCTCAAATTATTGTCCTGCT
Source organism: Manacus candei (assembly GCF_025592945.1). Taxonomy (NCBI): domain Eukaryota; kingdom Metazoa; phylum Chordata; class Aves; order Passeriformes; family Pipridae; genus Manacus; species Manacus candei. Next base: position 15,006,062 of record NW_026138105.1, on the reverse strand, counting down.
GGTAGAAAAGAATTACTTTGGAGATGGGTAAATTCCTAGAAACAGAATTAGCAGAATGTGGGTGGAAGAGACACCCAGAGAGGTGGTGGGATCTTCACTGCTGGAGATTTACTGAGGCAAAGCCACGGCTGACCTGATCTGGTGTTGGCAACAGTCCTGCTTTGAGTGGGAGGCTGGATGAGAGACCTCCTGTCAACACTTCTATCATGTGGCATGGAGGGACAGACTCAGGGAGGGGTTTCCATAGTCATCTTGGAGTCATCAGAAGGTTCCCTAATGGAAAACAGCCCCTCTTGCACTCTGGCTACAAGAGAGGGCTCTGCTCTCACCCAGGGAGAGTGCCCTGGGAAAAGGCAAGTGCAGGCCAGGGAGTGGGGATTAAACTGTCACTGAGAACAGCAATTAAAGAAGCCATTTGAGATTTCAAGGAAAAGGCAGGGATCTCTTGGGTATATTAGTTAATTAAAACAGAAGCATCATCTTCAGGCCTTTTTCATTCACAGAAAGCTTCTGTTTCTAGCTAAAGGCATATGGAACTGGTGACAGTAGCTCGAGACAACTGTGGTTGCTTTTGGAATGAAGTTGTTAGTTCAGAGGAGGAACAAACACACCCCTTCCCTGGAGTCCCAAGTTCTTGGCTGGAGGAGATTCCAGCCCTGCTGTACTGCATGTTCAGGGTGGAGCAAAGTGATTCAAGTAAGGCAGATGCTGGTTACAGCTTAATTGCCACTGCAGTACCTCTCTTCCCTGAGTTCAGTGGCCTCCTGCCAGAGCCACCTCACCCCTCTTGGAGGATGGGGTCAACCTTTGGTCCCAGCAAAGTCCAATGTCCAAATTCCCACAGACTCTGCTCTCCCAGGAATGTTGCTGTGCTTTATGCACAACAGGGGCTCCATTTCTTCTGCATCCCCTTTGGATCACAGTGGTGGGTTCACTCACCACATCCACCTGCTGGTCAGCTCAGGCCCATCTGTGAGTGGGGCTGTTCTCTCACAGATAACATTTGTGGGAAGGGATACATGATGGGAGGACCTGAATAGACTGTGGATACACTGCTGCTAGACCTGCTGGGTAACAAAGCAAAACACCAGGAAAAGGTTGACATTCAAACATTTGGTTGGAGTACTTTTTAACTGGGGGAGGATTTTTTCTTCTACTTTATAAAAAAGGTCTTTTCCTTGCCATAACCAAGAAAGGAGGCTGCAGCACTTGGCAAACACACTTCTATTAAGTGCATTGGCTGGAAATGTTTATACTTTGCTCTTGACAGCTATCTCGAATATCCTGAGCATTGCCCTGTGCTCTAGCTTGCATAATTCTGACATGGGAGCAAAGTCCTTATGGAGGAGGTGAGTGTCTTTCCTTGGGACTTTTTTTTTTAATATCTGTTACTTGTAATCAAAGGCAATAACTTGTTTTGAAGGATATTTCCCTGCTCTCCAGGGATTTTCCCTCTCCTCTGGTTGATTTTAACAGCAGGAGGAGAACATCTTTGCAGGGAGTGAAGAGGAGGGGGAAACCCCATAAGAGCAGAGAAATCACCACTACCTTCCATACAGGCTGGCAGATGTTTAACCAGGGGTTCTCTGCCTTCCTCCAAAACTCCCCTTCTGCAGCATGTTGCCTGGAAACCCTGTGCTTCTTCCCCTTTCAAATTTAATTACTTCAAATTGCTGAAAACTTTATCTAAACTCCTATCAGACAGACAAATCACCATTTGATTAGGGCACATAAAGGGTCCTATGCAATTCCAAAAGTTGATCTCTGCTTGCTTTGGGGTTTTGGAGGTTTTTTCACCTTACTGTCAGGATTCAACCTGGCATTCCCCAAGCTGAGTAGCAGGGATCTGGGCTAATTCAGGAAGGCCCTTGCTCTCTGATTTTGTACATGACTAGAAGGTAAGAAAGGATGTAGGTAGAAATTAGCATGATGAATATGAATGGTCCTCTGGCAGCCAAACAGTGGTGGCTGCTCACCAGTCCCTGTGCAATGGTGCTGGTGCTGGGGTTATCCCTGCAGAGGGGTGGCCCCCTTACAGCTTGACTTCTCTTCTGCAAACCTCCGTGGAAAGGCAGTGAAATCCCGAGGATCTGCTCTTTGCCCCCAGCCCCTGCCCTTGCAGGCTGAGGTGGGGATGACACACGGCGTGGGGAGGGAGCCGCGGGGCAGGAACCCGTCACCCTGGTGCCATGCTAATCCCGTGGCTCAATGAGAGGGTGTCAGTGCTGGCACAGCTCCAGCACACCGAGGTTGCATCCACACAGGTGTGGCTGCACAGGGCTCCAGTTCCCAGAGCAGAACCTGCAGCCCTGTGCCCCTTTCCTGCCCGGAGCAGGAGACAGGCGGGTGCCTCCCAGGGCAAAGATCCACCCCCCGGAGTGGGAACACCCATGGCAGGAAGAGCAAAGTGAAAGGTGTATCTGTGTCCCCCCATCCACGTGAGAGAGTCAAATGAGAGGATGAGAGTTCACAGGGGGCTGAGCCCCAGAGTTGGATTCTGGTTCTCTTTTGGGAGAGAGTTTCATCCAAGGCCATGAGACTCACTCTGGGCATCATTTGCAGTCTCCCCCCAGGACCATCTCAGGGTGGAGAACAGTCTGCATCAGGAACCTGGGGGGAATAATTCACCCTGTTGAGAATGGAGTCTCCAACTGACAGTCTGGACAAAGCAGAAAGACTAAATCACCCAGATGACTTCTAGCAAGAATAGTCTCCCCCAGGTCAAGAATGCAGGCAAACCTGACCTGAGGGCTTGCTGCCCTCAGGGCTTGCTTTTATTATTATTTTTGTCCCTCTGACAGACACCTGGCTGCTGATTCCACTGCTATCCAACTTTCATTGTCTGTGCAAAGAGCAACAGCCACAGAGGCCCCAAAGAGTTAATTCAGGCTGGAGATGAGGAGCAGAGCAGCACCCTAGAGCCAGGCTTTCCCCCTGCTTGTGAGAATCCCTGTTCCCATCCAGATCTACACACTTGCAGCTCTCACAGTTTACAGGTTGTTTGTCTTTCAGGGGATTGGGGAGTCTGTGTAAACCTCCATGCAACTGCCTTTAATTACCTGCCAAACCTGCACCAGGGCATAAGCCCACATCTTGTATGTGACATTACCAGTAGAGCAAGTACTGGAATGCAGGGGCTAGAATAATTTGACAGTTAACATAAAGCACCATGATTTATATTTTGGTTATATTGAGATTTTTTCCCCCCTCTTTGAGCACTCATATAAATATTTACTTGGATTCTAGGACCTTGCTTAACCCTCACAGTGCCACGTTTCATCTTCTTCCTTTTTTCTTTTTTTCTGGTTTTTTGTTTTTCAGCAGCTACTCCAAAAATGCCTTTCATTTTAAAACATAGAAGATTTAAACCAAAAATAACTTCACCTTTAAACTGTTTCATCTGTAAACAATGTGATTCAGTAATCTTGATATATTTACTGTAGACTTCAATTGAAAACAGATTATGGAGAAGGGTTTCTTTTAAAAGATACATGACTTTTTAGTAGGAACATTGGGTTTAGATTCTGGAGCAGACATCAGCTGATACTTCTGCTTTGTTTTAAATTTTATCCAAGCCATTTCATTAATTATTGAGCTGAGTAACGTGACTGTAAGATCTGTTTATTTCCAATTTAAACTTACCTGCTGTTTAAGGATGCTTTTCCTTTGTGTCAGTTCATGGGTTTTGTCTCCATGCAGCAGGACAGAAATCACTGCACGAGGGAGTTCTGGTAATACTGCAAATCAGAAAGCCCTAGACTTTTCTTTATTATTAATGTTATTATGATGATTCCTGTCTGTCTGTCTGACTCGTGCATGACTCATTTGTTACGTAGCCCCAGAGGCTCACAGGTATTTACTTAACGCTGTTCTTTTGGGTCTGACTTGAGATAAGTGAGGACCTGGAAATACCCTTTCAAAACCATTTTCTGCTGGCAAACACCCTTGCTACCCCTATGGAGTGGGTTAACCTGTCACTCCACAAAACCAGAGCTGGCCCTGATGGATTTGTGCTCCTCAGCCCTCGGGATCCTCGGTGCTCTCAGAGCCAGCGTGGCATCGCCGCAGCAACACCCGAGTAAAGCGCCCGAGCCGGGGCCAAGGCTGACAGGGAAATGAGGAGGGGCTGTGTCAGAAGGAGTTCAGCAGTCCTGTATTTCTGCTGTCCTGAATGCACTCTGTCTGTCAGCCTGGGCAGCTGCACGGGATGGCTCAGGGCTGGAGCCGATGGTAGCACTGCAAGAGCACTGACAAGCACGGGGAGCTGGGTGTCGTTGGAAAATGAGCAGGACGGGGACCAGACTGAGGAGAAATGTAAAAGCTTTCCTTCGGGATTGCATGAGCAGAGATTTCAGGCTCAAACCCCTTTTTTCCTGTAATTGTTGGCTGCCTTAAATAAGGGGAAAATGCAGATTTGGAGAGCTGTGAGGGCCAGTGCTAGCTCAGAGACCTGTTTATAATTATATGTTCCTTTTCTCGTGTTTGTAGAAGCTTTAGGTAATAAGTGCACCACAGTATAAGAGTAAGGAAGAAGCAGTTACCAGAAGTCCAAGGTGCAGGTTTATTACCCTCTGTAATTTCTTCTGTGAATTGGCCCCCTGAAGCAGCAGGAAAGTTTCAGCTCCATTCAGTAGTAAATAAAACAGGATCCATGGACCAACAGGATCAGAGAGGCTCGTGCTGCCTTCCTGCCTCACCATTCCTGGTGTTCAGGGATCCTGCCCTGAGCTTCCAGCTCTGTGAGGGGGGGACAGGCCCAGAGCAACTCATCAGGCTGAGCCCTGCTGTCAGTCTGCAGCTCACCTTGGCCAGGTCACCATGCCCCTGGGAAAGGGCAATGGCCTGCTTTAATAAATTACCTGCAGTTCTACTGTAGAAGGATACTGTTTATTTTTATAAATGCAGATTTCAGGTACTTGACACCGATTTCTTGCCACACTTATTTCAGAAGAAAATCGTGCTGACCACAATGCCCTTGTCGCCGAGTGTTTAATATCCTTTATAAAGCCAGGAGCACCTTTCTGGAGACAAATGAAGTCTCATTAGTGGGAAGTCGAGGCTAAAGCAGAATCAGATCTTTACATTTTATCAGAGGGAGGTTTCAGGCTTCGATAATCAAATGCAGGCACGAGCAATGCCCATATATTTGCAATACATATGCATTATTGCAATATTGGATGAAAACATCACAGTTTAGAAATAATCCCAGCTCTGTATTTGTGTGGACATGTCCTACTATCTCCTAGTATTGCAGTAAAAGCAAGAGTCTGCAGAGAGGGTACAGTTAAAATGGTGCATTGGAGCAGCACAGTGACATTGGCAGTGGAGTTTTCTCTGCTATAAACCTTCACCCACTGCCTCCAACAACGAGGAAGAAGGGAGAAGAAATAAGTTTGAGGTGTTTCTTTAAAGAAAGCACTAAACTTGGTAAAAGGACACAGCTTTGCTACCTTGCTCTCTGCCCCTCATGCCTCAGGATATCATAAATTTTTGATACCAATAAAACAGAATTTTTGATGAGCTGCTATTTTGCATTAAAGCAACTTTACATGCAAAGATTGCATAATAGGAAGTAAAATTGAATTTTGCCTCAGAACAAGTTCTTATTATTAATTTAAGTGTTTTTTATATATTTTAGCAGCAGCTTATCATTCTATATATTTAATTTCTTTCAAGTGAGAACACTTAGCATTGGTTTCCTTGTCTAAACAAATCTTTTAAGAGAATACATGTATAAAGTGGAAATGCAGTGTTTTGAATCTGTGCCTTAAGACAAACAGTGAAACTTTGAAAGGGGAAATAAAACATGGCAGAGGACAACTATCTCTAAAACCCACCAGCAGTCTCCATGGGACAGGAAAACATGTCTCTTTCTCTATGTGGAATTATTTTTTCCCTCTTTACTGCAGTGTTTATTTCTGCTGTACTGTGACAAAACTGCACACACGATAAGCCCCCATTGGAGAGATTCTGTTTAAGGCAAAGGATCTGCAGCACCTGAGGTCTCGAGTCCACACAGTCCATTTCCTAACACTTCCACACCGTGATGTGTGGGACCGGCTAAAATATAAATTGTATCTTCCCTGTCCTCCATGCAACAGCAAGAAAACATTTTGCAGCACTTCATGCTGCATTCAGAATTCAGTACTGAAATCACCATTTAAAAATCAAGAAAAGGCAGAGCTTGAAAGCGTCTTTTAACTCCCCCCTTCTTGTTCTCCTTCTTGCATGAAACAAAAGTCCAGCGTGGGATCCTACCAGACCGCTGCGTGAGACATTACTGAACACGGTACACGGGATTATGCAATAAGCTATTTAGAGTGCGTGTGTGTGTGTGCACAGACCTTCCGATTTAATGTAACCCTGATGGAGTGAAACGTAATGATTTTAAAGGGGGGGCAAGGGGGGAGAAGAAAAAAAGTAAAGCGAAACTGGCCCGAATAAAGATTAAAAAAAAAAAAAAAATTAAGATAGAGAAGAGGGACCCCCGGGAGCGGGGCAGGGCAGGATGCGGGCAGCGGGAGGTGCGGGGCCGGGAGCCCGGCAGCTCCCCGACCCCGCGGAACCTGAGCACGGCGCTGCGCGGCCGCGGAGCCGGAGAGGGCTCTGCCGAGCGCTGGAGGTGTTTTATCTGCCCTCCCCGAAACGCGACACCCCCAGCCCCGAAGAGCTTCCCTGACCTTGCTCTGTCAATCACCCGCACTGAGCAGCCTGCTAGAGCCAGGCGGGCACGACGCCAGCCCGAGGGGGAAAGGGGGAAGGAGGAAAAGAGGGGAAAAAAGAATTAAACCCTAAACCAGCTGGGAACAGTTATCTCGCAAACCCTGGCTCGTCATTATAACACATCTCGCCTGCCCACCTCGATACCGAGCGACTCATCGGCCGGCCGGCAGCAGCGCTCAGCATCCCTGATGTGTCTTAGAGCGATGTGTCTATCTTTAGTTCAAAAAGTCCTTTTAGTCTTAGATGTCTCTGTTTTGGAATTAAAGACAATCAGCTTTATACACCCTCCTGGAGGGGAGGAGGGAAGGGAATATTGAGAAGAGTCTATTAAGCGCTTGGCAGCGATAGTCTGTGAGCTCTGTGTCAGTAAATGGGGGAAGGGGGGGGCTGTTGCCAATTGTGTTTCCTGTCTGAGTGTCTCGTTCAGTTTGGGAGCAGCCGTGGCCGGTCACCACCTCTGTCCCGGCGGGGGGTGCGGAGCTGGCTCCGGCTGTTAACAACAGCTCTTGCAAAACTGCGAGATCGTGATTTTCACTTGAGGGAATCGTCCTCCTGCGCTACACGAGATCACGTACTGAACCGTCGTCTGGCAGACAAATTTAGCGGGGCAAACCTGGGGTCCTTCCCCGTCACACGCCCCATCCATCCCGGGGTGCAGGGCAGCCGCCCGCCCCGCCGGGCCGCCCCGGGGGGCTCCCACCGGCAAAGGCACCGCCACTTCTGCTCCCCGCGCATCCCCAGCGCCTGGGGCTCCGCTCCGGCCGGGGGTGCTCGGCCCGGGCCGAGTCCTGGGCCCGGGGCCGGTCCTGTCTCCCTGGCACCCCGACCCCATCCTTCCCGGGGCTGCAAGGAGCGACTCGGGATGGGGGCCGCTACGCCCGGCTGTTTTGGAGGCTCTTTGCAGCATCTTCGCTCCGGAGAGCCCCGAGGGCGAGCGACGGGTCGCCTGGACGGTTTCGGGAGCGAGGGTTGATCAGTGCCCGGCCCCTCCGAGCCGTGGCCTTCGTGAGCCCCGGAGTGCGGCAGCAGCTCCCCCGACCCCTCCGAGCCCCGGGAGGGCCAGGCCGGCTGGGGCTGCGGCACCGCAGGACGGGCAGAGCACCCGCGGGCAAAGTGGCTCGTCCGGAGACGGGGGAGAAGAGGGCTTGGGAAGGGATGATGCTCTTCCCCCGCAGCTGACACGCAGCTCCTCTCCGAGGGGAGCGGGGAGCCCCGGGCGGGCGCCCCCGAGCTGACCCGCGCAGCATCCCGCGGGCAGGCCGCTCCCGGGAGGAAAAAGAGGGGAAAGAGGAGTTTTCCCTTCGCTTCAAGTAGCTGCTCTCCGTGGTTGCCCCTGTATCAGCCCGGTGATGAACGGCGAGAGATCAAAGTCGATCCCGTGGACGGCAGCAGGCGAGCGAAGGGAAGGGGGTCACCCCTCGCTGACGGGGCTCCCCCGGGGGGACAGGCAGCGGGGGACGGGCAGCGCTGCCCACCCGGTCCCCGCGGGGCTGCCTGGCCCCGGTGCCGATGCTGCCCAGCCGCAGGCCGTGCCGAGCACAAGTGTGGGTGGGTTTTGCCCCCCTCGGCGCGTTGAAGCCCCTCCAGGAGCCGCCTGTGCGGGCAGAGGAGCCAGCCCGACCCCGCGGCCCGGCCCCTGCTCCTCGCAGCGCCCGCCGAGCCCTGCCGGTCCCGGTCCCACCGGCCCCAAGTCCCCCGGTGGGACGGGGCTGCGTTTTTCTTTCCTTTTAGAAGGAATAGATGAAAGGCCGGGAGCGGGGCCGGGCCAGCAGAGCCCCGACTGCCCGGGCCGTGCCGCGGGGCTGCCCCGCCGCTGACACCGTTCTGCGGTGGGAATCTGGAGGGCTTTTCTAAGGCCTGCTTTTCCTACTTTTTTGTTGTTGTTGTTGTTGTTGTTGTTGTTCAATTAGGCCTAGTGATTTATTCAATGCATGCATGAGGGGACATTAATATGCGGTGGCAGTTCCCACAAACAATATTCCTCTCAGACTTTCTGCAGCCATAGCATTTGCTGGCGAGGGGGGAGGCTATACAGGGAAAGCCAGGCTCTCCCAGCCTTTTCCTTTGCAAACTCCTGTCCCCCCTTGGCAGGGCAGCAGGGTACGAGCTTGTTCTCCGGGCCTGACTCATGCAGCCGGGGGGCAGGGACAGGCCCTGGCCCCTTCCAAACTCCCTCAGCCCAGTGGCTGGCCCAGCTGGCTCTGACAAGGCAGGGATGGGGATGGGATTTAAGAGGGGATTTTGTTTTAAGTTACTGTATTTGCTTTTAAATTATTTTTCCACACTCTGTCCTTAACCGGTTTGTTCTCCAAACACGCCTTACGCTGTCCCTGTAAGGACAGCTCACTGCTGCTGGGAAGGGCAGCAGGGCAGAGAGAACCTATTTTTTCTGTTTCTGTGGTACCTTGGATTTTGGTTTTAAGAGGGATTTAAAATTCAACACCGTTTTCACACTTCGGAGAGCAGCAGCGTCCAGACATGCCGCGACCCGGCTCTGGGAGTCCCTTTTCCGCACCCAGGCAAAGAGCGGGTGGTATTTTTAACCTCCTCCTGCTTCATTTTAGGGAGCTGTGCAGCTATTCTGCCTTGGGAGCAGCTGGTGCATGGTGCTGGGGCTACGAGGTGCTGAGCCCTGGAGGGTGGTGGAGGGAGATACGTCCCCTTCTCCACACGCACCTAAAGAGTCTTCGAAGCTGCCCGTTGCTCATGCTAAAAAAAAAGCAGCCGGAATAAATAAAGTGTGAGGACAGAGAGGAGGATGGACGGGAGGAAAGTGAATGGCCAGCACGGATCCCAAAGGAGCCGGGGAAAGGACAGACTTGTCCAAGTTCTCTCCTTTTCTAATGTAAAGAGGGAAAAAAAAAAAAAGAGAGAAAGAAAAAATTCAAAAGAGGGGTGGCTGCCCTTAGCGCTTCCCCGCTCCCTCAGCCCGGGGAGGCTGAGGCCGGACACTCCCGCTCCCGGCGGGGGAAGCGGAGCCCGGGGGGGACACCCCGCCAGGGCCAGCGCGGGGGTCCCCCGGAGGGGCTGGGGGGATGCTCCCCCTGCCACGGGTGAGCTCGGAGCCGAGCAGAGGAGGGTGCGGGGCTGAGCGCTCCTTCCCCGCCGGCAGCAGCGTTCCCGAGTGGGCAAAGCGGCCCCGCGCCCCCCGCAAGCCCAGTGCCGGCAGCAGGGAGAGGACGGGGAGGGGGCCACAACTTTTCCTTTCTTTCCTTTTTTTTTTTTTTTCCCCCGGAACACGAGACGTCAGAGAAGCAGGTCCCTCCAATAAATGCCATTTCAATGATTTTAATAAGCAAAATAGGAAACAATTTTAATAACCAAAAACAGAAACCAGTCTGAATAAAACTACAATAGACCAGGTTTTTAATATTTTTCATATCATAAGCAGGATTTGAAATTGATCCCTTCAGAACTTTACATGAAATAAAAACAATTTTTTTTCCGCTGCTGCAATGTTTTGATTTCAACACAGTTGAATCAGTAAAAACCAAAGATCGTTTTCTGATGCATGACTAATATCCACAATATTTAAAACTGCAAGCACCATGCTGTTCATTACAATCTTGTTATTACTGTTAATTTATAAACTAATACAAACTTAAAATGCATCCGGCCAGCAGTGCCAGCTATCCTAAAAGGAAACTAAAAAATAAGTTTTCATTTTGGTATTTTTGTCAGTGCAACGTAAATCCTTTTACTGACCTGCAGGAGGAAAAAAAAAAAAGTAATAAAAACACCCATAAGACTCCAAACTACTACTACTATAGAACTGCAAATAAATTTTGGCTAAAACTTTCACTCGCTGCATAGGGAAGCAGAAAAGCAGATTACAAATCATTGCAAAAGAATACACTCAAAAGTTGCAGTATGCCTTCTTTAAAAAAAGTTTTATGCACTTTCCCAGCCCACTCATCCACTGCTGCCATTGAGAAACCCAACTTCAGTGGCCACACGGAGCCCTCGCTGCTGTCACAACTTGACTCCTAACGAGGAGGGCTTGGGGTTATTTTTTCTCTTTATTTACCGAAAATCAAGGGGCAGTTGTTTTAGAAAAGGAACTGGTATCTCGTCCGTCCTTCGCTTCCTGAGTGTACAATCAGAAGGGAAACTATGGCCAAGCCTAACCACTCCAGGCTGGGAATTGTCCTGAAGGAAAGAGCTTCGCTGCCACTTTAAGGCATGGAGTAGGTTCTAGTGACCGATGAGGGGTTTTCCCTGTTAAGTTTAGGTTTGTCAATACCATTCAGGCGTTTTTGCTTCTGCCCCAACAAACAAAAACCAAAATGAAAACTAACAACAACAACAAAAAAAAAAAAAATACAACTTAAAAGTGCACCAGATATACAAAGTTGGTTTTTTTCTAATGCAAAATGCCCATAACTTTTTTTCCTTAAGTATCTCTTTAACACCAAACAAACCGTATAACCAGCCTGCTGAAATGTTATTTTGCTTTTTGTGTATTTTTTTCCTGTGCGGTTTGAAGTAGCAGATATTTACAAGCTAACAACCATAAAAGAAAACAAGAGCAAAACCAACGAACAAAACTGCACAAGCAGTAAAAAGTTTGATAACTTGTGATGCTTTTCTTATTGATGAAACAAAACAACAGAAATCTATGATCAATGATCAACATGCTATAGTTAAACAAGAAAATGGTACAAAATAGAAATTATTACCATACATGTCCAGCATGCAGGATTAATATTTTTAATGCAGATTTTCGTATTTTTCTATATAATCAAGCAGGCAATAAAACTGATGAGTTTTTTTTTCTTTCATTCTTTCTTTTTCTTAGATTGAATGTCCCATCTGAGTCCTGTAACTTATTTCTCAAAGCAGGCAATATATGAAGAGTTTGCATATATTGTCCTTTTTATTTATTCTCTTTTTCCAAGCAGGTAAATTGTGCATGAGATGGTGCTGTATATGTCCTCTCTCTTTCCAAGCAGGCAGTACGTTATAGATGGCTTGTTCATTGTCCTTTTTTATTGTTATTCTTTTAAAGTCCATCTCGCTCTGCAAGCAAGGGATCTATAAAACGCTTCACTTGTCCTTTTCTCCTTTGCCTCTGCCTCTGTCTCTGTCTCTAACTCGCACACGAAAGTCAAAAAGTTGCACTTTACCTCTCCCATCCCCACCCCCAGCCTACTTTTCCCACAGCTACTCTAGAAGACTGGATGCTGAAAAAAAAAAAATCAAGTCTCTATTTTTCTCTCCTTCTTTCTCTCTAGTCACGCAGACGGATGGATGGAGATGTCGGAGGAGGATGGGAGCAGGGGGAAGGTGACAGGGGTCAGGTTTGGGGGTGGGGGGGTTGTTTGTTTTTTAATTATTTTTGTTAAGCACTCACATGAAGAACTCGGGGGAGGATGGGTTGTCACTGGTGGAGCCGGCCTCTCTGAAGCCATTGCTGGCAAGTTTCTCACACTTGAGCTTGTAGGCGTCTCTCTCTCTGGCCAGCCGGGTCACTTCTTGCTTGAGCTGTTCCACCTGCTGAATGAGCTGGGTCTTTTCGTTCTCCAGGTGGTGTTTCTGCTGGACACGTTTATACCGGCAGGACTGGGCATAGCCCCTGTTCTTCAAGGTCCTCCTCTTCTGCTTGAGGCGGATCACCTCGTCTTTGGTGAAGCCTCGGAGGTGCCTGTTGAGCTCCCTCACGGACATGGAGACCAGCTGGTCATCTGAGAACCGGTCCTCCACGCTGCTGGAGGGGGGATGCTGCTGGTGCGAGTTCTGGAGCTGCTGGGAGGAGCTGGAGGAGGTGGAGGGAGTGGGAGAGGCCTGGTGATGATGATGGTGGTGATGGTGAGGGTGCCCGCTGCCGGCCAGGTCTTCGTGAGTGACTGCGGGGTACTGGTGGTGGTGTTGGTGATGGTGATGGTGGTGGTGGTGGTGGGCCCGGAAGCTCTCGAAGCCTTGAAGCTGCTGGGACACCTGGTGGGACCCGATGAGGGCTTCGACCGCGTCCTCTGGAGTGAGGTTCAGCGCCTCGGGGTTCATCTGCTGGTAGCTGTTGGCCATCCAGTACAGGTCCTCCAAGTGGGTCTTCTGCTCGGTGGGGCTGAAGCTGGGCGAGGAGGGCACGGAGCTGCAGGGGGTGCTGATGGGGGTGGAGGAGACGGAGCCGGCCGGCTGCAGGCGGGTGCAGTGCCTGCCCGAGCGGTCGTTCCTGCCCAGGGGCTCCTTCTTCACGTCAAACTTCATCAGGTCGAAGTCGTTGACGTACTCCATGGCCAGCGGACTAGTAGGCAGCTCGGCTCCGATGCTGAGCTCTCCTGCCATCGCTGTCTTGCGGGCACCTCTCCCGGCGGAGGGGGCTGGAGACCTTACCCCAGCGCGCAGCCTGGCACAGGGCTGGCTGCGCTCCCCTATTCCAAAGCAACTTTGGCTTTCAGCTCTCGCTTCCTTTCCTCAGCTCCCCCTCCACCGCCGCCTCCTTCTCCCGGCTTCTGGGGCTTCTTCGGCCCGGAGCAACAAAGCCAAGGACGAGCCGGCCCCCGGGGCCGCCTGGCTGGCTCCTGGCTCTCGGTGTCAACGTTCGCCCCGCACCGCGGGCTGCGGCAGCTCCCGGCGCCCGGTCGCGAGGAGAAGGGAGCGGTAGCAGGAAGGGCAAAAGCAAAACAAAACAAAGATGCTGCCTTCGTGTCTGTGCAGGAAGAAGGTCGGTGCAAACGCCCAGCCCGCGCCCCCGGCCGGGTTTTGTAAGTCCGGAGCCCGCTCCCCGCGGCAGCCGAGCCCGGAGCCTGCCGCAACTTTCCAGCCCGAGCGGGCGCCGGGGCAGCGCTCGGGCTACCGGCGGCGACGGGGCTCTGCACGAGAGTTTCGCTGGCTCTGGCAGCGCAGGGGAAGGGGAGGGAAGAGGGGGAGGAAGGAGGAGGGAAAAAAAAAAAAAAAAAAGGAAAAAAAAAAGGAGGAGAGAGGGGGGACGAGCTGAGAGGTCTCTGCTGTAGCTGCCGCCGCCAGCGCTCGTTGTGCAGCTGTGATCGCAGCGCAGCCCCCTTTGGCTTCTTATACGGCCGTGCCCGCCGAGAGCGCGGCGGGGGCCGGGGCCGGCGGCGGCCGCGCCAATGGCAGCGCGGCGGGGCCGGGCCGGGCCGGGCCGGGCCGGGCCGGGCGGGGCGGGGCGGGGACGGGCCGTGACAGCTCCGCAGCGCCAGCTGAGCGGCCGCACCGCTCCCAGCCCCGCACCTCCGGGCGCTCCCCGGCTCCCCCCGCCCGCACCGCCGCCTCCTCTTTATCTGTTTCGCTATTTATTTATTTATTTGTTTGTCTCCCCCTCCCCCCCTCCCATCATTTTCGGCCTCTGCAGCCCACAAAAGGATGAGGGCTCGGGGACATCCTGCCCGTCCCTTTGTTCTAAATATAACAAAAGTCCCCTTTTCGCCCGCTGCCGTCCCACAGCAAATGTCAAGGTAGCCAGCTTCCCCCCACGCCACGCACAAGCATCGCCCTCTCCAACTTTATATAAGCGTCCCCGACGCGAAGGCACCGAGGGAGAACCGGCCGCGAAGGCGCGGAGGGTCCGGGCGGGAGCGAGCGCTGGGCTGGGGAGGCGCGAGGGGGATGCGCGGGGAGCCGGGAGCGAGGGAAGCACCGGCCCGGCAGGGCTGTCAGCGCTCCGTGTACAACCGGGGAAACCCTCCCGGTTACAGGAAGCAAATCTCTCCCTAAAGTAAAGCAGCGGCATTGACACAGACAATTGCAAATATTAGGGAGAGAAGGGAGAAAATATAATTACATTTCGGGACCGTGTTTGCTTTCTTCTGCTGTTCCCTGAGTGAGTGACTGCATGCAAAGGAGTACTCGCCTTGTAAGGTTTTTTTAGTTTCTTCTTTTTTTTTTTTTTTTTTTGGTCCCGTAACAGGATTTTTTTTTTTTAACATTTTGTAACGATTAAGGGAGATTAGGGCTTCTTTTTACAGTTTTTACGCTCAAACAGACAGAAAGTGTGACCCCAAGTGGCCTTTTAGAGAATAACAACTACTTTTCACGGGGAAAAAAACCACCCGGAAAAAGGGGCCGGGCGTGCGGGACCGGAGCGATGCGGGAGCGGGGCTGCCCCGGTCCCGGCCCGCCCGCGCCGCTCCGGAGCTGCGCCTCCTCCCCGGCACCTCGGCATCCCCCGTATTCCCATCACCCGCATTTACTTAGCCAAAAGCACCCAGAAAGTTCAGGATGTACCTGCTTTCCCGAAATTTGTGAGGAGGAAACTGCCTTTCTGGAGCTGGGACAACGCTGCGGAGTCGTCCCCGCCCCGTCCCAACACTGCGGAGACCCCCGGTGTGGGTCCGTCCCTGCGGGACGCTCCGCCAGCCCCGCGGCGATACCCGCAGCCCAGACCCGCTTGTTCCTCTCGTCCGCATCTCCTCGGAGCCGGCAGCAGCCGAGCAGGGGACCAGGGAGGCAAAAGTCGCGCGAAGTCCCCCCTTCCCCAAAAAAAGAAATTCCAGCGGGTCCCTCTGGCTGCGGGCTGGAGGGAGGGGGTAGCAAGCAGGAAGGGGGATTTCATCCCAATCCTCCTTCGCGGTACAGACGCGCCGGGACTTAATGTCGTGTGGCGGTGCCTCGTCTGAGTGTTTCCCCACGGCATTCGGAGGGGACGGAGCTCGCAGTCGGCAGCGGCTGTGCCGCTCCCCGCGCCCTGCGGTCCCGGCGGTGAGCGCTGTCCCCTCACCCCGGCCCCGGCCGGAGCGGGACAGCGCTGCCGGGAGCACGCAGACCTGTCTCCGCAGGTCGCCCGCTCCGAACGCGTGTGCGGGAGGACACGCGTGGAAGGCTCACGCAGCCCCTGCGCGCACTCCGCATCCCCCACGGGCATCGCAGCCCGGCCGTGCGCGGGGCTCCGGGGCCGCTCGGCCACAGCGCTGCTGCTTTCCCGGCAGCCCCAGATTTGGGAAAGCGCCGTCTGTTCGGTGTCACGAGCGGCTCCGAGGCACAGCGAGGCGGGCAGCCCCGGGGCCGGCCGGGGGGACCAGCCGGGCAGAGCGGAGCGGGGCAGGAGCTCGGCCGTCCCCGCTCGGCAGCTGCCGCCTCCCCGGGCCTGGGGGCTGCCGAGACCCCCGTGCGGGTCCCTGGGGTTGTTATTTCGGAGGTCCTGGAAGCTGCTTGGGGAGCGCTTTATTTTTACCTGCACGTTAAACGTTATCGTTGCCAGTGAGAGAAAGGGGACCCTGGCGAGAGCTTGGGAAGCCTGGATGCAGCCCTGCAAAATGTGCCATTAGATGGATAATACTTTTCCCTCTCATAATTACTGAGGTATATTCACAAGGTGGAGCTACTGAAAGGCGGAGGAAGCATTGATCTGATTATCTCCCTGTCCATACACACTCTGTCCCTTTCCCTAATCTTTTAAGCTGTGAATTACAGATTGGTTTTGAGCGTCCATCCTCATCCTCATAAAATTTCGGGACACTTTCTGGGTCCGTTTCTTTGCTCTTGCGTCTGTCGCTCCCGTTTCCAAAATACATCCCACAAAACTTGCGGCGTTAAGCGGCTGACTAAAATCGGAAACGCTTCGTACCCCGAATCCCCACTTAAAGGCCAGTTTTGCTTTAAATTCAACCACCAAAGGTTATTCTCCATGCGATTTATGTGTTAGGGGGGCTGATCCTTCGTGAATTTTAAATTAGGTATATATATATATTTATTTTTTTTAACAAGGATTGGGGAAGAAATGATGTCGTTGGAGCAGAAGAAGAGGATTCCTGGGCTGAAGAGCCCAGCGAGGCAGCTCAGAAGAGTTCCCCATCCGCGGGACTAAACCGCGGTGCTGCGCGCAGGGGGAGGGAGCTCCGCGCATCCCGGCCCGCACCCTAAAATCCTCCGTGGGGCAAAGCGGTGGCTGAGGGCTCCTGCGGGGAGGATTCCCCGTCCCCTCCGTGCCCGCGGAGGGGGAAGAAGAGGCGCCCACCTGCCCGGCCCCGCAGCGCGGAGCGCAGCTCTCTTTCCTCCCTGCCGAGCCCTCCGGGCAGTTTTTAAATTGCGACCTTCTCCCCGCACCCGAAAGCCGATAACCGAGCGGGTTTAATTTTTTTTTTTATTTTCTACATTTTAAGATGCGGGGTTTGAAGGTTAGTTTCGAGGAAAGAATGACTTCTTCCCGCTCTCCCGCCTCTCCCCCCTGCCTTTCGCAAACTCCCGGCAAAACCGGGACGAGTTCAGAGAAAATGTTAATGTCATTTCAGACCAACTCCAGCCGGAGTGTCCACCCGGGGCAGGGCAGTGGGGGTCCTGGAGCCACTGAAATTTGAAATCTCTCCCTTAAAACTGGAACATATAGATACCTATCCGTGTTCAGTCGGGTAGGGCTCTGCCTGAATCTCTAAGTGACATTTAGAAAAGGAATTCTGTTACGCTGGCATCCCAATCGCCAATTCTTATAAAAACAGCAGCTCTAGGTAACTGATAAAAATTAAGAAGACTGCCAAATATGTGGTTTTCATGTTCGGTTCTCTGAGAAGAACTCCCCGGGTTTGGGAGCTGACTGTTCCTTTCCTCTCCAAATTAGTTTTTTTTTTTTTTTACCCCATAACATCAGCGGGAGATGTAGACTGAAAAGGGAGTTTTATGAACGAACGTGCACCCAAACCGAAATCACTCGGTGCTGGCAGCAGACACTGACGGAGGAAAAGGGCATCACTTCCCTAATTCCTACGTCCCCTCACTTGATTTTTAATTTCCCAAACCGCAAGCAGACACCGTGCTGGTTGTCAGGATTTTTTCCCCTGTGTAAGCAGCGAGGGACCTGGTTAATCATCTATCGCAGATACATGTGCATGAGAAAGAAAAGTGTTGATGTTTGCTTGTTCGGGCTGATGGGAATGGCCCACGAATTTAGGATTAAATTACTACTGGTAATCATAAGGCTTTGTTTCCCCTCGCTCTCCCTTTTCTGCGGGGATTGTCAAAGTAAAGCGGGCAACATTCTTCGGACAAAGTCTGCACAGGAGCTTTGCAGTATAAAATCAGCCATTGGACCCTTCTGGGTTGACTGGGACCTCTTCAGGTTTTAGCCCGAACCAGTTAAGAGGGGGGCAAATCCCGGTAACTAACTTTAGACACGTTTTCACAGGTGGATCTGGGAGAAGGGAGAGGAGCCACACTTCAGAAGGGTAGGTTTTTTTGGGGGTATTTTTCTTTGCCGAGGTTTTGCAGTGTGCAGCATTAAATCCCCGCTGAGGAGGGGCGGGGATCGGAGTGTGCGGGCGGCGGGTTTGGGGTTCGCTGGGTCGCGGGGCCCTTGCAGAGGGAGCGCAGCCGGGCGGGTGTAGCTGTGCGGGACAGGTGAAGGCACCGTGAGCCCCGCTGTGACACTGGGGAGGTGTCACTGCCCGCCGGGTTCCCCCCGAGCGATGCCCAGCTCCGCACCCCCCCGTCGGCCCTGGTATCCCCCCTTTAAACGCTGCAGCGCGACTTTGGGGGGGCTGATGCAGACGGAAGGGGGAGCGACGGCTCCTGATGGGGGGAGTCCCACCAGCGCACGTCGGGGCCATGCCCCGGCGAGGCTCCGCGTCCGTGCGAGGTTCGGAGGATGCAGGACCCCTGGGTCCCGTGGATATTATTTTCTTTCTGGAGGCGGGAGCGGCCTCCAGTGCCCCCCGCTGCCCGGGGTTAGCCCGGGACAGCTGCGCGGGCCCGGGGGCTGGAAGGGGGTTGATGCCGAGCCTGGCTCCTGCCTTCTTGCGCAGGAAAAAAGAAGCACAACCCCTCTACGGCACCCTCTGCAGTTGGCTCGGGGTCTCGCTGCGCTCCGGGGAGGGGAAGAGGGTGACTTCGAGACCAAATGGCATCATTTCACTCCCTTCTACAATGTCCCACAACGGTGTCTTTGGCAGGGAAGCAAACAGAGAGCAAAAACGTTCTTCTCCTGGTTATTTCTTTCAGCTTTTGCCCCATGGTACCATGAATGCATTGATCCAAACTTGTTTTCAAGAGAATTTGCCCCTTTCTCACCATTTCCAAACTCTGCAGTCTCAGTCATAATCTCCCTCTCCAATACATACTCTTGTTACCATCACGGTAAAACTTATCTGTAGCAGAAACACCTGATCCAGAAGCACAAAATCCCCCCTTGGAGCCTTTCTAGGGTCAGCTTTCCTCCCGTGCTTGGCTCAGTCCTGCTTCCCACTTGAACCGTGGCATGTTGAATTTATTACCAGAGCCCTTTTAGGAGCTTGTAGCTAATAAACAGCACCAAAACCTTCCTGAGTGATCAGAAGTTGCCTTTGGGGACTGAAGCAGGCAGCAGGAGCTGAAGGACTGTGATTGCTGCAGCCAGATCTTGCAATGCCATTTCGTGTCCTTCAAAGGCTTTTCAAACTCTTCAGAACTGGGACCACATCTTACCACAGGAAAAAATCTCTCCTGTTTATCAGCTTCTCCTACGAATTCAAAGGTACTGTGCAGATGTCTGGGTGTAAAAGGTGATCTTCCCAAGGGTTTTTAGTTTCCTTGGAAGGGCTATAGAAAAGGGACGTGCCAGGGAGGCAGGGAAGGTGTCCTGGAGCTCTACTCAATGTCACACAGTCATGAGATATCCCAGGGAAGGTCAGCAGCCCTTTCTGGCCATAGTCCATTGCCTGTCTTTCCAAGGGGTTCAGCGGGAGACTTTCTCAGTGATCAGATCTTCAGTGGTCAGGAAGGAGAGAAGGAAAGTCTGGTCTCAGCTGTGCTTGAGGAAACCCAGGACCATGGAGGCATCTTTTCAGGAAGACAGTGTTGTCAGTGCCCGTGGCAGCAGAAGGGCTGCTCCCAGCAGGGCTGGGCACATCCCTGGGCCCTTGCAGGATCCAGGGGTTGTTGTTACAGCCCAGGAGTCCACAGACACGCTCCAACGCCCACTGGGACCTGTATCCTTTCATTCAGACTGATTTGTAATTCCTTTTCATTGCACAAAGTCCTGGATCAAAAAAACTGCTTATATAGAGAAAATTTTTGGAATTCCCTTTCCAGCATTTGCTGCATAAGGATTTAAATATAATCATAAAACCTGTACTGTATATTCTTCTTGCTCTTTCCACCTTTAGTCCCCATTAGGGACTTGGTTCTGTTGCTGTTTTGACAGCCCCTGTATATATGTGTTTGTGGTTGTTCCGTACTGTTTCCTGATTTAATATCAGTGTGGTTACAGGAGAAGGATGCACCGTTAGCATTTTTTGCTCAAAGTATTTTTCAAGCTCCTTTTTGATGTACTGGTCAGGTCTGCAGCTTCTGTGCTTGTGTTGATCAGAAGAGGAAGGATCAGGTTTACTGTGCCCTTTGGGAATGAAGCTCTCTGTTCACCTGAGGAATTCAGCTCTCTGCCTTCGCCAGCCCCTCCATAGAGATCCAGGTGCAGAAGACAAGTGAGGAAATATTTAGTAGGAACCCGTTATGCAGTGCAATTAAAGTCCTTTTGTGCATTTCTGAGAAGTAAAGATGAGCCAAACTGGAAATGAGGAGGCTTCTACAAGCCTCCACCTTCCTCCCCAAATATTTTTAAGCCCTAAACATGAGAAAGGAAAACAAAAGAGACAAAGAAAGGGAATAATTCTGGTGAAATGCTTCTCTTTGCTCTCTCCATTAGTCTGAGGAACAGTTATTCAGCTGTTATCCAGACAGGAAAAAAAAAAAGGTTCCTAATCTTTATTTCTTTTACATGTAAACAGATCCACAGCCTCGAATAGCCCCAGACCAGATGATTTAAAATCAGACTCAGAGTGTAAATTACACTTCGTTTACCCAAACAAGATATTTGGCTCATAGTGCAACTTGTCGTTTTATCTTTAGGAAATAAAACTGTGTTTTAGCATCTGTGCCTGTGTGGCTGCTGCATATCCTGAACACCTACCAGCTTAAACCTCAGTAGCTCTCCAGTCCCTAGGAAAGCTGGAGATGGTTCCCATCACTGGCCACCACCAGGATCCTACAGAGAGTCCGAGGGAAGCAGGTCTGACATGGCTGGGCCAGGACACGGGGAAGGCTCCCAGAGCTGATTTCTGTCCCTGGGACAAGCTGCAGTTGCTCTGTAACTATTCCTTTGCTTCCAGAGCTTCTCTGCAGAGCGGTTGGATTAGTTTGTGTGGGAGAGCTGACAGCACAGTGGTGCTCCAGGCACCCCCTGTCTCCCAGGCTGAATGTTTTCCAGGCAGATCAGCCAGTTCTGTGGGATCATTCTGAGATTCCATCAACAGTGACTGTGTCACCTTGGCTGGGGGGAGGGATCACAGGAAAATCAAGGAGAGGGGCAGTGTGAGCTGAGCAGAGGCTGCTGTGGGGATGGAAGGTGCCCAGGGAAGGTTCCTTCATCTTTGAGCCTATTCTAATGGAAATCCTCTGGGCACTTCAGGTGTGCTGTACCAAGGAAGATTATTTTCCTCTGCTGGGATCAATTCCTCATATGTTAGTGGAGGCAGAAACACACACCAGAATTTGCAGCCTATACTCTGTAAGGTATAAAAGAAACAGCTCCTGCAGCAATCAGTAAATGCCCATGCCTCAGCAGTTTCTGTTATCTCCCTTTGGCTAAACTGCAACACAGGTATTCATTATGTTTTTAAAATACATATATTAATACCCACCATGGCTGAAAATTTAGGAACAAAAATCTCCAAGTGCTGTGAACTAATGTCCATGCACACAATTAACCACCACTTTATACATTTTCTGAGCATTGTGATAAAAGCACGTTTGAGTCTCCTGGACAGTTTTCTCTAAGATTCTCCAGGCTTTCAGTGTGAGTGCCCTATTTATCTTCAACATTAACTCTGTACTTGCAGGGGCTTTAATCAGTGTGTTTCATCCTTCACACATCCAGATAAAGAGCTTCACCCCTCAAAGCTGTGATTGCACCTCAGCAACCTCTCTCTTGGCAATGTATGCGTGGTTTCTGTTTTGTGTTGTTTTTCTAGCTTGGATTAGCACATGTTTCAAACCTCTAATGTACTTCTTTAATAACTGACTTCTAAAAAGAAGGAGAAGATAGAGAACTTCATCCAAGAATTCCCAGCTGGAGACATCTGTTCAGCAGCAAGTCACCTGATGAACAGCTCTAGCCAGCCAAGTGTGAGTTATTTTTATTGGTTCAATGTTTTAAAAATAGAGTCTTTAATTCTTATTTTAATTGATACCTGTCTAGACATTTCAGTGGATTCCTACACTGATCTTCATGGACTTGGATTTATTTCTCCTGAAGGATGAGTACAGCCCAAACTGAGTGATCCCATCCAAAACCCAGCTGACCGGCTGAAACCAGTAGGAACCAGTTAAATGCTCGAAACGGGGGTTTCCACTAGGGTAATCAAGTTTCCCAAGAGGTGATGGATTTGATGTATAGCCTGTCATGATGAGTTGCAGGCACTCAGCACCTCTGAAAATCAGGCCAGAGCAGCTTTCAGCAAATGTGAGGAGACGGGGTGTGCGCGCGTGCGAGCCCCGCATAGGACACGTGTCCTCCTTCATCTCCAGGGGCAGCTTGAGCTGTTCTGCTTTGAATCACATGATTTGTCGTGTTATTTGGCAGCTGTTAAGCTTAGGTGAGCCTGTAGGATCCTGTCGATGCACACTCAGGCCTAATCCTCTCTCAGTGTGTTGGTCCCTGCTGCTCCCCGGCTCCTCTGGGAAAGGGTCGGTCCCACTGCTCCTCTTGCCCTACTCCCTGGAGGGCTGAGTGTCCTCCTGGCCATTCCTCCCCACCACCCAGCATCCCACAGGGGTTTTCCAGATGAGAGGGCTGATGTTCTGTTCAGTTTTCCACTTCTGTTCTCTGTGTTGTGCCTGGGAAGACTTTTGATGTCCATAGGCTTTGCCTCGATTTAAGTCTTGGTTGGAGCAGGACACGGGTTTGACATGGGGAGGGTGATGACAGGGAAAGAGGGTTAGAAGGGTAAAAAGGCACAAAGTGGATGAAGACAGGAATGTGGGACTGCACAATGTGCAGGATGTTGTATCACCTTCTGCCTTCCACCCATGCAGGAAGCTCTCAGGAGCCTGTGAGCAGCCCCTGCCTGACTTTATTTGCCATTCACTGGCCCAAGCTACTCACCCTTCCTGTACTGGGAAACACTGGAGCTCTGAACTCTTCTCCACACCCCAGCATGTGGCATTCAGTGGGGGAAGATCACCAAGAACCACTGCTTGCCTGCACTATGGGTACCTGAAGGGAAGCTGTGCAGGGATCCCCCTCTCCCATGAACCCCTGGAAGGGCTGCAGTCTCCCCAGGACAGTTTAGGAAGGCGAGCAGCAGTGCAGCCCCCCAGTCCTTTCCACACTTCACCCTGAGGAGTTATTTGCTGTTTCAGGCATCACAGGCAGAGAACACACCAATACCTTCCCCTTTTTCTTCCCTTTGGAACTTGAATTAATAATTTTATATCTTTCAAATGAAAAAGGGGGTTTTCTCACTTGAGAAAAGTGAAGAAATTTTTCCTGAAAGCTGTATTTTAATTGACCCAGGCTTAGGATCGGGAGGCTGAGGGAAGAATTGCTGTCATGGAATTAACTTCATGAAAGAAAGCAAATCTCCACCCTGTTTAAACATGGGGAAAACATCACAGAGGCATCCTGCTGCACCAAATAGTAAACATGTCCATGTATTATATCACTTATGGCTTCCTTAAGAGTTTTATGATGCTGTTCTCAATTACTGTGTTTGCATTTATAATTAGAGTGCAGAACACATTGTGGAGGCAAATTACAGAGCTAACTTGTCCTCTCAAAATAACCCATTTGCTCAGCGTGCTCCCAGAAGCGTCTCTTTATTCCAGGGACTCCAGTGAAGGAGGAACCTCCTGCTCAGGGGGTTGGAACACACACCTGCTGCAGGGAAGGGAGAGCACAAACACAGTTTTGCCCCAGGGTTTTGCTGTGCTTAGGCCTGACCTTCAAACCACTGAAACTCCTGTTGGTTTCTATAAGACCAGTCCTGCACAAGTTTGAGCAACTGATGGAACTGGGGGGGTGTGGGAGAAGAATCAGGTTTTTTTTACTCTGCCACTAATTTCTTCTCTGACCTTTGTCATGTCACTTGGCCTCTTTAACTGGCTAAAAATCTCCTGTGGAAGAGCTGGGATATTACTGTTCCTAAATCAAGGTATGCAGGCGTGCTGGTTGTCCTCCAGCACCTCATTCTTTGGCAGGAAGGGGAATTCTGAAAGCAGCTCTCTGGAGTTGATGCTTTGTGTTCATCCAGCCTTTTCCCTGCACTCCCCTTAGCCAGGGGCTCACTCTCTGTTTAGGAACAAGGATGACACACTGCTTGGGGCCAGGTTGCCCCAAATGCTCCCTCGAGTGTGCCCAGGAGGAACCCAGAGCTGGGCTCTGCTCGGGGGCTTTGCTGAGCAGCTCCTGAGCAGCTCCCTGATGTTTTCCCCTGGCTGTGGAGCATCAGCAGCAGAGATCTGATCTTCCTTTAAGGCAGGTCGATTCTGGATTCAGCAGACTGGAGTCCAGGCCAGCTGTGCACTTTGCCTTTGAATTCAGTAGGGAAAAAACTGTATCCAAGTCTGAACTTGGACATGATAATGCTCTGCTTAAAGTGAAAAGGAAGTAAAACCTCCAGTAGTTACTGCAGTGCCATGTTTGCAAAGAGTCTTTTCATTTGGGGCTTTCTTTTGTTTTGGTTTGGTGTTTGTGTTTTGGGGTTTTTTTTGCAAAACCTGCACTAAGCCAGAGGACTTGACTTTTAATGGGTTTATTTGCAAATGCAAGTAACATTTTTCTCTCCTGTCCCTGAGCTGGCAGGGCACAGGAAAGTGTCCTGCAGCACGTAGCTCTCCCATGAGCATATCCTCCCCACTCCTGGCCATGAGGAGTTACTTGGCTTTGCTCTCCAGCCAAGGTCTGGGAAAAGTTCAGACTCAGTGGCTGAACCCTACCTAGCACATTGGCCACCAGTGTCCTCTGCTTGTGTGCCAAGGCTTCATGAAACCAGGCTAAAATTGAATAAAAGGCACTTAAAAAGGCTGTGTTCTCCCAGGGTGGCCACACTTGGAGAAATAAAAAACCCAAAGAAACCCGAAAACATTGCACTATGAGATTATTACAAGCTCTCTTTTCCTTTCCTTTTCTTCATTTTCCTACTATGAAGAGATTTGTCCAGCTTTTACTCTCGCACAGGTAACCCCCCATTTAATTTCTAATGCAGCTGAGTTAGAAGTTCACCACAACATTGGCTCTCCTTTTGCCACTGCTCAGTTATTAATTCCATTCTTGGGATCCCTTTCATGGGTCAGGAGAGCTGTTTCCTTGGCCCCAACTTTCTGTCAGATGCTTGTTCCTTCTGAGCAAAGGTTAGATCACCTGATGATTCATGGAAAAAACTGGTTTTATGACTTTCCCTGGGTATGGGAGAGTTTCCTCAAAGAAGGGAGCTGCAGCACATGGCATGACCATCCCACAAAGAAGGACTGCCAAGGAGGTTTGGTTAGGGGTTGAGCTTAGTGTCTACTATCAAATTTGTTGTTTAATGGCATAAAATCCAAGAAAGTGCCAAGAGGAATGAGTCTGAACTGTGTGATTTGTGTGATTATTTGAGAAGTGGTTTGAGAAGGACATTTACTGCATTTGATATGACAGAAAAAATTCCACTGTGGTGTTTTGTGGGGCCAGATTCACTCCAGTTTCCATAACTGTGTGTTTAAAACATGGCCCAGGTTCACAGAGCAATGTCAAAACACATTTGCAAGGCTGACCAGGGGATGGAATCCAGCTGCAAAAAGGAGCAAGCTCAGTTTTGCTGGGGGAACAAAAAAGAGAGGGGTCTTTGTCAGCCAGGGGATCAAATCTGTGGAACACCTCCTGTTGTTTGGGTAGCTGGGATTTAAAATATGTCATCACCCTGTCTTTGCTGCCAGTCATGCTCTTTGCTTTGCTGCAGCAAAGCTTTGCTGCTCTGCCCCAGCAGCTTCCCTGCTGATTCCAACCTGAGGAGCCCCAGCACCTCACTCCCAGGGAACCACCAGCATCCCAATGCCACCAGGGACAAACCCAGGGAGATGGGCACCAAGAAATGAGAAGGTGTGAGGTGCAATGTGATGCTGTTTGATTTCCTGCACCATCGGTGGTTTTCTAAAAATTTCAGCTTTCTGTGGTTTTCATTTTTGGCAAAAGTCTGATGGAAGTAGGAAAACACCATCTAACACAGGGAAGACTTTTTTTAAATAAATGTCCATCAAAGTGAGAGAAATTTACCTGCCTTATGAAATTGCATCAATATTTCAAGAAACAGCACAGAGGAAAATTTATATTCATGTGAGATGTCACAGTGGGATTTTG
This sequence comes from Manacus candei, assembly GCF_025592945.1. Taxonomy (NCBI): domain Eukaryota; kingdom Metazoa; phylum Chordata; class Aves; order Passeriformes; family Pipridae; genus Manacus; species Manacus candei. The sequence goes on along the minus strand of NW_026138105.1, from coordinate 14,980,084 downwards.
CAGTACCTACAGTGGAGTCCCGTGTTTTCTGACAGTGTTCATGACAAGAGTAGAAGATAAGCATGTAAAAAAAATAAATTAAAAGCTCTTTACTTGATGGTATCCTTGTAGTTTGTGCTATTTTGAACCTGTCAACTGTTTAAGTAACAGCTTGTCAGTGATTGTGGCCTGGCCGAATACAAGACCTGGTAGTTTGGCTGCAAATTGTCAAGGGCTGAGTGATCTCCTGGGTTGTGATTTATGACTCCATGAACAATGACAAGCGAGAAGAAAAGGCTCTGGCAATTTCGGAAGCAGTTGTGGAAACAATTAGATCACTTTTTTATTAGGTCATTTATACAATTCTTCCTTTTAAAAATTAGATCCTCGATGAGTGCATTTTTCACACACTCAGATGCTTTGTCCTGTCTTTCAGTCGAGGGAAAGTCCTGGGCTTTCCTTTGGAAACGCTGCTGTGCCATGTCTTTAACTTCCCAGGGATGCACAGGACTGTCCTGAGCTCACCCACGAGCCCTGGCCCATCTGCACTTGGAGCCCTTTGTGCAGATTAATTCCTGCAGGAATTGCACTGCTTTCTGGACTGTTCTTTCACTGCTGGTTGCTCACATCCTTCTGCTGACCTGCCCTTTGTCTCCTCCTCAGCTGCTGGGAAGCTTCTAGAACATCTCACTGGAACAGGCAAATAATACTGATCATGAAAACCTGGACCAGAATTTTCAGAAGTGCTGCACCTTGGGCTTCTTTTGTCCCTTTAGGGCTCTTTCACCACTCTCCTTTCCAACAGCAGAATTACTTAGTTGTCATTATATTTCCACTACTGATTTCCCCAGCAGTGGTGTTCCCAAGGAGCTGAGCAGTACCAGCTCTCATCTTTTTCTAAGGAGCCAGTGGCATTTCTGTAGAATTGCCCAGTGTCCTGCTGTCCACCCCCTGAGCTCGGGTCCAGATCTCAGAGTTTGCTAGTGGGCTAATGAGAGACAGGTAATATCTCTGAAAAGGCTGTTTAACCAAATTCTCACCCCAATCTTCTTTGCTTTCTTGGAAGTTGTCAGTCAGTGTCTCATGTAGTTCTACCACAATTATACAGTCACATCATCCTTGTTTCTGAATTCTTTTACGGGGAAACTTCCTCCAAAAGTGGCCAAAGCCACCTGGCACCCCAGCTGCTCCCCAGAAGCCAAGGGAGCCCAGCACAGATTCAGGCTCCTGGGATGGATCTTGAGGTATTTTGCACCCTGGCTAAGTCCACTATAATGGGGATTTCTGCTATGAAAAACAATTAAATATGAACCTGGAAAATTAGTTCTTGCTGTAGAGGTCCCATTTCCCTTATTCCCCTTTTTTTAAAAGGGAGACCTTGGTATTTTCCTGGAACTGTGTATTGAGGGAGAGGGAAGAAAGCTGTGCTCTGCCATATTGTGTATCCCAATGAGAATGAAACTTAATCTCAGCTTCGAGTTTTATCATTCCCTTGCAAAACCCCCTTCTGTTGTGCTATGGACCAGCAAAAATCCTATTTACTGCCATTAAAAAGGCAACTGAGGTGCCCACTATTTTATTATTATTTTTTTTTAGCATTTGTACAGAACTCAGCAAATAAAAACAGGTCCCAGATAAAAGGTGTGTCCTTTCTAGTAAAGCACAAAAAAATCTTAATCTTTGGTCCAGAAGCAGTAGATTGCCACAAATAGTCGGCAGCTAAAATCATTAATCTTTGCTGCTTGCCCAACTGGTACTAGTAGTAAAGAAGATAATACACTAGCAGAATCAGTGACCCACTACAAATTGGTCCTGAAAGGTCCACCAGCCTAAATAGACTTTTGCTGATCCAACACTTGTTAGGAATCCCAACAAAGAGACTATTGGCTCATCTGATGAGCCGCTCACTATTGGGCCTTTTGCAATGGCTGGTGATGGATGACCATACCCTCTTTGAGGGGGAAGATGCAGCTCCTGGTATGGGGCCTTTTCTCATCTTAAATTTGTACTCAATAAATCACAGGTGCAGAAGAGACAGCATCAGTTTCATTACACCTACATGCTCCAGTATCAATCATGCCAACACGAGGGGCTGCGTGCAGTTCATTTCGGGAGCTCGCTCTGCTCCGAGACCATTTCCATTCCGCTGTGCTTTAGCATTCCTAAAGTGTGGAGCCTCTGCAGCCAAACACCGGGGGAGAAGGGTGGGATGCACTGGAACTGTGCTCTCCCTTAGCTCACACACTTCCGTTCCCCAACCCCTGCTTTTATTTAAGGTGAAGAGCTAAATAGTTTGGGAAACAGTATCCCAGGTTCTGTGGTCATCACACACCTCTTTAGCTCTTTACCTTCTTTCTTCATTTGCTGCTTAGCACACACCTTTAGTCAGAGCTGCAGCAGCTGCCCTGGAGTAGTCCCCTTTCTGTGATTATAATATCATTCTCCAACCTGGTTTATGATATTGTTTTAGATGGTGCTATAATCCCATACTTACCCTTACCTCAGCCTAATTGTAATAAAGAAACTGTTTCAGGGAGCTTCTTCAGTGTTTTCTCCTTAAAAAGAGTTTCTGCTGTGTCCTCTCTGTCTGGTAAATACCCTGGGACCTTTGCAAGGTATGTCCATTAGGATTCACAATTTATGAATCTATTGCAGAGCTCCCACATTTTTATGTTAATTCCAATGTCAGCTGATAAAATACACTTAAAAGGAGGCTTTAGAGCTCTCAGACTTGATATTTAATGTACATAATCAAATAGTTTCATGGCATTAAATGCATGTCTAACACTCACTGTAAAAACCATGAACTATGTTTTTAAAGTATGATAAAAGGCAATAGATTATTATTCCCTCTGTGTGTCCAAAATCCACTTTGCCATCTTTATACAGGGAGAGTAATTTCTTAGTGACCAATTATACTCTGATTTGCATAGGAACAACTATGTTTTATGCAATTAAGTTATCACAAAGTCCTGTCATTCTGCAGCATTCTGTTAATCTTTAACTCAACGAAAAGCCATGTCAGCAGAGCACCAACACAGAAAAGATGCGTGTTCAAAGGAACTGCAATAGGAGCACATTCAGGACTGTCAGACAGAACAAGCTTTTCAAAAGGACACTTCCATTCAGTTTAAACCTACAAGGGTGTTGGGCTGACACCTCCATTTATTTGCTGTAGGGCTATAAGGAGAGAAAAAGAGAGACTTTCAGTCTTATTAAAGCAGTATTTGGAATACAAAAAAAAAAAAAAAGGGATTCTTTTCCTCTGCTCCTTTTACTCCATCTCAGCAGCAGATCATAAAGCAGCAACAGCATTTATGTAAGACAAGGAAGTATTGGCTCTAATGTGCATCTGAAAGACTTGATTTTCTGTGAACCAGCCACCAAATCCTAGATTCTTTATTATTTACAATTAGCAGGGAGACAAAAATGGAGTGTATTTTAAAAGTGTAGTAAATAGCACCTCCCTGCCATCTCTTTTTGTGGATGTCAGGCCGTGAGCTGAGGGCACCACAACGGTTCAGGGATTTTTCGGGTCAGGTACGTACAGCAGGTTCAGTTCTGCAGGATAAAAATGGTAATTGAACTTTGAGAGGACATTTGAGGACAGAACATGATTATGTTTGTAACAGATTCTTAACCAGCATTAGGCCATCAAAGCCGGTAGAGAGAGCCCAGCTGCACCTCTGACCCCACCTCCTCTGCAGTACTGGGCACAGTGTGGTATTTGAAGACATGAATATCGCAGGTAGAAGTTTTTAGGTTGGTTTTTCTGCATGATTCCCAAAACTCCCACAATTGCAGCCCAAGCAGGCTCTTCCTGCTAACATTTTCATCATTGTCACTGAAATCTGCCACTTGTCAACTTGTTTTTGTTTCAGGGACCTTTATTTCTGTGAACATATGTTATCTCATATTCATTGCACCTGGTCAATTGCCAGAAAATGTTTCTCTTTTGGGGTTGTCTCTATATTTTTATATTTTTCACTTTTCATCTCAATTAAAAATAAACCACACTGTGAGTCACCTTTTTAGTTCTTTTATCATGCCACCAACTCCATACATTTTTTCACCTGTATACTAACAAAAAGATCTTTTTAATATACATATAAATATATATATACCTGAGTAGCTGTTTTTTAGGGCTACTGCCCAAAGAAAGTTTTCTTGCCTTTCATTTGCACTGTGCTGCAAAACCGAGTTTTTACTCCAAAGAAACTCTAAAAAACTCTTTGCTATCTTCTTTTTGGCCTTAATCTATAATGAATATTAGTAACACTTGTAAGGTGAGATACAAATTAAAAGTTTTAAAACATATCTTGGATGCTTTCAAAGGTTTCATGCTGGGTAACATTTCTGCCAGTGCCAAAGGGCCAGACTTGGTAGTGCAATTTTAGAAGTTACTTCGGCTCCTCTTTTTCAAGGTGTCTAAAGCTTTGCAAAAGTACAAATAGGTATTTTATGTCAGGTTCAAAAGCACCTTCATCATCACCAATGGAAAATAAAATTGAGGTGCTTTTGCGAATTGCATCAGAAACTTGTTTGCACAGTTACTGTTTCTAAGTTATTTCCAAAAAATGGCATTTTGTCATTTAGGTGTCTTTGAGAAGTGTGTCCAATGTGCCCATTGAGATATCACAGGTCTTTAGCCAGAGGTGAAGTCCAGGTGGTAGATTTTGTGTGGAAAACCAAAACCACTGCTCAAATACAGTAGAACTTTGCTCCTGACAGAGTCAGGGACCCAACTGCCGCTGATGCTCAGTGGTGCCACTCTGCTGGGGCCCGTGGAAGATGGCACAGCCCTGCCCCTGCACCCCTGACCCCCAGTAACCCCCCGGCAGCAGGAAACTCCGCCGGGGAAAGTGGTGCGTGCACAGCACTGGCGAGATGTCAACTGCTCTGGCAGGTGAGGGCTCTAACGCAGTCCAGACCACTCCTGGTGAAAAGTTCAGGCCCCAGGGGACCTCCTGCACAGCACTAGGCTGCACCTCAGCCTTTCCAGATGGAGCTCTCCGAGTCTCATGGGCTGCGGTGCCCGGAGGCAGCAGCACACGCGTGTGCACACGTGTGGGGACACAGGAGGGCACGGGGACCCCGGATGGCTTCTGCCACATGTCTGTGTTCACATCTGCCACCCTGAAATAACCCCCAGAAGACTCCTTAACCCTCAAAACAGGTGATGCAATGCATGGCTCTTGGTTCAGTCCCCAGCCAGAGGTGCCCAGTGAACCTGCCAGCGAGCGAGGGAAGCGCTCGTGTTTTATTAGTGGCACTAATTACACCCCTCTGGATATCAGACATGGGACTGTTAAAGAACACGTGCAAGAAAGTGATGGGTTTGGGAGGCCAGCTTAAAGCATCTGAGGGCAACCTTGAAAAACACTGCTCCTGTGTGGTTAAGAAAGTTTGTCGTGACTGGGAAGGGTTTTGCTTCTGTTGGTCAGGAGGCAAAAAGCTGGATTAAAGGGCTGACTGCTGAGGTACAGTCTGAATCCGTTCCCCACAGAGAACAATGGGGCCCAGGCTGCTCCCAGGCAGTCAGGAGTCATGAAAATGTTCTGGAAAGTGTTCTCATAACCTGATAAAAGAGCTGATTTAATAAAATTACCATATTGTCAGTTTATGATTTTACTTAGAAATCTTTTGGCCTAGTTCAGATTAAAAAAGAAGAGTCACCAGCTTTAGTTCTTCTGCAGAAAAAAGACCCCATCATTTATTAGATGAATGAAGATATCAATTTCTGTTTAAACATTAACAGGGTGATGCCAAATATTAGTCAGTTCCTAATAATTTTGAGGGATTAAAAAGATAATAAAAGTAATAGTCCATTACATTACCTACTTCAGCAAGATTGTAATGAATGTAATAAATTCCAGATCAGGGTTATAACAACTTCCATCTATTTAAAATGAATTTGTAGGGTTACTTTCATTAACTATGTATATGGAGAAAATGATCTGACATATTACTTTAAAAGAGCTGTAAAACCGATTAGAAGGAAATATGCTTCCCAGACAGTGATCTGGGCCGCTGGGGGGATTTTATCCCTGGGAAGAAGAGGGGGAAAAAGGAAGAGAAGAGGAAGGGACCTTAGAGGATGCTGTTGCACCGAGTCTTTAACGTGCCCCGAAGGCGCTCCTCTCCTCGGGAGTGATTTGGGCAGTAAAAGCAGTCAGAGACCGGGAAAGGGATGAAAGCCACTTTCTCCCCTGGCTTTTCTATTCCCTCCTCCTCCTTCCTGAGGAAAGGATGGATCTGTCAATGAATAAAGGGTTCCCGTGCTGGGGATTTGTGCATGGAAATGAAACTGTGGCTGGTTCTGGTCCGGCCCCTGGGCAGCCCAGGGGGAGGCCGAGGCATTAGAGGGGACGGTGCCCTCATTGCTCGGAGGAGACAAGGGACCTAGCACTTGAGTGCACTACAGAAATTACTGCTGCACCTAGAATGCAGCCTTCATTTATCAACTTCAGAGCAGGGGAAGGGGAAAGGGAGGGGGGAACCCAACATCTCACTGCCTGTTTCAGCTCACGCTCCATCTCACCACCCAGAGCTCTCCAAATCCAGTCATGTGTGTTACAAAGAGTCCCGGATAAAGTAACTTAATACTAATGATTTATACTTAATTGGACCTCTAAGTGATTAAAGTGGCAGTAATGAATGAGTAACATCCTTCTAATTCCCTTTTTCCATTTGGCTTGGCCTGAAGACCCTTTCTTTGTGCAGGATTTGACTTGGGGGTAAGCAATGCCAGTGGTTTTTAAGCTTTTAGTAGCACGTCTGGAATGAGCCACTTGGATCATGTTTACAATAAATGACTCCATAAGCATGTTACCAAGGCATTGGGGGTTTTTTTGTTTCTCTCTTTCTTTCTTTTTCTTTCTTTTATTGGATTAGCCAATTGTGAGGTTAATGAATATGCATTTGGCAACCCATGTTTGTGAGGCCAAGTCCCACGTGGGCATCAAAGGGTTTGAAATGTGCGAGCGTAAATATCAGCTTTGTCAAAATATTGATTCACTTTTAAGAATAACACAACACCCTCCCCCTTTGGACTAATGTGCATATGGATAAACCTGTTTTATGTATTTTTTACTTATTTTATAGGATTTAACAGTGCCAATTAATTGACTGAATAATCTGAGATTTTTTAACTCTGTACTTCATTATTTTTACCCTGCTTTTTCAACCTAAAAATGATTGCTACACTTTTTCTTAAAAACAGAAATCTAATTAAAATGTAGGTCCCAATGCTTGAAATATGTAATTTTTTTAATGGATTCGGAACCTCATGTGCACTTTGTATTGATAAAGGGAATATTAGGCAGCATAAAGAGGGCTTGAAGGCAGAAGATGTGTGGAGCTCTCATCTCACTCCAGGGCAGATCCAGTTCAACCCTTGAAGCTGGACCAGCTGTTTTCCCAAGGTTTCAGGGTCACCTTGCCCGCAGTGAGTGTGGAGGAACCATCTGACACGTTGGGTTTTCTCAGTCCTGCAGTTCCAGCCAGGGTAGTCTCAGTTAAACATCTTTTGGGATGGTGCAGCAATGATTCAGGAGAAGGCTGACAAGGACATTAGTAGGGAGCAGCAGGGAAGGGAGAGGTATTATCCAGAGCTCCAGAAAATGCCTGGTCAGGAATACAAGAAATGAGAAAAAGCTAAGAGTGGAAGAAACAGGCAAAGAAAGAGAAGCAACAGCAGCATTTGATGCAGGGAGAAAGAGTCAAAGCGATTTCTGCAGCAGCAGGAAGGAGAAAGGATAAGCAAAAGTTCGATCTATGGAAGAGCAGTTAATATGAGATTGGGGCTTGTCAAAGGTTGAAGGAAGCTAAAAAGAAATAAAACAATAAAATAAAGGCAGCAAATGAACATTTTGAGTGCTAGAAGTTTATCAGCCTTTGCAGCCTTGAGTCTGGCCATCTCCTCCCAGTGCCTTGGGAAGCTGCAGCAGTGGGAGCAGACATGCAGCACTTGGTTTCCAGCACCAAACCTCTGGTTGCTGCTCCTGGCTGGAGTTTGTCATCTGGGAGAGAGATGGATAGGCAGCTGGGAGCCAGACTTCCCTGGCTATTCCCTGGAAAACTATTCCTGCCCCGTCCATTTCCACAAACCAACACCACCTTCGGAAGAAGACATAAACATGTCACTTGTTGGGGCCCTGGGAGGGGCTTCTCGGGATCCCCAAAACCAAAATCCCACCTTCACAAGGCAGGAACACTGAATGCACAACTCCACTCTCTGAGAATCCTCCCAGATTCTTCTGAAGAGCCTCGTCCATGGCACAGAGTTCCCAGGAGGACTCACTCCCTTCAAGGGCCAGTTGGCTGCACAAACACACTTTTGCTTCTGGTCCCCTCTGAACTCCCCTCCAGCACCAGGGTTATAATTGGATCCCTGTCCCTCTGCTGGCCTGTGCAGCGTGGGTCACATATGTAAACATCAAACCCAAATAACAACCCCCAAATTTAATTTATTTCTACCTAAACAAGTTCTTTTATCATAAAGCAATAAATTTGTCTTGGTGCTAGCAATTTGTTGCGGGTGACATAACACTGCAAATTGATTAATCGCTACTGTACACGACAAAATGAGAAAAGCAAGGAATTATTATGAATAGCGTCCATCTGATACAGTAGGGATTCATTATTCAAAAGTGTTAGCTAGTGGTTAGCTATCCCCTTGTTGCAGATTACATTCATTTGCAGAATCCTACATCATGCTTACACAAATCAACAAACATGCATTTATTAAGACATGGAATGAAAGCTATTAAAATGTGAAAAATTGCCTTTTTCTTTAAAAAAAATTAGTCAAGTTTGGTGGTAGCTTTTCTTTTTTTTTTTTTTTTTGGTGGGGGATGTTTTTATGTGGCTGAAGCAAAGAAGTTTATTACATTATTTCTATGTTTGCATCCAGAACCAGGCAGATTAAGATAAGTACATTGATATTTGTGTTCAGTGTCTTACACTGAGCCTTCATACCACAGGTTGGAGGATTTGCGTGTACCTGAAGTGTTGGATGGAATTAAAAACGTAATAAAATGGCTTGTCTTTGTTATTCCAAGTGCATTTTAAGTTTTAGCATTAGATTTGTACCATCAGATTGTCTGAGGAACTTATTCTGCTTGATGTGAAGTGCAAAAAGAGAGCTCTTCCCTCTGATAAAGTGCAAAACTGCTATTTAGAACCAAGATGCTTCATGTTTCTCAGGCTGAACTCTGGACCTCGTGTTAAGTATAAAATTATACTGGATAAAAGTATTCCAGATGCAAAGTGCAGGAAAAAGCATGATCCTACTTTGGACAGCTGTCCTGCTCTCTGAGGACATCATCTCTTCTGAGACTGGGAGCAAAGTTCTGTGTGTCCATCTCTACTGCAGATGAGTGAGGTGTCTGAGCCTGTCATCAATTCAAGCAACGTGTGTTCCCTGTGCAAGCAGGGCTTGGCACAACAACACAGGAAAAAATGGGTTTAACTCTTGAGGAAGGGCGTGAGGAACATGCAGCCTTTTCTTCCACGCCTGTTCCAGGAGCTCTTGCACTGCGGCTTTGTGATGCTGCTACAGATAACAGGATTAAGGGCACCAAACAGCAAACTTCCCCTGCCTCCTCCCCTCCCTCTGCATCTCCTGGCAGTGCAAAGTGCTTTTCTGTCTCTTTGGAAAGTTGCTCCTACCCTGCATTGCTTGAGGAAAAGCTCACTAATTGTGGAAGCAGCAGCTCAGTCTTTGAACTAGGGGCTCTTGTCTTTTAGTTCTGCTCCAAAATGCCACATGTTAAATTGTTTTAATGGCTACTTGCAGCAAATCAGCACTAAAATATCACCAAAAAGGGGAGGTATTTTTATATGTTGCTAGAGTTTTAAAGTGAAGTTAATTATTGTGCTTGGGTGTTCTGTATAAGGAAATGGTACTGACAAATAGGAACACGTATATAAAATAGGGGTGTGAGTTCTGTGGTGCATAATATTGGTGCATTCTGGTATTGATTGTTGGGTATGCTTTTTAGGTCTGGTTTCTTTAACATGATTAGTTGAGATACACATGAGGTATTGCTGTGGCTCTTGCACTGAGAAAAACATCCCTAAACCTCTTACTGGGCTCCCCTGAGAAATGTGGGCCCTGAGACAGCAAAACAACTTTGTGCTGTGAGTGATTTGCCCTTGCTTGTGCCCACCGAAGCCATGTGGACCCAGTGACCACTTGTTTGCACACCCAGTCACTGGAGTCAGGTCAGTTCTCAGCCAGAGTGGGAGCCAACATTGTTCCTCCTGGGTTTGCTGCTGCTGCAAGCCTGGCTTGTGTTTCTGAAGGGGATGCTGCTGGTTTGTCCTGGAGCACTCTCAGGAGTCAGCCAGGCAAGTCCATCTGTTCCAGGCTGTTTTGAGCACCTTCATTCCATGGGTCCTGGCTGCCCAGTGCCCTGCTGAGCAGAGCAGTGATGCTCTCCCCTCTGCCCTGTGCCCGTGGTTAAAACACAGCAAGGGAAAAGCTACTGCTGAGCAAGAGGTGGGAACCTCTTCAGACTTACCCTGCCTGAGCCACCCCTTTAGACACAGCCAGTGTGGTCAGTGGAGGATGGCAGGGGTGTTGTGAGACACAGAGAGATCAAGAGGTCCAGTTCTCCCCGAGGTGACACAGGGGAGAGCTCCAGGTCTGCAGCAGGGTTTGGTGTCCATCCCTGTGCTCACAGCAAGAGAGGTCCATCCCCCAATCTCTCTGTAAGACAGGGATGGAACCAAACTCTGCTGTTTACCTGGAGCTAACCAGCTCATATCCTTAAGGACAACAGTGGTGAACCTGCTTACAGCTGAAAATCCAGGTCCCAAGAGAAATCCTCACCTCCTTGATGGTTAAAGCATGAGGTTGTGTCTGGCTCTGACATGGATTTAGGGGGCAAAGAGATGGGATATTTCACTTATCCATTCAGGGGAAACTGCAGCATAAAAAAATTGACATTAAATTCCAGGTCAGTTACTATTTTCAACTTATTCTGGACTCAGATGATTCAGCAAAGTGGTTTAAGTACTTTTAAGGTGTAGTCAAATCACTGTTGTGTCTAAAACTGCAGCAGATTAGCTCTTGGCCATTCACCTCTGTGCTAGGTAAGCCGTTTCCATCAACCATCCACAATTTTAATGAGAGGAACGAAGGAGAAAAAGAAAGATTTCTGTCTGGGCAGTCCTTCCTTGCCCTGGGAGTGTTGCTGTGCTGCTGTGCAGCGAAAAGTTAATCTTTCTTGACGGGTGATGCATGTGGATGGTGCTTCATGCATTTCATACTGAACGCTTGATATAGCTCAGTGATCCCATATAAACACCGGAGAAACACAGGGGACCCCGGGCAAGGAAAAGATCTGTCTTAAATCCCTGTGTCTGTCACATCACAACATCCTTCCCTAATGACATGCAAACTTTGGAGGGGCTGCAGCCTCTCTGATTGTCTGGGAGACACTTGGCTGTTAATGACTAACTTCCCAGTGACAGCAGCTCTTTTTGTACCTTGCTTCCCTTCGGATTTTTGCGAAAACGTTCACAAAATAAATAGATAAATAAAATCAATCCATCAAGGGTGTGCAGCTTGTGTAGGTGGACAGCAGGAATCTGCACCCCAGCCAGTTGGACCGGTTTGGGATTTATTTTAGGATTTTTTTTTTCCTGAAGTGGCAGCATCTCCCTTCCTTCTCTCTTGGTGCCCTCACACAGAGCCAGGATGGGGCTTTGCAGAGGTGACTTTTAAAAGACACAAGAGTAACTTTATATGGGATAAAATGGGTTTGCAGTTCAGTCTCTAACCAGTGATAAACCAGTGGGTTTGACAGCTGCTCAGAGCATTTGAATGCCTGAGAACCAAGCAGCTGCTGGGTGTGCTGTGCCCACAGCCTGTCCTGGCACTGGGGACAGCGGAGCTGGGTTGGAGTCAGGGCCATGAATCCAGCTGGGGAATTGGCCTCTGAGTCTGAACTGCACAATAAATGTTCATGGACAGAGAAATTTCTCTCTGGATAGTGCCATTGCAGGTAAAAACAGCTCTTACAAATCTCTTTATCTCCCAGTTCATCCATTGCCATGAACAGATCTATAATTGTTATTTTGGGACTGACTTCTGAATTCACGTTCAGGACAAAATCTTGTGAAATAGTTCCTGCATTAGAGCCAAGGGAGGGCTCTCTTGAAGATCCTGGATGCAGTCATGCCTCTAATTCCCTAATTAAAGAGTAGCAAACTCTTAATCTTCCCTAGAAATGCTTTGTCAGTGGGCAGGGGCTGTCTGCCTGCAGAGCTGACCTCCAGCAAGGCATCAGGAGCTACACTGACAAAAAAACCCAACACATTTTGCAAGCAGCCTGTCTCTGTCAGCCAAGGAATTCCTCGGGGTGGATGTGGGATATCTCAGGCTCCTCATGGCCATCACATGGACTGCCCCGAAATCCAGTCTGGAAGTGTTTGGTTTCAGAGGGGCACAAGGGCTGCAGGGCTCCACTACATCCATCTGCAAATATCACCCTGGGGCTTTGCCTCTGCCCTGAGACTGTTCTTTAAATTGCAGAAATTCACCCTGTAAATTACCAATTATGCAATGGGGAGAACAGGAAGAGAAACAGGGTATGCAGGTATTTGGGAATGGGAATAGGAACAGGAATGGGAAAAGAAATAGGAATAGGAATAGGAATAGGAATAGGAATAGGAGTAGGAATAGGAATAGGAATAGGAGTAGAAGGAGGAATAGGTACATATTTGTTCCAAGGTCACCTGAAGGGCAGCAGCAGGTCTGTGAAAAGCCATTCCTTTCTGCTTTCTGTGCCTTTCTAAACCACTGCTGAGTGAGCTGCAAATGGCCCATGGGACACCTGCCCCTCCTCACAGCACTTCCCTGCACACCTCTCAACAGGTCCTGTTCTCAACAGGGAATGAGTGGGGGCATCCTCCTGTTTCCAGGGAAATGAGGAACAGGAGGGATGAATGGAGGTGAATTTGCATCGTGCCCTCTGTCAATACATCATTTGACTCTCAGCAGAGGAAAAGGGAGCCAGGCTTTTATTTACCTCCTGGCTGAGCAAAGGCCAACAATCCTCACTCTGTCAAGTTACTTAAGTCTAGCAAAGGCTGCAAGACCTGAACCAAAAAGGATTTTAAAGCTGGTGAAAGATTGTCATGGGGTGGGTCATGCAGCTTTTATAAAACAATTGCATCAAGATTGGGAGGGGAAGGAACCTAAGGCCATTAACCCAGCAAGGCAAGAGGCTGTCAGCAGAGCCAGAGAGCATTAAATGTCCATTTGCCACGTATTTTCAGTGGGAATCAGTCATCAAACCTCTTCATACACCTCTGCAAACCCCAGCCTAAAATGGGTGGCGTTGGCACCATTTGGTTCTTTCCCTACATCTGACATGGATGGGTGGGAAATGAAAAGGGGAGGTTTCCTGGCAGGGACAGGAGAGAGAGTGGTGGAGGAGATGGAGACTCCTCCAGGCTGCCTCTGAGCTGCTGAACACCAGGGAACAGCCTTTCCTGTGTCTGCACTGCTGCCTGGCTCCTGGACCCCACTGCCCACTGCCCACTGCCCACTGCCCACTGCCCACTGCCCAGCCCCTTTGCATGGCCAGAGCAAAAAGCTTCAAAACCAGGGACTTAAATTCTCAGTTCACAGGTGTAGGTGGCTACCTGGTGTGGAAGGTTGTGATGACTCCCCTGGGACACAGAGGCCCTGGGCTCTAAAAGAGTGCATTTCTCGTCTCTCTAAGGTGCTGAAAGCCCCTCCATGAAGCTGTTAGAAATCATTGGATCAAAACCAGCTGTGGAAGTGCAAAGTGCATTCGTTTATTTTGAAACAAAGACTTCTCCTGTGGAAAGAATGGAATAAAGTGTGCAGAGGAGTCAGTGGGCAAGTGGGGGAAAATGTAGAGCTGATTACAAGATAGCCATAGAAATGGCTTTTGAAAAGCTTTTATACATATGTATATATATAAAAAAGGGAGGAAGGAGAGAGAGTGGAAGCAACTTGGATTGGCATCAAAACCCTCTTATCTCACACATTTACACTCTCCACTGCACAGATCACTCCAGTTCACCTTTAATTTGCCTTTTGATAGTTGTAGGCTGATACCAACCACTCCTGAAAGCTGACACTTGGCAAATAGCACATTGCACTCCCATCTCAAGTGCATGACAGGAGAGAAGGGGCTGAGGGTCAGAGCCATGAAAACTATTGCTGGTGTGATCCTGGGACACTTTAACATGACTTGGCTTTGCTATTCCTGTGCATCCCAAGCAAGTGTGACAGAGGGACATCTATTTTAAAAAATGTCAGAGCAAAGTGCCAGTGAGATAAGCTGGACACCTCATACCAGAAACATCTCCCTCCACCTTCCCTTCCTTTTTGGCACAATCTCAGCAGCCAGGCTGCTTTCTGTGCCAGTCTGGGCATCCACACAGGCAGCTGGTTCATGCAGCCCTCTCCTCACCCCAGAGGGTTTCTCCACAGCCCCCTCTGTCACTGACACCCTGAGAGGCCCTGACCTCAGGGAGCCTCCACACAGACATGCTTCAGGGTTCAGATATGTTGTAGGGCTGCTGCCTGAGCTGTCAAGAGGACAAACAGCAACAAGATAGTTGCACAGCACTAAATAATTGGAGACTAAGTGGATTAGTTAATCACCTTTCCACCTAAGTGGAAAATCACCTTGTTGCTGATAGACATCAACAGAGCAGGAAACAGGATCAGATGTGTGTTGTGCAGGAATAACCAACGAAGATTTGAACTGAAGCACTCAGGTCTTTCTCTTAAGGTTTCATCTAATTCTTGCTTGTTGAATATTAAACCTGCTGTTTCTTGTCCTACCAACAGCCAACCCAGACATTATTTTCATCCTCCTTCAAAGTGAAGACTGTTGCCTTCAACCAAGGTCTGTTTATGATGTGAAAATAGCAGTTGAAATTGATGTTCTCATGATGCATAAACTTGTTTAGAGATAGGAATTTTTTTTGGCAAAAGTTCATATTTAGAAGAACAGCTCTGGAATTTTATGACCAAAACAAAAGGAAGCGAAGAAAGTTTCCAAGTGGTTCCATAAGAATAGAGCAAAACTACACTCCCACTCCTGATTTTCATGTTTTTTGATGCAGAAAGTTCAATAAAAAGAGGCATAAAAAGCCTGATTACCAGCCGTAACAAGCTGGTGTCCTGATGCCCTCCCTGCATCCAACATTCCCTGCAGGTTTGATGCAGTCAGTGTTTGCATTGCACTCCAGTGGCATAAATCTCCAACCCAGTACAGGGCAGCATCTGGAGTGTTGGAAAGGTGATGTTGAAACAACTTCCTTTTTGTTTTGTCTTTTTTTAATTTAACATTTGCTACTCGCTGAGAGGGACTGGAGGACAAAACTGATTTGCACTTGCTTGGCCAGAGTGTTTAAATCTGACCCTTCACCTCACCTGGGCAATAATTTGGGCTCACACACAAGGAGGGGGGAAACGCTCTAAGGGCTTGGTCACCAGCTCACGCTGCTGCTCACAGCCACATTTCCCTTCTCTGCTCCCCAGATTTGTTTTCTTCTGTGTTGCCAAATGAGCATGTTAGCCAACATGATCACACAGAAACATCTGGCAAACTTACCATGAAATGAAGTGACAGCGTCCAGTGGAGTGTCCTGTTGAGTGCTTGGGAATGGCTTTGGTATTTGGGGAACAAGACTCATCCTCTGGTTGCCAGAGACCCCCACAGGCTGGGACCTCTGTGCCCCCCCAGTGACAGAGTGACCAGGAGAGATCTCCCTGCTCTGTAGGGGCATTGCTTTAAGAAAAACACAGGCAAAAAGAGATGCAATATATTAGTTTTTGGGCTGATCTGCCTTGCAGCCATTCCTCTTGCATCCTTTGTCTCTTAGGGTGGGTAAGTGGCCAACAGGTCACCCAGCTGCACCTCTCAAAATGGGCTGAGCTGTAACTGCCTTTCCTGCTGCAGGAGTGCTGGGTTTGGTGTTTGTCTTTTGCTGATTGAAAAAAACAAAATAGGAAAAAATGACAGCAATTGCATGTCAGACAGACAAGATAAGCCTCACCTTCTTGGAAAAATTGGGTGAAAGTTAGTCAGAAAAAAAAGCTATTTTCTTGTGGGCTATTGTTTCTCTACCATGTTCTTCTTGCTCCAGGCCCTGGATAAGAGAGTTTGCAATTTGATATTCTAATCCTAGGACATGAGGCATGAACCTGCACTGCCCATGTGAACTGAGAATCATCCCTGTTCACATTTTTCTTGCTGTTGTATCTCTGCTTTTTCTATAGAAGTTAATGATAAAATAATGATAAAGAAGGAGCCAAACAAAAACAGTTGTTAGGACACACTTTGCATCTCATAGACCCCAAGGCTGTTTTGAAAGAGCAAAGATTTTGTTCCTTTATGAGATAGATGATCATGGCTCTCCAGTACCTCCCTCTTCATCCATGACCACATCACCCTCTCTCTACCTTTTCCCACACATCTTTTTTATGCATGGCAAACCCAGCCAGGCAGAGTTTTTCTTGCTCCTTTGCCCCCCTGAGGTCACACAGAATATTCACTCCCATTTCTCCTCACCCATCCAACTGGGGCTGCTCCACTCCCTGCCCCTTCCTCTCCCCTCTCCCCCTGACATTGCCATGCACCACATCAAATAATTGTTGTTATAACTCTCCTCCTTCCCCAACTAAAATATACTTGACTGGGAGGGAGAGGGGGAACAGGGAAATAGCTGGGTTTATTTTAATAGTTTCCACTCTCAGTTCAGCTTTATAGTAGAGTATATTTAACTTTAAGGTATGGACAGCTGGATGCATTTAACAGCACAATGGAAAGAATTTAGAATTTAGCCAGGGTGCATTGCAGGCCCTGTTTGGAGCTGCTCACCACGTATTTCCTCATAATATTTAGATGCGCCTGTTACGGGTTGTGTGGGGCTGATCAAATATGTTTGTGTCAGGTAAGATTTGTCAGAGATGAGCCTCTTTATTTCTTTACTTACTAAAACTCTTCCTACAGGAAGAAGCTGGGTTAGCTGATATCAGCAAGTTCAGCCCGTTCCCCCGATGGGGTTCCTCGCCTGCCCTGCAGAAGCTGGAAAAAGCCATAAATACACAGAAATCCAGGGGCAAGCTCTGAGCCCAGGCTGTGGGCACGTTACTCCACTTGTGGTGACACAGCTGGAGAGTGAAGGATCACCGAGGGATCAGCATCTGTCCCACATCCCCCACCCCCCTCCTTCCACTGCAATGATGGAAAACAGCTACAGCCCTGAGACACGTCCATAAATCCTTCACGTCTTCCCATCGGACCTGTGTCCCCCTCTGAACTGGCTGGTTACCCTCTTGCACCCTCTCTATAGCCCTCTGGAGATTTTTTCAGTGACAGCCAGGGAAACCAGGCAGTAGGCTTTCACTCTCAGAAATAAGAATGAAGGAAATTTTCAGCACACTTCAAAATTCATTTGCCTTCTCTTAAAAACAAATAGAATTCTTCTCATTATTATAAAATAGCCTCCTTCACTACTTTTATGCCCTCACCCAGAAGTCAGGGTGCCTGAAAAACACGATTTTATCAAATTTACTTTGTCTCTGTGTTGTGCCTATTGCAGCAATGCAAACAGAAGGCAAACCAGCCAAGCCACTTGCTGGTGGGTTTATCCAACTTCCTCCCTGATGCTGGAAAATAACAACAGCTTCATCTTTCTGTAGGCTTGGGTTTTTCCATGTGTGTATTTTAAAAATGCTGTTTTCCCCCCGCTTCGGTAGAATCACATGATCAACACTGACACATGTAAGGGGTTGTATTTCAAAGGTATTCTTATAAAAATGCCAGAGAAGTCTGAGCCTGAGGAACAGCCATACTTATGATCTGGAGAGATTCCAACAAGTAATACAGCTCAAACCCACTTCCCAAGCTGTGAACGAGCTTCAGCTATTTGGGAAATTATGATGACTTCAGATGTGTTTGGGTAGATATGTTGCTCTGCCTCTAAGCTTTGGGAAGGGAGGAAAGAAGGAGAAAGATGCTCAAGGAGAAAAACCCCTTTGGAGGAAAGACCAAATTGTTGGAAACCTCTGAAGTGTTCGAATTAATGTCATGTCATTACACTGTATTGCTGCACAGGTTAATATAATTGGGTTACTGTGTGTGAGCAATGATCCATAGCATGTTATGGCACTGAAACAAATGACATTTAACCAAGAGATTTGTAAGGCACCTTGTTATCTGCATGGTGAGCAATTGCAAGGGAGAGTCAGATTGCTGGACGAGCCACTGACAAATTAGTTGTTGGGTTTACTGGACAGCTTGGATTTATAACCACACAATTCCAACATAATTTATTAGATCCATAAACAGACAGATCCAGTGTTTTTCCTTAGATTACACTCTTATTGCAGCCTCTGATCCTGTCCCGTTTGCGGTGCTGTTTTATTCATGCAACACTCAGTCCTTGGCTGGGGGCAAGGTGAGCTGAGATCAATAAGAAGTTGCAGGTTTCTAGCAACAAAAATATTTACAGCCCAGTTAATAAAAAAATAATTTGCAGATGGTGGTCCCACACTCCAGCTTTAGTCTTTCCAAAGAGGGAAGGATGCAAATAGAAGGGATGGGTAAAAGATGCAAATTCAGTTCAGAAAAGTATTTTCTTCACTTTCTATCTCCTGGTAGAAGAGAGGCAAAGGCCTTGTCTGCATGTTAAAAAATAAACAAACTGAATGAGATGTGGGGGGAAAGGGCTCAGTCCCATCCAGATGGTCACGATGGTCTGTTTTCACCTTGGCCTCTGGAAGAGAGAAATCTCCCCATTTCCTTCCATCTTTTCTGTGCTGGGCTGGAGAGCAAAAACCTCAGCAGTGCCCAGGCTGCAGGACAGAGCTGTGTCCTTTCTGGAAGGGCTTCATTTGAAAACTCATTGAAGAGGCACACAGCTTCCCCAGGCAGATTATCCCAAATCCTTAGCTGGTGGCAGTTCCCCAATATCTCTCTGCTATGGTTTAGGGCAGGGACTTTTTCTTTCCTGAGGGTCATAGAAAAGAAACCATGATGTGCCTCCCTATGGCCCCTCTAACAGGTTAGGGGACAGCTGTCAGGGCTGTCACCACCCTGTGCCCCCACTGCCTTTCCTCTTCCCTCCTTGCCCAAATCCAGATTTCTGCCCTTCCTTCAGCAGCAGCTTTGCAGTCCCTCAGCCATCCCCCTCCACAGCCACCACTGTGTCCCACAGCACTGCAGGGTCAGGGTGCCCAGGGCTGGATCCAGGCTGCCCTGGCCCTCGGGAGGTCAGCTCAGGGGAACAACTGTGTCCTTCCAGCTTTTTCCATTCAAGGAAATGATGGAATCTCAGCTCTGCTCAGAGCCTTGGCCCACACCAAAATTTTTATTAGGTAATGAGTACCTAAGCTGCTGGCTTAGACCAAAACTACAAGTCCAAGACTACCACTCAACAGATGTTCTTGCTCCTAATCCAGCTGGCATCTTGGGATCTCTTGCTTGTTTTCTAGGTTAGAGGACAGTTTTGTTTGGGCTAGAAAAACTCTGGAGAGATGTCCAAGTGTTTTGGGTGTTCCCCCACAGAGAGGAGCCCAAACTCAATCAAAACCCTGCCAGTCATGAGCTGTGGGTGAGTTTGAAGTCCTAGGCTGAGATGTGGAGCTGTACGAGCATCTCTCTGCACCCTGGGGCTGAGCCCAGCTGATGGCAGGGAAGAACCCAGGACCAAGTCTGTCATTTGTCAGCTGAACTAAAGAGTGGAAACACTGGCGTCAAGTGCCACTGGCACTGGCAAGGTGCTGGAGAGGAAGTGGCCGGGATCAGAAAGCAGGACATGGTCTCGCTGGTGCTAAATGGGCAGTCTTGGTCCCTCCCTTGTGAGTGTAGCTAAGGCTGGGCTGTGCTCTGAGCCTGGGCTGTGCTCTGAGCCTGGGCTGTGCTCTGAGCCTGGGCACAGCTCTGCCTTTCTCTTGCTCCACAGCTACAGCCTCTAACAGTCCTGCTCAAGAAGTCCATCAGGGGTTCCCCTCATGTAAAGCTGTTATTGTTAAAATAAACACACATTAACTTCACCATATAGCATTTCACAAGCCTGAGGCACAGCAGTTGGAACAGGAGGCAGTTGGATCGAGGTGTGGGAGCATTTTCCAGGCAAACCCCAAAGGGTTCTCCTGCTGCAGCCTTTGGTGTGGCTGTCCCTGCGTGGGGTGCTGGGTGCCTGGAGCAGCACAGTGCAGGCTCCTCCCAACTGCTGCTCTTTTAAACAGACCTAAGAACCTGGGGGAGCTTGGGCTGGGTGAGTCAGATGTGCTGGATACTCCAATCCCTGCCTGAACCAGCATCAAACCCCGATGGACTGAAGCATCAGAAAAACAAGCCCTGCCTATCCCTGCCTGATGTCTTCCTGGGCAGACTTTGATGAGTTGCTTGCTTGGAATAATTTGATTCTTTTTTAATATTTAAAAATATTACAGGCCAAGTTCATGCATGGTTTAGCATTGCTTCAATTAATCTACCCATGGGTAAAGCCAGTGAAAAACTAAAACTGAGCAAACCAACATTCTTTCTTGTTTTCTTTGAAGAAATTCTATACAAAGACGCAGTAGCAGATTTTATATAAAAGTACCTAATTAAAGCAAGAGCCCAAACTACGCATTTTCATTTTGTTGTGTTCAAGAAGAAAAAAATCACCCCTACCAATAATTACTAAAAAGGAAACTCAGTAGGGTAAGCAAGGGGAAACCTGGTAGGCAGTGGAGGAGGAGAGATGCTCAGCATCTGGAGCGGTTAAATAAACCTGAGCCTGTGATAATGTTCTCATGTTTGCCAGGGAGACTGGGGAGAAAATCCTAATGGACCTACTGGAATCTGTTAATGCATTTGGGTTGTGTGTACAGAAAGGACACGAAGCCAACAGAAGTGGCTAATGAGAAATGATGTGAGCAGTCAGCAGAGAACATTGTCCAGACCCTGACGTGGCAGAGGGATGTGAACAATGCTGGGCAGGTGAAGGACTGGGAAGCCTGGTATGGGATCACCTTTCAGCCTGAGTGCTGCCAGCACACCCAGGGAAATGTTGGATCACAGCTGGGAGATGAGCTATCCCTGCAGGGAGGTGCAGAGAGGCAGTTCCCAGCACACACCTCAACCCAGAGACAACACTCCCTTGTGTCACAGGTGAATAAATAGACATTTCCTTGAGCAGACTGCCATCCTGCACAGTGCAGGGCTGGCACTGGGCTGGCAGCACAAGAAAAAAACGGTGCCTGTCACCACTAATGGGAAAATCCCGTAGCTAAATGTAAGAAAACTCCGTGTTGGTCCCAGACATTTGCACTGTCACAGCTCTGGGCAGGGGTTCTCTTCGTGCAGCACCTGCTCTGGGATGGAACCTCCATGTGTTGCCACAGAAAAGTCCATGTGTGGTCTTGAATCCCCCAGCTGTGCCTTCCTCCTGGACAAAGGGAGATGAGCACATGACATGTATTTCTAGGACACTTGGATTGTAGGAAAAATGGCTTTAGAAAGTTTTTATTTCTATGGAATTTTCCTCTGTATTTTCACTGGAATTTGAGAAAAGAAAAATGCAGCTCCTTTTCCTCATCAACTCAGTGGGATATTGCATATGTCAGAAATCTCCATTTAGGGATGGGCTTTCTTGCCCTGCTGTTAGTTTTCAGCACCAGCAAGGGCATTAAAAGACCAATTTGTGTTCAAGATAAGAATGAAAATTCTCATTTCTGCTGCTGCCATGAGGCTGAGATGGAGGAACTGGGGAGACAGAGGTGTCCAACTGTGACCTTTCTGCTCAGGTGGCCTCCTAAGCTCATTTGTCTCAGGGCCAGAATTCTTTCTCGTGTCCCCATGAAGAAAGCAAAGGGGGAGCCAGCCTGTGTTCTGCTGCCCTTTCACTGTGCTAGTGATGCTTTGGGGTATAGTATGTTATTTTAGGTCTTTGCTGGTTTAGGTCTCATTTAAGGAAATTATGAACTGTCTTTCTTGAGAAGGGATGATATTTCCCTGAATTTAAATAGCTTTGAGCAAACAAGTACCAATTTGGATGTACTTTCCCATTTAATATTTGTGTGATTTATGCTTTCAAGCAACCCTTCTGCTCTTCTGTTTATATGCCCTCCAAGCTCATTTTTTAACCACAGTTAATCAGGCTGAAGCAAAACATAACTCACAGAGAGAGGATGTTGGCCAACTTTATAACTTGGGCTACTGTATTGGATGTCAGCTCTGCTTCTAAAAATAACTGCCCTGGGACAGGTGCCTTCCCTGGCCAGCAAAATTTAATGTTAAAATCCTGGCTAGCAGAAGCCTTGGAAGGGAAGAAGCTCATTAGCATTTGAAGGGGGGAAAGGATTGGTATTCCCAGTCCAGGAATTGAAAGCCGCTTGTTTGAAATATTGATGGACAAACTGGCTGGACATGAAGCAAACAGCAGTGGCTCAGAGCACTTTGCCTTTCTACCCTGGTCAGAGTTTAGGTTGGGAAATGGCAGGCTGAGTTATTTCTAATCTGTAAATGCTGTTTGCTGTACAGCAAATGAAAGTCTGTCTGTGGCTCCAGAAAACAGCTCAGTGATAAGCAGGTGGAAACCAGGATCAAGAAAGGAGCAGGACAAATGCTTTTTGCCATGTCCCTCTCTCTGCACAGAAGATATTTTGATTTCCTGCAGAAGGAAAACCACATCCCTTACTCTGGCTGTGCTCCTTGATGTTCCCTTAACCAAGAACCAACCCATCAGCACCCAAATGCACGGGGCAGACCCACAGCCCAGCAGCCCTGGTGCCAGGGTGAGACCTGGAGCTTTGATTTTCCAAGACTGAAGCAAGAAAGAAATGAACAGAGAGATGTGAAAGAAGGAGTTTGCAAGCAATTGAGATGATACCTGCAAGTGCTTTTTCCTCTGCAAGCTTGGTCGATGGACACACAGAACTTTTGGTCTTCAAAACAAAAACCTCATTTCTTTATGCTGTTAAAAATTAATATGTGGTGGTTATTAGCTGATGCTGAAGTGGTAGAATGCAAAGGAAACATTTTACAGTTCTATTTGCTTTCCAAAGTAAGAGTCAGGACTTGTTATTGGATAGCAACGATGTGTCATCATATACATGTATACACACATACACTTAAAAAGGACCATATTAATATTTAACTGAATTGGTTCGTATTTTTGACTACAAATCTAGGTTTATTTGCTGCAAGTCTCTGGTGCATTTGAAAGCCAGGACTGTCATATGTAGTTCTAAGGATCTGACCATCTTTTAACTCTGTTTCTAACAGGGCACTGCCCCTGCAATCTACCTGCAACAGGACTCAGCTAAACACACTCAGGGCTTCAGCAACACAGTTGGCAACACATGAAACATGTGGTTTGAGGGCACTGCCTGGCCCCAGTGAGCCAGAGGGGAACTGAGGGCTGGCCAGGGCTGGCCAGGGGTTTCTCCTTCCTGGGAGGTTGTCACTGAACAGCTCAGCAGCAGCAGCAATGTCCTGGTGGAGCAGAGCTGGGTGAGCCCTGCTGAGACCACGGCTGGGATGGCAGGATTGCTCTGGGGGGTGAGCCTGCAAAACCAACAGCTGCTGCAGAGACGTGGGGGAATTGCAGACATGACTCCTCTCCATCCTCTCTAGATGCAAACTTCTGCTCAATATCACGCTGGTTTCCCGCATGGCTTTTTTCCCAGTGGGATGAGAAGCCCTCCCAGGTGGTGGGATGGGATATAAGTATCCCAGGAAACTTGTCAACCCCACGAGGGAGTGAATAAGTAGCTTCAGCAAATGGAAACTCTCAGGTTTCTCACACCTCCCAGAGACATCCCAGCAATGCACAGCAGCACTTCCACCTGCACTGCCAGGCCCCGGGAGAAAACAAGGGAACAACCCCCCTCCAGGAGAGCAGCACCACTGCCAATAACCCCTGTGCTCCTCTTTCCTCAAGTGTCCTTTGCTCCTTCCAGGTGCTAAACCTAATCCAACTGGATTTTCAGGGTTCAGCTGTTCCCAAGCCCTGCACCCGCTGTTGGGAATTCCCAGGGAATGCAGGGAATGCAGGTTCCTGGGTCTGGGAGAGCAAGCAGGAATCATCACACCTTGCATGACTTCTGTATGCTTTGTGCCAAATTATTCACACTTTTTTCTTCCTTTTTACAACATCAGGAGAAGAAAAAAAAAACCTGAACAAGTAGCTCTAAGTCCTCCTTTTCCTCCAGGGCAGGGGAGAGGGGAAGATACCACTGCACAGCACCTGAGAGTCTACAGAGGAGAAGTTTTTCCTGTGGTTGAGTCCTAGGGCCAAACACATCATCTGGAAGGATACAAAAGCTTTTATAGACTGTAATTTTCTAGTAATTTTAATTTCACACACATTTACCTAAGGACAATTCTGAAAGACAAGAAAAGTGACAAGTAAACAAATTGTATTTCTACCTTCCCTTGAAATGCATTGTAGATGCTTTTCAGACAACAAATACACTAAAACCCAGGAAAATAATTTTCAATTAGAATGCATCTCTTTAATAGGAGAACCCATTTCAGACACTGATGGAAGAGGTAAATTATTGAATGCCAAGTGTAGGAAAGGCACCAGTTTCTTTCAGGGATATAATTAATGGAAAAGGTTTATTCAGATTGCCACAAACCAATGGACAGGATTCGATACACAGTTGACAATGCCAATATTTCTGTTCAGCATGGGTATTCTATCATTTTTCTTCAATATTGCAACTTCTAAACATGAGTTGGCCTCCACATGTGACTACAAAGCCATCTGGTTTTCCAGTGTCAACTCTGCACCAAGGACAAGGTTTCAGTTTGAAGCCAAACCATTCCCCTTTTCCTGTCGCTGCATGTCTGTCTCCCGTAGGACATGAGGATCTCTCAAACTGAAAGAGAGCAGGGTCAGAGGAGGTATCAGGAGGAAATCCTCCCCTGGGAGGGTGGGAGGCCCTGGCACAGGTTGCCCAGAGAAGCTGTGGCTGCCCCTGGATCCCTGAAGTGTCCAAGGCCAGGTTGGACGGGGCTTGGAGCAACCTGGGCTAGTGGGAGGTGTCCTTGCCCATGGCAGGAGGATCAGAATTAGGTGGTCTTTAAGGTCCCTTCCAACCCAAACCATTCTATGATTCCATGATTTACGTTATCCTTGTGATCACTTCAAACCCAATGTCCATCACACCCAGCAGAGATGTTTGATCCCTTCTGAACAGGTCACCTGGGTGTGTGGGTGGTGACAACAACCTCAATGAAAGGTAAACAGTGCAGCCAGAATCATCAACAGCTGTATTTTCATTTATTTTGGGTTCTCCAATCAGCAATAATTCTGCTTTAACAGAACATACTTTTATCAGGATTTTTGACCCTGGATCTTCATTTGGCACAAAGTCAGTCTTGTCCTATGCAACTGCTCCAAATTGGGTCACCTAAAGGAATCCAGCATCTGTGCAATAGTCCAGGTCACACAGCTATTTGTGGAATGGATACTGTACAGTCTGTGTGAGTGCATGATATATGAACTGTATGTATTACCTTGATAAATTGTTTTTAAATATTTCCTCCTTTTTATTAATTGAAGAGGAAACTCATGCATCAATGACATTTTTATGCTGGTTTACACATAAATTATTTCCCTGTGATGTTCATTTTTATTATTATTGCCGATATTATAGCAAATGCATTTTTTTTGCCTTGTAAACAAGATTTTGCTTACAGCTAAATGAAAAGAAGAGAAGTTAATCACGTTGAAATAATAGGTTTAAAAAGGTAATTCAGTAATATTTGGCTGATGTTTAATCTTCCCCAATAGAAGCCATGCTGAGAGAAATGACAGAAATTCTGCTTTTGTAATTAAACTGTATTCATCACTGGCAGGGCAGCTGAAGGAGAGCTGAAGTGCTGCAGTGCCTGCTGACTCCTGGCACAGCCTTCCAAGCAGGGACTTCAAGGTTTGTTAAGTGACAGTGGTGGCTGCAAGCCTTGAGAAAGAAAAGCATCATCCCAGCTGCCAGTGTAAGAACCTGACACTGTGGTGTCTTCACTGTGCTCCCAGGAGGGAGTGAAGGTTTTTCTGAGCCCATTAGAAAAAGTGCCCACCCTCAGACATGCCTGAAAACAGCACCCATTCTCTCAGCAGTAGAGTAGAAATAATCACCCAAGATATGTCTTTGGGGCCTTTTTCCCACGAAAGCTCAGTGTTTCACTGTTACATGTCTTTTTGAATCTGATCCTTAGCCAACCACTCTGAATCCATCACCTCTAGTTTCAGGTCTGACTGCTCCTCCTTAGCACTTTTGAAAGCAATCCAGCAATGGACAGGACCCAGGAGTCCAAATCAGGGACCACTGCAAAGATCAGAAGGCTTTGGAACTGCTCCACCTCTAAGTCCCTTACCATAAATCAGCTGCACACTGTCTTCCCATGCTTGAGGAAGCATTTAGTTCCCAGCTGCTCAGAAGCCCAGTAGATATTTTGGTCTTGTCTTTAGGTTTGCTTTCTGCTCGGCAGCTGGAGGGGCAGTTTGCAAGCCCAGTGGGCAAATGGTGTTTAGTGTGTGAGCTCTGAAGGAAAGTTACATTTCCTTTTTTCCCCTCTGTGGTTTGAACCTCCAGCAAAGTTCCCCCTGCAGCTCTGGAAAATATAAACAATCCCTTTGCTGCTGGAAAGCAGCGTGACCAAGCTTTGATTCCTGAATTTCTAGGGAAGAACTGTATCATCCCTCAATGAGAAGATCTGGATGTTGGGGTGGCAGAAGCAGGTCATTCTCAAACAGCATCTAATTAAGCAGATTTCTGTTGTTTAGCCAAGCAGATGTATCCATCACTGAACACGAGATGCTGCATCATCCAGTTATAACAGCTTCCAGCTCCTTAAAAATGCAGAAATAGGAAACCTCCTTTGCTTGTTGGCTGGTGCTTTGACCTGTGCAGCAGTGATCACTTCCAAGGCAGCAGTAAGAAAATTAATCAAGTAGCTGAGAATGAGCTACTGCAGTGGTTCCCCAGCTTTGGGATCTGTGCTTAAAGCATTCCCTAACAAAACAAAAGCAATAAAAGTCTTGATTCTTTCCCCGGGCAGGGTTTCTTTCTCTCCCATCTTCTTTAAGGTCAGATGAACTTTTTCTCAAGGAATTTAGAGGTGATGAGGTGTAAACTGTATTTGATGGAACAAGGAGTCTCTTCCAACAATTCAGGGGCCCAGTTCATTGGTCCCTGCACACAGTCCTGTTGGAGGTGCAACAGAAGTCACTTCAGAGGCATAAGGAGACAATTATTTGCCTGCAAACACCAAACCTCTGCTTTTCCTCAGGCTGTGCTGCAGCCAGACCTCGCTGCTGGTGCCTTTTCCCAGGACATGGTCAGGAGTTCAGCAGAGCCTCTGCTGTGCCATTCCCAACCTGTCCTTGTGGCAGGATTCCACACCCCACTGCTTACACCGTGTCCCAGTGTCAAGAACAATACTTAGAGCTTCCTAGAGTGGCCCACACTTTTATCCAGCAGGACTGGTGAGGACAAGGAGCTCCTGGTGTGCCCCATCCCCCTCCTGTGACAGTGAACTGGTTCAGAGAGCACTGGGTGCCTGAACCCCACGGATCTCACCTGACCTCACAGGTAACTGAGTCCTCTCCGTGGTCCTACTGGTAGAAAAGAAGTTTTTCTGTCAGTGTGTTAATGCTTTCAAACATTTTTACCAAGTAGCTTCAGCTGTCAAGTCTCGTGCACGTTTCTGGAACTTGGGATGGTTTACACTTGGAAAGCACAGCAATGTAAGTAAGGATGATCCCTCATGACCTGTATATTCATTATACATCTGACCAAGGTCTCACAGGATGCATCAACTTTGCTAAATAGCAAGAGCCCAGAGTGTGTCATGGGAAATGTAGTCTGAACAGAGCAGGGGAGTTTAATGCTCAGAAACTACTCTTTGCCCAATACACAACAACAACTTTCCAAATCAAATACTTATTTTCCAAACCAAATGCTTTTTTTTTTTTTTTTTGTCAAAAGTCTGATTTTTCTGTGGAAGAATTTTCTGCTTTTCTCTTTTTATAAAAAAGAAAAAATGAAAGTTTATTTTTCCCATCAGTTCAAAAGGACTGACTGGACCAAGCACCTTACCTAAAGCTATCAGCATCAGCCCAATACCCTGACTGAGAATCACCTGAACTCGGTGCATAAACAGATTTTTTTTTTTAACAGAGTGCTATGTGTTACTGAGTTTTTACAAAGTTATGAAGATGTTTTTACTGAGAAATATTTGCAAGTCTTGAATGGTTGGCACGTGTGTTAAAGAACATATGATTCAAATAGAAAACCTTTCTTTTTATTGCTGAAACACTAATAAGAGTGCACTTTAATATGCCTTAATGTGTTACTCCTTAATTGACAGCAGATGTTTCCTGAACAGCATTTTTCAGAAGACGTGCTGCACTTCAAAACAAGCAGAAATAAAACCTTACTGTACATACGAGAGCTTCCAAAAACAACACCTCCCCTTGCCAACAATTGTTTATAAAAACAGCATTCTGGATTATTTGAAAATCCATATTAAGTCCCACGGAATATGTCAGAGTAAATCTGATGTTATTTCAACAGAACCTTAACCCAGCCAGTGTTCAAGGTCTCCTTTTGCTTTCCCTCCAGTCTCCAAAACGGGAACTGTCACCTCGCCCTTGATGTTGGATCAGGAGAGAATGGGAAAAAGCAGGCACCTCAATGGGAAGCCAAGTAACCATCTCTCTGGTCAGACAGAGAACACTTCCAGCAGAACATGTACCCCTCTGAAAGCTCACCTGAGGAGCACAACAACTATTTTTTATGCTTGCAGGCAAAAATACCCCGAGATTTGGAGCCTCCTCGTACCCGCCCTGCTGGTGTGACATCAGGAGCCAGGAGAGGCTGGTCCCAGGGCATGTGGATTCCACAAAGCCAGGTTACAAATGGCAAGGGGTTGTCCTCCATGTGAACAGGATTGCAAGTGCTTCTGTCATCACAGGACAGAAAAAGAGGATGTTTTCCTTCGTTATCCTGCCAAAGTCCTGCTCTGACTCCGAATCAAAGCAGCTCTCTCAAGGTATCTCAAAGCACACAAAGACCTTCCCAGGGACAGAGTTTTCACCATTCTCAAGCACTGAAAATTCGTAAATCTGGTTATTACTGGCCATGGGTGCGATCGCAAAGGGCTAAAGAGGATTCAAGCTATAGAAGAAAAGAGGAGAAAGAAAATAATGCAGCCCCTTTTCCTTCCAAAATCTCTTGGCACTCTCTCTGCAGTGCAGAACCGGTCTCAGAAATGAAGTCCTGCCCAGTGCTGGTGTCACTGGTGTCACTGCAGACCCTGCAGCAGGTCCTGTGTGACACAGGATGGGCCACAGTCCATCTGGGCATCAGCTCTGAAGGGCTTCACTTCAAATCCTCTCAGGCATCAGCCAAAGTCAGACATGCTCAGGTGCTAAAGGAGGAGTTGATCTGAAATCAATGTAATTTGTTTCCCCTTCCTTTGGAAAGTTAATAACATTTTTATTTCCTTAGCCTTATTTTTTAGAATATTTCCACTGTGTGTGGTTGCAGGACAGGTCTGTGTTGCAGAGCACACACCATTGTGCCAAATCCAAGTGAGCTGAGCCTGGTGCTGGGAGGTTGTGCCTCTGGAAGCCCTGAGCCCCAGGCAGGTCCTGATCTTGGGGTGAAGGTGGTTCTGCTGCAGGACAAAGGCCATGTGTTTGGATCCACTGAGCAGTCTTTGCAGACCTAATGGCTGCAAAGGCAATAAACAGAAAAATAATCAGCAGCACAAGGCAAACCAGAAATATGAGAAAAAATATGGAATTTTGCTATCTTCCTGAAAGGAGAGAGAACGTAATCAAATTATTGACGGGTAGGGATCAGAGGGTGACCACCCTTTGTAAGCACAGGATCAGCCCTACCAGCCTCAGGAGGCCAACTGATGGCCTGGGAAAATAAAACCTGCAGGATTTACTGCTCCTCTCCCCAAACCCACCCAGAAGCAGCCCCGACAGTGCCCAGCCCTCCCAGCCCGGGGGGGCCGGGCTGTTTGATGTGTGTGTGCTGGGAACACGCTGGGCCTGCTGGGAGCTGCGGGCTGGGGCAACAAATGACAGAATCCTTCAGTACAGCCAAGCTGTGGTCAGTGTTTATTTATTTTATTATGTAAACAGCCCATCACTATGGGTTATTACAGTTGAGCTTTAAAGGCATTTGATAGTTTAAAATGACTTCATGTTATCAGAACTTTTTTTTAAAAAAAAAAACCTCGTTAAAATACTAAGTCATTGACAGTGCTTTTTGTTACCCAGCTTATAAAATACAAATCATTAGGGCAATAAATATTATTCATTTAGAACTGATGCAAACCAAATGTTTTCTTCCTTAAAATACCCATAAAAGTGAAGTTTTATCTTCCATCTGGCAATGCCTCTTATGCCAAAATGTTCTGAGTGGAATTGCATTAATAAGAAGACATCAAGAGAAATATGTTACTTGTATCCTTTAATATGCCTTTGTAAACTGAGATACACGTTGGCCTTCTATCAATAAGCATCTCTACCTGTGGGGTTTGAGAAGGATTAATAGAGAAGAACCATTATAGGATGAAAGGACAGAGCATGCTGGGAGAAAAATGAAAATCAAACATCCACCAGTGCATACACTTCCTTCCAGGATAATATTTAGATTTTATTTTATTTTCTTAATTTAAATATATATATAAAAAAAATAAAATGTTTAAGCTGGTTTTAGATAGCACACATCTGCACTGCAATAAGGCCATTTTCAAAAGTACAGCTCTCAGTGGGATATTTATTTAATTCGTATTGGTTTTGGACCTCAGCCTATAATGAGAAAAGATATGGGCACATGTTAGAGACGGTGGCTGCGACTGGGACTTTTTTGAACATTAAAGTAGAAAAAGCCTTTGCATGTAGGAAGGGTTTAGTGAAAATTCAATAACTTTTGCTTCAGACACTGTGCTTCAGAGCACTAATAAAGACAAGGGAGAACTGGTGCAGACACTGAACTCACGACTGAGCTGCCTGGAAAATGCCAGCCCGGTCTGCCAGGCATTCCCAGCCTTCCTCTTTGGACACTTTTCAGCTTTCTGTTCAAATTTGATTTTGAAACCAATTTTCCATCTCCCCACCGTGGTCACATCTCAGACATGCAGGACTGGGCTCTCTGTGGGTGTGTCTGACCCCACACATCCTTTTCTGTGTTGGTCACAGACACGTTTCAGGTGCCACCTTCCCAAACTGAGTCCAAACTCCTGCTGTGACCACTGGGCTTGTGCCAAGCCGTGTTTGCAGCCTCCCAAAACACAGCCCCGGCATCACTGCGTGCCCACGGCACAAACACTGATGGTTTTGTGCCAGATTCAAGAGTTTTGAGAGAGTTTTAGCACATGGGAGAGGGCAGAAGGCTTTCCCCAGAAGGCTGGGGGGCAGCAGGGTCTGTGGGCAATCCATTGGGCAGCTGAGGGTCACTCCCTCAGTTCTGCTGCTGCACAAACCAAAACAAGAAGTGAAGTGGGGAAATGTTCCTCATCTGGAGACTGTACATCATTTCCTTACTGCTCTGTTGTGAATCTTACCCATTTTGCTGTACCTTAGGGCCCAATTCAATGACTAAAATTGATTTTTGGTACTTCAGTGGCCATGTGTGGGAACCAGACGTATTATTTTTTTATTGAATACAGCCCTTAGAGCACTGGCTCACAAGCTCTCTTCAGTACACTATAATAAAGTAATACCAACATTTCCCAGCTCTCCATAACTTCATTACTCAGTGTCTCTTTGGGACACTATTGCCTCTTGCCCAGACTCTTTAATGGACGGTGGGTTTCTTGTCTGATGCTGGGTCTGAAAACCTCTCTCCCTTTTCCCCTTGTGAGTGCCTGTGTGTGTGAGTTGACACACATGTGCACACCTCCTGACATGTGCTCAGCATTATCTGTCACACTCTTCCTAGAAAATACCACATCCATGTGCCAGTCAGAAAAATGGGCTTGACTTTCGAGGAACTGTTTTCATCAAAGCAGGATTGGGACCTGCCTGCAGACCCAGAAGTGTGAATGGAAACAATTTCCCTGGGCAGGAATCTCAGCTGACGTGCAGCTGCCCCAGCTCTGCGTTCCTTTCGTTGATGTTTTCCCCGAAACCATAAACAGTCCCTGAAGTCAACACAAACCTCCCCACGAAACGTGGCCCAGAGCTGACACCCCCTCTGGAGCTCCAGCCCAGAGAGCCCCCCGAACCTCCTGTGCCTCACCCACCACGTCTCCTGAATCCCTGGCTGCCTTGGCACACCCCCCTCACCTGGGGCAGAGGTTTCCCTTCCCTGTTTTGTGCAGTCCCAGGGAAGACTGTGCTCGGAGCTGCCGGAGCTCTCCTGCTCTCCAGTCGTGCAGCCAGAGCGAGGAGCAATCGTGGCAGCACACGAGACATGTCACCCCCATGATAGCCCTAAATGTACTTCTCCCTCCTTCCTGCCACACCCTTGAGCACCACTGGAATTAATATCCAGAAAAGTTGCTGTAAATTTCTGCCTAAAATTAAAGTCCTGGGAAAGCTGTAGGAAGTTATACCTGGAAATGTGTTAGAATTACTCAGGCTTCAATTTTCCTGCACATCGAGCCCTTCCTGTCCTTTCCCAGCACCATTGAAATCAATGGCTGTTGTTTGGGGTTTTTTTTAAATCAAATCTGGGTTAATGACTAAGGGTTTTTAAAGATGGAGCAGTTGAAGCAGTGACTGCTGGGCAGGAGGAAATCTCCTGCAGGTATTAGTCTTGCAGGGCCGGCGTGGCAAAGGTCACTGTGGCGCTCGCCGTGTGGAACGATGATGAAATACTCTGGGAAATCAGGTCCCCCAGCTCCAGTGTGTGCATTTGGTGGTCATGGCTATGCACCACTTGTGATCAATGGGTGGAAAGTCAGGGTCAGGGCTGCAGCAGCCGGAGATGCTGGTGCTTTGCAATCTACCCGGGCCCCAACCAAGGGGCTGAGTTTCCACAATTCATTTATCATAAACCAGCAATTTGCAAATGTTAGCACTTTTCCCACATATCATGAGCCCTGATGGACTTTAATAAAGGGGAGAGAGAGGGAGAAGAGGAGGGAGGGGGAAGAGAGAGAGAAGAAAACCTACATAATTAAATAAAGTTCTTAGAATGGCTTTAATTGCAAAAATGTTACCTTTTTGGAAGTAATTGCTGTTCAGATTTTATTTATTTTCTAGTTTCTCATTTTTTACATTGGTTTTGCACCAGTTAATTAGCCAGTTGTCTCTCTTGGTGGGTTTTCTACCTCTCTCTTTTACCATTATGACTGTACAGGAATGATTTTCCAGTTTGCTTGACTCAGGCAATCATTAAAATTTGACTACCTGCAATAATTTGATTCCTACCCTGCTTTTAAGCTAAAGGCCTCTAAAGGGAAGGGATGAAAAAGAAGAATAAACTGTAAACAAAGCTTCAAAACATATGAGAGTGTGAATGTGCAGAGCACTAGCTGTGCAGATTCTCAGAGATGCTCACAAGAGTCACTGGCAGGGATCACCAGCCAGGTTCAACACCTCCCACTCTGAGGAAGTCCTTCTCTGGATCTGGCCTATCTTCAGTCTGTAAGTGCATAAATGTGCCTGAAAGAATGAAATCTGCAGACAGAAGAAGGGACAAGAGTTGACACTTTTCACTCATATCAATGATAGCATCACTTGAATGTGATTTTCCAGGTGTCTTTCTCTCCAGGCTTGTATCCTTCTTCCCAGAGTGAGCAACAACAGAGGTTTCAGTGACAGGGATAAAACACTGGGAGCTGTGATGATCAGATTTTCTCCTAGAAAGAAGCTATTCCTCTCATTGAGTGAAGAAATCAGAGGGTTTAGATCAGCCTGGATTGTTTATCCTGTTTCACAAAGCTTTGCCAGCTCATCTCCCTGTCTGCATCCCTGTCCCACTGTCTAATGCTGATTACCAGATCAGCATGACCCTGTTCTGCATTCTCAGAGCTCCCTGACCAACCTCTCAATGCCTTCTCACTGCCATGCCCTCCGAAGGGCACGGCTGTGGTTGAGAGGAACTGCTGCCATTTTCTGATTCATGGGTGCAATGCCAGAGTCAGGGACCAGAAATGAGGAGAAGGGGCTGGGGGGAAGAAGCCATTAAAATATCAGATCCATCTATTCAGCCTATAAGAAATTTCTACTTCTTAAAACCCCAAAGAGCCCCCTTGGACTGGGGGTGGCACCAATGCCAAGCTCCATCTTTAGGGTTTGATGCCTTAAAGCCCTTGCTGGCATTGTAAACTTGTATGGCAGTATTGCCATCACTTGATGCTTCCATTATTCATCAAACTGCTCAGAAGCCCAGGTTTAACCCTCTCAGCATTTCAGTCCTTGGAGCTGCAGGTTTCTCCCAGCCAAACCCCTCCCGGGTCAGTGCCCGTGCTGGTCACGGTGCCCCTCCCGTGGTGCCACCAGCACTGGGCAAGAACCTTCTCCTCCTCCTTCCCAGCTCAGGCCATGGCCCAGGGTGGTGCTGGGGGTGAGATGAACCCGTCTCACACAGCAGCTGAGCAGTGCAGATCTCTCAGTGCATCTTCCCTTTAACACATCCCTTTTTTTCATGACCTGCTGCCAAAATCTCTCTGTTAATGTTTCCGCCGCCATCGACGCCACGCAAGAAAAGTGTCTTTGTTAACACATTTAGGGCCTGCTTTTAATTTCTACAGTATTCCCTTTAATAACAATGTCTAATTAAAACATCTGTTAAAAAGTCTGTAACATTAACTTTACAGGGAGAATTTAATAGAATTATATTTGAATTGCAGCCATTTAACGGGTTTCCTAATTAGGCTGTTGAGTTTTTATTTTTTTTAACAAAAACATTACACAAATTAAAATCAGGCCCAGTTTTTTATTATTATTATTACAACACAGAGTGTGGTCAAAGGAAGGCAGGCAGTATATGGTGGTGTGTGAAGGGTGAAAAAACCCAACACAGCAACTGGGGACTGAAACACTAAAATGCATAAAATGAAACAGATAAGAGACGATGTTTGAAAGGGGGAGGGGACCAAGAGATGAGCAGAGAAAAATTCTCTGGCCTTTTATTTGCATGGTTCATTTTCAAACAAATCCCTGTGAGTATCTCCCCATTTATCTGCCCCCCTTCCCTACCCCTTCTCTCCTCTCCCCAGATTTTACTTTTTGGGATATTGTCTCCACCTGGGAGGAAAGAGGAGAAGAAGCCTTGAAAAAATTTGATTCATGCCAGGTTTGTGTTTTCCCACATTTCAGAAGCTTGGAAAGGTTTGTTACTAGACAAGGTTCTCTGCAGATCCTGAGAGCTGAGTGGCTTCTGTAGAACTTTGCATCGAGTGATCAACTTGCCCAAAGTACAGAAATGCAGAACCTTCAGGACTTGCAGGAGAAGCTGCATTTCTGGGCTTTCAAAGGCAGGGTTTGTCAAACATTTTTTTCAATACAAGGAAGCCTCTGACTGAAGTTTCAGTTGTGGAGGCAACAGATCTTCCCATTTAGGTGAAAACCTCCACTACTTGTTATTAACCTGTTCTAAACCAAAATGAAAGCTGACAGGAAAAAATCAGGTATATCACATGGAGAGGATGGACAGTAATTGCTTTAAAATCACACATTGCTATTTGGTCATGCCAGGATAAGGCATCTCTCAACTGAAATTACACTATTTTCATAGAAGATGGTGATTTCCCAGGGAGGTGGGGGTGTTTTTGTGTGCAGAATGAGATGTAAGAAAACAATACAGTTTTACTCTTCCACATAAATATTTCATATGGCTCTCAACAGATGCTAAAGTCAGTGCCTGTACAAACATCTTGGGTGAAATCCTGGCCTCTGAGTTGTCAGCAATAAAACTCTTATTGACTTCAGAAAGGCCAAGACTTCATCTTTTGTCTCTAAATTGAACTTACAGTTGTAGTGACCACTGGCAACGGGAAACTCACTTCAAAAGAAGGCTCTGACAGTTGGACACTTATCTCCCACTGATCTAAACTATCTCAATCTCTTTTTGTTTCCCAAGAAAACTTGGAAATCCCATTGAGAGCAAGTTCATCAAAATACTTCTTTTGTTCTTCTGATTTACAGCGAATCCAGCGAAGAACACAATTCCCTGAAGGAATTGTCAGTACGTCACAGGCCAACCCCAGACAGAAAGGGCAGGTTTAGTAGGAGAAAAATAACAACAAAATGTTCACAACAAAGAATAAGAAATGCATTAGCACTCATTCAGAGACCCAGGACACTGATGATGCCTTTGATCTCCTTTGCTCTGCCACATTGCATTGCTTTTGTGGCTTTTGGACGTGTAACATAAGTTAGAGTCTATTTGGATCTTGTGGCAACAATCAGGACTTTTCTACACCAAATATCTATTCTTTAGTGGCTCTGAGGAGTCTTTCTTCATAACCAAATTATCTGTTTCAGGCCTGTATTTCTTATGCCCACCATTCTGCACATTCTTTCTTTGCAAGGGAAGAATCTGCACGGAATTCAGATGTAAATACCAGGTCCAGAGTCCAGAGGATGGACTCCATTCCCTGCACTGACACAAAGCACCACCCAGCCCTTGCAATCTCTTACAAAGTTCCTCAGAGGGCATTCTCCAAAAATGCCTTTCTTCACAAAGGAGGAAATTTGCAGAGTGCTTCCCACAAACATTTGTGGTCACCAGGACTCTGTGAACGGCCCATCCAAGAATGAGCTGCAGGAGCTTTGCAGGACAAAGTTGTACCCAGGAATTACCACAGGACCCCGGACAATGTGTTTGCTGTGTGCTTAGAGCCTCAGGGAATAAAGTTGTTTTGGAACAAACCCTCCAGAATCTGCCTGGGTGTTGGTGGGGAGAGGACATTTTGGGAGTTTGGGATGGCATTACACATTTGTGGAGTGGAAATTACAGTTCAGTGTGTGGGCATCCTTGATTGGACAATCTTTCAGCTGATGGGTTCTTCTGTTCAATTACTATTAAAATTCATCAAATGGAACAGAGTGGTTTTAATGCCCGTAATTGTTGTACAAAATGCTCTGTAATTGGTCTTACAAATGAAGCTGAAGAGCAAGATCAAACTCCATTGAAAATGAATCTGTCTTTCCACTGAGGAGTTCAAGAGTCACTTCGAAAATCCATTTCATGGGGAAGTGTTTAGCCAATTCCAATTCTGGTTCGTTTTGTGTGACAGTTTTTATTTGCTTATTTTGGCCTCTCGTATGCAAATGAAACTGCCAACTTTTGAACTTGTTTCCATGTGCTCCCCTCGCCTGTAAACCCAGCCCTGCAGTCAGGCAGCAGCAGGCAAACTTCAAAGCCCCCTCAGGTGCATTTTAGGTGATATGGGACAATGTGAGGTGAGGA
This sequence comes from Manacus candei, assembly GCF_025592945.1. Taxonomy (NCBI): domain Eukaryota; kingdom Metazoa; phylum Chordata; class Aves; order Passeriformes; family Pipridae; genus Manacus; species Manacus candei. Next base: position 14,942,712 of record NW_026138105.1, on the reverse strand, counting down.
GCCAGCAGGTCCGTGTCTGGCAGAGGAACCAGTTTCATCAAGTCTTGCCAACCTCTGCTTGGTGGTTTTTTTGTAGATAGGAGGGAGTTACTTTGACCCTGGAAAGGTAAAAGGGGAGGCAATCTGAGAGACGGGGGATTGAGCAGAAGGTGAGAATTTCTTGTGCTCCTTTTGCCACCCAAAAGCAGCATAACCTGGAACTACACTATTATTCAAGGAAGTGGGAAAGCAAGCAGGACATTTAGGGCATTGCTCTGACTTGGTGTTCCACAAAGAATTCATTGAATCTTCTGCTCTGAGATATCCTAAATTTTCACCCAGAAGCTTCCCTGAACCTCGAGTGCTTTTCCCAAAGGTGGCAAACACGGGTGCATGTCTGGTGGGCTGTCAGTGCCCCTTCTCCCTGAGCCCCCTTCTCTGCTCTGTAAGGTGTTCTCAGGGGTGGGGATATGCTCACACAGCCCTGCTGTGATGGGGTGTGGAGCAACCAAAGCACTTGGGTGCCCATTGGGGTCCTTCCTGACACACCTGGTGTGTGTTTGTGCCTCCTGCTGTAAGATGGTGAGCCCCTGGCACAGGTTGCCCAGAGAAGCTGTGGCTGCCCCATCCCTGGGAGTGTCCAAGGCCAGGTTGGATGGGGCTTGGAGCAACCTGGGATAGTGGAAAGTGTCCCTGCCCGTGGCAGAGGGTGGAAGGAGATGATCTTTAAGGTTCCTCCTGACTCAAACCATTCTATGACTCTCTGATTCTGTGATGGAACATGATGGATTTAACCACTGGAACCAGAGTGTCACAAGTTGATATTTAATTCTGTCTTCCATCTCTTAAAGACTCCAGGCAAAATTCTCTCTCTGATCCCTCTCTAAAGCCACTTCTCTCTTCCTCTACTCCTCATCCCAACCAAAAATTTCCAGGTTTCCACCACTGATTCTGGAAAGCAGAGCTTATTGTTCACGCTGCTTCTGTCAGTTCTTTTCTGCTTTGTCTATTCTCAAAGAATTAAAAAGAGGGCTCAGAGGGGATCACTCCTCTTTGTACAGTGAGTAAAGAGCTTTCTGTGGCACCTCTCCATGGAATGAAGTGATGGCTGTGGAAGAAGAGCAAACCTGAACTGGAAGTGAAAAAAAAAAAAACAAACAAAACCAAAAACAAAACAAAACAAAACAAAACAAAACAAAACAAACAAACAACAAACAAACAAACAAACAAACAAACAAACAAAAAAAAAAAAAACGAGAAAGCTACATGTTACTGTCCCAAAGCCATTTAAAAGACACAAATCCCTCCCTGTGTTCCTGCCTTGTTACCAGGGCATGTTATTCACACACACACACACTGACTCTGTCATCATTAATCTGCTGAGGGGGTGTGTGAGAGAAGTTCAGCAGCTCCTGGGGATAACAGAGGAGCTGAGCACAGGCCCCATGTCTGGTGTGCTCCCTGACGGGCAGGGAGGGGGGGAAAACAACGGGGCCTAATTAAACTGCAAGTGTAAATAAATAGAGCCAAATTTCACATTACATCCAACAAAATTAAGAAAAGGTCATGGGCAAGACTGCATTTTTTTAAAACCTACCGGCTCTGTTTATTAAATGGGATTGCTTCGTACGCACTCAGCACTAATTGGATTGCGGGTTATTTTGTTATTTAGGTGGGGGTGGGAGACAGAAGAGAATAGGGGAGGGTGGAACACACTCCTAATGGCATCAGTTTTGTCCTAAAATAGCTGTTAGTCAGCATCCTGACCTTTTCTTTCCCCACACAAACCCTGAACAAACACCTTGATTTTTCGGTTGGGATTTTTGTTGCAGATAAGCAATTCCATTGTGGTCCGATCCTCTGGTGCCGTTCCTGGGATGTGTTTGTGTGTGTGTGTGTGTGCATGTACAGCCAGGAAATGTCTGTGAAGCTGCAGGAAAGGCCTTAATTGTAATTAAATCTGCCTTCTTCCACATCCCTGTGCCCCTGCCTGTGCAGACTGAGGTGTTCAGGTGTGTGCTCTGAGTCAGGCAGTGAAAATGCAGTGAAACAGAGGAGTTCGTGCTATCAAAGAGCAGCAATTTCAAATGTCTCTGTTTTAAAGAAAGCACAGAAGAGATTTGTCTATGAAGGGCACATCTGGGGGGGCTGGAAAGCTTTGGGTGGAGCATCTGGAGCCAATGCCAAGCGGTGCCCAAGACCCTTCTTTCCTCACCTGGTGAGCACAGGGCAAAGAGAAGAGGAGCAGGACTCGGGGGAGCCGTGTGGGAAGGTGTTCCTGCCTGAGCTGCACCTTCCTTTAATTCCCAGTGTGGGAAGGTGTTCCTGCCTGAGCTGCACCTTCCTTTAATTCCCAGTGTGGGAAGGTGTTCCTGCCTGAGCTGCACCTTCCTTTAATTCCCAGGACACGGCACAGGGCAGCAAGGGGGGCCCTCAGGGCCACAGCTGCTTTCATGTCTGCCGACCCCCCGGGATTTGTGCTGCTCAGCACGGGCTGTCAGGGGGCTGAGGAGACACCCACACACCCTCCCTTCACACAACAGCCCTTTCATCTCCCTGCCCGGGGATGGACGGCCCTGCGGCCGCTTTGTCCTTTGCAGAAGGTCTCCTTGTCCCCCCCTCCCTCTCCCTCAGCTTCCCCCAGCTGGAAAAGACAAAAACAAGCCCAAAGCCTGAAAGCTGAGGTGGGTGTAGAGCAGAGCCAGCAGGGAAAATCAGTTCATCATTCATGGGGTTGCCAGTGCTGGGAGTCCCCCATCCCTCACTGGCTGGGTGGCACCGAAATGTCTCCTTTTGGGGGGAGAAACTGCCTAGAAAAGGCAGATTTCACTCCTTAGGGTGACTCCTCAAGCTGGGCTGGGCTGTGCTCCATGGATCTGCTGGAGAAGCTGGAGCAGAGAGAGGTCCATGGAGGTTCCTGTGGGCACATGGTCCTGCCCTGCTGCCGTGGGTGGCTGTGCTTGCACAGGTCCCAGGCTCCTTCCAGACAGAATGGTTTTTAAATTGCACAACTGGTAGGTGAATGGACAGTCAGAGCTGGGAACTTGCACCTAAGAAAAGTCCTGGAAAATTCTGAGTTTTCAGCCTAAAGTAATGAACACTGGTTTTTTGACTGAAAGCTAAAAGATTTTAAGACAAGAACATTCCATATTTTGATGAGGAAAACCACATATACTCCCTGATTCTGTGAAACCTGGTCTGGCTAAGTCAGCTTAAATAGATCTGCAACAGATCCAGACCAAGAATGAGTAAATCCTAATGTTCCCCTGTGTAAATAAAGACCAAATCCATGTTGCCTATATCTGTGGCAAGGGAGTCCTGTTATGAAAAGCATCACCTAACTGAAATCCAATTTTCTGTTGAAACAACCATTTTGATTTCAATTTTTAGGTTGTGCTAGTAATTTCTTCCAGGTCATTAAATCGTGAGTTACTTTGTATCCACAGATACATCATAATTCTATTTATTCATTAATTAAAATTATCCCTGATTTTCTTCAGCACTTAATTTTTTGCTCAGAAGAATCTGAACATTTTTAGTCGTCTCCCTGAATCAGCACCCAGGGAGCTGTTTCGGTCAGGCAGCATCTCTTCTTTTCTCTTTCTCCTGTAACTAAACAGCGAGCTGAGAATTGCTTTAGCTGGAACTCCAAGGGATATTGCAGTTTACCGTATGCAGACTCATAACTGAATTGCTGGTAACACAAATGAGGAGATAAATAGCTTTCTTTGGATCAAAATTCACCTTCAAAGTGAAACAAAAATTATGGACTGACTTGAACCTATTTTAATGACAATAACAACAAAGGGAGGCAGATTAAGGTCTTTAGCGGGGAGTTTGGGGGGAAACTGGGATTGCTAGAAACAGTTTCTAAGATCGATTGACTTGAATAATACTCTGGGACACAGAGAACAGAGAGAGATGATGCCTGAAGAGAATAAATCAAATATCTTACGGCATTTTAGGCATTCTTTCCTTTCCTAGACATTGCTTTTAGTTTCCAGAAATATGAACAATTCCAGGCAAGCAGAGAATAGCCTGTTCATTTCCCCCCATGATGAATAGTTGCACGTTAGCCTGCTCATTTAATGACAGCTATATATAGTGTGTATAATAAATCAGACCCCAGCACACAAATGCCTTCTGTTTACCTTTGAAATGCTTCCTTTTTCTTTTTTTCCCTGAGAGTTGGGATTGTTGCAGAAGTCTGATGAATCCACCTACACGTACGGGGATCTGAACGACAAATTGCCACAAGCTTTTGGTTCAGTGAGGTCCCTCGTCCTGCCGGGGCTGCCTGACACCCCGAGACCCCAGAGCCTCACAGGACCAGGCTCTGGAAAATGAGCTCAGTTCAGAGGGAATCTTAGTCTGAGCTTTGCATGAAAAGTCTCATTTTAATCAGGGATCTCAGTCAATTAGTTTGATTATTGCATTATAAACACTTGTCAACTTTTATAATATGTGCCTTTGAAATACAATGCCTGAACTCATCCGCCTCTGAAATAGCAGATTTTTAACCTGAAGTACACTATGATTTCTCTGTATGGTAATTAACCACTTACAGCTTATATATATATTGCTGTATACATATATAATGTTATATATATCCATGTTGCTACTTGTTGGATGAAAATAACCGATGTTTACAAACGACCTGACATGTTTTGCTTCCAAGAAAAAACACAGATCCCTTTTCAGTTTAAATATTAGCAATTTCATCTGGGCTGGGAGACGTACATTTCAAGTAATTCTCTCCTACCCTGAGTCACACCTGCCACTTCCCAGCTAGCTGGTGGAGCACTAATAAGATGATCTGATATCCCACTTCCAAGATGAGAAATTCCCAGGCTGGATTCCTGCTGGATGTCAACCCCCAAAGTATTTTTTCCAAGGAGGAAAAGGAGCAATTTCTATTTTTTTTTTTCCTTTATTTTGGGAAAACTTTCCATGCAAAGAAATGCAGCACAAACTATTGAGAATTGCTGAAAGACACACAGATTATGGATATTTTTATAGCCGTGAAGTCACTCAAATGGCTTTGTCTCCATTTCACTGTTTGGCATAGATCACTTATTGTGCACATGTTTTCAGATGGAAATGCTGAATTAGACTATGGTAAAATGGATAATGCAGCCCTAATGCTGGCATGAGCTAATAAGAAAACAGCAATGAATCCACTGCTGCAGATTGAAGTACATGCATTTCATATTATTACTCAAGGCTTGTCTCTCCGATTAGATGATTGCATAACCTTAATATTATAAATCTTGCATGATGTGAATTGTTCAGCTGTAACCATAATCAGTTTTTACTAAGGTGGCATTTCTGTCATCTTGTTAAACACAAACATTATGTATGTGCTAGTCATAATTTTATAACAGTTGCTTTTAGCTGGGGAAGGCTTTGTCAGTCAGGAGATGCTGTTTAGCTCAGATATGCAGTGCGAGTACTTAAGATGCTCATAATGTCAGTATTTGCTTCAGAAAATATCACTTTGTAGATCCTTTAATTTTCTGAGTGTAAATTTCTCTTCAGAAGAAATGGAAAAACGTGCAAGTTTTTAGACAGAACTCTCTAACAGCCACTTTTCAGATCCTCCAAGAACTGAATTTACTTAATCAAGTGAAAATGGCCGCACACTCCACAGAAATCATGGCATGCTGTCACTCTTCCAGTGCCACTGCTGAGCTCTGATCTTGCACTTACTTATTCCAGCCCAATTTTCCACGGAGGGAACGTGGCCAAGCTCCCCATGTGTAAAGTACCAAAGGCAGGGCTCTCTGGGGACCACCCTGCTGCCAGGATTGAAGGGTTTAACACCCACCCTATAAACCTCAGCCAGGTTCTCTGCTCCCATCCCTTCCCTGGGCATTTCTGCAACTGGAGCTCACAACCAGGGGATAAATTCCAAGGCACTCCATGGAGGAAGGGGATACAAATGGTGTGGATCCACTGCCTTTGTGCAGAGCCTGGGGATTATTTAGTCCAGCTTATCTCCTTGACAAATTTGTTGGCTTCATCAGATGCTCTGTAGAAAAAGGGGAGGGGGAAAGCAAAATCCCTGCCTTGTTTGGGCAATGGACACTTTCCTATTTTTCACTGTAGATCTTGTGTTGAGATAGTCTTTAACAGAGAGATAAGGACAACACGAGCATTTCCACATGCCAGCAGGGGTAGGAAGCCCTGAGACTGCATAATCAGGGAACCAGGAGCATAAAATTAGAGCTGCCTCCCCTCTCTGGCTCAGCCTGGTCCATACCCAGGTGTTCATGGGCATCTGGGGGTCTTATTGTACATGACTCCAGGAAGGTAAGAGAGGGATGGCTCGGGTGGCAACCCATCCCTCAGGAAACCCCATCCAGTGACTCTCCACAATGCTCTGGTAGCTTCTTTACTGTGCTGAAACTCTGACACCAGAGAGGCTTTCTCACATGGTTGGGAGGGAAAAATAGTTTTTAATATCAGATTTTAAAAAAAAGAATGTATGGCCCCTATAAACTGTTAAACTTCACTTTATTGATCATAAATCTGTGTTTTGCTCAATGCAAAAGTTTTTCATCTTGCACAGAAAAATGCTGAAACAGCTACAAATGTCAAAAACACAAAGTTTTCTCTCCTGGACAATTTATATGGAAGTTATTGGATTTTTTTTGTTGTTGTTTAAAAGCACTCTTACCACGCTGCAGTCGCCCACTGGGTTAGGAGAAATTGCCTTTCAGTGCCAAGCTTTGTTCCTGTCCTTCATTGATGGGAAGAGACCTGAAAAATAAAGCAAGGGTGTTAAGTCTCTTCTACGTACCACTAGGGACAGAAGGACTGAATTGGATAAGAGATCCAAGCAATGGGAATAAGACCTCAATAATATCAGAGAAGGAGATATTCCTTTGCAAAGCCACTGCTAAAGTAGGGCACAGGCAGGAAAAGTGGTACAGAGCTGAGCACGAGGCTCAGAGCAACCCCCTCACCCTGAGACTCCTGCCCAGGTCCACACCCAAACACAGTGGCTGTGCCAGTGCAGGATGGCCAGGCAGGTCCCAGGGGGACATTGCAGGGAGTTAACGTGGCCCTGGGACGTGTCCCCCTGCTCTGTGACCAAGGGCAGGGTCCCATCGGTGTCCCAGCCTCTCTCCCTGCACCTTGGGACCGAGAGATTAACAGCCCTGTCTTGCTATTAATGATCTGCAAAAGCTGTGAAGGTGCAAAGCAGGGCAAAGAAATCTTGATTTATTAATGGTAAAGCAGAAAACTGGAAGGAAAAAGTGGAAGAAAAAATTCCAGACCAGCCAAGGGTGGTGTCGAGAGAGATTTACCCTGTTGTATCATGCATTTAAAATGGGTCATTTCAGCTAAGGTAGCTCTGTGTTAGCACACTGAATATATTTGGTCTCCTATTTTTTTTTTAATAATAAATCCCATCCAGGAAGAGGAATAATAGGAAAAAGGATTTATTTTTTTTTCATCCTGCTGTCCAAATTACAAGAACTGTGCTTTTCCCTCATAACCTGGAAGCCCCCTTTTTCTGCTTGTTCTCCATCACATGGTACAACAGGTCTCTGTGCTCCACTACAGTGGTCAGCATCTCCCTAGAGATAATGGACTGGATCATCAGCTGGATGCAATGCTTCTATTTGGTCATAAATCACGATGGGAATACAGTAACCAAAAGCCATGAAATATGAAACCACATAAATAAAGGAAGGGAAGGACTGTGAATTGTCTGGGGAAATCTGTGCAAAGAAAGGGAGGAGGGGAGACTTGCACTGTTGGAGGAACCACGACAAATATACATCCTGATTTTAAAGTTGAACTGTTGCTATAATTATTTAAGATTGGCCTTCTCCTGTGTCTCACAGGATGAGGCTTTGTTCTCCTTTCCGCTAATTTCATGTGCTTTCTGTTCCTCTTGGCCTTTGTTTTGATTTCTGTGCTTTTCCCACTTCTAGTAGTTCTGTCTACAAATACCCCTGTTATTTCATCACCCCTCCCAGCACACACAGTCCCCAGCTCCTGGACACTTTCTTCTTCCTTAGCCTCTGTTCTGTTAAATTCACACACTTTTTATTACCAACCTGAGAACTCCAAACAGCTCCTACAGGGAAAAGCACAGGTCAGCCAAGCCAAGGATTTTAGCTCTCATCCACGTCCAAAAGGTGGGGTCCAAGCACATCTACATGTTTAATTAAACCAGAAATGTCAAATCCTCCTTCACAGCTGTCCAACCTTCACCACTGTGATCAAGTCCACAGTTTAGGAGATGCAGTGAACAAAATTTGGCAGACTGATCTACTAAGAGGAAAAGTAGAAAGAAAAGGAAAACAAAATATTGAAAAGTTTTAAAAAAGAAAGAGTATTAGGACTCTTGGATGGGAATCCTCAATGCTAAAACTTTGCTTAATCTTGTAGGCAGAATTTCAACCTTTAGGTTTATTAAAATGAGGGCAAGGAATCTGTCACTGCTTTGTTCTACACCAGTAACTGGAGCAAACCTGTATGTCCATTGCATTGTGGAAAGAGCTCTGTTTTCCTCAGCATCATTGCAGACATACCAGGTAGTGTAAAATACCCTGGGATTTATAATTTGAGCACAGTTATTTTATATATGTCAAAAGCAGTGGCTGATCCAGCAGTCCTGAGGCTGCTCCCATGTGACAACCACAGCACTAAACACAGTAAACACTTCCTCCCCAAACTGCCACCGTTGGTTCCCTCGTCCCTGGGATCCAACACCAGGGGTTTCACTCAGCTGAAGGACCCTATTTAAAAAATATTATTCCTATTGAAACATGCATGATAAGATTTTTAAAACATTTTATTTTCACTGACCCTCAGGTTTTAGCTTACCCTTATGGATACAGCTACATATTCACATAGGTGATATTTAAGATGTGACAAACTCCCACTTTTAGTGGTTTGTTCTTATGGTCAGTTCAGTTTCCTCCTAATAAATTAAAGCATCTATGAGGATTTTTACCATGGGTGTAATTTTATTTTCTACAATAACACAAATCTGTCTGTTTGGTGATGTGTGCATATTAGAAGACAGGATAAAATATACAGGGTATGGGGTTTTGATTTGAACCACATTTAAGAGGTACAGGTAGACCTGTGTTTATTTTGGATCAGCTGCTTTGCTTCAGCTCTGCAGTGCAGTTAATAAATGCTGCAGACTGCTCTTTCAGAGCTTATAAACTTAGCAGAAATAAAAGGAACTAAGGGGTCTGACAACTGAGTGAAGCTTATAAATGCCACTGAAAGCCTTTGGGGCCCCAGCTCCTGGGGAATATATCAGAGCCCCTTCAGGGTTTATAAATTCTGCTTATTTACTGGCAGGTTTCTCTCCTGACCATAAAAACCATAGGTCAGAAAGGATTGCTAGATGGGAAACATGGAGCCTAGCTTTCATTTAACTCCAACTTCTTCTTTCACAAGTCTGTGCTGCTCATCAGCAAGCTGTGGTGTCTAGTGCTGGATGCCACACTGAGTCCCTCACAGGGAAAGCATCTGCAGCTCCTGACGTGATCTGGGACTGGTCCCCTGCAGCAGTGAGCTCCTGGCTCCTGGTCAGGTTCTGTTTGCTAGCTCTTCACACTTTACAAGCTGGAGAACTGTGCCAGGAAGCTCAGATAGGACTGTTCTGGGGTCAGTGTTTTAGAAGCACATGAGTAGGTTGAGCTGCTTCTACAGCAGGGGACGAGCAGGACCAGCCCCCGGGGCTGTGTCTCTGCTCACCTCGTGTCTCCCACTCCCTGGGCAGGCTCCCAGCCCGCCATGGTGTGAATTGAAACTGCTGCTTGCTTCCCCTCTGCAAACCCATTTCCATCTCAGCTTCAAGGAATTTGGGCTCATGAACAGACCAATTTGTTTGTAGGAACCCAACAGGCCCATCACCAATTCTGTGCTCCTGAGTGTCCTAGGCAGGCATCCGCCTTCCAGGAGGAGGAGGAAGCACTGTGAGCCTGTCAGGTTCCTTCTCAGCATCCTGATCCCAGTTCCATTCTGCTGCTCCCACTGCCTGACAAGCTGTTTTAATGGATGGGCACTGGCCTTCATGCAGGGGTTAAATGTAAAACTTCCCGATGCTTCTCTTGTCAGAGTTAAAAGCTTTTCACGTCTGTGTTAATGTTTCTTTTTTTTCCTCCTGTCTGCTGGCACCCATGACAAATACTACATCTTGCATTGAGTAGCAGTATATTGAATGGCTGGCAGAGGCAGAATACGGCACCTGTAATTTATCTCCGGGAGTTTGGGTTGGATGACACTGCTGGGAACAGACGGGGGCTCGGAGCTGTCACCTGATTACTAATTCTAGGATTTCTCCTCCGAGAGTGAGAAGGAGTGAGCTGGGATGAAGGGTACAAAAAGCAAATCAATATACAGGTTAGTGTTTGCATCATTATTAACACTCGGGCTGTCAACACACCCATTGAAACTATCGCTCAGGGCAGGCTCCGATTTAATGGTCAGTGTAACAGATTTACTGTAAATGTTAGCTAAGGCAGGGTGGGGGGGGACCTCATTGACAAATAGCAGGGATTTCAGGGGGCTGAGTGAAGCCCTCTCTGTGTGTCCACACATAATGCCAGGATTGCCGGGCGCGGGCGGGTGGCTTTCAGCAGGATTTCTTTAGGGGGGCTGTGCTGTGTCCCTCTGTGCCCCCCTTCCCTCCCCAGAGTCCCTGCCTCCCTGCCCTCACAGGCAGCAGCTGCACATCAATTAAATCCCCAAGGGAGCTTTGATCTTGGGAACCCCTCACAAACCCCTTAATAGCCTGGAGAAGGGAGGGAAGAAAGGGAGATGCTGCCATCTTCACACTAAATTAGCCTGTGACAGGAAAGAGCTTTAAATGAAGTTGGGGTTTATTGTCTTTACCCAGCTGATGAGCTCCTGCCATTTTCCTCTTTCCCTGGAAAAAGTCACCTTTGCAGAGGTTTCCTAGGAAAACTCCTGACATTGCCCCTTCCCTGGTGATCTGTCCTCACACTTTCCCAAGTAACACACAACCGAGCAGCTCTGAGCAGAATAAATGAATGCACGATCAAGTGTCTCTGCTTAAATTACTGATGAAATGATAAATCTGCTGCAGAGTAAATTGGCTGAAGACGAATCTTTCTGAGCCCTGTCGGTGCTGCCACTTTTTCAAATGAAAACCCTCATAGAGAAATTAAACTGCTTAAAATGAAAAGTATCTAAATTCAAGTAGCTTTTGCAGTGGAGGGTTTCCCAGATTGCACTGTCATCCCAAACAGATCCTTCTCCAGGAACACTCTGCTGCTTTACTTGCTCACTTTAAATGGTTCCCACATGCACATTTATAACAGTGCATCAATCTCCAGGTAACTGTTTTCACTCACTGTTGCTGCCAGGAGAAGGAGGGACCCAGAGGCTGAAGCCTCAGAGTGTCAGATGGACCAGCCACATGCAGCTCTCCCTGGCCCCAGGGCTCTCACCCTCTTGGAGATTTGAGGCTAATGGCAAAATATGAAATACTGGAGCTCAGTGTTGATATTCCCAAATGACATCTTCATCTCCTGTCCTTGAGACAGACACCTCAGGAGCTGCCTCACTCAGTGCAACCTCAGAAAGTGTTGTTTTGTACAACAGGGTAAATCCCCTGTGCTCCAGGGTTAAGGAATCCTTGGGAATGCCCACTCCAATTGAACTCTGCCTTCAGAGCATGGACTCAGGACAGAATCAAAGAATGCTTGAAAGCTCCTGAGCATGTCCCAGTAAAGTTATTTCTATTGTCTCCCATGGGAAACTTCCACCCAGAGCAGCTGCAGAGACCCAGCAGGAACCCAGAGCAGAGTCTGAGGCCGTTTGAGAGCCACATCTCTGCAGGCACAGACCAGTCCCAGAGCCCCAGGAGGTGTGAAGTTGGTCACCCAGGAGGACTCTGAGGAGCAAGAGCAGCACAGCTGTGTCTCTCCCTCACTCCAGCCTTCACCTTAGCTGTGATGGTGTCTCAAGATGCCTTTTCTGCTTATCTGCCCCAGTGATGTTGATAAGCTCTGTCATTAGTGCTGCCACTCTTAGAACACACAATACAGTGGGGACAGGCTTCTCTCAGCCCTTAATTTCATCAGAAACAAGCCCAAGATGAAACCCATGGAGCTCATAGCAGACAGTCCTGAATGCCCTTCTGCCAGGAAAAGTCCTGCCAAAGTGGCAGAGGATTGACCTGCTCACACCAACATTTCTGGGACAGGCCATGCACCACCTGCAAGTGTGCAAGTCACATTTTGTTACTTGCATTATCTTCTGGGACCCCAAGCTCTTCCAAAGGACTGGTCAGGAATCCCAGGTTTAGTAGGGCATGGGGGATGCAGGCAAGGCTGTCTGGTGTTACAGTTTGTAGCTGCAAGTATTGAAACCCTCCAACATCTGGCTCAGAGCCCAGCAATGTGGATCTCTGCTCACATTACTTGATTTTGTGGTGTTACGTTGTGGTTCAACCCCAGATCTCCTGAGCAGATCTGGTAACTCTGTCCACTGTGTGGGGAGACCTCACATGGACATCCCAAAAGTGCCTCTGAGAAAACCTGGGGCTGTGCCACCCACTCACACAGTCCAACCCCCAGCCCTGCACAGGCCCATGCCCAGCAGTCACCCCCTGTGCCCCAGAGGGTCATCCAAACCCTCCCTGAGCTCTGACAGCCTTGGGGCCGTGCCCACTGCCCTGGGCAGTGCCCGACCACCCTCTGGGGGAAGAACCTTTTCCTAAAATTGAACTTAAACCTGCCCTGACACAACTGCAGCGCTGAGATCCTCTCCAGAGGGCACATCTGCTTTGTGCCACAGAGATGTCAGCTCAGCCTCCAGGCTTCCTGGGACTTGCAACGTTAGAAACTCAAAAAACCAGCTGCAGCAGCTGCAAAATCAGCACTAACGTGTTTCGGTTTGATTTTGATTTTTAAAGGGCTGGTGGCAAAGGGAAGCTCTGGAGCCTCTCTGAGGAGCTGAGCTCTAATTCCTGCAGAAGAGAGCAGCCCCCATGAGTTCAGAGCGCCGCTTGCTCCCTTTAATCCTCACACTATTGACTGGAGGAAGAACAAACCTCCTTGGAAGGCTTAATTGGAGCAAGTGGCGTCTGACGAGTTTTGTTTAAACTGTAAAAGAAGACTCCTCCCTGGTGGGAGACGCTCAGCAAGCAAAATGAGGAGGAAAAAGCCAAAGCTTTGCTGCACACAGCTTGGCTGTGCAGTGGATAACCCAGTGGAGAGCAGCCCTGGGAGCTGCTGGGATATTTGGACAAGGTGACCCCGCTCTGAGCACATTAGCTGTGTTATCGGCCTATAAACTGTCTCACTGCTTTACATATCTGGATGGCCCACATATTGAAGGGGAAGATTAGCTTGATTATCAATGGGGGAATGAGCCAAACAATTACTTTCATTATTGAATATCCAATTAATTATTCAGGAGGCAAATCAATTATTCATATCTCATTTAAACTGGGTGGGGGGAGAAGCGTTGCCACTTGACAGAGCTGTTCACAGCCTCTCTGGATACAGCAACAATCCTGCTGCAACAGGGAGGGATTGTGCTGGGAGCAAAAGCCATCCCCAAAATTACATTCCCTGGGCTATGTGGATATCCATCCACGTGCATTTGGTGGCCAAAGCCAATTCTGGAGAACTGTGACAGTCTGGAGTTCCCTGCAGGGTCACTTCAACCATGATTACTGCCACCTTTTTATGGGATACAAAGCCCCCTCCAGGTCAGCACAAACAGGGGTTCAGAAGCCCATGGGAGTTGAGCACATCCCATGGGAGCACTGAGGCATCAAGGACTTGGATGTATTGGGTCTTATGTTATCACCCAGACAACAAGAGGGAATATCCTGGAGAACAGCAGACTCTTAACCATTTTTCCAAACATGATGTCATCACACTGACATTTTACCAACTAAATATCTGTATCTTGCTTCCCTTGTTTAAATAATGGAAATTTTAAAAAAAAATGGGTTTGCCCACTCTCTCATTGCTTTCCTGTGCTTTTTTTGGAGGCAGGAATGGGGATATCACACTGACACACAGCATCAGCCACAGTCTAATCTGCATCCAGACAGCATCACCCCAGTGCTGCAGTGCCCTTTTGCCACGGCCATGTGTGCTCCCATCCCAAGTACCACCAACAAACAGACTGGTGGGTTCAGGGCAGCAATGGCCCTGCAGAACAGAGGGTAACCACGAGAGAAACAGGAGACTGAGACAAGGCAAGGCAAGAAATGCAGCCACGGAGAGAGTGGATCTGGGAATACAACCAGGGTGCAAATGATGTGGAAAGGCCAAGGTCTGAAAACTCTGCTTTTCTGTAAAACTACCCACACAGGAGGTGACAGCTGGCTACAACTGTTTGAAAAGCAGGGAGACAGAGGGAATCACAACTCGTGTGTGTGTGTGTGTGTGTGTGTGTGTGTGTGTGTGTGTGTGTCCCTGGGACATGCAGTGTCTGGGAACACTCCTTTCCTCCAGCTCTCTCACGCAGTCACTTATCCTCACCATGGCCAAGCCCAGCCCTCTGGTAGTCTCAGTTTTGTTTCTTTTTATTTCTTTGCACAAGGAGGAGTGAGTGATACCATATTGGAAACAAATTGTCAATTACTGAACAATCAAGCCCTCCATTTGTTTGTTAGATTGACTCTCAAATAGCCCGATTAATTATAACAGCACTAATTATTAAGATACACTGGTAGTCATCTCCTATTTCAGAGAGAATGAGAAAGTCTTTCCTTCTGCTTTTGCTGTCACAGTAGCAGCCTTACCCAATAGGGCGATTTATCTCTGTCAAGCCAGTAAAATGATAATGCCAATTAAATCACACAAGTAATTGCTGTGGGGGTCCCCACGGATTTCTCCCAGCAGAGTCAGGTGGAATATGAATGCAGGGCTGGATCCTGCACAGGGAGCACAGGGATGCACTCCACCTGCACTAGACCTTGTCCCTCCCTGACCATCACGGTGGGGACACTGGGCAAAGCTCTCTCAGGCTCCCTGGTAGCCCCAACAGAGCACTTTTAGATCCAGAAGCAGGTGAAGTTGCTGAGTCTCACATAGGGATGCCACTGAGGACTCATGACATGAAGAAGTAAAAGGCTGTTCCTTTTTGTTCTCTCCAGATTCAGCTGGTTTTCATCTTCTCCTGGCTTTTCCTCCAGCATCTCCTGCTCCTGGCCTGCTTGGACCTGGGCTGTGCCCCCAGCCCCTCAGACCAGAAATGCAGCTGAACTCTGGGCAGAGCTGGTGTTTTCAGCCTCCCTGTGCACACACACTGTAAAAAATAAAGACATATGCACAACACACACAAACATGCAGTCTGGCCCAGAGAGGCTGGAAGGATCACAGCCACAGATAACAGTGGTTATGATTGATACAACTGCTGCCAAAGGAGGGGATGTGCCCCCACCCCTGTCCTGTGCTTTCTGCTTACGGTAATGAATCGATGTCTCTGCAGTTGGGCAAAGCCCACCTGAAAAGAGCAGTGTGATCTAACCCAATCTTCCTTCTCATTGGATTAAAGCCCGTGAAAGCAGGCATGTAACCTTGTTAATATCACCTTTATTAGGGGGAAGGGGGACAGAAGATTAAGATATACTTCATGTTGTTGCTAATTAGAAAAATTGAGACTTTGCATCTGTGCAAGGCAGAGCAACATGTGGCATTAACAGATGTGAACTCATTACACAGCTGCATCAGAGGAAATTGTGCCACCACAGCGACAAAAATCTCAAAATCAGATTTCCCCCGTTGCCTCAGCTTCCCATGGCTTTCTCCTTCCTTCCCCTAGAAAAGTTCACTCTCAGGTTGTTGGGTTTTTTTACTGTTTTCTCTTGGCAGCAAAGAGGAAGGGGGGCAGTTCTTTTTGCAAATATCCACTGAACCCCCAGGGAAGCTCCGAGGGGAAGCAAACCAGCCCAAAGGTGCTGCACGGCTGCAACAAAATTTATCCCACCTTTCCCTGGCTGGGGTGTTTTCCACGGGGGACCAGGCAGGGAGGGCTGCTGGCAGCTCTTCCCCAGGGCTTTCCAGAGACGCCTTCTCTGCCAAGTGGAGGGAAGTGGGAGTAATACCTTAAATGAGGTGTCACCGATAAAGTGCTTCAAATCCTGCCCTCCATCCCCCTGGGAGCTGTCTAACATCACCAGACCACTTGTCATCAGCAGTAAAGAGCAGCCAAACAGCATGAAAACAGGCTGCTGGTTTATCATTTCCGCTGCACGTCCTGCTTAAGTTTTTGTCTCAGTGGAAGCCAGTCCCAGGGGGCTGCTTTGGAGCCTCTGGGAAGAAGAAGTCAGATTTGGGATTCCTCCCTTGCAGAGCTACCAAGAGCTGATTTTCTCCCTGGCACAGCTGAGAGCAGCCCTGCACAGCAGCTGTGTAAAAATGCACCAACTTTGCTGAGGCTCGTTTCATTTGTGCCTTATTCAGCTCTGGAGAGGCTCAGCTGCATTTCTGGGCAGTCAAAACCCTCACAATGTCAGCAAGAGGCATCACTGCAGCAGGGAAATTGGTTTGGGGAGGCACAGGCAGGGTGGGGGGGGAAAGGGGCTGGAACCCTCTTCCCTAGTAGGTGAGCACTGGATAGAAAAATAAATAAAGCCCCCAAAATGAGCCCCAAAGGCAGTTTCTTTCCCTGAGAAGATTTTGCAGGGCCAAAAGTGGAAGTTTTGTTTGCAGCAATGCAACCTCTTTCTGCCTCCCCTTTCATTCTCAAAGATTTCTTTCTACTGATTTCCAGCATTACATCCAACACCTGATCCCAGCACTGCTCCCAACCCCTTGGAGCAGGAGGCAGTTCAAGAGCCACACTTGGGACAGCATTTAGAAAGTGAAATCCAGCTTTCCTCCAGGTCATAAGCTCACAGCCTTGGACATTTTGCTAAATTAACTCTTCTGTTGAAGAGCTGTGCTGAAAAACCTTTCAATAAATACAGTTGGTGCTCCACTGTGATTTGACTGCTGCCTCCCTCATCAAAAACACACCGGGGAGGGGAAAAAAACAAAAATCAAAACCTTATTTTTTAAAAAAAATCTGTTTGGTGAGCATGCTATGGACTGCCTGGCAAAGTTCTTCCCTTAATTTGCACAGGTAAAGAGCAAGCTAGCCCAGATTTTACCCCAGCTGCTCTGAGCAGCCACGGGCAGCAATGTTCCTCACTCACACTGCTTCATGGAGAGCCCTTTATCATCCCTTTGTGCCAGGCAAACATCCCACGTGCAGCACAGAAACCCATCACCCCAGCCACTGCCGAGGCCCTCGGTCCCTTTGTGCAGGCTGTTTCATTTCATAGACTCAAGGGTCACTTTTATTGTGGTCTCTGCTAAATGAAATCACAAAAGCAATTTAAAATCGCTTAAGCAAATCATGAAAGATGCAATATGAGGAAAGGGCTGTGAATAATGGTTAGCCTAAAGCATTGCAACAAAGGGGGTGACAGTGCTTCTGTCAGGTCCTTTCTCTTGGTCTGTATCCTTCATGCTGAATTCCTCATCTTCTGTCTCAGATTTTGGGCAGGAACTCATCAAAGGAGAAAGCCACTATCAAATTTCTAACATTGCCTGCTATTCTTCATGGAAAATGATCTGCAGGACGCAGGGAGAGCTACAACTGAGTATGGCATTTCAGATATGCAATAGCCAGAAAATAATAACAAAAACAGAGGATAGCATTATTATCCTGGAAATTATTTTTCTAGGAGAAAAGAAATGTCACTGTACCCTGTGAACTTCATCCTTATCTGACCATCTAACATTCAGCAGAAGCTTTTGGCTGCCTCCAATCTTTGTCCTAGTAGGCAATGGTCCAATATAGAACAAAGTTAGAGGCAACTAAAATGTGAGATAAATTTTCAAGCAACTGTGCTGCCCATTCCATCATCAGGGATGCCTTCACACCACATTTTGGTTGCCCCGTGGATGACTTCCTTGCAGCTCTGAAAAGGTCTGATCATCTTTCATCAGCCCTTTCAGTCGTATGGCACTGGCTCCCATCCTGCCTTATCCTGCAAGCACAGTGAGCATGTTTTCTCAGATGTTCCCTGGTGTCCTGGATCCTGTGAGAGCAGAATTCCCAGTGCTCAGTGCCCAGGTAAGGGGTGAGAACCACACTGAGCAAGGGGCAAACCCTCACTGCAACAGATAAGCTGGGCAAGATTAAGATGGTTTAAGACAAAAGGTAGCTGGGCTCACTCACGAGCCAAAGTCATGGCTGAGGGCTCAGAACTCATTTCTATCCATATTTTCTTGATCTCGGTGTTCTCAGGCAGCTACAAGTCAGCAGCACTCAAAGACTTTACAAAAACAGTCAGTTTTGGGGCCTCAGTTTCTGGCTGGGAAAGGGGAGAGAAGAAAATGAGAGGGATTGATCCAGGAGTCTCAGTGTGGTTCTCAGGAACTGCAGTCAGCACCACGAGAGGCTTTTGAAAAGCCTGGACTTTTGCTCTGGTGATGCTCAGCCTTAGGGAGGGGGAAGGCACAGCCAAGTTTCCCTCCCATGGCCAACACTTCCCAGCTCCCAGCACTGAGGTTTCCAGATGGACCTATTGGACAATATTCAAAACTGGACTCAGTTGCTGCAACAGCCCCTGATCTATAAAATGTGATCCAAGAAGAGCCTACACACCTGAAAAGGCAGAAACACTGCAAATGGTGGGCCAGATGTGCCCTTATTTTTATCTGAGGATCACATTGGATCCCAACACCACCTTTTCAAGTGGCCACCCTCTGCCAGTCACAAAAAGGATCCTACAGAGTCACAGCCTGAAGAGCACCAAAGGCTGGAGAAGATTTGGTGCTATGGAAAGGACAGGTGAATTCCCACTCCAGCTGTTCATGACATTCCAATCCCGCTGCACCACCCGGTCCCCAACCCTAAGGATGCCCAGAGTGTCTGCACGGCTCAGCATGAAGGCAGCAGAGAAGATGGCCCAGAAAAGAAACCTTTCTATTCCTTCCCTCAAGAAATGTCTCAGTAAATGCTTTCAGCATAAGCTCCAAAAAAAAAAAAAAAAAAGAAGTCCTTCTAAGCTTATGCATGATAATATTTCCCACATTTTCAATTAGCTCAAATAATCTTGCTAAAAGCCATTAATAGTCCACCTTTAGCTGGGAGCACACGCGCACCTGTGTGTGCGAGGAGACAAGGCATCTCCGGCGGAGGGAGAGCGGCAGCGAGGAACGAACCGCCCGAAATTAACTCCAGGCGTCCCAGTGATTAAACCATTGTGCTGTGATTGCGTACGATGCTGCCTTTCTTCGGCAATTAAGGCTGTATTGATCAGATACGGCGAGGAAAGGGGCCGGCCCAGCGATGCTCATTCAGGCTGCCGTAATGAAGAGTGATCAGCTATTGTTGTGGCACAGCCCAGCCCCGCCGGGCTCTTCCCTCACCCCCACGGGCTGCACGAACACCCGCATTGAGCATCTGCCTGGAGCACCATTTGGAGCACAGCTGGGAGCTGGAGCTGGCTGGAGATGCTCTGCAGCAGGGCAGGATGAAACCCTCATCTTTCCCCGTCCGTTCAGCCTCCAGACAAGCAGCTTCTGCTGTTTACCAGCAGGAAGGGGGGGAAATGGGAAAAGGAAGGGAGCAGGAGGGAACACAGCCCATAGCAGAGTTTTGGGCTGATCAGAGGCACCCAGAGCTCCTCAAGACTTGGGAGAAAAGACACCTCTGCATTGGTGGGGGTCATTCCAGCAGGAACAAACAATTCCTGCTCCCAAAATCAGAGCAGGAAAACAAGCGAACAAAAAACAAAAACAAAACCCCCAAAATAAAAAACAAACAAAAGAGGGAAAAAAGAAAAACAAAAACAAATAAACAAAAACCACAACATTTTTTTGTTTTGTTTAGGGTTTCCCCCCCCTACCAAATGTACTCAAACCAATCTTCTGCCCTTGGATACAGCCTGAAATTGGCTCTTTATTTATATCTTACCTAGTGAACTTGTTTCTTACAACTTCTGATGAGCCCTTGCTAATTTGCAGCGTGACCAAACCCTCACTTTGCCTTTCTTCACTTCCGTGACTCCAGCCTGGGAAAACTGGCATAGAATAACAGCATTTAAAATATCAGCTGACAGACTGTAAGTTCATCATTTCTGTGACAGCAGTCCTTGGGCATTTAAACTCTTGTGGTAAAGGATATTTCCTTGCTTAATTTTTCTAGTTCCCAGAATATCATTTCTCAGGGTATGGATGGTACTTACTGTGAGCCTCAGAAAAATAATATGTGTCAATCAAAGCGTGTTACTGTGGACTTGGGGGAGGATTTGGGTCATTTCCTCATGAAAACTACAGAAGGCAGCACCTGAAAACACACTTCCCCAGAAAGCAAGGGCATGTGGCACTGAGCCACCACACTCCAGAAGTGATGCAGTGATTTATTATTCATCATAAAGACCTTGCAGAACCTGATGCTGGCACCTAAAACTGTGATAATCACTGATATTTGTCTTCACCCCCG
This sequence comes from Manacus candei, assembly GCF_025592945.1. NCBI lineage: Eukaryota > Metazoa > Chordata > Aves > Passeriformes > Pipridae > Manacus > Manacus candei. The sequence continues at coordinate 14,922,267 of NW_026138105.1, read as the reverse complement.
TGGATCGTCATCAAACTTGAAACAAAGAGAAAAGATTTGCATACCTGGGTGACATATCACACCACAACCACAAAACAAACCAAGGTAGCCAATTTTTAGCTTGGTGTTTTAAGCCTAGGAGTGTCTTCCCAGCTGTGTGGAAGCCGTGACTGCAGCTGACTCATTTTCTGTCTCTGTCCTACTCCTCAAGCCAAAAGTCTCGATGGCAAACAGGGCTGGCACAGGGGGGTCTGACCACGCAGTCCACAGTCATGTGGGACCTTCAGAAAGAGAAATCAAGGGTGCAGTCCTACTCTGGCAGCCTAGTCAGCCTCTATTCACTTTAAACACATCTCATACTTTATTCACAGTTCTGGTTTCTGTAGATGAGTTGTGGCCTTGCCATTGTTTTTACAGTTGTCTCAGTCCTGGCCCTCCCGAAGATCATTGCTCAGCTCTGTCAGCCCGTGTCCCCTGCTGAAGACAGGTTTCCTTTCTGCCTTTCAATGAGGAGAGTTTGCTTTTCCTGCTTGACAGAACCCATGCCAGTGATAACCAGCATGTCCAAGTGCTGCCAATCTGAATCCTGGCACTGTGCAAATTCACTGGGTGCTGCCCTAGACCCAGCCTGCTTCCTTGCAGGACTGAATGGTCCAAGCTGCTGCAGGGTAAGAGATGGAGATCCCTGCTTTGCTCCTTTCTTTCCTTCCTCTCTCACAGTTACTCAACAGCTGTTGCCCAGGCAGAGCAAAGAGTTAAGCACCAAGACCTGGCAAAGCCTGTGCTGTCCTGACACAGTGCTGCCCTTTTGCCTCTTCCTCACACATCCCCACTGCTCACATAGCCTGCATTCCTCCCCAGTTAACACCATTAAGCTCTGACCTGAACCAGAGACAGAGCTAAATATGTGTGCACCTGTCCTCTTATAATGACCTGCTATTATCATTTTCCACCCCTCTTTTTTGATTGATGGGTATTATATGCAGAGTGACCCTCAGGATTTTTTTTTTCCCTCTTCTTTTTGTTAGGCTTTGCTAAAGCAACCTGCAAATTAATTTAATATCCTCTTTTGGTTGGGAGCTATGAAACGAGGGCTCGAGGCTGATGATGCGTAAACCATTTGTGGCATGTATTTAATCTCTGGACAATGGATAGAGATGTTAGTGCATGCTACACTAAGTTCTATTTACGCTGGCTATTAAGTGCAGTCAAGCTGAAGGCAATCGGAGCACATTACAGGGCCTAATGGGAGAGGATGCTACACAACAGTACATTAAAGACTGAAAATGAATTAAGAAGGAAGCATGGTAGAGAAAGCAGACAAGGAAAGGGTTCTGTATACAGATAACTCTTATTGACAGCACAAATATTCATGTACTCTGAGTTCCCAAATCCAATTTTGGTATTGGATACCACTCTGGAGGGAATGTTTTGAACTCCATTTTCATGTGGATACAGAATGACTCGCAGTCAGCCTGCCCCTCCCACCTCCAGCTCAGTGTTTGCATAACCTGATGCTGGGAAATGTGTCCCTGTTAGCTGCCCTGCAAACCTCAGCCAGGTCCCTCTGGACCACCTAAATCAGGCCAAACTTTCCCAGCCTGGTCCCTGGAATGCACCTACCCCAGGAATGACGAGTGTACCTCGCTGCACCCCCAGTCCTGCTCGCTCTCCTTGGTACTTTTGCAGTGGCTCTCACTGAGAAAACTCAAGCCCCCTGGGAAAGATGGGACAAAAATGCACAGTGAGAGAAGTCTATGAGCTGTGAACACTGTTGTGAATCTTTGCTTCTGACTTTTTTTCCCTGTTATCTGGATGGGAAGAACTTGGAGATGACAAAATAATGCCCTTGCTGTCTTTTCAAAACCAAGCTCCAGAACCCAAGACTGACATTGGTTTACTCCATCTCACACACACGGTTTTATGAGTTTACTTTTATGCACAAACATCTGCCTTTCCTCTTAGATGACAAGCCCCTTGCAGGGGCTTCTCCACTAACTTGATGTCAACAGAAAATATCTTGCAAGAATCAGAAAAAAGTTTGAGGTCTCTTAAAATTCTAGCAGAGTAAAAAATCAATTCATTGCTAGCATAAGCAGAAATATACTGAAACCAGTACTTGAGCTTAAAATACTACATACACAGGAATTCAAACTAATCTTTTCAAGCAAGGCATGGACCAGCCACTGACTTTGTCTGGTTTCAAGGAGCAACCTTGCAGTTAAGCTCTGCAGAGAAAGAAGTGCATTTGTGTGCAAGCAAATCTTCCAAGTCCAAGACAAATGACTTTCACATGGTACTTGGATAGGGCTGAAGGGAAGAGGAAGGAAAAATAAGTTGTTTCATGGAGGTCTTTTGGACATAGTGAAACACTTCCCCCTCTCAAGGATATTTTTGTTCTTGTACAAATAAATGTCCTTTTTGTTTTCCAGATGAAAACGTCTTTTGGAATAAATATGTCATTTACATTTTCTATGAAATGTACCTTCATTTTTATTTTATAATTATTTTCCTAGAGAAAAGAGCCTTGTTTATGTTTATAGGAATTTGAGACCTCCTCATATTTCTGCAGTAAGTTCCTCTGGTCACTGTCATTACTGTTTGCAGCCTCTTGTGACACCAAGCCAGTCTGAATTGACCCTGGGGTGTTTGTAGAAGGCAGATGCTACACAACTGCCATGGGTTCTACTGTCCATGATAATTTTAGCACAGCCTCCTGCCCCTTTCCTGTAACCACCACCCAGTACACTCAGTACACAGCTCACAGCTACAGTCTTTCAACAAAGCCCCAGGTTACACAGTGTGGTGACATCCAAATCCCAAACCCAAAATATCTTCATGGGTGTCGTCTTCCTTTCTGGGTGTTGAATATGATGCTCAGATGCTGTGAGCAGCAGAACAGTTCAAAAAGGACCTGGTCTGAAGCCAGTTTGAGATTTTACCTATTTTTAAAAGCATCTTGAGAGGAGGAAGAGTAAGGGAGAGAAGTGAGCAAGTGTTTCCTTCTTACTGTCACTGTAAATCCAACTACAGCTTTCTGTTCCATGTTCTTCTTGAGAGGTTCCCTGTCACCCCATCCCCACCAAGAGACTACATCAGCACAAGGAAGAACAGGTAGGGGAGGAAATGTTCTCAGAGCTCTTACAGAACTCAAAACCTCCATCCAGAAGAGTAAGGACTGGATGGACATCATGCTGGGAAAAACTTCCAGCCTTGGAGGAAAGGAGAGTGCAGAAGTGAGTGTGGAAGTGAAGCAGTATCACACACAGTCAGCAAGAAACATTTGTCAAAGACCCAGAGTTCCCCTTCTCCTGGGGTTTACAGGAACAAATTCCCACTGTGACCACAGAAGAAGGTGCCCCTACCTTTGGGGCACCCCACAGTGCTCTCTGGTACAGCAGGGACATTTCTGGGGCCTCTCATGCAGGCCTGTGAGGAACACAGGGCTGGCAGTACTTTGCACTTTGCCTTCTCACCCAGCGTTATACAGCTTAACAAGTTCTCCACAGTTCAGTGAAGGTTTAAAAGGTTCAAAGTTTCTTGTTGTTTATAAGAAGAATGTCTCTGGTTTATCACTGAGGCAATAAAGCTGCTGAAAATAATAATCATAATCAGTGGCTGCAGCCCAAGAGGAACGTCACAGTCCAAGGCAGCCCCTTCCCAGCCCAGCTACAACCGTCACTGCAGGTAATTAAACTCTCTGGGAAAGCCAAGTCCACCAGTGAGAACCTGGCAGTGCCATAACCCTTAGTTAGGGGTAAAAAAACTCTCTTAGCAACAAGGCAGCACAGAGGACTTTGAAAATAACCCTGTGAATGCTTGCTTGCTGGGATCCAGCTTCGCCTGGAAGGTCTCACCACCATCACCTTGATTAATACACCTCTCTGGGCACTCTGCACATCCTCAGATGGTTAAACCAGTCCTTGGTGCTGTCTCACATGGGAAGGTAACCTGAAGGAAGGGGGTAGAGTGTCTTAGACCCACTATTGACATGGCAACACCATCGATTTGAATGTACTGCCCCAGAAAGAAAGGCTTGGTTTCGTTTTAAGAAGAAAGTCTCCATTTCTAAAACTATCATAAACTATCTCTGATCCACTGGCCCATTCCAGGGGTTATGCCATTGCTCACACAAACATTGGAACATCCCCTCTTCATGCATGTAACCAGAGAAATCTGTGGGTGTGTGGAAGGAGAGGGCAGGACAAGTAAACTCTCAGGAACAGCAAAAACTTCCATTGAAGACATCAAGGAAAGACAGAGAAGGGTGGGAAGGCACTGAGCAAAACACAGGAATGCACTGCTTTGTCCAGCTGCTGTTGCTGATGAGCAGAACAGGCCCATGAGATGTGAAGTGGTAGAACCACAAAAATTACGACATAGGATTAATTTAAGATAGAGACCAACTGAACTGTCTGCAATCCCTGACTTGGTTTTCCACATCACAGGCTCACATGTCTACTGCCCAGCATTTGTGCATTGGGGCAGATGGCAGAGGGTGGAAAACCCACAGTTCCCATACCAGTTACAGAATACTTCTCCTTTCCCAGAGAATCCACCTTTTCCTTTGTCCTGATGACTTTGTGATGTTTGTGTAGGTGACAGATCCTGACTGTTCCCCTGACACCCTTGGAATGCAGGGTAAATAGAGGTGCTGTAGGTAGGAAAAGCACATTGTCCTGATCCAGAGGGCTGATAGGAGAGCACAGGTAAACACTAGGAGAACAGGAGGGCCAGGCAGAGAGGAAAGACACTGAGTTTTGTAGAGAAAAAACATTAGTTCAGCAAGATTTCTGGAGAAGTATGGCATGATTCTGCATGAGCTGCTTTATCAGGAGTTAATCATTCATTCAGCTGACTTAAAATCATTTCAAAAATCCACACAAGGCTTTTGGATTCTGAGACATCACTGGCAGCGCAACAAAAGAACAGAGGCTTTAAAACACTGTTATTAAACAGGAAATTGTGCAGCTCTCCACTGGAAATCTCTTCCCCACCTCCTTTTCCGCATTCTTTTGCACTCTTCATCATTCTGGAAATTGAATTTTTAGGCATTCTCAGAATGGCCACAGCAGATAGTCTTGGCAAATCCAGCTCTCCAGGAGCAAGGCAGATGAAGGGTCTGTAGCCTCATACTATCCCTTTCTGCCATAGCTGACACCTTGTAGCTTGTGATGAGCCTTGCTGCTGAAAGGTGGATATTTTTACTTTTCTAGTTCCCCTGAGGAGTTTCTAAGTAACAGCCTTTGCCTGTAGGTCAAGCAATTACCTCAGTTATATCCATCTACCAAACTGTAGCTTTCTCTTTTTATGTTTTTAATATCATCTTCAATCAGAAGGGATTGAAATAATTACACCTCAATATTTTCATTTCCTAAAAGATTTTGGGAAAGCACATTAAAATAATCCTTTGTATACCTAAAGTGTCTTGTCCTTCTCAGTATTGTTTCCTCAGAGTTTCTGTTTTCTTGTTCTCTTTTCCCTATAGAAAACTTCATTCTCTAATTTTGATTTGAAAAGGTATAAAAATCTTTGACTGCCTATCTCAACTCCAATAGTTCTCAGCAGCCCATAACAATGTCAGCTTCTCCAAGGATCATTTTTATATGTTTTTTCCTAGCTTTGTCATTAAACTAGTAAAATGAGGAACTGTTTCATTGTTAACCCACTTTCTATAATTTCCTTTTATATTTTATAACAACTCTGATATTTCAAAAGACAGCCCTCTGCCTCTCTCCTTTCCTTTCCACTGTGTTTCATTAACCAGCAATGCACGATCTGAGCTGCAACATTCACAGAATCAATAACCAAAAACTGCCCCTCACTGAACATTAGACCATAACACTCTTTGGAAAATATATATTAGTGATGTTACGAGGTCTGTTGTTACCAAACTCGATTCATTTCAGTCCCTTCCGTGCAGGACCAATAAACACGTGCTCTTTTCACCTACAAATCCCCAACAGCCCCTGCAATTAATACCTAATTAACAAACAAAAGCAGAGATGCCAGGTGGAACAGCACAAACCCATTCACAGCTCACAAAAGGGAGCAATTAACTCCTGCCAGCTAAGGACAGCAAGAAAAATATTTTGTTATTGAATAAGGCAGTGTTGCCAAGATTGGATGTGTTTAAAAAAATGGAATAAAGCAGCTCCAGCTCAATTGCAAGATGTGGGCTCTGAGTCAGGAACTGCTTAGAGAAAGCCAGGGGCTGGACCAGAGGGTCATTATAACTCCCTTCTGGCAGAAAGGACCATAAATCCACTGTTACTCCAATAGTTTCTAAAACAGATTATTTATGTCTTTTCATGTAAGACACGAAGTTGCTCCCACAAGAGGTAACACACAGAATGAGCTAAAAAAGGCACAAACTGGCTTCTCCCAGCAAACTCCACACTTGTACACAGCCAACAAATTAGCAACAGCATCTGCAGAGGGGAAAAAATATCTTTGCTGCCCCAGCTCAAGGGTTGTGGCTGCCAGACCATGATCCTGGTGCACACGTGTGTCCTGGCAGGGCACATGGGTGCCTGTGCCCCCCTCAGTGCCCAGGAAGGTGGCTGTGCTGTCTCTGCACTGGGACAGCCTGCCCTCCCACCCCCTGCATCCTTCTGCAGGGTGGGCACTGGGGATGTGCCCATCCCACTGCCTCTCCTTGTCCTGTTTTCTCTGAACCTGAACACTTTGCCTAGAGGATACACCTGCCCTCAGAGCTTTCAGTTTGCTTCTCCTCCCATTCCACACCCTGTGACCCCAGAGAGGCTTTGCACGTGTAGGTGTAAAGAGCATCAGAGCTGGGTCACACTCACCAAGGTAGGGATGGATCCTCTCCACTGAGAGTGCTGCAGTGGGCAAAGAGCAGGGTCAGCCCCTCCTGCTCTCCAGCTAGAAATGACACATTAATTAGGTTTAAGGATAAGAACTTTTCCTGTGTCTGGAGCTGCACAGTTGTCAGGCAAGGAACACCATGCTCACTAGTAAGAGTGATATTCCATCATCCCTGGAAGTGCTTAAGGCCAGGTGGGATGAGGTGTTAAGCAACCTGGTCTAGTAGAAGGTGTTCTTGCCCATGTCAGGGGAGTTGGAACTACATGATCTTTAAGGTCCCTTCCAACCCAGATTATTCTCTGAGTCTACAATTCTGGGATAATAAAAAGGATAATTCTGTAAAAAAATCTACTTTGCCCTCAAATCTGAGTCTTCTTCACATGTGTTGTATTTCTGTTGGTGCCAGTACCAAACCAGGACTCAGCACAGGTTCCTCTGCCCTGCTTTTGGGCCCTTCCCTGGACACCAGGACAGATCAAACTCTGTGTTTCCCACCAGCTACCCAGGCCTTTAACTCCCAGGTATCAGCTCAACAAACAAAGACGTGTTTGGGGAGGAACAGATGCAGCAGTTGTCCCATCCATCCCTTCCCACCAGGGCTCACATGGTGACACTCAGTGCCCACCTGCCCAGCTCTCAGGTTTATTTTTGGACACTGTGATGCAACACTGGACTTTGCTAAACCCCGCAGGCCCAAGCCAGTCCCATCCCCACTGCAGCTGATGCACACACAGTTCCCAGCCCATGCACGGGCTGGCCAGTAAATCAGGGCTGTAAAAGTATTTTTGGCCCCCTGCCCAGTATGTGTACCTCTTAATCCCTAATTCCAATTGTGTAAACAAGGCATGACATAACGGGTGGGCCATGGAAATATGCTCTATAAAGTTGATTACCACGCTTCATCCTATTAGAACAGCAGTCACTGTAAAACTCTAGATAAGGCTAAAGCAATTTATTTGTGTTTCTGAAGGAGATGGGCACATTTCGGCTTCTCAGGGCATGATCAGACTTGACAGGCAGACTCTAGAGCTACTCTGTAGCTCTTATAACAGCTCATTTCAACCTGTACCGGCCAGGAATTTTTAAACCAGATATCCTAAAAGGTCAGCTCGGCTGTGGCCTTTTCTCAAGTATGCAAAGGAGAGCATAAAAAGCCTTGGATTGCCTGGGTGACGTCTTCAGCCAGATTTCTTCCCGGCTCCTGTTCTCTCCCAAGTGCAAAGGCACCTCCTGGCACCTTTGGAGGGGATCAGGAGCTCCAGGGAGCAGGAAAGGAAGAGCTGTACTGTGTCCCCAAGCAGCCAAGGTGACTGTCACAGGAAGATTTTGTCCCAGGATGACAGGGGGAAGTTGTGGTCCCCTTGTCCATCCAGCAACCTCCAAGAGCATCATCCAGCTCACAGCTCCTCCCTGCAGCACGTGGGTCAGGCCTGAAACCACCTGCTTGGGGTCACAGCCCCTGTGACAAAGCTGGGACTGCAGCCCAGGTCTCTTGGGTCCCATCCCTGAGCACACTCTTCCTCGTTGCCTGCTGCTGAAGGGTAAAGACTCAGGTCAACAGTATCCTACAGCCCCACAACACCCACACAGGGCTTAGCTCGTGGCTGTCTCCCATCCAGGATCCTTCAGCAGGGTTAGACACTTACATTAAAATGTTTGGGGCATGACACAGATCCCCCAGACTCCAAATCTGAGCCAAACCCTGCTCTACCTGCAGGTGGAAAACCCTCTCCCTGGAGAAAGCATCCATCACCTCTCCTCTGCTTCCCCTGGTGGGGAACCAAAGGGAATCAAAGCTCCAAGGGAACCAAACACAATTCCTCCTGGTTCCAGGAGGAATTGTGCTCATGGACAGGCAAAAGCCAGAGCTGTTGAGCCTGGGGTTTCCTTCCCTGCTCCAAGGGCCAAGGCCACAGTTCTCCAAAAGCACATGAAACCTTGAACCTGCCCCAGCTTTGCAACAAGCAGGAAACCTCTGCAGCTCAGATCTCACAAATCAGCTCTGAGGAAAACAGCTACTGTGATTGAAGGCATTAAAGACTGATATAATTAACACAAATCAAGGGTATAATATACAGCAACTTGTGCCTGAGTTCAAAAGCTCTTTTTAAAGGCATAGGAGCAGAGGAATTTTTCCATTATCTCAAAAAGAGCTTGATAAAGTCCTTTGCTTGTAGAATTAAGCCTGTAGCAGCTGGTGGGGTTACTGAACCAGCGACAGCAGCCCTGTACTGTGTTATAAAGACATCTCTCTCACCAGAGAAGAAACCATAACATGCATTCATACAGGCATTTTGTAACCTGATTCTTTGGGCACCGCCATCTCCCGCCCTCTCCCTCTGTCACCTCTTGAAAAGGTTTTTCAGACTGGAACTGTACTTGAATTTAGTCTAATTGGAAGGAAATGTGAGACCCAAATCTTGGTTCTCATTGGCATGGAGACACTTGCATACAATCACGGTATGCAAAGCAGTAGAAGTCTGAATTCATAATTGGACGTTCCAAAATGTAATTATGAAAGATGAAATGCTCCTTTCAATGAGAAGGCTGTAAATAGAATAATTAATTTTGTGTTTGCTTGAACAATTCTGTATTATGGACCTTACACTGGAACTGAAATTAATTAAGTGCACCAGGATTTATGGAGGAGGTGAAGAGAGAGGGAAAAAAAAGAATTAATCTGAAGTAAAAGATAGATGACTTTGTGAGTGTAATGATGCGTTAGTCTGGGGTATTCTTTAACAAATTTAGCAGGCATGTTCTGGGTACAAACAGCACTCACTGACAGAATTATCTCAACTAATGCAGCTGCTGGACTCTGAGCAAATTGAGATTGCAGATGAGTACTTTAGATTTAGATTTAGAGCTGTTAACCCTCCGTGTGCTGGATATGTGTGTCTGTGCCCCAGGGAAGGGAAGGTTGGCTCTGTGTCCCCTGCCAAGGCCACAGGACATGGATGTGCAGAAGCTCCCCAAGCTCCTGTGGGCACACACGGGAACACACATGAGCACACATGGAAACACATGTGGACACACACAGGAACATGTGTGCACACGTGGGAACACAATTGGGCACACACACAGGAACACACGTGTGTACACACGGGAACACACATGAGCACACATGGAAACACATGTGGACACACACAGGAACATCTGTGCACACACAGGAACACACATGTGCACACACAGGAACACACGTGTGCACACTCAGGAACATGTGTGTGCTCGCCAGCCCCGTGCCCAGCACAGGGTGCAGGGCAGTGCCCAACACGAGGCAGTTTTGGGGAACGGCGGGACAGGGGCAGAGCACTGGCAGGAAAGGGAAAGGAAAGGGGGAGAGCAGAGTCCAGGGTAATGTCTCCCAAGGGACTCAGGGAAAGGAGGGATGTTGGCCACTGGCAGTTGGGATTTTTAAAGCAAACAAAGCCAAAGTCAGTGCTCAAAAGAGCACGAGTGAGCTGAGCTGTGTGGAGCTATTCCTGAGGTCATTTCATATGAAAATCCAGAGTTATTTCTTTTTTCTGCTGAGGTCAGGCTATAAAAACCCAGGTGTAAAAATCTCTTCCGATGCTTCATTCAGGACTAAAGTGTTTTCCAGCCCTGAATGAATGAGGGGTTTCAGATTTACCAGCCTGGCAGAGACCCCTGAGGCAGCCAGGGCAGTGAGCACTTCCAACATCCGGAGCAGTCACTCAGGAGACATTTCCAGTCCCATAAATATTATGCCTTACTGGTATAATTTTGAATAAAATAATGTAATTCACTATAGATCCACGAATAATCAATGAGACACTTCCCTTGCTAAGAGTGCCTCTGAAGCAGCACTTTCTGAAGGGTTGGCTTGGCCCTGCAGTGTCCTTGCACCATGCAGGGACACTCTGGAGTTTAGCATGTTGTGCCTGTGGAGTGTCAGCTTTCCCTGCCCAAGACCCAGCTGCTGAGAGACACCCAGCAGCTGGAACCAGCCCCCTGGGAATTTTGTGAGATTGCAGGAAGGAACCAACGAGGACGTGCTGGTGCAGCCCTGGAACGGAGGGAGAAGCAAAAGTATTGAAGAGTGGTTCCCTTATCTCTGCTTTATCATCTGCTTCTCCTCTGCTGGGATTTCTTCGCTAGGGAAAAACTTTCTCAAGGCTGGTTTTATTCCTTAGTGGGATTATGACAGTGTGGGACCTCCTTGTGTTTCATGGACATCTGCTCCCAGAGACTGACAGCTCAATTAAGCACAAATGGTACTACAGTTCATCAAAGTTCAGCAAGACAAACCTCTCCCAAGTCTCCCTGCAGAAAGGCCAGTGGAAAGCTGTGCTTGGTGAAGCTCCTGGGATGGGAAAGGTGTGAAATCCATGGGTCTGTAACCCTTAGGTACAACCTGAGGAACTCCCAGCCAGGGCAGGGGCAGGGGGTGAGTCTGAAACATTCAAGCAAGTTGTTCCCAAGATCCAGGGTTACCTCCAGGCTGGAGGGGACTCCACAGAGATGTGATTGCTTTGTCCCAAAAACTGAAGTACCACAGTGTGGGAATAAAGGCCTCTTTCCTCATGAAAGAACGCACTGGGATTGCACAGCACCAGCTTGCTGCTAGAGAGAAAACACCCACAGACATGCTTCTGAGAGTTATGAGCTGCCTGGATGATGGTTACCCAACAACATATGTTGATCTCTGGGCAGCAGAGTGCACTGGGGACCAATGCCTATTTGCTTATTGATATTTATTTTCATTTTCCACAATAAAATACTAAATATGAACTACTGTTACTTTGCCTTAAATTGCAACAAGAGCTGCATTTTCCACTTGCTTGGTTATAGCTCTTTAAGTGATACATTATATTGTTTGCCAGAATACTTCTACAAAGTCTTTGCTTCATTTAACTTGTAGAACAATTCAGCCAGATTGGTCTATAAAAGGTGTACTTAAAATCAGGATTACCCCGGGACTCAGAAGTGCTGGGTGCTAAAATGCAGTCTCTCATTTCCCATGGCCTTCCGAGCATCTGAACATATTTATACCTTCTGCATTGCAGCAAACTTAATCAGAAGGACAGGCTTGCTAACATCTGTGCATTCCATTCACTTCTGGAGTCGTCTCAGCCTCTTCTGAAACCCGATTCTGGCTGTCAGAGAGCAGAGCTCTGCATGCTGGGCATTGCTGGGACACGGAGACATCTGTCATCAGCCAGGGTGATCGATGGTTTGATTAACCCACAAAGGCAAAGGCTGTGCCAGCCAAGGACTCTCACGCAGGGAGAAAATATTCTGCAAACCTCACAAGTCCCTTCCACCCTCTTCCCAGCCCGGGGCTGCTGCAGGCACCCAACACCGGGGAGAGGAAGGTGTGTTGCACAGCTCAGGCTGGACTTCTCCCCACCCAGCTTTGGCCAAAACAAGTAAAACAAGTACCACAGGTGGAATGGCAGCCCCAGCAGAAGGGGAATGGCTTTGAACAGAAAGAGAGTTGCTTTAGGTTGGACACTAGGAAAAATTCTTCCCTGTGAGGGTGGGGAGGCCCTGGCACAGGTTGCCCAGAGAAGCTGTGGCTGCCCCATCCCTGGAAGTGTTCAAGACCAAGTTGGATGGGGCTTGGAGCAACCTGGGCTAGTGGAAGGTGTCCCTGCCCGTTTCAATGACATGATCTTTAAGTTCCCTTCCAACACAAACCCTTCTGTGATTCTGTGGTTCTATGACAAACTGATGTCCAGAGCAGAAACTCCTGCAAGAAGGAGTTTTTGTAGCAAACTGTAGCCAGAAATTAAGATTGTGCTTGACAAATAAGTTTATGGAAAATGGAAACCTCCTTTAATAGAAATCATGACAAATATTTCATTTAAATCATTCAGGAATTAAACACAAATTCATCAGCTAGTCCCCACAGCTCTTCTCAAATTCCTTCTCCTTCCAGTGTCCCATCAGGCAGTCACCTGCAGGCAGGACTTTGCTCCAACAAAAGGTTAAGGCAAAGCCTAAAGCCAAAATGGAATTTGGGGATGCTTAGTTTTGGGGTTTGGTCTGTATCCATATGTAGTTCCAGCCTGAGTAGGGACAATCTGTCTCACAACCTTCCAGAAAATAGTCAAGTGCAATTAATCCTTGCTGGTTTTCCATTTCCTGTGATTCCAGGATTCCTATGCTGAGGCTCCCAGAGAATTAAGACCAGATACAGACAGAAGAACACATCCCTACAGTTTCTTTTCCAAAAAGCCTCTTACTAAGCAGCCAAAGGCTCACAGCTCGGAAGTGACGTGGCTCCTGTAGGTACAAATAAAAAATCCAAGGAATTCTGGGATAAGATCCTGTAAGGAGCAAAGTACAGGGACCTGAGCAGCCTGTCCTGAGAGTGCTGGCAGTGTGCTGTGTTACCCCTCACACAGGTCAGGAGGTGGTTAACATGGAATTTGGACAAATACAGTTTAAATTCCATCTTTTCCACCAATTTCCTTTGTGGTCCATAGAAAATCTTGTGACCTGAGTCCTTTGCAGGATCCAAGTGCTCTCTCAGCCTCAGTGATTGCACTGCTGTATTTGTTTGACTTGTGACTCCAGTTATTTGCAGTCACAGAGCTACAGGGCTGGTGTTGGAGATCCAGGGACCCTCATTTTTCCCTCTCCACCTGCTTTAGGCTGAATTTTATGGTTTATTTTTGGGAGCAGCGTGGCTCCCTCCCACTCCCTCTGAGCCTGGATTTGATCTGAGCCCCTGCAAACACGCCAGGACACGTGTGGGGGGTGTGTGCAGGGACACACATCACACACACAGACACCAAGGGATGGAGAGCCACAAACTGCTGGTGAACTTTATCTTTCTAAGGGCACCAGAGAGATGAATAAGGTAAAATCAGTTGTATCTTTTTATTTACAAAGGTGAGTGATTGCACTCTCTGTTTGCCTTTGCCATTTGGGAAAAGCTGCATTTGAAGCTTTAGATTTGTAGGTTTGGGCTTGTTATATATATTGCAAACATTTCAGGGGAATCCATGCTGTTATGTCCCATGACACTACTGCAGATTGTGAGAGATGGATAGATAGTGATTTTCTTTAAGCCCTAATTTCTGGAAACAAATGACTGTCTAGAAACCTTAGCTTTCAAAATGAAAAGAAAGATAAAGAGGTATGTAGAATTTCTGTGTATGGGAAATCTAAAAATGGGATTTAAGTGGAAGGAAGAGTCTTGCAAACCAGACAGGATTTAAAAGTTTATATGGAGCAACGAACAAACTCATAACCCTGAGCTGACTTTTGTCCACTTGCTTTGACAATGATGCCAGGCACCTGCAAAAAATTACGTTTTATCTCATGCAGAAATGCAAAGGTTTATTTTCAGAAACACTCTGAAAATAAAAGCAGAAAAAAAGGCAAATCTCCCTAATCACTGTAACAGGATAACTCAAACTAATAACATAACCTGCAATTTTGCAGTTCTATATTATTAGAAGGAATGAAAAAAACCCTCACCAATCCCCCTGACACTGATTCATCAAATAAATTAACTGTGTTCATCAGTTAACTTTCGCTGGTCAAATAGGGTTAAAATTCCCGGATATAATTCACATTGCTAATTTTGCAAAGGGGAAAAAAGCACACCGAGATAGCAGGAGCCAAATATGCTATTTTGCCATAACTGACTAAACCTTGGGGGCTGGTGTTTTATTCTTGCAATATTTCTTTTAATAAAAAAAGTGCCTGATTAAAATAGCCTTTTAGAAAACATTAATTCAGGAGCTAAAAAAAAAAAAAATTCAAATGAACTCAAATAGATTTTCTCTGGTACGTTAGCGTTGCATTTAGGATAATGGATAGGGGGAAGGATGGATTCTGCAGGTATAAATCAATAGGCGAGGGGGGTTGATGAAACTGCAACCTGTGAGAGTGAAGCCCTGGTGGTTTGTGATATCATCAGGAGCACAAGATTAATTCGTTTGACAGTCCAGTCTCCTGCATTCATTATTTTAACAACAAGCACACGGGCCCAGGGTACACATGTTAACCAGGCAGCCCAGGCACCCTCACCCAGAGCCCCTGCAAGCACCGGGGGAAAGCCCAAATCCCAGCTGACTTGTCAGCAGGATCCGTGAGTGGATTATGCTTTTCACTGCTGTAAGGGAGCTGAGAGAGGAGGGGAATTGTGGGGAGATGGAAACACAACTGGCAGTTGTGGCTCAGCCCCACTGCTGGTCACGCTGGCCGGGCACACACCCGACTCTGCCACTCCTGCAAGGCTCAGTGCTGCCCTGATGAAGATGTGTTAATGATTTCATTAGGGCTTCAAGGGGAATGTGAGCGGATAAATGAACAGCACTCTGCTCCCAGCCTGCTTTCTCCATGGTTTCTGCCTTTGAATTTTCTCCAGCTTAAAATAAAAGTTTTAAGAAACATAATTGTTGGTTTGCAAGGAAAAGAAAAATGAGTTCATGTAAGTCAGTCAGGTGCTGGGAACTCCAAATAACCTTATGTGCTCTCCATTTCCTCTTCAGATATCTCACTGCCCATTTTTCTTGCAAGCTTGTGACCAAATCCTGCTTTCCTCATGCTGAGGGCCTCTGAAACCCCATGAAAGGGACATTGATTTTAATGGCTATTGGATGTGGTCCTCCTTCTTAGGGATGGCCCCATTAATTTCATATGGCCTGTTTATGTGAGTAAATTGGCCCCAATTTGGCCCCGAGTCTGTGACTTTCCCAGCCCCAGTAAAAGGCAGAAATCCCTGTCATGTTCTGCTGTACAGTCTATCCCATCCAGCTGGAGCTAAGTGTACTCATTACTCAGGGAAATTTGGATTTGGACAATTCTTCACTGATAAACAACATACTGCTATAATTAGCACGTGTGGACTGGGAATCCTGGAAATGGAGTCAGTCCAATCTGTCAATTCAGGAACATATTGTTTAATTTACACAGTGCAGAGCATTGTGCAACCTGAGAAGGCTCCCCCAGCCCAGGCTGGAGCAGGGCTTGCTGCTGCCTCCAGCTTAGAAAAGCAGCTATCAGCTTCAGACAGTGAGTTTTACACTCTTCTTGTTCCTCTTGACCTCCTTCTCTAGGTTGAAAGCGAACATGGGTGGCTGAAAGAGGCCATGAACAGTTCCTGTGCAACCACCCCCAAGCTGTATTTCACAACTAAACCCTGAGATTCCCTGTTTTCCAAAAGGAAAGTCTTCCAAAAGGGGACACTTTGTGCAAGAAATGTTGTGAGAGAAACAGTACAGCCCAAATTACAGAATCACAGAATGGTTTGGGTTGGAAGGGACACTAAAGGCCATCTTGTTCCAACACCCCCACCATGGGCAGGAGCACCTTCCCCTCGTCCAGCTTGGCCTTGATCCCTTCCAGGGGTGGGATATCCACTTCTCTGGGCAACCTGTGCCGGTGTCTGACCACCTTCACAGCAAAGAATTTCTTCCTAATATGCAATCTAAACCTGCCCTCTGTCAGTTCCAAGTTGTAACAATTGTACTGAAGTGCCGGGGTTAGGGAAGCCAACCAGCCTGGACAACAGCACAGAGTCCAACATGACCATCCAAAAGCTGCTCCACAGAGGGCTGTTGGGCTTGTAACTTACCTCCAGAGCCATGAAAAGGCCAACAGAAATGCACAGCAGAGTGTTTTAATACACATACACACCCTTAGATTTCCCCCCAGACTGAGCAGGCTCATGGAGCATCATGTTTTGTCTCCCTTTCTCCAGGCCAGATTCCCCTTCAGTTATCACACTTCCCTTTCATCCCCCTGCTTGTCTTCTAATCAAAGCAAACCACTCTAACTTTCAAATGAAACTGATTTTCATATTGTCCACATATACATACAGTTAAGAAATTACTGTGACAGTGATAAAAAATGTTAATTTTTCTTTCCAGATGCTTGTAAAACAGCCTTAACATATGTCCGCTGTTTAATTAAGAGAGCGGCAGCACGGTGGAGGGAAGCCAAACTAATAATTTAAAGAAGCATTCTCCCTCCCTTGATTTGAATCCCAAAACACATCCATCATGTGCATTTCTGAAACTGCAAAAGATTTAATTTTCTGAACTTTCAGCAAACATCATAAAACAAGTCAAAGAGAAACCTGGAGTCAGGAGTGATCGCCTTTGAGAGAGTTCAGCTTCAGAACTTGCACAGAAATTCATTTCGTTAAGTGACTAAAAACTCCAGTGCCTTTTTTTTTTTTTTTAAATTAACTTTTATTGTCACCTCTGGCTGGGTGACCAAAAGGTGCCATTTTGCTGCTCAGGTTCTGGTCCTGAGTTGTCTCCTTGCTCAGATTGATGAGGGTGTAATTCCTTCCTACAAACAGAGCCAAGATGAAGCCAGGCATCTCTCACACTCCAGGACCCTTTTGCTGCAATATTTGTGAACTGCAAAATTTCTGGGGTATGTGTCTTTACCCCCCAGGAGGTACAGACATGCCGTTGTCCCAGCTCAGAGTTGGGGGGCTGAGACAGTTTAAATTTCATGTTCAGCACATGCATTTTAACTAACTCCACTTTTGAAAGCCAGCTGTGCACAGGTCCCTCAGCCCAAGCTCTGAGGGGGAGCAGGGAGGATGCTGAGGACCTTGGTGCAAAGGGAAGGTCTCAGTCTTGCACCCTGGGGCAGACAAAGCCAAGAGTCCCAGCCCAGCCCACAGCTGATGTCCCAAGCTCTGTTCTTCCAGGGTCTGAGACAGAGCCAGGCTTGCTGTGAGTGGTGGGGACAGAGAAAGGGCTGCTCTCTGAGCTCACATACACTCACAACACTCCCCTTTGTGCCCTCACAAAGACGAGGCCACAGGGACAGGGCAAACTTAGAACTGACACTTGCAAAATTGGCACAGAGCTCACGTCTCTGCAGCCAAAGTGAACCTCGCAGTGGGGGACCTGCCCTGACTCCAACAGCACATCGAGAGCTTCATCCCCTCTCTGCCCTCTGCATGTCTGGGATGACTGTTAGGTTATTTAAAGGTGCAAAAAGCTCTCCTTACCTCCCATCTAATAGTTGTCAGCAAACAACGACTTATATGCAGAAGGGATCAAATCCCACATGGAGATTACACTGAGATCCACGGGAGAGGAGGAGATGCCAGCTCAGCCATTAACCTCTTCTGGGATAACGAGGCACACAGAACATCAGCACTGCCCACTGCTCACAGTTGGAAAAGATGCTCTTGCCCCCATCCTCTGCAAATCTAATGACTCCTCCCGAGGGACCAATATGCCTGGGGAAAGGAGGTTGTGTTTTATCAACCTGACGGAGCATCCTCCATTCCCACACAGACACAGTGTGAAAGATAAAGCAGCACGGTGCCAGCTGGGGAAATACACCCTTTCCTCTGTGAAAAGGAAGAGATTTGTCAAAGGTGATGCTGTATTTTATTAGTGTATTGAATGGAAGAGCACATTAAAAGACTTCTGTTAAATATTAGCCAGGAAGAGGAAAGACGGGGACAGAGCATTTTCCTTCTACAACTTTTGTAGGGAACGCTCAGTCATAAAGGAGCTCAGAAATTAATCTGCTGATAGATTAGAGACTGTGAGTGTTAATTGACCCTTTGATCTCCCAGTTGTTATTTTGGGTCTTTCAGGGAGGGATATTAATGAGTCTGAAGTTATTAAATGAATTCCTCACTTGCTGTGGCAGCATTTGGCTCCCAGCAGAGAGAGCATCCCTTTGGATTGGCCCTGCTCTGGCTGGAGTTCTCGAAGGGATGGAGGCACAGAGGCAGGTACTGCATGACAGGCAGGATGAGAGCACCCAGCTGCACTTACTGGACAATCTTCATGCTCTACGTGGCTAAAGGGAGTTGAGAAAATCTCCAACTTGAAATCAAGAGCATTCCCCAAACTCCTGGACCAGTGTCACTGCTAATCCCAGCACAGCTCAGGGCAAGGGGATCTGTCTGTCCCCTTTCCCCTTTCAGAGCCCAGCAGGAGGGTGGCACAAACAGGCCAGGTCACGTCTCCCCAGGTCCTGGTCATGCCTAAAGCAGCTCTGTACCCTGTGAGAGGGTCACACCAGCCGTTCCTTTTGCCTTGTTTTCTACTTGAAACCTCAGGCTGTGTTTTCCAGACGTTCTTCTCCAAAACCATGAGACCACTGGGCCATGGACAAGTGGCAGGGACTGAAAGGCAGAACCCAGCAAAGCCTGAGCTGGGCTCCTTCGTGTCGTGGCCCTGCGTGTTCCTGCTGTGACCAGACAACATTTCTCCAAGGCACACGGACTGTGGAAGGACCATCTTGGATGAAGTTTCTTCTTAGTCTTAAAGTTGAAGGTAAATATTTGGGAAAAAAGAAATTGCAGGCATTAAGTCAGTTAATATAGCAGAGACTTCCTCCAGAAAGCTGGCCAGCTCGTCCCATTAAGGAGCTGGTCTTTGGCTGGCTCTCCCAAGGAGGCACAGTGACTGTGTACATTAAAAATGCTATCACCATTATGGGCTCTTCACTAAAGGTACAAGAGCATGACAAATATATGTAATTTGCAAATTGGCTGGTCTTTTGCAATAATTTAGAGACACTAGTTAGAGGCAATAGAAATCTAACAATTACTGATGTTTAAGGTTTGCATTGTTGCTCTGTGAATATTTCATGCATAAATGAACTTCTCCTGGACCAACTGCTGTTTCTGATGAGGCGCTCTGAGGCTTTATTGCCAAATACACAGCGGGGCTCCCCCAATGAGCCACATAACGGATGATGCATCACCTTCACAGCTTAAATAATGCAGAGTATCTGCATTTTACAGAGTGGTGGTACACTTTATTTACATATCAAGTGAGTGGCCAGACTGAATATGAAGAAATATGTGAAGGAAAGAACACAGCACTTTTAATATTTCATATTAGCAAGCACCCTGCAGGAAAAGCCTCAGCAAAGTGAGAGGAGAGTTAATCTGCCTGATTCCTCTGTGTGTATGTGCCTCTCTGAGAAAATCTCTTGCAAAACTGATCCAACAAATGCCTTTTCCCATTCTTGTGAACTTCTTCAGCACTACTGAAAACAAAAAGCATAACCTGCTAATCAGAGATTGACTTTCCAGGTGCCATTTGTTTGGGAAGAGAATCAAACCCACCCTTAAAATCTCATCCTGATCCTTCTTGGGGCTGCTGGGAGTTGTAGTCTTCCTCTCTATCACTCTGGAGGGAGTTGCAGAGTATTTCAATTCATAGGGAGGCCACCCACAAAACCCCATTAACCGGCTTGGGCTGCAAGGAGGCCCAGGTCTCAGAGGAAAAGCATCATCAAAAATGCAGAACTTTTGCAATAGCTGGTGATGCTTCCTATGTCAATGAGTCTGAGTTGAAGGGGAAAATAATACATAAAAAAAAAGAACTACTACTTCTTCCCTATGAATAGTGGGCTTGCACATCATAGTCTGTATGGGATTGGATCTCAGGGTGTGGATCCCCTCTCTGAAAGGGATTATCCAAGCATTCAGACTTGACCATCTCATAAAATCCTCCTTCCTCATTCATGAAAGCCCCTCAGATCCCACCCCAGCAAGGCCCTGCCCAGTGGACTGGTCCAAGCCCAGGAGTGTTGGCATCATTATTGTCCCCACATAGCAAAGACTCCCAGTCACCAAACATGGCACAGATATTAAATTGTTTGAAGCAACAATCTGCCCCCTCCATTGGAACAACAGCCCAGCAGAGCACAGGCACAGATTCTTCACCTGCTGTCCTGCAGGACTGGTGGGGATGTGTCTGCCCACCACAACCTCTTCCTCTGTCCAGCATCTGTCGAGAGTGTGCAGCGTGTCCCTCACATTACACCTCATTCAAAGAGGAGCTGATGTGCACCAGCCCTTTTTTGTACAAACCTATTAAAATTCCAATGCAAATGACCGGATTCATAATCTGAGCTTCATTGAGAAACACAGTTTCCTGCTTTCCCCCGTAATGAAATTACTGGTTGTGCAGATGCTCCATTTCTAAGCTAATTCAATCTCTGGCTGGTGTTTGAAGGTGGCTTGTGTGAGGGCAGGGGTGTGTGGATGTGCAGGTTGGTGTGTGCCTGCACACAGACCAACACATCTGCACAGCACGTTTCCCAGCACACAGACCCATGGGCTGTTTAGTTAGATAGCCAATTATAATTATAAATGCAATGGGAATACGAGCACTGTGTTGTATAGACACGATTAAAAATAAACTGGGAAAGCTAAAAGCAGCTTAGTCGCCAGAAACTAATACACTACAGGGGCAAGTTGTGGAAATGCCTGATTATTCTCTTTTGCTCACTCCATCCCTGGGGGATCTTCCTGAACTGTTACTTTAACTGCTCAACTTGCCTTTTCCACTGTGATAGTCAGCAGATGAAGCCCTTCACATTTAAGTGTAATAGTGCCAGAGAGACCAACTGCTCCTAAGAGTTACAACCTATAAATGTCGCTTCTGTGTCAGAATGAGAGTGTGCCACTGAAGATGCTGAAGTCTGCAGAGGGTTTGCTTGACAATTCATGCAGGCCATTAAACTTACTCCTCCCCTCATCCCCCCAGCATTGTGTACGCTGGGATTTCTTGCTTGCTTTCACAGCTTTCTGAGTAGTTCTTCCAAAGCTGGCAACAACTGAGCAATTTATCCCTGGGACAGAGTGTACTGCACAGCATTTGTTCAAGTTGCTCTTCTCTTCACCTGTCATGGCCAATGAGAGCTCTGGGACAGACTGCCTGTGCTTTTCTGCATCAAGTGTAGGTATCCTTACCCAGAGCAGAGGGAAAACTGAGATGGACACCAGGTGATGGATGCCAGGGTGTGACAAGGAGGTGTTGAAGGGAGTGTCAGGGCAGAAGTTTAGATGATACTCTCAGGCACATGATGTGACTCTTGGGATGTGCTGTGCTGGGCTAACAGTTGGACTCGATGATCCTTGTGGGTCCCTTCCAGCTCAGCATATTCTGTGGTTCTGGGAGAAGCCACGGGCAGCAGAGGGGCTGAGGTTGGGGTGAGTGCTGGGCCCTCGCTGCAGAGCAGAGCTGGGCAGGGCTGTGCAGCCAGGCTGGAGCACACAGACATTGCAAGAGGAGGGTGGCAGAGCCCCTGCAGGGAATGGAATGGAGGCAGGTCATGTGGGCAGCTGCTTTCTGGATAGGAGAAGGGAGTAGGACAGAGGAGAGCTGAGGGGCTGAGGGGATGGGCTAACCCCACCTGGGGTGTTCTTATGCTTCATATCAGCTTGAAATCTGGAGGAACAAGCCTATGACAGCCCCAGCCTGTGAGCAGTTGGACGCAGCCATTCCCATTCCCATTCCCACTCCATCCCATCCGGGGGTCCCTACAGCCCTGCCCAGGGTGGCTCTCCCCCATCCCCATGGCTGCAGGCTGGCATCAGCCTCTCCCACCTCCATCCCCTCCGGAGGGGCGGGTGGCTCCAGTCCCACCAGCACACAGGGAGGAGGCAGCAGCTGATTTTGCAGCCACTTGACCGGAGCCGTTGGTTGAATCGGCCCGAAACGGGGAGGGGAAGAGCTGAGGATCCTTTTGAGGCTGCCACCTGGGACTGCAGGCACTTCTACTAATGCACAGTGAACAGCTAAATCATACATTATTGATTTGTCAGACGTATTTGCATATAAATAAGCATGATCATTCATACAAACCTTAATGTTGTTGTTCTCCCTTTAGTGTTGTGATCACAGATGAATGACTCTAGTTAGACACAATTCAGGAAAGCTTGTACCACTGCAGCAAAGTAAGCTGCTGATTTAAAACTACATTTATTGGAGCATGTAAGTGTGACAGTCTATTGGTGAATTTGGGGATAATTAGTCTAAAAGACAAGATAAATGAATCCTGAAAGTGGTATTGTGATGAAGAAATGATCCCTCCATGCTAGTAAAGCTTTGATGCCAGAAATATTGTAAATGATAATTAACTGGGAAACACAGAGGAATTATATTTCAATTGTGTTTTCAAAAGGACTTAGAATTCTACAGGCAAATTGATTCGGTTCTCCCCCTCCCCCAGCCCTGTGATTATGAAAGATTGTCTAATTTACAACATGAACTATGAAGCATATGACAAATCACTGCCTTGCTTTTATGCATCTTGTTTGTACGTTTTTCCCTGGTAGATATCTGCTTATTGTTTTTAAGCAAACCAAGACATGTATTTTTCAATTAGTCTTTCCCTAGGCCTAATCTAGACAGATCTGCAGGCCAGCACAACACACTGACCCATGAAAATTATATCTGCTGTATTAATTCATTAAGCATTGCAGGATCAAGCTGTAAGATCTCACTCCCTGATAACATCAGCAGCGTTAGCCGGGTTAGTCTGCATCCCTCCCCTGAAAAGAAAATATTATAGATTGTGCAATGCAGGGGAAACATTGCTTGCTAACACTTCATTTTAATTGTCCTAAATTAGAGCTGAAGACTTACAAAACTATGTGTGACAGCCAATGAATACCAAATGAATTCATTAGGATCAAGGCTGTTACAATGAATAACTAACGAATCCATAACAACGGCTGGATCCTCTCTGCCTCCTGTGGGCTGCAGAGGAGCCCCGGAGGGACCACCCTGACCCTGGCTGGCCCAGGCTGTGCCCACTGTAATGCCCCAGCTGCAGCTCCAAGGGCAGCTGGGTGGCACCCGGACTGCTCAGGGTGAGGGAAGGGTGCAGGCGGATGAAGAGCATCAAACAGGGTGTTCCGGGGGAATTTCAGGAGCAGGGCACAACCACCACCTGCTGAGCTTTGGAATGTGCTGCCTGGACTCCATGGCCCCAGAGATGCAGCTTAAGCCACATCCTGCTACTCATTCCAGGACATCCCAGCACTGCTGCTGTTGAGTCCTGCCTTCCTCTGGCATTATCAGGCCTGAGACGGACTGAAAACCACCCCTTGTCACCCAGAACTGGTGCAGCAAGCTCAGCACATGCACTCTGATCCATCCCAGGGGCTGCAAGTGTCCTTGGACTGCCAGGGTCTTCTGTCCATGGTGTCCCTGGTGCACACAGAAAGGTGTTGTTAAAGGAGGAAAAAAAGAAGAGAAACAGCTTCATCTGCAAGGAGTTTGCACCTTGTGTTCCTCTGGTGGGACTCACCATAACTCACACAAGCTTCATGAGTCTAAACTGCCACAGGAGGGGTGGAAAGAGGTTTTTATTACTATGGAGAGATTTTGTATGGTATTGTCTTCCTTAGCAGAGGATCTAAATTTTTGGGTGGATATTCAATGAAAGAAAATACAAAAGACAATGACTCAGCTACGTTGCCTCTCAAACCAGTGCAGCTGTGTCAGGGAAGGGAGCCTTGGAGCAGGAGGGCATGAAGACCACCCTGCCAGGGAGTATCTCAGGACACAGTGGCTGATACCAAACCATCACCAGGTTTCTACCAACAAGAGGAAAACACTGTAATAAAGTATTTCTGCTAATTGGATGTTCAAAGAAACACATGGAGAACCAGGGGAATGATTCATTCAGCATTGCTACATCAATGCTGTTCATTCCCAAGGAATGCCAAATTCTTCTTCCTCTGGTCAAGGTTCCCATATTTTTTTGCACAGACACGGTGCTTGTGAAGGAGGAGGGAATATTTCTGAGTTGAGGAAAGATTTCCAAGGAGCCCAGAAACTTGCAAAAGGTCTCAAGCTAATAGCTTGAGCTTAATTTAAAATGGGTGCTCTACTGCATGGGGATCCTGTCCCAGCACAAGCAGAAGGGTGCTCAGCCTCACTGCCCCTCTGGGCTCTGGAGGGGATGAAACCAGGCAGGTGAGCTCTTGTTCTTGCCTCCAGCTTTCTGCCCCACTCCCTAAATAATGGTTTCTCTCCTCAAAAGGGAACATATCCCTGACACTGCCTTCAGCACACCTTCACCAGCACCTTCCACTTTCCGTTTGCAGTGAAGCTGCAGAGACTGGGAAACAAGTGTCTGTTGCTTGGGAGCTGAGCAGGATAAACACCAACGGGCAGCTGCTTCTTAACCTCTCTGCAGCAAAGCTTCCTGAGCCAGCACATTTTGGTCAATGTTTCCAAGTAATTTTGAAGTCTTGGAGCAAAAAGCCTGGGTTTTGTATGAAAAATTGTCTGGATTGTATGGGAACCCTGGGGAAGGAGTGCTAGACAGGAGACAAGGACAGCTGGGAAAATGGAGGGACAAGGGGTAATCTTCCCCTGAAAACTGGATTGCAGGAGCAGGGCCCCTGCCCTTGCTGATGTGCTTTTGGGAAATACAGCTCATCCTGGAAAAAGAAAGTAAAAGCCAAGCATGTGCAGGGAGCCTCTCTGGTGTGCAGCCTCCACCCCCGTCCAGGCTGTTTGCAAACTCTCTCTGTGCTTATCATCATGTAATTGAAATAATGTGTATTGACAGAGACTTGAAAACAACTGCTCAATTTTCCTGAAAATTCAATTAAACTTCGTTTATTCTGGGGATCGATCCAATTAAAAGGGGGGAAATTTCAGATGGTCCGAGCCCTACAATCCATCTTAACACACTGTGTCTATCACTGTGATGTAATAATTCTCCCAATCAATGCTTTAAAAGCATTTAGCAGTCTTGATAATGAACTTTTGTCAAAATAGCCTTACAAAGCAATAAATGAGAGCAGATTAATATGTAGTCATAAAGCTATGAATGCTTTAGCGCTTTGAAAGGTTTGCTTCATAAATTAGACTTCTTTATTTATTTTTTTATCATAATCTCTCTCTCTCTCTGATACTATTGCCCAAGGTTTTGGTGGACAAGAAGGACATGGGCTTCTGGGGTGAATCCTTGTTGAGAGAGGAATGGATGGGTCTGAGCTCAGGATGGCACATCCTGGACTGGTTTATCAACATTGCAGACAACTGTCGTGGCCACCATTGGCAAAACCAGAGTGGCTGAAATTAAACTTCTCATAGCACTGACTTTCCCATCTTGAACAAAGAGATCTCTGTCCAAACTTCCAGCAAGGCTGATTCCCACCCTCAGACCACCCTGGGACCACCATAACTGTGTGAGGGTCCTCTCACAAGCCCTGTGCACCGAGAAAGGCCCCGTTCTGACACTGTGGGGGGTTATGCAATGGCTCTTCATTGTGGCTCTTCTTTAGGAAATGGCCAGTTTAAATATTTGCCTTCCCTGGCACTGATTTAAGATATTAAATCATCTTCCTAATATCACTGTAGCTTCAGGCTGACCCCAGCAACATTCCATCTATCCATGGATGCCATGCTTTTTGACTCTCAGCTAGAATTGGTTCTTGAGTAGTTTTCTGCTTCTTGCACATCACTGTGCTTAGGAGAGTTACCCATTTTCCCTACTGCACTCTCAATGGGCTGTTCACAAGGAGGTTTTCTGAAATATCTGGTACTCACTAGAAAAATCAAAATTAGCAAAGATTCAGCTTAGAAATGGGAACTTGAGAGGGTACATTACTGTCCTTTCAAAGAAGGGCATGAGGTCCTAGTTTAGAAATGCAGATTTCTATTTCAATATTAATTCTAAGTGCTCTGGTTAAAATTCTCTCCTGGTAAAGTCTAATAGAGAGCAACCTGTGTGCAAGACCCCACTGCTGGAGACGGCAGATGGTTTCAAACAATCATTTTTATTCTTCTCCAGTGCCATGAGAAGTTGCTTGCAGCGTGTGTGTGGTGCTGGAGGGTGACATCTCGCAGGAGACAGGCAGAGGACAGCTTTGCCCATTCCTCCTTGGGCTCTTTTAGCACATTGTTAATGCACTAGGCAAGCTGCCAACTTCTGGAGAGGAACCCCTGTGTCACAGACTGAGAGTTTCACCATCCTGGGGTTTACTGTCCCTCTGGAGTTGCAAAAACAGTGTAAGGAGAACTGGCCCCCAGGACCTTCACCAAATTCTAACAGCATCCCACAGGTGAAGAGCCTCAAACTTGTGTGAGCAGCTGATCTGGAGTTCAGGGATGCTGTGGCCACCCCGAGCACAAAAGGCAATTCTCCACCTCCCATAAAAGGTGCCCTTCTCTGCAGGAGCCCAGCAGTGCTTCAGCAGCTCAGAGCAGCAGCCTGATATTTCTGAAGACACCAAATGGAGGGAGAAAAACCATTACACTGAGTGGGAGCTGCAGGGAGAGCAGAGCCTGCATCCATCTCTCCAGTGCTGTCAGTCAAACAGGTTCCATTCTATGATATCAATCCTTGTGACTTGCTGGTTCCTGCACACTGGATGTACACTGGATCCATACAGTGGTGATTTACAGACGTTTTGCCAGGGCTCAATAACTGTAAAGCACCAGCACGGCATGAAAAATGTTATCTGCACAAAACCTTTTAGCTCAGCAGAGATGGTGGTAAGTGGCAGCATTCCCTTCTTGCAAACTTTCATTTCATTTCATTTGCATATGACATTAATTGCAGAAGGAGCAGGCATGCTCCTTGCCATCTAACCCACACGGGCTTTTCTGGGCTGTTTTCCTGCGAGGGTGAGGAGCTGGGATGAACAGTGTGAAAACAACCTGTTCCCTCAGCAACCTGCAGAGGAGGTGACCTGCTCAGATTGTTGCTTTTTGAAATGATACAATGCTAATTGCACCCAGTGCCCTGCTTTTTGGCTCACCATAGACAGCAGCTTTTCCTACTGCATCAGAAAAGCGTGTGTCTTTTCCTCAGCATGACCTGGAGTCACACAGACACTTCACAGAACAATTCCCAAGTACATGTCCAAAATTAATGTGGGGAAATGACAAACCAGGGAAGATCATGGCACAGATGGTTTGTTGCCCTTGCTATGTAGAGGATTGACATTAATGAGTTATTTTATATGTTTTCTGACCACCCAAACCTTCATGAGGGAAAAACTAAAAGATAAACGTCTCCCAGGTTTATCCTGCCGACCAAGGCAGCCCCTTTGCCCTCCAGGCTTGTTTTCTCTGCAACCTGAGCACACCCTGTGTCATTCCCTCAAGACCTATTTCACAGAATCACAGAATATTCTGAGTTGGAAGGGACCCACGAGGATCTTCGAGTCCAATGCTCACTCCTTAGGGATTTTTACCAGTTTGTCTCCCAATTCCTGCTGCTGAGGGATCAGCCCAGTTTGGGCTCCAGGGTGCACCACTGGAGGGCTGGGGCAGCGCCCTGGGGCTCAGAGGGTCCTGCCAGCAGCTCCAGGCACAGCACTGAGTCCTCCTCAGGGAAGGACTGGGCCCTTCCTTCCTTCACCTCTAAGAGTTTCTATTTCAGGCTTCCATTTCCAGTGGCTTGGCATTTTGGGGGTGGATAAGGGGAGACTAAAGCATGTTTCAGAAGTAATCTATTCCTCAGCATTTAGTCCCTCGTGTCTCTTTTGCTGGTCCTTTGAAATATTCCAGCAAAAGAGAAGGAAAAAGAAAATTATTAAAGAATCCTACTAAATCCCAGATAAACATATGTAAAAAAAAAATAATTCCAGGTAGGATCATTAAAGGTTAAAATGAAACTTATTTCTTCTGAGTGTCACCAAAAAATATTAAAATACCCATCCTTCCTGCCTCCCCACCTCAAAAAAAAAAAAAAAAAGAAAAGAAAAAAAGAGATCATTTTGATACTAAAGGTATTGCAGCAGCTTTAAGGGACTCACAGATCAAACATCATTTGGGAAATTTCAAAGGGTTGTTTCAACAGTATCACTTTCTACCATTCCCCACTCCGCATCCCTTCTTCTTATATTTTAGCTCCTGATGAAGTTTCAACTGGTCCTGAAGTCAGTCCTTGTGTTCTTGGCTATCAAAGAGCATTGCAACATCAACGTCAGAGTTAAACTAAAAAAAAAAAAAAGCTCTAAAAAAAAAGCATCCCTTTTCCTTTGGAGATCAGAAAGTCAAATAAAAAGGATGCTGATTTGTGGAATAAAGGGTGGGAATCCCTGCTGAGACGATAGGAATCTTCTGACTTAACTGAGTTAAGATTTGAATACATTTGGCCCAGACAAGGGGAAGAAAAAAAATCCATTAGTTTTGAGAAAAGCCTCACACAGTTTCAAAAGGAAATATGTTAATACAAAAATATTTTTTTTAAAAGAGGGAAAAAAAAAAGATTTGTATGTGTGTTTCGGAGCCCAGGAGTTTAATACTATCAGCCAGAAGCAAAGAGAGAAATTAAATTACATGACTAGCATGAAGTCTTGTCTCCTGCTGCCAGGACATGGGTGAGGGAACAAGAGAGTCCTCTGCAGCCCTGCTGGATCTGGCCATGGGAAAAGCATTCCATGGCCATCCCTGTGGCACTGCTGGGCCCTCCACGGGAATCACTGACCCTGGTCCTTGCTCTGGCTCAGGGTTCACTCCCCAGCAGCCCCAGGGCTGGTGCAGAGCTGCCCCACAGGGATGGGTTCTGAGCCTCCCCCAGCCCTGCCTCAGTTCCCCCCCTCTGCAGGGACCCCAGTGCTGTCCCTGCTCTGCATCAGCCCACACCCCTGAGCCCACGGGGAAGCTCATCCCTCCCAACACACCACCCTGATCTACAGCCCCCTGATGCCACACTGCCCATCCTTCAGCATGCCCCAGGAACCCCCAGCTCAGTGACGTGGTGCTTCAGGAAACACAATTTGCTGATGGTGCAGGTGCTTGTCCCTCTGGTGTGTCCCTGCTGAGGGCAGGGGACTGGCTGCCTCCAAGGGGAGCTGGCAGGATTGCTCTGCATCACAGAGCTCTGCATCACAGAGCTCTGCTGCCATCCTGCCCAGGAGCAGGGCAGGAGACCCCCACGGCCATCAGTCCCTCCTGGCTCCAAGAAAAGGCATTTTCTACTCTGCAGCTGCCCAGGAGAGCAGATGGTAACTCATACTGGTTGTGGCTTCCTACAGCTTGAAATGTCCCCTGTTACTCAGCAGCCTGGCATGGCAAATGTGCCCTGTCCCTTTATCCCTGCAGAGCTTTCCTTTCCTCCACACATGAGCAATGCTGAGACGTGTGTGAGGACTCACCCCAAAATAATCCCAACAGCAGGGGATTGCCCTTCGTAATGAGGCCCCAGGAAAAGCTGGTGGCTGGGGAAAGGTTCAGTCCAGCCATGGAGGGGCTGCAGGCTCTAATGTGGGGTTGTTAGAAGAGCAGCTCAGTATTAAATCCTTTTGATGGTTCTCCTGCTGAGAGAAGAGATGATATCTCATCATTAATGGAGTTGAATTAATATAAATTAGCCGAACAGCTCCTCGCCGCTTCCGTTCAGGCAGAGAAAAGGGGTTTATTGGGGAGGCAAAAGCAACGATCCCTTTCACCTCACATTCACTCCACCATCCATAAAGATGCTGCTGACCTCGCAGTCTCGTCCCTCCTCCTCCCCTCCCCTGGCAGGACTGAGGAGATGTAAAATAAAATGATTATGTGACATCCCAGGAACGTGGGGACTGTCCACAGCACAGACCTCTGGTGACCTTTACACAAGTGACAGGTGACCTCTCTAAATCAGCCCTGGGGAGGCTTGGGACTGCCAGGAGGGCTGGAGCCTCCACACACCCTGTGCAGCAGCATCGCCAGCTCCAGGGCTGTAACTCATGGGCAGACCAGGCTGGGGGAGAGGGGACACCTCCCTGGAGTCCCAGGCTGGGCTCTGAGGGTTCTTTCATTCCCTCTCTGCCGTGTATCCTCCTTCTCCTTCCATCTGCACCGTGAGCTTCATCCTTCTACACCCCTCACACACAGGCAGGAGCAGCACTGAGTATTTTCTGCAGCCCTGTCCAGATTTACAGGTTTCCAGCCTGTGTGACCAGCAATGAGCTCCAGAGAAACAGCCGTGAGCTGAGGGCAAGGGAACTGCCAAACTCCCGGGAAACAAAGACCAAAAAATTATTACTGCAAAGTTTTAAAGGCAAGAAGGGTTATTTCTTTACTGAGCAGGTGATAATTATTTAAGAGCAAACCTAAAGCTTGCAGTGTGTTTCAGCAAGTGCTGGAAGGTGGCAGAGTGTCTGTGCATCGGGGTGGAATGGATCCATATGTCAGGGCATACACCTGATTCATTTTTTAAAGCCATAAAAGGCAGACAGGACAGACGATGTATATTATATTATGCACTTTTAAAAGCTACATTAAAAGAACATCATTAAGGTTGCAGAGCCAAGCACTCAGACAGTAGCTATGTCATGCCCAAGGCTGCCTGCCTGGGTTCATCTGAATCCCTCCAGCCTATAAATGTGTGACACGGACTAAGAATATATGTCCAGGTATTTTCTCCTTCTCCCCACACTGGACATGGGATGGATGAATTGTGACATCTTAGAGGTTTTCCTAGCCTGTTATTGTCTTATTGCTGTAGCCATGGGCTTGTTCAGCCACAGCCTGGCAGCAGCACCTCCAATCCCAACTGGTTTGTGCTGCTCCGCACCTTCACCAGGAGCTCCCACCATAAGCAACATCACCACCTGCCCTGCCAGCCCAGCCTGGGGCCAAGGTCCCCTCAGAGAGCACCCCAGCCACACACCCACCCCTCACAGTGTCCAGAGGCAGAGATACAAATTCCTGCTGGCACCACAGCCCAGTGCAAACCCACCCGCACGCTGCGAGAGCAGGGAGCGTGCTGCTGCTGCTGCCTGGCTGGAAGAAGGAGAAGAGAGAGAGAATTCAAATAAACTAATTTCTTGTTCTAAGACCTTTTCTCCCCTTTGCAGCTGCTTCTGATACAAAGGCAGAACCTTATCTCCCTGCAGCACGGCTCCAGCGCCCCAACAACCGCCTTGTTGTGATGCACAGAATGTGAGGCATCTGAGCAGCCCACACGGAGCCAGCCGGGAGCGGGAGCCACATTCCCTGACAATTTCTGACCAGCTTTTTTTTATTATTGTTCCCCCTCTCTCTTCCTCCTGGAGCTGCTTTGCTTTCAGAATCCTCCCCCTGCACCCTGCCGAACCGCGGCCCCACGGACCGTGTGGGCAGCAGAGGAAGGAGCCTCATCTTTCACTCTGCCAAACCTCCTCCTGTCCCATGCCATGCATGGCAAACAGCCTTTTCCACCCCTGATCCCAGCAGGCAGGAGCAGGGGCATGCAGGCAGCAGAACAGACATCTATTACCCCATCACTGGCCTCAGTTCAGGCAGCGCTGGGGAAGGGGGAAGGCGTCAAGGATATAATCCATCCCAAAAAACAGATGCTAATCAAAGATGCTGACACTTGAGCTTGGACTCTGGAGTCCTACCCCAGCAGCTCAGATGTCCAGGCCTCTGGCACTATAAGGTGTCTCTAAGGTGTCATATTATCATCATCTTTAAAATTTTTAACACGCTTATATTGAAGTTTCACTTTGAGGCAGGAAACTGCTGGTTTAAAACAGAGGGAAACAGCATTGTCAGCCCCAGATGTTCAAAGCAGAGAGTCTGAGCCTCTCCATATGCACTCGGCCTGAAGAGAAGCTATTGTTTCTCTTCAGTTTTACAATCTGAGTTTTTGTTTACTATGTATAATGTCCTACAAAACCTACTGTAGTTCTCTGAGCAAATGGAGTACTTTTGTTTCAAATAGAAGGAAAAATACAGGAATACAGACAAATACAGGAATATTGCAGAAATTTTGCAGTCATGTGCAAGGCCTGAGAAGAATGTTTGGAGGAAAGAATAAGAAAGAATAAGAAGTTAAATGAGAAGTTCAGAGAAATTCAACATGATTTTATGCTGCAGTAAGAAGGAGAGGAAATGTGTTAAAATCTGGATGAATTCCAGGGCTACTAATAGAGAGAGCTTCATATTTAACCCAGCAGTTGCCCATGGAGGAGGGAACTGGACTCTCAAGCTGGCCCTGCAGTGTAAGGCACAGACTGACTGGGAGGAATTCCCATCAGTGAAAAGCAGGAATGAATATCATCTTATGGAGCATTTCAAACCTCATCAGTCACTGCTGTTCATGAAGAGCCACAGAAGCTGGGACACAAGAAGAGAAGTTTGCTGGGATGCTGAGGGCCATCAGGAACTTTTCTAGGCAAGCATAAAGAGGTTGATTTACTTAACTGGGACAAAAAAAAAAAAAAGAGACTGAGAAGTGGTAAAAACAGCCCAGGGTTTATCTGCCTAGACAGGAAAAAAGTTAATTAAGTTGAAGGGAAAACCTGGCAAAGATCAACTTCATAGGAACTGGACAGGAATACATGTAGAGCTGGCTTCCAGCCAGTGGAGCAGGAATACTTTTGAGGACCTTTCAGGCATAAATAGTGGAAGAGAGTAAACATGCTGCTTACACTTAATTTGGAGCCAAAGACCCTGTAATCCTGGTGCTCAGGCAGAACATCAGCCTCTGTGGGAGCAGCAGTGCTGCAGATCACAGCACTGGAGAGAAGATCCTGAGCTTTGCCAACACCAGCTCTGGGAATGCAGTGGGATTCAAGGTCTCCACCCCTGCTGAAGTGGGAAGCTCTCACCAGCAGGCATCTGAGTGGATCCTCCTGAGGATCCTGTTGTTCCCTGGCACAAGAGGTCTTCAGGGAATTAAACTGGAGGTGGTCACCACCACATCCACGAACACCATCTGCAAGCTCCCAGAGCTGGCCAGCTGCTGCTGAGGCAGGAGGTGGGAGGCTCTCGTCTCCTCCAAGGGAAGGGAGCATTTGCTTGAGTTCAGGTATTCCAGGTACTTGGATAAAATTGTTGGTTTTCCTGCCAGAATCACACAGCTACCACAAATACTTTTCATGCCACACAAAATTCTTTCTAAATGCTCCAGATCTGCAGAGTTGGGGAGACAGGGAGATGGAGACAATCACAGCTCCGACCCACTCCTCCGCGGTGCAGAAGCAGGAATTTGCTCTCCAACTGGAATGTGGCTGCTTAATAGGGCCACAGAAGTGAAGAGGCTGCATCTGTAATGTTTCTGTCAAAGCAAATGAGGTCATTAACAGACGAGTTCAGTGATGGAATTGTCTCTTGTAGTATTTATTATATGGTCCTTTTCCTGACACCTCCCACTGAGAGAATATTAAATATTTAATGCACACCAAGGCTCTGCTCATTTTTCATTCCCACTTCAGCATTTCAAGTTGGCTCCAATCTGCTGCTAGCTATAAAGTCGACTGGACAATGGACCATAATGAATTAACTCTTTGGAAGCCACTGTAGCATTTACAGGAGTGCCAAAAGACTGGGTGCTTTATCATCTCTGACTCATGCATGTGCTCTAGAATTCAATCCTCAATTCATTAAAACAAAGTAGGGGGAGGAGGGTGAAGGTGGAGAATTTGGGAAATAGGTTTCAGGAACCATACATAAATAAATAATGAAGGGGGAGATGGAAATGTTAGCCTGTCAAGGTGACAGGGTTTATTTACTCATTATTTCTGGAGCTGCTATCTCCAAAAATGAAGGTTGTTCCTTTGCAACATGACAGTCTTCAAAATCCTGAATGAACTATTGATCCTGTGGTAAAGTGAGAGCAAGACCTTTGAGAAACAGCTCACAGCCCTGGTCATTACAAATCTAAGAGACATCTCCAAGAAAAGCAGAGCAGGATGTTTCCCACAATGTGGTGGTTGCTGCCCATCTGGTCAAGCAAAGACAAAGTTGGTCCTGCCTGGTAGCTGAACTCTCCCGGGATGTCTATGCATTTAAAAGTCAACCTGAATGTCTAAACTTCTAATTCTGCCTCCCAAACTCCCTGTCATAACATTTGGTTAGGTGGTGCTTCAAGAGGAGAAGGTCTGTCTGCTAAGGACATGCTCCTCTGTGAAGCTTTCACCAGATAGTTCTGGAGGTTACAGAACCTAGAACTTCTTATCACCACCCTTCTGCCCAAAAAGGGAAAATCTAAGTACAAAACTATGCAGATGTGATTGATGTCTACATGGAGTTATGGTTAGTGTGTGGGAGGGACCACCCAGGTGGCCTCTGTCAGGGTTTCACCTGACAGCTGAGGCTTCAGCATTTGGATTCCCTGCCACATGAAGGTATTTACAAGCAATATTTTTCCGGGGCAATCACTGCCTTTATTTACTGCTCCTTTTCCATCTTCCTACAGCATCAGCAGATCTGCAGAAACTCTCATGCCTGTGGTACCAGGACCACACTGAGCAGAGAAAGATACGAAATTACAGTCAGACCATTTTCACCCACAGGGAGGAAATTTCCAGGAAAACTAACTGTCATACATTTTTCCTTGAAAAAAGATCCCCTGGCAAATTACTCCTGGTTTTAGACTTACAAGCTCCCATTTGCTTATCTGCTTAACACTATCTGGCACTTTTACTGAGATACCAGGAAATCTGATTCCCACTCGTGGTGCAAAAGCAACCTGTATGTGCTTGACCTTTCTAATGTTTTGTAATTTGATTGGGTGGCTCTTCCCATATTTCCTTGTCACCAGTCCTGGTAATGTGAGAGGCAGAAGTGGAAAAGACAGCCAGTAAACACACAAGCAAACACAAGTGGGAATTGGTTGAGGCCCTGAGATGCCCAAAGTACTCCAAGGTACATCCTCCCTGAGAGCTCAGCCCACGCTCAGCTCAGTCGTGTGGCTGGGGCTTGCTCAGTGACCTTTCCATGTCACCCAGTCTTCATTCCAGGTTCAGATCCTGGGTTCAGCCTGGATCTCTTTACTAATGAGCTTTTAGAAGTGTTATTTTTAATTCTTTTTTTTTTTTCCTGTTTGCTGTGCCCAGTATGAGCAGAGTTACCCCAGTACAACCCCGTGTATCCCTTGCACTGGGGATTCATCCCTTGGGAAGGGCTGCTCTGTGTGGTGGTACCAGCACGTCAGTACAACAAACTCAGTCACAGAGGGGCCTTAGCTCTGGTTCCTGACCATTCTGCCTCAAAACTGGGGCTGTTTCGAAGAGTAAGACAAATCTGGGGAGGAACAGGTGTGTCAGTAAAACCACCTCTAGGCTGCTCTTGTTCTGCATCCACGAGGGCAGTTGTGTCAATGAAAACTTGGACAAGTGCACAGTCCTTCTGCAGAGGCATTGCTCTTCTCTGTATAGTCTCCCCATCTATTTAATGGTGACAAGGAGAGAGTACAGCTTTGTACCTGAAGTCACAAATGACAGGTCCATAGAAGAGCAAAGGAAATTTAGAAAGTTTATTTCTGAACTTTCTTGTAAACGCTTTCTGTTCTCAGCCCCCCCAGAACACAAATTCCCTGTGTGGCTTTATGCTGAATAAATCAGTCCTCCACAATTAAAATTCTTTTAGTTCCTGCACCAGGAATCCCAGTGAAATGCCACACATTTTCTCATAAGCCCTTGTGCCACACAGGCATTTCACTTCTTACAGACACAGGCTGGGCTCTGGGTCGGTGTTCAACAGCATCTCCTGCTGCCCCTGGCCAAGGAAGGACACAGCCAGTTGTTCACTCTGAGCAGTGTGATCCCAGAAGCAGAAGCCCCATTTGTTTTTGTTTCCTTTCCACAAACCCCTCCCCACAGATCGATTCCAGCCCAGCAGAGTGTCAGTAAATAAGCCTGGAGTAGCTGTAGCAGTTGGCATTTTCAAATATTCATCTTTTCAGATGATGCCTTTTTCTCCCCCAGCCCCTTAGCAGAGAGCTTTGCTCTTCCCTGTACCCAAATTGTCTGCCATACATACTCAGGTTTTGACTTAAAACATCTCCTTTTCACTCCAGTGACTGTATACAGAGAGACAACACCACAGAACCACCCCAAAATAGTGTATGTTATGGCAGCCATTCAGTTTATTTATTTATGTGCATTTGGCCATTTCTTTTTGCAGTCATTAGTAACGTGCAGTGAATCTGAACATGAACTACTGAAAATGGCTCCTAAAGGGAGCCTTGTGCTTGTGGAGCAGCTGCTGGGCTTCCAGTGCCTTTCACCCAGTGCTTGGAGAGAAAAAGCAGTGAAAAAGCTTCTCATCTTATGGAAACACGATGAGAGAGTTGGGATTGTTCAGCCTGGAGGTTCTAGGGAGATCGTAGAGCCCCTTCCAGGGCCTAAAGGGGCTCCAAGAGAACTGGAGAGGGACTTGGGATAAGGGCCTGGAGTTACAGGATAAGGGGGAATGGCTTCACACTGACAGAGTGCAGGGTTAGATTATATATACAGGAGGAATCCTTCCCTGTGAGGGTGGGCAGGCCCTGGCACAGGCTGCCCAGAGAAGCTGTGGCTGCCCCATCCCTGGAAGAGTCCAAGGCCAGGTTGGACGGGGCTTGGAGCAACCTGGGATAGTGGAAGGTGTCCCTGCCTGTGGCAGGGGGTGGAACAAGATGATATTAGGGTCTCTTCCAACCTAAACCATTCTGTGATTCTATAAAAAATAACTATTCTCCTTTTCTTCATTTCACCCCAAAATAGATCAGTCCTGGCAGTGACTGGCAGGGAAGTGAACTGTTCTCATTCAGATCTGCAGCACATCTTTTATCCACTCTCTCCCCAGCTCCTTTTCTACCTTTTCTTTCCTCTCTGGCTCTTGAGCACTGATGCAAGAATTTCAAGCCACATCAACCCTGATGTAACTCCATTTGATTTACTGGCAGCTGGAGGCTGTTCCTCACTGGCCATCACGCTGAGTGGCAGGTGCTGTGAGGGTCCTGTTCCTGCCTCGACAAATCTCAGGTTAAAATAAAGGTAGTAGAGACCTTTAGACACAAGAGCGAGTCACAAGGGAGGAAGAATCCGGAAAGCTCCCCTTGAATTTAAGGAGTAGGGACACCAGGCACATTTACCATGGGCTGCATCACAGTAAATAACTTGGGAGCTGAGAAAATTCTGCTGCATCAGGATGGTGAGAGCAGCTACTGTAGGGGACCTTTTGAACATCCCATTAAGTTATGTCCCATTAGAGGAGTCCTGTAGCAGGTCCATGGCAATTGGATTGTGGCTGCTGAAACCAGGAACATCTGCCAAGGGTCCAGAGGCTGCAGAGAGCCACAGCAGCAGAGCTGTGCAGGAGTGTGTGTTCTCTGTTCTATCCCCCTTGGACAACAGCAGGACAGCTGGTGTTAATGGCCAGAGCTCCACTCCAAACCTCAGCTGGTGCTATGCTGGCTGAGGATCTGCTCCTGCTTCTGCTCTCTGGTTTCTCAGAATCCTGAAGCACTGCATGGAAGGGTGGCAAAGTACAGGACTTATCACATGTGATACTGTGTTATAAAGTGATTTGTGGCTGCTGAGGAGCCCTTCCAGATCCTCAGGGCTGTGGCTGAAACCTTTGCTCAGCTGTATCACTTCTCAG
The DNA here is from genome assembly GCF_025592945.1 of Manacus candei. Taxonomy (NCBI): domain Eukaryota; kingdom Metazoa; phylum Chordata; class Aves; order Passeriformes; family Pipridae; genus Manacus; species Manacus candei. Next base: position 14,884,438 of record NW_026138105.1, on the reverse strand, counting down.
AAAAGAGGGACTGGTGCAGAGGGGGGGAAGGTGGCAGGTCCTGGGCTCCCAACCCCACGGGGCCACTTTGGCCTTGTCTGAGTCAGACCCCATTGTGATGGCTGTAAAAGAGTGATAAAACTATTTACTGCAGGATGCTTGGATATGGAAAGTGTCAAGGATCACCCTGATTAACGACGAGGTGATAACAGAGGGGATATCACTGCATATAATAAACCAGGTTTTTCCATGTGGGTTCACTTGGGTTACAAACTGCATCTTGACCAGAGTCTTTTTCGATTTCCTGTGAATGGAAGTGCAGCCTGAGCTACTGAATTTTACTGAGCAGGTAACATTGCTACATCAAAATGGAGCAAAAATATGAGGACATCAGGCGTGGCAGGAGGGGTTTGCACAACTAATCCCCTCTGATTCCCTCCAGAGTCAGATGGACAGAGAACATCTTCCAGTGACTAAGAGATGAAATTTTGGGAAACTAGGCAACTAGCTCAGCAAATAGAGGGTGGATATGAGATGTGAGTAAAGTCAAACAGCATTTACAAAAATCAGCTTTGGTCCAGATGCAAAGCAAGTGGGGTGTTCCTGCTGGGAGCCCAGGCTGGCCCTGACTGCAGGGCAGCTCAGTTGGGCACTTTCTCTGTTAAGAAGATTTGCAAACCTGCTTCCAGTGAGATGTGATGTTGGGATTGACCTTGCCTTGGCTTCCCTGCTCTTCCCACTGGGGAGGCAGAACACCACTGGGGGGGTGCAGCAGCATTTTGCATCCTCTCAGCTGAGGACACACAAAATGTTTTACAATTTCACTCACCCAGACCCGAACTGGGGATGTGGGAGCAGTACTTGCTCAAAGCTTGCAGGAAGCCATTGAACACTCCAAATATACAAACCCACTCAGAGCACGAGCCCATAAGGGTGAGGTTTACAGGAAGAACCAGTGCCTTTTATAAATGAAACTGATATTATTGGAGAAAACTTCCAGGAGTGCAACTGCTTCTTTTGTGCAGGGAGCAGAGAATGTGAGGCTTTGGGCTATGGAATCAAACCCTGTGCTCAGGGCAGGATTGGGCCCCTGAGCACCCTGCTGTGCTCTGAACTGGCTGTGATGTTGTTCCATCGTTTGCCCCCCGGGGATCCCAGTAACTAAGGGAACCGTTTTGTTTTGCAGATTGAGAGGGGAATCAAATAGTTGAACCCTTAGTAAACATGCAAACACAACTGGTTGTCTTTGATGATTTGTTAGCTTGGACCTGAGCCAGGAGACCCGGGGATTGCAGTCCAAGTTCCTGGAGCTCCACAGATGACATGCAGAGCAGCAGTTCAGAGTCGGAATGAGTGAAGCTTGTTATCAGTTGGAGACGTGGCCAGCGGCTTTTCCAGGTGGAATCTCCCTAAAATATCTCCTGCCCAGTTCCAATCTGGCAATCTTGGCTGAACCCGAGTCACCTACTTAATAAAAATTCCATATTCAGTCCATAGAAATGCTTCCAGCACAGTTAGATCAATTCCTTCTAAGTAGCAATAAATGTGTTTTCCTTTAAAAGGCCAACACAAGCACATTATCACAGCCTATAATCCCCATTCTCTCTATTAGCTCAAAGTACATCCTAGAGGCCAAGGGTCACAGCTAAAGACTAATCAGTCTCATTAGCCTGTCTAATTTATCTTAACTAGGGGGACACAAACACACTAAAACTGTTAGGGAGACTTTTTGATCAGGATATGGGAGTCATTCATCAGGGTCCTGCAGCTTCCAGAGACAGGAGGGAGAAACGACCCAGGGACAAAGCCATTCTCAGGGAAGCTCTGCACCAGGATGCACCCAGGCAGCCAGGATGGGGCAGGAACCCTCCTGGAGGCTCCTGCTGTCCTGCCAGGCCATATCCCAGCAGGATAGAGGGAGAGAGATGGAAAAGCATCTCCTCCTTGTTCTCACTCATAGGCCATCCAGCAGCTCAGTGTCTTCCTTGCTCAGGCTCCGCTTTGGCACCGCAGGCACTCCCTGGACCAGGAAAGGGTTTGAGTCCATCTGGTTAAAGTTTAACCTTTCCCTGGCTGTGAGGGCCCTGTCAGCCACCACAGTGACTTGGGAGCATGAGCTGCCCCTCCTTCTCCCACGTGCATCACTCTCCCGATGGCTCCCAGCTCACCCCCTCCCCGCTTCACTCCCAGGCAGATGGGGAAGGGGGACGAGGGACACTGTGCTCAGATGGAGCAGCAGGCACCATGAAAAGGAAAAACGAAGCAAAAACTGGACTCCTGTGGAAGCAGTTTCGTCTCTGGTTATCCAGAGAGGTATTTTAGATGCCCAACAACAAAGCTCTGCTCCAGACCCTCCCTCTCACCATTATCAGGCAATGTAAATGCCCTCACAAACACTGCCCAGAGTTATTGCCCGGGCTCTGGGCTTTAGTAGCCCAAGGCAACAAAGCAAACCCTGAGGCTTGTTTCCAGCCCTGAGGCTCTAACCCATGTTTTCATCCTGGAGGTTCCTGGCTGGGAGGAATTTCAGAATTTGCCCTGCCTGCACACCTTTGTTGGGTGTTAAGACAAGAAGGTTTTCCCCTAATAAAAGAAGGAAATATAGATTATTTAAAGAGTTTCAATAGGAGGAGGCTGGCCAAGCTCTAAATCAAAGTCACCTCTTGAGATTCTCCGGAGAGAAAGGAAAAGGTTATCCCTCGAATCCTTATTTCTGTCTCGGAAATACGTGCCTCCAGAATAGTTGCACTTCCAGTGACAATCAGCCACAGAAAGGAAAGCATTGCTGCTACAAACCCTTTTCCTCCCGCACAGCCCTTGTTTCTGTACCACATGTGTGTCCTCAGCCTGCCCTGTGGGTCACTGCAGGTCCCAGCCAGGCCGAGCTGAGCTCAGCTTGACCCAAGTCCAGCTGCCGTGCAAACCTTTCAGCACCCGGCCAAGGGGCTGCTGCCAAGGACAACAGTCATGGCAGAGACACTCCTTGGGCACCCATCTGCCTCCCTGGCCGTGGAGCACTGTCCATGCAACGGGTCACAGGCACCGAGGCTGAAGCCTGGGGGGAGTTCAGGGCTCCTGGCCTGGGATTTCCCTGGGGGAGGGCAGCTGGAGGTGTATAACATCACACAAATGGGTTAAACTTTGAAGGTGCAGCCACCCCGACAAGAGGATTTATAAAGTGTCACAGCAGTTCATTTCACCCCTGTCCCATTTTTTGTCGTCCACTTTTTCACTTCCAAGAGACTTGAATGGGAAACATTTAGGGGAAAAATAGCTCTGCTCTGCCTTTCACTGCAAGGAGCGTGTGTGCTGTGATGCCATGGGGGCCAGTCAGGCTAATCCGGGCAGAAGAGGGGGGAAGAGGTGGTGAAGATCCTCAGCACAGCTCAAAGTTTGCTGCTTCCTTAGTCCCTTAGAACTGTGACAGGCAGGACACACTGCAGTCAGGACCATGTGCCTCAGCCTCTGTGGGTAATTGGCCCCACTGCAAGCACAGGGACAGGAGTTCCTCATTCAAATAAGCAGCTGAACACCCTTGTCCAGATTTGTTTTCAGAGAAACTGTGGCCATCACAATTCCTGTGCACAGAAGTTAAGTAGATATTTCATATAGAAAATCTTGAGAATATCAGTCTATTCAGATTTTGAATATTTTTTTTTTTAATTACAGATTGCATTAAAGCTCCTAACATTGACTTTTTCAAGAGGTCTTAAACAACCCATAGCAGTTGGCACAAGTCCTCTCCACTGGGGAAAAGGCAACTCATGGGTCTCAGGTACTCACAGAGCTATGTGCAACTTTGAAGCTGGTCAGAAACGTTCCTGTCCATCCCAGCTCATCAAAGAAATCAAGCACATGCTTAGTTTTAATCACAAACTTACACCTGGTTAAAGCAAAGCACTAATGAATAGTGAGATTTAAGTGGCCACTGAAATATTCCAAATGTTCATGTGCATCGAGCCTGCTTTTTCTTTTCTTTCCTTTTTTGTTTCACTTAAGACTGTTGTGTGATACCAACCACGAGTTTTTGCCAAGGAAGGTTCAGGTCAGTCTTACTCACATGGCCAAGCTCCCTTGGGAAGGATAAACTCACCCCACGTGGCATGTCCAGACTGGGCACCTTGTCTAAGTTGATAGCCCCAGTTTCTTCTGCAATCAGGAGAGGAGTTGGGCACCTTTGAAGAAGGATTCATCCTTTCTGTCTGCATTTTAGGGCAGATGAATCACTTTGTGGACATCCTTGCCTTTTTTCCAGGGCAGCCAAGGAAGTCTAGACTGTAAGCTTGGATTAGTCACTTGATTTCTCAGCAGCAAAAACATTGCACCCTCAACATTTTTCGGCTCATGAGGTCGGGTGAGATGAATGCAGGTCTCACTCTCAGAGTCACACAAGCCTTGCTGTGCAGTGAGTTATTAGTGAGTTATTTCTCGAGAGCAAAGCTGGGAAATGCCCACTCTTGTTCCCAAGCTCTGCTCCCAGCCACCTCCACATCATTCAAGGCACAGCTCTGGAGTCAGAAACACACAGGCAGGTCATTGTATTCCACACATGCAGAGACTTGCAGGGACAGATTCCCAGCTGTAGGTCCTGTCCCCCAGCTTTCGGGGATATTTATTCCAGTGCTAATCAGAAGGTGGGATGGAAGCACTTGCAATGTCCTGGCAATAAGAAGAAGTGGAGGAGATGGAGGGGAGGGAAGGAAATTCATTTGTTGAGATGATGGAGTGACTCCTTCAAACAAAAAATTACTAATGATTAAAACAACGCTTGAGACTGTCCGTTTACATTTTAAAGGTGTGTTATCCCAACCAAGGGGGTCCAGTGCTCAGCACCTCTTCCTACTGATTACCATCTAGCTTTCCATTTTCATATAACCTTGAAATACAATAAAGTCAATGTATGCACAAGGATTCTCTTTTTCTAATGGCTCAAGTGATTTTTTTTTCTTTTTATCATCCTTTACCTGGAATCTGTGTCAAAGCCCCATCCTACAGCATATCCTTTTAGAGGAAAAGAGAGGAGGCTCTGTGTCCACCCTGCCTGCTTTGTGTATCTGGTTGTCAGAGGTAAATCATAAGGTCATAGAACAGTTTGGATTGGAAGGGGCATTTAAGGGTCATCTATTCCAACACACCTGCAGTGATCAGCAACATCTTCAACCAGACCAGGCTGCTCAGATCCCCATCCAACCTGACCTTGAATGTGCCCAGGATGGGGCATCCACCACCTCTCTGGGAAATCTGTTCCAGTGTTCCACGAAGCTTCCTGTAAAAAATTACTTTCTTTCTATCCAGTCTGTCCAAATATCTTCCACTCCACCTTCTGATTATCCTTATATCTAGTCCATCCTATATCTAGTCTCTATCTAGTTTATCTCTAGTCTAAATCTACTGAGTACAGGAAAACATAAAAGAGATTCCTCTTCCTTTGATTTTATATCTGACTTGGTAGTTGGGAATGTGCAAAACTCTCAACTCCTCTGAATGAAGACATTTTCTAGCACTGAATTCCCACAGCAGCAAGGGATGGCTTTGTCCTGCCCCCTCCTCCTCCTCCTCCCAGCACCCATGCTGTTCTTCCTACAGCAACACCAGAGCATTTCCTGTGCTGGAGATCACCCTGGCCAGTTGTTTTGCAATGCAGATAAACCCTCTTTGCATTATTTCCAGGGGAGAGAAAGAGAATAGAAGATCCCCTTTTGGAAATCAGCTGCTTCTTTCCTACATGATGCTTTCCACTCACAAAAACAGTGCATCCTTCCATTCCAGACCTTATATCCAACGAGCTTTTGCTGACTACATAACCTTCACTAACCTGAAATTCCTGAGCAGTCCCAGGAGCTCAATGCATCTTGGAATAAAATTTTTGTAATGTCATTTAAGGGTATTCCTAATCCAGAATTATTGAGGAGGCCTGGGTCATGGGAATTGAGTTTGACACTTGACAAATACTTGGCTTTGTGTAAATGGACAGGCCACTGAAATAACTGCCTTTGGATGTCACATGAAGAGAAATTAATTCTTTATTAACTTCCGCAATGATAATCTAATAAACTCATTTGGTCTACTAGTTTCAGCACTTAAAGTGCTCAGTCGATTGGATGCAAATAGATTTTTTCTTCCCCTCTGGAGCAGTGCCTCTGTGGTGTGCAAAGGGACATCAGTGTGGAAAGTCAGGCCTGGCATGTTAGGATGCTGTGGATGTGTCCAAATCCTGCTGCTGCTTGGTATGAGAGAGACAGGCACAGCAGAAAGACCAATAGCAGAAAAACACTTTATTAGGAAAGAAAAGGTGTTTCTGTTAAAAATTCATATTTTAAACAAATTTGCTTTAACTTGAATTCAGATCCCATTTCTTCCTAACCAGGTATTTTAAAGTAATATATAGGAAACCAATATATTAGTTGTTTATTTTCAGTGTTATAGCACAAAAAATCAGTGCCAGCCCTATTAGGACTCTTTGCTGGACACTGTGCAAACACAGAAAGTAGAGCTCACATCTTAAAATTTTAGTGGTAAATGCTAAAAATAAAAATGGAACTATGCGGAGCAAGCAAGCCTCTAATTCTAGAAGCCAAGTGTGTGTGTCCAACAAGAAAATAAAGCTGTAATAAGTGACCTAAGTATCCAATCAACCCATCCATCGCCACTTAGAGGTTGAATTTCAAATGTCAAACCACAGGCTGCTGCAGGCGGACCAAGAGCACTGTACAAAATAAACAAACAAAAAGGCTCTACAACACAGAGCGAAACACGAGCCCACTCTGCTCCTTCCAGACCTCCCCAACAACAGAACACTGACACAGCTGATCAGTCCAACTCACTTTCAGGGTCATATTTCTATATGCCAAAGTGCCCAAGAGTGCTGCTCTGCCCATCAATAAGTTCATGCAACTGTGATCCTTCTCATGTCAGTGCAGACTGGAGCCACCAGCAGACCTGGCTTGGATCAGAAGATCTGCACTCCACCACTGCTGCTTGTCCCACCCCACCACAGCACATCCCCACTGGCAGCACAGCCCAAGGGGAGCTGGATGAAAAAGCCAAGACAAGGCCTGTTTCCTGCCAGCAGGCGTTTCTTACCCTGCCTGTTGGTGCAGCACATAAAAAATGTTTCATTTGCAAAAGCCAAATATTTATTAGTATTTGCTAACCGAGTTGTTCCATAAGGACATGAGAAATTGTGATGTCTAAGTCTGTCAGTTCCATGTAAATATATAATTTGCACAGGGATGTATAAATATATGTATGCGTGTTTACTTCTGATTAGTGGCAATTATCCTATGAAAGAGACGCTGGAAATAGAGCATGGGTTTTCTAGATTGCCTTAAGCATCAGTGTCCTCTCTGCTGCTCTCTTTTCAGGGGCAATGTGGGCTGGAGGACCTCTCCAGCTCACTGTGACCTCCTCTCTGGTTCCCATGTGGAGCTTCCAGGGAGGTCAGGTCATGGTCCATCACCAAAAGGGCTGATCTCCGTGAGTCCTTACACAATTAAAGGAAAAACAGATTTAGAGAGACCCAGAGTGCCCAGATGAGCTTTCAGCCCTGAATCAGCCTCAGCAATGCCTTCAGCTTTCCTTCCTGAATATTTCTGAGTCCTGAGTAACCAGCTGCCTTTGTTTTGGTTATCATTCACTGGTCTAGTCTGATGCCCTGGAGGACTTGAACCTTGCTGACTACACAGCTTCATAAATGGGATTTTGGCTTCTTCATGGGAAAAGGTCTTCTTTTAAAATCTGCATTAGTGAATGGCATGCTGGAGATGCTCCCCAGCCATCCTCCCTGCCCTCTGTCCTCACTCTGGTGTGCAGCTTTGCAATCAGTCCCTGGGCTGGTCTCTCACCATTTATTCCTCAGACTTTGACACTGAACCTCATTAATAAATGCATACAGAACAGACTCACAGAGTCACAGGAAATAACCTGGGAGGGCTCACCAAAGCTCCTGCAGTCCTTCCCTCTGCACCAGACCCTCAGTTCTGCCTCTGTTATTCTCAGCAGACATTTGTCCAGTCTGACACTAATGCTGCATCTGTTAATGGTGCAGAAGAGTGCCCTGCAGCCCACAGACAATCCTGGGGGCTCTATCAACACCCAGCAGCCAGTCTGTGCTGCTGTCAGGGTGGGCAGCAGTGCCTGTGACATGCTCCACGCTGTGCCCAGGCCTGTCTTGCTGCAGCCTCATCCAAGGGAAAAGCAGCTGTTCTTTACAGGCCACTCTCTGCTTCCTCCCAGGGCTGGATATTGGAGCAATAAAGAGGTAGAGACCATCCCCCTGTTTACAATGGATTTTCCTGTGTCTTTGCAGCAGCAGCTGATGGGGAGGGACACCTCAGATGGGAGGTGACAATCTGCTCCTCTCACTCAGACCTGCTATTGCCACTCTGTGACAGAGAGATATTCTTAACATCATAACAGTGTGGATGTTGGATCCTGAGCTCCTCAAAGACCATAAATACCATGCTGGCAGGTTTGGTGGTTTGTTTGGGTTTTTATTTCAGGTTGCAGGAGGTTTTTCCTCTTGCAAGAGGAACAGAATGATGATGTTTCCCTTAGCTGTAGAGTTTGCTGCTTGTTTCTCCTGGATGGACACCTGGTTCCAGGGACCATCTGCTGCTTTTTCCAAAGCTGATGGCAGAAATATCTCTCCAGCTGAGTAGCAGGTGGATGTCTCAACTCAGCCTGCAGGTAAAGAGTCAGGACATGGACCAGGTACAACTGTTGGGTGCAGTGGCATCTTTGGCTGCAACAGCACTGTGTCCTTTCCCAGAGAACTGAGGACAGTCAACCCTTCTGGGGAATGAAGGTATGACCACAGGTTCTGGAGACCCTCCAAACCAGGCTGGCACTGTGCTGCCATGCAGATCTGCTGCTTTTGTCCACCAGGAAAAGAGGATTTCAAATAAGACATTCCAGGCAAGGCAACACTTTTCCAAGCTCAGTTTGTTTTGTAATCCCCTGGGAAGCAGTGTAAGAGTAGGAAATCCATTTTACCAAGTAAATCAGGGCATGGGTGTAGCAACAGCTCAGCTTAACCCATGTGGTGTGCCAGGGACAGTGCAGACTTACAGCATTGCCATGAAAGCACCATCCACTTCCACAAAAGCAGACTGAGTGACACTCCTTACAGCTCAAGGGGCATCATCCCCCCACCTCCCTGGGGGCTGGGCAGTGAGACAAACCTGCCTCATTATGGGAACACTCTCACTGTCACAAAGACAGGTGAGAACCAGGATGACATTAAAATCAAGACTAAAATTCCTCCAGAGAACCCTCATTCATTACTGGGTCTTGTTTGCAAAGAAATTTTAAGCAAATGTTGGTAATAACAGGACACAATGGAAAATGATGGTCCTGCACAGTTTTCATATTGCATTAGTTCAGATCTTCTTGCAGCACCTGCTTCATTTCACCTTTCTCCTGCTGATATCTCCTGGAGGTTTCAGGACTACCTCCCTACGTCTATATTTGGGTATAATTTGAGTGTAATTTGATACGTAATTAGGGTAGAATAGAAGACTGAGTATTTAACTACCCATACATCTCTCTCTAATTTAAATAATTCCCAATATATCTAACTAGTTTGCCTCATCCTGCACTGATGTGTATTGAACTGGGGATAATGAAATAAGAAATGTGAGGGGGAAAAAATGTTATTTCAGAGTCGGAAGATCACCAATTAATGACATGAAAAGCCTAGTGGGAATATCTGTACACTTAATGCCCCTTCTGCTTCCAGCTCTGTGCAGTCGTAGTCCATGGCCTGAGGGCTCTCAGAATAGTCCTTAGAACAACTTGTGTTTCTGTGAGCTGTCTCAATGTGATCAAATGTCCTACAGAGTTAGGACAGGACTTGAACATACAGAGGGTAAGAAATAAGATGAATTTCACTCTCAGATGGATTCAGCCATGTCTTAGACATTGCATTTAAGAGGGGAAGGAAGTGTCTTTTGCAGTTGTATCTCCCCCTTTCCCTCTCCTATGTCTAGAGAGAAACCAGATTACTGGCTTGAAAAAGAAGCCTAAATTTGAGATGGTTAAAGACACGTGAGTTCAGCTCTTTGGTGAGACTACACATCCCTGAGGACTCGGTGTGTCATGTCACACTTGGGGAGATGTTTAGCTGTCAAACAGGGGCGGCTGGGTTTTATTCTGGTGAAACAGCACTGCTGAATTTTGTCCTGAAACGTGGGAAATATTTTAGCACATTCCTCTTTTTAACAATGCAAATTGTCCCACTTGTGCTTCAACAGGGGCAGGTGCTGATGGATGCACATGCAGGCAAATGTCAGAGGAACATTGAGGAAGGGGGAAGTAATAGGAAATCTTGAAGTTTTGAAGAGTAAGAAAAGTTTCATTTTGCTCAAGATGAAAAGTTTTATTCTGCTATTAGTCATCTTCTTTCACACAGTGCAAAATATAATCATTTAACTAGCATAATTTTAGTATGTAAAATATTGAAAATACAGTACACCGTGGCCTAAAACCAGTTGGTTATTGGAAAAACAACATGTCTATGGAAGTTGTTAACCATTCCATTGAAAATTTAAATGAAATCCACTCTGCAGTGGAATGCTTTAATTTAGATGGATCATTACTCTTAGCAGAAAATTATTTTTCCAGGACATTTTCCATCCCCACAAGAGTATGGCAAAAAGCAGCTTGTGCACAGGATCCCAGCCAGCCTGGGCTCCCACCTGCCATGAGCTGCTGTGGAACCAACACCTTTCCCCAGCACAAACCCTGGGAGAAAAGAATATCTCAGCTGAACATTGTTGGGGTATGGTTTTATGGTTTTTTCCTCAGCACAATCTCTCCTGTTCCTTCTAAACAGTTCCCAGGGCTGCCAACAGCCTCCCTGTGTGTCCTGCACCCCAGCACTGGGCTCTCCCCTTGCCCCCCTCCACTGCTGCCCACCCGCCCTGCACGCCCCAAAACACCAGGTCACCTCACTGCCCAGCCTGGGAGCATCACTCCACAAACTTTTGGACTTCTAAGGCAGCCAAGGGGGGGTGAGATCCTCAGGGCTAATCTGCAGCATCTCCTGGGGGGCAGCTCCCAGCCTTGTCCCCATTCCACCGCCGCATTCCCAACCTGGTGCGGGCATCCGGAAAGGCCCCGTCTCGCTGGCTCACACGCTCCCTCCCCCTTCCCTGTCAGGGTTTCTTTCTGTGCAGAACAGATGGGCACAAGCTGTTTGGGAACCACCTCCCCTCCCTCCCCCAGAGCCGGGACAGATGCATCCCGGAGCAGGGAGCAGTCCCCTCCCGGCTGGGCCCAGCTCCCTTTTCAGAGGGGCAGGTAAAAGTTTAACCAGGCTGTCTTTCAGTGCTGGAGGCAGAGCCGCCTTTCCTAGCCATGATAAATTGCTCCTGTCAAAACTACATGAATGCTCATATTGAAAAGCTCTTCTTTCTTTCTTTTTAACTTTCCCCCCTCTCCAGTCTCACGGCGTCTCTCGGTTGTTAGCCAGCATTTAATGCCCGCTTAGTCAAAGGGCACTTCCACTCCTCGTCTCTCTGTCCTGTCCCCTGGGGCTGCTGGGGCTGAGTTGTCACAGAAATACTGATGGTGAATAAAATATATTAAAAAAAAAAAAAGACAGGATGAAGAAGAAACCCTTTAATGTTTTTAAGACTTTTGGTTTCAGTTGGGTTCTCCTACCAGTAGTCCCTAACCAAAGCAATTGTAGGATGGAGGTGGACAGACAGATGTCTTCCAAGGAAGTTTCCAATTGTTGATATGTTCTAAGTTAATAGATTAGCTATAGTTTGTAATATTTTCCAAAGGTGATAAAGAATGCATAAAACAAAACAATCCACTCCACCTCCTCTCCAGCAGTTGAGCAGCAAGGCCAAAGCATGTTGTAGATGTTCCAGGGAGGCAGAGCCTGCACAGCTCTTAACACAGTCCAAAGATCCTTCCCCCCATGTCAGCAGATGCCTTTGCTCCATGGGTGCCCCAGAGCAGGAGTCACAGCTGCTGCCATCAGGGGCAGATGCCTTGGCCATGGAATTGTCCCTGCTTCATCCAAAACTGTCTCCCCTCACAGAGAGGCGTTACAGTCCAGTGTAAGGGAAGTTGACCTGAACATATTTGCACATTATAGCCATGAGCTCCCCTTGTCCTCCCTGTAAGCTTGCTGTCAGGAGCAGGGCTCACAGGACACAGGACAGTGTCCCCAGCTGTGCTGCTCTGGTGCCCAGCCCTGCCCACGGCCCGAGGGGAAGGTGGCACTCCCAGCACACTCAGCTCCCTGGGCACTGGGTTTCACTGGCTGTGGGAAACACCCAAACCCTGGAGTGCTGCTACCATTTCAGAGCATCTCTCCCTCCTCCACAGCACCTACGTGGTAAAAGCTACCCACAAATCAACTGCAGGCTTCCAGCACACATCTCCTAAGGAGAGATTTCAGACCTGTTCCCACACTCCTCTCTAATTCCTTCCTCTCCTGTTTTTCTGTCCATGCTGATATCTAGCCACCACCCAGCACTCCCAATATATCCTCCAGACTGTAAATATCTGTGCTGCTGCCCTGCTACAGCAGTCAGTGACAGGAATATCTGGCACACACACAGTTCCCCTGGGTGCATCTTCCCTGTGACAAATATTTCTGCTCCAGTCCTCGTAAACAGTCGCAGTGTCACTGCCCTTATCACTGTCAGCCACCCATAGGGTTCAGCACTACCCATATCTATATATGTATTTTGGGATATTAATACCACCAAGACACTCTTGTTATCCCAGCCTGCTTGCTCATTAACCCTTGTTATACCCACGTGCACACAGTATATGGGGAATGAAGACTGCACGGCTCTAACTGCTCCCACTTGTCTGTATTCCCAGATATTTTAGTACAGCTGCATGGGTGAAGAAGTCTGGAATTTGCCCACATGTGCACTCTCATTTTAAGGCCTGCATTTCTTCTGA